>NC_088376.1:121600000-122977500 GCF_037993035.2 Macaca fascicularis
CCTCTGTGTGCCTTCGCCTTCTCATCTATCCCGTGGGCCGTGGGGGTGTTCTGCCCTCTGAGCTGTGGTGAGGCTGTGGTGGCAGCCTCCTGCTTCATGCCTTGTGGTGCCCTCCCGCACTGTAGTAGGGTTTATCTGTGGGACCATAATAATATGTGTGTCGCTTTTGAGGTTGAGTTATAGAAGACATTGTGGCTTCTATCTTGCTGTCTCTTGGGTCACTCGCTCTGGGGGACGTCCGCTGCCATGTTGTCAGGAGAGACTCTCATGACAAGGAATGAATGCCTTGTGCTGAACGCCACGTGAGGGAGTTTGGAAGGGAAGTCTCCAGGCTTCAGATGACTGCAGCCCCTACTGCCCATTAGACTGCAAGCTCCTGAGGGATCCTGAGCTGCTTCCAAGTCCCTGACCCACAGAAACGGAGAGGAAAGTGCTTGGAAGTTGTTTTAAGACCCTACCTTTTGGGATTATTTGTTATGTGGCAAAAGGTAACTGATACAGTGGGTAAAAGCACCTGGCACAGTACCTTGTACACAATTGGGGCTATAGAATAGACAAGATCTATAGCTCTGGATTCAGGACAGAGGGCTGGCCCAGAGACATGGATTTGGAAGCCTTTGGCTCAGACACAGTAAAGGAACCCATGGAGGTGGCTGAGTCATTCCATGGAGAGAGGTACATGGAGAGGAGGGGATGGTGTTGGACAGAAACTTGGGCATAAGTGTCGGGGTAAAGCAAGAGGAGCATCTTTGTAAGTCTAAGAGGAGGAGCTACAGAAGAAGGAGGAGAACGAGGAGAACACTCATCCTAGAAGCCAAGGGAAGGGGCTGTCCCCTGGCAGACGTCACTGCAGAGGCCTTGCTGTGGAGAAGACTGAGCCACGTAGGTCAGAGGAGCCTCTTTGGGATTTAGTATCAAGGAAGATTCTGGTGACCTATTTAGATGGAGAGGTGGGCCCTGAGGTCAGATTGAATGTTACAGGTTGGGGTTTAGGAGAAGTGGGGGACACAGCAAAGGAAGGGAGGGAGGGGGACACTGTGTCAAAGGAGAAGTCTGAAAATTCTTGAGTCAGACAGAGACCTGAGGCTGTTTATCTGCTGATGGGCATGGGAGATGGGGACTGGAGAGAGGGAGGGATGGAAGATCTGAGCCTGGAGAGGCTAAAGGGCGGGAGAAGGAATGGACCAGAGCCCAGGGAGGGGATCACCTGAACAGGAGGTGGAATCCCCCAGCCATCTCATGAGGGGAGGGTAGCGCAATGCTGGTCAATCCAAAAGAGGGCAGAGGAGAGGTCCAGGGGGCTCCCACTGAAGGGGAAAGGTTTTCCTGACAAGTAGGAGGTGAGGTCGGCTAGGCAGTGAGAGTTGGGAGAAGAAGAAGGGAGAGAGGCAGGGGACTCAGAACTCCAGGCTTCATTCCTACCAATCAGTTGTGTCAACTGCTGGTCCCCCTTTGCCCTCCCAGCACCGTGCTGGGCTTGGTTCTTTCCTGTAACAGGTGTAGCTGCAATAATAAACAGCCTCCTCCAGGTCAGCCTGGCCCGGGGCAGACCAGGATCAGTGTCTTTACCACAAGAGCCTGGATACTTGGTGGCCACCTGGAAAAGAGAGGTGCAGAGGGTCAGGGGCAGCTGTAAACCAGAAGCCAGCCTTCCCCAGCAGGCTTGCAACCCTGAGCTCTATGGAGGCAAACAGCTTCCAATATAAACCCTTTCCACCCCCAATCCTCCAAACTAACAGATCCAGATGGTTTGCGGGAGAATCCTATAGAACATTCAAATTCTATAGAAAATCCCAGTCTAGTGAATAGACACTCATTCCTTAAGGTATGTTATGAGCTCAAGTAACTTTGATAGCAAAGCCAGACGAGGAGAGAATAAGAATGGAAAATAGTAGCGTATCTCAGTCATCCACATGGATACAAAAACCCTAATGAAATATTAGCAAATGGAATCTAGCAGTATATTGAAAAAATAATACATCATGATGTGTGAAATTCCTTGAATAAAAATATATTGACTTAAAAAAATACATCATCAAGGTGAGTTTATCCTGGGAACACGTGGATGGTTTAATATAATAAGATCCATGGTTGTAATTCATTACATTGCAATGGGGGGAATCTCACATTGATAAAATTCAGCACCCATTCATAGTAAAGAAGAATAGTGCTTCCTTACCCTGATAAAGAATATCTATCAAAAAAATCCACAACAAACACTATAGTTAACGGTGATATGTTAGAAGCAGTCAAGAACAGGATAGAAATGCCCATTACCATCACTGCTCTTCAACATTGTGTGGGAGAATTTAGTCAGCACAGTACTGCAAGAAAAAGGAAAAAAAGGACGGGAAGATACCACACTGTTACGACTTGCAGATTCTATGATTATTTGCACAGCAAATTCAAGAGAACCTACAAACTTATTAGAACGGAAAGAGTTCAATTTTGCTGAATATAAGATTATGTAAAACCCAACTGCATTTCAATAGCCATCTATCGATTATAAAATACAAAAGTGAAAGTACAATTAGCAATAGTTATAAAAATTTTAAGATAGGAAGGACTAGGTCTGACAAAATCACCAATAACAAAATTAATCCATCAGTTTTTATATGTGGAAATAGAAGCCCTGAGAGGGGAAATAACTCTTCCAAGGACACCCAGTAAGTCAGAGGCAATTCTGGGTTATCAGTGGCACCAAATTCTGGAGATCTGAGTATTGGGTAATTTTGGTATTGTCCTTCTATTAAAACAACAACAACAACAAAACCCAGCGGGGTGGGGCAGGGCGGGGGGCCAAAAAAAAAAAACCCAAAAAAACCCCAAAATTCATTGTATTTTTCTGATTATAAATTCAATATGCATGAAAATTCAGAAGAATGTTAAGAAGCAATGCCATTAACATCCCCATACTATTATCTTGAACACGATGATCCTTCAACATTTTTGTCTGTATATATGTTTTTAAAAATAAAATCAGGATATCATGTATACTAGTTTGTGTACTGATCATTTTGATCATTTTCACACACATTTCCCTGTATTCTCACCTAGTCTTTGTGAATTTGATCATGTAGCACTTGGGTATGTTGATGAAGCATATGTCATTTATTTAACCTATCAATTTGAGCTTTGGAGAAGAATCAAGTATCAGATACAACTGTGATGATCATGCTGATATAATTTCAACCCCAGAGCTAGCTCACACACATGCAGACGTGAAACCCAAGTAAGTTTCTAAGGCCAGTGGTTATTCTGGTGGAGAAGGTTAAACCCAGCATCAGGTAACCGGTCCCAACGGAAGGGGACAGAGGCCTGGCTAATAGGAAGCGAATGGGACTTGGAACGAGTGGACGGATGGAGGCCAATTAGCCCTGAGGCGTTAGGAGCTGCCCATCCTCTGCAGTCTTGGCTTCCTTCCTGGTGAAGTGGGGACAATACCGGCGCCAGTCTCATCTAGGGCCGAGCTCCTCCAGGCCCCAGAGCCTTTGCACGGGTCGTTTCGTCTGCTGAAGGTGGCTCTGCCCTTCTCTCCACCTGGCTGCCCGTGTTGCTGAGGCTCTGGGCCCAGCTGTCCTTTGCTGTCCTGCCCACCAGGCCGGAGGGGTGGCCGCGGGGGCTTCTTCACAGGCCTCATCGCAGGGTTGTCTCCCCAGTGCAGGGCAGGCAGGAGAGGCTCCGACCGCAGGTCCGGGGTCCAGGTCTTCCTTGGCTACTGCGTTTGAAGCAGGGGCTCCCTTCCCTTCTCCATCTAAGTCCTCTAATCACGCCTCTCCCAACGCTTATGATCATAACCTGTCATTATTTTGTCTATTAGCTGTTTCCTTGACTCTTGTCTGTCTTCTCCTTTCATTAGGACCCGCTTGCGTCTTGGTAGCCGCTGTATCTCCTAAACCCCCAGGCCTGAGATATAGTGGGGGCCCCATACAAGTTCATGAAATGACTAAGGAGAAACAGCTGTGGAAACACCAGCTCTGAGGACGCAGTGGGCCTGGGGCTGGGCGGACCCCAGGCTGCGGACGGAGGCGGGACGCAGGGGCGGGGTTTCGGGGCTTCGGGGCTTCTGAGCTGAGCCTAAGGGGCGGGACTGGGGCTTCAGGGCGGGGCTTCGGGGCTGCGGTCTTGCGGTCTTGACCGCGCGGCTCCGGCTGCGCTCGCGCCTAAGGCCGCCCGGCTCTCTGGCTTCCCGCCCGCGCTGCCGTTAGGGGGCGCCCGCGCTCGTGGCGCTACAGCTCTGCTGGGAAGGCGCCGCCCGCGCCGGGCAGCTGGAGCCGCAACTCCGGGCGCGGGCTCAGTCGTCCCTTCTGCCGCCGCCGCCGCCGCCGCCGCCGGGCGCGGGCTCGCTCGTCCCCGCGCTCGCGCTCTCCGGCCGCGGGCATCTCCCGGCCCGGCCGCCGCCGCTGCCGCCGCCGCCGCCGCCGCCGCGCAGTGAGTGGGGCTGGCTTGGGGCTTGCGGGGCCGGGGCTTGGGAGGGCCGGGGCTTGGGAGGGCCGGGTTTCGGGAGACGTCTGCGCGGAGCGGCCAGGGGAGCGGGGCAGAGGATTATCTGGGCGGGGGCTCCTGGAACCGGGCGGCGGCGGCGGGGCCGCGTTGAGGGGACCGCGCGTCCCGGGGCTGGCACGAGCCGGCGGCGGAGGTGCCCGCGGCGGGGCCTGGGCGGGGGTTCTGGGGTCCGCCCGCGGGGATGCGCGGTTTCTGCGGGCCCGGGTTCGGAGCTCCGCGGAGCGCCCCTCGTCCGGGCCCGGAGCATCGCCCGCCCTACCCCTGGCCGGGTCGGGTTTGTGGGGGTTTCGCTGGTGGGGCAGCAGCGAAGCACGGCCCGGACGGAGACATTCGGGGTGTGCTCGAAAATGATTGTTTTTGGGAGATTGCGCTTATTAGCCACCAATTGCCCTAGTTTAAAGCGTGAGCCAGGACTCAAAACCCTGGCTTTGGGATTTTCTACCCTGAAGAGACACTCAGATTGCAGCTGAGTTCTTTATGCCTAGATTTGTGTGTGTGGTGGCGTTTTTAATGCTTGATGTCAGAGGTGATAAATGGCTGTGGTAATGGGGAGCCCTGGCAGCACCTGCTGGGCTGTCAGTGGTGGAGGCTGTGTCTGGGGGTGGGACGGGGAAATGAAACGTGACAGAGATCCTGTTTGGATATTCTGCTGAAGTTATCATGTTTCTGTTCAAGTATACCAGTTCTAGAACAAGTTGATGGATCCAATTTTAGGACTTTGTGATAGAAGAGGTTTGGGTGGCAAAGTGACCTGGGATGACCCGGCTCGGCTAAGAATATTTGGGGTAGCCTAAGCATCTCTTCCATATCCCCCTGGCATGTTCTTTTTTTCGCTGTCACAAATGCCCTATTACTTGAATCATCCTGGGATAGGAGAGAAGCTTGGGGACAGCATGTAGCACAGTCCTGAGCCCAAGATTGAGATGTTTTCAAATGAATAAATATGTAGCTAGGAAAAGGAAAATGGTTTTGTCAGCAGGGTTGGTAGGTTGAGAGAATTTTCTCTTTGGCCGAAAACCATCAGTCCATAAAGATACTTGATTTTGTGCTATGCTTTAGATATGAACGATGGAGTGGAGTGGTCAGGACAGCCACGGATGCCATCCCAAAGTTTTGTGATTTGAATTTTCATAAATCATATTTTAACCAAAGCATTACTACTTACAGAAATCTTAGGGTGAACCCTATGAATCCTTCGGTGCGTTTGGATTTTGATATTTGGGGTCCATTTAAAATGGAGTACATGTATGTATTTGGATTCAGCTTTACCTTGGAGATAATCCTGAGTCATGCTTTAAGGAAGTTCCTTCTGAGATCAGGAGCTCAGATGTTGGGTGATCTCTGGGAAAACTAGACACTCCCCTTTACCTGTATGTAGTTCTCCCTTCTGGAGCTGTGGGAAAAAGAGGACCCGGGGAGATTTAGAGCAAATTAAGAGGCTGCCTCCTCCATATTTGCCGTCTCCAGGCCAATGCTCTAAATTACTTTGTTCACACTCAAGTTTTTCATGTTAACATAGAAATTTTGTTTATGCTGCTGCCACTAGTGTTTTCACGTTTGTCTAATACTTGCCAGTTTACAGATGGTTTTATATTCATGATCTCCTTTATTTTCTCCATTTCCCCAAAGAAGAAGCTGAGCATAAAGAGTCATTTTCTCAGGGTCTCATAATCAGTAATGGAGCAAAATTCGACTACAGGACCTCCCTGGGAACCTGTTCTCTTTCCTTGTCCTGTGATGTGTTACTCTTATAGGCCAATTTTTGCTTTTGTGTAGTGCCTAAATGGTGTAATTACTTTTGGGAAGATGGTATTAGCCCATCTTACCTTTCGGAAACTGAGGGTTAAGAGGAGTGTTACGATTTTGTGACAGCTTTTTAATATTAGGTCACTTTTAAACCTGTAACTCCTCTCTTCTTGACCACATGGTTGAGAGAGGAGAAAGAGAAAATGATTACTTTTAGAGAAAAATCCATTTCTGCAGTGGTATGGTTAAGGATAATGTAACACCATAATCACATTATCCTTGTATGCCTGGCTACTTGTGCTGGCCTGTATGTGAATGTTAACCCCAAAGGCTCCTTTAGATGTCGCTGAACTAGTTACTATAAAAAGTATTTCACTTTCAAACTCCCACATTTCAAGAAGAGCAAAACTCAGTAAAAAGGCAATTTTGAAGGTAAGTATAGAGAGAGGGAGTTTATTGAGTCTTTTCTGACTACCAGACACGAAGGTTTCATTAAAAACGCATTTTAAAGGGCTGCCTGGAAACTCTGGGAAGTCAGTAGTTGGAAGTTTTTATTTTTCATTGAAGTTCGGAGGTTTTTATTGCAACATATAGGTAGTTATACAGGATTAGGACTTTTGCCCTGGAGAATTCTTAATCTATAGCAAGAATGATAAACCCAGAATATTGTTAGGTTGGTTCATCGTAACCATGAGGCCTGAAATTGCAATTCTGCAGTGACAGGGAGAATGGCATTTAAGGGTTCTTAGGTTACTTTTTTAAGTTATTAACTTACTGAATTATGTATTCTTCAGATATACTACTTTAGAAAATTAATATTTTCTTTTAAGGCTTCTGTAAATTCTTCAGTATGTGTTTTCTTAAGCTTAATTACCTGCTAACATGACACTGTCAGAATTTATACATTAGTCACAATAACCTTTGAAGCTTAAACATGGGTGAATTTTCAGCACTGCTTTATATTCTCTGGGGAATGGTCAGTGTTGTTTTCACAAGAATTTTATTTGCATCAAAGGTTACATGTTTTCAGGTGAACTGATTTTACAGGGTCAGAGGCTTCTTTGAACTTTATAGCTGTTGGTGCTTGGTTGCGTTTGCTGTCTTTCAAAACCATCTTTAGTTTTAGTAGGGAAAGTCACTGTAAAGGAAAACTTTTTTCATTTTTCATTGTTACCATTCCTGGTAGATTTTCTGAAATAGTAGATATTTATTTGCTTTCATCAAGTAAAACCGGCCTATTTGATACCCATTTCAAGATCTTCCTTCTGCTGCCTGTCTTGTGGTCATTTAACTTCTCATTAAGCCCTCCACTGGAGACTGTGCCAGAAGGGAGAGAAGATGAAAAGCAAATGAATCATTTTGTAATTGTTAGTAGCTCTGGAAAATGATTTAGTAGAAGAGATTGAAACTATTCTGGAAATTCTTTGGGATTGTATTTCATTCATCTGCATCATTTCAGAGATGTTCCTAATGGTCATCAGTTCAGAATTCAGAAATTGATCATTATCCAGCTATTGTATAACAAGGAATTCTTCGTGCTTTTTTGTTTGTTTGTTTCTTGCTGTATTTAAGTATCTCCACAGAAGATATTTAGAAGCAGCTAGAGATAAAATTTAAACTAATCAATACTGTTTTTTCCCTTTGAACTCTTTAATGAACAATTTGATTTCTTTAGACAGTTTAGTCATTGTTATTGGAAGTGACTAATAGTGACTTTGCTTCATTTTTTTTTTTTTTTTTTTTGAGACGGAGTCTCGCTCTGTCGCCCAGGCTGGAGTGCAGTGGCCAGATCTCAGCTCACTGCAAGCTCCGCCTCCCGGGTTCCCGCCATTCTCCTGCCTCAGCCTCCCGAGTAGCTGGGACCACAGGCGCCGCCACCTCGCCCGGCTAATTTTTTGTGTTTTTAGTAGAGACGGGGTTTCGCCGTGTTAGCCAGGATGGTCTCGATCTCCTGACCTTGTGATCCGCCCGTCTCGGCCTCCCAAAGTGCTGGGATTACAGGCTTGAGCCACCGCGCCCGGCCAACTTTGCTTCAATTTATTTTGATGCATCTTATACACAAGTATAGGAAGCCTTTTGGGTGCTTTTTAAGAAACATGGGCTGTAGATTCCTATAATTGCTTTCCTGAATTATTAAGCGTGAGCTTTCATTACATCTTTGTACCGGAACTTTTGCTTTTGCTGTGGAACAGATTCAGGGACAGCATCTAATTTTTTTTTTTTTTTTTTTTTTTTAGATAACTGCTCAAGAAGTTATCTTGTTTTGATTTAGCAGTAAAAAAGAAAAAAGGGTTAATAGTGGACAGGCTTTTCGTTAACGGCTGCAACATTGATGTCTGCTTTTTTCCTTGTCTTTGATCTTCTGTTTCTTATTTAATCATTTGGATATTCATGGATTGGAGTTCTTTATGTCACTACAGACAGAGGACAGCAGCCATTATTCACACTAGTTGAATGGGTTCCTGCCTTTTTTTGGTGGCGGGGGAGGGCCTCAGGAAAATTTTTACAAACCCGTTATGACTAGTTAGGCTGAGTTACTGTAAAATTTGTAAATAAAACCCTACTGGGTGGATAGGGTTAATAGATGGCTATAGAGAGTTTAAAGTTAATCTTTTTCAATTTCTTGTCTCTTGGATTCTGTTCTTTCAATTTCTACCCTAGGAGGGGATTTATGGAAAAATCTAGACTAAGAGTCAGAACATGCGAGTTCTTATCTAGTTACTTCCCAGCTGTGGTGCCTCCAGCTAGTCACTTAATCTGCCTTGTTTCTCTGTTTTGCATCTTTAAGATGAGGATAGTAATCCATGCTCAGCCTACTGGTATCAGGAATGTTGTAGGGGGAAGAAGTTTTTCATGCCCCTGTCTTTTAAATTGTTTCTTCTTTCTAGAATCCCTTCTTAGGTTGTCCAAATTTTCTTTCAAGGATTCAACTGAGCGGGCTCTTCCCAGAGGTCCTCCATTTTCCCATTTGGAATCTTGCTTTTCCCCTCTTGCAGGCCTCTGCTGGTCCATCTGTTACATAGCGCTTTGAATTCTGTTCTGTACTTCAGTCATTGCATGTTGCCTTCCATTATAGATGGAAAGCTCCATGAGGGCAAAGATTGTTCTTTTCCTCTTTCTGTGTATCCACATTGCACATAGGCATCCCCTCCACTCCATAGATAACCCACAATAATTGTTGGTTGAATGAATGATTATTGAGGCTGTCAGGAATGAATACTTTGGGTGATGGGAAAATGCCAAAGATGAGCATCTTACCAGCACTTTTGGATGAGTGGCCTTTTAAATTGCTCAGTTGCTAATCTGTTGTTATCAGTAACTGAATCAGATCCTGGCAAGACAAATTGGCAAAGCCCATTTCTTGGTCCTGTTTACCTCGGATACTATTTGTGAAGCAAGCCAGAGGAATGAAAGACTGTCGTAACAGTCTTGAATTAGACATTTGTTCCATTTCTCACCCCATAGCATGTGGAGGCCTATCTCTATCCAGCTGCTGAGTGTAAAGAATAAACACTGACTGCCCCATAGCCTGGTCCACATTTTAGTTTGTGTGCTTTGAAGGATTTGCAAGGTAGAGAAATAGATGCTTCAGGCTCTGATTTCAGCCCATGCTGTGCTATGCAAATGTTCTCTACATGCCTGAGTGACCTTTTGAGAAAGAGCCTTTGTGATCTTCTATAGCCAGGGCTTGTTCTGGGAATTCTGTGCCAGATTCCTCTAAAAGTGGGAAAAGTGGATCTGTTAAAGGACCACGTAAAAAAGCTGGTGCTTTTCCTGGATGAATACCAATAATTCCATGTTTCTTACCATCTCTTGCCAGAGCTTTAGAAATTTGCTCTGCAGTTTGCTTTGCAGGTTGATTTGGGATTGAAGTGTGTGAGAGGGAACTGACTAAGGCAGTTCAGTAGCTGGGAAACTGTTTGTTTAAGTGCTTTTGAATTGTAGATAAAAATAAATTCACATTGGCATCATTAGTATCTGAGCATTTCTCAGTGTCTTAAGGCTGGCTCTCCATGAGTGCTGGCTGATTGAGTCTCATCTGTATTGGTAAGGTTCTTTTCGCCCCAAATTGTGCTCTTAACAGTTTGGCATTTAAATCGCTTTCTATTTAATTGTTGTACAAAGAGAATTACATCATTATTAAAAAACATCATCATTATTATTTTTTATATTATGAGATAAATACCATTCTGATGTATTTCTCTGGGAAAGGGATGCTGGTGTCCTGGGAGGTTTATGATTTTTGATGCTTTTACTCAGGTGACTGGCTTGTACAGCCGAAACACTGATGAAAAGAAGTTTTCCCCTTCTCCCTTTTCCTTTTTTCTTTTTTTTTTTTTTTGAGATGGAGTCTCGCACTGTTGCAGGGGCTGGTGTGCAGTGGCACAATCTCAGTTCACTGCAACCTCCGCCTCCCAGGTTCAAGTGATGCTCCTGCCTCAGTCTCCTGAGTAGCTAGGATTACAGGCGCCCGCCACCACGCCCGGCTAACTTTTTGAATTTTTAGTAGAGATGGGATTTTGCTATGTTGGGCAGGCTGGTCTTGAACTCCTGACCTGGTGATCCGCCTGCCTCGGCCTCTCAAAGTGCTGGGATTACAGGCATGAGCCACTGCGCCCCGCCTCTCCCTTTTTCTTAAATGACCTTTTTGGTGAGGACCATTATAGGTTTGTACCAGGATAAGGTTGTAGAGTTAATCATAATGTTCTCTTATATAAATTCTAAAAATTGATTTTCTAAGAAGAGAGGTAGAATTTGAATGACTGGGTTGCTTCCTAGACTCTTTCTCCTTCTCTTAAGTACCGGATAGTTCTTTCTCTGAAAATCTTCAGTCTCTTAGTTCCAGATGGGTTCTCTATGGTAAGAATACAGGACATGAAGGCCCTAGGGGAATGCTTTCTTCCCCAGATCTTTGCCCTGCAGTAGGTTTCAGCTGAGCAAGGATGAGTAGTTTTTCTGGTGTTTGGCCTCCTCTGTTGGGTGGAAAAAAACCTTTCTTCTTTATGTTCATAGTTAATATATGCTATCATATGTCTGTTTTTCTCCTCTTGAAGTTTCCCTGAAACCTGGGCTCTTGAAGACGCATCACTGGAGCAGATGGATAATGGAGACTGGGGCTATATGGTGAGTGCTTCTTGGAGATGCATTTTGAAGGCTGGGGAATTATTTTTGTGTGTACATAAGGATAACATGTATTTTTAGGTATATCTTATAAGAAAAGAAAATTGTGAATTTGTGTAACCTCTCTGCCCCCTTTTACTTAGTTTAGATGTAGTTTGGAGGTTGTTTTTGTCTTGTGTGGTGTTTTTAAAAGTTTTATTTTATTTTTAAATTTTTTTTATGTGGAGTCTTGCCCTCTTGCCCAGGCTGGAGTGCAGTGGTGTGATCTTGGCTCACTGCAACCTCCACCTCCCAGGTTCAAGAGATTCTCCTGCCTCAGCCTCCCGAGTAGCTGGGATTATCAGTGTGCACCACCACATCTGGCTAATTTTTGTATTTTTAGTAGACATGGGGTTTTACCATGTTGGCCAGGTTGGTCTCGAACTCCTGACTTCAAACGATCCTCCTGTCTTTGGTGTTTTAATGGAAGCAAACTCAAAATGGATTCTCCAAATACTTTTTATAATCACTGGAGAAGTAACGTGATTTTTTATTTTTTAAAGTATATTGCTCTGAAGACTCTTCGTGAATAGTGACTACAAAAGGATCTAGTGAGTAATGATATGGAGGATATTTTATTGTGGTTTGGGAGATTAATGGTTGAGAAAGTGCATCTTCTCCTACTCCTTTTTTTGTGTGTGCTTATGTCTCCCTATTTTTCTATTCCTTTGGTGTAAGGTATATTTTACTTGCCTAGTACCCGAAGTCTCTTTCTTTTTTTCTTTTTTTTTCTTTCTTTCTTTTCTTTTTTTCTTTCTTCCTTTCTTTTTTTTTTTTTTTTTTATTGTTTTGAGACAGGGTCTTGCTCTTTTGCGTAGGCCGGAGTGCAGTGGCGCGATCTCGGCTCATGACTTTCCGAGCTCAGGTGATTGTCCCACCTCAGCCTCCCAAGTAGCTGAGACTACAGGTGGGCACCACCATGTGTGGCTAATATTTTGTATTTTTTGTAGAGACAGGGTTTTGTCATGTTGCCCAGGCTGGTCAGCAACTCCTGGGCTCAAGTAATCCACCCTCCTTGGCATCCTAAAGTGCTGGAATTACAGGTGTGAGCCACCACGCCTGGCCTGTTTTTTTCTTAAGTAGTGTTTCTAAAACTGAAGGTATGTTTTTTAAGAGAAGCTTGCTTCTCAAAATTAAAGGCCAGATTGCAACATTAATGTTACAAAAGTGAATACACTATCAGATTATGAAATTTTATGGCTGCTGTTAGCTTTTGGGTATGTGATGATTTTTTGACTAAACTGTATATTTTAACTTAGTATTTGAAAGTATCACTTCCATGAAAAAGTTACCAAGATTAAGTCTGCACAGTTTTTAATTAAATTAATTAATTATTTTTGAGACAGAATCTCTCTGTGTTGCCCAGGCTGAAGTGAAGTGGCGTGATCTTGGCTCACTTGCAGCCTCCGCCTCCCGGATTCAAGTGATTCTCATACCTCAGCCTCCCAAGTAGCTAGGACCACTCAGGCACTACCATGCTCAGCTAATTTTTTTTTTTTTTTGTATTTTTAATAGAGATGGGGTTTTGCCATGTTGCCCAGGCTGGTCTTTTTTTTTTTTTTTTTTTTTTTTTTTTTTTTCTGAGACGGAGTCTCACGCTGTTGCCCAGGCTGGAGTGCAGTGGCGCGATCTCGGCTCACTGCAAGCTCCGCCTCCTGGGTTCACGCCATTCTCCTGCCTCAGCCTCCTGAGTAGCTAGGACTACAGGCGCCCGCCACCGCGCCCGGCTAATTTTTTGTATTTTTAGTAGAGACGGGGTTTCACTGTGGTCTCGATCTCCTGACCTTGTGATCCGCCCGCCTCGGCCTCCCAAAGTGCTGGGATTACAGGCTTGAGCCACCGCGCCCGGCCCAGGCTGGTCTTGAACTCCTGAGCTCAGGCAGTCCGCCTGCCCCGGCCTCCCAAAGTGCTAGGATTACAGCCATGAGCCACTGCACCTAGCCCAAATTTTTATTTTAAAAACAAATTTCATTGTTTATTCCTTTTGTTTGAAGGGGAAAAACCCAAAGAAATGCTGAAAGTAAATGTCTATATTATCAGATCATTTTAATTCTATCTTATGTTAAATTAAGTTCAGAAAAATGCAAGCCTTTAAAAAAAATCAGAAAAAAATAAGTGTATTTTAGCGTGGCTTTTCCCTTCTCACAATATATTCTGACCTGAACATTCTGTAGATAATGGGCCTGAAATGATGTGGCTCTGGAAGTCAGTGCCCTGGATTCTTAGCGTAAGTCTTTACATAATTGGATTTATCCTTGTTTTTTTTTCTATTGAAAGCAAATGTTAGATCGCTTCATCTGGGTGGGTTTATTGCTGGTAGTAAAGTCATTTTGCATTAGAGGATTACTAAATACATTATAGCCTGAAAGAATCTTGGGCTTTGCTCAGTATCACTTACTTTCTTAATTTGTCAAAGTTGGTATTTAAAAATTTCAGGTGACTGATTGTTTCTTTAAAAATTTCAGATGACTGACCCAGTCACGTTAAATGTAGGTGGACACTTGTATACAACGTCTCTCACCACACTGACGCGTTACCCGGATTCCATGCTTGGAGCTATGTTTGGGGGGGACTTCCCCACAGCTCGAGACCCTCAAGGCAATTACTTTATTGATCGAGATGGACCTCTTTTCCGATATGTCCTCAACTTCTTAAGAACTTCAGAATTGACCTTACCGTTGGATTTTAAGGAATTTGATCTGCTTCGGAAAGAAGCAGATTTTTACCAGATTGAGCCCTTGATTCAGTGTCTCAATGATCCTAAGCCTTTGTATCCCATGGATACTTTTGAAGAAGTTGTGGAGCTGTCTAGTACTCGGAAGCTTTCTAAGTACTCCAACCCAGTGGCTGTCATCATAACCCAACTAACCATCACCACCAAGGTCCATTCCTTACTAGAAGGCATCTCAAATTATTTTACCAAGTGGAATAAACACATGATGGACACCAGAGACTGCCAGGTTTCCTTTACTTTTGGACCCTGTGATTATCACCAGGAAGTTTCTCTTAGGGTCCACCTGATGGAATACATTACAAAACAAGGTTTCACGATCCGCAACACCCGGGTGCATCACATGAGTGAGCGGGCCAATGAAAACACAGTGGAGCACAACTGGACCTTCTGTAGGCTAGCCCGGAAGACAGACGACTGATCTCCGAGCCTGCCACAGGTTCCTGGAAACACGGAAAATAGTGATTTTTTTTTTTTTTTAAATCACAGTGTGAGATTTTTTTTTCTTTTAAATGTTTGTATTTATTTGAAGGCAGTGAGGACCAGAAGGAAGTTTTGTGCTTTGGCACACTCCTCCGTGTTTTGTTCCCTTCCTCCTGAGTATGCATGTGCCTGTTCAGAGTCTCCAGATACCTTTTTTATAAAAAGAAGTCTGAAAATCATTATGGTATATAATCTACCCTTAACAGAGCTTTTCTTATTACAGTGCTAGAATGATTTCTGATAAAATGGTCCCTAACTCAACTAGAAGGCTAAAAATACAAGAATGAAAGAATAAGCAGAGTACTCATGATGCCTTTGAGAAAAATCAAAACATCATGTAGGGTGACCTAGTTTCCAAACCAATAAATAAGTAGTATTGTAATATTAAAGGAAAACTGTTCCAATCATTTAAAAGTACTTATTAAGTACTGCTTTTTACAGTTATGACAACTGTTTCTTTCTATGCATATAAATCAAGGAACCAAATATCTGTAGCCATGGAAATGTCTGACTAGAAATATTTATATTGAATTCTGAATACAAAATGTCCCCGTGGTAGAAATCTTACTCTTTATGCCTGGTGCAGTATAATTCTCAAGTGTACTGTCTACCAGAAAAAAAAAAAAAAAAACTAATAAAAAGTGAAATATGAAAATTAAGTTTGTACTTATTGATTATTATTAAGGGGAGAAAAATCATATTCCTTGTCTAAAATATGCATTGTTTATGTCCCATTGTTTACTGCCTATAGCATATTTGTATTTAATTTGAGAGGACACAGTGGGATCTTAGGTTGCAGTTTATAAGAACTGTTGTGTCATTGAAGCAAGGATGGATGGAATTATTAATTTTGACTAAAAGGGTGCATATTTGAACAGTGAACATACAGTTTTTCATATTTTTCAAAAGAATTTATGTTGAAGATTACAGATTTTTCTTTAATTGCCCACGGTTCTATGACCATTACTTCAGTTTTCTGCTAAGCACAGGAACAAAATGACTGTAGCCCTTTATGCTCATGTTTTATGGTGATCCACAAATGTATTTTGTTAACAAAGTTAAGTTTGTTTATTTCTTTTTTTTTTTTTTTTTTTTTTTTTGAGACGGAGTCTCGCTCTGCCGCCCAGGCTGGAGTGCAGTGGCCGGATCTCAGCTCACTGCAGGCTCCGCCTCCCGGGTTCACGCAATTCTCCTGCCTCAGCCTCCCCAGTAGCTGGGACTACAGGCGCCCGCCACCTCGCCCGGCTAGTTTTTTGTATTTTTTTTTTTTTTTTTTTTTGAGACAGAGCCTCGCTTAGTCGCCCAGGCTGGAGTGCAGTGGCGCGATCTCGGCTCACTGCAAGCTCCGCCTCCCGGGTTCACGCCATTCTCCTGCCTCAGCCTCCCGAGTAGCTGGGACTACAGGCGCCCGCCGCCTCGCCCGGCTAATTTTTTGCATTTTTAGTAGAGACGGGGTTTCACAGTGTTAGCCAGGATGGTCTCGATCTCCTGACCTTGTGATCTGCCCGCCTCGGCCTCCTAAAGTGCTGGGATTACAGGCTTGAGCCACCGCGCCCGGCCAGTTAAGTTTATTTCTGAAGAGAAGAAACAAACTGCAGTGAATGAAGGACCTAGAACAGTTGGAGAAATACACGTACTTTTATTTATTTCCCTGTAGTCTTATTTTGCGTAGTTCATTTGCTTCTATTTCTTGAAAGTAACTCATAGGAAGGATTATTTTAATTATACTGAGACTTCCTACTTTGTTAGACCACCGTATAAAAGGAAGTCATGTAATTTATTCCCTATTTTCTAAGGGAAGAGTGGAACTCTGAGGCTGTGTGCCCTGGGGCAAGCAGGCCCCTCCTTTTCTCTTTCTCTCTGTGAGAATATTCTAAGGTTCTCTCTCTGCAAAGAAGATGACAGCACTTCCTTATGTCTATTTTTGCCCATGTCTCTGAAAATTTATTTTAAAATTTGACAAATGACCAACATCCAGAAACCTATAATTACCCTATTTTCACCGTCTTCAAACTAAGATCCTTTGATGTTATTGACAGGTTGCTGTGGTTTCAGTAAATCGATATACGAGTACAAATTTATCATTTTGGAAAATTATCTTATATTTAAAATTGATTTGATAGTTACCTTAAAAAAAAAAAAAGGCCCAACCAGTTAGTAACGTGTTGTTGTGCTAGCTGAGGTCAATATGAAATAAAATGATTTGGGTTGAAAACAGGTGTGGAAATAGGAATAATGCTAGTTCCCAGTTTTTATTTTTATTTTATTTTTAAATGATTTTTATTTATTTATTTTTGAGACAGAGTCTCACTCTTGTCACCCAGGCTGGAGTGCAATGGCGTGATCTTGGCTCACGGCAACCTCTGCCTCCCAGGTTCAAGCGGTTCTCCTGCCTCAGCCTCCTGAGTAGCTGGGATTACAGGTGTGTGCCATTGTACCCGGCTAATTTTTGTATTTTTAGTAGAGTTGGGGGTTTCACCATGTTGACCAGGCTGGTTTTGAACTCCTGACCTCAGGTGATTCACCTGCCCTGGCCTCCCGAAATGCTGGGATTACAGGTGTGAACCACTGCGCCCGGCCCAAGTTTTTTAAAGTTAAAAACTTATGAGGCCTCTTCTTTGTCCTGTTTACTGGAGATAAGTTTGCTTTTGGCAAATTTTCTCAAATTTACTAATTATTAACAATGAAATGATTGTTTATATGAGTAAATTAGGAAAAGTAGCCAGCTGAATTTTTTTTTTGTTGCCATTTTACTTGTGACATTTAGAGTGTTTTGTCTAATTGGGTAATTGAAAGTGATATGAAAAATGTAGCTTCATTATATTTGGGTAACTTGAGACAGTTATGTCTTTCAATGAAATTTTAAATCATTTTCACTGTGGAAGAGTTGATTTTTAAAAAATGATAGTTGCATTCTTCGAGCTGTATTTTATTTAGATTACAGCAAGTATAAGCACTTAGGAGGATTGTGTGTGTGCGTGTATGTGTGTCCTTTTAAACCCAAGGATAAGTGTGTGCTAAAAACACACTAACTAATGAGCCTATTGGCTTTTGCTAGATCTAAAGCAAAATCCTGGTATTTAACCAAATAGATGCTATAAATGGACAGTGGTGCGGTTTTACTGTGGGAAACTTCTTTTCTTTTTTGAGATAGTTCTTACTCTGTTGCTCAGGCTGAAATGCAGTGGTGTGATCACGGCTCACTGCGGCCTCAACCTTCTGGGCTCAGGCAATAAGCCTCTCAATAGCTGGGACCACAGACATGTACCCCTGGCCAATTTTTTATAGTTATTTTCATAGAGATGGCATCTCTCTATGTTGCTCAGGCTGGTCTTGAACTTCTAGGCTCAAGTGATCCTCTTGTCTTGACCTCCTGATGTGTTGGGATTACAGGCATGATCTACCCTTCCACCGGAAATTTGAAACACATTCAGAAGTAGAGAGAATAGTGTAATGAACACCCATGTACCTGCCCATTGACCAGCTTCAACAACTATTCACTTTGGCTTTTTTCTCCTATGGATTATTTTGAAGTAAATCACAGATATTTCACATATATCACTTCAGACTGTATTTAAAAGATAATGACTCTGAAACATAAATATCTAATTTAAAATTTTAATGTTGCATATATGCCATAGTACCAGTATCACATGATGGTGCTGGTTGCTTCTTGAATACTGTTGGTTATTTCATAGCTTGGATCTCCAACTTTGTAATAGTGGTCTTATATATTCCTCATAGGCAGGGTTCTCCTGTTTGTAGAAAGAAACGCATTATTAAGACAGTACATTTCTGCCAGGATTAATGACTTTTACTTTCAAATTAAGTCTTCAGCTTCAAAAAGTAACATTACGTAAGATTCTTAATTTTAAAAATTATTTCTAAAACTCATTTTGTGTGAACATATGGAGAAACATTTTTTCCAAAGGGCATCTTTCCTTTTCTCATGCAGATTTTAAATTGTGGATGCAGGTGGCCAATTAAAAACACAGCTTATCACTTGCTTTTGGAATTTAATACAAATAAAAGGCTTGACTCTTTGAGGCTCTCTGAAACTGAATATTAATCACAAAGCAAGGAACCAGATAGGGATCATATAAGCAGTATTCTAGGTCCGACTAGGTTATCTTTATGCTGTAATTCAGCGTCTTGATTCTTTGTTTCTAGTCTCATCTTTTATAATATTTACTTTGTGTGTATGTGCCTGTCTACACTAAAACTGTAAGCTCCTCGAACATTGGGCTTGACTCTTTTGTTGTTGTTGTTGGAGAGGGTATTGCTCTGTTGCCCAGGCTGGAGTGCAGTGGTGTGATCTTGGCTCACTGCAACATCTGCCTCCTGGGTTCAAGCGATTCTCGTGCCTCAGCCTCCTGAGTACCTCGGATTACAGGTGTGCACCACCACACCTGGCTAATTTTTGTATTTTTAATAGAGACAGGGTTTCGCCATGTTGGCCAGGTTGGTCTTAAACTCCTAACCTCAAGTGATCCACCTGCCTCAGCCTCCCAAAGTGCTGGGATTACAAGCTTGAGCCACTGCACTCAGTCTGGGTTTATGACTCTTGTTCTCCAGTATATCTTCAGTATCTGGAATCGTTTTTGGCACAAAGCATGTACTTAGTAAATATTTGTTGAATTATTGAATGAATGAATCAGTAGATGTATTTAATGCATCTAACTCCTACTTGGACAGATTTTTGCAATAGAATAATTGGGGAAAAACAGGATTTTTGTTTTTAAATTATCCCCAACGATTCCTCCCTTAAACCAAGAAAGCACATCATCCTATCCAGGGATAAAGCTCAACACTGCCCCAGACAGAAGAGAGCTTCTCCTATGATTCTAAGATGTTTACCTTAGCATAGCACTTTTCTTTTGGTAGAAAAATGTCAGTGAAATATATTCTTGTTTGTACTTTCATGTCTACAGGGCATGTTTCAACATAGCTGCTCTTTTATTTAAAATATCTGCCAGGCGTGGTGGCTCACACCTATAATCCCAGCACTTTGGGAGGCTGAGACCAGCCTAGCCAACATGGTGAAACCCTGTCTCTACTAATACAAAATACAAAATTAGCTGGGTGTGGTGGTGTGTGCCTGTAATCCCAGCTACTTGGGAGGCACGAGAATTGCTTGAACCTGGGAGGCGGAGGGTTGCAGTGAGCCGTGATTGTGCCACTGCACTTCAGCCAGGGTGACAGAGCGAGACTCCGTCTCAAAAAATAATAATAATAAATAAAAATACATAAAATATCTGCAGTGTGCCTTTTTCTATTAGTGCAAATGAGGAAAATGTCTCTTATTGCAGCTTCAAAATTATAGCATATTTTAAGAGTAGGATTAAAAAATTATCCACAGCAGATTAAAAAATACACATTAAAAGTGCTATTTTGGTGATCTCTAAAAGGAGCCAGAAATGTAAGATCATGTACGTTAGCAGGCAGCCTCATGTCATTTTAACTGACTGGAAACAGTTCACAAAGGTCATTTGTAACTTCACATTCCCAAATTATCATACGTGAAAGATCCACAGTGCTATACCTGTCACCTTTTTAGGAAGGTAATATCAGCTAGGATGACAAGAGTCTGTGGCACTGTGTATGCAGCAGATTCCTTCATCTCACTATGTAGGTCGTAAAACCATGTTCATTTATTCCATAAACGTGGAGTGTCTACTCCGTGATAGATCCTGGAGCTGGGAAGGTGAAGACTCCTTTGTTGTTCACAGTCAAGTGGAAGGAGATAGAAGTGAATGGGATGAAGTGCATCAATGTTTTCCCAAATGTGTTGAGCCTCTGGGTCAGTCATTCCTCTTGTTTAGATAAACATGTTCTCGTGTAGTATCCAGATTAAAGTCTTTTAAAATAAATATTAAAACCAAACTAAAACACAAGAAAGCCCCCTCCATTCTCTCCAGAGAAACCATAATGTTTCCTGGGTTGCCAGTAAAACAGGTTTGAGCTATATATGTCAGCATTTCTGACAGGTGTTATAGCAGGGCAGGTTTTTCTCTGGAGCCCCAAAGGGCATACATTTATCTTTAGACCATGGGAGCTAGTGTGGAGTGGGAGGACTGCTGTATTTTTATGCCAAGATTTAAATGTTAGAAAGTAGAGAGATCTAATCATTAGAAAAAACACACTGGAAGTAGGTTAACTGTACTAAAGTAGTGAACGTATATTGTTTATGTTTCCTTGAGTTAAAAGGATTATCTTTCTGGGGACAGGGAGTGACCAAGATGGGTTAGTTGTGTTGTAACTTTAGATAGTCATGTTAAATTAAGCCATGTGGTATGACAGGCTGCAAATTGTTAAGAACAAGTCTAACACCATGCTAGGTGTGAATGAAAGCCTGAGAGTTGCCAATTTGATGTGGTGTTAAGACACCTTTTCTGAAATTGGATCAAAGAGGTAAAAAAAGAAAGCTTCACCACCTGAATAATGTATTGGCACTATAAAATTTAAAATAATCTGTTGTGTACCTATCGACTTTTTGTTTTGATCATTTATGTAAAATCTGCTATTAAATATTGGTTCCTCATACTCTAACTACAGGATTTATTTCCTCACTCCTGTTAACATATTCACTGACATTTACAACTTTTCTCAAACAGGCTCATAAGCAGAGAGCTGTGAGCATACCCTGGCCCTAGAGTGTTGGGACCTTATGAGTCCTCCCCGTCTTCTCACTGTTAATGATGTAGAGTTCTGGTGTGCTCTCCTAGGATGGCTGGGGATTTTTTTTCATGACCCTTGTAATTGTCACTTATATGGCTTTCCTGGGCTACTGATGGCAGTGCAGCAGCTCTCTTTGCTCCTTGGATTGTATTCCTTAGAGTGAAGAGGAGAGGGTATCATCTCTAGCAGGCAATCAGGTCTGAGAGAGACATCCCTCAAGCTTCCTACCACTTCCGAATACCCACTTTTATCTACACAAAACTGAAAGTTAAAAGGCTGAAAATAAGGTGGTTAAATCACTGCAGTGATTTATCTCCTTCTTTTTGTTACTTAAAAGCCAGTTTACCACTCTGTGTGTATGCCCTTGGGTCTGTCAAGCCATGATTTAGAGCTTGGGCCTTCCTCTTAATTCCCTTTACTAAGTTCCAAGCAGTGCATTTTGCTGATTACAATCCAGGCTCAGAGTTCCTGCCACGCCATACTGCCACTCCTGGTTTCTTTTGTGTGTTCTCTAAAAATATTTTATTTTATTTTATTTTATTTTATTTTATTTTATTTTTTGAGACGGAGTCTTGCTGGGTCACCCAGGCTGGAGTGCAATGGCGTGATCTCAGCTTACTGCAAGCTCTGCCTCCCGGGTTCACGCCATTCTCCTGCCTCAGCCTCCCGAGTAGCTGGACTACAGGCGCTCGTCACCACACCCGGCTCATTTTTTTGTTTTTTGTATTTTTAGTAGAGACAGGGTTTCACCGTGTTAGCCAGGATGGTCTTGATCTCCTGACCTCGTGATCCGCCCGCCTCGGCCTCCTAAAGTGCTGGGATTACAGGCGTGAGCCACCGCGCCCGGCCTCTAAAAATATTTTAAACAGACATGCTACGCCAAGTGATTGCCAACCTAATGGGAATCGGTTAAAATAGGAGAACATGCAGGTGTATTCACTGCCTGTTCTCTGCTTTCTTACATAATTTATAATGTGTTCCACTCAACTACCTGAGTATTGGTTGGTGACTTCTGAGCCCACTGGAACAGGCGTTCATAAACATTTCCATCATAACAGCCAAGTGCTGAATTTAAACACTCATCGGTGAAGTCAAAAGCATCAGTTAACAGGATGGCATCCTTCCTGGGATAGGAAACAAGAGTTTGTAAGTATTTTAGATTGCTCTTATGAATCAAACTAGTCTTGGATGGTGAATAACAATACCTAATTAGAGGTTGCATGATTATTTGCTTTTCAAACAATTCAGCTTTTTTTTTTTTTTTTTTAGTTTTTAGTTTTTAATCAATTATATATGCATAGTATAATGAATGAGTCAAAGAGTTCCTTAAGGCTTGTTTAAAAAAACAGCATATCCGACCATGCGCGGTGGCTCACACCTGTAATCCCAGCACTATGGGAGGCTGAAGCAGGTGGATCATGAGGTCAGGAGATCGAGACCATCCTGGCTAACATGGTGAAACCCCGTCTCTACTAAAAATACAAAAAATTAGCCAGGTGTAGTGGCACGTGCCTGTAGTCCCAGCTACTCAGGAGGCTGAGGCAGGAGAATCACTTGAACCCAGGAGGCGGAGGTTGCAGTGAGTGGAGATCATGCCACTGCACTCCAGCCTGGGCGACAGAGCGAGACTCCTGTCCCAAAATAAATAAATAAATAAATAACCAGCATATTCCTGCCTGATTTCCACTTCTTTGTCCTCAGAAGCAATTTCAATCTTTTTTTTTTTTTTTTTTGAGATAGTCTCGCTTAGTCGCCCAGGCTGGACTGCAATGGCGCAATCTCGGCTTACTGCAACCTCCACCACCCAGGCTCGAGCCATTCTCCTGCCTTAGCCTCCTGAGTAGTTGGGATTACAGGCGCCCACCACCATGCCCAGCTAATTTTTGTATTTTTAATAGAGATGGGGTTTTACCATGTTGGCCAGGCTGGTCTCGAACTCCTGACCTCAGGTGATCTGCCCACCTCGACCTCCCAAAGTGCTGAGATTACAAGTGTGAGCCACCATGCCCGGCCGACAATTTCAGTCTTTTAGCTGATATTTTTGTATTTATCCAAATGTCAAAATATCTTGTTTATATTGCTGCTTGTTCATGGTTCAGTTTGAGATATTATCTGTTGATTGTTCATTCAAAAGGTAAAGATTTATATTTATCACCCCTCTCTTCACTCCTACCTCCCCCTGTTCCCATTCTTCCTCCTCCTGGCCATCAGGCCTCCCAATATAGTTATAATTTTGGCCAGACCAGTATTTAGTATTGACATCACGATGACTGTGCATCATTAAAGCATTGGAGGTAACTGGGATACTGTATCCAGTGTAATCCTTTCTTGATGATCCCCAACATCATATGAGCCCTACCACCAATTTAATGTCCCCCTTGCCACCTTGTGGACTCACTTCATTCCTTATCCACCTGAAATTCCATGCCCTATTACTCTCTCAAAAATATATTCAACAGGCCAGGTGTGATGGCTCACGCCTGTAGTCCCAGCATTTTGGGAGACTGAGGCAGATGGATCGGCTGAGGTCAGGACTTCGAGACCAGCTGGCCAACATGGCAGAACCCTGTCTGTACTAAAAATACAAAAATTAGCCAGGCGTGGTGGTGTGTGCCTGTAGTCTCAGCTTCCGGGAAGGCTGAGGTGGGAGAACTGCTTGAACCCGGGAGGCAGAGGTTGCAGTGAGCTGAGATCGTGCCACTGCACTCCAGCTTGGGCAACAGAGCAAGACTCTCTCTAAAAATATATATATATATACACACACACACACACTCAACAGTTTTTCTTGCTTTGTCATACCTGTTTAGCAAAATGCATATCTCTTTGTCTTTAATTTTCCACCCACTTTGTGCTACCACCTTTGTAGCTATACATGACTGGAAAAAACAATCATAACTGGTGTAATAATGGCTCAAGTGGGCCCTAATTGCAGCTCAGCAATCGTATTACATTGCTGCATTTACTCATTGTTCATTTACTCTTTCCTTTTCTTAGGTAGTTATTTCATACCATCTCTTTGATCCTCAGATTGACACTATCCACATTTCCCATCTTTCTTGCCTGGATGGCTTTACATCATATCTCACTGATGAAGTGGAAGCAGTAAGAGAATCCTGTATAATTCCCACCCTTGCATTTATACATACAATGCCTTCTCTCTTCAGGCTGTCAGCTCAGGCCTCAGTCCCTCCTTGTCTACTAGAGGTCTTTTCCTCTTGCCTACTGGAGAAACAAAATTCTCCTGCCTTTCCCCTACAACATCAAAATTCCCCTCTCAGGGGTAAAAGGTTAGTGGAAATGCCCTTCTTTCTTTTTGCTGTAGGCCTGGCTGGTTGCTGTCAAACTGGGCAAGTTCATGAAACCTGGGAATGTGGTGCTGGTCCTGGCTGGATGCTACTCTGGACACAAAGCCATCATCATGAAGAACATTGATGATGGCACCTCAGTCCATTCTTACAATCATGCTTTGGTAGCTGGAATTAATTGCTATCCTCACAAAGTGACAGCTGCCATAGGCAAGAAGATCTCCAAGAGGTCAAGGATTAAGTCTTTTGCAAAAGCTTATAACTACAATCACCTCATGCCCACAAGGTACTCTGTGGATATGCTCTCGGACAAACTATCATCAACAAGGATCTCTTCAAAGAACTTGCTCTTAAACACAAGGCCTAATGGGAAGCCAAGATCAAGTTCAAAGAAAGGTACAAGGAAAAAAAAATCCCCTCTGTACTGGATCATGTCCATCAGTATACAAACAGACAGTCATTTCTCCCATCTTAAACACAAGCTTTTGACTCTATTTCCTTCTCCATCATCTTGGCCCCCCTTTAGGACAAAACTCTCTGAAAGCGTTACGTGTGTTTATGCTTATGATTTCCAATTTTCACATTCTCTCCTGAACTGGATCTATTCATATTTTTACTCCCACCATTCCACAGAAATAGCTTTTGCCGCGGTTACTTCCTTACTATCTTTCGAGGGTCTCAAGACTCAGTACTTGGGCCTTTTCTCTTCATGCATTCCTTGTGATATTCTTCTCATGGCTTTAAATATCAACCATATGCCAATGACTTCCAAATTTATTCCTCCAGTGTCCCCTGCTTACCAACATCTGTACTTGGATTTCTGACAGGCTCTTCAAAGGTAATGTGTCTGAACCCAAACTCCTGGGCTGCTAGCTCTTTCCTGTCCACCCTGCCACCTGGCCCTCCTGTAGTCTTCCCCATTTATGGTAAATAGCAGCTCTGTCCTTCTGACCAAAAACCTTGATTCTTCTTTTCTTTCTTACCGTACATCTAATCTGTCAGCAAATCCTGTTCTGCCTTCAAGATACATTCAAACTTCAACCACTTCCCACCACTTCCAGCACTATCACTGCTCCAATCCACTATCATCCCTCACTTGGATGATTGCATGAGCCATCCAGCTGATCTCCCTGCTTTTCGCTCTTAGTTCTTAATATAGCAGCTGGAGTGAGCCTTTAAAAATATACATCAGATTCTTCCAGGTTGTGTCTATCCAATGCTCAAAACCCTCCCATTCTATCCAGTGCTCAAAACCTTCGCATTCTCTTAAGTCTTTGCAATGATCTACCTTACTCTCTCTTCCCACCCCCTGCTGTACTCCCTTAACTCTGACCTCTGCCCTCATTTTCCACTGCAGTCATGCCCTTCCTGCCCCTGTGGCCTCTTCTGTGTGGATGGATATGCCAAGCACACTCTGGTCTCCAACATTTGTACCATCATGCACTGCATAATGATGTTTTGGTCAATGATGGACCATGTATATCATGGTGGTCCCATGACATTATGATAAAGCTGAAAAATTCCTATTGCTTCATGACTTACATTAGAATTGCCTACAGTATTCAGTACAGCACCGTGCTTTGCAGTGTGAGCCTACGAGCAATAGGCTATACCATTTAGGCTTGTGTAAGTACACTCTGTGATGTTCACATGATGACAGACTCACCTGAAGACATATTTCTCAGAACGGATCCTCCCGTCATTAAGTGATGCATGACTGTATTTATGTTCTGCCTGTAATGTTCTTTCCCTAGCAGCTACAACAGCTTCTCCCTACCTTCTCCCAGGTCTTTCCTTAAATGTCACCCTCCCAGGGAGGTTTTCTCTGGCCTACTTAAAATTGTAGCTCCCCATCCTCCCTACTGACCCCCGGCATTCTTTCCCCCACTTCCTACTATCGTTTCCTTCATCGTAGCTATTATCATTTCACATGGTATACAGTGTGACTTATTTTGTGCATGTGTGTGCCTGTCTCCTCTCCTCTAGTGTGTAGGCATCTGTGACCCTTTTTCATTGAAACTCGTATCCTTCACTTGAGGAATGTTTTCTTGAATTATTTTATTAATGATTCGCTTCCTTCTGTTTTCTCTGTCTTCTTTCTAGACCTATTCTTCAGATGATGAACAGCTAAGACTGGTCCTCTTACTTTTTAAAAGTCCTCCTTTTTTTTGTCTTTTTGCTTTCTTGCTGTGAGATTTCTGCAACCTTATCTCCCAGTCCTTACATTGAGTTTTCATTTCCACTATCATTTTTTAATTTCAAGGAGGTCTTTTTTAAGGTTCTCTGAATATTAGTTTTAAATAATGGCATTCAGGTTTTTTTTTTTTTATTTTGTGGTTGCAATACTTTCTCTATCACTGTTTTTTTTTTTTTTTTTTAAGTTTTCTTCTCCCTGTGGATCCTCTTATGTCCTCTGAATTGCCTTGTTCTTGCTTGTTTTAGTCTCCATCTTTTATGTTAGGGGCATTCTTCAGGTGTTTATTGATCCCTGAGTGTCTGATCATAGCTAAGAGCAAGGCATTAACTAGCTGACTACAAACCTGTGGCTATGCTTGCTAATGTGGGGTTCACTATGGAGTGAAGCGGGTGGACCATTGGGGGACTCTGATGTCAGTGTCTTTAGCTCCTTCTCCTTGGGCTGGCCAGATTCTCCAGAGAAGGATCATCTTATTATCTTCTTGCAGGGTACTAGTCTGGCTGCCAGTTTTTTAGGAACCAGTGGGAAAAAAGGTCTGGGGGAGGGAGGTGTCCACATTTGGCCTATAAAGAACCCTGTTTTCTGAAGGGTAGCCTTATTATCAACTATACCTGATGCTCCGTAGTCCACAGACCCTCTATTTACCCTTCTGCCAGGGCAGAGTCAAGGAAAGTCTTAAAATCACTCACAGAGGCTAGGTGTGTTAGCTCATACATGTAATCCCAGCACTTTGGGAGGCTGAGGTAGGAGGATCCCTTGAGCCCAGGAGTTCAAGACCAGTCTGGACAACATAGAGACAACATCTCTTTCTCTTTGTGGGTTTATGCCTTTAAAAAAATTTCAGTCCATTCACTGATGTTTTAGTAGGGTTTCAGGAAAGAACAAAAGTAAATGCATATGTTTAATCTGTCATCTTTACCTAGAAGTACCCCCAACTGAGGTTTTATGACCGCTTAAACAACTAAAGACTGGGTCAGTTAACATTACAGAGAGCTTGTTCTTGGCATCCTTAGCATACTTTGCCGCCCTTCAGTTTTCGTCTCAGAAATCTCAGGGAGATAGTGACTAATCAAGGCAGGGAACTGTGACACCAAACAGTGATATGCATAGAATCTGTTATGTGCCGAATTACCCTGCAGTAGTAAGGCTACTTAGGAACCATCATGGAAGTAAATCAATTTCTGGGTTTGATGCATGAGTAAGTTGGCAGCTTGCATCAGGGCTGGCTGTCTTGTCTTGAATTGTAAGTTGCTGGAGCCAAGGCAAGCACTTAGAAATGCTGTTTGCAAATTTAAAAAACATGCTTACAGGGTGTTAAGGTGATCTTTTGTATTTTATCATCACCGACAACCGGGGCTAGAACAATTATTTTCAAGTGCTTTTAAATTCTGAGGGTTTCAGACAGATAGACACCCTTGGGCTTGAACTGTGCAGTACTTAATTATGCTCTTAATAGTTTTCACCACTGGATTCCCTGTATTAGGGAAAGTTTAATACCTGGGACATAATTGTGTCAAATGTATTTTTGACAGTTTTTGATGATTTAACTGAACTTTTTTTTTTTTTCTTGAGACGGAGTCTCACTCTTGTCGCCAAGGCTGTAGTGCAGTGGTGCGATCTTGGCTCACTGCAACCTCCGCCTCCCGGGTTCAAGCGATTCTCCTGCTTCAGCCTCCCGAGTCGTTAGGATTACAGGTGCCCGCCACCACACTGAGCTAATTTTTTGCATTTTTAGTAGAGACAGGGTTTTACCATGTTGGCCAGGCTGGCCTCGAACTCCTGACCTCAGGTGATCCACCCACCTTGGCCTCCCAAAGTGCTGGCATTACAGGTGTTAGCCACCATGCCTAATATATATATATTTATATTTATATTAAATAAATACATATATTTAATTTTAGAGACAGGGTCTTACTATGTTGCCCAAGCTAGTCTTAAACTCTGCCTCAAGTAATCCTCCCACCTTGGCCTCCCAAAGTGCCGGGATTACACGTGTGAGCCGCTGCTCCCAGCCTCTTTTTTTCTTTTTGTCAGTCTTGTTGATATGAGAATTGTTGGAGATTCTAGGAGTCACCTCTAACCCTATGCAATAGGCATCATATTTTCTGCCCAGTGAGGTCTCGAAAAGATTATATTCTCAAATTAGTTCATTTTTTTTAACCTTATGGACAATGGTAAATAATTTGGAATGTTTTCTTTTCTTTGCTTTTTTTGAGACAAGGTCTCACTTTCTTGCCTAGGCTGGAGTGCAGTGATGCAATCATAGCTCACTGCAACCTTAACCTCCTGGGATCAATCAAGCTCACTGCAACCTTAACCTCCTGGGATCAATCAATCCTCCTACCTCAGCCTCCCGAGTAGCTGGGACTACAGGTGTGTGCCCAATTCATTTTTTGTATTTTTTGTAGAGGTGGGGTTTTGCCATGTTGCCCAGCCTTTTTTTTCTTTATTGTTTTTATTTCTATTTTTTCTAGGACTCTGATCAGTTTGGGCTTTGGTTTTGATATGTTTTTAAAGCAATTGTTTAGATTATAGAATAACAGTGTGAAAGCACTGCATTAGTATTTCATTGACCCTGCATTAATGCTGCATTTAAAAACTGTGTGTTATTATTTTATAAATGAATATATGAATTACAGAGTTAAAAAAATTTTCCTCTTGAAGCTGAGGGAGGATTAAGGTAAGTTTACTAAACTTGGTAAGAATTTGCTGAAGCACATTTAACAAAAACAAGGATGTGTTTGAAGTAGATAATACCTCAACCTTCACCTTAACATACAAGTGAAGAGCTCATGCCCAGGGGCCAGACCTGAGATTGTACCTGGCCCCTCCTCTGGCTGGTTGACACTGGGCAACTCCCATCAGCCTGAATTTCCTTTCCAATAAAATAAGGAGATTAATAGTACCCATTTCAAAGGGCTGTAAGGATTAAATGAGATGTATGTAAAAGCCTTTGGTGCAGGGCCTGTCACATAAGTGCTCTTTAAAGGTTAGCTATGCCTGGGCACATTGGATCACACCTGTAATCCCAGCACTTTGGGAGGCTGAGGCACGTGGATCACTTGAGGTCAGGAGTTGGAGACCAGCCTGGTCAACATGATGAAACCCCATCTCTACTAAAAATACAAAAAAGCTGGGCATGATGGCAGGCACCTGTAATCCCAGCTACTTGGGAGGCTGAAGCAGGAGAATCACTTGAACCCAGAGGCAGAGGTTGCAGTGAGATGAGATTGTACTACTACACTTTAGCCTGGGCGACACAGCAAGATCCCGTCTCAAAAAAAAAAAAAAGAAAAAAAAGTTAGCTGTGGTTGAAACTATTATTAGCACATTAGCAACATATCATTCATGTGTAGCATGCTTCATTTTATTCATTTTCCTTAGATACTATTCCTATTTCCTTGACAATGTGAAGAGTTCAACTGAGGCATCTCATTTATTCTTAAGTGTTTTTCCCATTTTTTTCTTTCATTAATTCATAATGCTTTGTGCTGATGTAATGATAATAGGGTGTAAACCTCTCCAGGGCTGTTGCTGCTCTGTCCATTAGCAAGGTTTTGGAGTTGGAAGTGACCTGCGAACAAGGGGGTAGGGTTATTCTCTGAAGGCTAACATGGTTTGAAGGCTGTGCCACTCACCGGATCAGGCGGAGCAGGTCCAGGTAGGCTGTTCTTGCCATGTCCACTTGGGCACCAGACAGGAAGGCATCATGGAGAAAGTCACCCGAGTTAGTCAAGATTCCGTGTATGGCATGGAGGTCACAGAGGCGCTTGAGCACCTGCTGAATCGCTGATTCATTTTCTAGTTTCTCCAGAGCTTCTGTAAAACCCTTCACAGTGACATAGTAGCAGTGCGCCTACAAAGCCACAAAGATATGTTCTCCTGGTTTCTGGTTTTCTACTCCAGAAGTCATCCTGGAAGCTTGGCAAGATGGCTGGAATAAACTTGAGGCAGGATGTGCTTCCCAGCAGGCTGACTTTTCTTCTAGCTCACTCTGGGTCTGATCAAGGCTTTTTGATGTCGTGTGTGTGTGTGTGTGTGTGTGCGTGTGTGTTGGGGACTGGTGGGCTTTTGAAACATGGCCCTTGTTTTCTTTTGCTTGGAGCAGTTTCAAGTAGGTTGGAAAGTGGAGAGAAAGAATACAGGCACATTGGAGGCTGGCCTGGGGAAGGTAGAGGACAGCACCACTGTTCTTAAGAAAATAGCTATTTTAAGGCTGGGTGCGGTGGCTCACGCCTGTAATCCCAGCACTTTGGGAGGCCAAGGTGGGTGGATCACCTGAGGTCAGGAGTTTGACACCAGTCTGACCAACATGGCAAAACCCTGTCTCTACTAAAAATGCAAAAATTAGCCAAGCATGGTGATGCATGCCTGTAATCCCAGCTACTTGGGAGGCTGAGGCAGGACAATCACTTGAACCCAGGAGGCGGAGGTTGCAGTGAACCAAAATCATGCCATTGTACTCTAGTCTGGGCAATAAGAGCGAAACTCCATCTCAAAAAAAAAAAAAAAAAAAAAGCTATTTGTTGTCTGCAGTGTTCAAGTCAGTGGTGTGTGTGTGTGTGTGTGCACGCACACATGTGTACACCATGGGGTGAGAAAATAATGGTTCAAGATATATATGAAATTTATCCCAGCTAGAGTATAAACTCCTTAAGGTAAGCAGTGCTGTTATTTAGCTCATATGTAATGGTCTGGCTATAGCAGTTGTCAAAAAAATACTTTAATACCAGCTGGCAAGTGTCCACTGCCATCAACCCTGTGAGAGCCCCTCCTGCCAGATGGACTCCGTCCCGAAGACCCCCTCCTTCTCTCCACAGCCCAGCAACTAAAGGATTAATGCTTGACCCAGCAGGAGGCCTTCAGGACCTTGCTTACCCTAGGGCTGAAGTCCATTTTGATTGGTTAGTGCCTTGTCCTACTGGTTGTAACATATTTTGAACAGACCCCATCTCATCAAGACAAGCACACATAATTATTTTGTCAGGTAGGATATATGAGTTCTATTAGGGAGAGTGAGGAAGACAGAACGTATAAAGCAGTGCTTCTCAATTTTTTTTTTTTTTTTGAGATACAATCTCACTCTGTCACCCAGGCTGAAGTGCAGTGTTGCGATCTTGCCTCACTACAACCTGTGTCCCACTGGGCCCAAGTGATCCTCCTGCCTCAGCCTCCTGAGTAGTTGGGACCACAGGTGCACATCACCATGCCTGGTTTTTTGTTTTTTGTTTTTTGGTATTTTTAGTAGAGATGAGGGTCTTGCTATGTTGCCCAGTCCCGAGCTCAAGTGATCCTCCTTCCTTGGCTTCCCAAATTGCTGGGATTACAGGCAGAGCCTCTGGGCCTGGCCCCGCTTCTCAGTTTTTTATGTGCACACAGATCACCTGGGGATCTTGTAAAAATGCAGATTCCAGGGCAAGGCCTGAGACTGCATTTCTAACAAGGTCCCCTGTGATGCCCATGCTGCTGTAGTGATTTTCAGTAGCAAGATTTAGAGTGTCTTGGGGGTTTGGCTGGGTGCGGTGGCTCACACCTGTAATGCTAGCACCTTGGGAAACTGAGGTGGGCGGATCACTTGAGGTCAGGAGTTTGAGACTAGCCTGGTCAACATGGTGAAACCCTGTCTCTACAAAAAATACAAAAATTAGCCAGGTGTGGTGGTGCACACCTGTAATTCTCGCTACTCAGGAGACTGAGGCACGAGAATCGCTTGAACCTGGGAGGTGGAGTTTGCAGTGAGCTGAGACTGTGCCACTGAACTCTAGCCTGGGTGATGGAGTGAGATTCTATCTTAAAAAAAAAGAATGTCGGCCGGGCGTGGTGGCTCAAGCCTGTAATCCCAGCACTTTGGGAGGCTGAGACGGGTGGATCACGAGGTCAGGAGATCGAGACCATCCTGGCTAACACAGTGAAACCCCGTCTCTACTAAAAAATACAAAAAACTAGCCGGGTGAGGTGGCGGGCGCCTGTAGTCCCAGCTACTTGGGAGGCTGAGGCAGGAGAATGGCATGAACCTGGGAGGTGGAGCTTGCAGTGAGCTGAGATCCGGCCATTGCACTCCAGCCTGGGGGACAGAGCGAGACTCCGTCTCAAAAAAAAAAAAAAGAATGTCTTGGGGGTTCAAAAGAATTCACCCAGTGGGACATGAGTTGGGGGAAAGGTCATTCCAGGCAGGGAGAACCTTATGTGCAAAAAGTTGTACATTCAGGAAGCTGCAGGCAATTTAATGAGGCTGAAGTGTGGTGGTATAATGAGGTGATGATGGGGAACCATGGAGGTTAGGGTGGACTCATACCTGGGGCTCAGGTCAGTGAAGGGCTGTGAAGAACATGGTCGGAATTTGTTCTGTGGGACCGGGAGTCTTTAGCTGCGCAGTGACCCGATCCATTTTCTCACTTGGAAAGAACCTGTGTTTCCTAGGGGGCCCTCACACAGGTGCTGACAACTCCACTTTGCCATTCAGACATGGTGTGCTCACAGCCATGCTGGACTTGCAGCATTTGGCTGTGGAAGGTCAGCAGATGTGCTGTGTTGCCTCTGGGGCTCCAGTAGCCTTTGTTCAGACTGGGTCCAGCTTGGCAGAACTGCAGACCCACACTCCTTTTCCTGTCCTAATCTGAGAGCTGCATCCTCAAATGCTTAAGGCTCTCAGTTGAGGAGTGGAGTGATGGAGAGCTGCCCAACGGCCTGGGCCTCTGCCTTAAAAAGCAGGATGAGGATCAGAGACAGAGGTGACCTCTACGCTTTGGGGAAGGGCTGAGCCGAACTTTGGTCCCACGCTCTGAGCACAGTGAACATTATTTACATTGTGTGTGTTGGTTTAAATCTTGCCTCCTGTCTAATTTGGGGGTGGGGGTGGGATATATGCACTTATGTGCTAGCTGCCTCTCTTTAAGTTTTACTCATTTAATCTTTATCAGAGTCCTACAAAGTAGGTACTGTTATTAGCTCTATCTTGCAGATGAAGAGACTGAGGCTCTGAAATATTAAGTTTCTTCCCCAAGGTCATGGCTAGGAAGTGGTAGCAGTGAGATCCACACCAGGGCTGTATTCCTAACCCTGTGTGGCCAAAGCCACAGGAGACTGAGGCTGGATTATAATGAGGCCAGCATTTGTTCCAGTGGTCCTGGAGACTGACATCTCTTCTGGTCAGAGTCTGCATTATCGGACCACAGCCTGACAGAGCCTAAAGGGCTCTCCCATGCCCCTTTGTCTACAGACAGGGAAGTTAAAGCCCAGAGAAGGAAGGGGCTGCTTGAGGTCACACAGAGCTGGGACCAGAATTTAGCCCATGGCTCCCCCTTGTCTACTCTTCTGTCAGTATCATCCCCGCTTCCCCCAAGTTGCAGTTATCTCTACCTGCACATTTATGGTTTCCAGATGGGGCCCAGTTGGGTGCTGAAGCTTTCTGTAGACTAAATAACCCCGCAAAGCACAGAGAGTACAGAAAGCCCTATCCATTATGACCCTGGAGACTCAGCTGGGGCACCACCTCCCCAGGAAGCTGTCAGGGACGTGTTCTTCCCTCACAGGCTGGCTGGCTATCACCCTCCATCCCCGCAGAGTTTGTTGCTCACCTCAGTCACTCATCACACCCTTGGTGGTGTGGGAAGGGAAAGCATCTGGACTCAGCTATTTTCTACCTCTGGGACCTAACTCCTGAGTTCTCTTTCCTTACTCTTGAAGTGGAGATAATGTCAGTCTCCCTCCCAGGGCTGTGTGGATTAAATGAAGTAACCCTGGCAAGCAGCATCTGGTCCATTTGAAGGCAGGCCATAGGTTTGGAAAATGGATGAGTGGATAGTGGGCAGCTGTGGTTCCTGTTTTGGTGATCCAGTGAAAGCAGGAAGCCTTGGCTCACCCTCTGTGTTGACAGGACAGTTAGCACAGCAGGGGGTGCCCCTGCTGTAGGCTGAACAGAACTGAGGGCTGCAGAGGTAATCCCAGAACCGGTGGTGTGGTGGAGGTGGTGGGTCACGTGGTGGTACTCAACGTCCAGCCTGCCCCACCAACCCTGTCCCACGAGGGCCTCTGCAGCCCTTCAGGGCTCTCCTGTTCCAAGGCTGCCATTTTCTGGGTCTGAGGCCTGAGCATTGGTGTGATCACTTTAATTTTCCAGTTATTGGCAGTGCCAGAGTCCCAGCTGCCTAAGCTAGAACTCAGGAGTTGTTCTTACCTCTTTCCCACCCCAGCACTCTGAGGCTTGTCGTCGCTGCCTTCTTCCCCCTTAGTATCTCTGATCTCCCCACTTGTCTCCAGGCCTTTTGCCATGCTCATGGTCAGGACCACCCTCAGTCTTGGCCCAGACTTGCTCTTTCTTTTTTTTTTTTTTTTTTTGAGAGGGAGTCTCGCGCTGTCGCCCAGGCTGGAGTGCAGTGGCCGGATCTCAGCTCATTGCAAGCTCCGCCTCCCAGGTTTGTGCCATTCTCCTGCCTCCGCCTCCCAAGTCGCTGGGACTACAGGCGCCCGCCACCTCGCCCGGCTATTTTTTTGTATTTTTTAGTAGAGACGGGGTTTCACTGTGTTAGCCAAGATGGTCTCGATCTCCTGACCTCGTGATCCGCCCGTCTCGGCCTCCCAAAGTGCTGGGATTACAGGCTTGAGCCACCGCGCCCAGCCAGACTTGCTCCTTTCTAACTTGCTCCCTTTCATTCCACCCCCGGCAACCTGCATGATTCTTCTAGAATGAAACTGATCACTTTACTCCACCTCCAAACAAACTCAGCAAAGGCATTGCAATGAAAACAAAACCCCAACTTTTCACAGTGGTGCAAAAGGTCAGAGGCCTTGCCTGTCTCCCCTTCTCCCCTTGTCTCAGTCCTCCTCCTTAGGTACTCCTTGAGAGACTTGCACTTCCTCCCAAGCACACCAGGATTCTTCTTGCTGACTCCTTTTGCACGCGCAGCTCCCTTTGCCTGGAAACTTTTCTCTCCAAAGCTGCCACCCCACCCTTTAGCTGGCTAATTTCAGCTTATCCTTGAAGTTGCCGCTTCTTTTGGGAAGCCTTTCTGACTCCTCCAGGTGGGCAGAAATGTGCCTGCTCTGGGATTCCGTAGCAGCCTGTATTGCCATGTCATGGTGCTTCCTTGATTGTAGCTGTGCATGGGCAGTGGCTTCACTGTTGAGCACCCACCTCAGTGCCCAGTGCAGAGTGGGTGCTCAAATATTTGCCGACTGACTATGAATTATGCACAAACACAAAACAAGTAGAAATTGAATCAGACATCCAAGGATTGCCTGTGGGGCTAAGGGGAGACTTGACCTGCTTTTCTATCTGGGAGGAAATATTTGAACAACCTGAAGCAAATCCAATAACACTGCCTCATTACCTTTTCCCCTAAGAGCTGCCAGCAAGATTGCTTTGGAGTTAAGTCCTTTAATTAAAATACCCTGGACTAAAGCCTTGGAAGTGAAATGAGGGCAGCAGCCGCTGAGGCAGAGTTGGGGAATAGTGGCAGAGCCCAGATTTTCCCAGCAGGGTAGCCTGCCTGGGAAACAAAACGATCCCTTTCAGCTTCAGCTGGCGGGCGCTCACCTTAGCAGCCTGGAGGTGTATGACAGTGGTCTGGTTCCAGGCCTCGTGCTGGTCAGCTCCGGATTGCGTCAGGGTCTGTAAATGGTGCACTGAGTCCTTTATCAGTCTGAAGGCCAAAGCAAAAAATGTTCAGCTTCCTGACTGAGTGGAAAAGACAACTGATGGGCTTCCTGTGGTCCCTCAGAAGTAGAAATAATGCCTGTTTATTGACCACTTATGTGCTATAAAGCTAAATGATTGATACTCATTATCTCTTTAACTCTTTTAAGGGCAGGCACCCCCCAGTTTGCTATGGGGAAAACTGAGGCCCAGAGAGGTTAACTAATTTGTCCAGGGTCACACAGCTAGTAAGGAGTAGAGCCAGGATTTTGACTTGTTGTTAATCGCCATGTTATAAAGCCTCAGGGCCACAGGCCAGGAGCTGTGCCCTATTTCTAATGCAGATTCCAGCCTGACACCAGTATGTTCAGGCCTTTTTGTTGACTCTCGTCCTATGGCCTGAACAAGGAGAATGGTTTTTCTGTAAAGGCTACAGAGGCCCGTCAGTCACCTAGCCTGCTGCAGGTTCTACCCACGGGACCTAAAAACAAAAACAGAAAACCAACCTTTGTCCTGAAAACCACTAAATTAGTCATTTGCCATTTTATTAACCTTTAATCCCTTCTTATTTTCTGTTTCCTGCCCGTCCATCCATGACCCTTGGAATCTGTGTGTAAAGCAAACTGTTTATTAGGCAATATGTTTTTTGCTTTGTCAGGGAATAGATAAGCAGATGTCACATTGAATTTCAAGCAAGGAGAAATATCATGACACTTTAATTACCTTGAGCAGCCTTATTTTCCCCTCCTCAAATCTCCCAATTGAAATGTTAGCTCTGTGAGGTCTGGGGTGTTTATCAGGCCTATTTACTGATAGGCCCCTAATGCCTGGAACAGTGCCTGCCATATTATAGGCAGTTAATAAATATTTTTGGAATAAATAAATGAATGTTCCAAGTTGCTTATGATCTTGAAATAACTATTAACCATCCCTGGGACCACAGGTTGGGATATAAGGCCTCTTATTATATACTGAAAACATGTTTTTCCAGTTTGTTTTTGGTGTTTCATTTTTATTTTTTTATTAAATTTTTTCTATGTTTGGTAGAGGTGGAGTTTCACCATGTTGCCCAAGCTGGTCTCAAACTCCTGAGCTCAAGCAATCCTCCCACCTCGACCTCCCAAAGTGCTGGAATTACTGGTGTGAGCCACCATGCCCAGCCTGTTTTTGGTGTTTTAATTTGGGGCAGGGTTCAGAAGTTTCCTTTTTAGGTAATTAAACCTCCATCTTTTCCACGGTGGTATCTGTGTTTGGTCAGGACCTCTCTATTCCCAGCCCCTGGCATATTTAGTCATTCCTAACACAGAGTAGGTACTGAACAGTATTTGTTGAATGACAGAATGGATGAGTCCTTGGCTTTGTCCATGTTCCCTGGAGCCTACTAGACCCTGGAAATAAGTGAATTCTATTCTGTGGTGTTGTCATATTTTCAAAAATTATTTTTAGATTATGGGATATTTCAAACATACAAGTGAGTATTGCTTTATTTATTGATATTTGCATATCAATACATTTGTAGTATTTACATGTGGTACATTCCTTGTATTGCAAATCACCATAGGACCCTAGAGATTCAAAAAATATCTCACAGTAGTAGAAGGACATCACACCTCTGGGCCACCAGAGGTGGCCAGGATGGGGAAGTGATGGGGATCCATGGCTGATGCGGGGGACTTCCCCTCTCTCTCCCATGGTGGCAGGGACTGAGAGGATGGGGGAGGCTAGGCATGGGGTGGCTTTTTAGAACTGAATCCACGAATGTCCACCCAACCAATCCAAAGGCCCTAGTGTGGCATGGAGCCTGTCCCCAGGTGGGATGGCTGCTTTCTCAGCACTGGCTTACCTTGCTGCCACGTGTGCCCAGGCTGTGGTGTAGAGCTCTGGGCAGAGGAAGTCGGCTGCCCTCTGGGCTGGACACCTGGCCAGGTCAGGTGTGGCGAGATACGCGACAGATGGAGGGAGAGATCTCTGTGGCGTGGAGCCAGGGGACATCTGAGTCTGCAGGTAGCTCTTCACCAGAAACCTGGGGCGTGGAAGGGGAGGCAGGTGAGAGGGCAGAGACTCTGCAGGACAGCCCAGCACCCCTCACTCCCAGAGGCAGGCGAGTTCATGCTGGGTTCCAGCCTTCCCGTGGGAGAGCCGGGTCACCGGGCCTCCACCTGGCCTCCCTCCTGAGGATTCCCCCTTGGGCCATCCTGCCTCGAGGCCTGCAGTCAGGCACACCCCGGGAAACTGTAGAGCCGGGCCAGACACTCTCAGATCCTGAACATAAACCCTTCTGTGATCTGAGCAAACAGAATTTTCCATCAGAATACTGCGATTTTGGGATTTATAATGACTTGTACAGTGACTGGGTGGAAATTAAATTTTCTTAGCTGAAAAAAGAAGGATAGAGGCAAGCATGCTAACAGGAGTAGGAGGATTATAGGTGACTCTCAACTGCTGCTTTAGGATAATCCAGTGGTTACAGGTTCTGGGCTTAGACAGCCCTGGATTCCCATACAGCCTCGCTGAGACCTGTATGATAAACGAAGCATCACCTCCCAAGTCATGGTTTCTCTGGCTCTAGGTGGGAGGACAGTTCTCATCTGATTGAGGGTTTGTGAAACGGAATGAGATGATATTTGTAGAGTGCTTAGCACAGTGCAGAGTACATAATATGTGCTATTGTATTCCTTTTCTAATTTGGAAAAAAATCAAGGGACGTTATATATTTTTAAAAACACAGTAAATGTTGTTTTTCATATTTGCCAGTGAACTTCTTTCTCCTTTCATAGGGAAGCATTTGCCCTGTTTGGTCACCTGAGAGTAGGTGAGGATGAGGCTCTGTCAGCCTCCAGGGTCCACAGACCTAAGAGGGATGAAAAGAAATCACTTGTGTGGAGGAGGCTGACTTGGCCATTGCTTGGAGCCTCTGTGTGCAGGCTCTGCACCAAGCCTAGGCGATGCTAAAGCGAGCAAGATAGGGGTAGTCCCTGCCCTCAGGGAGCTCCTAGTCTAGTTGGTGAGTAGAGCTAAAAAGGTGAACAAAAAAATGAGACAACGATAGATTGTAAAACTGCTCCAAAGGAAACAAGGCCATGTTGGGTGGGAGGGGATCAAATGCAAAGGCCTCCTGGACAGAAAGAGGTGTGTGGCTGGCAGAAGTGAGCAGAGGTGGCTGGGTGTGGTGGCTTGTGCCTGTAATCCCAGCACTTTGGGAGGCTAAGGCAGGTGGATCACCTAAGGTCAGGAGTTGGAGAGCAGCCTGGCCAACATGGAGAAACCCCATCTCTACTAAAAATACAAAAACTAGCTGGGCATGGTGGTGTGTAATCCCAGCTACTGCGGAGTTTGAGACAGGAGAATTGCTTGAACCCGGGAGGCGGAGGTTGCAGTGAGCCGAGATTGCACCACTGCACTCCAGCCTGGGTGACAGAGTGAGACTCCATCACAAAAAAAAAAAAAAAAAAAAAGAAAACAGAAAGAAGTGAGCAGAGGCAGGAGGTGGTGAGAGCATCATGGACAGGGAGTCAGGGGTCAGGTCACACAGACCTTGCAGGCCACAGCATAGAATATGTCATTTTCCTATGAGCACTGGGAAGCCATTGAAGAATTTCAAACCAGAGAAAGATGTGATCTTCCCTAGGCTCTGAAAAGATCCCTCCGGCTGCCTGTGGAGAAGCGGGACAGGACAGAAGCAAGAGACCAGGGAGGGGTCTGAGGCTGTGGTGGAGGTGAGAGAAGATGGTGGTCTAGAAGTGGATAGATGAGTCATACTGGGGAATTGGACAGCTCCCAAGTGGCACTTCCCAAAGCCTGCTCCCTTTATGGGCATCAGACGGAACCCTCCACCCAACAAGCTTGGTGGGTCCCCAAGGGCTTGGGCAAAGGCCTGGGTCAGCCTGGACCTTACCTGGCCACCTGCAGGTAGAGCACTGTGTTCTCACCCTCATAGGTGCAGGAGGCCGACAATTTGGTGACCAGTGATGGCAGGCCACTCAGCTTTGAGTAGCCGTGTCCGCCACAGGCCCTGCGGCACATCTCAGCTCCCTGAGTGCAGAATTCCGACATCATGGCCTTCATGCCTGTGCTCAGTGCGTGGAGCTGTGAGAACATGGAGGGGGGGTTGGGGGGTGTAAAGGGGCCTCTACCATGGGGATCAACCCTGTGCACCACTTACTGAGCATCTACTGCATGCCCAGCTCAGCTCCGAGGTAAGAAGTGTTTCTTCTGCTCACAACTTTGTGAATGAGAAGGCGGGTAGTCAGCTTATGTGACTCACCCAGAGGCACACAATTAGGCAGTATAGCTGTAGGGGCAAAAGAGCAAAGGAAAACCTGGCCTGGCCAGTGTCTCCAGGATTGGGAAGAGGGTGCTGCCTGGATGGGGCCCACAAGCCTCCAGGAGTTACAGATTTTGCCGGCATGGGTTTTAGAAAGCCCGCCTGTGAGGACGGGTGTCCACTGTAAGCCCACTTACTGGGTTGTTGGAGGGTGACAGGGTCTGAATGTGTCCACCTAAAATTCTTATTTAGAAATCCTAGTCCCCAAGGGTTAGGGCTAGGATTAGGAGGTATTGATGATTAGGAGCTAGGAATAGGAGGTATTATGATGGTAGTAGGAGGTGGGGCCTTCTGGAGGTGACCAGGTCATGAGGGTGTAGCCTTCGTGAATGGGATCAGTACCCTCATGACAGAGGCCGCTTCTGGCTGGGTGTGGTGGCTCACACCTGCAATCCCAGCACTGTGGGAGGCCGAGGCAGGTGGATCACGAGGTGAGGAAATCGAGACCATCCTGGCCAATACAGTGAAACCCCGTCTCTACTAAAAATACAAAAATTAGCCGGGCATGGTGGCGGGCACCTGTAATCCCACCTACTCAGGAGGCTGAGGCAGGAGAATCTCTTGAACCCGGGAGGCGGAGGTTGTGGTGAGCCGAGATTGCACCACTGCACGCCAGCCTGGGTGACAGAGTGAAGCTCTGTCTCAGGAAAAAAATAAAATAAAACAAAAAGAAAGAAAGAGGTTGCTTCTACCATACGAGGGCACAGCAAAAAGACAGCAGTCCATGAACCAGGAAGCAGGCCCTCACCTGACACCAAATGTACTAGTGCTTTGACCTTGGACTTCCCAGCCTCCAGAACTGTGAGAAATAAATTTGTTTTTCTTTTTTGAGACAGGGTCTCACTCTGCTGCTCAGGCTGGACTGGATGGAGTGCAGTGGCACAATCACAGCTCCTGCATCCTTGAACTCCTGGGCCCAAGGAATCCTCCCACCTCAGCCTCCAAAGTAGTAGTTGGGACTACAGGTGTGTGCTACCACAACTGACTAATTTTTCAATTTTTTTTTGTTTTGTGGAGATGGGGGTTTCACCATCCTGCTCAGGCTGGTCTTAAACTCCTGGGCTCAAGCAGTCTTTCTGCCCTGGCTTTCCAAAGTGCTGAGATTACAGGTGCGAGTCACCATGCTGGGCCAGTTTCTGTTGTTTATAAACCACCGCTTTATGGTATTTTGTTACAGCAGCCTCAACAGAGAGAGAGGCTGCCAGGCAGCAGGCCTAGTTTGAGATTTTGGTTCTTGAAGCCCCTGCCTATCTTTGGAGTTTTCAAGTCCTTGGGAGGAAAGTTGTGTCCCCTGATCTCTCTGTGCCTCAATTGCAGCTGAAAGGGTTAATGAGCAGGGCTTATAAAGCATGGTGCCTGGACAGACTGAATCTTACTGTATATGTAAGATTTACTTGAGACCTGTGAGCCAGATGTGTTTAGGAATCAGAGTAACTTTTGAATTGTAGAGAGGCCAAGTGGCATTGAAGGTACATTTTATATAATAGCCCAGTGGGGTTTGGGGCGGCTTTAGGGATTAAACACATTAATAATTTTCCCGCAAAATGTATTCACACTCAGAAGGATAAATCAGGTCAGTTCAGGTCAAACTGTGCCACCAAATGAGTTCCAAACGACTGTTTTTCAGAGCTTTTTGTGTTTCAAATACACATCGGGGTTGTGGACTTGTGTTCTCTACACTAGATGTGATTGTTTTCTCTTAGCATGTTTGTAGCTCTCTGGGGGCCAGTTGTGGGTAAATTTATATATCAGGGTGCCATTCACCCAGACGCCCTGGGATGCTGAAAGCTGGGAGGGGTGGGGGTGGGGAGTGCCCGCGGGGATGGGGCTGTGGCTGTTCCCCAGTGAGTGGAGCAATCTTAGCTGCCCTCCCAGCGCCTGCCCCTCTGCGGACAGCAGGTACCTCAGGCAGCAAGCTGAAGTCTCTGTTCAGAATGGCAGTGTAGGCGTGCTGGAAGAACTCCAAGAGGCTGACTGCCAGGAAATGGAAGGCATAACTGATGGCCAGCTGAGGAAAGAGTTTCTGCTGCTGCGTCTGGTAGTCCAGGACCTTTGCCTCTGGGTCACTGAAGGGAAAAGAACCGGAAGATTTAATCACTACGTGCCATGTCCGCCTTCCCCTATCCCTGACACCATAAAAACCTTAAAAACAGACAGTTCCTTAGAACTCATTGCAGAACTTGAGCTGACACGAGGCTGTTGATAATCCTTTAAAAATCCCATCTAACATGAACATCCATCTACACATTTCACTGCAGGAATATTGACACGTTTGTTGGTGGGTACTGCCTCTTGTTATGGGAGGCTTATAGAATTCCAGCATATACACGGTATTATCCTAAAACCTGAAAAGTTCTGAGATTCCAACGTGCCTGGTCCCAAGATTTCAGGTGAAGAGTTGTGGCCGTGCACCCGTGATGATTTGAACCTGTGACTCCACTGCCCGTGTGCACTTGCTGTGTGCTGAGGAATACATCAAGCCTAAACAATAACTCTTAGAATGTAAACTCGGGTTCGATGGAACCCCAAGGAAGGGACTGTGTCTGCCTTATCCACTGCTATGTCCTCAGTGCCTGAGACTATGTCCAGCACTTACGAGCTCACAGTAACTGGATTGAAAGAGGGTGTGATTACAAGAAGCCTCCTCTCTGGACAGCAGCTGCTCACCTGGCGCATCTTTCTCATGACCACCCTAGGGACACTTCTGCAGCCCAGATAAATGGGCCTCGGGCAGGACAGCAGCAGAAGCCCCTTCTTCCCCGTGGCCCTCTCCTGCGGAGAACTCTCGCAGCCCGGACTCCGAAGCCCAGGCCAGGCGAGGGCGCTGTGAGCTTGCCAGAGGAAAGGATCCTGGGCTGAGGGCCTAATGCACCTTACTGCATTTCACCCTCCACACCACCCTGAAAGGCCGCTTCTGCCACGCCCATTTTGTAGCTGAGGAAGCTGAGGGATGAAGTGAAATGGCCGAGCTGAGTGTTCACAGAGGGTTCAGTCAGCCCTTGCTGTTCTGTGCTGTGGGGTGGAGGGAGTGGTACCAACACAACCAATTACAACAAAAGGGATCCAGACATAGACATACCAGTCGGATGCTGACAGCACAGCTGGACAGAATGAGTTCAGCCACACACAATCGATATGACATTGGATTTTGCTAGGCTCGGCCTGACAGAATCAACTCAGCCAGCCACAGTCTGACGCAGCTTGCAACTGACTGACCCAGACCCGTCCAACCCCTCACAGCCACACAGAACACAGCCGGACTCGGACAGACACAGAGTCAGACAGACCTGGTGCTACAGGGCCAAAGGCACGATCACACAGAGCCCGAGGGGGCAGGCACTGAGGATGCAGGTTAGGCCAACTGGTCAGCCCTGTTAGAGGGAGCCAGAGAGACCTCTCTGACATGCCCAGATGGGGCCAGGCCTGGGTAGATTGTGTGTGTGTGTGTGTGTGTGTGTGTGTGTGTGTGTGTGGTGGGTGGCAGTGCCTGCTCCCAGCGCTCTGGCTCTGGCAGAAGAGTGTCGGGGGAGGCACTGTGGGACCAAGAGGCAGCATATCTGTGGTAGTCAGTCACTGGGCACCCCTTGCCTGGGCCGGAGCTGGGATTGGCGGCGGATGACTGAGTAGCGCGTGGCGATGACACAGGCCTTCTGCAGTGTAGGGAGGACCTCCCCTAACAGCAGCTCCACCCGCACCACCACCATGGGAAGGTAGTTGCTCTGTGCTGTCCCGAGTTTGATGTATGTGCCATCTGGCAAGACCTGTGTGGAACAAGGACGGGCACAGTGTCTGAGCCAAGGCTCCCCAGGATGCCCCTGCTTCCCCAGAGCTGTGGGGCTCCACACAGGGAGGGTGCTTCTCCCCTCAACTGGCGCATCTGGGGTTGGAATGTTAAAACACCAGGTCATTTCCCCAAGTGCCCTGCTTCACAGCGCCTCTCCTGGGACACCCCAGACCGCCCCACAACCCATAACTAAAGGGGTGATGCCTGGCAGAGTTGGGACTGCCAGAACTCCTGCTGGCATTCTGGCTGGTATCTGCTGGGCGACTGGCTGTGTCAGGCCTCACCGTGGGTAAATATTACGCAGATCACCTCAGCTCTATCCTCTCCTGGGGCTGCAGCTCCACCCCACGACTGCTCCGTCAGCCTATGTGACGAGCATTTCTGCATGAGAAGTCGGAGGCTCTGTGTCCAAGATCATACTGCTCCTAAGCAGGGTTCACCCCAGTCTGTGGGACATCAGAGCCTCTCTTGGGGGAGGAGGTTATGTGGCCCAAACTCAGCTCTATGGTGGACCCAGACCCAGCCTGCACAAAGTGCAGGTCCCCTCTCTGGGAAGTACAAGTCCCCGTCCTCCCCAGACCTGTAACCTGTGCAAAGCGACTCAGCATGTTCTCCCTGGGGACCCGCACATGGTTCAGCCGCAGGAAGCCGTTGTCCATTTGATCAAAGTCCATCTTGGGCCCGATGTCCCCAACGATGATTCCTTGAAGGAGATGGAGATGAGGACACCTATCAGTTGAGAGACTGCTTGTTATGTGGCAGGTATCACACACACATTCCAGGTCACAGCAGCCTGTGACCCTGGGGTTATTGTACCTATTTTGCAGGTGAACAAGCTGAGGTCAGACAGATGCTAAATCTTGCTCAAGTTCACCTCACCAGTTAGCACCAAGTCTGTTCAACTGGACCTCTCTGCCCAAGGGAGACATGTCTTAGCTACTCCTGTGGCCCTCTGGGGCCCCAGGTCAGGGAGGCCACCTGGGCTCTCCTTCTGGCGGGATCCTTGAGGGAGCATTATGGGCTCACCTGGCAGTGGGGTATGGTCCCGAAGACTCCGGATTGGCACAATAAAAGCGTGCATGCCCCGCCGGGCTCCTGAGCAGACCAGCTGGGCCTGGACCAGGGCATGGGTGGCTGACCGTCCCACTGAGGGCAGAGAGAGGAGAGGCCCGTCACAGGAAGACCTGCGCATTGCTTTTCCCAACCCAGCCTCCTGGGGCTGGGGTTTTGGATGGGTACCTCTGGGGCCCTGAAAAGTCACTGATCAAAGAGAGGGGGGATTGCCCCCAAAGAACCAAGCAAACTTAGCAGTGACTTGGCAAAGGCACTGTGAAATGATTCAGCTTTTTTTTTGGCCCCCACCCCCCAACTATTAATGAATTACTCTGTCATCAACCTTATAACAATGAATACAGATAATTATCGTTTATCAAAATCCAGGCGGCGCTAGACCCTGTGATAGATGCTTTCCAGTTCTCGCAGGGGAGAGAGGATGATGAGTCCCATTTTCCAGATAAGGAAACAGGCTCAGAGAGTAGAGTGACGCACTGAAGGTCACTGGCCTGGAGGGGCAGAGCTAGGATTTATCTGTACCCTGGTCTATCTGATCTTAAAGGGTGGTTTCTTTTGTCTTCATTTTTGACAGTAGTCATTTATTTTCTATCTCTCTTTCTCTCGTCACTCTCTCATCTCTCTCTCTCTCTTTTTTGAGACAGAGTCTTGCTCTTTCGCCAGGCTGGAGTTCAATGGTGTGAACTCAGCTCACTGCAACCTCCGCCTCCCAGGTTCAAGCAATTCTCCTGTTTCAGCCCCCCGAGTAGGTGGGACTACAGACACCCGCCACCACACACGGCTAATTTTTGTATTTTTAGTAGAGATGAGGTTTCACCATATTGGTCAGGCTGGTCTCAAACTCCTGACCTCAGGTGATCCATTCACCTCGGCCTCCCCAAGCGCTGGGATTACAGGCATGGGCCACCGCACCTGGCTCATGTCTCTCTATTATGTCTCTGGTCTCTGCCTCTGTCTTCCTCTGTCTGTGTGTCTCTCATCTCTGTCACTCTCCTGCTTTAGTTGGACTCAGCATATTTGTTTTACTTTTTTCCACACAAGGTGTGGGTCCCCAAGTGCCACAGATGTGTCCTGGGAGGTGAAATTCTCAAGTTTGAGGAAGGGGAAATCCCTCCTTGGGGCGTGGTAAATCACCGAGCCTCAGGGACACTTGATGTGGCCGCCACCTGGTGGCCACAGCGGGAGGTACGGCGTTGGTGGCTTGATGGGGGCTGGTGGTGGGCGTGAGCCTTTCTGGGTGTCTGCAGCAGGGGCAGACAGGCGTGCTCTTTCCACTGTCTCATCACAGGGCCTGTGCTCTGGCTGGTGGCAAGCTCTACCAATAACTCAGGAGATGAGAGGAGATGTGAGGAGTGCCTGGGACTAGACCAAGTGTGTGTGTGTTTGTGTGTGTGTGTGAGTGTGAGGCCTTGTCTCTCATGGATTGTCTCCTCTATTTCAAAGTTCCTTTGGGGACTTTCCAGCCACTCACTAATGAAATGTTTAACATCCCACCTATTTTACAGAGTGAGAACCTGAGGCTTAGGGAGGTGAACTGACTTGCCCAAGGTCAGCAGCCTAGAACAGAAAATCAACCTGAGGTCTGTTGAACCTCAAAGCCAGTGCTACTCTGCCCTCCAATATTTCTATCTGGGGAGAGATAAGGAAGGGGGTTGGATGGATACTCACGGTCTCCAGGCCACCATTTGGTGGCAGTCAGCGTGGGGCTGTGTATCACAAACTCCTGGGTGGCTGCGTCATAGGTGGCTTCAGTCTCCAGGCCCTGAAGATATGTCCCTTAGGATCAAGGAGGGATGTTAGAATTGGCCCAAGGTGGGGATCTTACCTGGGAAGCTGCTTCTAGGTGGGCCTGTACTCTTAGGCATTAGTGCGGTACAGAGTGGGGCTCAGCTCCCAGCTGTACTTGCAGGCAGTTTTACCCTTTCATCTGTGGGCCGTGTGGGGGTCACACAGTCCCCTATAGCCAGTCTGTGACAAGGGATGGCTGCTGATGTTTCCAGAAGGAATTACTTGCCCCGCTGGGAGCTCACACAATATGTGCAAATTAGAAGGCAGCATCCCTTCCTCAAGACCCTTGACTGCCATCTGCTGGAATGTTTTCATATTAAACATATGTCCCTTGAAGCCTATGAACCTGTGACTACCGAGATGTAAATGGGCCCTCTGGAGTTTTGCAGTGCACAACCTAAACACCACATGCAGCAGCCCTGGCTCACCATGTCCCAGCTCTGTCTGTGCATACGTTGCGATGATCTGGATGTTTTTGCAGAGTGGGTCCCATTTGGCAATCTGTTCCTCTGAGCCCAGGCTCCTGAGGGCTTTCAGGAAGACTCTGTGTATATTTAAAGCCACATCTCCAGAAAGGGCTCTGTTGGGGAGAGATGCTGTAGTTGAGTAGCCTATTGGAGACGGGGGCCCAGGTACCCCCTGCCTGAGCAGAGTACAGGAGATAAAGGGCACCTGGCATCCTGGTTTCCCAACAATTCTTCCCTTTGTTGGGGGAAATGGCTCATGGGGCTGGGGGGTTTCCAGGTGATCCCAGGTGGATCCCTCTCTAGTGGGGCTGCCCCAGGAGTGAGCACCTGTAAGCATAGCCTAATTCACGACCATCTTCCAACCAACCCAGGCGCTGTGCTATCAACCGGATGTGGAATGCCCTCCGCATGGCAGCCTTATAACGCTCATTCTGGGTCATGAAATAATTGTCCTTACGGCTAAACTCTGGGTAACTGTGGATGATGCTCTCTGCAGAGACAGAGAATAGAGGGCTTAGGGACCTGGGTGAGGTTTCTGGCACCTTCAAATCTTCTTACCCACTTGCTTCATGGATCTGGAAAGGAAGTCAGACATTATTGTTACTTTACAGATGACAAAACTGAGGACCAAAGTGGGAAAGTGAATTGCCCAAGGTTACAAAGCTATGCAGTGGCAGAATTTTAGGACCAGAATCCAGGTCTTCTGCTGCCTAGGACTCTTCTATCCCCCAGGTGGGCTCAGGCAATATTGACATGTGAAGATTGTCTTTACAGTTCATAGGAATGAATCTCTAACAGTGGAATTTCAAGGCAAAGTTTGTTATTTGAAAGCAGGACTGCTAATGAAGGAGACTCTTCTTACAAGAGAAGCATGGGGCATAAAGCAGATGTCCTATTCCCCAGCTTCCCCTTACCAACTTTCCTCCGGAGAGCAGTGTTCTGGGCACCTCCATCAAGGATGTTGGTGAGCCGTTCCACGTCAAAGGACTGCATATACCTCTCGCTCTCCATGTCGGGGTGCATTTGCCTGCTCCAGGTATCCCCCAGTGACACTCGGTGCACTGGGCTGCCCATCCTATCCTGGATCTGTCTGGTGACTGAGGTGAAACACTTCCGACCCGGCTGCTCCGAGAGTCTGCTCTCAGTGTTGGTCAGTGCAAAGAACCTGTGTGCAAGAGGAACTGCCTAGGGCTGGGTGTCAGCCAGGGCTGGTTGGTAGAAGAAAGACATCCCTAAGTACCTGACTCCCACTCCACCTCCACACTCTCCCTGTGGACCCAGGCACTGTGTGCATGGTAGGCATGGTATGCAGTCATTGCTTGGTACATGTCTGTTCAATACTTGTTAAATAAGATTGAACAGGGCCTGACCCCAAAGATTGGGCTCTATCCACTGCAGTTCGTGTTACATGAGTTGCCTAGGGAAATCTTCACAAAAAAGTCAGTGAAGGTTACACCTGAAGAAAATAATCCTGGAGAGGCTGAGTGGCCCCTAGCCACACAGCTGGAGACGGCCAGGAGTTGGATGGGGTCTGACCACAAAGCACATGCCTTGTCCATACTACAGCTCCACTGTGGAGGATTACTGAGGGCACCTTGGTCTCATTCAGCTGCTCATAAGTTCTAGGATCATTCAGCCCCATTTCTATGAGCCCTGCAGGTGTATTGTGGAACTGAAAGGAGGAAACCTGCTCCCTGACTGTGAAGTGTTCCCCTAGAACCCCTGAGTGTCTTTCACACCCAGGTTGGGCCCTGTCTCCTCCATGGCAAATGCTTGGCCTCTGAGAAGCCCCTATTCCCCCACAGTGAGGGAACCATAAGGTGCAGTTCATCCTATTTCACAAGTCTCTTGAGTCCATCTGCTCCTTGCTATCTCTTTGGCTAGCATCCAGGCCACTGTCATCTCTTACTTGGCCTCAGTGTCCCTTTTATCTGTTCTCCCAGCTGCCAGGTGAACTCTTGAACTGCAGATCACATTGTTTTCCTCTCCTGCTTGGAATCTGCTCCTTGGGGCCCACTGTTAGTGGAACGGAGTCCTTGCTGTGTCTACCCACCTCCCACTCCACTCGCCTCTCTCCTATGTCAACTAACTGCCACATCATCCCTGGCCTCCACTCACTCTCTTCCTACCCTTTGCCCCTGCTGTTCTCTCTGAACAAGGTTCAGCTCCCTGGTCCCCGGGGTGCTCTAGAGTTAGGGACAAGTTCTTATTTGCTTACATGTTCCTCCCACAAGGCCTGGGAGGCCAGCTCTGCATTTCCTAGCTTGCAGCAGGCATGCTGTAAATCTTTCCTGCAGGCTGCCATGCTTTTGATTGCCCTTCCTTCCTGACCTCAACCTGACAGATGCACTGCTGTTATTACCATTTTATGGGGAGGATGTGGGCCTTGGAAAGGGAGGAGACTTTATAAGATCATGCAGCCACATGTAGCAAGTGAAATTCATACGCAGGCTTTCAAACCAATACCCCTAGCAGGGCTGTGGGGGTGCTGGCAAGGGCTCCATCCTCTGCCCCCTGGAGTCCTGCAAGCGCACCTAGTGTGGCTCCTCTCTTCCTGCCTCACCTCTTTTCCTTGCTCTGTTGCCACTACCTCCTTGCTGTTCTGAATGCTCCAGGCCTCCCTGCCACTGCCAGCTTTTGCCGGGGTAGCTCCCTCTGCCCAGAACACCCTTTCTTCAAATGTCACCAGGGCTGTTTGCATTGAACCTCGTTTAACCTTAAAGAGGCCACCGTCTTTAAAACCAAGCCCCCTCCCCCAGCATTCCCTGTCCTCCTCACTCTGCTCTCCTTTTTCTCTTTTCACTTACCCTCTTCTGACATTTGAGATCATTTACTAATTTCATATGTTTTTGTTTACTTCCATCTCCCTGCTAGTAACACAGAAACTGCAAGAGGGCCAGGATCTTTGTCACTGTCACACTGTGACCCTAACACTTAGTGCAGGGCCTGGTTTGCAGGAGGTGCCCAGTGAAGAAAGCCTTGCTCAGGGTCTCTCGGAGCTGCGGACAGGGTCATCACGGGGGCGACTCTGTCCTCTGGGGTCTCCCAGTCCCTCCCCGCCCGAAAGCCTGGCTCACCTGGCTCCCCTCTGTCCTGTGTCTGCACTGTAGGCCGGGCTGGCCTCTCCCCGGCTGTAGGCCACAGCCTCTCGCAGGCTTGTGGTCCTGCCCTTCTCTCCTCCCACAGAGGGGCTGGAACACATAAGTGGAGAGCCCTGCTTGGCCAGCGCTCCGTCTGTCCCGGCTTGCGGAGCTCCCCTCCCTCCTCTTTCTCTTCCTGCATGGGTGTGACCTCTGTGCTGTTGCTGGGGCTGCTCTGGGAGGACTGCTGGGAGGTTGGAACCCTTCCTTCTCAAAGCCAGGGATTCCTTTGACACTACTTGTACCAAAAAGCTGCGTAGCCCAGCAGTGTTTCCAAAGTGATATCCTGGTCTTCACTGATCTTTCACCGTGTGCCCTTCAGGGACTCAAGCTGTTAATATCACATGAGCTTAATAGGCTCCCCTCAGATGGTCCTCATGTGAAAGGATTGCTCTGTAAGGTGTATGTTTTTCCTCTCTTCCCATGTTTCTGCTCTAAAATATGGCTTGTCTTATGCTTAGCATCCCCTGACATTCCCTGGAAAAATATTTGTGGCGCATCCATCTGTAGTGTGTGGGATCCAGATGGGAGCTGGGTCTTAGTGAGAGGAATGAGAGGCTTAGAGGTTCCCTCCCTGCATAACCACCCTGGAAAGTCAGATGCGGCTCCCCATTTTGCAGGTAAGGAAACAAGCTCAGGGAGGGGATGTCACCTTGTTTAGGTTTGCACAATAAGTAGATTATGTAACACATTTGTGTAAGATTGGGAAAGAAATCAGGGGACCAGTAGGAGATCAAGGCTCCTGTTCTGGCAGGACTTCTGAGCTATTTTGACCCTGAGCAGGTGTACTCCCTTTCTGGGCCTTGGCCCCGCTGTAATGCAAGGTATTTGCTCCGTAAGGAGCCTCACAGCACCCCATCATATCGCCAAGGTAATGTCTAGCTTGTGTCTGCAGGAAGAGGCAGGACCTGTGGCCCAAGCTTTGCAACTTATTACCTAGCAGGTCCTTCTGGAGCTGTGGGGCTCAGAATCCTGGCAGTCCCCATTGCTGTGGGCAGTGGTTTCAGGGAAGGTGGTCTTGGCCCCACTGTTTGGAGGTGAAAGTTCTCACTTCCAACTGGACTCATCTCTGTCAAGGATTTATGCTATGGGAATGACTTAGTTACTCTCTGCGATAGAGAAAGGCTTGGATTGCAGGAAGTGCCCAGTGAAGAAAGCCTTGCTCGGGGGCTCTTGGAGCAAGGCTTTTTAATAAACTCTCCATGTTTAAATTGTTTTCTCATCTACTTTGAAGCTGACCCTGTTCTGTATGTTTTGGATGTGATCATTTTGATTTGTTGCACTGAACTCTTGAATTCTGTAGCTTAAAAAGGCTTTTAAAATTACAAGATATTTCAAACTTGTACAAAAGTGAAGAGAAAAATATAATGAACCCACACGTACCTAACATCCAGCACTAAAAATGATCACACTTGTTTCCTTGATCTTTGTTTTTAACTTTTTATTTTGAAATAACTTTAGACTTTCAGAAAGCTGCAAAAAGTTCTTGTATATCCTTCACTCAGCTTCTTCTAAGGTACAATTATGAAACCAAGACATTAACACTGCTGCAATATTGTTAGCTAATCTTCAGAACTTATTTGAGTGCGTCAGAGGTTCTCTAGGATCAACCTCAGGTCCGGTGATTTGCTAGGAAGACTCACAGAACTTAGAAACTGTTATACTGAGCCAGGCGCGGTGGCTCATGCCTATAATTCCAATGCTTTGGGAGGCTGAGGTGTGAGGATCACTTGAGGCCAGGAGTTTGACACCAACCTAGACAACATAGCAAGACCCTGTCTGTACCAAAAAATATGTAAAAATTAGCCCAGTGTGGTGATGTGTGCCTGTAGTGCTAGCTCCTTGGGAGGATGCAGTGGAAGGATTGTTTGGGCCCAGGAGTTCAAGGCTGCAGTGAGCTATGATGGAACCACTGTACTCTAGCCTGGGTGACAGTGAGACTTTGCCTCTAGAACAAACAGGAAGAAACTGTAATACTCATGGTTACAGTTTACTATAGCAAAAGGTTACAGATTAACATCAGTAGAAGAAAAAGGTACATAGTGGGAAGTCTAGGAGAGAATGGACTGAGCTTCTAGGTGTCCTCTCCCAGTGGTGTTGTAGGGACAGCATTTAATTCTTCCGAAAACGATGTTTACAATATGCACGAAGTATTGACAACCAGGGAAGCACACTTTTGAGGTAGGAGAACAGCAGAAGGAATTGGAGGTTGGATAAAGGGCGGAATGATCGAAAGCAGAAGCAAGGTGAAGGGGTGAGTGAGCAAGAAGCAAGATAAGAAGCAGAAGTTAAGCAGCCAAAACAAATGTAAGATAAAAAACTGAGTAAAGAGACCCCATGGCTGGCAAGATCCTGACCAAGCCAGTAAAGGGCAGCTCCTCAGAGATGGGCATGCGCATTAGAGAGAAAAAGTATCTTTAACGTGACCCCGTATGATAATCAGCTCATTAAAGCTCATGCATATGGACTGCATATCATGCATGTACTTGAGGTCATGGAATGGAGTCCACGTGGAAGTGCACAAGGGCCAAAGTAAGCAACACACCTATCAATCAAAAGGCAGACACTAGCTAGAGATTAGGCAGCCTTGGGAAAAGAAAGGGAAAAAACACATAAGAAGACCACAAGCACAGCAAACTGATGCTGATCTCATCTCGCAGAGGTCAGCCCACTCTGCCCTCTTGGAGAGTATAATGCTGTGCTTAATAAACAATTGCTGCTGGCTTTGCTACTTGTGTGTGTCATGTCCAGTTTTTTGGTTTGTTTGTTTGTTTTTGAGACAGAGCCTTGTTCTGTTGCCCAGGCTGGAGTGCAGTGGTGCAATCCTGGCTCACTGCAACCTCTGCCTCCCGGGTTCAAGCGATTCTCCTGCCTCAGCCTCCTGAGTAGCTGGGATTACAGGCATGTGCCACCATGCCCAGCTAATTTTTGTATTTTTAGTAGAGATGGGGTTTCACCATGTTGGTCAGGCTGGTCTCGAACTCCTGACTTCAAATGATCTGCCTGCCTCGGGCTCCTGAAGTGCTGGGACTATAGGCATGAGCTGTTGCGGGAAGTCAGGGACCTCGAACAGAGGGACTGGCTGAAGCCGCAGCAGAAGAACATAAATTGTGAAGATTTCATGGACATTTATTAGTTCCCCAAATTAATACTTTTATAATTTCTTATGCCTGTATTTACTGCAATCTCTGAACATAAATTGTGAAGATTTCATGGACACTTATCACTTCCCCAATCAATACCCTTGTGATTTCCTATGCCTGTCTTTACTTTAATCTCTTAATCCCGTCATCTTCTTCGTAAGCTAAGGAGGATGAATGTTGCCTCAGGACCCTGTGATGATTGTGTCAACTGCACAAATTGTTTGTAAAGCATGTGTGTTTGAACAATATGAAATCTGGGCATCTTAAAAAAAGAACAGGATAACAGCGATGTTCAGGGAACAAGGGCGGTAACTTTGAACTGGTCACCGGTGAGCCAGATGGAACAGAGCTATATTTCTCATCTTTCAAAAGCAAATAGGAGAAATATTGCTGAATTCTTTTTCTCAGCAAGGAACATCCCTGAGAAAGAGAATGCACCCTGAGGGTAGGCCTATGAACGGCCCCCTCAAGGCGTGCCTTCTTTTATAGTCAAAGCCGAAGGGATGAAATAAGCCCAGTCTCCTGTAGTGCTCCCAGGCTTATTAGGACGAGGAAAATTCCTGCCTAATAAATTTTGGTCAGACAGGTTGTCTGCTGTCACACCCTGTTTCCTGATAAGATGTTATCAATGACAATGCGTGCCCAAGACTTCATTAGCAATTTTAATTTCGCCCCATCCGGTGGTCCTGTGATCTCGGTCCTGTGATCTCGTCCTGCCTCCATTTGCTTTGTGATATTTTATTATCTTGTGAAGTATGTGATCTCTGTGATGCACACCCTGTTCGTGCACTCCCTCCCCTTTTGAAAATCGCTAACAAGGCCGGGCGCGGTGGCTCAAGCCTGTAATCCCAGCACTTTGGGAGGCCGAGGCGGGCGGATCACAAGGTCAGGAGATCGAGACCACAGTGAAACCCCGTCTCTACTAAAAATACAAAAAGTTAGCCGGGCGCGGTGGCGGGCGCCTGTAGTCCTAGCTACTCAGGAGGCTGAGGCAGGAGAATGGCGTGAACCCAGGAGGCGGAGCTTGCAGTGAGCCGAGATCGCGCCACTGCACTCCAGCCTGGGCAACAGCGTGAGACTCCGTCTCAAAAAAAAAAAAAAAAAAAAAAAAAAAAAAAAAAAAGAAAATCGCTAACAAAAACTCGCTGGTTTTTCGACTCGGGGAACATCACGGATCCTGCCGACATGTGATGTCTCCCCCGGACACTCAGCTTTAAATTTCTCTCTTGTGCTCTTTCCCTTTATTTCTCAAACCAGCCGAGACACTCAGGAAATAGAAAAGAACTCACGAAACCATCAGGAGTGGGTTCTCCTGACAGTGAGCCATGGCACCCGGCCCAATCCAGCTTTTTGTTTGGGACACCAAGAGACTGGAACTGCATGGCACCATCTGGCAACATCTTGGTGTCCAGAGTTATTGCAGTCATCACAGAGCCGTGGGATGCTGGTGTGGCTGACCTTAGCTACTCCGTCTCCATCGACTCCAGATGTGAAACTGATAGAGTGTGGCCCAAGGACCCACTCGGAATCACATTATTAGTATAAACTGCCTGGCATGGCCCAAGGCCCCAAGTATACAAAGATACTGTTTTCAGGCAGGATATTCCAAGGGCATAGAGGTTAACTCCCAGGAGCTGTCAAGTGCCAGTCCTTTCTTTGAACTATGCAGGGTTTGAAATATTGCTGAGTTACCATTTTTCTGCATATTGAGTTTTGCTAGTTTTCCCACTAATGTTCTTTTTCTAGTTTAGGATTGAATTCAGGATCTCACATTGCATTTAGTTGTCCTGTCTACATGAAATAGTATATAGTTCCTCAGTCTTTGTCTTTTCTGACCATGATACTTTGAAGAGTACTGGTCAGGTGTCTTGTAAATGTCTTTCCATTTGAATTTGTCTGCTGTTTTCTTGTGATTGGATTGAAATTAAGTTCTTGGTGTTTTTTTTTTTAATATTTGGTTTACCACACCCCATGCACACAAAGTTTCTTTTGTCTATTAAGATGCATCCACTTGCCACATGATATTCTGTTTCACTGGTAGTCAGAAATTGGATTCCTCATAGGTGGTATTAATATGCTATTTTGTATTCTTCTTATTTTTATACTTTAAAAATATTTAACTTATTTATTTATAATTGAAAAATTAAGATAGTATATATTTATCATGGACAATCAGGTGTTTAGAAATATGTATATGCACTGTGGAATGGCTAAATCAAGCTAATTAACATGTTCATTACCTCACATACTTATTTTTTGTGGTAAGAGCACTTAAAATCTACTCTTTCAGCAATTTTCAAGTATATAACACATTGCTGTTTATCACAGTCACCATGTGGTACATATCATATTATATTGTTGAAACCACCTTTGCAAAAATTATAACTGAGAAAATTATGATGATGAAATAAATCTGACCTAACTGACTCCATCTTGCTTCTAACCTCCAAACTGTTCTTGTTCATTCCCGGACACAGGTCAAACTGACTTTGGGAGGAACTGAATTTAGAGTTTAACTTTGAACAAAGACGGTAACAACCCTTTCCCAAAATAAACCCCCTTCTTGCATGAGGACTAGACTGCCTTTGCAAGACTAACAAATTAGCTACAAGATTAGAAATTATGGTTTAGGAGTCATGCAGCTGGACTCCTAAGCCTGTGTGTGTGTGTGTGTGTGTGTATTCTGATGTTGGGTGCATATATGATCGTTATATCTTCTTGATGAATTGACTTCTCTATCATTTTATAATGACCTTCTTTGTCTCTTTTTACAGTTTTTGACTTAAAGTCTATTTTACTGGATACAAGTATGGCTTTTCCTGCACTCTTTTGCTTGCCATTAGCAAAGAATGTCTTTTTCCACCCCTTTACTCTCAGTCTGTGTGTATCTTTGTGTGCGTGTGTGTGTGGCAGAGGGTCTCACTCTGCTGCCTAGGTTGGAGTGCAGTGGTGCGATCTCCGCTTGCTGAAACCTCCACCTCCCAGGCTCAAGTGATTCTCCTGCCTCAGCCTCCTGAGTAGCTGGGATTACAGGCACCTGCTACGACGCCCAGCTAATTTTTGTGTTTTAGTAAAGATGGGGTTTTGCTATGTTGGCCAGACTGGTCTCGAACTCCTGGTCTCAAGTGATTTGCCCACCTCAGACTCCCCAAGTGCTGGGATAGGAGTGTGAGCCACTACACCCAGCCCTCTAGTGACCGTCTTTGTCTCTTTTTACATTCTTTTTTTTTTTTTTTTTTTTTTTGAGACGGAGTCTCGCGCTGTCACCCAGGCTGGAGTGCAGTGGCCGGATCTCAGCTCACTGCAAGCTCCGCCTCCCGGGTTCATGCCATTCTCCTGCCTCCGCCTCCCGAGTAGCTGGGACTACAGGCGTCCGCCACCTCGGCCGGCTAGGTTTTTTGTATTTTTTAGTAGAGACGGGGTTTCACCGTGTTAACCAGGATGGTCTCGATCTCCTGACCTCGTGATCCGCCCGTCTCGGCCTCCCAAAGTGCTGGGATTACAGGCTTGAGCCACCGCGCCCGGCCCTCTTTTTACATTCTTTGATTTGAAATCCATTTTATCTGCTATAAGTATAGTGACTCCTGCTCTTTTTTTGTTTTCCCTTTGTGTGGCATATATTTTTCCATTCCTTCACTTTCAGTCTACATGTGTCTTTAATGGTGAAGTGAGTTTCTTATAAGCAGTATATAGTAGTTGGGTCTTGTTTTCTTAATCCATTTAGCCACTCTATATCTTTTTATATTCATTATTTATTTATTTGGGACGGAGTTTTATTCTTGTTGCCCAGGCTGGATTGCAGTGGCAGAATCTCAGCTCACTGAAACCTCTGCCTCCCAGGTTCAAGCGATTCTCCTGCCTCAGCCTCCCAAGTAGCTGGGGTTACAGGCGCCTGCCACCATGCCCGGCTAATTTTTATATTGTTAGTAGAGACAGAGTTTCACCATGTTGGCCAGATTAGTCTCAAACTCCTGACCTCAGATGATTCACCTGCCTCGGCCTCCCAAAGTGCTGAGATTACAGGTGTGAGCCACTGTGCCAGCAACATTTCATTCTCTTTTATGGATAAGTAGTGTTCTGTTTTTTATATATACATAGAGTAAATATACATGCAAAGAATTTATGATTAAGTCCTCAAAAACAAGCTCAACAAAAACATGTATGTGTTTAAATATATATGTTTTTGTGATAACTAAACAATATATATTTTTGTGATAAATATACAAATATATAATATTTTCTTTCTTTCATAATCTGTAAATGGATGCTTAGTTTGATTCTATAACTTAGCTATTGAGAATAATGCTGCCATAAACATAAAAGTGCAGGTATGTTTTTGGTATAATGACTTATTTTCCTTCGGTTAGATACCTAGTAGTGGGATTGCTGGATTGAATGGTAGTTTTATTGTTAGTTCTTTGAGAAATCTCCATACTGTTTTCTGTAGAGCTTGTACTAATTTACAGTCTGACTAATAGTGTGCAAGTGTTCCCTTTTCTCTGCATCCTTGCCAACATCTGTTGATTTTTGACTTTTAAATAATAGCCATTCTGAGTGGTATAAGATGGTGTCTCGTTGTGGCTTTAATTTGTCTTACTCTGATGATTAGTGATGTTGAGCATTGTTTTCATGTTTCTTGGCCACTTACATGTCTTCTTTTGAAAAATGTCTGTTCATGTCCTTTGCCCACTTTTTAATGGGGTTATTTGTTTTTTCTTGTTGAGTTGATTGAGTTCCTTGTAGATTCTGGCTATTTTTCCTTTGTTGGATGCGTCACTTACAAATATTTTTTCCCATTTTGTAGGTTGTCTGTTCAGTCTGTTGTTATTTCTTTTGTTGTGAGGAGCTTTTTAGTTTAATTAAGTCCCATTTGTCTATTTTTGTTTTTGTTGAGTTTGTTTTTGAGGACTTAGTCATAAATTCTTTGCCTAGGACTATGTCCAGAAGAGTTTTTCTCAAATTTTCTTCTAGGATTTTTATAGTTTCAGGTCTTACATTTAAATCTTTAATGTATCTTAAGTTAATTTTTGTATATTGTAAGAGATATGGGCCGAGCTTCATTCTTCTGCATATGGCTATCCAATTTTCCCAGCACCATTTATTGACTAGGGTGTTCTTTCTCTACTGTGTATTTTTGTTGACTTTGCTGAAGATCAGTTGTTTGTAGGTATGTGGTCTTTTTTCTGGGGTGTCTTGTCTATTTTACTGACCCATGTGTCTGTTTTTGTATGAATACCATGCTGTTTTGATTACTGTAGCCTTGCAATATAATTTGAAGTCAGGTAATGTGATGCCTCCAGCTCTGTCTGTTTGTTTAGGATTGCCTTAGCTTTCAGGCTCTTTTTCTGGTTCCATATAAATTTTAAGATTTTAAAAAATTCTATGAAAAATGACATTGATAACTTGATAGGAATAGTATGAATCTGTAGATTGCTTTGGGAAGTATGGTCATTTTAATGATAATAATTCTTCCATTCCATGAGTATGGGCTGTTTTTCCATTTGTGTCATCTACAATTCCTTTTATCAATATTTTGTAGTTCTCTTTGTAGAGATCTTTTATTTCCTTGGTTGATTTGATTTCCTTGTCATATATATATATTTTTTTTTTTTTAGACGGAGTCTCACTGTGTCACCCAGGCTGAAGTGCAGTGGCGTGATCTTGGCTCACTGAAAGCTCCACATCCCAGGTTCATGCCATTCTCCTGCCTCAGCCTCCCGAGTAGCTGGGACTACAGGTGCCTGCCACCATATCTGGCTAATTTTTTTGTATTTTTATTAGAGACGGGGTTTCACCGTGTTAACCAGGATGGTCTCGATCTCCTGACCTCATGATCCGCCCGCCTCGGCCTCCCAAAGTGCTAGGATTACAGGCTTGAGCCACCGTGCCCTGCTGATATATTTTTTTGTAACTATTGTAAGTGGGATTGAATTCTTAATTTGCTTCTCAGCTTGATTGTTATTGATGTATATAGAAATGCTAGTGATTTTTTTGTACATTATTTTATATCCCGAAACGCTAGTGATTTTTGTACACTGTTTTGTATCCTGAAACACTAGTGATTTTTGTACATTGTTTTGTATCCTGAAACTTTATGACATCTAGGAGTCTTTTGGAGGAGTCTTTAGGGTTTTCTAGGGATAACATCATGTCAGTGAACAGAGATTATCTGACTTCCTATTTCCAAGTTTGGATGCCTCTTATTTCTTTTTTTTTTTTTTTTTTTTTTTGAGATAGAGTCTCGCTCTGTCGCCCAGGCTGGAGTGCAGTGGCCGGATCTCAGCTCACTGCAAGCTCCGCCTCCCGGGTTCACGCCATTCTCCTGCCTCAGCCTCCCGAGTAGCTGGGACTACAGGCGCCCGCCATCTCGCCCAGCTAGTTGTTTTTTTTTTTTTTTTTTTTTTTTGTATTTTTTTTTAATAGAGACGGGGTTTCACCAGGTTAGCCAGGATGGTCTCGATCTCCTGACCTCGTGATCCGCCCGTCTCGGCCTCCCAAAGTGCTGGGATTACAGGCTTGAGCCACCGCGCCCGGCTGCCTCTTATTTCTTTCTCTTGCCTGATTGCTCTGGCTAGGACTTCCAGTACTATGTTGGGTAGGAGTGGTGCAAGTAGGCATCTTTGCCTTGTTCCAGTTCTTAGCGGGAATGATTTCAACTTTTTCCCATTCAGTATGAGGTTGGTTATGGATTTGTTGTATATGGCTTTTATTATTTTGAAGTATGTTCTTTTGATGCCTAGTTTGTTGAGGTTTTTTTTTTTTCCCTATTTTAAAGAGATGCTGGCTTTTATGGAATGCTTTTTCTGCATCTACTGGGATGATCACACAGTTTTAAATTCTCTTTATGTGGTGAATAACATTTATGTATTTGTGTATGTTGAACCATCTTCGCATCCTTAGAATAAAACTCACTTGATTTTGGTGTATTATCTTTTTGATGTGCTCTTGGATTCAGTTTGCTAGTATTTTGGCAAGGATTTCTGCATCTATGTTAATCAGGGATATTGGCCTGTAGTTTTCTTTTCATGTTGTGTCATTACCTGGCTTTGGTATCAGGGTAATATTGGCATCATATAATGAGTTAGGGAGGATTCCCTCCTCCTTGATTTTTTAGAATAGTTTCAGTAGAATTGGTAGCAGTTCTTTGTATATTGGTAAAATTTGGCTGTGAAGCCATCTAGTCCTGGGTTTTTGTTTTTGTTTGGAGATTTTAAAAATTATTGACTTAACTACTCATTATTGGTCAATTTAAGATTTCTAATTCTTCCTGGTTCAGTCTTAGGAAGTTGCATATTTCCAGAAATTTGCCCACTTCTTCTAGGTTTTCTAGTTTGTGCACATAGAGATGCTCATAGTAGTCTCTGATGAACTTTTGTATTCCTGTGATATCAGTTGTGACACCACCTTTGTCATTTCGGATTGTGTCTATTTGAATATTCTTTTTTTTCCCTTGGTTAATCTAGCTAGTGGCCTATCAATTTTGTTTATCTTTTCAAAAAACCAGTTTTTTGTTTCATCGATCCTTTGTATTGGTTTTTAGTCTCAATATTACTTAGTACTGCTCTAATCTTTATTTATTTTCTTCTGCTACTTTTGGGTTTGGTTTGTTCTTGCTTTTCTAGTTGTTAGAGGTGAGATGTTAGGTTGTTAATTTAAGATCTATCTTTTTGAGGCAGGTATTTAATGCTTTATATTTTCCTCTTAGTACTGCTTTTGTTGTATCTCAGAGGCTTTGGTATGCTGCATCTCTATTTTATCTCTGTCTCTCTGTCTCTGTCTCTGTCTCTCTCTTTCCCTCTCAGCAGGGTCTCACTCTGGTTTCCTAGGCTGGAGTGCTAGTTGTGCGATCTTGGCTCACTGCAGCCTCAACCTCCTGGGCTCAGGTAATTCTCCCCCTCAGCCTCCTGAATAGCCGAGACTACAGGCATGTGCCACCATGCCCGGCTAATTTTTTGTATTTTTAATAGAGATGGAGTTTTGCTATGTTGCCCAGGCCAGTCTCACTCCTGGGCTCAAGCAATCTGCCCACGTCAGTCTCCCAGAATGCTGGTATTACAGGTGTGAGTCACTGCACATGGCCTCTATTTTCATTCATTAAAACATTTTTAGGCTGGGCGCGTTGGCTCATGCCTGTAATCCCAGAACTTTGGGAGGCCAAGGTGGGTGGATCACCTGAGGTCAGGAGTTGGAGACCAGCTTGGCCAACATGGTGAAACCTTGTCTCTACTAAACATAAAAAATTAGCTGGGCATGGTGGCAGGCACCTGTAATCCCAGCTACTAGGGAGGCTGAGGCATGAGACTCGCTTGAACCCGTGAGGCAGAGGTTGCAGTGAGCCAAGATTGAGCCATTGCACTCTAGCCTGGGCAACAAGAGCAAAAATCCATCTCAAACAAACAAACAAAAATTTAAATTACTGTCTTAATTTCATTATTTACCACCAAATCATTCAGGAGTGGACTTTTTGATTTCTACATATTTGTATAGTTTTGAGAGTTCCTTGGTATTGATTTCTAGTTTTATTCCATTGTGGTCCAAGAATATACTTGATATGATTTTTATTTTTATTTTTTGTATTTGAGACTTGCTTTGTGGCCAAGCTTATGATCTCTTTTGGAGAATCTTCCATGTGCCAATGAGAAAAATGTATATTCTGCAATTTTGGGGTAGAATGTTCTATAAATGTCTATTAGGTCCATTTGGTCTAGAGGCTAGTTTAAATGCAGAGTTTCTTTATTGGTTTTCTGCCTCAGTGATCTGTCTATGTGCTGTCAATGGGGTGTTGAAGTTCCGTGCTATTATTGTGTTGCTGCCTATCTTATTTTCTAGGTCATAGTATTTGTTTTATGAATCTGGGTACTCCAGTGTTGGGTGCATATATATTTAGGATTGTTACATCTTCTTGTTGAATTGATTTCTTTATTATTATATAATAACTTTCTTTACCTTTTTTTACTTTTGGTGATCTAAAGTCTGTTTTACTTGATATTAAGTATAGCCACATTTCTTGCCTTTGGCTTCTATTCGTGTGGAGTATCTCTTTCCACCCCTTTATTTTGAGTCTGTGAATGTCTTTACTTGGTAAGTGGGATTCTTTTAAGCAGCATATGGTTAGATCTTGTGTGTTTTTTTTTTTTTAAATACATTCTGCCAGTCTATATTTTTTAAGTCGAGCATTTGGATCATTATGTGCAAGGCTAATATTGATATTTGAGGATTTGTTTCTGTGATAATGTTAACTATTATCTAGTTGCCTTGTATTCTCAATTATGTAATTGTTTTATAGGATCCGTGAGTTTTATACTTTTGTGTGCTTTTATAATGGAGAGTATTGCCTTTTCATTTCCACATTGAGAACTCCTTTGAGCATTTCTTGTAGGGCTGGTCAAGTGGTGGTGAATTTCCTTAGGGTTTGCTTGTCTGGAAAATATTTTATTTTTCCTTCATTTAAAAAGCTCAGATTAGCAGAATACAAAATTTTTGGCTGAAACTTTTGGAAAGACTCTCCCAGGTTGTAATCCTCAGTAAGACTCTGAATAAAACAAACTCTAACTCTTAAATAAATAAATAAATAAGTCCCTTTGTTAAATTTATCTGACAAATTTCTTAATTGCTCTTCTGTGTGATCTTGGAGTTTGTTCAGTCTCCTTAGAATCGTTATTTTGAATTTTTGATCTAAGAATGCACACACTGTTGTCTTGTTAGGGTCAGTCATTGGCTTCTTGCTTTGTCCATTTGGGAAGGTTATGTTTCCTTTTTTCCTATTGTTTCTTGTAGATATATATCTATGGCTTCACATTGAAGGAGTAGTCATTTATTCCTGTCTTCTCATTTATTCTAGTCTTCTCTGTCTGGCTTATTTTGGCCTTTCTAGGGTTTGTTTGTTTAAACGTTCTTTGCAGTTACCATGAGTCCCCATAATCCTAGATTACTGCCTTTTTTGTTTTTTCAGTAGATGGTGCCTTAAGCTAAGGTTTGTCTTGACTATTACAAATGTTCAGAACACTACCCATCCTAAATAGAGGGGTTCTCAAAAGCAATACCTCAGCTGTGGGGGAAGGCTGGCTAGGGGTTCATGCCCAGAAGACCCATGGTGTGTACCTCCTACAGCCTGGTGCTGCTGAACAGCCCCTCTGATTCGCTGTCTCCTTTGGCTGAGATAAAGAGCAGAGTTTCATGGACTGAAGTTTTTAGTCCCATCTCCCCTTTTTGTTACTAGCTTCCCTTGGGGATTTTTCTTCTTATAGGCACTTGGGATGCTGGTTGAAGCAGGAATGTTTTTTCTCCAAGGGAACCCAAGGTGGTGGGGAAGCTGGCTGTCTGCTTCAATCTTACTTTTTCCAGTGTAGAAACTGTGAGTCAGGGAGAAAATGTCATGGACAAAGAAGTTTGTTTCTCTTACTCTGTCCTCAGAGTTTTTCACTTTTCTGTGGCACCAGGGATTGTCTTAGCCTCTGATTTGAGTTTTGGGATGATGTTGATGACATTCGTGTTGGATTTTTATTTTTTTTTTGGTTTTCAGTGATCCAAACTGGGCCAATCATAGACCTTCCTCTCTGACCACCCACCCCCAAATTGCTCCTAGTTGAGACTGACTCTTTCTGTTGTGCTTGCTCAGTTGGAGGATGGGTTAGGGGCTACCAGGAGTCATCTCACTCTGTATATAAGAACACTGCGAGAGATAGAGATAGATAGATAGATAGATAGAGAGAGAGAGAGAGAGAGAGAATGAGACATGAGATCCTGGATCCAGCCACACCTGAGGCTTAATTTTATGTCTATAAAATTCCTTTTATTAAAAAAATCAGTTTGAATAACATTTCTCTCGTTTGCCACTGAAAGAGTCTTGACTAATACAATTTCACTCTCAAAGTCTACAGGTATCTCCTGTGGTCTTAAAATCTTTTTTTTTTTTTTTTCCTTTTTTTTGAGATGGAGTTTCACTCGTTGCCCAGGCTGGAGTGCAGTGGTGTGATCTTGGCTCACTGCAACCTCCGCCTCTCAGGTTCAAGCGATTCTCCTGCCTTAGCCTACCAAGTAGCTGGGATTACAGGTGTCTGCCACCACACCCAGCTAATTTTTTGTATGTTTAGTAGAGACGGGGTTTCACCATGTTGGCCAAGCTGGTCTCTAACTCCTGACTTCAGGTGATCCACCCACCTTGGCCTCCCAAAGTTCTGGGATTACAGGTGTGAGTTACCGTGCCTGGCCTTAAAATCTAATAAAGATTAAAATCTCCGTAGATTAACAGACAGACTTGACACTGTTGATTCATCTTCCGAACCCAGAAAAGCATATTTGTCTTTCATTCTTTCCCTATAGTGTCTTTTATTCCTATTCGTGTTTTATTAATTTTCTTAGAATAAATCACATATTTTGAGTCAAATTAGCATTTATTCCATCTATTTACTTGTTAAAACATCATATCCAATGTTATCCTTTTTTTTTCTAGCTGTGTACTCCAATATAGAAATTCCATAGGCTTCTGGAACTTTAGCTTGTGTTACTTCATTAGGCAGAATGAGCTAGACTGTGCTGCAGTAATACAGCACTCCCAAATCTGAGTGGCTAAACACAAGTTTATTCCTCCCTCATGCCAAGTCCACTGCTGGCATGATAAGCGTCAGGACAGCTGTCCTCTGCGTGTTGAGTTAGTGAGCCAGCCTGCTTGACTTTATGCTCCTCCATCTTAATGCTCAGCCTTCGCGCTTGCCACCAAGGGGAAGAGGGAGACCTGAGGATCCCCAGGGCTTCTCACTGCCTCAGCCCAGAAGTGACCCTCATCACACTCCTGCTCCTATTTCATTGACCAGAACGAGTCACAGGACTCTGCCTAAGGACAAGGGGGCTTAGAGGCAGAGTCTTCTCTGGGGAGGACAACCAGATAGGGGAAGCCATGCCACACCCATGCCCTTGGCTTTTTGGGGTTTGGGATTAGCAGATTCAAGCAGAAGAGAAGTTCCCAGGAGTTGTTTTAAAATAGCAGTGAAAAGATTAGATAATATGGGGGCACTCCGAGTTGGTGTCAGAAGGTGTGAGGTGATACCTCTCCCAAAAAGATAAGGGCTGGGAGAAGGGCAGGGGATCTTGAGGTGGGCCAGCATCAGGGAGGGATGGATGTCAGACAAGTTTAGGGACTGAGAAGAGTGAGTGAATGGACATAGGACCTGGAAGGGTCTGATCAGCAAGAGACATGAGGGAGTGGAACTACCAGGGACAGGAAGAGGATGATAATGAGCTTTTTCTGAGTTCTGGCCCTGTGCTTGGTGCTTGCCAAGTACTCTATTTTATTTATTTATTTATTTATTTATTTATTTATTTATTTATTTATTTTTGAGACGGAGTCTCGCTCTGTCGCCCAGGCTGGAGTGCAGTGGCGCAATCTCTGCTCACTGCAACCTCTGCCTCCTGGGTTCAAGCAATTCTCCTGCCTCAGCCTCCCGAGTACCTGGGATTACAGGCGCCTGCCACCACGCCTGGCTAAGTTTTTATATTTTTAGTAGAGACAGGGTTTCACCGTGTTAGCCAGGATGGTCTCAGTCTCCTGACCTCAGGCGATCCACCTGCCTTGGCCTCCCAAAGTGCTGGGATTATAGGCGAGAGCCACCGCACCTGGCCAGCCACTGTCTTTTCTAAAAGCCATGAGTGAGATGGGGCTGGGATTCTTGTCCCAGGGACCTACTCTGCCAGATTGGTAAAGGCGGAGCCGCCTGCTGGCAGGGAAGGAGGAAGGGGGAAGGCTGTTTGGCCTCAGCATGCTTGCAGAATATTTCTGGTGACAGATGGGAAAGCTTGAATGTGGGTGCTTTGCAAAACATCCTCCTGCAGCCTCCACCAGCGAGTGCTGCCAGGATAACAAAGCCAGGCAGATGTGAGTTCAGATAAAATGGGGGTAATGACAGTCTTGGGGGATTAAATGAGAGAATTCATATAAAGTGCTGAGCACAGTTCCTGGCACAGGCACTAGATGTTCAATGAGCACAGCTCTCATTACCCTTGTCACAGATGTTTAAAATGGAAAATGAGGTTCAGCAAGTTGCCCAGGCTTGTGACAAATAAGTGGCAGAGCTGGGGCTTGAATCCAGGTCTGGGCCACAGAATTAGCTCTTGTCTCCCCACCCCACTACCCCAGCAGGACCAGAGCTAAGCAGTTCACCTGGGATTTTAGCAATATAGACTCACAGGAAGAATGTTCCTGCCTTTCTCGTAAAAATGCTGTTTTGGAAACAGAACATTATGTAATTAATGTCCTTTCTCGGGCAGATTTGAGCTCTGATTCCTCTTGGCGTTTTATGTTAAAAAGAAGTTTTTCTTTTCTGGCAAGCTTGCATGATTGCTAATAACAGTGTAGCAAAATAATTTTTGCTACAGCAAGGAAAAGAATTTTTCCTCAATCATCATGAGTTCTTAGCTGGGACGGACCCCTGTAACAAAAGACAGATTGAGGAGAAAAACAGTTTAGTGACGCGTGCCATGCATATCACATGGCAGCAACTTCAGTGAAAAGTAACTCAAAGCTGTGGCTTAGAACTCTGGCTTATATAACATCTTCAACAAAGAACAATGAATCTGTGGAGAAATGACAGGACAAAGGTAAGCAGTTTTGGGCTTCCAAGGGCTGGAAGCTTGGGAAGGTAAATATATGGGAGGAAACCGCTGGAGTGAGGTTTCCTTGCAGATTCCTCTGGTGCCATCTCTGAGCTGATAAGAGTCTAGAGTTGTCTCCAGTAAAGATGAATTTTTATCCTGCCTTTAGGCAGATAAGGGGGAGGGCGGAGGGAGTTTTCCTGTGTTTGCTGCTTCTTAATTGCCTTCAACTCTAATTTGATGTCAAAGAGGATACTTTGGGGGACATATCCTTTGACAGCTACTATAGGTTGAGTTCTTACTATATTCCAGGCCTAGTACTCATTGCTTTACAAACAAACTCTCATTTAATTAAGAAAACCCTGTGGAGTAAGTACTTTGACACCTATTTTACAGTTTAGGAAACCGAAGCACAGTTTTTCCTAAAATTATTGCTAGTGGGTGGTGGAGACAGGATTTGAAGCTAGGTTTTGGAATTTTTCTGGCTTTTGTCTTTTTTTTTTTTTTTTTTTTTTTTTTTTTTTTTTGAGACGGAGTCTAGCTCTGTTGCCAGGCTGGGGTGTAGTGGCACGATCTTGGCTTACAGCAAGCTCTGCATTCCGGGTTCAAGCGATTCCCCTGCCTCAGCCTCCTGAGTAGCTGGGACTGCGGGTGCGCGCCACCACGCCTGGCTAATTTTTTGTATTTTAGTAGAGACAGGGTTTCACCATGTTGGCCAGGATGGTCTTGCTCTCCTGACCTTGTGATCCGCCTGCCTCGACCTCCCAAAGTGTTGGGATTACAGGCATGAACCACCGTGCCCAACCTGGTTTTTGTCTTTTTTTGGCCATGGGATCTGTGTTTAAATGGAAATACATGGAAACAAACGTTGAGCTGCTCTAATTAAAGTTGAGAAAAGTGGTGATGAGGGCAAGGAGATTATAAATGGCTTGGTGTCACCCCCTACGTCCCCCATGAAGCAAAATTTGAAAATCACTGAATTGTTCTGCTTTCTATGACTCCATGTTTATAGACAAAGATTGGATTTCCTTTTCTGCCTTGCCTTCTGGGAGGCTCAGGGCTTCTTTGTTATACTCAGTCATGCTAATTCTCTTCAAACCTGAGTTCTGGACGAGGAGCAGTGGCTTGTGCCTGTAATCCCAGCACTTTGGGAGGCCCAGGTGGGCAGATCACTTAAGATCAGGAGTTCAAGACCAGCTGGCCAACATGGCAAAACCCCGTCTCTACTGAAAATACAAAAATTAGCTGGGCATGGTGGCACATGCCCGTAATCCCAGCTACTCATCAGGCTGAGGCACGAGAATCGCTCGAACTTGGGAGGTGGAGGTTGCAGCTGCATTCCAGCCTGGGCAACAGAGTGAGACTCTGTTGCAACAAAACAAAACAAAAGAAAAGCCAAAACAAATTGGAGTTCTGGAATAATTTTCTCTTTCCCATCTCCCCATTACAAAGCCCTTCTTTTACTCTGTGACCACCCTTTAATCAGGACCACTGGGCTGGCATGGTAGCTCACGCCTGTAATCCCAGCACTTTGGGAGGCTGAGGTGGGAGGATCGCTTGAGCCCAGGAGTTCAAGACCAGCCTGGGCGACATCATGAGACTCCTGTCTCTAAAAAAAAAAAAAAAGAAAAAAGAAAAAATGTTAGCTGGGTGTGGTGGTGTGCACCTGTAGTTCCAGCTACTTGGGAGGCTGAGGCAGGAGGATTGGTTGAGCCTAGGAGTTGGAGGTTACAGTGAGCCATGATCATTCCACTGCTCTCCAGCCTGGGCAGCAGAGTGAGAACTTGTCTTAAAAAAAAAAAAAAAAAAATCAAGAACCCTGAACCAGCACTCATAATTTACAGTTGCTGCAGGCTGTGGTTTAATGGGTTTAATGATTAAGACTAACACAAGTGACTGACTCAGAGGCAGAGGGCTGGCCAGTGTTTGTGTTGGGGAGAGTGCTTTCAGCATCCCTGGATATGCCAGTCTGCCTGTGCCCCAGCAGAGGGCCTGTGCCCCTGCAGCTCTCTCCCTCTACGGGGCATGCCTGAGGTTGGCTTTGCAGGGGGGTGAGCATTTTAGGTTGGACACCAGCCTGGGCAACATGGTGAAACCCCGTCTCTACCAAAAATACAAAAATTATCTGGGCATGGTGGCGGGCACCTGTAATTCCAGCTACTTGGGAGGCTGAGGCAGGAGAATTGCTTGAACCTGGGAGGTGGAGGTTGCAGTGAGCTGAGCTTGTGCCACTGTACTCCAGCCTGGGTGACAGAGCAAGACAGTCTCAAAAAAAAAAAAAAAAGGAAAAAAGAAAATAGATTTCTGTTGTTTAAGCCACCCAGTCTATGGGATTCAGTTACGGCAGCCTGAGCTGACTAGGACATCCAGAGAGGAGGATATTAAGGCAGTTAGTTCTGTTCTTCTGAAGTCCAGCAGGCGGGGGCACTGTAAGGCAAGAAACTAGCAGGAGTGAGGTGGTTGTTGGTTTAGTGGGTCTTTGGAGGCACTGAAAAATCAAAGTGTTTAGGTTACTGCTCAGCGATAGGAATGCAAGGAATGCAAGGAATCCCTTCACAATGGTAGATCCTGACCTTTTTTTTTTTTTTTTTTTCAGAAGGAGTCTCTGTCACACAGTGTGGAGTGCAGTGGCATGATCTCTGCAACCTCCACCTCCCGGGCTTAAGCGATTGTCCTGCCTCAGCCACCAAGCAGCTGGGACGACAGGCGTGTGCCACCACACCCAGATAATTTTTGTATTTTTAGTAGAGATGGGGTTTCACCATGTTGGCCAGGATGGTCTCTCCTGACCTCAGGTGATCTGCCTGCCCCAGCCTCCCAAAGTGCTGGGATTACAGGCGTGAGCCACTGTGCTCAGCCGAGTCTGTTTTTATAGCGCGGAGGTTAAATATTTCAAGTTCAGACAGACAAATGGCAGATAAAGTAGGTCCCTGAATCCCGTGGCGCATGGTCAGGCTGGTACAGGGGCCTCCCAGGAGCACTTTCCAGGAACAAGGCCTGGCTGTAGTGGAGGGAATGCAGACTCTAGCCGGGTGTGGTGGCAGGCGCCTGTAGTCCCAGCTACTCAGGAGGCTGAGGCAGGAGAATGGCGTGAACCAGGGAGGCGGAGCTTGCAGTGAGCCAAGATCGCGCTACCGCACTCCAGCCTGGGCGACAGAGCGAGACTCCGTCTCAAAAAAAAAAAAGAAAGCAGGCTCTGCAGACAGGTCGCTCTGGGTGAGAATCGCATCTCTCCCAGGGCATTGCCTTATGTCTTCTGGCAAGGGCCTTCACTTACCTGAGTCCAGGTGTCTTCATCTGCAGAGTGGGGAGGAAGACACCTTATTGTCAAGGGTGCTGACATTGCTGGCCCCCTGTGAATGCAGTGATCATTACTGACATCCATTCCCAACTTTCTGGGGCACCTAACTATTTTCAGGGCCCTGGATAAAGGTGAGCAGAATCAGACAGGGTCCCACCCTCACATGGTTTGGAGTCAGTATAGTCTCAAGTGTGGCGAGGCTGCTCTGCCACAGCTCCTGCGGTCTGAGGACTCCAGTGACACACACACTGCAGGACCAGGGATGGAGGGTCCCTTCACGTCCTAAGGTCAGCCCTCTCTCCCAGATTTTGTGTTTAGTGCTGGTTTGCCATTGACAGGTTTGCATTCTGCAAACCCAAACCAGGACCCGTGGTCTGGTGCGTGTGAGAGAGTGTGGCCCCCACAGGAACAGGGGTTGCTGTCTTGGCTCCCTGTTTAAGGAGAGGTCTGAAGTCAGAGCTGCTGCAGCAGCCTTTTGCTTCTCCATGGTCTCCAGGCTTGGGTGATGGCCTCATTATCAGCCTTCAGGGATGATCTGACTCTCTAGACACTCCTGTGGTGTGCAGGAGCCACGCGGCTCTGATGCAGGTCCTGCCGGTACGATGCCAGTGAGGCCCAGGTGTATTGATGAATGCCCAAGAGGGCAGACGAGGGCTTCCCGCCAAATGGACATCTGTGGGTAGAGTGGAGACCGTGGAGGAAGGAGGCAGGTGGCGCCTTCTCTGGTTGCTATGGGCTGGACCTGGGAGAAGGCTAGGGGTATTGCAGAGGGAGAAGGGGTTTCTCATTCATTCATTCAACAAACACTTCCTGAGCACCCTTCTCTAGGCCCTGTGCACTAGGGATTCAGAGTAAACAAGACAGACAAGAATCTCTGCCCTCATGGAGCTGACATTATCATTAGGAGGGACACACGAGACAAATCAGTAAAATATAAAATATGTTCAATGGTGATAAATGGTAAAGAGGATAAAGAAGGCAAGGCAGGCAGAGGAAGACTGTCGAAGTTGAGATTTTAGATGGGGTGGCTAAAGGGGACCTCATTTAGAAGAAGCATGATGAAAGACATGAAGAAAGTGAGGGAGTGGGCCGTGGGTCTTGGAGGGAAGGATACTCCTGGCTGGGGAAGAGCAGGTGGAAAGGCATGGAGATGAGGCATGCCTGGAGAGGGTAGGAGGCCAGCACAACTGGGGCTGTGTGAGCGAGTGGGAGAGTGCAGGAAGGAGGTCGGAGGCTAAGAGGGAGCTGGACTTATAGGACCACCTGGAATGCAGGAGAGACTCCACTGGGAGCCCAGGGAGGGCTCTGTGCAGAGTCACAAGTTCTGCCTTAGACTGGAAGAAAATCATTTTGGCTCCTCTGTTGAGAACAGGGTGTAGAGACAAGGCCAGTAGGAGAGACCAGTTGGGAGGAGGCCACTGCCGTCATCAGATGAGGGGGAGGCACTGAGCCTTTGTTCTCCACTGTGCCCCAGCCCATGGCATGCTTCCTGGCACGGAGCAGGCACTTAATAAATATTTGGTGAATGATGTGTGCGTTAGTGATGTCCAAGTACCAGTTTTCAGACTCATGCTAGGTAGGCTATATGGGGAAGGTACAGAAAAACAGATCCCAGGCATTGCAGCTGGGGATCCTGATCCAACAGGCTTCTGATGGGAAAGTTGAATCTGGATTTTTAGCACAGCCTGCAGGTAATTTTGGATAGGCAGGGACTGGCTTTCTCTGTCAGTTAGGGATGATTTTGGTTGCAAGTAACAGAGACTGACCAACAATGGTTTAAATAAAGAGGGATTTATTTTATTTACAATAATTATGGAGAAGGATGGCGGCTGGCATTGGCTTGGTGAAATAATGATAGGGTCAATGACTCTGTGATTCTCTTGGCCTTTTTCTCATGGTAGCAAGGTGGCTGCTGTGGCTCCAGGCATCACACCCTCAATCAAAGCAGAAAGAAGAAGGCCAGGGAGATGTTAGCCATGCCTGTGTCTTTTATCAGAAAAGCATAAGCTTTCCCAGAAGCCCCTGTAGACTTCCTCTTCAATTTCATTGGCCACACCAAATCACATAGCCATCCTATGCTGCAAAGGAGACTGGAACAGTGAGAATCTGGGTTTACAGCCTCCACAGTTGGAGTGGCTGGAGATATGGAGTTGGGACGACCCCTGAAGAGTGAACCAAGGTCTTCTGCACGGCTGCCCTGGAGGGCGTGGTGCTTGAGGTCCCTTCTACTTCTGGGGCTTCACGGAAAGACTTGTTGCCTCCATGGAGCACCTCTGGGGACCACTGGGTAAAGCCCCAGGCATTCCCTTGGGGAACCCTCATCTATCTGAGACCCTCTGTCTTGCTTCTCTTCACATGTCTGAACAACACATGGACCCGAGGGTTGCTTCTTTGGGGATGTGGTGATCTTTATTTTAGGGATTGTGCATCTTCAGCGTAACCCTCACCTGACATACATTAAACAGCATAACCACATTCTCAGCACGCCAGTCACATTCAGGAGCCTCTTTGAGCTTGACTTTATATGCACACAGGCAGAATATCTGCATTTACAGCCCTGTGCTGGCCACACACAGGAAAAGCACGACTTCAGTCACCCTCAAACCACCCAGTTACGAGTAAGACCAGGACAATCCCTTTCCTCCGGCAGTCCCACATTTGCTTCCAGGAATCAGAGAGCATGCCAGTGGCAGCTCTTTGAGGCAGTTTTGGGGGAAGTGAAAGGAGATGCTATTCCAGCACTGCTCTGTCACCTTAGATGATGGGTTTAGGAGCCAGAGGCAGGGATTTCAGGGGAAAAGAACAGGCCTGGTTTATTCTCTAATTCTTTAAAAATGGGATAGGAGCAAAAGGTTAAAATAAGTGGGTCTCACATAGGAAACGCCTTCTGAAGAAGAAAAATGGGTGAATTCATTGGAGTTGGCCCAGTTAGGGGTTGGGTCTCAGGTGACAGAGGCGGGGGATTCAGACTCAAAGGGGCCAGTCCATAAAGGCGGCAGTGGGGTCTTCAAACCACTGTTTCTATTCCAGAAGCCTATTGGAAATCATTGTATATTTGCTTTCCATAAGACTGTAGGAAAAAGTAAAAAAAAAAAAAATTCTTTTCTTTTTGGCTAGATTTGCATCATAACAGTGTGGTCACACTGGTAAGAAATGCAGATTGGCAATCACATACATCTCTGATTAAAACAACACTCACATAACCAACACAATTTGCTAGGCCAAAGTCTTCATGGAGAATTCCTGGGGGTGGGAGTCTGGGGTGGGATGGATAATGAAGAAAACCTGGGGTTGCAGAGGTGGGGTGGGAATCCCTGGGGCATCGGTCCACGGGAGGTGGGGGCCAGCGATGGCTTCAGGCGTGATATTTCTAATACATACCAGCCCTGGGCACTCACGCCCTGCTGCTCACAGCATGGTCCTCACACCAGCAGCCTCCGCCTCACCTGGGAGCTTGTTAGAAATGCAGGATCTCAGCCCCCACCCCAGATCTACTGAGTTAGAAGCTGTATTTTAACAAGATCCCCAGTGATTTGCATGCACAATCAAGTTTGTGAGGCACTGCTGCAGACTTCTGGGCGCAGGAATGTGGCAGCCCTGGCTAGGTGTGGTTAGAAGGCCTGGATGGGGCGGGGGTGGGGTGGCGGTGGGCGCTGTGCGGAGGGGATGATGAAAGCATGGGTGAGGGGAGAACACCCAAAACAGCTGTCTTTGTTAGTGTCCTCCCACCTGGTCAGGATGGCAGCAACAAGGCCACCTGCGGTCTGCCCTGCCCGTCCTCCCCTCAGTGCTTTGGAGGCGGGTGTCCTTGAAGCTAAGCTCTGCTGGCTGCAGGTAAAATCACAGGTGGGGGAGTTCTCTGAGACCTAGGAGCTGGGTGCGCGGAGGAGCGGGGCCCTGGGGAACCTTTGAGATTCCTGGTGGGAAGGCCCGGGCAGAACAGAAGGCTTGTCAAGCCAGAGGGCTGCCTCTTCCTCCTCAATTCTGCCAGAGAAACCCCCTGTGCTGGGCTCTGAACCCCCTGCAGGGAGGGATGCAAGTTTTCCCTTGTGGAGCAGAAGGTCTGGGTGCTTGGAAGGAAAAGCCTAGGAACTTAGGGGCCTCAGCCTCCCAGGGAGAGCCAGGCCCTCTGGGGTGACACATTTCTACAGAAGCAGGTGGGAACATCACAGACGTCCCAAGGCCTGGGGCCCAGGGCTGCCAGGTGCAGAAGGGCTGGAGGAGGGTGTCCAGGCCAGGGTGGGTGGTGGCCTGAGCCTGGCAGCTGGCCCTACAGCGCTCTCTCTTCGCTGGTCAGTGTGGCAATTCTCCGCAGGTTTTCCCTGACTTTAATAAACTCCGGGGCGTGATCCTCTTCCTTCTCCGGTGGTTTTTCCAGCTGAAGGAGGGAGAAGCAGAGGGGTGAAGTGGGTGGAGCTAGGGGGATTGCTACTCCGAAAACCTACGGAGTTTGGACCAAGGGCCCACTCAGTGGGGAAACAGAACCAACCTGAGGATGAGTTTTGCTACTAGCCTGGTAGCTGGGGCACAGAGCATGAGACTGAGTTCTCCTTGTGAAGCCTGGTTCAAATCACTCACCCGCTCTGGGCCTCAGGTTCCCCATCTCTAAAACGGGAATGCCACCTGGTACGCAAGACAGTTGTAAGAATGAAATCAGAACCAGCGTGCAGTACACTGGGCCAGTGAGGAAGCTGAGGTTCAGAGACAGGAAACCACTCACCCTAAGGACCTAGCAAAGTGAATGGCAGAGGGAGGACTCAGGCCAGGCGTGGACTCTTAGTCCAGTGCTCTGTCTGCTGATCCTCTTCCCTCTTACTGGCTGTGGTCACAGCAGAGCTCTTCCCTGGAGGACAGCCCTGGAGGATGCGTGATCCTGGCTGGGTGCCCATCACCCACCTGGTTCAGCCTCTGCTGCCGTCTCAACAGCTCCTGCTCAAAGGGGCACTGCAGCCGCTTGGCTTCCAGCTCCTCCTTCTTCTTCTTGATGAGCTGGTTCCGCCGGCGGTGCTCCAGGACGCGCTGCAGCTCTGGCTTGCTGTCCACACCAAGGCCCCTGGGGTGGGGAAGGGGGAGCTGTCAGGAGACCATCACCTTCCCGCTTTCCCCAGCCTCAGGGCTGCTTCCTGCGGTGACACCAACCCCCAATATTATCTTGTGCAATCCTCTCTGTAGCCTTGGAGGTGGACCCATTACTGTCCCATTTTACCGAGACAGAAACTGAGGCTGCTAGGGCTGAAGATACACTGAGGCTGCTAGGGCTGAAGATACCAGTCCAGGTCACAGCTACAGATGGGCCAGATGAGGATTTGAACCCAGGCCTGTCTGACTGCAGAGACCAAGTTTTATGTTATTTCTGGTTATTTTCTTAGGATACTTTTCTAAAGGTAGAATTGCCAGGTCAGGCTCTTTGAAAAGATTTGAGGTACATATATCTATTTGTGCCTGAGAAAGTTTATCCAGTGTATCCTCCTGTGAACAGTGTACAAGAGCATCTATTTCTCCCCACCATCACCAGCCAATCTTTTTATATTTGAGAATCTGGTAGGCAAGAAGTAATATCTGTTTTTCATTTGTTTCTTTATTAGTCACATGGAACAACATTTGATATGTTTACCAGCCATTTGCATTTCTTCTTTTGTGAATTAACTGTATTATCACTATTATTTTTATAGACAAGGACTTTCTCTGTTGCCTAGACTGGAGTGCAGTGGTGCAATCATAGCCCACTGCAGCCTTGAACTCCTGGGATCAAGTGATCCTCCTGCCTCGCCCTCCCAAAGTTTTGGGATTACAGGTGTGAGCCACCACGTCTGGCTGTACTGTATTACTTTTTATTCATCTTTTCCTTGTGGATTTTAAGAGATCTGAATATATTAATTTTTTTCTGTATACGTGAGTTTTAAAAATAAAATTTGTTTATATTACAAATACTTTCTCTGATTTGTCTTTAAGCTTTTGTTTTTGATTGTCGTGATGTTTTTTGATATTAAAGGGATGAATCTAAAAGCCACTCAGAGAAAATGCTCATATTATAATACTAATTGAAAACAAAACCAAAAGCGACTCAGTGTACAAAATGATAACTGCTAGGATATTAGTCACATAGCTGAAAACAAGAACAGAAATCACAATCGGCTCTAATACCAGAATCAGCCAGCCAGCAGAGGGAGCTCTGAAAGCAACGCTGGGCTGATGCTATTACTGGTGAGCAGGAGTATTTCCCAGTCCTCCCAGAGGACGCTCAGCCTTCCCCTTCTCCAATTCACATCCCATCAATTGCCCCATCCCACCCCTGCCTCCTCCCAGATGCCCCTCTGGCTCGTCTCTGTCATTGCACACCACGGCCTGCCACGAAAGAGCCAGCCACCATCCTGGGCCTCTGCAACACTCCTGCCCCCTTCGGTATTGTGAGCTCCCCCATCCCCCCACCTCACCAGACGGGCCCATCACACCCTGTGCCCCTGCTGTAGACCCTTCCTTAGTCCATCCTTCTGCCCTGGCCTGCACCACACAATTGATGCCCCAGGCACAGTAAGTGACTCCTGTTTCCTGTTCATTCGCATATAAGGTTCCCTCTGCCATCCAACACCCACCTCCAGGCCTGGCTGACTCCAGTCCCCCTTCAGGTCATAGCTGAGGCAGCAGCGCTCCTGTGAAGTCATTTTAGACCCCTCTCGGGTTCCTCCTCTGGGGTCTCAGGCCTATTTACACCCTCATCAATGCACCCATCCTACTGCCTGGCTATGCACCCGTCCCTGTCTGTGAGGACGGGAACTGGGTCCCATTCATTCTTGTATCCCCAGGTCTGGGCTCAGTGCCCAGCACATAGTAGGCACTCAGTAAGTGTATCTGGAGTGTGGGCATGAAGCGGGTGGCTGGGCAAGAGAACAGGGTTTTTTGGGTTCATCTGGTTCCCAGGGGCCCACTGGGGATGGGGTCTTTACAGATTTTGCTGGTGATCATGAGGGGCACCCTCAACCTTCCTCAGTCTCCAGCAGCCCCAGGATGGTAGCCAGCTCTGCTTTCCTCCAGGGGTACCTTCCCCATTCCCCACAGGCCCAGGTGCTTGATGGGCCCAGGCAGCAGGGCTTCATCCCTACCTTCTGTGGTTCATGAGCAGCTCCCGGTGGAGCTCCTGGTGACTCCGAGAGGCCTTCACGGGGTTCAGCAGCTTCTTGGGCTTGATGAGCTCCGGATTCCACTCTCTGTATTCTGGCCGGGCCATCAGGCCCCCGATGTCCGCCCGCTCCCTCTGGATCTCTGAGTACATGGCGGCTGTGGAGATGGGCAGGGGAGTAGCTCAGAGCTGAGCCAATAATCTCACCCTGCCCCATGGGGCACAGTTGAAGGGCAAGGTTTTCATGTCAGATAGACCTTGGCCACCTGCTACTGCGCATACCTGGGCAAGCTACCTGACTTTCTGAGCCTTAGTTTCTTCACTTATAAAGTGGAAATCATAATGGAACGCATGCACAGGGCTGTGAGAATTGGAGATGATGTTTGCGACGTCTCTGGAGTGTAGAAGTAAAGTGATAATGGGTCACAAAATATGGGTTGACACATGCATACTTTTTGGCTTGACTTTGCAAACAACGGTTTTCTCCCACTATAAAAGGAATTATGTTTGAGTTTCTGTTTTTCAATGAGCTCGTAACAGAAAATGAAAATATATTTAAAAAGAGTAATATGTACTTGTTAAAAACAATTTGGATAAATGCAGTGATAAAAAGAAAGTATTACCCTTTATTATCTAACTCTATTCACGGTTCCAAATTCTGTTGTGGAACTGTTCAGCTTTTCATTGTCTTCACATCAAAGAGGAGAGTATGAAATTCAGAGACTGCTGTGTCCCTAATAGCAAAGGGATAGTTGTCAAATGTTTGGCTACTCAATGGCCCTACTTCTACCATAGCAGTTTGAAATCTGTCAATTTACTTAAAAATTAGACACAAGGGCTCCCTCTTCTACAAACTGGCTCCTTATCCTTGAAATGCCCAAAAGCAAGTACAACAGAGAGAGAGAGAGAGAGGAGAGAGACTGACTTAAAACGCCTCAAAGGTATAGACACTGCCTGGCCATTAGCTGCTTATAGGAATTTCAATGAAAATTTAGACTTTAGCTCTGCTCTCTTCATGAGTCTAGCTTTGCAGAGGTTGAGCTCCTATTATTTGCCAGGCTCTGACAGTTGGCAGTGTCTGCACATTTGTTGGTAATTGCCAATACAACTTTTGAAGTTTTCTTTGGTCTTGGGGAACCAGTGCCCTGTGGCATGTGGTTTTCATGTGGCAACTGAGGGAGTGTGTCCCCACCTCAAATACCAGGCTTCAGCCCCCGCTTGAGGGCCACCATGTTGCCTGTGGACAGACTTTCATTTCCTCCCCCACACTGGGAAGGGGATGAGAACCATTCTCTGCCCGAATACAGTTTCATGGATGAACAGGGATGTGTGAAAACCTGGAAGTGGCAAACAGCTTGTTGGGGTCAGAAAATACAGAGGAGGAGGTTTGACAGGGTGCACATTGCAAGGTGACATATCGGGAATCTATGCATCAAACCGGAGACTCTACTTTGCAATGGTGGCCACCAGACCCGTGTTTGGCATTTCTATGATGATCCATCACAGACTGCTGTTAGGAGGAGCAAGTAAGACCACATATGTAAAGGTGCTGTGTAATCTGGAAAAAGTGTTAATTATTATAAGGTATTTTGGATGTAGCCAGGTGAAATGTCAGAGCATAGACATGTTAATTTTTTTCTCGAATTCATATTCTCAGAACCATTTCTAAAATGAGAATTCTTATTAACTTCCCTTTTTTTCCCTCATCTTTTTTGTAAGGCTGTTTGCTTTCAGGTTACATCCTTCCTAATTTTTTGGTCCTTAAAAGGTGATCATAATAGTATTTAGAGTTACTTTAAAATGGGCATTTGACAAAATACAAAGTTGGCTGTATCAGCTCCCCTTTCTGTTTTTAGTGTGGATATTTTCTTGTCTGTGGGATCAAGCTCTCTGGGTGCCAATGCATTAGAACACCTGGATTCAGATTGGAGCTTTGAGATCTTCTCTCTTTTGCTGACTATTCCTATTGTCAAGTGTCACCCATCCTTTGACTGAGTAATTCTCAGCTACGCTCTTTCCTTCCCGTGACCTCAGCTCTCTTCCTGTTCAGCTTATGCCACACTTTAATAACTACTTTGGCTCCCTGTCTATTCACCTGTTCTTAGTCCCTCTGTGCCCCACAAATCTTCCAGAGCTGCTTGCTTTTCATCAGCTGCACCATCCTTAAAAAAACTCACCGTATGTTGCCAAAGTGATAAGGTTGGAAATAGAATAAGTTGGATAACTTTAGGAAAGGAGATGGCAGCCTTAATATTTGCATAGATAAAGCCATATAACCAGAATTCTCACATGGATGAACAGAAACGCATTTGGAACTGAGAGAGTTCAACAATGTGGCCAGATACAAAATAAGTACACAAAATCAAGAGCTCCTGCGTAATGGCAATGACCACTGAGAAAGTGCATAATGATAAAAATAGTCATGCATTCCACAAATATTCATGTTCCTGTGATTTTCCTGGCACTGCAGTAGACACTGGACACACAGAAGAGAACTAAGCAAGTGAGGTCCCGGCACTCACAGAACCCACACTCTGCTAGGGAGTCAGCACATACGCAAGCCAATGAAAACGAAAGACCACAGATGGCTCCAGGCTCCCATACAGACTAAGGAGGGACCCACTGTCAGCCAGGTATGGCAAGGGCCTCTCTGAGGAGGCAACGTTAAGATCTGACAGTTGAGAATGAGGAAGGAGGCCATTTGGGGTCTGGAGAACAGCATGTGTGACTCATGTACCTTGAACAAGCTGGGTCTGTTCAGGGAACAAAAAGACATAGTGTGCTGGGAGTGCTGTGAGCTGACTGACTGGGAGAGCGTCTGGAGTGAGGGTGGACGGGTTGGTTCAAGTCAGGGAAAGGTGCGCCTGATTCAGTTTTAAAAAGGTCATTCTCGCTGCTGTGTGGGGAAACTGTCAGAGGCCTTGGGATGTTTTATGACTTTGGTTTCCTTCACTTCCAGTGGGTGGTCTCTGTCTCTTTCTCCCATTAAATTCCAGGGGAAAAAATCTGTGATTGGCCTGGCTGAGACCTTCGCCCCATACATAAGTCACTGGCCAGCCAGTGGGTTGGCTGCCCCAGGGCCAGTCGGACTCAGTCGCACAGGGTTGCTTTGGAAGAGGGGCCCTGTTTGGTTTGATCTTCTGTTGTTGCTGTCTGAAATGTCAAATGCATTTTGAACAAGTGGCCCTCCTTTTTTATTTTGCACTGGGCCCTGTCAATTACAAAGCCAGTCCTGCACCCCAGGTTCAATCTGTGGTCAGCCTTGGCTCAATGATTTCCTCCAGATGAAGGTGTTTCCCTGAGGCCAGGCTGGTGTGGTGGGTGAGGCAGGAACCCTGAAGGATGTGGCTGGTGCCTTAGCTCAGGGCTGCAGGGGAAAAACCATTGCCTTTGCCGCTCAGGGAGCTGAACCACAGCAAACAACCCCTGTGAGATCCATGTATACATCTACGAGGGGTGGGATGAGGAGGGCTTCTGGGGACCCCCAGGACTTAGAAAGTTGAACCAGCCTTCCTACCTTTTAATTTATTTAACCGGGGTCTCTGGGCAGAAGAACCTCACACAGGTCCTGTTATAAAAGAGACTACTCAATGAAGCACAGGTGCCAGGCCAAGAAAATCCAGGCTGTCTTGGGTGGTCAGCTGGGCCTCCTGAGGCAGAGGACTGGGGTGGCTCCCAAGGCTGCTGAGTGTCCCGAGAGATCCAAGACTCTGGGGTCCATCTGGGGAGTGGCCATGGAGGGGCTAAGAGGGGAAGTGGGCATTAGACAGGTCCTCTCTGGAAAGAAAAGGGTGAACAGCCAGGAGAAGAGCTAGCAGGGAGAGGGAGGAGCAGGCCAATCATGAAGGAGAAAGGTAAGTGGCTTGTCTGGATTCTTCATGGCTGTTAAAGAAATGCAGGAGGAAGCAGAAGGATAAGGAGGCTGAAGTCATTCAGACCTGGATTTGAATGTCAGCTCTGTCTGTGCCTTCCTACCCTCTGGAGCTGGAGCCTGGAAACTACAGCCTTTGGACAAAATCCCACAGCCCTGGGACACACCACGCCCACTTATTGTCTATGGCTGTTTCCCACTGAACAGCAGAGTTGAGATGGGACAGCTGCTTTTGATCTGGTGTTTCCTCATCTGCAAAATGAGCATTATGTTAGAATCCTTCTCCATGAAGTTGTGGTATCGTAAACGAGGTGATACTTGCAAGGTGCTTGGCAAATGCCTAGTATAGAGTTGAGCACTTGGCGCTGGCTACCAGGGCTGCCACATACAACAGGCCGGTTGTGTACCTCACAACAGCAAGTCCTCAACTCCTATAGATTAAACTGTGAATGGTGCCCCTGGAATGGCAGTGTGACCACCCTGTTAGCTGCTATTAACAATCACTATTAATAAATCCCATTCCTAGTCCTAGATGGAGACTTCTCATCCTCAGAAACTGCACTGGTTAAATCAGTGGATCTTAACCTTGGCTACATATTGGCCTCACCACAGGAAGTTTCAAAAATTCCAATGCCGGAGTCCCACCACAGGGATTCTGATTTAATTGGCTTTGGGGGTGGCTTGACCTTGGGGATTTTTAAAAGCTTCCTAGGTGGTTCCTAGAGTCAGCCAACATTGCAAACCATGGAGTTAACCCAAAACACAAACTTATTTGCTTCGGCCCTGAAGGATCTCAGCTGACTGTAGTGGGCCTGGTTATTGTGAGCAAATGTGATTAAGGTCACAGTTCTTAGCAGCTGTGTGACCTTGGGATGCTCTCTAACTTCTGGGATGCTCCTCTGTAGAATTGTGATGCTGTGAAGATTGGATGAGCTAAAGAGCTGGGCATGAGGTGGGGGCCACCAGTAGGCGACAGCTACTAAGTGTCTTGCATGACTATAGGACGGGCAAATAATTCTCAATAGGCAGACTATGGGACTGATGTTGTTTTTCATGGGGTGGGGATAATAAGAGGTCCGAGGAAAGATTGGGAGCCCCTTGCTTGATTCCTCCCTGGTTTTGTTGGTGACTCAAGAGGTCCCAGAGCTCCTCGCCAGAGGCTCCACAGGACGTTGGCCCCACACCAGGCAAGGCTCAGTGGAGATCTCTGCTGCTCCCAGGGAGAGGGCACAGGGCCACTGGGGCATGCATGGCTAATGCAGGGTGGCAGATTTGAAACCAAACACTGGTTTCCCCACCCACAGGAGAGAGTAAGGAGAGACAGAAGGAGAGCTGCACTGATGGAGTCTCAGGGCCCAGTTCATCTTGACAATAGCCATACCCCATTCTGTCTAAGACCTCAGTGACCCTTCCACTTGCCTCTCCACTGTTAGGGTAGTCCTATTTCTGTCTTTGATGGCATCAGTTGTAACAAATGACACATGAGCCAGTAAAACAATGGTTAAAGCAGATGTTTTAGTGGAGACAGACTGGGTTTGATTCATGGTGGCAACCCTTCCCAGCTGTGTTACCTTGGACAAGTAGCTTAACCTCTCTGACCCTCTATACAGCAAGGATAGTAGCCTATTCACGGAGCAGTTTGGAGGATGAAGTGATACAATGGCACAATGTGTTTAGCCCAGCACCTGGCAGAGTGACACTCACCGAAGACAAACCATGGTACTTCTGTCCTGAAGAAATCCCGTGGTCACCTCTCGAATTTGATCTGGATCTCTAAATCACCCTCAGAGGCAGCCAGTGGTACCCCGTTTTATAGATGAGAAAACTAAGGCTCAGAGAGGCCAAGCTACTTGTCTCAAGATACACAGAGAGTAAGCAGCAAAGCCAGGACCTTGGACGCCAAATTCAGTGCTCTTTCTATCTCTCCACTGTCTTCAAGGTGCAAAATGTCTTTTAGTTGACAAAGCAGGGTTATGTCCCTTTTCTCTCTCTAGATAGTCAAGAAACCCCAATGAAGAGGCTGTGTGAGCCCATTTTATAGGTGAGAACATGGAGGCCTGCTAACTTGAGGACTAATAGCCTATGTGAAATACAGACTCTCCCTGGGGAGACCCAGCCTGGCCCCAGCAGCTTTGGGCTTAAGCTAGAATCCACAGGCCTGTCTGGCCTCAGGCTGGTCTCGTTTAGGAGAGGACCAGCTGTTGGCCTTCCCTCCTCTGCCCCCACTTCCTTATTACTGTTCAAGCTGCTGAGTTCAGAACACATTCAGGACCCTCTTGGTTCAGCATTTAATGGGATGGCAGGCAGAGGAGAAGAGAGGCTTTCAAAATAACGACTGGCAAACGAAAAAGAGGCATTCAGTAAAAGTGACAAGCATGGTCACTGGATTTCCTGACCCTTCTGGCTTTTTTCCTCTCCATGGGGAAAGTGCCTAATTGTATTTCACTGGCCAGTAGCCAAAGAACAGTGTATCTGGGAGCCACCTCCAGATCTCTCAGCAGCCTCTGGTCGATGCTCGGAAGCCCCCAGCAGAGCTGCTTGTCCATTTGGATGCAATGACTCAAGGCTGACTTCCTGAACATTTTGCCTTGGGTCCGTTGTAATTTCCTACCTTGGGAGAATGTTGGGTGGGCGTTTAGGATTTTGAATCAATTAAATAGCAGAGTCCAGGGCTAGACATGGAGGGTCCTTAGCAAGGTTAGTGGACAGCATTGTGCAGTTGATCTGGAACAAGCATCAGCAGACCTGGAATCCCTGCTGGCTCATTAGTGGCATGATGCCAGCCACTTTACCTGGCAGATGCCTCTGCAGGGAAAATTCCAGCAGGTACTTACCACCAACAGAACTAAGAGGGCCACTTAGGATCTAAGTCACCCAGAGATGCAGGTGTGGGGGCTGCCTTGAAGCTCGAAGTGACTTGAGTTTGGTAGCAGTTTCAAAAAGTGACACACCCAATCCTACAGCTCTTGATTTCTGGCCCAATCTCAGACTTGCCTTGTATTGCAAAGTCCTAAAGCCAAATTCACCAGAAAGGCAGGCCCTTCACACGTTAACCTGCATGCACTATGTGCCACGCACTGTGCTAAGCACCTAGCAGTCGTATCCCATGAAATATGAAATTCTTACGACAGACTGAGAAGGTGGGTACTGTCATTATCCTCTTTTTACAGTCAAGGAAACTGAAGTTCAGGGAAGTCATCTGATTTCTCCAAATCACCCAGCCGGTGAAAGAAAGAGCTCGAATCTGAGCCCAAGTTCTGACGCTGAAACCTGTGTTCTGTCGGTTGTGCCGAGAATTAAACCCCCATACTGTGTGATAGTTGACTTAGGTGAGGCTATATCATGCATTAATTCAGATTCACCTGAGGATGCAGCAGAAAAAGATCAACAAGAATGCAGCGCTATGCCTAGGGGCTCACTTCTTTGTCTCCTACCCTTTTCCGAAACCCAGGGTGCCGGGAGGCATCTCCCGTATCATTTTACAGATGCTGGGACATAGCCCAGGTACCTAAACTCAAAGCACTCGGGTCCACTGACAGCCCACTTCAGTGCACAGGGTCTGCCCTCCTTCCCTTCCACCTCCTCCCGAACAGCACCGCGCTCGACAGCGGGGGAAACAGAACAGAGATGGTCTTACTTCTCAGGTCGAGTCCTTGGGAAGGGAAGTCAGGAGCGTGTTGCTGGGTTCCTCACTCCACTGGGAAGTCCCAGACTAGCAAGGAGGGCTGCCTCTAGAGGGCGGTTCTTAAACCCCTGGGAACGGGAGGCTGCTGAAATGTGCCAACAAGTGAGACAGCCTTTGCATTCCTGTTTATTCTGGTATCAATAAAAAGGAACTGTTACTATAGTAACAGATATTTCACTTGGTACACGGCCACTTCCACGATGCGGAACATCATGTCCAAGCCACACGCTTGAGAGGCACAAATAAATACCCATTTTGTCAGATTGATGAGGAATAAGAAACACGCCAAGCTTTGTTCTGAGCAAGGCAGCTCACGTAAAGGAATTTCCCTTGTTTTTTATGGGAGGGTCAGGCAAGAGTGGATTCCAGCACTTCCCCATGGGAGGGGAAGCCAAGCTTCCTGCGGCAGTGGTGTGGATTCTTCAGGAGAAAATGGCTCTGGGGGGAAAGGGGTGGGGTGTAAAGGGAGGGGAAACTGCTCAGCATTGGGTCAGTTCTTGATTATCCACGAAAGGGTCAGAAACTCCGTACACAACATTTTCCTGATACCCCGAACGCCATCAGCACTTCACAGAGGAGCCAACAGGAGAGTGTAGGAGAGGGGAAGCACCGTGTCTGGGTCTCATCAGGCTCGAGTGTTGGCCCTGCCTCCAGCACCAGCCCCTTCAGCAGCCACTCAGTGTCTCTGTGTCTTGGTTTCTGTGTTTGTCAAACGTGGAGCATACCAGGGTGGTTGGGAGGTGACATGGATGAGATGACATTAGTGAAGCACACAGTCAAAGCTCAGCATATGGGACTTTTCTCCAGCAGAGACCTGGACTCTATGTGAACTGAGGCCAGAGCCCAGCATGGTGCATTTTGCCTGGCAGAATATGTGTTCCATAAGTAGTGGCTCAAAGAATGAACGTGTGAATGTAAAATATAAAAGTAGGCCAGGAATGGTGGCTTACACTTGTAATTCCAGCACTTTGGGAGGCCGAGGCAGGCAGATCACTTGAGGTCAGAAGTTTGAGACCAGCCTAGCCAACATGGTAAAACCCTGTCTCTGCTAAAAATACAAAAATTAGCCAGGCGTGGTGGCACACACCTGTAATCCCAGCTACCCGGGAGGCTGAGGCAGGACAATCGCTTGAACTTGGGAGGCGGAGTTTGCAGTGAGCCAAGATTGGGCCACTGCCCTCCAACCTGGGTGATGGAGCAAGACTGTCTCAAAAAAACCCGAAAAACAAACAAACAAACAAAAAAACCAAGAAAAGTAAAAAATGTATGTAGATCCTTAAGGCCAGCCTTGGGTGCTTATGGATAATGGAGGCATTCTCCTAATTTCAGAATCAACTTTCATTCGAAAAGCTAGAAGTGTTTTCTATTGTATAGTGTCATCCTAGTCCCCCATTGAGGAAGCTGGGGTCTACTAGTTGACCGGGCCTCCACCCCAACTTTACTTTCTCATGGAGTCTTGGTTGGCTGGAAGGCGATGAGGCCTAGGACATGCATCACAGGCGAATGGAGGCATTAACAATGCAACCTTGTGTCTTCTTAGGCCTATATTATTTGTGCATTTAACAAACATTTATTTAGTTCCTACTGTGTTCCTGGCACTGTTCTAAGTGCTGGGGGTACCATGTGAATGACACAGGTAATATCCCTGCCATCAGGGAACCTACCTGCAAGGGGGATACCCAGTAAAGAAGGAGACACTCAGGATGACGTCAGGCAGTGAGGAATGCCGTGATGAACGCAAGGCTGGGTGAGGTGAAAGGGGGTGGTGTTTTAGGGTAGCTGAATCACAAGGAGTCAGTTGTGTGAAGTCTGTATACACGGGAGAGTCTTTGTCAGGTGGGAAGAGCCAGTGGAAAGGCCCAGGCTGGGTGGATCCTGGTATGATGTAAAGGCAGGCTGGGCGCCATCTTGGGAGCGAGGGAGGTGAGAGACGGGTGGAGTGGGAGGGACAGAGCAGGCACGTCCAGGGAGTCTTGGCCACGCTGACCATTCTCGAACCACTTAAACTTAGAGGGTCTCAAATTCTTGGGTAAAAACAACTTTCTGGAAACAATGTGTGGTCCTTTTTGTTTCTTCTTCCCCAGTTCTGCATTTCTTGAGGCACTTTGAATGGTAGCCCCCTCAGCCTCCCACCCTGCTCTGCCTTAACTTCCGCAAACTCTCATGGTAGAAGAGGACAGCTAGATTCTTGTTCAAACCACTCTTTGCTGACCCTGGTTCCTTGCACACATTGTCCTGCTCTGCAAAGAAGTATTTTGAGTATTTCCTAGGGTCTTTGGTGGCTCAGATGAACCAGTCCCAGTGCCTTCTAACAGCTGGAGAGTAAGAAGGATCCTGGAGCAGGGGAACTTCTGACAGCTCCTGCTCATCCCTGGAGAAGACAGAAGCCTGTCACCTGGTACACTCCAGAGGAACACGCACCTGACAGCCAAGGAGAACTGGGCAGTAGTCCTTGGATGTTGGGCATCATTTTCCCTGGGCAGTTGGGAGTCACTCCCACAAAAGAGGGAAAAGAGTTTCTCCCACAAAAACTCTTTTCACAGCCCAACTTGTACACAAACCCATCAGACTGCTAGCCCCAGGGCAGGGGCCTACTATCTTCCTGTCCCAGTACTGAGGGGCTCGATAACTATTGTTAACCTGAAGACACCGAAAACCTTGACAGTGCTGAGCTTGTTACAGCACCATCTTGCTATGTGTCCATGTGCAGGTGCAACTGTATGTGAGATCAGCGGCCAACAACCACCCCTTCCCAGGCCACATTCCGTAAGTAAGAGGCTATGCTACACCCCGAGATGAGATGCAGCCAATAAACCTGTCTATGTATTGACCTGAAAAAGATGTCTTCTACATATTCAATGAAAAATCATATATAGTAGGATCTCTTTTCTTTTCAAGATAAAAAAAAGTTGGTATATACATAAAGAACCAGTGTGGAGGCAAATACACTAATCTGTTAGCAGAGGTCAACTCTAGATCAATGTATCTCAAATATTATTACTAGATGTCATTTGAAATGAGTGCTAAAAATGCTCTTGCCTAAATCCTCAGAACCTCTGAGGGAGGAACCTAGGAATCTGGATTTTTTTTTTTTTTTTTTGAGACAGAGTGTTACTCTGTTACCCAGGGTGAGTGCAATGGTGCCATAATGGCTCACTGCAGCCTTGACCTCCTGGGATCAAGCAAGCCTCCCACCTTAGTCTCCCAAGTAGCTGAGACTACAGACACATGCCACCATACCCGGCTAATTTTTTATTTTTCGTAGAAATGAGATCTCACTATATTGCCCAGGCTGGTCTTGAACTCTTGGCCTCAAGTGTTCCTCCTGCTTCAGCCTCCCAAAGTGCTAGGATCACAGGCATGAAGCCACCATGAAATCTGGATTTTTAACATACCCCTCTGGGGGTTCATTTATATTAAAGAGTTTGAGGAGCATTGTTCTACATCGTAAAATTACAGGCCCTTCTCCTTTGTCACTACATTTCTGTAATGTTTGTGGCGTTAAAAAAAAAAAGGCTCAAGCTTACATTACTTTTGTTATCAGAAAAAGACTCTAAGAATTAAAAATGCAAGAAAGAGCAACCTTTCCCAAACAACTGTAGTTAGTTAGGAATCACATCTGGCTCAGTTATGTCCATCTGAATATGGGAAAACAGAGGCCCTCTGAACAAACAAGCCTTTGAGGCGTTTACTCCAGGTAATTGCATAATTCAAGCCCCAGCCGCTGTCTCCTGCATCCTTCTGTGTGGTTTTCCCTGGAGGTCTTCCTATTCTTCCAAAAGGAAGGACTCAGGGAAGCCAGGGGTCTGGGGATCTGCATACTTGCTCAGCCCCCTGGTGTGCTGGGGCATGAAGGGGAAGCCCAGGGGCTGGGCACACCCCTCCCTGTCTTCCCTCCCATCCCTTTTAACTCTAATTTCTTGGGAACCAGAGGAACCCAAAGGAAGGGGGACAGGGAAGACCAGAGGAGGCAGTCCTGACAGGGAGGTGGAGAATTTTCCTGCATCTATAATGGGCTGGGCTGCAGTATGCAGAAAATAACCTCCCCAAACAGCTTTTCTTTCATTTCGGCCCCTTTCTCCAAGCCCATGGGCGCCTAGAAGAGCTTATCTGGGCCCACAAACATCAAACAAGAAGTTTCCATGGCAACTTAAAACTTCCTCCTCAACCCTGTATTCAGTCTAAATCTCCAAGGCGCCTTTTCAAGGCCTCAATGGGGTTTCTGAGCAGCCACCCACAAAACAGCCCTAGGATTAAACCGTGCCCCCTGCCTCTCAAACATGCTCTGCTGAAAGGACTCGGGGTGGGAGAAGAAGAAGCTGTACTGGCAGAAAGAACCTGTCATGGGATCCGTGGAGAGATTATAAAAGCAATGAGAGTCGCTTTTACAACAAGTTTGAACCGGGAAGAATTTACCCAGTCGAGGGATTTCAAGCGTGAAAGCAGGAAAGTGTGAGGGGGTGGGGATGAACTTAGAGTCTTGTTTCTGAAAGCTGGCTTTCCACCCAGCTGCAATTAGACATGGTTAATTTGGTCTCTTAGCTGCAGAAGGACCCTGGGGTACCTCCATCCCCAGTACATTTTAATTCCCGTGTAATCAGACAAGAAGCATAGTGAGTGAATCTATGGATGGTGAGAGGATGTGAGAGGGAGCATGTGTGTGTGTGTGTCTGTTTCTGTGTGTGTGTGTGCGTGCGCGTGCGCAGGAGAACCTGGGCAGACCACAGCTGTCAAACCAAGCAAACTTCATGATTCCTGGCAGCATAGTTGCTAGATGTACCAAATAAAAATGCCACACATCCAAGTTAAATTTGAATTTCTAATGAGCACCAAATAACTTTTTAGTATATTCCATGAAATAGCTGGAACATGCTTACACTAAAACATGATTTGTTGTTTCTCTGAGATTCAGATGGAACTGAGTGCCCTATATTTTATCTGGCAGCCCTACCTGGCAGAGGCAGGGGTGGAGGCTGCGTCCGCCCCTTTGGCTGCAGAGGAGAAGTATAGCTGCTGATGCGCACAGCTATACTTAGTGCAGAGAGATGTCCATAGTGCAGAGAGATGATTTCCTCCCTTCCAGGAACATGACCTGAGCTCCAGGTAGGATGCAGGTAACGCCCCTCAGGTGGACTTGAACTACTGGACTGTATTGCCTTCCAGGCATGGCCAAACAGGAATTATTCCACAGAGGTGACCCTTCTAACCCTGTGATTAAGAGCATGGACTCTGGTGCCAGCCCAGACCCCAGTGCATTGCTGGACAACTAGGTGACCTTCAACTCTCTGTTTCCTCCTCCCTAAAATAGGGCAGACATGTTTTTGAGGAACCAAGGAGTTATGTTCTGGAGAGCCCTTCACACTGTGGCTGCCACAGAGTCAGAGTCAGGGCTCTGTAAGTGGCAACTATTATTTTGATAACTCACTTAAGAGCATTCAAGTTCTTTTTTTTTTGTTGTTGTTGTTTGTTTTTTGAGACAGAGTCTTGCTCTGTTGCCAGGCTGGAGGGCAGTGGTGCAATCTCGGCTCACTGCAACCTCTTCCTCCCGGGTTCAAGCAATTCTCCCATCTCAGCCTCCCGAGTAACTGGCATTACAGGCACCTGCCATCACGCCTAGCTAATTTTTGTATTTTTGGTAGAGACAAGGTTTCACTATGTTGGCCAGGCTGGTCTCGAACACCTGACCTCAAGTGATCCACCTGCCTTGGCCTCCCAAAACGTTGGGATTACAGGCGTGAGCATTCAAGATTTTCATCCAACTGAAAAAAGTGGAATTAAAGACTAGAGTCAGAACAATCTCTACAGTGTAAAACACACACACACTATGCATAGCAAGGATTGGAAGGAGACATTTCCAAATGTTACCTGTGGCCGCCTGTGGTTAGTGGGATTATGTGTTAGGCCTCCTCCTCTTTAGTCTCAATTTCTTGAAGTATCTATGGTGAGCATGTCTTACTCTAATATTAAGACATTATTTTAGCTGGGCACGGTGGCTCATGCCTGTAATCCCAGCACTTTGGGAGGCTGAGGTGGGCAGATCACCTCAGGTCAGGAGTTCGAGACCAGCCTGACCAACATGGTGAAACCCTGTCTCTACTAAAAATACAAAATTAGCTGGGCATGGTGGCAGGCGCCTGTAATCCCAGCTACTCAGGAGACTGAGGCAGGAGAGTTGCTTGAACCCAGGAGGCAGAGGTTGCAGTGAGCCGAGATCATGCCATTGCACTCCAACCTGGGCAACAAGAGCAAAACTCTGTCTCAGAAAAAAAAAGAAAATAAACGAAATTATTTTGAAATACCTTGGGATAAACATTTTTCTTTTTCTTTTTTTTTTTTTTTTGAGATAGGGTTTTGATCTGTTGCCCAGGCTGGAGTGCAGTGGAGCAAACACAGCTCATGGCAGCCTCAACTCTCTGGGCTCAAGTGATCCTCCCACCTTAGCCTCCTGAGTAGCTAGGACCACAGGCATGCACCACCATGCTGGGCTAATTTTAAAAAATGTTTATAGAGACGAACTCTCACAATTTTGCCCAGGCTGGTCTCGAACTCCCAGCCTCAAGGCATGAGTTACCCAGTGTTATATTATCTGCTGTATGACTTGAGGCTACCGTTAATGAAAACAGCCTCTATTTTGGGTCTGAATCTGTAATGTCCTCCTTGGGAGCTTCTCAAGGAAAGGAAGCCCACCCCTTCACCACATGGCCAAATTGGCTCCTTACTCCCATTCTCACTTCCTACTGCTCCCTGTGTGGAGCAGCCAGAGAGCGGGTCCAGAGGCACACGGCCCTGGTTTGAATCTCAGCTTCACTCCCGATGAGTTGTATGACCTTAGACAAGTCATGTTACCATCTGAGCCTTGGTTTCCTCATGTTTCCAATAGCGGTTACCATTACTCTGCTCCCTGAGAGGAGGGGCAGATCTGTTTTGTTTATAAATACATCCCTTCACCTTGGAAACAGAGGCCAATAAATATTAGCTGGATGAATAAATGAATGAAGGGAGTTGATGAGATGGCAGATGTACAGCAGAGATGGGGTGACCGTGAGTGACTAACAATTATGAGTCATTACTGTGACTATGATCAGAAGGTGTGCAGACTTTGGCATGGATGGACCATAGTTTGAATGTGTTTTCTACCTCTTTGTGGGGTAGAAAATGTTCCTTAGCGGACCATGGGCAAGGTACTTAAGCTCTCTGGACCTCCGTCTCCTTATCTCTTAAATGGAGATGACAATTGGCAGTGTCCTTGTGAGGCAGGAGAATAGGGTCTAGAGGCAGGGAACATAAGGCCGCTTCACGGTGACTTCTCAGAACAGAACGAAATCAAATGGAAGCACTTCGGCTATGACAGGAAATATCCTCTCCATTTACATAGGGAGTGCACTCAGTAAATGATTATATAACTTCACTTCGTCCTCTTTGTCTACATAGGACGTACACTAAGTAACCAATGGAAACCTCTAGAGGATATTTAAACCCCAGAAAATTCTGTAACGGGGCTCTTGAGGCCCCACGCTCGGCCCCCCTCCCGCCTTGTGGAGTGTACTTTCATTTTCAATACATATTTGCTTTTGTTTATTCTTTCCTTGCTTTGTGCGTTTTGTCCAATTCTTTGTTCAAGACGCCAAGAACCTGGACACCGTCAACGGGTAACACTTGTAGAGTGGTGGAGGGAAGGAGCCAGGGCAGCCTGCGCAGCGGATACTAAGTGCTGGCCAGTGCAGCCTCCGTCCCTTTTCCCAGGCACCACTCCCTTCCTGCTCCTTACCCGGTAGGCTGCAGCCCTTGGAACCACTCCTACGTGTTTGCTATTCTGCGTGGGTTGATAGCTAAGAGGTGAGGGGGAACACAAGGCCTTCAGATTAGGGAGACCCCCTCCGCAGCTTTGTGAAACGATCAGAACTGGGTGGGGACACTTAGGGTGGCGTGCTTTGTGGGGAAATCGCCGGAGCAGGGATTTGAAATCAGATTCGTCTGAAGATAAAGCTTCTCCCTCTCTGCCTGCCCCGCCTCAGCCAGATTTGAGACCCTCCTTCAGGAAGGCGCCGCCAATCCTGAAGTTTGGACCAGTTCTTGCTTTGGGACTTGGATAACTGTGGTTCCAGTAACTGGGTGGCGGGATCTCCCCGAGGCGGGGCCTAAGCGAGAGGGGCGAGCAGTTCCAGACCTGGACGCGTAGGGCGCGGGGACAGGCACCGCCGCTGCAGACGCGGCAGCTGGTTTGCCTCGCGCTTTTAGCTCCACAGGGGTCGGCGGGCAGGCCCACGGGTAGCGCCAGCTCCTTGCCCAAGGCAGAGGGTAGCTGGCCCGTGAGTCCAAGTCCATTGACGCTTTGTAATCACGGACCCGCACGGTGCAGGATCCCAGCACGAGATAGCGTTTCACCTCCTCCAAACGTCTCTCTCCAAGGATACTCCGGAAGGAAATACCACAAATGCTTACTGGGGCTTTGCTTTCTCTTTTTTCCCCCTACATCCCTGTATTCTCCGAATTATTTGGACACTGGTCATACATTACGTTAACTTCATTTTTCTAAATAAAAAGGCCTCCTTTTCCTGAGTAGAAAAGCAACACGTGCTTACTGCAAACAAGCAAACAAAAAGATGGAAGAGGAAAAGCATCTGTCATCCAATCTCCAACCTTAAGAAATAAAACCACCCTGTGTTTCCTTCCAAATCGTTGCATGCACACATATAGAAAGGCAGTTGCTCTCGTAGCTCTCTTTCCCTTCTCCTCCCTTCCTATGTCATGCCTCACTGGACAGCAGACCTCCTTCAACCTTGCTGCCAGGCTCCTGCTTCTTTATGCCCCATTGCCTGCTACTCGGTCGTGCCCATTTTCCTCTCTCCTGGCCCAAACCTGCCGCGCCTACAGCCGCCTTCGCGCACTTGTGTGAGTCTCTGTTTAAGAGATCAGCCAGGAGGTGGAACCGCACAGGACTTCTGTAGTCAAGAAACTGTGTGTGCGTGTTCTCACACATAGGAAGAAAACAATGTATGTCATAGATCCCCAAAAGGATGAATGCAGGAAGAGGGAAGGAACAAAGGAAGGAAAGAAAGGCGGAAAGGAGGAAGGAAGAAAAAAAAAAGAAAAGTAATTAAAAAGAATGACGTGAGGATCGTTTGAGCCCAGGAGTTAGAGACCAGCCTGGACAGCACTAGAGAGACCCCGTCTCTACAAAAAATTTAAAAAATTAGCCGGGTGTAGTGGTGCGCACCTGTGGTCCCAGCTACTCAGGAGGCTGAGGCGGGAGGATCGCTTGAGCCCAGGAGTTGGAAGCTGCAGTGAGCTACGATTGCGCCACTGCACTCTAGCCTGGGAGAAAGAATGAGACCCTGTCACAAACAAGCAAGCAAGCAAAAAGAATGACGTAAGGTTAGGAAAGAAGCAGAGCAACGAAGCAGAGGCGCCCAGCGGCGGGCTGACCAGGGACTGAGCGCCGTGCACCGCCGAGCCCTCCTCGCGCTCTTCCCGCGGCGAGGGTGGCGTTGCTCCCACTTACCCGACCTGAGCAGCACAGCCCGGTAGAGTCCGGTGGCATCGGTGGGCCCCCGGGCCCACTCGCCCAACCTCTGCGCCATGCCCGCGCACCTCCTACTGCAGAGCCAGCACTGCGGGTCCCGGGAGCGCACAGCAAGAGCGTAGTCCGGAGCCCGAGCGCCTCCGCGACGGTGACGCGGCTCCAAGGCCCAAACCCCGCCGAGGGTCAGGTTACGGCGGCGGGCGAGGAGATGCCGCCGGGGGGAAGGAGGGGGGCAGGGGCCAGGGCAGGTGTCCGCGCCCAGGTAGCAGGCAGGGCGCAGGTGAACGTCTGCAGTGAGGACTCCTAGCCCCGAGGTTCCAGGGCCGAGGCGAGAACACAGTGTCCTGACTTCCAGGATCGGTCTCCCGCCTACTCTTCTCCTTTCTTTGGCCACCGGCCTCGTTGATGCTACCAGCATGGGGTTCTGAAGCGCCATACCTGGGATTAGGTCCCACCACCACCATTTAATAGCTGTGTGACCCCACGATTTAGTTACCTAGCCTTGCAGAAACTCAGTTTCCTCATCTGTAAAATGGGGATAACCAGAGTACTTTTCTCACATGGTTGTGAGGTTAATCAGCTTAGAGTGTGTGTGTGTGTGTGTGTGTGTGTGTGTGTGTGTGTGTGTGTGTATGTGTAGTCCAGAACAGAGGCTGGTGCAGAACAAACACTATACAGTATATACTGGTACTTTAAAACATGTCCCAACTATCATGGGGTGGGTGGCACTGAGAGGCAGGGTCTTCGCTGGGTGCGAAGGCTGAGGGCGGAGGTCTATGGAATTCCACCAGGTTGCTTTCTCTGGCTTTGTGGAGTGTCTGTAACAATCAGAGATGAGTGGGCCAATCAGGTCTAAAGGTGGGAGGTGCCAAGCTCACCAGGGGGCTTCAGGAGATACAAGAAGCTGGCAATTTTGAGGATCTATTCTGTGTCTGGTGCTGAGTTTCTTCTAAAATAAAAATTCATGTTAATTGTGTGCTTCATGTTCTGTTTCATTTAATCTTCATAATCCTATGAAGCAGGGTCTATTAACATTGCAAATGAGAGAAAACGGAGACTCAGAGGGGTGATGCAACTTCTCTGAAGTCACACAGTGTGGGACTGGGATACCTGAATGCGGGTGGTCGGACTACAGACCTTGGCCACCTGCTCCTTTTCCTTTCTGTTATCTCATTCACTCGTCACAACAGCCCTGAAGGGTGGGATTCCCTCCAGTTTACAGGTGAGGTCTTTGAGGCTCAGGGAGGTGAGGTGGCTTGCCCGTGTGTGCCCAACCAAGACCCAATCCAGTTCTCTGCCCACAAAACTTATGCCCCTGAAATCTAGTGACTCCTGGAGCTGTCCAGGGTACTGGATGGCCTCTGTTCAAGACTGTGTCTGAAAGGTTCAGGGAATCTTGAGCTGGCTGTTGGGGTCTTGGCTGCCTGTTACCAGTCTTGGTACCTTCAAGGCCAACTGTTGGCCAAGCTCTCTTTGGTTGGCCCATGGCCACTGCCCAGACCCAGCTTCTGCTCTGACTCAGGGGTCCTGTACCTCTCTGCTCCCCAGACACCATCCAGTGTCCTGAAGGCCCATCTGCCACATCTCAGACACCAGTCAGGGGCCCAAGGTGACACTTGATCTTCGGGGGCCTCACTGATTGGTCAGATTGATTGTGTCTGTCATCAACAACCCGCCTTCAGGAGTGCCAGGCATGATTCCAGATATTTGGCGTTCACTACCTTATATCCTTTCTTCAGAGGATGAAATTATATCCAATTTACAGTTCACCTCATTTAATCCACTCGATAGCTCTTTGATCAAGCTATGGTTCTTTCTTTCTTCTTTCTTTCTTTCTTTCTTTCTTTCTTTCTTTCTTTCTTTCTTTCTTTCGATGGCTCACCACAACCTCCACCTCCTGGGTTCAAGCTATTCTCCTGCTTCAGCCTCCTGAGTAGCTGGGATTACAGGTGCATGCCACCACATCCAGCTAATTTTGTATTTTTAGTAGAGATGGGGTTTCCCCATGTTGGCCAGGCTGGTCTCGAACTCCTGACCTCAGGTGATCCCCCTGCCCTGGCCTCCCAAAGTGCTGGGATTACAGGCATGAGTCACTACGCCTGGCCTCAAGCAATGGTTATGCCCCTTTTACAGTTAAGGAAATAAGGCTCAAGTGACATGCTCAAGATCACATAATGAGTTGGTAGTGGAGCCAGAATTTGAACCCAGATGGTGCCAGAACTTTTGCTGCAAGGGGGAAACCAAAACAGCTGTGGAGCAAAGTGGGACTCAGGGAAATTGTGGCTATGGGATGTGCTTTTGTGGAGCATGCTGAAGGGATGGACTCTGGCCGCACCTAGGAATTCTAGGTGGGTCTGACTTACCTGAGCCATTTCGTCTTTGCTTCTCATTTTCACTATGAAATCTGGCCTGAGGAGAGTATGTTTTCTGTAAACAGAAAGAAAGTAGGTGGAGGTGAGGACCCTTGGTTCTTTGGCAGAGGGAGGGGTGATGGGATATTCACAATGTATTTGAGTCTTTTGACGACTCAAGGCACTGGTCAGGGTCAAAGTCCTCTCCAGAGAAAGAAATTATCATAGTCTTTGGAATGGATGTATGTGTGTGTATGTGTGTGTGCCCACGTGTGTATTTATGAGACACATGCTCTTTTTTAAAAAATGAACTTTATTATTTTTTAAAATAGTTTTAGATTTAGGGAAAAGTTAAGAAGATAGTACAGACAGTTATCTTATACCCCACACCCAGTTTCCCTGTTATTAACACCTTACATGTATGCAGCTGTACATGTGAGTTGTATGGTGCATTTGTTACAATTAATAGACCATATTGATGCATTATTATTAACTAAAGTTTATACTTTATTCAGATTTCCCGAGTTTTTACCTAATGTCTCTTTTCTGTTCCAGAATCCCTCCAGAATACTACGTAACATTCAGTCATCATGTCCCCTCTGGCTGCTTTGGCTGTGACAGTTTCTCAGACTTTCCTTGTTTTGGATGACTTGCACAGTTTCTAAGAGCCCTGAGGCCCATGTTCTTTTAGGTCAAGCTCATGCCCATGCCGTTCCTTCCGCCTGGACTGCCTTCTTCCTACCTTCCTGGCAAAGTCCTCATTCTTCAGGGATCAAGTCAGAAGGCTCCAGGACTTGGTCCTTAGGCCCAGTTCTCGGACATCTTCTCTTGTCTCTCTACACTCTCAGGGCTTTAAAGAGAACTCTAAGCCAATATTCCCCTAATGTATTATATATTTTCAATCTAGACCATGCTTCTGAGCTTTGACCTTGTCCAATCAACTACTTGACATCTTCACTTGAAAGTCTAATAAACACCTGAAACTCATCATGGCCCAAACAGAACTCTTGACACCCAAGCCTCCAACCTGTGCCTCCCCTGTCTGCCCCATCTCAGCACATGGCTCTACTCTGACTCTGTTGCTCAGACCAGGAGCCTGGGAGTCTTCCTTGCCCTGTCTTCCTGCAACCTCATAGTCGTCTGATCTCCCAGACCTGGTGAGTCCGCCTTCTAGTGAATTTCTGGAGTCCATCCACTTCTCCCAGGCCTCCATGCCACCACCCTAGCCTGGGTACAACTGAATACAGCAGTAAATTGTTTTCTGTATTAGTCAGTTTTCACACTGCTATAAAGATACTGCCTGAGACTGGGTAATTTATAAACAAAGAGGTTTAACTGGCTCACAGTTCCAAATGGCTGGAGAGGCTCCAGGAAACTTACAATTATGGTGAAAAGCGAAGGGGAAGTAAGGAACATTTTACATGGCAGCAGGAGAGACAGAGAGAGAGCATGTGCAAGGAAGTGCCACACTTTAAAGCCATCAGCTCTTGTGAGAACTCACTCACTGTCACGAGAACAGCATGGGGGAATCTGCCCCCATGACCTAAACACCTCCCACTAGGTCCCTCCCTCGACATGTGGGGATTACAATTTGAGATGAGATTTGGGTGGGGACACAGAGCCAAACCATATAACTCTCCTTCAAGTCGTTCTCCACAAAGACTCAAGTGTGAGCTATTAAAGCATAACTCAGATCCTGATTCTGCCTTCCTTGGAACCCTTCTGCGTCATGTCTTCCCTTTGCACTGGGGACTCAAACCCACATGCCTTCCCCAGGCCTACAAGGCTTCTGCAGCCTGGCGCTTCCCTGCCAGCCTCTCAAATTCCATCTGTTTGTTCCTTCCACTGTGCAAGGGCCTGGATGCCTCATTGAATACAACAAAGGTCCCTGTCCTTGCGGCGTTCACATTCACATTCTAGCGTGGGAGAGAGACAATAATCACGATGAATAAGTAAGGTAGACAGTGTGGAAGGAGACCAGAGAGACTTGGGAAAAAAGGAAGTGGAGAGGAGGGAAAGAGGGTGGCTGGTGGCAAGTGGGGACCACCTGTGGTCATAAGTAGATGCTCAAATGGGTCTCAGTGGGAAGATGAAACATGGACACAGACTTGAAAGAAGCTGGGAGTTAGCCAAGTGGACATCCTGGGGCAGAGTCAGCAGTTACTGCAAAGGTTCCGAGCTGGGCTGTGCCTGGCATATTCAGGAGCAGCAAGGAGGTCAGGGTGGTTGAAGTGGAGGGAACACAGGGGCAGTTACATGAGAGAAGATCAGTGAGGAGACAGGGGCCAACTTCCCCCACGCCTCATACTCCAACCACTGAGAACTCTCTGGGTTCCCTGAAAGCCATGGCTTCTCTCACCTGCCAGCTTCTGCAGGAACTATTCCCTTCACCTGGGAAGCTCCCCCATTCTGCCTGGCTCACTCCTTCTCATCCTTTAGGTCTTGGCAGAAATGCTACTTCCTCAGGGAGGTCCCCCTCAACCATGTGCTTCTGTAGCACTCAGACTTCCCCTATGTTAATACTTCCCACTGAATTATGACTCTTTCAGCCCCGCTTCCTTCACCACACTGGACTTGCCTTGAAAAGGAATTGGGTCCTATTCACAGCTGTCTCCCCAGGGCCCAGCCTGGAGCTGTGCTTGGAGTGGACACTCAGCAAAGATTTATTGAGGGAATGAATGAATCAGTGAATGAGGGAATGCAGCCACATAAAGGCCTCTGCGCTGTATGATAAAGTGGGTAATTTCCCAGAGAGTGAGCCAGGGCCAGAACCAGGAGAGGCCTCAGCTGTGGCGTGCTCAGGGATGATCAGGGTGAACAGAATTGCCTGGGGTCCTGTTGTTTCCCCTGGGGGTTCCAATTTTGAACTCCACCACCAAGGAGGGGATGGAAGAGGGAGAGGGAGAGTGTTTGTGGTTTGAAGTATCTTTTGTGCTTTTTTTTTTTTTTTTTGAGATGGAGTCTCGCTCATCACCCAGGCTGGAATACAGTGGCGCGATCTCGACTCACTGCAGTCTCCACCTCCCAGGTTCAAGTGATTCTCCTGCCTCAGCCTCCCGAGTAGCTGGGACTACAGGCGCCCACCACCACATCTGGCTAATTTTTTGTATTTTTAGTAGAGACGGGGTTTCACCATGTTAGCCAGGATGGTCTTGATCTCTTGACCTCGTGATCCGCCCGCCTTGGCCTCCCAAAGTGCTGAGATTACAGGTGTGAGCCACCGCGCCTGACCTCTTTTGTGTTTTTTAATGAAAGGATTAAGGGAAGAAGTAACCTCATCTGTGGAAGAAAATTTCAGGACATAGAAAAAGGACCCAGTCTAGAGAGTCCAGAGGGGATCTGAGCTGCTGCTCATCTCTCTCCACACAGACCTGGGAAGGTGGACTGGATCCAAGGGCAACATCAGCATCACAAAGCCAGAATTTCAGAAGGAGCAGTTCCCAGAACTGGAGTTCAAAGAAATGTCACTTGCCTCAGGGATTTGCCCCTGCCCAGAACTGGCAAATTGACTTTACTCACATGCCCTGATCAGGAAACTAAAATACCTCTTGGTCTGGGTAGACACTTTCACTGGATCGGTAGAGGACTTTCCCACTGGGTCTGACAGAAGGTCATTTCTTCCCTTCTGTCAGACATAATTCCTTGGTTTGGCCTTCCCACCTCTATACAGTCTGATAATGGACCGGCCTTTATTAGTCAAATCACCCAAGCAGTTTCTCAGGCTCTTGGTATTCAGTGGAATCTTCGTACCCCTTACCGTCCTCAATCTTCAGGAAGGGTAGAACGGACTAATGGTCTTTTAAGGACATACCTCACCAATCTCAGCCTCCAGCTTAAAAAGGACTAGACAGTACTTTTACCTTTTGCCCTTCTCAGAATTAGAGCCTGTCCTCAAGATGCTACAGGGTACAGTCCATTTGAACATTTATATGGATGCACTTTCTTGCTTGGCCCCAACCTTGTCCCAGATACCAGCCTCCAGGCGACTATCTTCCAGTCCTCCAGCAGGCTAGACAGGAAATTCGCCAAGATGCTAATCTTCTATTGCCTACTCCAGATTCCCAGCCATATGAAGACACCCAAGCTGGATGATCAGTTCTTGTTAAGAATCTGACCCCTCAAACTCTACAACCTCGATGGACCAGACCCTACTTAGTCATCTATAGTATCCCAACTGCCATCCGCCTGCTGGACCCTCCCCATTGGGTTCACCATTCTAGAATAAAGCTGTGTCCATTGGACAGCCAGCCTGATCTCTCCTCTTCCTCTTGGAAGTCACAAGTACTCTTTCCTACTTCCCTTAAACTCACTCGCATTTCTGAAGAGCAGTAATAACCTTTATGAGCCTAATATATCCCTTCATTCTATTAGGTCTATTCATTCTTACACTACTTTTTGCAACAGGCCTTTACGCAGTCACCCCCGCTACTTGGACTGCATCCCAAAAACTTGTCATCCCCACTATCTTCTGTCTAGTCATACTCCTATTCACCATTCTCAACTACTTGTAAATGCCCTGCCCTTGTTTACACTGCCAGCTTACACTTTTCCTCCAAACCATCATAACGGATATATCCTGGTTTTACCTCAAACAGCCACCCTTAACTCTCTCTTGAGGTGGATAAAAGATCGTCAGTGGCAAGGTACACTCCAATTCTTCTACCCTGATGAAGTCTTTTTTTTTTTTTTTTTTTTTTTTTACTTTTCTACTCACTCTTATCCTTGCCCCCATTCTCCAGTTACTCTCTACCCCTCCCTAATTACCTCCAACATACTATCAATCTCACTGACTCCCTCCCTGCCATTTCTAATCTCTCCTTAGCGAACAATTGCTGGCTTTGCATTTCCCTTTCTTCCTGCTCTTACACAGCCGTCCCCGCTCTACAGGCTGACCGGACTACCTCTCCCTCTCCCTGTACCTGTGAACCTCCTTTAATAGCCCTCATCTTTACCTACCTGAGGAACTTCTTTACTTTCTAGACTTCCTAGATTTGGTGAGAACTCCCCAGACATTTCGCACCAACAAGCTGCCACATTTCTCTGCGTCTACTTACGGCAACCTTTCTCCTTATGTCAATTCCACCCCCCTGACCCCCATATTTGGACCCTTCACAACACAAACTACTATCCCTGTTGCCGTTCCTTTGTGCATCTCTCAGCAAAGATCCACCGGAATTACCCTGGGTAACCTTTTACCTTCTCTATGCTCCTTCACTCTTCATTACCAAAACCATTACACACATTACCAAAACCATTAGGGCTTTTCAGCTCTGTATTACAGATAAGCCCTCTATCCATACTGACAAACTTAAAAATATTAGCAGTTACTATTGCTTAGGAAGACATTTGCTCTGCATTTCACTCTATCCTTGGCTACCTTCCCCTTGTTCTTTGGACTCTCCTCCCAGCCCCTCTTCTTGTTTACTTATCCCCAACCCCATGAATAACAATGAAAGGTTGCTTGTAGGCACTGTGTGCTTTCTCATACACCGTGAAAATTGAACTCCCCCAACACAGTTGCTCCATCAATCCCCACTACAACCTCTAACGGCTGCTGCCCTCACTGGATCCCTAGGAGTCTGGGTGCAAGACACCTCTTTTGGTGCTCCTTCTCATCTTTTCACTTTACATTTCCAGTTTTGCCTTACACAAGGTCTCTTCTTCCTCTGTGGCTCCTCCACCTACATGTGTCTACCTGTTAACTGGATAGGCACATGTACACTAGTTTTCCTTACCTCCCAAAATCAATTTGCAAATAGGACAAAACAGCTTCCTGTTCCCCTCATGACACCAACATTTCACTACTGTTTTGTTTTTCTTATTATTAACATAAGAAGACGGGAATAGGTCTTGACTTACTTACTGTTGAAAAAAGAGGACTCTGTATATTTTTAAATGAAGAGTTTTGTTTTTACCTAAATCAATCTGACCGGGTATGACAACATAAAAAACTCAAGGATAGAGCCCAAAAACTTGCCAACCAAACAAATAATTACACTTAACCCCCTTGGACACTCTCTAACTGGATGTTCTGGGTCTTCCCAATTCTTAGTCCTTTAATACCTGTTTTCTTCCTTCTTTTATTTGGATCTTGTGTCTTCTATTTAGTTTCTCAATTCATACAAAACCACATCCAGGCCATCACCAATCATTCTATATGACAGATGCTCCTTCTAACAACCCCACAATATCAACCCTTACTCCAAAATCTTTCTTCAGTTTAATCTCTCCCACTGTAGGTTCCCATGCTGCTCAAAGCAGCCCGAGAAACATTGCCCATCATCTCTCCATACCACCCCCCAAAATTTTCTCCACCCCAACACTTTACCACGATTTTGTTTTGTTTTTCTTATTAATATAAGAAGACAGGAATGTCAGGCCTCTGAGCCCACGCTGAGCCATCATATGCCCTGTGACCTGCACGTATACATCCAGATGACCTGAAGCAACTGAAGATCCACAAAATAAGCGAAAATATCCAGGTCCTGCCTTAACTGATGACATTCCACCATTGTGATTTGTTTCTGCCCCACCTTAATTGATCAACTGTTAGTTGTATTTGTGACAATACACCCTCCCCGCCCTTGTGATAATGTGTATTCCCTGGCCCTTAAGAAGGTACTTTGTAATGTTCTCCCCACCCTTGAGAATGTACTTTGTAAGATCCACCCCCTGCCCGCAAAAAATTGCTCCTAACTCCACCGCCTATCCCAAACCCGTAAGAACTAATGATAATCCCACCACTCTTTGCTGACTCTCTTTTTGGATTCAGCCCACTTGCACCCAAGTGAAATAAACAGCCTTGTTGTGGGCATGCACACACACACACAAAATGTTGCTTGCACACCTGCCAACCCCCTTCCATTCAAGACTTGTTGGAAAATAATGCCAACCTGTATCCAGTGGAACCTCAGTGTCCAAGGCAGAGGCCTCTCTCCCTTCAATGGTTGGCATTTGGTGAGCGAGAGAAACTCCACCTAGATCATTGCTGATGCCTTACTGATAACTGATAGTATTTTCCAAGGACTATGCTGAAAAATATGGCCAACTGTCATGTGTTCACACCATTTTCAAATCGGGAGATGCTGGCTTAGTTATAATTTTGGTTAGTGAAAGTTAGCAGACACAAATTCCAGAGGAAATACTGTTGTGTAATGCACAATACATCTCAATACAACTGGGCACAACTCAATCTTCCCTGAGGCAAAGACATCTGCATTTCTCCTGTCCTTCCTGTGGCCTCTGCCTGCTTCTTTTTCATGTCCTGATTGTTGAGAAAAACCTCTTGGCATTGGTCACTGGCAGCCTCAATGATCCTATCCCCACATCCTCCTCTTCCCCAGTTTGTCCCATTGCTTCTCCTAGAGGCTGAAGCCTCAATGTGAAAGTGTCAAGAAGACCAACCATGGGCCCAATCCACATCTGCCATAGTCTTCCCCATGCACCAAGGAGCATTTAAGGGACCTTGCTTTATTTGTTTTTAAACATTTAAAAATTGAGGTGTAGGCTGGGTGCGGTGGCTCACGCCTGTAATCCCAGGACTTTGGGAGGCTGAGGCAGGCAGATGGTGTGAGCTCAGGAGTTCGAGACCAGCCTGGTCAACATGAAGAAACCCTGTTTGTACTAAAAATACAAAAAATTAGCCAGACCTGGTGGTGGGTGCCTGTGATCCCAGCTACTCGGGAGGCTGAGGCAGGAGAATCACTTGAACCTGGGAGGTGGAGGTTGCAGTGAGCCCAGATCGTGCCACTGCACTCCAGCCTGGGTGACGGAGCAAGATACCGTCTCAAAATAAATAAATAAATAAATAAAAATTGAGGTGTAGCATAAAGTCCACTAACCTTACTTGTGCAGCTCAATGAGGTTGTATATATGTGTTCACGCACATAACCACCTCCAAGATCAAGATATAAAACAAGATTGGCTTGCTTTATATCTTGATATATATGGCAAAATATATATCAAGACTGACTGCACCCCAGTCAATACCTACTTTCTCCCAGAGTAAGAGCCATTCTGGCCTCTGTCACTACAGATTCGTTTCTCTTACTCTAGAACTTCACATAAATGGAATAATAAAATGTGCTGGTTTTGGCCTGGCTTCTTTTACTCAGCCGTGTGTTTGAGATTCATCAGTGTGGCCGCCTGTGTCAGTAGTTCATTCCTCTTGATTTCTGACTTAAGTATTCCATTTGGTGGCTATGTCACAGTTTGCTGATACATTCTCCTGAGAACGAACATTTGGATGGTTTCCAGTTTTTGGCTATCACTCATAAAGCTGCTATGAACACCTTTCCATGAATTTTTGGGTCAAAATGATTACTCATTTCTCTTGGGCAGATATCCAGCAGTGGACTTGGGGGGTCATAGGTAGGTGAATGTTTAGCTATAGTGGATACTGCCAACAATGATCATGTCACTTCGTATTATACTTCTGACATGTTTACAACATAGATTTTTGGGGACACATTGAGGTCACTCCCATACACAATGCTTTGGATTGGCAGGGAGGAGGAAGGTGTTAGCAAAATTGCATCGTTGATAAATACACATGGGCCTGAATTCTGAATTTGGAAGAGATGAGGGTTGGACCTTAGGGTATTTGTCCTTGAAATCTGGAGTGAATCAGTTGGAGGTATGTCTCTAGGTATCTTTATTTACACCTCCATTAGACTGTAAACTCTATGAGAATAGGAATTGCAACTTATTCAGGGATATGTCTGCAATGCCTAGCACAGTTCTTGGCACATGGGTGCTTTGTAAATAAAAATTAATAGATTATCAACTTAATAATTGTAGCAAACAGCTATCGAGCCCATTCTACTGCTGGGCACTGTAACATGACTTTACCGATATGGTCTCATTTAAACCACATGAAAGTCCTCTGAGATTAGGGAAGAGTGAAGTTCTCGTGAAGGAAGCTGAGGCCTTCGGCAGGTTAAGATACACAGTTGGATGGAAATTAAAAAATAAAAAAGATACACAGCTGGCAAGTGGCAGCTTTGTAAGTAGACTTGAGGCAGTCTGACTCAGGAGCTTTCGTGTGTGTGTAAGATGGCAAGAGCCTGCACTCATGTTACAGAGGAGGAAACTGAGGCTCAGCGAGGTTAAGGAACGCTTCTCCCTGGAGTCAGCTGGGCCAGCCTCCCCACCTGGCTTCTTCTTAAAGGTTGAATATTTGTAGTGCAGAGCGCTGGCTGCTGCCCTCCTCTACAACCTCCATTCTCTGGAGCACACAGCCACTGGATGTCACAACACTTACCCCGAGCCTCCACCTCAGGGCTTCACTCTCACAAAGCCACCCTATTGTGAGGTGATGCCTGCCACCTCTCTTTTCCATCCCCAGGGATGGAGAGAATCAGACCCGGCAATCCTTCCTTTAAAGTGCTGGGCTCTGTTTGGAGCAGGCGCCCAGCCCTGGGACTTGTTCCTTTGCAGGGGTCCACTTACATCACATGGGTGTTGAGTTCTCAGCCGAGGTGCAGTAATGAGGGCACTGCTTTCCATCAAAGGAGGCCTCCACAATTCTGGTCTCCAGGGCCTTCTCACACCTCCATTCATTCAGCCCCTTAGGTGTCAGAGGCCCAGAAAACTGCTCTCCTGGAACTCAAGCTGAGGCCCTGGGTGGGAGCCACCCACCCCCCGCCAGCAGGCAGAGGGGCAGTCTTTTCTCCACACCTTGGACTTGGTGGGTGGTTGTTTCATTTCCCTTAAACGCTTGCAAAATAATTCACACAAGTAATACATAAATCCACTGCTACTCTAAACATTTGGAACCACTCAGTTGCATACAGATTTTAAAAAGTAACATTTCTCCTTACTGTCCCAGCCATGCCCTAATCTCACCCCCTTCCCTGAGTCATCACTGTTTTTGATGCTGCATGTGTGAGTTTGGTCATTTTTCTGCAGCTTCCTTTTTAAACTCTCTGGTATGTCTTGGAGATATTTCTACATCGGTACATGTAGATCCACCTCATTCTTCTGATCTACTACAGTGTAAACCACAGTGTGGTGCCCTATGGTTGTTTTTTTAAACCATTCTGCTTTAGTTGGCCATTTAGGTTGCTTCCAATTTTTCTTTTCTTTTCTTTATTTTGAGACAGAGTTTTGCTCTTGTCACCCTGGCTGGAGTGCAATGCCGGGATCTCGGCTCACTGTGACCTCCGCCTCCCAGGTTCAAACAATTCTCCTTCCTCAGCCTCCTGAGTAGCTGGGATTACAGGCACACACCACCATGCCCGGCTAATTTTTGTGTTTTTAGTAGAGATGGGGTTTCACCATGTTGGCCAGGCTGGTCTCAAACTCCTGACCTCAAAAGATCTGCCTGCCTCGGCCTCCCAAAGTGCTGGGATTATAGGAGTGGGCCACCATACCCAGTCTCAATTTTTCACTATTACAAATAATTCTACTCCAAACACCCTTGTACTTGTTGCCTTTCTGTCCACGTGGGTGAACGTTTCTCTAGGGCAGACACTGGGAAGTGGAAATGCTAGACCAAGAAGTACATGTATCTTAAGTTTTAGTAGATGCTGCCAAATTATTTTGCAAAATGGCTGTACCATTTTCCAAACCTTTTCCAAACATTTTCCAAATCTCAGGCCTTCCGTGCCTGAGATTATGGGACTGTCCACACCTTCAGCAAGCCTGGATGTTAGGAATCTAGGTTTGTCTACTAAAAACTAAAACTAATCTCTAGTGTTAGAAGTCGGGATAGCGGTTGCCCCTGTGGAGGGCAATAGCGGATGGGAAGGGGCAGGAGGGGCTTCCAGGTTGCTGTTGATGTTCTGATTCTTGATCTGGTTACACAGGTATTTTCAGTTTCTAAAAATGTGTTAAGTAGTATACTTAAAACAAGTGCACTTTTTTTTTTTTTTTTTTTTTTTTTTTGAGATGGAGTCCCGCTCTGTCGCCTAGGCTGGAATACTGTAGTGTGATCTCGGCTCACTGCAACATTTGCCTCCCAGATTCAAGTGACTCTCCTGCACCTGGCTAACTTTTTGTATTTTTAGTAGAGATGGGATTTCACCATGTTGGTCAGGCTGGCCTCAAACTCCTGAGCTCAAGTGATCCTCTGCCTCAGCCTCCCAAAGTTCTGGGATTACCGACATGAGCCACCATGCCCAGCCAAGGTGCACTATTTAATATGCGTGTTATTCTTTGGTAAAAAGTACAATTTCCCCCCATTCCTGCAATTTAATGGGTGATAGGACAACATCCCATGATTATTTCATTTTGGAGACTGAGCCTTCTTTTGATATTTGGCCTTCTGGATTCCTTCTTCTGGGTCTTGTGAGAGGGCTTTGCCTGCCAGGGGACACCCTTTTTTGGAAAGGGGAAAAGGGACTTGACTGTTTCTGAGCATCTACTATATAGATGCTCTTGAATCCTCACAGCAACCTTTCAGGGTAGGTACCATTTACCCCATTTTACAGACAAGGAGGTGAGGCCTCAGAGCAGACCTGCCCGAGGCCATAAAATATCAGACTGAAGAGTCCTACCCTCCTCTCTGTCTTTTAAGTGACAGCTGCTTATGTGACAGGCTTTGGGCTACCCATGCAGCAGGCATGATCCTAAACCCCTGCAACAGCTCAGTGTGGTAACTATATCGTCATCCCATTTTACAGATGAGAACGGTGAGGCTCAAAAGAGTTGAGTGACTTTTGCTCAGCTCCTCCAGTGATGGAGCAGGTTTGAGTCCAGGTCGGCCTGGCTCCAAAGCTGGGACAGTGAATTCAATAGAATGTTCTGCGAGGATGGATACATTCGCTGTCTTTCTGATAACATGGTAGGCACTAGCCACATGCAACTACTTAGCACTCAAGATGTGGCTAGTGCAACTGAGCAGCTGAAATTTTAGTCTTATTTAATCATAATTAATTAAGTGGACTGCTTTGGACGGTGCAGCTCTAAGGAGATAGGACAGGGGGAGAAACGCCACAGGGAGCACGCAAAGAGAACAGAGCTGCCACCAGGTGGGAAGCCTCCAGCCTGCCACAAGGGACTCACTGAAGGACCCCCACAGGACCCGACAGAGCCCTCACAGGTCTCCCTTCGGGCACCAGAACCATGCCCTGTGGAAAGAGCCAGCATTTTGTAATCAGATGCAGCCTTACCAAGACTCTTAACCTAAGACTCAGGTTCCTTGTGTATAAAATAAGTATCAAAATAGAGCTTGTTTTAATATTGAATGAGAGAATACACAGTGCCTGGCACATAATTGGTACTCAATAGGCTATTTAATAATCACATTGCTATTACCACAATTCTGTTATTGATCATAGGCTCACTTTTAAACTTTTAAATAAGCTTTTTCATCATATAATAATAAAGCCATTTAAATTGTTATTCACAGTTATTAAACAATGCAGATGGGCGTAAAGCACAACCCCCAAATCTCCAAATACTTCAAGCCCACATCCTCCTCCCAGAAAAAACCGATGTAAGTAATTTCTTATGCATCTCTCCAGGAATTGTCTGTTCTTCTATAAACATCCAGAACGATTCCAATCTATACTTTAGAAAGTGCAGATGGGATCACACTAAATGTACCAGAGATTACACCTTGCTTTGTCACTTTATGGCACATCGAGGACATGTTTACACACTTGCACATTCAGACTCACCACATTATCTACTGTTTGCACAATGTTTCATAGCAGAGGTCATTGAAAACTTATTTTAGAGGTCCTAACTGATGGATATTTAAGTGGTTGCCATATATTTTGCTGTTATGAGGAAGGTTTCGATGAATACCCCATGTGTATCTTTCTGTACATGGGTAAGTGCACCCACCCAGAGGGTAAATTCTTACCATTAGGATTTCTGGGTCAGTGACTGGGATATTTTCCACTGTGCTGGATCTTGGTATATGTACAATCTCATGTAAAACCTCTTAAGAGTACTGGATTTTAAAGGAATATTCTGGCAAGTTCTTCTGAAAAGGTTATTCAGTTCATGCTAATAATCACCCCTGGAATGTATTTGCTGGGTGGGTTGGAAATTTTGGCAAAAACTGATCTTTTCTTTAAGCAGATCTGGTTTTTAAAGCCTTTGTGGTGTAAATGTGGATGGGGCCCGGAGAGGGGACTTGGCAAGGGGGCTCCTGGACGTCAAGGAACTGGATCCCCACTAATCCCATCTCAGGCAGGCTGGAGCAGAGGGAGAAAATTCTGCCTTCCTGGGAGGCCAATCCTGTATGAGGCAGAGCTTTGAGAGCTTATGAAATAACACACCAGGAAGCTGCTGAGTCTGTGGCTCAGGGCAGGGAAGGGGGAAGAGAGAAGACACCTAGCAGGCTTTGCCAATGACTGGACAAGGGCAGTTCTCAGCAGGTGAAATCTAAACGGTCCACAAACGTAAGAAAGATGCTCTGCCTCCCCAGAAAGCAAAGAAAATGCACACTCAAGAAACAACGAGGTATTATTTTTCACCTATCAGATTGGCAAAAATGAAAATATAATGATACCCAGTGTTGGAGAGGGTGTGAGGAAACAGACACTCTGGTGTACTCCTGGAGGGGATGTTGATAGTACAGGCGTCCTGCGGGGAAACGTGCGTCGAAAGCCCTACAAACCAGGCAGATATCTGTGTTGTTCCATTTCTAGGTATTTGTTTTAAGAAAATAATTGAACATATTTCACAAAGATATATGGTCAAGAATGTGCATTAACAAGCATTGTTCAAGATAATAAAAAGATTGGCAATATGGTAAATGTCCAGTGATAGGGGATTGATTAAATTGTACTATTTCTATACAAGGTAACAATCTGTGGCTAAGAAGGATGTTGTAGACCTAGGTTTACTAATATGGAAGATGTCCACTATCTATTTATAAAAATTAAGTGAAAAAAAAACAGGTTACAGGATTGGTTACATATTTTGTTACATATGTAGTGTTACCTTATGTATTGAGTCTTACATATCTATATTTATCTCTATGTAGTATTACTTATATCAATTATATCAATTAAAGTAATGGCAAAACTACAATGACTTTTGCACCAACCTAATATATACATGTTTGTGGGTGTAGATATGTGTATATATATGTGTGTGCATACATAGGTATGTTATGTGAATTTAAGTGAATAATGTTTGGAAGAATATGACCAAAATGTCCTCAGTGATTATAAACAATGGTGGGGAATTTTATTCTTTAATTAATATATACATCCATTTTCATAGTTCTCTGCATTTCTTGAGTTTCATTTTTTTTCACTGAACCTGTGTTATTTTTATAATTGAGAAAAGCTTTGTTATATTGGTTTAGGAAATAAAGGAAGTTGATAACTCTGCCTCAACTGTATTAAGCAGTGTAAATGCAATTATTTCCCCATACCAAGACTGTCCCCAGCTCTTGTGCACAATAGAAGCCTGCTATGATCTCAGGCTTGTCTTTAGTTATGATGAGAATAATGAGAAGGAGGACAATGATGTTCATGTATCGAGCACCTACGATGTGCCAGGCACATGGCTGGGTACTTCATGTGCATTCTATCGATGGATGCTCACCGTGGCCCAAGAGGCAGGTACTATTGTGTCTTTAGATTTTCTAGAAGGAGAGCTTGAAATGGTAACTTGGTGCAAGTGACTTCTTGAGGGACAGCTCTCATGGGAAACCTTTAAAGGTGTAAGGGAGGAAAGCAGGATGGAGCAGAAGAAGTTAAGTCAAGATGTGGGCTCAGCTGAAGTCTAGCCTCAGTGGGATGCCCTGGGAAGTCTGGAGAGTGGATGGCACTGCAGCATCATCCCCCATAGGCAAGGGGGCTGGGCTTTTATACCTCCATATCTGTTGGTCATTGGCTATAGGATAATGGGAAGAGGGTAATCTGCAAGATGGGCTCAACCCCCAAAGTATCTCTGGGTGAGGTGCTTCCCATCATCCATGGGTGATTGTCTGAGAAGGGTGCAGCTGTGAGCAGTCAGCACTCACAGTAACTGACGCGTGGGTGTGCTGGATCAATAAAAGGGATCTAGGTGAAGCACTAACCTCCTGCATATTAGTGTCCCCATTTTACAGATGGGGCTGACAGAGGTTAAGTAACTTCCTTAAGGCTCCCCAACTAGTAACTGGGTTTTGAGCTCCTGTTGGAAGCCCATGCTCAGAGCCTTGAAGCTGGACTACTTCTATTTTCGCCAAAAGGAAAGAGGTTGAGGCTGTGGGTGGAAGCCCTCCCAATAGCCCCTGCCCCACCAGATGTCCCTTCACCTGCTCTCTGAGCTTCACACTAGCATGTCAGCTGATGAGCAGTTTCCACCTGGGCTTTTGAAGGAGGGAGCCACAAAAAGCCTTTGTGTTTCTGCAAAGGTCCCTGAAGGTTGTACTCTCGGCGGAGCTGGTTGCTAGGAGACATTTCTCAAGAAAGGTTCCTTTGGAAAATGAGCTCAGGCTTTGCCCACAATTCAACATTATTATACTTGGGAGAGTGACATCCCAACTCTTGCTCCCTCCAAAGCATTAAAGGCAGATCCAATTCCTTCTCCAACTGGTTCTTCCAGGACCCAGCTCAGAGTGTGTCCTGGGCTGATAACAGTTCCTATGCCAGACAGACTCCGAATCCTGGAAAGAAAGGGCCCTTTGAGACTTTGAGATGATCTGCCTGTACCCTCCATTATATAAATGGAGAAACTGAGGCACAGAGCATTGAGAGACTCACACAGTGAGTTAGTGGCAGGGTCATAACTTACTTCTCTCATTATTGCACGTGACAGCCTCCCCCATTCCCTGGGCCTCATAAGGTCAATCAGCGGGACCTCAGGATGTGTGGACTGAATGCATTTTCCTTTATTAATCCTTGTGTTTCAAAGATTTTGGGGAATAAATTATTACTTTGCTCAAACGGAGATGAGCAGCTGGCATTTGTTGGGCATCTACTATGTGCCAAACTCTGAACTAGGTGCTTCAGGGTCTTCAGCCACTAACTCTGACTTCCAGACCATCTTGAAGTTAGTTTCTACTGGCTGCTTTTTTCTTGACTAAAGGTCACATTTTCCTGTTTCTTTGCATGTCTAAACAATTTTGATTGTATACTGTGTCGTGTGTGTGTGTGATGTGTTGTGGAGACTCTGGATTTTGTTATCTTTTTCTGAAGAGTGTTAAGTTTTGTTTTAGCAGGAAGTACAACTATTAGGTGATCCCTTTGAAGTTCCATGGGCTTGTTTTTGCACTCCCGCAAAGTCCAAGCTCTTTCCCAAGTCCCTCTAACTTGGTAGGACTCACCTCCAAACTTTCTCCCCTGAGGGTCTTGAAGGATTTGGTTTTTGGCTTTGTTATGCAGGTCTGGAGTATCCCTTACACTACAGTATAGTCCTCGCACCTAAGGCACAGCCTTCTGGTGTCTCAGCTTGATGTCTGGGATGAAGGTCTCTCCAACGTCTCCCAGCCCCAGCCGACCTATAGTATCTCAGTTCACTCTCAACCCTATAACAGCCGCTTTCTGGTAAGTCTCAGATAGTGTGACCCTGTGCCAGCAAATCCCAGTCCTTGGGCAAGAAGCTGTGGGTCACGGGGGGCCCCCACACAGATCTTGGGGCTCCCTCTCTATGCAGCTCCCTCCTCACCAGTGCCCTGTCTTGCAGATTCCTTTTGCTTTAGTTGCTCCAAACCTGATCTCTGCCTCCTGAACTCAGATGGACTGTCATGTTCTGTTTGGGCTCCGTTGTCCTGCGTTATAGTTGGGAAATTGTTGCAGGATGAGAGTCCAGGTGATGAGGGGCTCACCTTGTAAGTTTCCCTTCCTTCAGAGATCACGGTACCTATTGTCCACTGCCTGAGAACAGTTGTCTCTTATTTTGTCAAGTGTCAAGTTGTTTTTAGTGGTAGTGCTAGTCTGGTACCAGGTCCTCTATCATGGCTGGAAGTGGAAGTCCAACTCGTAGTGAGGCATCCTTACCCTCTCTCCATAATCTTGGAATGCTTACCAGGACCCTGAGAGAAAATGCTTAAGCCTTCACTGAGCCAACCTTCAGAGGGGTACAGTGACTTGCCCAAAAGGCACAGTAGTAGACCCAAGAATCAGGTTTGCTGAACTTCATAGTCCGTGCTTTCTCTTTGTGTTGCCCCGCTTTCACTAGAAAAGCTAAAATCAAAACTAAATTTCACTGTCACTGTCACCAAGGCAGCAGCATTTTCTGAGTTAATCTATGTATTTTCCTACATCCCATCTCCACTGTATACCTTAATTCCTGTTTCTGCCACTGACCGTCTGGTCTGGGAGGTCATCACTCTTTGCATGGATGATTATGCAGTTATCTCTTTTTTTTTGAGATGGAGTCTCGCTCTGTCACCCAGCCTGGAGTGTAGTGGTATGATCTCGGCTCACTGCAACCTCTGTTTCCCAGGCTTAAGTGATTTTCCTGCCTCAGTATCCCAAGTAGCTGGGATTACAGGTGCATACTATCATGCCTGGCTAATTTTTGTATTTTTAGTAGAGATGGGGTTTCACCATGTTGGCCAGGTTGGTCTTGAACTCCTGACCTCAAGTGATCCACCCGCCTTGGCCTCCCAAAGTGCTGGGATTACAGGTGTGAGCCACTGTGCCTGGCCTATGCAGTCGTCTCTTACAGAGAGTCCATTGTGTTCTTCCCAGAACACTTCTGCTGTCACTCTCTTGCTCCACTGCCTTCAATGGCTCCCTATGACCCACAGTGGCACTTCACAAAGTGTAGAATTGAGAGCTGCACCTTAGAGAATGCTATAGTCTGTAGCTCTCCTTTTGGAGAATCACATCTGGACGTGTGAACACAAGAGGCCCTGCAGGACAGAAACCTCTTTAAGTGGGCTTAATCCAGTCTGTTGGACTTGAAACTCTTGGCTCAACTAACACGTATTAAAGTCTTGTGGAACACACTGGAAAACGTTGGACCACAAAGTACAGGCTAAACTTTTCTATCTGAATTCCAGCCCTTCTACATTTCAGTCTACTCTCAATTTACTTTCTCGTGACTTCTTGTCAACAAACCAACCCCCACCCCCAATACCTATTTCTCCCTCCGGCCTTCACACTCTTCTAGTTTAAGAATGAGATAATCTTGCAACTGCTGGGAGTTTCCATGAAGCGGGGCTGGCCCAGAAATGAGGTCAACTAGAGAAAAGTGGAGCCATGGGAGAGGGACTAGGTCCTGAAGACTTCACTTAAGACCCAGGATCCAGCCTTGCTTGATGTCATTACTCCTAGACTTTCATGTATAAGAGCCAAAAAATTGTCTTTTCTTCCCCCTTAACCCAGGGCTCCTGCAACCAAGAGAGCACTTGACTGTGGCACCTTTCCAGACTCCTGGTAAGTTTTCTGAGATTGGGCACTATGTCCTGTCCATTTCTATTCCCTCTCTGGTTTTTACACAGCATGGTACCAAGGGTTGGGGGTCAAATGTCTTGAGCCACTGTTCCATGAGGCTCCCTTTCCTTGGTCCAGTTTATGCTACGATGTTTGTAAGAAGGAGCTAACTTTGCAGTTGCCAACCGAAAGTGGAGTTTTCTCCTGGAGGGTGAGGCTGAGGATGTTGGTGGGTAAAGGGGAACTGGCTGTGGTGGGAAGAGTGTGGGTATGGGAGACAGACCCCTAGGGGGCCTCCATAACTCTTACCCCCTGTGCTGACACTTTGGTGTGGTCCTCTACCTCTCCAGAGTGGAGGGTGGGTGGGAACTAATTTAACAATAGAATATGGCAAAGGTGAGGGTGTGTCACTCTCATGATCATGCTAGATGGATTTGTATATGTGCATGTATGTGTGTATATGTGTGCATGTACATGTGACTCTGTCCTGCTAGCATGCACTAACAAGAGATTCTCCTTACTGGCTCAGTGAAGTTAGCAGCTAGGTAAGGTGCCCCTATGGCAAGAAGCTGTGGACTGCCTCAAGAAACTGGGTGGCCTCTAAGGACCTGAGGGCAGCCTCCAACAAGCAAGCAGCAAACCTCTGGGGTCTTCTGTTTTACAACTGCAAGGAAATAAATTCTGCCAACAACCTGAATGAGCATGGAAGTGAACTCTTCCTCAGTTGAGCCTCAACTCATGCCTTGACTGCAGCCTGTGAGAGTCTGAGAAGAGGACCTGGGCAATCAGTGCCCAGACTCCTGCCAAGGGAAACTGTGATACATATGTGTGGTTTTCTGTCACTGATTTTGTGGTCACTTGTTATGCAGCAATAGAAAACCAAACCAACAGACTTTGAAGAATGAAAGACTTGGGTTTGATTTCTGCTACACTTACCAGTTATGAGTCACACTGAGCTCCAGTTTTCTCATCTACAAATAGGTGCAGACTTGGGAGAATTACAGATAATAAATAGAAAGCACCTAACATGGGGCCTGGCACAGAGTAGGTGCTCAATAAATAGCAGTTAAGAGTTACCCTGATTTTTAATTTTCTTCATTCATTTTTCTAAATTTTCAATAATGATCATGAATTACCTTGATAAGCATAAAGAACAATTTTGCTTAAAACAAGAAGGAAATAGACTTGTCTAAGGTCCCATAGCTAGTCAGCAATAGAGCCAAATGAGAGAGCCCAAGCCTCCTAGGCTAGATCTTTTCCCAGAACAACTCCTTCCTTATCTATAGAATAACAATAACAGCAACAGCAACAATTATCCTAAGAGCCAGGCAGCTCCCCTGGACCAAACCTGCAAGGTGGCATAGTTATCCCTATTTTACAGATAGAGAAGCTGGGGCTCAGAGACGCTAAGTCACTTGCCCAAAGTCCCAAGGCTGGCAAGTGGCAGAGCTGGGATTTGCCTTCTGGAACTGGAAGGAACCACCTAGTCCACAACATCCAAACCTGGCCTGGATTCTCCCTCCCCAGACCCCTTGGAGGTGGCGTGGGGGACACCTGGGCTTTCTGGAATGAGGCAAAGGCAAGGAAATCAGCAGTGAGACCTGGCCCAGATCCCATTACGCCGGGCGAGATCGCATTTCCCCTGTTCTGGCGCCATGAGCAGGGCAGAGAAGCGGGCAGGCAGCCACTTTCCTGGTTATTCAAGTAGAAAATTACAGGTGCCCAAAATAGCCTGGGCATTCTTTTATTAATGAATAAGCAGTGAGTCGGCGAGCTGGAATGGGGCTTTGCATGCATCCCTTCCCCCTGGTCACCTTCCTGAGATCTGCAGGGACCCGTGGCTCTCAGAGGGGACTCTCTCAGGAGTTGGGGGAGCTGGCAGGATTGGGGTGGGAGCATTTTCAGGGCCTGGTCATGGGAAAGGGACAATGAGGCCCCATGACTCAGGAGGTGGAAATGGCCCCAGTGCTGAGGGACGCGGTTCCCAGCAGATGCAGGTGAAGAATCGGCAGGCGTAGGTCCATCCCAGCCACTCTCTTCTGGCTGCGTGGTCTTGGGCAAATGGCATAACGTGTCTGGGCTTTCATTTCTTTTTCTGTAAAATGAGGTAAGTCACAAACTTACAGAAACGTTTGTTTTCTCCTGACCATAAAATTAATACTTGCTCATTGCAGGCAATGTAGAAAGTGGAAAAAAATACAAAAGTGACCATGATATCTCCCCTCCTCACCCCATGCCCCTTCCTCAATTAAGATAATTAGTATTTATTTTTCTAGTCTTCTTCTTATACATATATGAAAAAATGGCTGGTACAGCTTAGTGCTTGAGCTGCTGTGCTCTAAAAACAGAACCATCACTTACAGTCAACAAATATTAGTCAGTCAGTAAACACTGTGAGCACTGCCCTAGGCCCTGGGGTGGCATGGAGGAAGGTTTCCCCCAACATCTCCCACAGCCTCTTTCTGTTTTTCAAGCCCTCTGGCAATGACTTCTCTGAGCCCTTAGAGCCACCTAGGGGGTTGTGGAAGAGGGAAAGTCATTTTCTGGGTTCCCGACATGGATATGGGACCAAAGTTGGGGCCCAGAATCCCCCAGTGAGACCATCTGTGACCTCTTCCTACAGCAGATCTTGTACACATGGGTTGGCCTAGGAATGGCTTCTTGACCCGTCTCCTCCCTAGAGGGTTGGGGCAGGAGGCAGCTGTTCTCTCCTGGGGTTATTTCTTGGCTGGTTAATATGTAAAGTGCTTAGAATGGCACTTGGCATACAGTGTGCAGGAAGTGCACATTACTGACAAGATGGCCAGCACATCATGATCATTACTAGTTGCAGATAGGCCGTGTGAGGCCATTCCCTTCTAGAGGCTGATTTTTAATGGACCTGAGGAGACAGCAGCTGAATCACGTGCAAGATAGAAATGACAACAGCACCAATGACAACCACTTCTGTCTACCAGATATGGCACCACAGGCCAGGCATCACGCTGAGTCATCTCATTACCTGCGTACAACCACCAGACTAAATAGGAGTTACTAGCTGCCTTTCATAGATGAGGAAACTGAAGCTCAGAGATGGTAAGTAACTCTCCCGAGGCCACACAGCTGGCAAGTGGCATCCCAGATTTGTCTCATGCAGGACCACTTACGCCCATCCGTGAGGCTCAGCCTGTGGGATGACGAAGTCCCTGCCCCTGGGAAGCTCGCTGTCAGTGGTAGAGTCCAAATTTGGAACTTTATCCTTAGTACCCTGAATTTGCTGAGGGATAGAGAGAGAAGGCTGTGGACTCTGCCTTGGCATAGATCTCTACCCTGACACTTCCTAGCTCTTTCACCCCCTTAACTTCTCCATGCCTAAGTTTCGCATCTGAGAAATGGGGATAACAAAAGTGTTGATGAGAAGATAAATGAGATAACTGAAGCTGCTTGCATAGGTGGTGTATAGTAAGTGCTCAATAAATCCATCTGTTAAAAGCTTTATCACTGATATTCCCAGAGGAATTCTCAAATTTCCAGGGGCCACCCTTTTCCACCCGAGTGGATGGGTGAAGCAGCGGCTGGTTAACCTCAAGGAAACTCTGGCCGCTCTTCCGGCATTTGGAGTTGGCTGCTTCATGCCAGATAATGCTGCCTCTGGGCTGTGCTGCTGCAGACATAAGCCCTGATGTGATTTGGCTGTGTCCCCACCCGAATCTCATCTTGAATTGTAGTTCCCGTAATCCACGTGGGAAAGGACCTGGTGGGAGGTGATTGGATCATGCGGGCGGTTACCCCATGCTGTTCTCATGATAGTGAGTGAGTTCTCACGAGATCTGAGGGTTTTATTAGGGACTTTTCTCCCTTTGCTCAGCACTTCTTCCTGTCGCCCTGTGAAGAAAGTGCCTTTCCTTCCCTTCGCCTTCTGCCATGACTGTAAGTTTTCTGAGGCCTCCCCAGCCATATGGAACCGTGAGTCAATTAAACCTTTTCTTTATAAATTTCCCAGTCATGGGTATTTCTTCATAGCATCATGAGAATGAACTAATACAAGCCCCAATGTGCAAGGAGGCCCTGCCCAGGGGCCCCCAACATCAGCTCCATCCCCTTCACTCCCCACTCCCAGTCTAAGATCAGCAGAATCTTGACAACTGGCCCTGTATTCCCAGAGAGGGTGTCATTATGAGCAGGTGGGGGTGTCACAGGTGTGGCTTCAGCAGGATGAGCCCAGCCAGTGTGATGTTTGCCCAACCTGGATGGCTCCTCCAATCAGGCAGGTAATGTTGATGTTCTGCAGCATCTGTTTATGGGCAGGTCCCTGATGGAAACTCAGCCCAGAGAGCCTTGACAACTTGGTTGAGAGCAGCTGGGGAAATGCTGCTTCAGGGATTGCTTCCTGGGTTCTGGGAACCCCACCCACTGCACTGGGCATTGATGCCTGCGAAAGTGGGAGGCTCAGAGAGCTCTGAGACAGCTGCTTGGATCTGATTCCTGGGTTCCCCATTGACCTACTGTGTAGCCTTCACAAGGTACCTGACTTCTCTGAGCTGTTTCTCCTCCATAAAACGGGTATAACAATAGTGCCGACTTCATGGGGTTGTTGTAGGATGGTGCATGTAAAGTATTTGGATAGAGCTCTGCACATAGTAATTACTAACTAAATGGTAAATTATTTTTTGAAATGAAATTGTTTGTTGCCAAACTGCTCTGTGTGAGAATGAAGACAGAGAGGAGATGAGTCACAGCCTGCAGATTGCGTGGTTTTTTTTTTTTTCCTTCGTAGCAGCAGGTTCTTAACTCTGGGAAACCAGCTTCCTTAAGGATCTGACAAGGCCATGTTCTCTCTCTCTTTGGAAAGTCTACATGTCCTCGCATACACATAGCATTTTGCATCCAACTTCATAGAAACTCACCCATGAACCTAAACGCAAAATCTATGCCAAAGAAAGAATAAAGGATGTGCACCAACATATATCTACTAAGATATGAAGGAATGAAAACAACCTAAATATACAAAAATCAGGGATTGGTCTAAAAAACTGTGGCATGTTTTTATCAGTGGAATGCTATGCACCCATGAAAAATGTCTTGGACTGGGCGCAGTGGCTCACACCTCTAATCCTGGCACTTTGGGAGGTTGAGGGGGGCAGACCACTTGAGCCTAGGAGTTAGAGACGAGCCTAGGCAACATCGTGATAACTCATCTCTACAAAAAATACAAAAATTAGCCGGGCCTGGTGGCACATACCTATAGTGCCAGCTACTTGGGAGGCTGAGATGGGAGGCTCACTTGAGCCAGGGAGGTCGAGGCTGAAGTGAGCTGTGGTCACACCACTGCACTCCAGCCTGGGTGACAGAGAGACAGAGAGAGACCTTGTAAAAAAAAAAAAAAAAGACCCATGTAACCAGGTGGAGGGGTGAAAATCTGCACAGACTCATGCCACAGTGTCACAGTGGTATACTTGCTGATTTTTCTACAATAATAATGTATTGTTTGAGAAATAAAGAAATGAGAAAAGTTCGAAAAATGGCAGCACTAAGTTCACCTCTTAAAATAATAAAAATAAAGTATTGTGGGAAGTATCAGAAAACAAAGAGGAAAAAAATCCAATCACCTATCATCCCCCACCTGCCTGTTATCAGTTATCTTTATGCACAGTTTGGAGTCACATTTATTTTTATTGTACCAGCAGCCCTGTGGGTCTTTTCCCTCCTGGCAAGCAACTGTAGTTGACTCTCCACTCCCATGCTGCAGGAATTGACGGCGCTCAGGGAACAGTTTCTACCGCTGTCCTCCCCATTACCTCCTCCACTGGGGCTTCAGTTACCGCCTCTCTGGAAGGACCTGTACTGCTGATGGTCGGCAGCTCCATATTGCCAGCCGTGACTCTGCCCTGAAATCCAGCCCAAGGGAGCCAACTGCCTGTTTTGTCAGATAAAATAGCAGCCATTTGTTGAGCTCACACTATGTGTCAAGGACTGTGCTCAGTAGATTCTATTACCGATCTATTTTATAGATGAGGAAACTGAGGCTGAGAGATCGAGGAGGTGGCCAAGGTTACAGAGCTAGTGAGATGGGGAGCAGGAGTCAAACTGCGGGTTGTCTGACTTCACTGCCCAGGCTTCTCATGCTGTGCTAGAGCTGACTCCAGCGAGCTGACCTCAGCCCTCCCATGCCAAGGTCCTTGGTCTGGTTTCCCAGACTCCACCAACCTCTGGCCCCTGTGTCCTCTCTCTTACAGCACTCACCCCTCTTCCTGCCCTGCCTAGCCCCTGCCTGCTGTTCTGGCCTGACCAAGTTGCTCTCAGTGCCCTGAGTGCCAGCAAGGCTTCTCTCCTCTGGCCTTTGTACAATCAGATCTTTCTACCGAGAACACTGTTGCCCTCCTCTTTGCCTGGCTCCTTCCTTCAGGACTCTGCTTAGATGGCATCTCCTCCAGGAAGCCTTCCCTCATATTCCCCTCTCTAGGATTGGGTACCCTAGGGCCATATCTCCCTGGGAGAGGTGAGTCTTGGGGAGGCTCAACCCTCCCAAGTGCTCAGCTTCCCACAGCTGCCAAGTCTTTGCCCTGGGATGGTGGAGACTGACAGGCAGGAGGCAGAAGGTGGAAGTCCAACCCTTATGGCCTGTCCAAGGTCTATATGTTACATCTGCCTCAGACAGACTTCTGGCTCTGGCTCCTGCAGGTGCCACAACTGCCTGCAGCCTGCTGTCCCTGGGAAGTGCCAGTGGGCTGGACTGGACCAGCATCAGTCACTAGGGGAAGTCAGTCTCTCTCCAGTGTTCCCCTGGCTGAGCCTGGTTGGGAGATCCCTGGAAAAACTGCCACTGAAACTTTCCGCTGACTCTGGCCTGGCTCTGGCTCCAGAGGAAAGAGAGCCCGTGGCCATTTCAGGGTGGAGCCCATTAGCTGTGCTGTCCCAGGCCAGACTCACAGAGAGGAGGTGTCAGGGGAATGTGACTAAAAAGAATTTCTGTGCCACCAGGTCCTGGCTGTGGGATTTTGGAGTCCTGCTTAGGGCTTTTTTTTTTTTTTTTTTTTTGCATCTATGTCATGAGTGAATTGGCCTGTAATTTACTTTTCTTTCATTGTCCTTGTTTAATTTCAGTATAAGTTATTTTATTATAAAATGAAGTGGGAATTTTTCCCTCATTTTCTATTATCTAGAAGACTCTGCCTGAAACCAAACTGATGAATTCCTCTAAAGTTTAATAGAACTCACCTATAAAACTGCTGTTCTGATAGTAACTCATGATTCAATTTCTTTTTCTTTTCTTTTTTTTTTTTTTTGAGATGCAGTTTTTCTCTTGTTGCTCAGGCTGGAGTGTAGTGGCGTGATCTCGGCTCACTGCAACCTCTGCTTCCTGGGTTCAAGCGATTCTCTTGCCTCAGCCTCCCAAGTATCTGGGATTACAGGGGCCTGCCACCATGCCTGGCTAATTTTTGTATTTTTAGTAGAGATAGGGTTTTGCCTTGTTGGCCAGGCTGGTCTTGAACTCCTGACCTCAAGTGATCCACCCACCTTGGCCTCCCAAAGTGCTGGGATTACAGGTGTGAGCCACCATACATGGATGATTCAATTTCTTTAACTGTTACTAACTCACTCTGTTACACAGGCTGGTGGAATGCAGTGGCATGATCTCAGCTCACTGCAACTTCTACCACCCGGGTTCAAGCAATTCTACCACCTCAGCCTCCTGAGTAGCTGGGATTACAGGTGCACACTACCACATCTGGCTAATTTTTGTATTTTCAGTAGAAATGGGGTTTCACTATGTTGGCTAGGCTGGTTTTGAGCTCTTGATCTCAAGTGATCTGCCCACCTCGCCCTCCCAAAGTGCTGGGGTTACAGGCGTGAGCCACCATGTCTGGCCCAAGCCAATTTTGTTCAACAATATTTTCTAGATGTTTCTTAAAGCCAACTACATCATTCTGTAGTACCTTTTTAAAGAAACCAATTTTTGGCCATCTTCAATATCATGTATTTTTTTTTCTTTAATTTTGGTTCTTATTTTAGTTTTTTCATGACTTTTACATTCTTTAGATTGTTTCTGTTGTTCTTTTACCAACTTTGTAACTTTGACATTTATCTCAGTAAGTCTCAGTCTTCTTTTCAATATGCATGTAAAACTATAACCTTCTTCTTAAGGACCATTTTAGCTGCTTCCTCCAAGTTTTAATATATAGTATTTTCATTGTCATTTGAATCTAAAGATTTTCTTGTGCCGTTACAGAGACAACATGCTGATGGGGGAAGTTAGATTTGAAACAGTTAAAGAAATAATCAAGGAAGGAAATTTCAGATGATGGTAAGCTCTGTGAAGCAACTGCAGGACTTGGGACCAAGATGGGGGGAATTTAGCTGGAGGGAAGATGGAGAAGGCTGGTGCAGTGGCTTACGCCTGTAATACCAGAACTTTGGGAGGCTGAGGCGTGTGGATTCCTTGAGCCCAGAAGTTGGAGACCAGCCTGGGCAACATGGTGAGGCACTGTCTCTACAAAAATTACAAAAATTAGCTGGGCATGGTAGTGTGTGCCTGTAATCCCAGCTACTCAGGAGGCTGAGATAGGAGGATCACTTGAGCCCTGAAGGCAGAGGTTGCAATGAGCCAAGGTTTTGCCACTGCACTCCAGCCTCGGTGACAGAGCCAGACCCTGTCTAAAAAAAAAGAAAAAAAAAAAGACTTGTCTCAGAGCTGAAACCAGAAGGAGTCAATCATGAGGAGACCTAGGGAAAGGTGCACAGGTGGAGGGAACAGTGGAGACAAAAGCTCTGAGGTGGGGAAGAGATTGATCTGTCAGAGATACCTGTGGAGCCCAGTGTGTATGGAGTAGGGAGCCCAGAGCACGATCAGCCAGGGCCTGTGGAGTTCCTTGTAACTGCTCTTGAAGAGTTTTACTGGAGAGAAGAGAGGATCAGATTCAGAATTAAAGTAGCTCATTCTGGCTCTGTCATATGGGAACCCACTGCAGCTGGACAAGAGCTACATTGGACTTGAGGCCCCAGGAGAGCAGCTGGCAGAGGATGGATGGGTCTCAGCCAGAGGAATGTAGAACTTCAGGTGCCCGAGAAGAGTGTCCACTAAGTACAGAGGTCCGGGGGTCCAGGCATGACTGTTAAGGGTTGAACTATATCTCCCCAAAGGAATGTTGAAGTCCTAGCTCCTACCTGTGAATGTGACTTTATTTGCAAATGTAGATTTGGAAAGCAGACGTAGTCAAGTTAAGATGAGGGCATTAGGGTAGGCCCTAATCGAATCTGACTGGTGTCCTTATAAGAGGAGAACACACACACACACACACACACACACACACACACCCCGCACCACTACTGTGATGACAAGGGCAGAACACCACGGATTGCAGGCAACACCAAAAGCTGAGAGAAGGGCATGGAACAGATCCTCTGAGAGCCTTCTGAGGAGCTTGCCCCGCCAACACCCTGATTTCCAGCTTCTAGCCTCCAGAACTGTGCGAGAATAAACTGTTGTTTTCAGCTACCCAGTTTCTTTCTTTTCTTTCTTTTTCTTCTTTTCTTTTCTTTCTCTCTCTCTTTCTTTTTTTTTTTTTTTTTTTTTTTTTTTTTTTGAGACAGAGTCTCGCTCTGTCACCCGAGCTGGAGTACAGTGGCCGGATCTCAGCTCACTGCAAGCTCCGCCTCCCGGGTTTACGCCATTCTCCTGCCTCAGCCTCCCAAGTAGCTGGGACTACAGGCGCCCGTCTCTCTCTTTCTTTCTTTCTTTTTTTCCGAGATGGAGTTTTGCTGTCTCCAGGCTGGAGTGCAGTGGCGCGATCTTAGCTCACTGCAACCCCCACCTCTTGGATTCAAGTGATTCTTCTGCCTCAGCCTCCCAAACAGCTGGGACTATAGGCACGCGCCACCACACCTGGCTAATTTTTTGTATTTTTAGTAGAGATAGGGTTTCACCATGTTGGCCAGGATGGTCTCGATCTCTTGACCTTGTCATCTGCCTGCCTTGGCCTCCCAAAGTGCTGGGATTACAGACATGAACCACCGCGCCTGGCCTCGGCTACCCAGTTTCTGGATCATTTGTTATGGCTGTCCCAGGAAACTCCCGTGTCACTTCACAGTGCCTGCTTGTGATGGCAGAGTCAGCATGGGACCTTCACAGGTGATGGCCGTTTCAGGGCCCGCGGGTCTCACTGGCAGGCCTCTTCCTGAGCAGGCACCACATCATACACCCCAGAATGACCCCTACCTATTCCCAGAGCTCAGGTGGGTAGAGAAAAATCCCCGGTGGTCCCTCAAAAAGGACAGACACCGCCCCGTTTCTGGCTGAGTTCCTGCAGGTTCTGGGTGTGACATCCCTATGGGACACCTCAGGCCCCGTCCTGAGCTTCCTGAGGAGTGGGATGTCACCTAGAACAAGCCAGGCTCTTCCAGCTTCCCCGGGGCAGGCTTTGTCATCTTAGATTTTAGATGAAAAAGAAAGTTCCAGCTCCTCCCCTTTCTCTCTGCCCCAGGCCCTGAGATCTGATCTCTGACTTACACAAAGCCTCTTGTTCAAGTTAGTTTGGGAGACACAATGTTCTGAAAGCTGATCCCTGGGGCCCAGGGAGGGAGCTGCGTTTTTGGGTTTCTGCCTGCAAGAAAGCTGGCTTTTGATTTGGCCCCTCCTGCCCCACCTCCAAACCCTTTCAAGATAGAAATTAAATTCTCCTGAACTTTAGGCCCCTCTTCAGTGCTACTCCCAGGGGAGTGGAGCCACTACCTACTATTAACTCTGTCTTGCACAAGGTGAAGATTTATTCTGGCTTGAGATGAACAGCTTCAATCCTGACGCACGAAAAACAAGTCGATGAGAACGTGGGCTGTGGAGCCAGAAGTATCCAAGTTCAAGTCCCAGCGCTGGCACTTGTTGGCTCTGTGATCTTGAGACGTGAACTCAACTGCTTTGAGTCAGGTGTCTGCTTTGGTGAAATGGGGACCTTGATACCTTTGTGGCTGGGTTTGTGGTGAGGATTCCATGGTGGTTCAATTATTAGAAGGCATCCTTATTTACCTTCAGGAAGTGCCATTTTGCAGATGAGAAGGACTGAGTGAGGCTCAAGGGTGTAGGCCCAGGTTGGCTGTGTTGTGCAAGGTTTCTTCAAGGCCTTGGCTTTTGGTGCATGTGGGGGAATCTGAACACCAGCCTGCTTTTGCACAGTGTAATCTTATCTGAGCCCTTTGCGGCTGTGAAATGGGGAAAACTACCCATGCCAGGCTGCTCAGAGAAGCCAGTGATGCTGCTCACATGAGGCCCTCGCTCTGCACCTGGGGTAGAATTGGCCCTCCGAAGAATGACTGTTGCTGCCCTCTCTTCTTCTCCCCCGCCTCACTTTACCCCTAAACCGGTGGGCAGCACAGCTACCTTCTCTGCTTTGACATGGAGCCCAGAGTGGGAGCCCAGAGACGGAGGCCATCTTGCCCAGGGCCCCTCATTCAGGGCCTCTGAAGCGAATATTTTATTTCTTATTAGTAAATGAGGAAGATTGGATTAGGAGGAGGTGGACTAAGATAAAAGTGGATTTAAAAAGAATTAAAATAATTTCCTTCTCTCTACTGTCTTGGAAATGAGATTTGGCCCCAAGGCCCGAGGATGGGGGGAAGGCGGCCATCTTGGCCCCCTGTAACCTCTTCCTCTCTTCAGGTCTTAGAACATCTGGGAGTGAGGAAGGGCCCTGGTGGGCACCTGGAGGGTGATGTTGGGGCAGGGGGAGAAGTCAGGGGGGCAAGTTTGGGGTTTCTTCAATTCTGTTTCTGGGGGACTTTCTCTTTGTGATTTACCTCTTGTGTCTTTGTCTCTATGTCTCTCTTTCTTTCTCTGTGAGCTCTATTTTGAATAATGAGCAAAAGAAAGAAGACAGAAAAAAAAATGCTCTCCTTGATCAAAGAGTCTGAGGCAGAAACATAGTTGCGTTTTTTTTTCTTTGAGACGAGATCTTACTCTGTCACCCAGGATGGAGTGCAGTGGTGCTATCACGACTCACTGCAGCCTCGACCTCCTGGACTCAAGCAATCCTCCTGCTTCAGCCTCCTGAGTAGCTGGGACTACAGGTGAACCACCACACCCAACTAATTAGTTTTTCTTTTTTTGTAGAGATGGGTCTCACTATGTTGCCCAGGCTGGTCTTGAATTCCTGGGCTTAAGTGATCCTCCCACCTTGGCCTCCCAAATTGTTGGGATTACAGGCATGAGCCACTGTACCCGGACTTTACATAGTTGTTTTTTGAGAGGAGAGGATGGCATGGCAGGGTAAGTGCAGGGTAGTTGGGAGAAGTTAAGGTGCCACCGAACCAGATCTGTGGCAGTCCCTAACCCCAGAACCTGGAATTTGGGGGCCACTACGAGGCTTCTGAAGAGGAGCTGGAAAAGCAAGTTATTTCAGTTCCTGGGACATGCCACAGCCTCTCATACCTCCAGGACTTGGCAGATGCTATTCCCTGCTGGAAACCTCTCCCTGCCTCCTGACCTGATAAACCCCTCTTCATCCTTCACCTCTCGGCCTTGTGGATCCCCCTTCAGTGCCCCAGGTCCTATCTGCTTCCCTCATCATAGCACCCAGCACTTGCTCTGTCACTGGGGGTGGCTTATTTCTCTCCCATGGGGCTGTGCACCCCAAGGGTGAGCCTGAGTCCCATTCACTCATCTATCTCCAGTGCCTGGGTCCCTGGTATCCACTAGGTGCCCAGTCAACATTTGTTGAATAAATGATGAACAAGCCATGAGGGATTTTGCATTTGGCCAGGAAGTTGTGCAGGTGGAAAGTGTGTGTAAATGTGTGTATGTGTGTGTGGTGAGGAGGTGGAGGCAGAGTGAGGAATGTGGGAATTTGGATCAGAGCCTTAGAGCCATTGGAGGGGAAGGAGGGACATGTGGGGGAAACTGAAGGACCCAGTCCATGTCCCTCCCCCCAGCCTGAGGTTCTGCATGGATCCTTCCATGAGATTGGCCTTCAACCCAGGGAGGCTGAGTTACTTCTGGGAAATCAGCGTCCTCTCTCCTGCCCTCCCTACCTTAATTAATTTATGGAGCACCTTCTGTGTCACAATGGTAAGCCAAAAATCAAACGGCCTCCCTTCCCTCATGGGTAAATCACAGGACTAAACATGAAATCACAGAGTGGTCAGCGTGGAGGAGAGACCAGAGAGCTCTGAGTGTGATGGGGTTTGCCCAGTCCGGGGAAGTGGGGAGAGTGCTGGTGTCAGGGGGTCCCTGAGGAACTTGACCCCCTTCTAATCTCTCTGGCCTTCCCAGCCACCCCCGATAATCCTACAGGCTTAGCAAAACCTGTAGGCCTGGTTATGCACATGCGGTTCTGAGACAAGCTTGCCCCGCTCTTGCACACTTATCTAAGCCCCTCACCCTGTATAGATATTCGAGATCCACTCAGCGAAAGCTTCCTGGAAAAGTCTCGGCTGAGCCGACATCTTTTTTCCTTTCTTTCTCTTTTGATTCCTCCTCCCTCCCAAGCTGGGCTTCCAGCCATAAGACTGGATGGGGAAGGTTTTAGTCTCGGAAGAGGCGGTTACAGGGCTGTGCGGGATGACGTTGTGGAATGACGAAGCAGCATACTCCTCCTGGGCAGACCCAGCCAGCACCTGGGCACATGGCTCCACTGGCAGAGGGTGGGCCGGACGTCCCACTAACCCGTTCTCTGGTTTGGTTGTCTTTGTGCAGTGCCCAACCTGTACACCTGTTTGAAGCAGCCCTGGGCATTCGAACCTTGAACCCAGTTTGGGGAAGACCAAGGACAGAAGGAAATAAAAGCCCCATTGGGAGGTCTTGGGGAGCAGGAAAACCGCCCTTTCCTGCCTCCAAAGGTCACCCTGCCTGTCTTCAAATGCCCCTTTTGGCTGCAGCCAGTCCAGTCCCCACTCCTCCTCTATACCCACCTTCTGCCCCTGGGCTTCCCCAGGGGAGAAATGTCAACTCTAACTTTTTCAGGAGTTTCAGCCCAGGCCATTCTGAAGGTGGGAGTGAAGGAGGTGGCGGCATGGTTCCCAGGGAAGGGGAGGACAGTGTATTTACCAGTTTGCTCAGGCTGAGGAGGAAATCATTCAGAGACTTTCAAATCTAGTGGGTAAACAGATGGAGTAAAAGGGGAGCCTGAAACTAAATGACGAAGTTCAGTGCTTGGGAAACCACGCTCACAACCCCAGCACGCGTGCTTGCGCCTGACTCTCAGGAATGTGGCCTTCCATGCACAGACATCCCCTTGGCTGGCACTAAAGACTAGGGCCAGCTTTCCGGGGGGTGTGACCTGTGCAGCTGCACAGGGCTCTGAGCTCAGAAGGGCCCTGTGCTTGGTTTAATGCTCTGCTATTGCTGTCTTGAGATTCTTAATGATTTTTGAGCAAGGGATCCCACATTTTCATTTTGCACTGAGACTTGCTATGGACAAAGTGACAAGCTCATTTTTACCATGGTTGGGGAGGGCACTGGGAATAATTGAATGCAAACATCTCCATTCCCAGATGGGGACACTGAGACCCAAGGGCCAGAATGCATCCAGGCACTTCGAGAGCTTTCTCATTTAGTTCTCACACTAATAATACTAAAGTGGGTACTATTTTAATCCCCATTTTACAGATGAGGAAAAGCAAAGCTTAAACATCACCCAGAGAGTGAGTGCCAGAGGCTTCACTTGACCCCAGACCTCTTCTCCCTGAGTCTGCATGCTTTCCAAACATCTGCATAACGGGGGTTGCAGGGTGGTGGGGAGAACTTGAGCTCAGGATGCAATGTGCCTGGCCTGCCCAGGAGAGTGCTGCCTGGCTAGGCACAGCTCAGTGCGACACTAGCCCTGCCACTTCTTACTGGTGACCTCTGAGCCTCAGTGTCTTAACCTGCGAAATGGGCGTGAGAATGTTAGCCCTTTCCTGGGGCATTTGTGAGGATTAAATGCCTAGCTCAGTGTCAGGTGGGGCAGAAGTCTTGGGAATTGCACTGAGGCCCAGGCAAGTAATGACTGGAATTGGCATGAAGGGCAGAGCAGCTTTGAGTGGTGCCCATCCATGAAGTGGGTACAGCAGCCTCTACTTTGCTGGGCTGTGGACGTGTTGGCCAGATAGCATGAAAAAGCATTTAGGGCTGGGCTCACGCCTGTAATCCCAGCACTTTGGGAGGCCAAGGTGGGTGGATCACTTGAGGTCAGGAGTTCGAGACCAGCCTGGCCAACATGACAAAACCCCATCTCTCCTAAAAATAAAAAAATTAGCTGGGCATGGTGATGTACACCTGTAATCTCAGTTACTCAGGAGACTGAGGCAGGAGAATCGCTTGAATCCGGGAGGTGGAGGTTGCAGTGAGCTGAGATTGTGCCACTACACTCCAACCTGGGTGACAGGGTGAGACTCTGTACCCCCCACCCCCCCCCAAAAAAAAGCATTTAGCATAGTGGCTGCTGGTGGGGTTGGAGCTTGACAATTGACATTCCTCTTCTTCCTTTCTGACATCTTCCCTCACACCTTGGGATGGAACATCTGTCAGTGCAATTGGAATTCAATTCACATGCAGTCAGAGACTTAGAAGAGCAGGTGGGGCAAGCCCTGGGGCTGGAATGCACAGAAGTGTTGGCTGTGGATAGAAATCAGGAGGGAGTTCCAGGCAGGCAAATGGAATGAGCAAAGGTGGAGAGGCTGGAATGATCCCGGAGACCAGGGCCCAGTGAGGAGGCTGCTGGGCAGCACGGGGGCTCTGCCTTTGCTGGGGGGGGGGGTACTTTTTCCTCACCCCCATGAGCTCCTGACACATTTCTCCTCTTGTCCTCGAGCCTCCCATTGTGGGCCCAGAAGTCCTATGGGAACCCAGCTGTGGAGTCTCCATAGCACCCAGGAGTGAGGTGCGAGGCCCCATTCCCCTCAGAGAAGCCGTCTGAGGCAGTGGGCAGAGTCGGGGTGATAGGATGGCATGGGCTGTGAGGGCCTCCTGATGAGGTCCTCACGCGTCACTGAGCTGGGTGCAACGAGCTGGCATCCTCTGCTGGGCTGGGCAGCCCTGAGCACCAGGCAGGCCCATCCATCATCGGTGGGGAAAATTGTTCAGGGAGCCAGCAGGGCCCAGCCAGATGTATGCCGTCTGGGCTCCATGAGAATGAACACGCCCTTTCAGGCCATTCATCAAATTTAGCCATAGTGCTTCTATTTTTTTTCCCCTTTTGTTTCAGTCAAGGCAACTTTCTCATAATGAAGACGAATGCAAAGCAATGAGTGGCTTGGTAAATAACAGGGTCAGAGGACAGGACTCCTTCAGGGCCACAAAAAACCTGGGTGGTGTTGGGTTTGGAGAAATGTTTTAGAGAATGAAAGCCAAATGTACGAACCTCCAGGGGCCTCTGCTGCTGCCTCCCGCCCTGCGGAAGCTCCACCTGCCGCCTCTAGAGCAGCAGCAACAGGACCATGTGCCATTCCCTGAGCACCCACTGAGTGCCGGGCACCTCACCCAAGCCTACTGTGGAAGGTAAATCATCATGCTGCTTGACAGCTGAGGAAACTGAGGCTCAGAGGGGTTAAATGAGATACCCCGAGAGGGGCTCCGGGTGGGATGTGAGCACTGTTGTGTTTCTACCTTCAGAAGCGCTGGCAGTGGGGTTTGCTGTTTGAGAGGCCAGGCTCTGAGGGTGGCCTGGGTCAAATGTTAACTCCACCCTTACCAGCTGGGTGACCCTGAGCCTCTTGCTTAACCTCTCCATGTCTCTAGATTTCTGGGGGATAAAACTCTCCACGTCCAAGAACTGTTTGAAGATTGAATGAGCGAATTGGTGCAGAAGCGGCAGTGCATGGGAGCTGTGCTCAGGAACATTTTCCTTTTAGTAGCCCCTTTAAGGGCGTCATTACGGTCGCAGCCTGGGGCACTGGACTTGTGCAGGGGCAGCCTCTGGAAGCTTTTGGTTGTGTCCTTTATCCTGGGCGAGGGCACTGACCGCTGCTGATCGGGGTGGAGGACGGCATGCCCACATTCTGTTGGTGTCTGTGAACTGGCTGGTGTCTGAGGCCCATGGAGGGTGCTTTTTTTGAACCCATTGCTGCCCCAGGACCTGTGGCCTTGCTGTGCAATGCAAGGGCTTAAAATGTGGCTCCTGTCCAGACATCTGGGTTGCACTCACCTCTCTAGTATCAATGCATGCCCAACGGGTCAAATGTTGAAACTTCTGGAATGTTCCAAACAGTGTTAGAGGGATTGCTTCTGTGCGTTAAAATACCTTCTTGCAAAAACCCTGATAGAGGAAAGGGAACTTTGGTGCCCTTGATAGGGGCAGATTTAAAAAAATGCCAAGTCCAAGGGAAGTTCAGGCCCTGCCTAAGAAGAACAGAAGCAACAATGTCTGTATTTTGACTCCTGGCCCCGTGGTCTATCTGTCACACCCTCGACCCTTTCAGCGTTCTTCCGCTCTCTCTGCCCACCCCGCAGCTGGAGAGAACACTGTCTCTCCTCCTGGAGGTCCATTACAATGAAATGCCCAGCACCCACCCTCCCTTCCATTGAGTAGCAGTCATGCCATTGGGAGACAGATCTCCGGCTCCAAGGGTGGGCTCTGGTTGGCCTTAACCAACCACGTGATCCCTTCCATCCCCTGCCAGTGTGGGTTTAGGATTCTAGGCAAAGCCTATGCCCCTGACATTCCCCAAGGGACAAAGGTGACTTCACCTAAAAGTGAAGTCCAGACCTTGCCTAAGAGGAATAGAAGCAACGATGTTGTGTTTTGACTCCTGGCCCAGGGGTCATGTGCCCAGTCACCTCTGCTTCAACTGTCACACACACTCCCAACTATTTTTTACCTGCCTATCAGTCTCCACAACTGACAGGGATGGCCTCAAGGGCAGGGGCTGTGTCTCCTCACCCTTGGCTCCAGCTCCACACAGGCCCTGGCACAGGGCAGCAGGTGCCTGACCAACAGCCTTCTGTGGGAGGTTGGGGTGGGGCTGAGGAAGATGCCGTGGACAGAGCTATGGACCAGGAAGGGTGGGATGGGCTGGGTTGTTTGGAATCAAGCAGAACGGGGTCAAAATCCTACCCAATAAAAATAAGAAATAAAAATAAAACTTTAAACACCCCCCTACCCGGCAAGTGACTGAACGGACCCCCTCTTGGCCAAGGAGACCCCAGAGAAATCTTGAAAACCAAGTTTCTGGCCATGACGGGATGGGAGGTTGCACGCGCCCCGTAGTGCCCCATCCCTTGATAACCTCCATTAGACTTTCTTCCCTAAGAGCTAAACAGAAACCGGCCTTTTCAAAAGACTCCATACTGATTTCAACCAACTGCGCCTCCCTTTTGTGGTTTTAACACAAAAACCAACCAGCATTTTTTCTTGATAAGAGACCGCGGATCATGGAGCGGTTCTAACCAGTCTGCAGAGGATGCACAGTGAGGGTTTTTGTGCCCCCTGCTTCACCTTTGACATCAGAGGGCTGAAAACTCCACCCTCTGATCACACTAAGGCCAACATTTTTTTGTATCTCGGGCCCATAAGAGGCATGGAGCTCAACTGTGCATGCAGATGTTTCTCCTTTCATAAATATGCATGACTCCTCCCACAGCTTATTGAATATGTATATTTGGCCATGCTGCTCAGCATAAATTTCTATTCCCTTTGCCTCTTCCTCAAAGTGTCAGTTTCTGGATTCTGGCCAGAGGCCATGCTTCCCAGCCTGTCAGAATGGCCACCCTGCAGGCTGCAACTCTTTATGAGAAATAAAGCTCCTCTTTCCAAATTAACAACAGCAACAACAACAGCACCCTGCTCTTTCCCCCACTAGCTGCATGACCCTGGCTAAGAAATTACTTCTTCCTTGAGTTTCTCAACCTTGATGGAACAGGTCATCACTGGTTGCCTGAGGATCAGAGTCCCCTGTTTATTGGGGAGCCTCTGGGGGTGGGGTAGCACACAAAGCACTTCAAAGGCATCATCTTGTTGAACCTCCCACGAAGCAGGTACCAGCCCCCTTTTACAAACAAGAAGCTGAGGTCCAGAGGGGTTCAGGTCATCGCCTCAGTAGGTGGGTGGTGGAGCTGGGACCCGGCAGCCTGGCTATGCCACTGGGACGGCAGTGCTGAGTCGCTGTGGGCGGAGAGCAGTGAGCATGTAGGACAATCCTGAGAGCTAGTAAGTGCAGGCCCCTCCCCTCTTTGCCCCTAAGAGGCTGACCCAGGAGGTCTGACTGGCCCTGAGAAAGTGACTGTTTCACAAGCTCCCTCCTATTCCCCACACCACAACGCTGATGCAGGGGTCCACAGAGCACATTTCCAGAAACACTGCTAAGGCAGTGCTGTCTACAAACCTCTAGCTGAGAGCTCAGGCTTAGAAGGCGAGAGATAATAACATGAACAGAATTCTAATAATAACGGAGCAAAGCCTCTACACAGTGCCAGGCAGTGTTCTAAACACTTTCACTCACTTAATTTTCACAATGATTTTCCAAGGTAGTGATTATTAGTGGCCCTATTTTACAGGTGAGGAAATAAGGTACAGAAAGCTTAAATAACTTGCCCATTGCCCTACAACTGGTAACAGCTGGTTAGTCAACTTTATAATAATAATAATAATAACAATTTTAAGATCTTTCCCCTGTATCCACCTGTGTCAGACAGTCTCCTGAGGTATGGGGAAGGGGTACCCAGGGAGCTTTTACTCAGGGAAGTAGAGATGTGTGTGGTTAAGACCAGGGAGCCAGAGAGATTTGGCTGTCCCCAAGTCTGTCCTAGAGATGGAGAGATAGGGCACTGGTTTTTCCCTGAGCCCCAGCCTGCCTTCTAGATGCAAGTCTTGGCTGTGAGTTCCAGGAGGAGGGCTGGTGGGCAGTGCCAAATGAAGCTTCAGGGTAGGTGGGTTGGGGCTCCCACTTGCTAGGTCTAGTCTCCCTTCCCATGTCCAGGGCCCCAACAGGACACTTGGGGGTTCCTACCTTCTTCCCCTGGGCTGCTCCCATGGCACGAAGTGGGCACCAGGCCTGGGTGGGCTGCAGGGGCCAGGCTGGGGTCTTCCCTGATGGCGTTGATCTCAGGAGCCAGGACCCAAGGGGCTCCCGGGGCCAGGGCCCCCTGTCCTCTTGCGGCTCATTCTCCCAGGCACAAAGGCGGCTTTCACAGCTGCTCCTAAGCCTGGAGCGCCTCAGACAGGCTTAGGGCGATTGATCCTGACAGACGGGCCAGTGTCCCCAGGCGGCTTCCATGCCCTTCGTGGGTCCCTGCAGCTCCTCACCTCCCAGAACCCCGCCTTTCTCAGGAAGGGAAACTGAGGCAGCTGGGAGCCGAGGGAAGACGCAGAGCAGTCCTCTCACCGCACACCGGTAGCTCAGGCGCGGCAGGTGACCTCTGGCTGGCCCAGCGGGCAGGACTTGGCCTTCTCGTCTTGCTGGGCACCGCTCAGCAGACAGGGCCAGAGAGTGGAGGCCATGGGCTGGCTGAGGTGCAGAGCTCTGGGAGGGCTGCTGGGGATGTCAGCTTCAGCTGGATGGCCCCATTAATAATAGACCTTTGAAGACGCTTGAGGTCCGGGGCTCTCCCACGGCAGAAACTCTGAGAGCGGACTCCTTCATTCAACTGGGCAGCAGGCTGCCTGGGAGGGCTGGAGGGTGGCTGGTCTGGGCTCAGGCCAAGAAAATATCTGGAGGCCGGATTTCAGGCCTGGGGCCAAGTTCTCAAAGTGCCCCCGGCAGTCACCCTCCTCCTCATTTGCCAGCCTCTTCCTTCTCCGTGATGCCAGCTTGTGGCCGAGGTTAAGGCTGAAGAGACCTTGGGCTTGAACTGTAGCTCTGTCCCCGAGAGTTGTGTGGCCTTGGAGGCACGATGTCGTGCGTGTGTGTGTGTGTGTGTGTGTGTGTGTGAAGCACACTGCACAGAGCTATATGGGGTAAGGTGTGTGTGTACAGCTCAAGCCATCGTTTTGTGAAAGCATAAATCAGAGCGTGTCGCTCCGTCTTATCTGTCACTTCACCAAAGGTGGGGTAACAGTTGCCCCCACTGCATGGGGCTGTGGGGATGCACAGAGCATCTGGCAAACAACAGTTCCTCAGAGAAGTTAGGCACTGCTGCTATCACGCTGCTAAGAACACAAATGATAAGTCCACTGCCCACTGGAAAGTCCCGAATAACCAGTTCACTAAGCACAACACCCATTCCCAAGAGGCGGGTGGGTTGGGGAGAACTTGCCACCCTTTCCTTTCCTCTAGCACGGTGCCTGGCACACAGTAGGTGCCTGCAGCACATACACAGATGACTCACAGAATGGCAGCTGGTGGAGAGTCAAGAATTAGGCATTCTAGATCCAGCCTTGCCAACAGAGCGAGATCCCCCATGGTCCACAAGTTCTGATCAACGGTCTTGCTAGGACCCCGTTTCCCTCTCCTCCCTCTCCCTGGCAGTTTCTGGGTCACAGCACCTCTCCCCCCGTCTCAGGGCCTTTGCACTTGCTATTCTTTCTGAGTGGGATGTTCCCTCCCCCACTTCCCCTCCATTCCCCATATGTTGAGCGTTGCATGATTCCATCCTTTTTGTCCTTCAGGCTCCTCAGAGCAGCTTTCTCCGATGCCTTCTGCAAAGCAGGTCCCAGGCTCTCTGTTTATTACTTTGTCGTAGCACTCATCAGCAACTGAAATGATAGGACTTCTGTGTTTATTGTCTGTCTCCTCTGCCTGGAAGGGCAGTTCCACAAAGGCCAGGGCCTGGTCTGTCCTGCTCCTCAGTTTACCCCGAGTCTAGAGCAATATTAGTAGAAGAATCCATGATGGAGGATTAAATGAAATAGTCTAAGTAGGTCGAGTGCTTAAGGCAGTCCTGGCTCATCGAAAGTGCTCACTGCATGGCACTGCTTAATACTGTTGTTGTTGTTATTACTGTATTTCCTCCAATATCCGTGACCCCTCCAGCCAAGCAAACATGTGGCTTCTTCCTTCTGCCCCTTCCTTTGGGGTTCAGCCCCTGCCTTCCTCGGCTGCTCCCCACTCCTTTTCTCCCTGTTCCAGTCATGGCCTGATTACAGTTTCGGGTTTCCTGCAGAAAGGAGAGAGTCCACAAAATTGTAAAGGGAAATGACTAAATTGGCTGTCAGATGGAGCAGTAAAAATGCTGTAAGTCAGCGCTGAAGATCCAATTCCTCTGGCAGCCATCCCATAATTATCCACCAGTTTGACTCTTGGTGGGGTGGGAGGAGAGAAAATGAATTTTACGCATTTATTAATTTTTTCCATCTGCTTGGAGCCCTTCTGAAATGTGACTTAGTGCTGCAGTGAAAGCCTGGTTGACGGAGCCTGTGATTGTGCTCTGAAGTCCAGCCCCTGGCAGGATAATGACCCAAAATGCAACATTCAGGCCACATGGCACGGGCAGGAGGAATGGGGGTGGAGGCCCCAGAGCCCAGGCACAGAGGATGTACTTGGAATACGTGAACAGATAATTTATGAAGTGATAGCTGGTGGTGGAGGACCAACGAGCAGGTGTTCTAGATCCATTTTTGCCCTATCTCAATGCGTGTGCTGGGCACATCCCTTAGACTCTGTTTCTTCGTCTAAAAAATGAGAGTAAACATCTGCTCCTTCTGGACCCACAACCTTATAGAAGGAAGTAAGGCTTACAAAGTGTGAGGGGAGCTTTGGGCTTTAAAAAGAGGAGCTCTAAATCCCTTGAACCCACTTCCTCTCCATCTCTGCCAAAACAGTGAAGGCAGAGGTCGAGAATTCTAACTCCGAGGTTCTGTGCAATCTTCAAAAGTCTTCAGAGGCATTCAGGAGCAGGGGAAGAGGGGGAGGAGAAAAAGGGGAAGGGAGGAAGAGAGGAGGAGAACGAGGATGGGAGAAACACTGTTTACCTGAGAGTAAACAGTATGTTTAGGGCAAACATATCTGTTTCATGTAATGTTGGAGACAGACTGGAATTCCAGCCCTTATTCTGAGACTCCTTATCTATGTGACTTTGGACAAGTCACTTGACCTCTCTGAGCCTCATCTTCCTCCTGTGTAAAACAGGATAACAATGGTTCCCACCCCGTGGACGAGGGGGCTATGAGGATGAAATGAGGTAATTCATGCAAAGCTCTGAGCAGAACATCTGGAAAACTGCAATTCTCTGTAGAAGTGAGGAGCTGCAGTTGTTACACTATCAGCAAGGCTGAAGATAAGTTCACTGCCCCTTGGGAAGTCCCAGATAACGAGTTCATTAGGCACAACAGCCTTTCCCAAGGGTTGGGTGTGTGGGGAGGAGACCTTGCCAACCTTCCCTTTCTAGTTTGTGCTGCCACCTACTGGTGAGGACCAGAATTACAGCTTCTGGAAAGCTCTCCCTATGACCCCACCCCTCACAGCTCCATCCTCACTCCTGGGGTGGGTGGGAGGCACAGTGGCAGGGAGCGGGGAGGCAAATCCAAGCCCCCAGTTCTGAGGTCACGATTAGCTTGCAGAGATTCCTTAAGGCTTGCCGACCCCAGTGAGAAAGTGTCCCAAGTCTTATCCATTTCACTTTCTGATGATCCCCGGGACAGGCCCCTGGTCCAGGCCACCACCCTCTCTTCCCGGATGACACGACATCCTCACTGGCCTCCCTTCCTCTACCCTTCTCACAGCAGCAAGGAATTTTCAAAATATGCAGATCCGGTCACCTTGCCCCCAGCTTAAATCTCCCAGTGTGTCCCTGCCCTGGGACAAAGTCCAAGCCCTCTGCCCAGCTCACAAGTCCCCTTGGGCTCCTACCTCCCACTCAGCCCTGTCACCCACCCTCTGCCCCTTCCAGGCCTTGTTTGTGCTGTTCCCTGGCCTGATATGTTCTTCCCTCCCTTCTTTGCCTGGCGAGCTCCTACACACTCCTGAGGGCTCAGCGTGGGTGCTGCTTCCTCCAGGATGCCTTCCTAGATCCCCAAGGCTGGGGCAGGGGTCCTGTAGTCTTCCCCCTTACCAAGCCATGTTGTCTCTGGATTTGTATCACGCGCTAGACTGAGTGGGATTTTCTTCACCGACTGCTGGGTTTTCTTCACTGCAGCAGCCGCAAGCCTACCGGACTCTTGATGCATAGCAGGTGAGTCTTAACTGCTTGCTGAGTGATGAGGGTGACTCTTTATGGCGATAAAGATCCAACTCTCTACAGCTCGAGCTGACCTGGGGGTCCCTGTAGTGGCCACAATGTCCTGAAAATGACGTTGAGAGTCTGACGGGTGTTTGCCACTTTTGTGACACCCAGCCCAGGGGGGCCTAGTGTGACTGGCTTGAGAATGCAGTCTCCTTGGTGGGTTATGGGGGTACAACGATGGCCACTTGGGCTTATCTTCTGGCTTATTCTGGGCATCTGAGGATGTGTCCCCTGAGGCCTACACCTTGTCAAGGAGTAGGAGGCTGGAGGAGGGCATGATCCCTAATCTCTCCCTTGTGTTTCCTGGTGTGGAACAGCACGTTGCCTCTTCCACGGGCTCCACATGGCAGTGGCAAGTGCAGCTCCCCCACTCTGAGCTCTTTCTCCTTGAGAACTGACCCCTTTTATGACAACAATTCCTGCAGACCTGGAGGTCTTATCTCCCAGGCCAGGCTGGGGCTCAGTCCCATCCAGCTGGCCATGCCCACCGCCTCTCTTAGGATGGGTCCCCCAGGACCCCACTTGGGATAGGGATCGTCATGTAGGTGATTGATTTGTTAAGGAATGGCCCCTGGGGACACTGGTAAGGCAGTGGAGGAGCAGGATGGGAAAGGGGAAGGAGGTAAGCAAAGGGACACTTGCAGGCAAAGTCCCAGTTCCCGCCTGATCCCTCTGGGAATCCTGGAGTGTAAATCGCACCTCGTGGTCATCATGCCCCAGGATTAGGAGCTGGCCTTTCACATTCCCACACCTGCCTGTCATTAGCTAAGGAGCTTCCTGGTCTGTCTTCTTTGCACTTGTGCTCAAAGAAGGTATGAGTAGCCAAAGGCAGTTCTTCAAAGAAGAGTTCAGACTGACCATTAGCAATAAAATGTGGGAAAAGGGAACTGGGACTCTTCCCTGCATTCTCTGATTGAGCCAGTTGACATAGTCTCTGTCTTCTTTGAAGTGTTGCGCGGTGCACTTTCTGGAAAAGTCCATGTGTCTTCTCTTCAACCACGCAGCTACCCCATGTCTTAAAATGGTGGCCACTGCCAAGAGCCCTCTGCCTAGCCCTGTCCCTGCTCATAAGCTCACTTTAGAGGTCTTTATACGTTCTTTAAAAATTTTATAAGGTACTCTTGCTTGTTGTAAAGCGAAATTTCCAAGCTCTCAAAGGTGTTTATGGTCATGATGAAAATTTCCTGCCAGCTTCATTCCCAGAGCAGGTTTCTGGGAAGATGTTTTCCAGGTAGTCCACTGATGTGGTTGGAAGTGGTTATTCAGGCCTGCCAGCATGCTCCCCCTTTCATCCCTGAGGGTGAGCTGAGGTGAGTTGGGCAGGGAGTGATGGAATTGACAGGATGTCTGGATGGGCACCTTCTGGCTTCCTCAGCCAACCCTGAGCATGGCTCTCCCCAGGGCTCTTTGAATTTTTTTTTTTTTTTTTGAGATGGGGTCTCACTCTGTCACCCAGGCTGGAGTGCAGTGGTGCAATCTCAGCTCACTGCAACCCCCACCTCCCGGGTTCAAATGATTCTCCTGCCTCAGCCTCCCAAGTAGCTGGGATTACAGGCGAGTGCCACCATGCCTGGCTAACTTTTATATGTTGGCCAGGCTGGTCTTAAACTCCTGGCCTCAGGTGATCTGCCCATCTTGGTCTCCCAAAGTGCTGGGATTACAGGCTTGAGCCACCGCGCCTGGCCTGGACCTTGATTTTGATATCACTGCAACTGTAGCCCATGTCCCACCTGCTGTGGCCCCTGGTGGAAGGTTCACACACACTGTTGTCTCTACCCCAGGCTATCTTGGCACATCTGATGTGCTCCCAGGCCCCAGGTCTTGGGAGCTGTGAGTCCCAGGCCACTGGTGGGCATCTGTGCTTGGGCAGAGGGCTTCTTCTTCATTGAAGGGTGGTGTCCCCAGCACATACTCCGGGAGGCTGAGTAGCAACGCTTTCTGCCCCCACAACCCCCTTTCAAGACTTAGTCTAGAGCCTGGGAACTGGGCCCTTCTCAGAAACCTCAGGCAGGTCTTGGCACCGTATCCCTTGGGCCTTCCCATTTCAATGTTCTCCTGTGGCCTGCCAGCAGCTGGCATTGCCCTCTCTTGGCTGGGGGCTTGCTGTGAAGCCACAGAAGGCCACTCTTCCCTAGGCAGGGCAGGCAAGAAGCACCTAGGAATTCATATCATCCCCAACACCAGAAGCCCTCAACAAACCACTGATGGGAGTCGGTGTGTAAATACCCCAGCTCCCTCACTCCCCGGTGGAGTATCTCCAAGGTGCGTGTTTTACCCTGATTCCTAGAGCTTTGGGTGGGAGTTAGCTCCAGTCCCCACAGGGGTAGATGGGTTGAAACCACACCCTTTACTGGCTGCCTTCCCCTCCTTTCCCTCGCCATCTCACTTCCCTACTTCTCTACTGGTGTTTCCCACAATCACCTCCCAAATATACTGCCTGCCCTTGCATCCTTGTTGCAGGGTCTGCTCCTGGGGCAGAGACAGCCCGGCTGTCTTCCCTGAAGCCAGCAGCACAGCTTGGCTGCTCCTTCCAGCCGGGTTCAGATCTACCCCTCCTTACCCTCTCCTGCTCTGGACTTGCTCCAGCTCTCCTTCAGACAGCGGGTGATGACAGTATTCCTTGCGTCCTGTCCCCGGCTCCCTCTGTTCCCGTCCATCCCACATGTTATGCAGGAACCAAGGATTCTCTCAGGCCCATGGGAAATCCCAGAAACACAGCTCCCTCACAGCTGCCTAAGGGGGAGCCTGAAGCTGTCACCGACCTGTCTGACCCGTGGCCCATGCTGAGTCTGGAGCAGTTCAATCCCAGGGAGAAATGTGGCCACTGGAGTGGTCAGAAAGTTCATTCAAAACCAGCAAAAATAAAATTTAATTGGGCTCAAGTCAGGGCAGTCGGTCCTTCCTCAGGACTGGCCGCCAGCAGTCCCTGACGAAAGCACCCTGTTCTCTCCACAGACAGCTGGTTCCAGAAGGATCCCCTGAGGCTGGTCTCCCGGGTAGGATGCACTGTGGGAGGGTTCTGTTTCCAAGGAGGGGAGGCGTGACACAGCATGCAAGGACCGGCAGTGACTTCCACGTGGCACCCCCTGCTCCTCCTCCTCAGTCCCTGCCGGGCTCCGACTCCTAAGTCAGGCAGGAGCTTTTTCAGGCCCCTGGCTCAGGAAGAGCCACAGCCACCCTAAAATGGCTTCGGGGGCAAGCAGCCCTCCATCTCCAGCAGCTCTGGCCATCCCTCATATTTGTTTGTGTCTGGGCTGTTCTTTAAGAACTAGAGAGAGAGAAGACAGAGAAATATAGGCATTGAGTGAGGCCGTTTAGAACTCATGCCCGCATGGGCACTGTGCTCTAAACCTAAATGGGGGTGTGGGATGTTATTAACCCACTTCACGGATGGGGAAACTGAGGCTCAGAGAGGGGATGCAACTTGCTCAAGGTCTCAGAGATGGGATCAGAGCCCAGTTACTGCTCTCACGCCCTGAAGGGTAACCAGTTGTTGGAGAGATCTAGCCCCTCCCCTCAAATTCTCTGTGTCCCTCTAGGATACCTCAAATGACAATAATGATAGCAACAATAAAAAGAAGACTCCTAGCTCGTCTTGAGGGCTTGCTGTATGCCAGGTGCTGTTCTGCAGTGCCTTATGTATTTAATCTGCACGGTGGCCCTAGGGAGTGTGCACTGTTTACATCCCATTCTACAGATGGGAAAGCTGAGGCACAGAGGGTCACTGCCCATAGTCACTGGCTGGTAAGTGGCAGAACCACCACATAATATTAATTAATACTAATAATAAGGGATGGGGCACAGTGGCTCACACCTATCATCCCAGTACTTTGGGAGGGTAAGGGAGGAGGGTCACTGGAGGCTAGGAGTTCAAGACCAGCCTGGGCAACATGGGAAACCCTGTCTCCAGAAAACATAAAAAAATTAGCTGGGTGTGGTGGCACATGCCTGTGGTCCCAGCTACTCAGGAGGCAGAGGTGGGAGGATCGCTTGAGCCCAGGAGGTCGAGGCTGCAGTGAGCCGAGATTGTGCCAGTGCACTACAGCCTGAGTGACAGAGTGAGACCCTGTCTCAAAAAATATACATATACTTGTAATAAGTATGTTAGAAGAATAGAATCACTTAGGATTGTGTCTAAAATGCTCAGGTTTAGTTTATGAAAGAAAAAAATGTAAATGGCAAAATCTGCTGTTGGAATCATTGTGGCTGACTCTTAGGAATTAAAAAAGAGATTCTAGATGCTACCTGTCTAAAACCCAGTTTCCCAAGTGTGGGGACAAAGAACAGACTGGCTTAGTCCCATCAGGGTGCTTGGTTCATTTTTGGGCGTCAGATCCCAGCCAGCTGGTTGCAGGTGGGTGAAGCTGGTGCTGGGCTTCCTGTACTCCCATGCTTCCTCTGTCTTGCCGGTTCCTCTGGGTCTGGAGCCCATGCTTCGGGGCAGAACAGCACCACCTGCCCATGCAGCCTCAGGCCTCTTGCCAGGGCCCTGCTGCAGCACCCCCACAGGACATTCGGGAACCACGCCACCCCCCGCCCCTGCCCACCGGCCTCCTGAGTTCTTCACAGGCAATTTCTAGTTACCTGAATACATCCTCTTAGAAACACATGCATACAGACCAAGACCACATTTTCTAGCTTAAGAAAGAAATCACAATCGTGGTGCCCTTCCTAGAGCTCAGCACATGGTTCCCTGCACTTGCCCGCTCTGGCGCCTCTTGTGTGATGATGGCATTGGCCTCCTCCCTGCCTTCTCACTTCCCTCCCCGTATTCTCCATGCCCAGCCAGGGAGGCTGAAGGGATGGGGACAGGCATCCTGCTCCTTTCCCCAGGTTCCCCTTCCCTGTCACACAGCTTCATATTTCCATTTCTTTTTCCTTCCTTCATGCCTCACTTCCCCATCATCCTTCTTTTCTCCTTTTCCCTCTTCCTTTTCTGGTACTTACCTGTATACTTGCGTGTTTACATATGACCCAGCTTTTGCGAAATGGCCAAGGCGGCTTCCTGGCCAATCAGACCACCCTGTCCTTTGGAGTGAATGACAACCAAGGGCCTCTCCCCACACAATCCTCCCAATTTTAAGGCCCTCGGGAGGTAACTGGGTGACTGTTCTTCCTACCACCGCCCAGCTCCTCGTCCATCCTTCACAGGGCCGGGTTGTGGCCCAGAACCCACCTGCTCAAAGGGGCTTTTACCCCTGAGGTCTTTGGTTCCTATGAAGACCCAGCTGTCCCGGAAGCCCAGTTGTTTTGCGTAGGAACTCCCCAAGTCAGAGAAGAGTTTCCTGCTTTCATCATTCATTCTGCAGAGGACCAGAGAGGATGGTCAGGATGCGGGGGTGGGTCAAAGGGGCATCAGATGGTGGGATTCCCATGGGGCGAGGTTCCCATCCCTCTCCCCATTCAGCATCTGCCCTGGGGGTGCCTAGAGAACACGGCTGCACTCAGGAAGGACAGGGCAAAGGGCTTCAAGACTTCCTCTCTAGAAGGGCCTCAGGTGGGGCTGGAGATGTGTTAAAACAGTACTGCTCTGTTTACAAACACAATACACATTCATTTGGAAAATATGGAAGATCACAAAGAAGTAACTAAGAAATATGGTCTCACCCCTCCTCCCCTTGGCGTGATCAGTGTATATATTTCCATAGAGTGTTTTTTGCCGCTCACTTAGCACTAGAGGGTGGGCAATTTTCCATGTCCTTAAATACTTTCTTTTTTTTTTTTTTTTTTGAGACGGAGTCTCGCTCTGTCGCCCAGGCTGGAGTGCAGTGGCCGGATCTCAGCTCACTGCAAGCTCCGCCTCCCAGGTTTACGCCATTCTCCTGCCTCAGCCTCCCGAGTAGCTGGGACTACAGGCACCCGCCACCTCGCCCGGCTAGTTTTTTGTATTTGTAGTAGAGACGGGGTTTCACCATGTTAGCCAGGATGGTCTCGATCTCCTGACCTTGTGATCCGCCCATCTCGGCCTTAAATACTTTCTGCAGCATCATTTTTGATGCAGTCTGTCTTCATTTGTGCGTATATCATATCCTATGTCACCATATGTCATAGTTTCTGTGGCCGGTCAGCTGTTCTATTGGACAGGGAGAGGGTTTCCAGTTTTCCACTGTGGTAATGAAGGCTGTGATCAACCTCCTAGAACATCGCTTTGCATACTTGTCTGATAATTTCCTCAAGATAAGTTGCCAGAAAATGGAGCTGGCAAAACAGCAGAAAAGGGTGTGCAGTGTTTGAAGGTATTCAGCTTGCATTACTGGGTGGCCTGGCAGGTAGAGTTTTCTACTTACTTGGTCCCCGGGTCGTCGTAGGAGGCCACCAGCACAAGTGCACCCCCTGGAATTTCTTTAAGGAATTTCACTAGGTGATTAACATCTGGGGGAGGAAGGAAAAGGTGCAGGTGATTTAGGGGAAATGAGCCCTGGTCATTCTCATGCTTGTCTACTGCCCTATGATGCAGGAGCCAGCTAGGCCCAGTGGACACTAGGCTGAGCTCAGAAGCCAGGAGGAGGAGCATCCCAGGTGGAGCTCCCTGTAGCCATTGTCCTAGGGGAGGGCAGAGTGAGCAGAGTGAGGGGGACTCATCCAGGTGATGTGGGGTGGCTTCTGGACACTGGAGTTTAGAAATTCCCCATGTGACTCTGATTTGCAGCTGAGGATGAGCACCACTGGAGAAGGGCCCTTATGTGCCTACCCCTCAGGGGACCAAGTGTCATCATCTCTCAGGTGCTCCGGGCCCTTTGCATACCCCAGACCCCATTCTACACCGGACAATGCCCAGATTATCTGTGCTGACTTTAGATGGTATAGCACGTGGCCTCAGACAGCTGAGATCCCTGGGAGACAACTTGAGTCTACTGTTAATACAACTTTCCTGCTGTGTCAGGGAGCAAGTCTCTGCGTGTGTCTTTAATGCCTTCCTAACTTGCCTAGCTCTCTAACAGAGAGCAGCTCTAGGCTTAGCACCTGGGGGAGGCATCAGCATCCAGCTCACTGTGAAGAGTCTGATTTGTTTCCATGGTGATTATTACCATTATTATTATTATTTGGACACAGAGTTTCGCTCTTGTTGCCCAGGCTGGAGTGCAAAGGCGTGCTCTCTGCTCACCGCAACCTCTGCCTCCCGGGTTCAAGTGATTCTCCTGCCTCAGGCTGCCGAGTAGCTGGAATTACAGGTATGCGCCACCATGCCCGGCTAATTATGTGTTTTTAGTAGAATTAGAGTTTCTCCATGTTGGTCAGGCTTGTCTCGAACTCCCAACCTCAGGTGATCCGCCCGTCTCAGCCTCCCAAAGTGCTGGGATTACAGGCGTGAGCCACTGTCCCAGGGCCCTCCATTATGATTATTTTTATGGTCACCTTTCCTGCATAACAAGTAATAATAGCTTTCTACTTAAGGCAGTAATATAGCTTCCTTTTAATATATATTTACTTAGGTTAAAAAAAAAGTGATCCAATTTAAAGGAAAATACTAATAATGCAGATGTTATTCTAGATATGGTGCAACTTGAGGGGGCTCAAGTTTGGCAACAAGCAACCTAGTGGTTAAAGCAGAGACTATATCTGTCAAATGAGGATGAGTAATAGCCCTGCTCATAGCATCTTTATAAAGTGCAAATGTGACAATAACTTTGGGCATACAGTAAGCATACTCTAATGGAACCAAAAATTATTAGCAGGATTGGCTGCATAATTTGCAGGATCCAGTGCAGAATGAAAATGCAGGGCCTTTTAATAAAAAATTATTCAGTATTTCAAGACCACGATGGCAGGCATCAAGCCAAGTGTGAGATTCTTCCAAGCATGGGCCCCGTGTGACTGCCCTGTCCCCAGGTCACAGGCCTACAAAGCTGGTCTTGATTATTAGTATTCCAGTGCAGACCCCTAGGACCTTGGGGAAGAAGCCATTCTCCCAACTAAGGCCAGCTGCCAGCCAGCTCAGTGACAGGTTTCTGGTCAACCACCACAGTTGCTCTTCTAAAGAAATGGCCCTTGAACTTTTATGACAAAAGGAGGGAGCTCTTAAAGCACCATTAATTTGTGTTGTTGCAGATGTATGGTCTGGTGCTTGTCGGGATGGACGGTGGGTATTTGGAAAACATAAAGCATGCCTTCTGCTAATGATCACCTCACTTTAAAAAGCCTTCATCCCCTTTTGTTTCCTGAAGGGAAGGGCTACTTGCTCACAATGCCTCTGTTTCTGGGTCCCCATCAGTCATGGCTACATTCAAGTTTATAATAAGGCATTTTAAAGCTTAGTTTTGTCTTCAAACTTTTTTTCCTTTTCATTCTGACAGATGATCTCCTTGCTTCTGAGTCATCTGGATGGAATGAGGGAAGAGGGGAGGGAAGGGGAAGAGGAGGGAAGGGAGAAGACTAAACCAGCTTGCCTGGACCCCTCCACCAGTCAGGCTGGACACCCTTCCACCAATTATTTCAGGTTATCATCTAATCCTCACATCAGTTTTATGGAGTGGAAACTATAGCTGCCTCTCTGTTACAGATGAAGAAACTGGGGCTCAAGAGGCGCCACTTGCTTCAGGTCATGCCTCTGGAAGTCTCTGACTCCGGAGACTGGACCTTTTCCATAAACCTGGCCCCAGGCCATGCTGGACATCAGTAGGACTCCAGGCAGGATGTCTGGTCCTCAGCCCCTGGCCTGTCCCCATCTCCTGTTGCCCCTGTCCTCAGCTCTATCCTGTACTGGGAGGGACCTTGCACACTGCATGTGGGCACTTTAGTGTGCCCATCCAAGCTCCATCCACACTACCCTCCTGTCAAGCAACAGCCAGCCCCTGGTCACCCCTCCATCCTGGGGGAGTGTCTGAAGCCTGGGGGTGGGGCACACCTGGCAAGAGACCTGCGTGGGCCCTGATGCAGACTCCGGGAGGCCTGTGTGGGCCCTGATGCGGACTCCAGGTCAGCACACCCCTAGCTCTGCAGACTCCTCACCCATGAGTTGGGACGGAGATGGAGGAGGGCCAGGAGGGGTCTTACGAAGCCCTGGGCCCAGGACAGGGTCCCAGCTGCCCATCTCTAAGAGTTGTCCTGCACATCACATCCCCAGCATTCCCCACCTCCCAAATTTCAGCCTCTTTCCTGCCTTCTGCTGCCTGGTAACTTTCTCCCCTCCTGGGCTCATGTGTGTAGGTGGGTGTAGACAAAGTGGGCTTTCCCTAGAGGTTGAGACAAAGACAGGGGAATTCAGGAGAGGGGAATCCCAGCTGTTTAGCAGCAGCTTGGCCCCTTCTGCTCTGTGACAGGCTTTCCTGGGTCCATGGTCACACGTGCTGTACATCCCAGGATGGCCGAGCACAGAGATGCCCTGGGGTCTCAGGGATACAGAAGGGAAATTGCATTCACCTGGGCTCTGACACCCCCTCTGATGAAAACCAGTTCCTGCAGGGCGCAGGTCTTTGATTCTGCTGCATTTTGAAAGCTTTTGAGAATGTGGGGTCAGGGTTCCACCCCTGCCCATAGGTGGCTGGTTGGCGAGGAGGCTGCTGGTGGGGACTTAGATGCCCGGGATTTCAGCACAGCTAGGTCAGTACCCTGTCTCGCCCGGCCATGCTAAGAGCAAGGAGGGCAGTGACTTCCTATAAGGGGCAGCCAGGTACACAGAAAAATCTGCAAAGCACGTGGGTGCAGAGAGAAGACAAGCATCTGCTGAAAGATGTGTAGAGCTCGGAGCCTCAGGTCCAGAAAGGAGCCTTGTCCTGTCCTTGGGTCCCCAAGAGATCCCTGTAACCTTGAAATAAAATACCTTTACCTAGCAGAGCTTTAGTGGATGTGGCCGATGGGTCGCGCGGCCTCATCCATAGCACTTCAGTGACATCAACATTGACATTGCTTTGCCTTAAGGTCTTCCCTGGCCTCCAGAGTTCACTTTGCCCCCAGGGCAGGCCAGAATTGCATGCCAAGGAATTAGAGGCATGGGCACCTCAGTCCCCTCGATTCTCTGGGAGATCTCTGGGGCATGTATTCCACACTGGCTCCAGGGTTCCAACTTTGGTTAAAGGCTCAGTGACACATTCTTCACAGGCTTCCTTCCTGTCGCTGTCTGCTCCCTACTCCCTTACTGACGTTTCCTAAGCTCACTTCTTAAATAAAGCATTGCAATTGAATCCCTGTCTCAGGATCTGAGTCTGGGACATCCCAACTGAGGTGGCCAGGAAGGAGTTTCAAAAGCAGCAGGACACCCTCAACCTGCTACTGCACCTCTTCCTGGGTGCCTCCTGTGGAAAGAAGCACCAGGTACCTTGAGCCACCAGGTCCCTTGCCACATGAAGAGGCTCAGCCGTCTGCACCACACCCCCCACTGTGACTTCAGTGTCAGCAGAGGCACCTACCTCCAGAGTACATGTCAAATGCCCTCTGTCCCAGCACAGCTCCTGTGGTTCCTAGAGGTTAAGAGGAGAACAATTATCCCCTGTAACGCGTGTCGTTCTGCCTGTCGTTCTGCTGAAAATGGCTAATCTGTAGTCTAAGATCTAAAAACAGAACAAGAATATAATGAAATAAGGTCCTATAAAGAGCATGCAGGACTAAAGCAGGTGTCCAGGGATGGCTGGGCTCATCTGAGAGGTTCAAGAATGTAATGGCTAAGGGCGTCTCTGGAATCGAACTGAGTCTACTCAGTCTGTCTGTGTTCTGTCCTACCACTGTCTAACTCAGGACTTAGCATTTTGACCTCAATTCTTGCATCTGTACAGTGGGTTGTGGGAACTAAAGGAGATACATTTAAAATATTAATAGTAGTCATACAAGATGAATTTTAGCTGCAAAATCAAAATCAAAATGATAGTCGTCATCATTATTTCCACCTATATAGAAAACCTACAACTGGAGTCCTCCACCTCTCAAAGGCAAAGGGATTTGTGTTGGGCTAAGCGGTACTCAGTTTCCCAGGGTCCAGTAACCCGGATTGCGTTTGTGGATTTTGTGGGAGGAGGCGTCCGAAGGCCAAACCCTTCAGGGAACCGGGTCTTCGGGAGGAACATTACAGTTCGCAATCTGTGCCACTAGATGGAGGTGTTGCAGAGGGGATGGCAGCTCCAAGGCTTACGGAGGAGAGTGGGGACCGGGTCTAGGGAGAGGCGCAGTCCAGGCGGCACGAGCAGGCTCGCTTAGCAGCCCCTCCAGGATTCTCCAGGAGCCACGGAGCGTCCATGGAATGATTTACCTGGGGCCCTTAGAAGGAGTCTATGAACCTATGGAGCTGCTTTTGTGATCGCGTGCGCTCGTGAATGTTTCTGCAATGGGAGAGTGGTGGGGGTGGAGGCCGAGGCCAGCATAGCTTGAAGATCCTGAGGAATCTCTGCGCCACTGAAGGTTAAAGACTACTAGGTCTTTAGCAATCCTTGTGTTGTTCTTGGTCATATAGATGAGGATGATTTGTTGGGCTTCCCCACATGTGGCATACACAGCATGCACGTATACAGTAAGTGCTGTGTACATGGTTGAGACATTTCTAGTCTAGGGAGGTCGTTCAGGTGAATAATTAAGACTTGGAGTTAACTCGATCCAGGTTCAAATGTAGGTGGTTTTATAGGCTGTGTGACCTTGGACAAGTTGCTTAACCTCTTTTTTTTTTTTTTTTTGACAGGGTCTCTCTCTGTTGCCCAGGCTGGAGTGTGGTGGTGTGAGCTTGGCTGACTGCAGCCTCCACCTCCCAGGCTCAAGCAATCCTCCCACCTCAGCCTCCTGAGTAGCTGGGACTACAGGTGTGTGCCACCACACCCAGCTAATTTTTTAACTTTTTGTAGAGACGGGGCGGATTGGTGGGGGCGGTTCACTGTTACTCAGACTGGTCTTGAACTTCTGAGCTCAAGTGATCCACCCACCTCAGCCTCTCAAAGTGCTGGGATTAGAGGCATGAGCCACTGCACCCAGCCTACTTAACCTCTTTGAGCCCCGGTTTCTCACCTGGGAAATGGGGATATTGAGCATAGCTCCAGCCTAGCACAGTGATGGGGTTAAATGAAAAAGCACAGTGAGTGCCCAGTAAATGCTAGTTTTTATTGCCATCGATGGTTATTTTCATCCTTTCGGCTTTGTGAGAGGCAGGGAAAGAGGCCTAGTCTGGGGCCATCTCATTGGAGAATATGCAAAAGGCTTTTCTCAGGTGGGATCCATTTAGGAGAAAGTCAGCAGATTTCAGCCAGGTCAGCTGCAGCCTGCGCCATTTCCTGCCCGCCCCCACTGTGGGGTGATGGCAGATGGATGGGAGTGTTGATGTAAGCTGAGGCTCCTACAGCCTTCTGGGGTCTGGCGTGCACGAAAGAGTGCTCTGAGACCAGCCTGGGCACACCCTTCCTGCAGGAGGGAGCCACCATCCCTGCAGCCACTTCACTGAGGCTGGAGTGGAACAGGCCTGGGCCCTCCTCAAACCTGCAGAGGAACGGCTCCACTCAGCCTCCTGCCTCTCCCTGCCCTGGCCCTTCCTGGGCTCCTAGGAAGTTGGCCAGGGCTGTCCTCTGACTCCCATCTGTCCAGGAACAGCCCCATCACTGCTCCAGGCCCCGACTTCTCCCCTGACGCAGCAGGGTTTCTTGGCAGAGTGAGAAAAAGCTTTCTCTGGGGTAAATTGCAGGGGCTTGGAGCTGGCAAGGCCGGGGCTCCCATCTTACCCTGTTCTTTCCTAAGTGTGCTCATGTGGTCCTGCCACCCACGAGCTCAACAAGTTCCTCCCTGAGCATCCCTTACACCTTTTCCCCATCCTGCCCTGACCTTTGTCCCAGAAGTGGCCCTTACAGCCAGGAAATGGCCCTCGTTTTCTAAGAACAGAGGCAGAGAGGAGGTCTTGGCTGGGGCCAGACCACCTGGTCCTTACCTGACCCTGTAAGTCCACTCCCTCCTGAAACGTGTCCCTACTTCAGGCTTGGTGGCCCTCTGGCCTCCTGTTTAAGTGTGTGTCCTGCAGGAGATGCAGGGTTATCAAAGCCATGGATTCCCTTGTGGTCTCCCTGCCTCCAGCCCCCCAACTCCAAGCTGGAGGGAGGTTTCCGGAATGCAGGCCCGGCCCCTCCCGCCCTGCTCAAAGCCTTTCCGTGGCTCCCTACTGCTCTCGGCTTCCAATCACACTTCTTAGCAGGCTTGCTAGCTCCTCATCCTCTGGCCTTGCTTCTCTCCCCAGCCTTGCCTCTCCATGTTGCCCGGCAAACCTCTCTCCTTCCCTTTCCCTCCTCCTCCCTGCACTGTGTTGCCCCTGCCTGGAAGGAGCCTTCCCCAATTTTCTCCTGGCCAGTGCCCACAATCCTTCAGACCTCAGCTGGCTATCACCTTCAGCTGGAAGCCTCCCCTGAACCACCCTGGGTCTGTCCCCTGCTCTGCATCCTAGCTCCCATAGCTGTGCTTCCTGCCCCTCCAGAGAGGCTCACCACATTGAGATTGTTTGTGAGCTTCACGGATACCTACGGAGGCTGTGAAGCCAGGGCCTTTCTAGTTCTTGGCTGACCCCCAGTGTCCTGTACAGGGCCTGGCCCACAGTAGCTGCTGCCTGTATTTGTTGAATGAATGAATGAATGAATGAAGGTGTATACTCAGCACGTGATCTTGCACTGTCATTGGTTGTCCCCACATCCTCATTTGTGTTGGTTTAAGCAGAGTGGCTTTGAGGATGGGGTCATGTTTCACCTATGTTCCATAGGAGAAGTGTGTCCTCCTGAGATAGGAGCATGTGGCAGGGGCCTGGCTAGCTCTGTGGTTCTACAGCTCTGTGGGTCTTTGAGAACTTCTGTTCCCCCAGGCCAGCCACACTTCCCCTCCTGAGCTCTACGGGCGTTCCTGCTATGAGGTAGGAGCTGAGCCAATGTTGGTTGAATGACTATGCTGCTACCCCCTACCCTCCCTGGTGCTGGGTAGGAACTGTCTGGGGGATGGATCTGCAACTCACCATTCACCAGGGCGATGTTTAGGCCTCTGCCCACGTTGTTTTTCACAGGACTCATGATCCTGAAGACAATGAAGAAGAAATATGACAGTCGGTCCCGAGCGTGGAATGAACACTCTGCTCTCCCAGCTGGGGAACTCTGCAAGGGCCCACATAAGCAATGCGGAAGTGTTGGGAAACACGTGGAATAACTGGGACCATCTGTTTTCTCCTGAAAACTAGTGGTAGGCTGGATTCTCTAAAGAGTTTCTCAAGGCATGTTGGACCAGAACAACCTGCTCAGAGAAGAGGCGAGGTCCCTGCCTGGTCTCTGAGGTGTTGGAGGCGGGGCCAGCCCACCCGGACGCTGTGAGGCCTGGCTGCTGGGAGGAGGCAGAACCCAGAAGGCTGCCACCATCCTGGGGTGTCTGAGTCCCCACGTGGCCCTGCTGTGTTCCTGCTGGCCCAGCATCCACACCCTTGTCTCTAGTTGTGTGGTGGGAGAACTGTCTTTCTCCACGCACAGGCCAGGTGGTTCCGGGGATTGACCTCTCTCTCCCAGGCTTGGACAAGCAGAGCATCCTACATCCCCAGCTACAGTTACTGGCTGATATGGTTTGGCTGTGTCCCCACCCAAATCTCATCTTGAATTCCCACGTGTTGTGGGAGGGACCCAGTGGGAGGTGACTGAATCATGGGGGCAGGTCTTTCCCGTGCTGTTCTTGTGACAGTGAGTAAGTCTCACGAGATCTGATGGTTTTATAGAGAGGAGTTCCCCTGCACAAGCTCTTTCTCTTGCCTGCTGCCATCCTTGTAAGATGTCATTGCTCCCCCTTTGCCTTCCACCATGATTGTAGGGCTTCTCCTGCCACATGGAACTGTGAGTCCATTAAACTCTTTTTCCTGTATAAATTACTGAGTCTCGGGTATACCTTTATCAGCAGCCTGAAAACGGACGAATACACTGGGCTAGGCTTGGTCATGTGACCCAGGTCAGTCAATGAAACACAGGCTTGGGACTTTTGCAGGGATAATTTAGACAGGAAGGCTCTTTTCCCATTAGGGTGCTAAGCTGGGCTAATATGTCAAACCAGCTGGCAGTCTCTCTTTTTAACCACATGGAGGAATCCCTTGCAAGTAGAAAAAAAAAGCAAAGCTATTAGACAGAGGAGGGTAGAGCTGAAGATGGGATGAGAGACAGCCCTGATGACATTGTTTGAATCCCTGGATCCAGCTGGTCCTGAAGCTTGCCTACCACCCCTGGTCTTTTAGGTATTTGAACCCATCAGTTCCTTGTTTTGCCTAAACAGACTGTGGTTAGGTTCAGAATACTAGTTTAAACACCCGTCCCTGAGTTCTTTCGTAGGATGCACTTGCCGTCCCAGGGCCTTTACTGTCTTAGTTGGATGATGGGTAAACAGCCTTTCTCCTGTACTTGGGCGGAAGCCCTGGTGCCTGCTATATCTGGGCTTTGATGCCTGAGTCAGGATCTTGAACCTTCTCTGCAGGCATCTCCTTTCATGGGAAGCCCAGCAACTTGGCTGTTAGACTTGAGGTCAAATCCTGGCCCTGCCACTCGGCAGGTGACCCTGTCTGCACCTCACTGTCCTCATCTTTACAACAGGAGTAATAGCTCCACCTCCCAGGATGTCGGGGGAATGAATGAGAGATGCTCTGAAGCACCAGGCAAGGTGCTGGCGGATGTGGGAACTGTTTCAATTATTGTATTTGTGCCTCACACACCCAGAGTGAAAGGGAAGCTGTGGGCTGGTCTCACAGGCCAGCCCCTGCAGCCTCTGCAGTTTTTAATGAATGAATGAAATAAAATAAAAGAAACCTAGTTGCCCCTTAGGTACTTACGTGTGGCCTTCAAAGCACATAGAAGGGCCCACGACGTTGGCTGCCCCGCTGCAGATTTTAAACGCAAAGTGGTTGGCTGGGCAGGGCTTGATGAGGCCACACTTGTACTTTACAACCTCTGGGAAGGAAAGAGACCAGTTTTGGTGGGCAGCAGCTCGGGAGGTGCTTGGGGAGGGGAGGGCCGGGGCTAGGGCCAGGGTGCAGCTTGGGATGAAGCTCGGAGCCTCTTTCTGGGGGAGCCTTCGCTGACAGCAAAGTCTGGGAGATACGCCCTTCTGTGCTCCATGGCGTCTCCAATGCGGCCCCCACCAGAGCACACAGGACCAGCCCAGAATTAATTTTTGGGCTTTCCATCACAGCTCCAGCCCTAGCAGGACACCCTCAGTAAACGTAACTAGAGTAAACCTGAGTCACCATGATGAAGGGACTCTCCTGAGAACCTCTCATTTGGGCCACGGCAGCCTTCTGAGTCCCCAGAGGCCCCTGTTGAGAACTCCCAGGGACTCTGGTGGGATGGGTGGGAGCACCTCTCTCTAGCCAGGTTCCCTTGGGCAAGTTTTCAACCTCCTTGCACCCCACTTTATCTGCAAAATGGAATATCTGTTGTGCCTCCCCACTGGGTTGTTGTGAGGAATACATGAGTGTGGTTTAATGCTCAGTACACACTGGCTATTCTTCTTCTCATCATTCATTCATTTATCACTCATTTCCTGAGCATCTACTAAGTGCCTGACACTGGGATACAACAGAGAACAGGCAGAGGGTTCCAATTCTCCCACTGGGAGCTCAACACGGTGTTGGGAGCCCACTGGGTACTCACTAAGTGGCACCTCTGGTGATGTTGGCTGTTCCTAAGACCTACATCTTCTCCATGCAGCCTTCACAGGGTAAACTGGGGAGGTCCATGCCTGAGGAGAGATGCTGGTGGTACCTAGAGATGTGGCTGAGCGGCTGAGCCCTCAATGTGCTCTTTGACAGCTGGGATGACATCCGCCCTTGCAGCCTGGCATGTTCTAATTCATCCTAATGTGTGCTTTTTAGCACCAGCTGACAGTTTGGAAGGCAGCATTAGGGAGGATTGGGTAAACATGGATTTGGAGAATGCTGACCTGCTAAGGGAAAGCGGGGGTTGGGCAGCCTTTCCCTCCCCAGCCCCTGTGCCAGGCGTCTGGCCAAGGTCTGCCAGTGTGTGCTTTGGAGCAAAGCTGCAGGCTCCTTAAGGAAGCTTGCAGACGCCAAGACCTTGCTACATGCAAGGCACTGGGGCTAGGACTTTATGTTTATTATCTTATTGACTCATCCTGAAAACTCCTGTGCCTGGCACATAGTAGGCACTGGATAGTCTTCATTGCATAACACATACAACATTTGGGCCAGGATGCACCTGAGGCTGGAAGGGACCATGTGGTTTCCAGGGCTTTCCCTGGTCTATAAGGAGCTTTTATGTGAATCAGGAAAATGCACCCCTCTGGAGGGGGCACAACCCACTTGTGCCAGGCTTGTAGGTAAAGGTGCCCCTTCTAGGAGCAAATGCAGCCCACACCAGGGAACCCTGCTGGCTTAGTTTCCCTTCACTGAGCAGGCAACCCTGAGAATCTGAGAGGAAATGCTTGTTTGGGGTTTCCCCTCTCCTGGTTTCAGCACACACACCTGATGGGTGGGACTGAACTCAAACCATGACATTGTCACCCAGAGAGTGGGTAGGGGGCAGAGGCATCTGTGAAGGGCTGTTCAGGAGAGAGTGGGTATCCAAGCCTGTGGCTTAGGGGCGAGAGGGCCGGACTGGGGGTGGACCAACTCCCCTTCTCCTCCTTCTTCGCAGGATCCCTATGAAAGGTGCCCAGCCTCCACCTTTGGGATTGGCTGAGGAGCGATGCTGGGGAGGGAAGCCAGGGCATGGCTCCTGGTCTCCTACAGCCTTGGGGTCCCACCTCCAGCCACGTTCACCCCTCACCCAGAGAGTCTCACCTATGCAGGGAGATCATTCCCAGCCCTGGGGACCACTTCTGGAGTTTGCCCAGAGCCTAATCAATTGCAGCTAAGTCTGATAAACCTGATGTCAACAGGCTGGCTTAAGCAGGCTTTTCCAGCATTGATTTTCTGACCATCCAGCCTTCACGGTCATGCTGCTGGATGAAGGGAGATGAGGCCAAGGGGGGCTCAACCTCTGGGAGGCAGGAGATTTGCTCTCTGGGTTCTGGCATAGAAGGCCGCTCCCATCAGCTGCCTCAATCCCTGAGACCCCTGGGAACCCTTGTGCTGTTGCTCAGGGCATGGAGCTGGTGTGCTACCAAGAGCACTAGGGCAGGGGTGCATTCAGGAAATAGGCTGCTCTTTCATTAATCTGCTTTGTGGCTTGCCAGAAATTGCTCCCTTTATCTTTGCCAACTGTGAAATCAGGGAGTTGGTTTAGATCAGGGTTGTCAAACAGGTTTCCTCTTAAATGTCAATGTGGACCTCCTGTTAAAGGCTTAATGATAAAGTTCTCAAGTCTGCCTATGGGCTTGGAGGGAAAGAATGCTGGGATCGATTGGAGATGTCTGCTATGGGAACAGGCAGGGTGGAAAGCAGCATGTGTGCTTGAATTTGCCATCTCCCCAGCAGGTGATGTCTAAGCATTTGATAGCAACAAGATGCTGTGACACTCTGTGTTCACTTCAGAATATGACTGAGGAGGCTTCAGGGAGCTAGGGTTAAGGGTGTAGGGTGAATGATTTGTGTTGCTTCATATTGTCTTTGCCTTCTGTAACCTTGCAGTGTACTGGGGCACCCATGTCCTTCTTAGTCAGGTAAAATCCTATTTTAGGAGCCACAGCCCTCTTCAGAGTCACCACCATGTTGAGAAGGAAATGGAGAGGGCCTGGAGGTATTGCCTCTTGCAAAGAGGGGTTGAGGGGGTGGGCTTGGGACTAGATGGTGGAGGGGGTTTGACTCCTGCCTCACCACTTATAGTTATGTGACCTTGGCCAAGAGATTTCACTTCTCAGTGTCTTAGTTTCCTTATCTACAAAAGGGGCTAATTATAGCACCAACATAAGGTTGTATGTAGGATTGCATGAGATGCCTGTGAAGTTCTGAATCCAGTGTCTGGCACATAATAGGCACTCAATCAATGTTACTACTGCCATAATCACAGCTCTCCCTCCCTTCCTTGTCCTGACTCTCTAGCCAAGGCCTCCACTGGAGCATTCTTGCCTCTAGGCCTTTGCAGAGAGGACACCTCCTCCCAGAAGCCTTCCCTGATCCTCCCATTGGAAGAGGGTGCCCCTCCTGGAACCCAGAGCACTTTCTCCACTTCTCTTGGCAGGTCTAACATTTCCACCCCAACAGACAATCAGCACCCCTTCTGTTTGTCTCTGGGGCCCCTGTAGTGCCTGACATGGTCTCTGGCACTTTGCAGCAGGAATCCTGAGCCAAGCCTGGGGTCACTGCAATAGGGTTAAGGAGCTCATCCCTGGCCCTTGGGCTCCCAGCTGTGTGGGGTTGTCGGGGGCAGGAGATGGGCAGGGGCAGGGTGTGGTCCAGACTGCAGCAGGGGAACTGAAGAAGGGGCAGAGTTGAACTGTGTCCCTACAGTCTGAATGGCTGAGAGGAGGCCACCCCTACCACAGGGCTTAGGGACTTTAGAAGGCACCGTTGGGTCATGGAAGGAGAGGATCGGGAAGAATCTGGAAGCCCAGGTTTCTTGGGAACCTGCAGGGTTAGTAGCAGGGGCCCTGGGCCTTCTTGCCCTAGGGCAAATGGGAGCAGGGGGTGAGTGGATGAGTTTGGGGGAGGTGTGGAGCTGCACAGATACTCACGGATCTCCTTGGTGGATGGTGGTGCTGGAGAGAAGACAGAATCTGGTTAGAGGAAAAGCACTTCGGACCCTCCTGCAGGAGGGAGGTTGGGGGCTAGGGGCTGGGGAGTGGGAAGAAGGGGCTTTAAATTGGCACTATTGAAATGAACTAAAAATCCCTTGCCACTGTCACCCCTTCACACAAATACATACACACACAGCACACATATACACAGATACACATGTGTACACATATGCACACACACATACACATGCACACACATGCATGCAGATATATGTGACACTCATGTATGCATACAGACACAGACATGCACACATATACAGACACACGTGTGCACATACAGACATGTGTACACACACATGCAGACATACATACGCATGTGTGTGCATATACACATGTACAAGACACACACGACTCTCCCTTGGTTCAAAAGAAGCTGGACTGTTTGAGACCCACTGGAATTTGTGCCCTAGTTCCTAGTATATGACTGCATGAGACATTTAACCTCCCTGGGCCTCAGTTTCCTTGATGGCACATGAAGATGGCACATGTGATGACAGCCACCCTCAAGGGGCTGTGGAGGGGGCCCAGTGAGATCACTCTGTGAGAGCCGAGCCCAGTGCCTGGCCCCTGGGCCCCAGTGAAGGGTACAGTTGTGCTGCTGTGGGTGTTTGGCCCATATTGGGGTGTCTCTTTCCTGACTGTCCGCACTGCATACTGTCTGCACTCGCTCTAGGGCCCTTGGCCACTTCCTGACATCTTATACCACGTCCTAGTTGTTTTGCTGGTTCTACATCGTATCTCCCACCATGCCAGCAGTGACATCTGGAGGACAGGACCTCCAGAGGAAGCAGAAATGCTAGGGGAAGAAGCTCTCCTTTTATGGGGGAACCCCCCAACACTTACACACTTTCCATTTGGTTCTCAGGGGCTGTCCATCTGGAAATGTCCCTACCCCTTGCCTCCAAGGCCCCAGGAGTGGCATGAGACCCAAGCTGGGTCAATCATAGTATCACATTCCTCTGGAGACAGAGCCCTTCCCTACTTCCCTATGTTGATATATAGCTGTGTGGGGGAGAGAGAGAGAAGAGAGAGAGAGAGAGAGAGAGAGAAAGAGAGAGAGAGAAAGTGCTTTTTCAGCCAGGTGAGAAGATGAGCATCAGGAGAGAAACCATCATGCCTGCCTTAGAGAGAGAGCTGCCCATGGAATGAGGCCCTAACCTGTTGAGGTCAAGTAGCAACAAGCAGAGCCCAGGGATGTAGAAAGAAGAGAGACCGGCTTTGGGACCTTCATGGGAGACTCCCAGATTCAGCCACACCTGAAGTCACAAGATGCCCGTAATGGACCATCAAGACATGTTTTGTTGAAACCAGTTAGAGCTGAGTTGGTCACTCTCATCTGAAATAACCCTGTCTAACTTTCCAGGCACAGGGGTTCTTATTCTGGTTTCTGTGCCATGATTCTCTTTGGCAGTTTGGAAAAGCCGTGAACTCCCCTCAGAATAAAGTTATTCTCACTTCCCTTGAGACACTTATCACTTTATACTCCAACAGACTGTGTTATTAAATGCATAAAGTAAAATAAATTGGAAACCAATTATATATCAATGTAATATATTTTGCAAAAACAAAAACCAAATTTGTGCTATAGTAATATATGTGCTTCTATATCAGTGCATTAAATAATAAAATGAGGGTATGTGCACCCAGGTTAGGAACCTCTGAAGTAAATGAAAATTACCCCCTTCAGTGCTGAAACACAAATGGTTCTTACTGGCCATCTTTCCCACTGGTTACATTTCCTGCTACTGTAAACATTTCTCGAGACTCTGCATCATGTTAATGCACTTTCACTTTTCTACATGCTGTAATCAAGTCTGTTTCTCTGACTCAGACCATGAGCAGGGCTATGTGTTCCTCATTCAGGGTCTCTGGGGCCGAACACAGAGTTCGAAACCCAGCAGTCACTTGATGATGGTTGGTTGGAGGTGTTGACTTGTCAAACCTCAAGTAGCTGGATACTGAGAGACAAATAATTACTGGGTCTCTTTTCAATTACTACCCCTTTCCCACCTCGGGCTGGGGCTCTCTCCTCTAGAGGACACCCCTGAGCCTCCTACACTGACCTGGGCCCCTCACCTTTGAGGCCATTAATGCAGCCACATCACTGTCTAGTTTGTAAAAACAGCGATCCTGGGGAGGTGGTGGGGACATGGTGGCCACCAAGCATCTATATAAACTTATAAATCATCTCAGCATGGGCTGTGGAACATGCTTGACTAGAAGCAAACAAGGTAAGGGATCACAGACACTCCACTGTGGGGTCATGTTCAAGACTGGTTTACTTGCTGCCTTAGGAAGCTGGGAGAGGCCTGGGTCAGTGATGTTTGTGAAGATGTCAGTGTAGGTGGTTCTTGGTCTTCAAACGGGACGAATCCAGAGATACAAATCCCTTCCCTTCACTTCTTCCTTTGATCAGAAAGGATTTGAACCTGGAACACCTGGGTTCCTGTTCTTGTTCTAATATCTCCAAGAGGAACTTGGGTGAGTTTTTAAATCTCCTCAAGCTTCTGTTTTCTCAGAACACACGTGAAACCACATCAAGGATTGTGCTTGAGTCCATTCCACAACCATGCCATAGATCACTCTGTGGGACATTTGTGCAGGTTAAATGAGACTATGCATGTAAAGCAGCTAGCATCCAGCATCCTTCCACTTGTCCATCCATTCATTCATTCACCTGTCCACCCACCCATCATCCACCAACCCACCCACCCACCATCTACCTATGTTGTCATCCACCCATCCATCTACTCACTCATCCCTTCTCCAGCCACTCGTCCATCCATCCACCCTTCCCTCCATCTACCCACTCATCCCTTCTCCCCCAACCCATCCATCTGCTTATCTTTCCATCTATCCATCCAGCCATTCACACATGCACCCACCCACTCATCCATTCTCCACCCACCCATTCATTCACCCATCTCCTCATTTGCCCTTTCATCTGTCCATCTACTCATCCCTCCATCTACCCATCCAACCATCTATTTATCTATCCACCCATCCACTCAGCCATTCTTCACTTATCCATCCATTTATCCATCCATCCATCCATCCATCCATCCATCCATCCATCCATCCATCTCTCCATCTACCCATCCATCCATCTACTCATTCTGCCATCTACCCATCCATCCACCCATCCATTTATCCATGCATCCATCCACCCATCCACCTGTTTTTTTTTTTTTTCACTCATCAAATGTTTACTAGGCATCTGCTCTGTGCCAGGCACTTAGAGAGGTGAATGCACACAACATAAAATCCTTGTCTTCAGGAAGCTCACATTCTAGGGTGTGGAGACAGGCAACAAACAACGAAACATAAAAACCATAATGACAGATAATGGTGGTGTTCTGATGGAAAAAGCCTGACATGAGAGAAGCTAAACTAGGAGGAAGGGGTGCAACCTTAGCTGAGACTGGAAAGCAGAGAAGGAGCCAGGCGGGAGGGTGGGTGGCAGGTCGGGGGGATCTGCATGAAGAGATACAGGAAGAGGGAGCAGTAGGTGCAGGTGAAGACACTCAATACATGATTTTCTTTCTTCCCTTCCTCCCACCTCCCTTCCTTCTGTTCTTCCTCCCTCTGTTCTTCTTCCTTTCTTTCCTTCCTTCTTGGGGTCACCTTTTCTAAGTGGTCCTCGATGTGGGCACATGTGTTGCCCAGGGCCTTGCAATGCACCTCTGTTCCCCATGGACTCTACTCTTCCTGGCAGCCTGGGGGTGCCCCCTCTCCCTGAAATGGCTGGGGTCCCAAAGGTGGCACAGCTTGTCATGTCTCCAGGGTCACCTAGGGATGGAGGGAAGAATATGTCTTCATCCTCCAGGCATGGTCTGCAGTTGTTGCCCCCAGCATTGAGCCCCACTCACCCAGCCAGCGTGGCAGACGGATGGTTTTCATGCTGAAGCTCATGTAACTTCGAACAAAGATCCATGTCGTGATTATGGCAAAGATGAGGGCCAGGAGGCGAAGCACACCTGCCGAGCAAGGGGATGCTGCCAGGAGACCACAGAGCCAAGACCACATCGCAAGACCACGTGTGAGTTCTTCCCGAACTGCACAGACCCCATGCTATAGGCTCAGACCACATCCACGCTGGGGACCAGACCATGGGACCATGTGTGAATTTGTCCAGTGGCCAGATGGTGAGATTGTGCTGCCAGGTCATGTGGCAACATTTACCCAAGTGGGTCCCCTAGGAGAGAAAGTTAAAAAGGTTCCTGCCTGGGCTCCACTTAGCCCTCCAGAGAGAGAGAATCTCTAGCAATGAGGCCAGCATTCTGGACCTTTCTATAGCCCCTTAAGGGGAGGCCTGAGAACTGCAGTGGGAGGGCAGGACTCTGGGAGGGGAGCTCTGGAACAGGAGTAAAGAAGGCTGTGGCCAGTGCTCAGGGCAGCCAGCAGTGCTGTGTGACTCTGAGCAGGAGCTCAGCCTCTCTGAGCTGGAGTCCCTCAGGCACAGAGCAGACATGGTAACACCCTTGCCCCTGAGCTTGTTGGCAGGGATATTGTAGTTGTCAAAAATAGGCAGCCTCCAAGTGGCTTGGGGTTGGGGCCGCCCCCCACAGTTTCCATCAATTCTCCCTCAAGGCCTCCACAAATAACTGCACACTGGACTTGCTGTGCAGCTTCCAGACAAGCCACAGCTCCCTGATCCCTGCCTCATGGCCAGATTGCTTTCTGATTCCCCTATGTGATTGGGGAACAATGCCACACATGGGGATGAGCCACCTGCAGTTCCCTTTCTTTACAGGGACCAGAAAGCAGGCTCCATTTCACATCCCTGCTACCTTCTGAATCAGACCCACCCATTCTGCTGTGACCCTCGAGGCGCAGGCCCAGCTGTGGCACCCCTCCCTCTGACCTCCCTGTCGGCATCTCCCCTGTTCCTCAGCCCTGAATTCAGCTCTAGAGCCTTGAACTAGTCTCTGACTACTCAGGCTGGGGAGAAGGCCCGCTGGGTCCTGTGGGGCGGGATGCAGGTCTGTCGGGACGTGGTCTTCAATGGCACAGCATGGCTCTAGGCACGCAGAATTCCTCTTGAGTATCAGCTCATGTTCACACAGAACTCACTTTTGTGCCAGGCACCATGTGAGCAACTTTTGAATACATTATCTCAGTTCATTCTCTGACTAACCCTGTGTGCTGGATACTATTGATTATTCCCATTTTACTTATGAGGAAACTGAGAGGCGGTCACTTCCCCACTGTCACTTGGCTGGTAAGTGTCAAAAGTGGGGTTTAAACCCAGAGAAGTAAGCTGACTTCAAAACCCCGTGCTCCTGACTCCTTACAGCTGTTCTGGAATGTAAACGAGGCAGGTGCATTTCCTGTTTGCTGCCTCAGTTTCCCTCTCTGTACAGAAGGGGTTACAGTATGAAGGTGTGGACTAGAAGGCCTTTGCCTCCCTTGTGCCCAGCCCTGTGGTGTAAAAATTCTAGAATAGCCCTCCTCGAGGTAAATATTTTTGTCTCTAATTTCCAACCAGGCCAAGGGTTTCCAACATGGGCACTCTCAACGATCCCAGCCAGGTGGGGCCTCTGTGCAGAAGTTCCTCCTGCCCTTCAGCCTAGAGACAGGAAGTCACCTCTTCTACTCCTCCAGGCTCCCCTGGATTGCTTTCCTCCTGGAATTTGGGCCTGACCATTTGAGAACAGATACAGCCAAATCACTGTGAGCCCAGAACGGGTGGACACAGCTGACAGAAAAATGCCTCCAAAACCAATTTCAGAGCCTACCTGACACTCTCATCCTGTCCAGGTGAAGGGTGGTTTGGGGTCAGCTTCCACCTATGAAGAGAAGAAAATCCAGTTGGAAACTGGCATCAGGTCTGCAAGTGACCAGGCCTGAAGATGAGGGACAGGGACTTCTACCTGGGGAGATCATAATTCTTTCAGTTGGGTTCGTCACCACCTGCCATATGAACAAGAGGGCAACTTTCCTCTTTTTCTGTCTGCCTCCACCTCTCCTTCACTCTTGTCCCTGGAATTTTATATTCAATTCGCCATGTTTTTTTGAAGTGCAGAAAATAGAGAGAAGTGTAGTCTGGTAAGCCACTGTCTTTTGTAATATTTGATTTATTCACTTATCCATCTATCTATTTGTTCATCCATCTGTTCACCCATCCATCCGACAATCCATCAGTTGATTTATCCATCCATCCATCCATCCATCCATCCATTCATCCATCTACCCATCCTCTATCCATTCATTTTTCCATCCATCTATCTATCCTTTATCTACCTGTCCATCTATCCTTTTATCCATCTGTTTGGCCCTCCTTCCTCTCCTTCCTTCCTACCAGCCAGCCAGCGAGGCTGAGCTAGCTAGCTGCAGTGAAACCATCAGGGAGCAGAAGCCCAAGCGATCTTTGTTTATCGTACCAAAATAAACAGTAATCACAACTCACATATTACAGGTGACTTTGTGCCAGGTGCCATCTATGCATTATCTCTTTAATCCTCACAGCCCCCATGTTAGGAATGAGTAAGCAAGACTCACCGTGGCTAAGCCCAGGGTTGTTCGGCTTGCAAGGGTGACAGCCAGAATTTGGATGCAGGTTTCCAGCTGCTGAACACTCCTGACACCCCCTTCCTCCGCCCTACTGGGGTCTCACTGCCAAGAATTTTTATCTCAGAGGAGGGTTGAAACCAATGTTCCCTCCCTTATTCAGTTCTGAGCAGAGCAGGGTCATCCTTCTCTCCACCTCCCCCTGTATCACCCTCCAGGTGCTGAGCAGTTACCAGTGATTTGCAGCTTTGAAACCCCCAGGAGGTCTGTGGAGACTTAGAGGACATTAGGTCTTTGGTCCCAGACTTCCCACACCAGCTCCAAGGCAGCAGGTAACCTTCTCTGACTGTGATCACCTCTCCCACAGCTCTTCCTGCCCCTCCCACCCCAGAATCTTTATCCTAAAAATCCATCTCAACAGACATGGTCTCCAAAGTTCAACTGCCAAAGGCTGAGACCTGAGACAGGAGACTGGGCTCACGCCTGGCACAGCCCCCAACACCCTCTTCAACCTTGGGCAAGTCTATTTGCCTCCTTGGCCCTCCTGTATGTACACTGAGAGGTGCTCTGTCTGGACCAGTCGTTAATGTTTAAGCAACAATAACAACAACAGCAACTACAAAACCACATCTCCTCCTGTGAATTGAAAAGTCCTCCCACCGCCCTGATCCTACTCCTCTGGGGCCTTCCAGGTTAGAAAACCGGGCTGCCACTTGGCTCTACCCACAGACAAATTGTGGAACTTTAACTTCCTGAAATTCAGATCACCAGCTTTTTTTTTTTCCAGATAAAAAATATATTATGATCATGACTGTGCTTCGGATGTGACCTACAGTCCAAGAACCTAGGTTCCTGGATAAGACTCAAAAGACATTTGGGAGGAACCCCATGTTAGATAAGCCAGGAGAGTCGGTGGCTGGACAGGATGGAAGGACAGGGACAGGGTTGGACAGATGGGGTTGGATGGACAGACAGACATGAATATTCACAGAGGGTGTGCAGAGACATTCCAGTCTGGGACAGGGGTGAAGGGGGAGAGGGAGAGAAGGGGGAGTGGGGAAGAGAGAGAGAGAGAGAGAGAGAGAGAATGAGAAGAGGGAGACAGAACAAGTACTTTTAATACGCGCACACAGATTCAGAGAGAAACACTCAGAGACTGACGAGAGAGAGAGGGACAGAGACAGAGGGTAGGGGACACACACCTGGGCAGAGGGCTAGCCTCTTGCTGTCTTGTCCATGCTGAGCAGGAAATCTGGCTTCAGGGCAGTGGGGTGGAGAGGGCCGGGGGCCAGTCCCTGTTGGGCTGTGAGAGCTCCCAAGCCTGCTCTTCCTCTGGGCTGAGTTGCCCACCCAGCACCTGCAGGCCTACCTGGTGTCCTGAGTTTCTAGCCTGCTCACCCTGGTAGCCTGTGAGAGCTCTGGAGCTGGGGCCCAGGACTGGCCTGCTGGGGTGGGGAGGGAGAAAGAGCAGGTACGTAGGTACAGGAACAGGTACGCGGGGTGGAGCAAGAATCCCTCTGTAGCCACCCAAACCCAAAAGAGTGTGTTTTCTCCTTCTTCCTGTTGGAGATTGTCCCAACCTGTTATTCAGGTTACAAAGTTGCCCAGCAAAGGAACGAGGAGAAAAGTTCTAGTGGCCTGGATGCTTACCTAGCCAGCCTAGCATGGCTAAGTCGGCTTTGGGGTGGTGTGTGTGCAAGTGGCAGTGGAAGGCGAGGGGGCAGGGCTGGGGACAAGGTGGGGTTGGTGAAGGCATGAATCACTGCGAGCCACCCCATTCCTGCCGTTGTCCATCCTCACTGTCCTTGGACATCTCCCTCTGTCCTGCCCTTCGCCATGGCTCCCTTCTCATTTCTGGCTGCAGGTCAGCCATGCGTGTAAGCCCCAAGCTTCTCTTTTCAATGGCAGGCCTAGGCTGTGGGGCGTTGAGGAAGTGCTGGATGAATATTTGGAAACTGAATGAATTGAATTCTTGCATCGTCCTGGAAGGTTAGAATGATTAAACCACCAGGTAGAGAAGGAAGCTGAAGTTCAGAAAGGGCAAGTCACTTGTTTAAGGCCACACAGTCAGTTGTAGGGCTCATTTCTAAAGCATTCTCTGAGCATCCCTGGGAAGACGGGGAAATATGGCTGTGAGCAAGACAAGTTCTGGAGCAGCCCCAGGCCTTTGCACTTCCGAGTCCCTCTGTCTGAACACCGTTCTCCTATTTCTTTGTCTGGAATACTCCTACTTATCTTTCAGGTCTCAGTGGAGAAATCACGTCAGGGAAGCCTTCCCTGACCCTCTGAGTCAAGGTTCAACACCTACCTGTGGTCCTGGATGGGAGCACATCCATTATGGCAGCCTGCCCTGTCATAAGTGTCTGGCCAATCAGAGCTTCGCAATTTCCCTGTGATTGGTTCAGGAGTGAGTATGTGATCCAAGCAAGGCCAACCAGACTTTGCCCTGCGATTGATGTATGGGAAACTGGGGAGAGAGAGGCTCTCTTCTCCCTGGAGATGCTAAGCTAGATGCAATAAGTCTGGGGCTGCTGAGGTCCCATCCTCAACCTCTATGGTGCATCCCTCCTGTGGTAGACGTGTCCTGCCAGCAGATGCAAATACAGGGGCAGAGCAGCTGGGTCAGTACATGTGATCTCAGTCTTAAAAGAATCAGGCAGTGAAAGTCTGTGATGTTGGGAAAAGAGGACGAATTTTTGGATCAGACAGACTTGGGTTTGCCACTTACTAGTTGTTGTGTTTTTCCCCACATCTCTCCAGGCTTTGATTTCTTTCCTTTGTGGAAAGAAGGTGACGCTATCTACCTGTCCTGGAAGGGGTGTTGGGCAGTGAGGCCACCTGTCTGGAAGGGGTTCGCCAGCCTGGCAGGGTCCACTTGTCTCTTCCCTGTTGATAGGCCCCATTCACTCTGCTGCCTCTCGCCAGTGCACCTCCAGGACACGATTCCTATACGGATGTTTGTTCTTTCTGCAGACCCAAAATGCCATCACAGCATCTTTCTGCCTGCCGGTCTGTGACATTTCTTAAAGGCCCTACAGGAGCTGGGATGTCAGCCTTCCTGCTGCCTGTGGCCTTCTGTACACAGGGCCTTTCATCTCAACCATGACCTGTCCCAGAGCCATGATGAATAGAGAAAGAGATGCCGTCTCTCCAGGATGAGAGCGTGGAGCAGTGCACCCTGGTGGAGAAATAAGTGGCTATTTTCCCTGCTTAAATCCTGGCTCCTGGCCCTTCCCCGGCATTCTGTGAATCTCTCCATGAAGGCACCTTGTCAGCCTTCACAGTCAGCCCTGATTTTCAGGCCAGCTTCCCCTCCAGGGAGTGGCTCTCAAAGGCCTTCTTCATCCGCGGCCAGATGCTAGCACCAAGGCACACAGTAGGTATGCAGTAAATGTTGTTGGAAGGAAGGAAGTGGGTTACCATTTGGGAAAGGAAACTGGGAGGTAAAAAGCTAGGAGCTGCTCCCTCCGTCTAAATGACTTCTTTTTTTTTTTTTTTCACCTCATTCCTAACATTTTTCTCCGAAGTAGAAGTCTGCCCAGAAGACAGGCTCAGAGTCTAGAACCTGACTAGTCTCTTCTGGAAATTCAAGTCCGGCTATTTTTCTCATTATCCTGGGAAATTCTGCAGACAGAGTGTGGTCACTAGCGGCAGAGAGGTTCTATCAGTTCTTCCTCTTCAGGCTTCTTTCTGCTCCGCTTGCCTCTACCAGCAATGCTGCTTGAGCAAGAATTCATTGCAGGGGGTGAAATCTGTGTGCATGAGTGTGGAAGATAGAAACTCTACAGAGACTGACAGTGACAGGCCTGAGGGAGACAGACTCCAGAAGAAAGAGACAAGACTGAGGTAGAGAGACAAGCAGAATGAAAAAGAAACAGAGACACTCAGAGACTGGAAGTGACTGGCATATCAACAGACACACAGGCGCACATGTAGGCATGCGTGCACGTGAGTCAGAGCACTGCCATGGGTCCTGCCCTGAACCAGGGGGTGTGCAACCCTGCCCAGCCCCAGTTGTCCCTTGCTGTGAGTCTCCCATCATCCCCAAAAGCCATCCTGAACACCCGCAATTGTGGCCCAGGCCTGTGTGAAGTAATCAAAGTAACCAGAGGCCCCCATTCATGCTCTAAATGGTCCTTCTTATAAACACCCAATATTTATGGACATTTATTGATCATGTCACCAATACAGAGGGGGAGATAAACAGCGAATAAATCCATAAACAATAAGACTGGTGGTTTGAACAATTTGTTCCAGTGACATTTATTTTGGAAGGAAATAAGCCCATTATTCCCTGTTTTAATTTTATTTATTGGTGTTAATGGTTTTCTCCAGCTGTGGCCAATGGTAGAATTATTGGGCCAGTCAGAGCTTAATGGCAGGAAATGCAAGAAGATACGAAAAGGTGCAGGATTCTGAGGGTTTTTACTCCTCAAGTTCCTGGGGGGTGCTTCCCAGAATAAGACAACAAATGCCACATGCCAGATACTATCCTGAGACTCTGACTTATTTTAACTAATTTAATCTTACAACAGCTCAATGAAGAAGTAAGGGAAACTGAGGCACAGGGGTCAAGTCATATAGCTGGTGAGAGTTAAAGATAGAAAAGATCCCAGAAATAAACCCAGGTGATGTGTGTCAGGAGACCACATTCTTAACCACTTTGCCCAACTCAAGCACAAGTTGTAAAGGACCAGATAGCAAATATTTTGGGCTTGGCAGGCCATATGTTCTTTTACAACTACTCAGCTCTGCCTTTGTAGGAGGAAAGCAGCCACAGACAATATATAAATGAATAAATGTAACTGTGTTCCAATAAAACTTTGTTTATAAAAACATGTGGCTGGCTGCATTTGACCTGTGGGCTGTTGTTTGCCCACCTCTGCCCTAGGTGTGGCCTCTTTTAGCTCCAGGTGGACTAGGCTTCAGGTGTTCCTTTTGCTGAGCTTCGGCTTGCCTGGCTTTGGCTCAGCTAAGGTGAGGGAGAAAGGAGGCTCCCATGGGATAAGAGTGAGTTTCTAAGATTCTGTTCTTGCACCCCCATGTCTTTCACCAGCCAGTACCCTCCTCAGGGGGTGGCTCCATGAGCTCTGCTCACTTGGCAGGGGTCAGCCACCTCTCCCCTCTCCCCTCTCCTCAGATAGGTTTTAGGGAGACTTTCCTCCCATTCACCGGACAGATCAACCTCTGAAGGTGCTACGCTCAGTACCTGGTCCCCAGGTCACCCTCAGTAAGTGGCATCTCCAGTCATATTTGCACCCTTCCACTTTGCAGAGGCCTCGTGTGGCCTGGGAATTTGGAGTCTGTATAACATGGTGGCTAAGAGTGGGGGCTTTGGTGCCCATCTAGGTCCTGCCATGGGAGTGTGGACACAGTCCCCTCCCGGCCTCAGCTTCCTTTCACATAGCCATCATGATCTCTAATTTAGTGAAGATTAAAGGCAAGAATGCACCCAAAACCCAGCCCCTGGCACAGAGGAAGTGCTCTGCAAGTAACAGTTGTTAATCAAGCAGGCCTTCTTGCCCTCTCCCTTGGAGATGCTCCTCGAACCCTCCATCCCCCTTCTCAAGGAGGCAGAAATAGGCTGAAGAAGAGGGTGTGCTCCACATGGAAAATGGGTTCCTCCAGATCCTAGCAGAGCAGCTAGAGAGAGAGGAAGCCATCTGGACAGACACACAGCCCTTTCCCTTCCCTCCAGTGTCTGAGGGGATGGGGGAAATCTCAGGATACTGGACATCTTCAGGTCCATTAACCCCAGAGGCCAGTTTGTGCCCCAGAATTTCTCTTTGCTGAAAGCTGGGCGTGCATCTCCAGACAGAACTAACTGGATCAGGGTGGGGCTGCGTGGAGTATCTGGGTTCACCCCCTGGCCCTGCAGGCCTGCTGCTGGCCTATCGGAATCACTTCAGCAGGTCAAGCATGAAGCATGAAGAGATTCACCTCCCGCCCAGTGGGTAATTCATTCATTTCCGTCTGAGACAGCTGGGTCTTGACCTCTTTAGTTAGCCAACATGGCTGCCTCCACAACGAAGTCAACAGTGGCTTGGGAAGCCATTAGGAGATAAGTCTTGCCTGGGAAGGCACGGGATCAGGAGATCTCACTGAAGAAGCAATAATCTTAATAACAATCACAATAATAATTCTAATAAGTATTATTAGTATTCTGCCAATATTAAGTCCTGTGTCTTTTCATTTAAATCTCCCAACAATCTTACTGGCAGATTCTTTTTCTTAACTGCATTTACCAGTGAGGAAAGAGCTTTAGAAAGAGTAAGTGGCTGGTCCAGAGTCACATAGGTAGAATGACTTATGTGTTACTGCCATCTGTGACTTGGCTAACAGTAGTTTAATAAAGTAGGGACAGTTTGGAGTCGGGGTGGACATCTGTTTCCCCTTCTTCTGCTGACCACCCTAATTTTCCTTTGGGAATCAACTCCTCCCTCTCAGGCAGTTACTCCCTTCTCTGACTCCAGGAGTGGTTCTGTGGTCCTGGCCTAGCAGATGAGTGTGATCTATCTCTGGGTTTCAGAGATGAGGTCAGACATGGGCAGGTGGCCCAAGCCAAGAAGACCAGAGCCTTCCTAGAACTTTTTGTTCATTTGTTTTTGAAATGGAATCTCACTCTGTTGCCCAGGCTGGAGTGCAGTGGCAATCTCAGCTCACTGCAACCTCTGCCTCCCAGGTTCAAGCGATTCTCCTGCCTCAGCCTCCGCAGTAGCTGGGACTACAGGCATCTGCCCCCATGCCCAGCTAATTATTGTATTTTTAGTAGAGACAAGGTTTCACCATGTTGACCAGGCTGGTCTCAAACTCTTGACCTCAAGTAATCCACCTGCCTCAGCCTCCTGAAGTGCTGGGATTATAGGCGTGGGCCACCATGCCTCGTCTCCTCCTAGCACTTTTGAAGGACTTTCCAGGAGAGTGGAGCTGCCTTTCTGCTGGAGAGGCTAAGTTGGGATGACTCCGAACTGGAGATGTTATATATGTCTTTGCCACCACATGAGTACAGGCTGTCTGAGCATAGAACAACATGGAGAAAAGGCTCCCAGACATAGACACAGAGTGCTGGGCGTGTCATTTTAGCCCCCAGGTCTGCCTTCTTGAAGTTAGAATTATCTCTGGACTTTCCTGTTGTGTATGTCAATACATGCCCTTCATTTGTTGGGCTGGTTTGAGTTGGTTTCTGTCACTTGCACCTAGAAGATTCCTACCCGATGCATGATTTTCTCATTTCAAACTACGGTTACATCTGCAAGAAAGACTCGGATTACATTCCCACCCTACTCCTTCCCTCCTGAGGTTTGAACACTTCAGTCCTCATGGGACCTAAAGAATCAGGGCAACTCTTGGCTTTTTCTCTGTGTCTTCAGCAACAGCCTCCTTCCTGATGGCTTCCATACCAGAAGCCACACTGCTCCTGACATTTTCACCAGAATATTCCTCCAACACAGAACCAATTGTACCTGCAGAAAGGTCCAAGGTCTTGGCTTCGTGCCTGGCTCCTAGCCTCTCCCTGGCCCTGCTGGGTGATTCCCAGCTCCCAGCTCCGTGCCTCTGCTCATAGGGCTTTCTCCACCAGGGCTGCCCTCACCTCTCCTCGCCAGAGGAATCCCATACTTTGTGGAATGTGACCTCCTTTGTGAGGTCCCCCTTCTGCGGCCTGTGCAGGCCTGGATCACTGTCTCTGTGATGTGTGTGTGTGTGTGGGAAGGAGAGAAGAGTGTGGTGGCCAAATGCCTGGATGCTGGAGCTGGACTGCCTGGCCATAAAGCTTCTCTCTACCGTTCATAGCCTTGCCGCCTTGGGCAGGTTACCTCACCTCCTTAGGCCTCAGTAGTTCATCTGCAAAATGGGGATGATAAGACCTCCCATGCAAAGATACTGTATTTAAACCACCTAATCTGTGTACAGTACTCGGCACCATTCTATAGACACAATCAACCCTCCATATGCATTGTCCATTATGGGGACTGCTGTTTGTACTGATCACATAGAACTTGTTCACATCTCTTGTACAGTGCAGTCCCTGACTCCCTTTACTCTCAATCATTGATGTGACTAATTTATCTGATAGGCTGTGAACTTTCTGAGATAGTGTCTGATCATTTCTGAATGTCCAGTTCCATGCAGACTGCCTGGTGCATGGGAGATTCACAGCTTGGACAACAGCACTGTCCTATATTGTGCACCTACTACGTGGCAAGCATCATGGTGGTTTACACACATTGTCTTTTTCAAAATGCACATTGTCAAATCCCAAGGAATTTTCTACAGTCCTCATTCTTTTGAGATAAGGGAGGCTCACACAAGCCCATAAGATAGGCAACTTGCCTAAGGTCACCTGGCTGGGAAAAGGGCAGAACTGGGATTCGAATGCCAAAGGCAGGGTTGCTCTCCCCACAACCTCAAAGACAAATGTCTTTGTCTCCCCAGGCCCCTCCTTGGGGAAGCAAACCTCTGAGCCTCCAGAAGCAAGGGATTGGCACCAACTCTAGGAAACGTCTGCTCCTCTCCAGGGTACCTGCCCTCTGGGACTGCAGGCTGGGTGGGGGCTGCCAGTTCCCCAGGCAGGCTTGTGGGCTGCCCACCTGAAGTCTCACCAGGCCTGCCAGTAGTAGACAGGTAGGTCTCCTCCAAGGAGGAGCAACTGCCCCAGCACCAGGAAATGTTGGCAAATGATGACTTTGAATATCCCCCACCCCAGGGAAGTGCCAATGAGGAAGTTAGGCCCCTGGGTTCTGGAGGCTTCAACATTCCTATGGGAAGCAGCAGGGTCTGTGTGTAAAGATGGAGTTGAGCTCAGGAAGATGTATGCACATGATGACCATAATACAGAAGCCCCTAAACCCTCAACCCTAAACCCAAGGACAGACAGGTAGATGCGCAGATTTGGGCAGATGCTGAGCAATGGCAAACTCCTCCCTAGCCTGTGCAGACCTGGGCGCGACCACCTCACTGACCTCACCTCCCACCACCAGCTACTACCCCTCTCCTGCCTGAGCCACTCTGCCCTCCTCTTTCTTTCCTCCTATTCCCCCTTCTCAGAGATTCTCCACTGACCCAATCTTTTCCTCCCCTACCCTTCACTCCTGAAGGACCTGGCATTCTCTTGGGAGAAGTCTGCCCTGACTCCCAGGCTATCTCCATGGCGTATGTCAAAACTGTTTTGAAAATGACTATCTGTGCAAGTTTTCCCTTTCTGATTATAACCATGTATGATACCTCGTCTTATTAATCATTGTGTCTTGTTTACCTGACATGCAGGAACTGCCCAATTAGTGCTCACTGGATGAATCATCTAGAAGGACACTCTTGTACCCAGGCAGCCCACTTTCAGCCATGGACTTAGAATCCACTGCAGCGTAGAGTCAGTGTGGCATAGTGGGCAGGAGTGCAAGCTTTGTAGCCAGATTGCCTGGGCAAGTTACTAAATCTCTCAGTACCTTGGCTCCCCATCTGCAGTGTGGAAATAATCATGGTGCTTTCCTTGTAGAGGTGATAGGAAGATTAAATGTGTTATTATATGGAGAGCACTTAGCACATCATACATGTTATTTTATGTACTTTAGTGATGATTATCATAGTTGTGTAGACAACGAGAACTTCAGGGATTGATAGGGGATATTCAGACTCTCTCTCCCATTTTACAGATGAGGAAACCGAGTCTTAGTGAAAGGGACTAGCTCAACATTACATAGGTAGAAAATCTCTCAAGTCCATGCACCTCATGACTTTTCAGATCATTACCTTATGAGAAAAATGAGATTTGGGGCCAAAGAACAACATTCCTTTCATTTTTATTCATTTTTCAAATATTTGTGTGGCTCACTGTTGATCATCGGAATGTGTGTTTTTGAATGAATAGATGAGTGAATGAAAGAATGAATGTTGGGGGCCCCTGTAGTTAAGGAAAAAACCCTGCAGTGTGGGTTACCAAATCCCTGGCTGGCATGCCCTACAGTTCTCTCTTGTGCCCAGGGCAGACATAGCTAATCAATCATAGCATGCTTTTGCCTGAGCCCGAACCCAGCCCCAGAATCCTTCTTATCACAGTCTAATTTCATTGATCAGGCATGGTGCCTCAGATGAAATCTGTTTGCCTTCCTGAGTCTGATCTCAGGAATCTCTTCGATTATGTGGTTTCCTTCTTTTTTTCCTTTCATCATTCCATCTCAGGCTCTTTCACTCCTATTTCCCACCCTCCCCACCTCCATTTTCCCCTCTCTCAATCTTGTGTACCTGGTGGCATAGCCCTTTCCATTCTGGGGGGGACGTACCCGAGGGCTCGAGGCTCCCACTTCCCTGCTTCGATGGAGAAGGCGAGGTGGTCCAGCAGGTGCCGTGGGTCCCTGACCCAGCTGACTGCCACCCTGGGCCAGCTTCTGAGAGTCCCGCCTCCCAGTTGCTGGAGGGGTAGTGGCCTCACAGGCGGCCCTCCTCTAGATGCAGCGGGCACAGAGGGTGAGACGGAGTGCTGTGGGCAGCCAGTGGGCCGGCTGCTCCTGCCCTGCGCAGGCTCTGCCCCTCCTTCGAGGAAGTTTGCTATCAACTCTCCCTGCCCTGTTAAACAATCTCATAAGGAAGGAGGAAGTTTAATCTAAGTGCTCATGGGGGAGGAAATGAGTCTAAAGTCTTGCCCGGCTGAGGAGTGGCTTAGAGCCTGCCTGGGGCCTGAGGAGAAGGGCCATGTTCCCTTCCTGTAGAGCTATCCTGGCCTTGGCAAGGAAGGTTTGGGTGGGAATTCAAGCAACTTAATCAGGAACGAGATACCATAGTCTGCCTTCGAAAACAGCCAAAAAACCTTACAGAGAACCCGAGCCTGTGCTAACAACCTCCTCAGGGTCTCGGGGGTGTAGGGCTGGTAAAGCGAGTAGCTGCAGCTGATGATCACCTGCTCTGAGGTTCTGGACTGGAGTCAGGGGGTGCTGGAGGGGTTGGCTGGGAAGAGGGGAACCCAGGCAAGAAACTTGGGACAGGAAAGATGGAGGAGGTCAAAGGCGACTGCAAGATATTAAGCTTGGATGATGGAAAAGGGAGGCTCCTTGGTCAAGAACGAGGAAGATGGGGGAGAGGAAGTGGTTTGGGGAAAGGTTCTGGATTTGGGTTGGGACACACTGAATTAGAGGTTAAAGCTGGAGAGTGTGGGGTGTGGATAAAGGGAAAGAGGGAGAAAGAAAAGAAGGGCTGGTCAGTGGTAGACTTAGTGAAATGGTAAATGCAGCCTTTGTCTCCCTTCTCTCTCCTTAGGACCCAAGGTGCAATGAGAGGGGCTCAGCTTCCCCCTCCCCTGATCCAGCACCCCCAGGCTTTGTCACAAATCATGGTCTCTTTCCCAAATGCTTTCCTCTTAGGAGGAGTTCTTGCCTCGGTCCTTGGCACACAGGCTCCTGGCGACTTCCTCCCTTGTTTGCTGACCCTAAATGCTTCCGTAGGCTATGTAGTCCACTTGGAAGGAATATTCAGGGGCATGAGGTCCAGCAGCTGGTCAGGAAATAAAGATGCGTGCCCAGGGAGCTGGTGCAAGAGAAGACCAGGGAGCGGACCCTGTGTGATGAGGTGCCTGGAGTGGCCCCAGTTCTGCTGTTCCAGCTTCCCATCCCCAGGTAGGCACGTGGGCCCCACTCAGGGTGTACCCCAGGGCCAGGCAGTGCTTTCCTGCACCCTGACTGGCTTTAGGACTGGCCCTGTCCTCTGTCCCACCTCCTCGCCTCTTGTTCTCCCTTCTTTTGCTAGGACAGCTCTGCCCATGACTAGTGCCTGGGTCTCGTTCAGACCTGACCTGCAGTGTCACCTCCTCAGGGGGGCTCTCCTGACCCTCACTTCCAATGTAAATAAGCACACAAGTGTAGGGGAGTAAAAATGGCTTTCTCTACCCTTCTAGCTTCCTTGGCTGGTCAGGAATTAAACTGACAGCAGGGAGAATAACAGGAGAAAAGGTACAGACATTTATCACATGCGTGGGGGCATCCCAGGAAAGAAAAGGAATTCCTACACCCAGTGAGATTTAGAAGCTTATATACCCTCTTCACAGGGGAGAGAGGGGTGGGGTGTCAGCACCGTAGGGGAGAGTAAATGATTTCTGGGGAAGACGAGTGGCCCTCAGCAGGACTGGTGACGACAGCCTGTGACAAAGGCTATCTGGATGTGGTGTGGACCTTCAGACTCCTGTGAAACGAGCCAGTCTTGGCAGATAAGATTTCCTGAGTGGAGATTCATGGCCACTGTCTTACCTCTGGAGAATCTGTCTTTAGACAGAAAAGGAAAACTCGGAAAGCCCCTCCCTGCAGTTGCTGTTCCCCAAGTGACCTCAGTTCAAAGTCTCAAAGTGGCATATTTTGGGGTGTCATTTCAAAACTCCTTCACAAGCAAATCATTTAAAATTGAGACATTCTGTGAAAGAACCCATGAAAGTGATTCCAGAACTTTCCTCCGCGGGTCGTCAGGGAAGGCCCCTCTGAGGAGGGGTGCTTTGAGGTGCTGTGGTAACAAAGGAACATAGACCAGCGGCTTAACAACACAGCTGTGTATCTAACTGCTCTGGGGGGCAGGAACTTGATATGGGTCTCACTGGGTTGGAATCAGGGTGCTGGCAGGCTTGTATTCCTTTCTGGAGACTCCAGAGGAAATGTTTTTTGTCTTTTCTAGTGTCTAGAGGCCACCTGCATTCCTTGGCTCATGGCCCCTTCCTCCATCTTCAAAGCCATCTTCAAAACATTACTATGTTGGGTCTCCATGACAATTCTTCCTTCCTTACATCTCCCTCTAACTCTTTTCTGCTTTCATCTTCCACTTTTAAGGACCCGGTGACAATACTGGGTCCACTTGGATAATCCAGGTTAGTCTCCCTATCCTAAGGTCAGCTGATGGGCAACTCTAATTCCATTTGAGACCTTAATTCCCCTTTGCTCAGTTATGTTATATATTCGCATGCTCTGGGGATCAGGATGTAGACCTAATCCCATTAGGGGGCCAAGAGTCAGCTAATCACAGGTGCAATTGTGTTTCATTTTCTTTATCAAACTTAACAGCCTAAAATGATATTTCCTGACTATTATTTACTTGTCACCTGTCTTGCTCTACTGGAAAGCAAAACCCAAGAGGGCAGGGACCTTGCAGGTGCTGCTCGTTAGAACAAAGACTTACTGAATGAATGAATCGGGTGATTGAGCTTGAGCTCATTTCTGCATCAGAGTTAACACAGACAGCACTGGTCTGAGAGCCGGGAGCTGTGACCCCCACTGCACCCTGTGAAGTTGTGTGACCTGGAGCCTTCCTTTCCCCTCTCTGAGTCTCAGGCATTCTCACCCCAGCCCTGGGAGGAAGGAAAGGCACAGGGCAGCCACCCTGAGGTCTTCAGATCTTGAAGGAGTTAATTGCTGTCATGAAGTCGTCACTTGTTTCCTCCCAATGGCAAAGGTCCTGCTGAAGCAGCAGCCTGAGCAGGTATCCGAGGAACACTCTCCCCAGCGCACACTCGGGAGCAGTCAGTGGGGTCTGGCATTGGTGCTGGTTCCTGGGCATGCCACCCCCTGCCCCACCACCCCCTGCCCTACCACCTCCCACCACCGCCCAACCCATGACACAGGTGGAGAACATGGGTCCTGGGTCAGACAGGCCTGCTGGTATGTCCTAACTCTGTTTGCCACCGGTGGGGTTACCTTGGTGAGTAATTTCCCCTTCCCAAGCTTCACTTTCTCTTCTATTAAGAAGGATAATCTCTGTGTTACAGGGTGGTCAAGAGAATAAAGGAAGAGAGTACATTGGAAGGGCCTGGCCCATAGGAGATGCTGAGTAAATGCTGCCTGTCATCATCATTACTTCTTATTGGTGTAATATCCCACCTGTGAATCAGAATTCCCTGGTGAAAGAGACCAGAATGCCTTCTCTTCTGTCTCAGAGGGCAACATTGACAGAGTGGGTTTCAGTGTCAAGTCGAGATACAGGGCTTGGCAGGAGGTCTTGAAAGTACAATAATTGGTGATTCATCCTTTCCCTGGGGTGTTGGTGCCAAAGGTTGCTGTGGTGGCAGGGAGGAGGTGGGAAGTGCCAACAGCCCTTTCATTGCCAATGAACTTGGACACTGCCTCTGCTGCCAGCCAAGCTGTATATATACTTAGGGAAGTTATTGTAACACAAAAGTGTTCCTGGGAACTGACAACTCTCTGGCCCAGTGGCACGGGGGTAAAAGAATTTACCAAGACAGTTGTAGGTAAAGAAAGGTAGGTTTGTTGCAAGGAGGCAGAGGGCAGCCTGCATGAGAGAAGCCGACTGCAAAGAAACAAAGGCTGGCTGGAGAGCTTATAGGACGGTGCTGACGCTGTGTGCTGAAGACGGCTGTGCGCAGCACCACGACGCCAAGCTCTCAGTGAGCTTGTCTGCAGGTGTCTGGTGATAGCTAGGCGCAGGAAGATGGTGACCTATTTGTGCAGGAGGGCTGTGTAATGGACCATGAAGAAAGGCAGACTTGTAGCTCATCTGCTTTCTCCTTTTGCTTTCCCCTGGTCCCACCAGCCTGACTCCCTTTCCCTAATTAGGACTCCACAGAAAGCTTATTTCTCTTCTTTAGTTATAAAAATAATACAGTCCCATCATGAAAACTTTGGGAGGAAATGAAAGGGTGAAGGAAACAAATCAGGCAAGTACAGTCTCCCTTGGGGTTGGCTGTTAGCGTCTTGGGCTATTTCCTTTCCCGGTTGTGTTGTGTGGCTCTTCCCATGCATCCAGCTCGGTATCCTCCTCTCTTCAATTGTTACAGCTGGGGCATCTCCCTGGGTCATTAAAAACTTGTAAATGTGATTTCTTAATGACTGCAGATGATCACATGTCACAAAGCATCGTCTTCACCTCCCCTCCTCATCTCCGGGGCGCTTAGTTTCTGGGTGTGTGTGTATTAAAATACACTACAATGAATCTGTACAGGCATATCTTGTGACTTTTGTGCACCTCTGTTTCCTTCTTTTTAAAAATGGCCCCTAAATCTATAACAGTTTTAAAATGGGACCGATAATTCCAGTCTTCCCACTCCACAAGGTTTTATGAGGCTTAAAGGAGGAAACAGATATCAAGGTGCTTTGAAAGCCATGGAGAAAAGAGCCACCCAAATGCAAGGCCAGATTTTGAGCATTACCTGTTTAAGATAGGAGGGGTGTGTGTGTGGGTGTGTGTGTGTGTGTGTGTGTGTGTGTGTGTGTATGCTTCAACAGTTGGGAGATAGATGAGGGTGGAAATAGGAATAACAGCCACCACAGCATTCAACATTTATAGAGCACCTGCGGGGCACTCTATTAAACAAGATACATTCATGATCTGAATCCGTTCTAACAACCACATCGAGGGGAAGTACTATTTTTACCTAGAGCTTACAAATGGGGAAACTGAGGCACAGAGCAGTTAAGCAATTTGCTTGTAGAGACCCAGCTTTCAAGTGGGAAGTTGAGGAAGGACACACACACACCCTTTCCCTGACAGCTGCAGACATCAGCAATGAGGGCCCCACAGCACTGCAATAGTGGATTCCCTGGGGCTTCAGAGCACCCAAGACCCCCAGCATTTCCTGAAATGATGTACTGTTCTTTATTGCGCATAGTCTGGTGTTCCTGGCAGGCGGACAAACTAATCTGAAGATTATTTCCCCAGAGCTGGGGTAGTTTCTGAATGAGAATGCTTCATCCAAAGGGAAAAGCCCAGAGGAGAAAAACCCACCCCCAGCACGTCTGAGAAAAAATAGCAGAGCGGAGTCACCGTATGTGTATGTGAGTGTGTGTGCCTGTGGGTGTGTACCAAGTGTGAGTACCCAGAGGTGTGTGTGTGTGTGTGTGCGCATGTGTATGCACAGGAGTACACAGATGTGAGTGGCTATATAGGCTGTATTTGACCTTCTGGGTACCCAAAGACAGGAGAGTTGGCTCACCGATGGGATAAATGACCGTTGCATCCATTTTTCTAGTTCTAATCTTTGAGAAGAAACTAGACCAGGCAGTAATTTATTTACATTCCCTTCAGCATTTTTCACAGCAGCCACAAGCCTTGATAACTAAAGGAAGCCAGGTGCGCTTTGAAGCCACGGCAGAAAGGCACAAAGCATGACTACACCAAGTGTGTCAGCAAGAAACTACCAACAATTTAGTTTCCCTCACCTCGGTAATTGACCACATCCAGCGTGGCCATGTGTGCCTCATGGCCTGATCGGCTTTGTAATAAAATCAGTGCCTTGGCTTGAGAGACGAAGTTGAGGTTATCATACTAACTGAGTTACAAATTTCCCTTACAAGCATTAATAATTCATTCTTCCATTCATTTCTTTAATGCTACTGCTGTTCCTTTGAACAACAGCAATAACAAGCCGTGAAGTAGAAGCCTTTCCATCGGTGCTGAGGACTGGAGTGGGCGGTGGGCACAGGAGCTGCTGCACTCAGAGGCCTTGCTCACTGGTCACCAGCTACTCTGTCCACAGTGTGTCTCCAACTGTGGGTGGGCGGAGGGGTAGGGTGGCTGAGTCAGGTCCCAGTCTGATGGGTCTCACTGAGATAAAATCAAGGTGTCACAGGGCTACGTTCCTTTCTGGGGGCTCCTGGGAAAACTCATTTCCTTGCCTTTTCTGGTATCTAGAGGCTACACACTCTCCTTGACTCATGGCTCCTTCCCCATCTTCAAAGCCAGTGAGGTTGCATCTTTAAGGCCCTTCTTCCATTGTACCATCTCCCTGACGCTCATTCTTTTGCCTCCCTCCCTCTTTCCCCTTATTTTTATTTTTAGACATGGGATCCTGCTGTGTGGCCCAGGTTGGTCTTGAACTCTTGAACTCAAGCAATCCTCCTGCCTCAGCCTCCTGAGTACCTCGGACTACTGGCGTGAACCTCATGCCTGGCTCTTCTTTCACTTTAAAGGAACTTTGTGACTACATTGGGGTTCCCCGATAGTCCAGGAAATTCTCCCAATTTTTAAAAAATCATACTTTAAGTTCTGGGATACATGTGCAGAACATGCAGATTTATTACACAGGTATACAGGTGCCATGGTGGTTTGCTGCACTCATCAACCCATCATCTACATTAGGTATTTCTCCTAATGCTATCCCTCCCCTAGCTCCTCATCCCCTGACAGGCCCTGGTGTGTGTTTTTCCCCTACCATGTCCATGTGTTCTCATTGTTCATCTCCCACTTATGAGTGAGAACATGCGGTGTTTGGTTTTCTGTTCCTGTGTTAGTTTGCTGAGAATGATGGTTTCCAGCTTCATCCATGTCCCTGCAAAGGACATGAACTCATCTCTTTTTATGGCTGTGTAGTATATGTGCCACATTTTCTTTATCCAATCTATCATTGATGGGCATTTGGGTTGGTTCCAAGTCTTTGCTATTGTGAATAGTGCTGCAATAAACATACGTGTACATGTGTCTTTATAGTAGAATAATTTATAATCCTTTGGGTATACATCCAGTAATAGGATTGCTGGGTCAAATGGTATTTCTGGTTCCAGATCCTTGAGGAATCGCCACACTGCCCTCCACATGGTTGAACTAATTTACACTCCCACAAACAGTGTAAAAGTGTTCCTATTTCTCCACATCCTCTCCAATCTCCAGCATCTGTTGTTGCCTGACTTTTTAGTGATCGCCATTCTAACTAGCATGAGATGGTATCTCATTATGGTTTTGATTTGCATTTCTCTAATGACCAGTGACGATGAGCTTTTATTCATATGTCTGTTGGCCACATAAATGTCTTCTTTTGAGAAGTGTCTGTTTATATCCTTTGCCCACTTTTTGATGTTTTTTTTTTTCTTGTAAATTTGTTTAAGTTCCTTGTAGATTCTGGATATTAGCCCTTTGTCAGATGGATACATTGCAAATATTTTCTCCCATTCTGTAGGTTGCCTGTTCACTCTGATGATAGGTTCTTTTGCTCTGCAGAAGCTCTTTAGTTTAATTAGATCCCATTTGTCAATTCTGCTTTTGTTGCAATTGCTTTTGGTGTTTTAATTATGAAGTCTTTGCCCATGCCTATGTCCTGAATGGTACTGTCTAGGGTTTTTATGGTTTTAAAAGGTCTTATGTTTAAGTCTTTAATCCATCTTGAGTTAATTTTTATATAAGGTGTAAGGAAGGGGTCCAGTTTCAGTTTTCTGCATATGGCTATCCAATTTTCCCAACACCATTTATTAAATAGGGAATCCTTTCCCCATTGCTTGTTTTTGTCAGGTTTTTTTTTGTCAAAAGTCAGATGGTTGTAGATATGTGGCGTAATTTCTGAGGCCTCTGTTCTGCTCCATTGGTCTATATGTCTGTTTTGGTACCAGTACTGTGCTGTTTTGGTTACTGTAGCCTTGTAGTATAGTTTGAAGTCAGGCAGCGTGATGCCTCTAGCTTTGTTTTTTTGCTTAGGATTGTCTTGGCTATACAGGCTCCTTTTTGGTTCCATATGAAATTTAAAGTAGTTTTTTCTAATTCTGTGAAGAAAGTCAATGGTAGCTTGATGGGGATAGTATTGAATCTATAAATTACTTTGGGCAGTATGGCCATTTTCACGCTATTGATTCTTCCTATCCATGAGCATGGAATGTTTTCCCATTTGCTTGTGTCCTCTGTTATTTCCTTGAGTAGTGGTTTGTAGTTCTCCTTGAAGAGGTCCTTTACCTCCATTGTAAGTTGGATTCTTAGGTATTTTACTCTCTTTGTAGTAATTGTGAACGGGAGTTCACTCATGATTTGGCTCTCTGTTTGTCTGTTATTGGTGTATAAGAGTGCTTGTGATTTTTGCACATTGATTTCGTATCCTGAGACTTTGCTAAAGTTGCTTATCAACTTAAGGAGATTTTGAGCTGAGATGATGGGGTTTTCTAAATATACAATCATGTCATCTGCAAACAGAGACAATTTGACTTCCTCTTTCTTTATTTGAGTATCCTTTATTTCTTCCTCTTGCCTGTTTGCCCTGGCCAGAACTTCCAATACTATGTTGAATAGGAGTGGTGAGATAGGGTATCCTTGTCTTGTACCGGTTTTCAAAAGGAATGCTTCCAGTTTTTGCCCATTCAGTATGATACTGACTGTGGGTGTGTCATAAATAGGCTCTTTTTATTTTGAGATACACTCCATCAATACCAAGTTTATAGAGAGTTTTTAGCATGAAGCGGTGTTGAATTTTATCAAAGGCCTTTTCTGCATCTATTGAGATAATCGTGTGGTTTTTGTCACTGTTTACGTGATGGATTATGTTTATTGATTTGCATATGTTGAACCAGCGTTGCATCCCATGGATGAAGCTGACTTGATCGTGGTGGATAAGCTCTTTGATGTGCTGCTGGATTTGGTTTGTCAGTATTTTATTGAGGATTTTCGCATCGATGTTCATCAGGGATATTGCTCTGAAATTTTCTTTGTTTGTTGTGTCTCTGGCAGGTTTTGGTATCAGGATGATGCTGGCCTCATAAAATGAGTCAGGGAGGAGTTCCTCCTTTTCTATTGTTTGGAATGGTTTCAGAAGGAATGATACCAGCTTCTCTTTGTACCTCTAGTAGAATTTGGCTGTGGATTCATCTGGTCCTGGGCTTTTTTTGGTTGGTAGGCTATTAATTACTGCCTCAATTTCAGAACTTGCTATTGCTCTATTCGGGGATTTGACTTCTTCCTGGTTTAGTGTTGGGAGGGTGTATGTGTCCAGGAATTTATTCATTTCTTCTAGATTTTCTAGTTTATTTGCATAGAGGTGTTTATATTATTCTCTGACGGTAGTTTGTATTTCTGTGGGATCAGTGGTGATATCCCCTTTACCATTTTTTATTGTGTTTATTTGATTCTTCTCTCTTTTCTTCTTTATTAGTCTGGCTAGCAGTCTATCTATTTTGTTAATCTTTTTTAAAAAAACCCAGCTCCTGGATTCATTGATTTTTTAAAGGGTTTTTCATGTCTCTATCCCCTTCAGTTCTGCTCTGATCTTAGTTATTTCTTGTCTTCTGCTAGCGTTTGAATTTGTTTGCTCTTGCTTCTCTAGTTCTTTTAATTGTGATGTTAGGGTGTCGATTTTAGATCTTTTGCAGTTTCTCCTGTGGGCGTTTAGGCTATAAATTTCCCTCTAAACACTGTGTTAGCTGTGTCCTAGAGATTCTGGCACATTCTATCTTTGTTCTCATTGGTTTCAAATAACTTATTCATTTCTGCCTTAATTTCATTATTTACCCAGTAGTCATTCAGGAGCAGGTTGTTCAGTTTCCATGTAGTTGTGGGGTTTTGAGTGAATTTCTTAATCCTGAGTTCTAATTTGATTGCACTGTGGTCTGAGAGACTGTTTGTTATGATTTCTGTTCTTCTGCATTTGCTGAGGAGTGTTTTACTTCCAGTTATGTGGTCAATTTTAGAATAAGTGCAATGCAGTGCTGAGAAGAATGTATATTCTGTTGATTTGGGATGGAAAGTTCTGTAGATGTCTATTAGGTCTGCTTGGTTCAGAGCTGAGTTCAAGTCCTGAATATCCTTGTTAATTTTCTGTCTTATTGATCTGTCTAATACTGACAGTGGGATGTTAAAGTCTCCTACTATTATTGTGTGGGAGTCTAAGTCTCTTTGTAGGTCTCTAAGAACCTGCTTTATGAATCTGGGTGCTCCTGTATTGGGTGTATATATATTTGGGATAGTTAGCTCTTCTTATTGTGTTGATCCCTTTACCATTATGTAATGCCCTTCTTTGTCTTTTTTGATCTTTGTGGTTTAAAGTCTGTTTTATCAGAGACTAGGATTGCAACCCCTAATTTTTTTTTGCTTTCCATTTGGTAAATCTTCCTCCACCCTTTAATTTTGAGCCTATGTGTGTCTTTGCACATGAGATGGGTCTCCTGAATATAGCACACCAATGGGTCTTGATTCTTTATCCAATTTGCCAGTCTGTATCTTTTAATTAAGGCATTTAACCCATATTGACTCTTTATCCAATTTACCAGTCTGTGTCTTTTAATTGGGGCATTGAGCCCTTATTATTTAAGGTTAATATTGTTATGTGTGAATTTGATCCTGTCATTATGATGCTAGCTGGTTATTTTGCCTGTTAGTTTATGCAGCTTCTTCATAGTGTTGATGGTCTTTACAATTTGGTATGTTTTTGCAGTGGCTGGTACCAGTTTTGTTTTTTGTTTTGTTTTTTTCCATATTTAGTGCTTCCTTCAGGAGCTCTTGTAAGACAGACCTGGTGGTAACAAAATCTCTCAGCATTTGCTTGTCTGTAAAGGATTTTATTTCTCCTTTGCTTATGAAGCTTAGTTTGGCTGGATATGAAATTCTGGATTGAAAATTCTTTTCTTTAAACATGTTGAATATTGGCCCCCACTCTCTTCTGGCTTGTAGGGTTTCTGCAGAGAGATCCCCTGTTAGTCTGATGGGCTTCCTTTTGTAGGTAACCTGACCTTTCTCTCTGGCTGCCCTTAACATTTTTTCTTTCATTTCAACCTTGGTGAATCTGATGATTATGTGTCTTGGGGTTGCTCTTCTTGAGGAGCATCTTTGTGGTGTTCTCTGTATTTCCTGAATTTGAATGTTGACCTGTCTTGCTAGGTTGGGGAAGTTTTCCTGGATAATATCCTGAAGAGTGTTTCCCAACTTGGTTCCATTCTCCCTATCACTTTCAATCAATCAGGTTTGTTCTTTTCACATAGTTCCATATTTTTTGAGTGCTTTGTTTGTTCCTTTTCATTCTTTTTTCTCTAATCTTGTCTTCACATTTCATTTCATTAAGATGATTTTCAATCTCTGATATCCTTTTTTCTGCTTGATCAATTCGGCTATTGATACTTGTGTATGCTTCATGAAGTTCTCGTGCTGTGTTTTTCAGCTCCATCAGGTCATTATGTTCTTCTCTAAACTGGTTATTCTAGTTAGCCTTTCCTCTAACCTTTCTTCAAGGTTCTTAGCTTCCCTTGCTCTGGGTTAGAACATGCTCCTTTAGCTCAGAATAGTTTGTTATTATCCACCTTCTCAAGCCTACTTCTGTCAATTTGTCAAACTCCTTCTCCCTCCAGTTTTGTTTCCTTGCTGGAGAGGAGTTGTGATCCTTTGGAGGAGAAGAGACATTCTGGTTTTTGGAATTTTCAGACTTTTGTGCTGGTTTTTCTTCATCTTCATGGATTTATCTACCTTTGGTCTTTAATGTTGGTGACCTTCGGATAGGGTTTTTGTGTGGACGTCCTTTTTGTTGATGTTCATGCTATTCCTTTCTGTTTGTTAGTTTTCCTTTTAACAGTCAGGCCACTTTGCTACATGTCTGCAGAAGTTTGCTGGAGGTCCACTCCAGACCCTGTTTGCCTGGGTATAACCAGTGGAGGCTGCAGAACAGCAAAGATTGCTGCCTGTTCCTTCCTCTGGAAGCTTTGTCCCAGAGGGGCACCTGCCAAATGCTAGCTGGATCTCTCCTGCATGAGGTGTCTGTTGACCCCTGCTGGGAGGTGTCTCCCAGTCAGGAGGTACAGGGGTAAGGGACCCACTAGAGGAAGCAGTCTGTCCCTTAGCAGAGCTCGAGCACTGTGCTGGGAGATCCACTGCTCTCTTCAGAGCTGGCAGGCAGGAACATTTAAGTCTGCTGAAGCTGTGCCCACAGCCACCTGTTCCCCCAGATGTTCTGTCCCAGGGAGATGGGAGTTTTATCTATAAGCCCCTGACTGGGACTGCTGCCTTTCTTTCAGAGATGCCCTGCCAGGAGAGGAGGAATCTAGACAGGAAGTCTGACTACAGCAGCTTTGCCGAGCTGTGGTGGGCTCCGCCCAGTTTGAATTTCCCCTTTGTTTACACTGTGAGGAGAAAACTGCCTACTCAAGTCTCAATAATTGCAGATGCCCCTCCCCCCACCAAGCTCAAGCATCGCAGGTCAACTTCAGACTGCTGTATTGGCAGTGAGAATATCAAACCAGTGGATCTTAGCTTGCTGGCATCCATGGGTGTGGGATCCACTGAGCTAGACCACTTAGCTCTCTGGCTTCATCCCCCTTTCCAGGGGAGTGAATGGTAATGTGTCGCTGGCATTCTGGGCACCACTGGGGTATGGAAAAAGAAAACTCCTGCATCTAGCTCAGTGTCTGCCTAAATAGCCACCCAGTTTTTTCTTGCTTGAAACCCAGGGCCCTGGTGGCATAGGCATCCAAGGGAATCTCCTGGTCTGCAGCTTTTGAAGACCATGGGAAAAGCATAGTATCTGGGCCAGAGTGCACCGTTCCTCATGGCATAGTCCCTCATGGCTTTCCCTTGGCTAGAGGAGGGAGTTACCTGACCCCTTGTGCTTCCCAGGTGCGGTGACACCTCACCCTGCCTCAGCTCACCCTCTGTGGGCTGCACCCACTGTGTAACCAGTCCCAATGAGATGAGCCAAGTACCTCAGCTGGAAATGCAGAAATCACCTGCCTTCTGTGTTGATCTTGCTGGGAGCTGCAGACTGGAGCTGTTCCTACTCAGCCATCTTGCCCAGGTTGCCCCAATTCTGCCAATTTTAAGGTGAGCTGATTAGCAACTGTAATTTTACCTGCAATCTTAATTTTCCTTTGCCATGTAACCTATTTGTAATATTTGAAGTGGAAAAATCACTTCAATTTTTTTTTTTTTTTTGAGATGGAATCTTGCTCTGTCACCCAGGCTGGAGTGCAATGGCACAATCTCGGCTCATTGCAAGCTCTGCCTCCCGGGTTCACGCCATTCTCCTGCCTCAGCCTCCCGAGTAGCTGGGACTACAGGTGCCTGCCACCACGCCCAGCTAATTTTTGTATTTTTAGTAGAGACGGAGTTTCACCATGTTAGCCAGAATGGTCTCGATCTCCTGACCTCGTGATCTGCCCGCCTTGGCCTCGCAAAGTGCTGGGATTACAGGCGTGAACCACTGCACCCAGCCCAAATGTTTTAAGAATTATGAAAATAATACTTGTTCATGGTAAAATATTCAGAACAGTGCAGAACTATATGAAGTATCTATTTAAATGCTCATCTTTACTCACTCTTGAAGATGAACCACTCTTCATAATTTCTAAGTATTTTTCTAGAATTTTCTATGCATTCACAAGCATATATATGTCCTTCTCTCTGGTTCTTTGCCTTTTCCTTTCTGTTTTTCTCTGTTTCTCTCTCCCTTTTTTCTTGCTAGCCAAGCAACCATCCATCAGCAGGCATAATTTTTACTCTCTGCCATGGGTATAAGAAACATCATATTTCTTTATTTTTCTAAATCAGGTTAAATTTCACTCCAACCCTCCACTTTCCAGGGTGGTGAGAACTTCAGTATCTACCATAATTTAACTTCAGTGCCAACCATAAATTCTGGAGTTTCTCTCATCCTTCTTAAGGCTGCCAAAAACATGGGAGTGGGGAGGCTTAGTGATGTTGTGGAAACAGGATCGGATGTCTCCTTTTCTTTCCACATAGTCACACATTTTAAACTAGTATCCCTAGAATGGTTCTAATGAAAACAATGTAAACAAACAAACCCACATAGAGACAAAAGACTGCAGGAGATGCAACAAACTGTCAAATGGCCTTTTCCTAGAGGAGGTATTATGGCGATTTTAACTTTCTCCTTGATAATACTCTCTCTGTTCTACAGGTAACAGGTGTCACTTTGGAATCAGCACAATAAAGTTCAGGATTAAGTATTTTATGTGGCTTCTCCACCTGCCTTTCCTTTTGGCTGAGTGTTTGCCCAGCTTCCCAGGGGCAAGCCCTCCTCGGGCAGGGGCACAGGTTTAGCAATGCTGGGAAATCCTCAGGATGTGAACCAGAGGCAGCTCCTACTGCGTCATCACTGCCTTCCTAGGTTTAAGGAGGTGTCTGGGTGGGGCAGGGATTTAGAGATCCTGGAAGGAAGCCTTTATGGATATCTCATAGCTTTTTTTATTGGGGTTCACAGCTGTTGTCCTTTTATTCAAACAGGGAGTACTCACCCTCCCTGGCTTCCAGGCAGCTGGGCTGGCTGGAATTTGCCCTCTTGCCCCGGCTTCCCCAGTGACTTAGGGGAGGCAGAGGCCCAATCAAGGTGGGTGACCTGTAATTTCCCTCCTAGCAGCCAGGCTCTGAGTGGGTGGGCCAGCCAGGCATGTGAGCTGGTGGGTCTTCTCCCAGGGGCAGCCTGAGGGTGGGAGCAGCTCAGAGAACGCAGACATTGAGCACATCTGGGGATTTCCTTTTGCAGGTTGTGTCCAGGCACCTATGGAGTGGGGCAGGGAAGGCCGCTGCTTTGGTATAACCAAGCCTTATGGCATTCCTCTATCTAGCTGTTCATCGACAAATGCTTAATGAATACCTTCTCTGGGCCAGAAAGCAGGCTGGAGTCTGTGGATATGGTGAAAAGCAAGAGTAGACCCACTTCCTGGTACAGTCTGGGGTGGACACCATCAGAGGGATGCTGCTCTTTGTTTCCTTTTGCCTGTCTTGCTTTTTTTTTTTTTTTTTTTTTGGCTGTGTCTCCCAAGCCTTGAATATAGTAGGAGCTCAATAAAAATGTGTGAAAAGAATAAAAAATGTGTTTCCTGCTTGTTGGAGTAATCAGTCCATCCCTAAAGAAATCCAAAAATCAAATGAAATGAAAGGATTTTATTTCTGATTCTCATAGATCATCATCATCATCATCATCATCATCATCTCATCTTCATTGTCATCTCCATCATCATCATGGCCATGGGTGAGGCTCTTTTTTTCTTCATGCTTCCCTGTCATGCTCACATTTCATCATCACTAAGATGCCTGGGAGGAAGCCAGCCTCACCCATCACTTTAGCATGCATGTGGTCTGGTTGCCTGTGTTCAAATCTCGGCTCCTACACTGAGCAGCACTGTGAGCTTGCTTGGGCAAGTCATTTTGTTTCTCTGAGCCCCGATGTCCTCTGTAAAATGAGGCTGTTAAGAGAGATGCCCCATCAGGTTGTTGTGAGCATGAAATGAGAAGATGCAGATCCAGTGTGCAGCAGGGAACCTGACTCAGAGGAGGCTACTTCTGCCCTTTCAGCCACTCTCTTTCCCTGTGCTCCCCTTTACTTCACTGCCCTCCTTCTTTGCAAGAGGTCCTGACCCTGCGGGAGGGCTTGCTGCCTCAGGGGTGGGGCCCACATCTCTAGGGCTGTGAACCCTAGAGATGGTGCTGGAACCAGGACTCAGACAGGGAGCAGCAAAGGGAACACTGTGACTGATGCTGTTCTCCAAATGCCTCCTTCCTCATCCAGATCCAAGGAGGCCCAGCGTGGGGCTGGCTGGTGACCAGACCAGGGACAGGGTGATGTCGAGGACCAGTGTCTTACCACACCCTCCCAATGTCATTGAGAGTAAAACCCAGGTCAGAAATCACCCCTTCAGACCCTTTCAGTGTGAGCAAGAAACCATGCCCCTCCACTCCCCCCGGACTTTGTGGGTACCCTGAGGCTTGCTCTTAACTCACTGATTGTCCTCTGTCTCCACCGGTGGTGGGCTGATAAATGTTTGTCAATGAACTCTCCAGAAAAAAAAATGTTTACGTGTCTGTACATACATAAATGGGTTATGTTTTGCTGGTATTGAGGTTGTGTAGCAAATACACATCTTAAAATTTAAATAATAATAAGATATACAATACCCATTGTAAATTCCACACAGACAATTGGCCTACAGTATACTTTTACTCATTTTTGCCAGCTTCTTGAATTAGCCGATCTGTAGTTGCAATTTAACAATGATTTGACAAAAGTAGACTGTGAATATATGGTTGCTTCGTTTCCCATTTAGTGAAGAGGCCTCTCAGTTCATCAAATGAATGAGTGTAGTTCTGTCATGAACATTGGTTGATGTTTTCATTTATATTAATGAATAAGATGAAAGTGAAACAATGAAGACACAGTCAAAACTCCACTCCATCACAGTGACATGAATGACTTCTTTGCTGAATCAGGTATCAGTTTTTGAATAGTGAAAGAATATTTCCTTTTTTTCCATTCACAAGGTAATGGCCACAGACAGGACATACCTTAATGTTTAATCTGCATTATTAACATTTTCTCCATCCCTTTCTTAAGCCTAGGGTTTAGACAATCAACAAAACAAAAAATCAAGCTCCAATTTATAGTGTTTTTCAATTTCCATGATGTAAATGCACATGCTATGACTAATTTCAAGCTACTATTGTGAAATCACTAATGTGTAGCTGGAAAGACATGCACAGTAGCACACCACTATGTGATATTTCTACCATACAGATACATTATATGTAAATAACTTCAAGAGCATAGATAATAGTAAGAGGTAGAAAAATAATTGGGAACTGATGAATTTTGAGTATTTCTTTGTTTTTTTTTTTTTTTTCTTGAGACCAGGTCTCACTCTGGCACCCAGGCTGGAGTGCAGTGGTACAATCACAGCTTGACTTCCCAGGCACAAGAGATCCTCCCACCTCAGCTGGAACAACAGGCATGCACCACCACACCCAGAAAAATTAAAAAAAATTTTTTTAGAGGTGGGGTCTCCATATGTTGCTCAGACTGGTCTCGAACTCCTGAGCTCAAGCGATCCTCCCACATTGGCCTCCCAAAGTGCTGGGATTACAAGTATGAGCCACGGTACCTGGCCAACCCTTTTTAAAAATATAATGTGTTTACTTGTAAATTAAAATAATTTAGCTTTTAATAATGACTGTTTAGCCACTGAATCACAAGGTTTCCAGAAATTTAACAATTGGCTCTTGCAAGCTGGTATGAACTGGCTCCAGCATACCACTGAGGCTCTCCCCAGTCTGACTGATTCCTCCGGCTGGGCAGGTCTTTATCTTTCTCTGGTCACATGCTTAGTGCATTGTCTGCCACTCTGGTAGCCTTCCATAAATACGTGCTAATGAAAGAATGACTTGCATTATTTGTGTGCCATCTGTCCTAGTCTGTAAGCTCTTAGAAAGAAGGACCAGGTTATAGTCATATTTAAATTCTCAGGACACCCAGGGCTTGGCACATAGTAGGTATTCAATAAATTGATGAATGACCGAGTTTACATCCTAGGGAGTATCTTAAATGCTTTGTCTGGGAGCAGAAATGAACTGCAAGTGCCACAAGTAGAATGTTACAAAGGGTGGGACATGGTGAATCAAACGGTGGGCAAGTAATGTATCTCTGGTTGCTATTTCTATCCCACTCTTCCCTGGGATCAGCTCATATCACTGCCTGCATTAGTTATCTATTGCTGCCTAACAAATCACCACACTCTTAATAGTTTAAAACAACACATATTTGGCCTGGTGCGGTGGCTCATGCCTGTAATCCCAGCACTTTGTGGGGCTGAGGTGGGTGGATCACAAGGTCAGGAGATCGAGATCATCCTGGCTAACACGGTGAAACCCCATCTCTACTAAAAACACACACAAAAAAATTAGCCGGGTGTGGTGGTGGGCACCTGTAGTCCCAGCTACTTGGGAGGCTGAGCCAGGAGAATGGTGTGAACCCAGAAGGTGGAGCTTGCAGTGAACAGAGATTGTGCCACTGCACTCCAGCCTGGGTGACAGAGCGAGACTCTATCTCAAACAAAGAAACAAAAACAACAACACATACTTATTCTCTCACAGCCTCTGTGAGCCAGGAGTCCAGGTCCATCTTCACTAGGCTTTCTGCTTGGTGCCTCACAAGGCTGTGATCAAGGCATTCATTTGGTAGCATTCTTATCTGGAGACTTGACTGGGGACTAATTCACTTTCAAGTTTATTTGTTTTGTGGTGTGACTGAGACTGTCATGCATTCCTGTGGTTGTGTGACTGAGGCCCTCAGATGTCTGCTGGCTGTTGGCTGGAGGCTGTCCCCAGGTCCTGGAGGCTGTGACCCTAGTTCCTTGCCATGGAGACTTCCTTAGCATGGCTGCTTACTTCATCAGGCCAGCAAGGACAATCTCTTTCCCTTCAGGGAGGGCATAGTCTCTCTTCTAAGATTCACTAGATTCACTAGATTAAGTAGATTAAGTAATTATGATTCACTAGGTTAAGTCAGGCCCACTGAGGATAATCTCTCTGTTGAGGAACTCCACATAAACTGATATGGGCCATTAAATTAGCAAAATCTCTTCATGTTTGCTATATTCTATTGCTTAGAAGCAAGTCACAGTTTCCACCCACACTCAGGGGAAGGGATGATACTGGATGTGAACACCAAGTGGCAGAGATCCCTGGAGGTCACCTGAGGGTCTTCTGGTTACACTGCTTTGTATCCCTGTCCCCACCCTGCCACAGAGTATATGTAGCTTTAGCTCTTGAGTAGAGTCAGCCAGTGACCGTGGCGTTCCCTCACTTCAGGACATTTTGCATTCCCCTTGTTGAGTGGTTGATCTCTATAATTTTGGTATTTATCTAATGCTGATGTTGGATGTGTGGGAGGAGCCAAGTGGTTCTCTTAATGCCAAGATGTCTAGTAAATCCAAGTTCTTTTGTACTTATGGAGCAGGTGCTGAGTGTGCTAAGACATCAAGAGGCCTCAGAGAAAAAGAAGAAATCTCCAAAACAAACACCCCAGGCTTAGAAAAAATTAAGGTCAGAGTGGCAGGTAGAGTCCTCCCCTTGATTTTATCTGGAGTGCCACGGTGATGAGAGGGGGTTTTGGAATGATGCAAAGCAATGGAAAAGTGGGCTCAATGACTTGAATGGATCTTTGAAATGCACTCTGATATCAGGAAGGCAGGGGATGTCCATCATCTTATTTCCATGGGGCCACCGGAAAGGCCTCCTAGTATCAGTGAAATTGTCCATACTGTGAATTCAATTTGTTTGAATTTTTTTAATAGCAAAACCCTCCAACCTTAAGGAAGTACAAACCTGAAAAGCGGGATCCTGGTGTCACTCACAACTACAAAATTGAGGAGTTTGCCTCTTCATCCGTTTCCACAGTGAGTACTTCTTGATCCCCAACTATGTGTCAGGACTCATGGGAGGTATCAGCAATAGAATAGAAAACAAACTGACTTCCTGGAGTTCCCAGTCCAGGAGGAAGCCAACAAAGGACTTATGCAACAAAAGTATTACCCAAAGTGAAAAGAGCTTTGAAGAAGACAAAGTGAAAAAAAAGAAGAATCCCAGCACTTTGGGAGGCCGAGTCAGGCGGATCACCTGAGGCTGGGAGTTCAAGACCAGCCTGACCAACATGGAGAAACTCCGTCTCTGTTAATAATACAAAAAATTAGCACGCCTGTAATCCCAGCTACTCAGGAGGCTGAGGTAGGAGAATTGCTGGAACGTAGGAGGCGGAGGTTGTGGTGAACTGAGATCGCGCCACTATGCTCCAGCCTGGGCAACAAGAGCAAAACTCCGTCTCAAAAAAAAAAAAAGAAGAAGAAAATAATATAGGCAGTGTTACTTTAGATGGCATAGCCTGGGGAAGTCTTTAAGATAAGAGACATTGAAGTTGAGACCTGAACAATGAGAAGACACCAGCCCTTCCAGGAGGAGGGACTCTAGGAGTATGCAAGTCCCAGAGCAGGAGAGCACTTGGTGTGATTGGGGTCCCATGAGTGAGGGGAGCAGGACCACACAATGTCGATATATTTGAAACATAGGACAGACAGCATGTGATGGATTGGAATTGGAAGATAAGAGGAAGGTGAGTATCATGAATGACTCTTAGATTTTCACTTGAGGACTGAGTGGAGCCAGAGACGGAGACCTCGTGCATTCCCCCACAACCTTCCTTTGGTGTGAACCCTTCGTGCGCTGGTATAGCATAATTCACTGGTACACAGGCTCCCCTCTTCTTCCACGAAAAGCCCTGGTTCACAGCGTTTGTTGATTCTGTGCTGTAAATACTCTCACCACAGCCAACTTCAAACTATAAACCCGTTCTCAAGAATCCTGAAGAGGTCGCAATCAGGTCTTGTGAGCTGGCAGCAGTCAGCCCCAGCAAAACAAACCAGGGCAGGGTCTCAGCATATCCTCTCTTGGGAACGATTCACCAGGCGGTGGTTTTGAGCCCCAGAGAGCTCCTTCTCTTCCTTGTCACCTCTCTGCCTCCGTTTCTTCCTATTTTCCTGCAGTCACCTCAGGTGGCAGCCTCAATGAAAAACACACCATCTCACTGCTGATTGCTGTCAGGGAGCTGTTGCCTAGGTTTAACGACAATTATCTAATTACTTATTAGGAGCCCATTCCAGAAAAAGCTGATAGATAAAGTGGTGCAATTAACTGGTCTTTGTAAAGCATTTAGGAAAACTCATCCTGTCATAGAAGCCTTAATCTAGAGAGCAGTCTAGGGGAATCTGTTGTAAATGAAAAGAAGTGTGGAGGAATTGCCTCCCAGGATTAGGCAGAGAGCCTGCACCACCCAATCCTGTTCATGTGAATTCCCTTGAACAATGCTCCTTTAGAACCTCGGCCTCAATGTGTTCCATGTTAGACCCGTCCGCATTTCCCTCAAAACAGTTTCTCTTAGGATTTTTGCATTCCCATGGAGGACACTGTCATTATCCTGGGCTCTGAAGCTCACCACCTGGGAGGCAAATGTGACCCAGCCCTCTCTCTCGTCCCCTGCATTCCAATCAGTAGATTCGAGTAGATTCCAAGTTGTGGCATTTCTCACACCTGCTTCTTTTTTTTTTTTTTTTTGAGACGGAGTCTTGCTCTGTCACCCAGGCTGGAGTGCAGTGGCCGGATCTCAGCTCACTGCAAGCTCCGCCTCCCGGGTTTACGCCATTCTCCTGCCTCAGCCTCCCGAGTAGCTGGGACTACAGGCGCCCGCCACCTCGCCCGGCTATTTTTTTGTATTTTTTAGTAGAGACGGGGTTTCACCGTGTTAGCCGGGATCGTCTCTCGATCTCCTGACCTCGTGATCCGCCCGTCTCGGCCTCCCAAAGTGCTGGTATTACAGGCTTGAGCCACCGCGCCCGGCCTCACACCTGCTTCTTTATAGTCGTCCTCATCGTCATTCTCAGGTCTTGGAGTCTCCAGCATCTGTCGTCTGGTCTATCTCCCCATCTAACCCATTCTCTGAGACAGAGCAGCCCAGATTCCCTTCCTGGCCTGTAAGGCCCTGGCAGGCACCCACCCTTCTGACATTATCTCACACCACTGGCCACTGATGCTCTTGCTCCAGCCAGGAGAGGTATCCCCCTCCTCCAAGGTGCTGTGTTCTCTTTCGCTTTTGTATTTTTGTTTATTCCTGCAAGAAACATGCTTTCCTATTGGATTAGTTAGGATCAGGTAGATTATCTGGTGGTAACAAATTAACACCCAAATCTCAGTGACTTAACACAGGATGGTTTGTGTCTCATTCTTGTGAGGGGCAATGTGGTTCGAGTGGTCCTTCTTCAAGTGACTACTTCTCCAGCCAAGGTCACTGCTGCAAAGGAAGAAGGGATGGAGGAGGCACCTGGACCCTAATGGGATCAGCCCGGGAGTGGCCCCTGTCTCTTTCTATTGGCCAGAATTGGTCACGTGGCCCTACGCTAACTGTATGGGGAGGCTGGGTAGTGTAGAGGAGCATGTGGAACGCTGGGTGGGCACTGCTGCTCGGTGCCACATAGTTCTCCTCTTCTGACCCATTCTTCAGGTCTCTGTGAGAAGTCACTTCCTCCAGGAAGTCCTCCCAGCCCCCAGCACTGGGTTCAGGTTTCCTCCTATGTGTGTTCTATGCACACCCTCACCTTGAATGATCTGGCTGGCTCTGGTCCCCTCCTCATCCCGGGGCTCTGTGAAAGCAGGGACTGGGTCTATCTCCTGCTTGGGGCTGCCTCCCCTCAGTGCTCAGCATGGTGCCTGCCACACTGCAGGGCTCAATGACTCCTCCTTGAGTGGATGGTCATTTCCTACCTAGCCTTCAGAACTCTCTAGAATCTGGACTAATTCCATTACTTCTCCCTGCCCCTCTGCACCCAGTTGCTCTGGATTTTAGGCATTTTGTGTATAGTATGATGGGAAGTTTTCAGACTTTTGGTGGGGCAGCTCCAAATCTGATCACCAGTTTCAGTGTTTACTTGTTACAGGGCCTGAGGCAGCTTGCTTCATTGCATTGTGCCTCAGTTTCCTCATCTGTGAAATGGATTCCATGAGACCTATTAATTGTGCAAGTTCAATAAAAATGCTCTTAAAATGCATTATTATAGAACATGGCAAATATCATACTTCACTGATTCTCAAGTGCATTTTCTTTTTTTCACCTTTTAACATATCTGAAATTGGGATTCATCTTACCATAACTATTAAAAGAGCACGGTGTCATTGTTCAATTAGTAGTATTTATTTTTTCTCAGTGGGACATAATTGTGTGTTTTATATTCCATGACATATGAATTAACAGGTGATCATTAATTACTATCATTTTGCCTCTGTAAATGACTTCCACCTCCTATACATTTTAATTTGCAGACACTTCTCCTACCCTTCCAAGCTTTTTGACTAAAATAAATGTGAAAATTCAAGACCAGGATGGCTTCCCCATCACATCTTATAAGGGAAAAGGTCTTGCAAGTTTTGCCTGTTTCCTCATCCAAGACGCCCCCTTGCTCCTGTCTCATGTACATTTTCTCTCTTTCTTTTGAATTTCTCCCAGTGTGAGAACTAACCAGGGTCTACCTGGGATATTATTAAAAAGTACTTTACTAAAATTAACCTCATCTAATTTTTGAGTGCTGATGATGTGCTGGGCACTATGCTATGCCCTTACTTGTACAACTCACACAATCCCCACAACCTATGAGAAAAGCATTATTTCTAAGATGAGGAAACTGAGGCACAGGGAGGTTTGGTAACAGATGAGAAGACACACAGCCAGCAAATGGAGGACCCAGGATTAATTGGGCTCTTTATAATGGGAGATGGCACTAAGCAGCCTCTGGTATACGTTTTGCTTTGTCTTTGGGGTGTTTATAACACAAGGACCACCACACAGCAGGTGCTCAAAATATCCTTGCTAGCGAATGGAAGAGGCCACTTGGTTAGGCACTTGGGTACTGTTAGCAATGTAAATCCTCAGTTCTCATTCTCCTACTGAATGCCCTGTTACATTCCTCTGATCTTTGCCCAGAGAGAAAGATTCTATTGCTTTATTCACAGCCCCTGCCTTTCCCAAAGCCATCCTGCTCTAACATTCCCACTGTTATCTTCTGAATAAGTCCACGCCCACTGCTTGTGTATGATCACATCATATCTCAGCCACTCGGCTCTGTGCAACCCATCCAGCTGTCTCAGAAGCATCTCCATGATGGCAGCTGGTGTTTTGGAGGTTTGCCCAATAGCACAACAAAGGAAGAGTACGCTCTGAGTTTCTGAAAACACTGAAGCATACCCTTCACTGCTCCCTGCCCCAACATGTGCCAGTTGCTGCCTCTGAAAGTCAGACTGATGCAGCCCCCGGGGCTGCTGAGAAAGTGGATTTTCTTATCTGTGGCCTCTGGACATGCACATGTGAGCAAGCCATGAGCAGGGAGAGGATGCTTACAGAGCTTGGGAGATGGTGCCAGATTCTTTCCTTGGGTGGCAAGGGGACCATGTGGGGGTGTTGGTGCATTTATTAAAATGTGGCCTCCAATGCCAAGTCCAATGGGGGCTCAGATGAAGCCCACTCTGCTGCAAGTGACTTTGGCTTAGTACAGATGAGGTCTTGGGGAAGAAGGAAATAGAGGGGATAAGCATTAAAAAATACCTTTGCCGTGAATGGTGGGAGCAAGGTGGTGAAGGTACCAAAGGCGACAGTCCCAGGGCTTTAGGTCACACTGGAGCTAGAGCCCTGGGTGACCCATTGCCTGAACATGCTGTGGGATTGAGCCTGTGCCTCCACTGGCCAAATCTCTGGGCCCGAGCAGAGGCAGCACTGTACTCACCTTCTCTTCTGCTAGTCCCTTCTTTCCTCACTTGCTTCATGGTCTTCCCTAGCCATTTCTACATGCAGTTTCTGTAGGGGAAAGGCAGCTGTGGTAGGTCCTTGGGGCAGTTTGTGGGTTTAACTTTGGCTGAAGTCTCCTGCTCTAGGCTGAGCCTCATGAGTTTATAATTTAGGGTTCAAGAGGGAATGTGCCTCCTACTCTCTAGGTGTTTCTGATTCCCAGAGGTGTTCCTGTGGAAGCTGGACAAACTCTGGAAGACACAGAGAGAATTCCTGGAGCTGCTGGGGAATTGGGAGATAATGGAGGGAATGAGATGGACTCTGGGTTCCTGAAAACTCTGACCTTCTATTTATCCGTCTGTCAATCAATCCACACATGGATGGTTTTTCATCAATCTAAAGTGGAGATGAGTGTTCCCTGCCTTACCTTCCTTGTTAGGTGTTGCCTTTGACTACTCTGATTTGTCTCCTTTACATTTGATACCATCCCTCTCTCCTATCCAAGTTAAGTTCTGTGGTTACCATTTCAATTCTCAGAGCTTTTGTCATGTGCAATCTGGTGAAGAGTTAGAGAGATAGCTGGAGAAGAAAGGGAGAAGGACATAGCTGGAAAGGCTGAGTTGAAATCAGATTCAAAGGGCTGGAGGTGAGTGAAGGTGGAGGTGGGAGAGAGGAAAAAATTCCTTGAGGTTAGGAGTGGAGAAAATTTGGGAAGTGTGGTCTAGAGAGGCTGCTGCTGGGCGTGAGAAAATTAAGGAGAAGAGCAGAGAGGACTTGAGGGATATTACCTTTATCATGTTTCCTGAAAAACTCAAGTAAAAATTGGAATTCTTTTAAAGTTTTCTTTTAGAGATTGGACTACACTTATTTGAACATGACTGCAGAGACTGGGCCAGGGAGGCTCCTGAATATATTAGAGTTATAAAGCATTCATTGCCTCAACCATGCCGGACTCTGTGCTAGGGACTGAGGGAACAAATAGGATTAAGAGGTAATTTATGCCCTGGAGGAGCTCATGGAATGCAATGATTCTGTGAGATTGTCATTCTAAGATTGTAATATTTCAGAATTTCACTTTGCTGAAAGTCTCAACCCCAACATGTGGGAAGTATACTTCCAGCACTTGAGTCGGGGGGCAGAATGTCTTGGAGAAGGCAGTCTGTGTCTCCTCCTCCTTCCTTCTCTTAGGAAGGGCCTTCTCTGGGTAGGTTCTAGGACCAAAGTCTAGTTGCCTTTGGGAGGATCCCTATCTGCCAACTCAGAAGATAGCTGTGATCATGCCACTGCATTCCAGCCTGGGTGACAGAGCGAGACCCTGTCTCAAAAAAAAAAAAAAAAAAAAAAAAAAAAAAAAAAAAAAAGGAGGAAAAAAGACTCAAGAGAGTGTAAATTGTACATACATAAGCCTTCTGATTGGGATATTCCCTCAATTGATATTTCTACTGAACAACATTTCTTATCAAGGTCTCGGGCTTAGTTAAGCTAACAAGCCATTACCCTTCAACAGAGACTTTGAACATTGATTCTAGTCAATGAACCTGCATAACTACAAGGCATTCTGTCCCCTGACTTAAGGGCTAGAAGTATACTTCTCAGCCCACATGTTGGGCTTGAGAATTTCAGCAAAATGGAATTCTGAAATATTACAATCTTAGAATGACTCAGAAGATACATTTTCCTGGAACAAAAAGCTTGGTGTGGTAGACCCATCACCCTGACTCCATTTCTGGTCTTTGTCCAGCTTTGTTCTCACTCTTGGCCCTACTCTGTAGACAAACTTGGGCACTAGAGCAATGCTTGAAATGTGTTTCAGAGTCCAACTGTGGCCTAAATCCCCAAAGACAGCTATGTAGATTCATTGACTAGGATCAATGTTCAAAGTTTCTGCTGAAGCGTAATGTTTGTTAGCTTAACTAAGCCCCAGACCTTGATAAGAAATGTTGTTCAGTGGAAATATCAATTGAGGGAATATCCCAATCAGAAGGCTTATGCATATACAATTTACTCACACTCTCTTGAGTCTTTTTTTTTTTTTTATTTGAGACAGGGTTTCACTCTGTCACCCAGGCTGGAATGCGGTGGCATGACCACAACTCACTGCAGCCTCAGCCTCCCGGGCTCAGGTGATTCCTCCACCTCAGGCTCCTGAGTAGCTGGGACTACAGGCACCCACCGCCATGACTGGCTAATTTTTGTATTTTTTGTAAGGACAGGTGAGGCAGGAAAATAAGGTCTAGAGGCAGGGAACATAAGGCTGATTCACACTTCAGCTTTAACAGGAAATATCCTCTCCATAGGGCATACTCTAAGTAAATAACTTTGTAACTTTACTTCATCCTCTTACTTTACATAGGATGTACCCCAAGTAGAGGGTATTTAAATTCACAAAAACTCTGTAACAGGCCTTTTGAGCCCCTATGCTCAGGCCCGCTACCACACTGTAGAGCTTACTTTCATTTTCAGTAAACCCCTTCATTCCTTCCTTTTATTGGCATCTTCTTCAGCGCCTGAAGATGAAGCTTTAATTGCCTTTAAGATTTAGCAGGACATGGTGTCTTTTGTAGACCCAGGAGTCAAAGCCCTGTAACTCAATGTCACAAGGACTTTAAAAACACATACAGGAAGATACATGGATATAATAGCCTCAATTAAAATTTTTTTCTCTCAGTTTGTTTTTTCCTAAGCAAACCAAAGCTTAATAATGATACAACAACTTGATCATATGAAAGTTTTTGTTTTTGTTTTTAAAAATAAATCCTCTTATTGTGACTTCCACTGATCATTTATGACATGCTTGGACTTTGTGGTTTGTCCTGAACATCCCTCCTTAAACAGTCGTTTTATTTTAGGACTAAATTTACCATACAAGATTTTTTCTCATAGAAAATTATTTCTCTCTAAGCTTTCTAACCACAAAAAGTCTCTTTATTTTTATAACTTTATTTACATCTTTTTTATTTCTTGGTTCCTTTTACTTTGTTTTATACATGACCTTTAAATAAGGTTTGAATTAGACAAAAAATGTTCACCTTTTTTGAAAGGACGCACTTTTTTTTTTTAAAGAATGTTTTCCTAAGATTATATTTTATTGGAAAATATCTAAACAATGAAATGAAATATCTATTATTTAATTTAACTTTAGATTCTAAATTATAATAAATTTATCTATGTGTATTTATCCTATTACATTTACCTAATTATTTTGTTTTAATTGTTTACCTGTATTATTTAAGAAAACTGCTATAGTCATCATTTAAAGTTATGAAACCACCATTGCAAAATTTTAACTGAGACAGTGAAAAAGATTTGACTTAACTGACTCCATCTTGCTTTTAACCTCCGAGCTGTCCTTGTTCATTCCTCGGCGTAGGCCAAACTAACTTTGGGATGGACTTAATTTATAGTTTAGCTTTGAAACAAAGAGGATAACAGTCCTTTCCCAAAACAAACCTCCTTACTGCCTGGGGACTACACTGCCTAAAGCCACAGGATTAGAAGTTATGGTAATCTTATTAAATTCAAGATGCAGCTATTTTCATTAAACCAATATCAATGCCCTATTTATTAAAAATTAAACAAGCAAAGATCATCCTTTTTGGGGCTGGGTTTATAATTTTGTAACCCCTATACCAAATTTTGACATCTTATAGTATTTGGCAGGGATAAGTATGAAATTGCTTGATTAATAAATGCAAACAAAAATTTATGCTGGAAATTCTTAAGACATTTCTAATATTACTTTACCAATTAGTTATTAAATATTTTACTTAAGTTACGTAAACTTGAAAAAGCATTTGACTAATCTTTTTCTTTTTTAATACCTGATTTAAGCACTTTTATTTTATTTTTTTAAAGCCAACTAGTTAGAGCTCTTTTATAGATTTTTAGTAGTGAAACATTGTGTACACAACACATAAATACATAGATATATTAGGCATGCCAGTAGAAGTACATCTTGTAGATTCATAAAAACCTTTTTTTTCCTTAGACTTTCAGATTGTTGATAACCTGTTTCACAACCCTGAGCAGTAGTCATCTAATTTGCATATCAAAGGAAACAACTCAGGTGAAAATCAAATAGCAAAATTTACATTATAAGGTGCAGAGAGAAGAAGTTTAGTGTGTTAGAGGGAGATTAAAACTTATTTAATTGTCAATTAAACATAAAATTGTAGAAATGATAAAGGCCTTTTAAATACACACACACACACACACACACACACACACACAGAAGATTCTATAGCTTTTACTTCAGAACTTTTAGCCATGAGATACATACAAATTCACTGGCTTGCAAAAAGAACTTGTTGGATCTAAACAGTGGTTTTTATCTTAATAGAAAAATAACAGCAGGTTTAGAGCAGGCGGAAAATAAAAAATAGATTAAAAAGGACTTAGGAATTCTATAGTTTGCAGATCGACCTTACGGCTCTTTTTCCTTAATGTAAACGTGCACAAAGGCCATATTATTTCCATATTATATAAGATTTGACAAGTAGAGGCACCATAAAACCTATGGAGTGCTCGAAAGGGAGTCATTCTTGTTTTCTCTTCATTCTTAGATCATTTGTTTCCCACCTTTTTTTTTTTTTTCCTTAAAAGCTGCGGCCTAGGATTTTTGTGTGGTGGATCCATGTGTGCTTCTGGTGGGCAGGACTCCACAGTGTGTCACCACTGAGTGGTTTCCACCCTCTTTGTGTCTTGTTTCTCTCTCCAGAGGTCTATGACCTCAGGCAGAGAGGACTCAAAATGCTGGGTGATCAGCCTTTATATGTGTTTCCTGGACAAGCCAGTTTAAAAATTAATTTTTGTTGGGGATTTTCCTGCATGGCAGCTGCACATCATAGGGGATCAATCCCCCAGACACTCCCACGAGGCCTTCAGACACCTAGGGCACCTTTCGGCTGTGGGGAGCAAATGCCCTTTCTCTTCAGAGCTGAGAAAACTCAGTCACTCATTAACGTATGAAAACAACAGTTCAGTTCCTCATGCAAATGTGCACAGACAAACTGAATTAAGATTAAATTTGGGAGAAAAAGCAATAGAGAAGACTCTTTAGAATGCATCTCCAAACTAGAATTAGGGTCCTTAAACAACAAATTCCTACAAGAGAAAAGTAAAAAACCAGCCAAGATCACTTCCTGTAAACTGTATTCGGCCACCTGTTACTTTGTAGCTCTCGTGTGCCATTATACATGCCAAGGTCAAATCCTCTCACAGTGCCAAGTCATCTCTGGAACCCCAAAGCCAAAAAAGTCAGGTCATGAAATACAGAAAAACAGCTTTAGACCTGAAAGAAATATGTCCTTGACTCTTGAAACTCCCCAAAGAGAACAGAACACCCCAAAAGGAGATGAGTGGTGCCTTTGTTCTGAATTCTTTAAAAGGGTTTCAAGTCATTAGACTCCTTCTCTAAATTTTCTGGTACTGCAGATGGCAAAAGGCGAAAGGAGATATAGGGTGGAAGGAAAGTAAATGAAAGATTTTTTTTTTTTTAAGGCAGGAAGCAAACACAGTAACTAAACACATGTTTTGGTTTTTGTTCCTCTTTTACAGCTGTGAGGAATTTTAGCCAAATTAGACAGGCCCTGTTTCCCATAATTTGGAATTCTCACTTGGATTTGACCAAGTCAGGTAGAGTTGGTCAAATCTGATGGGAGAAAGACCAGAACAAACAACAAAAAACCCCCAACAATATGATCACTGAGCGCTCTAATGGCAAGGAGAAATTCAGTCCAGCTGGCTGTTAATCTTAACTTTAGCCAAGACAAACTCCAATTCAGTTACTAAGACCCAGGGATGGATCTTAGGCTGAAGACTTCTCTCCACCATCCTAGAAGCAAGAAAAAAACCTCGTCTTCCCTGTTGGAAGTGAGCTCAAACTCTATAAAGGAGTTACCTGCCTTCCACCGTCAGGGAAGCAGGAAAAAACTTGCCTTCCTTGTGGAAGCAAGTAAAACTCCAGAAGAAAGAGGAGTTGTATAGCAAAATAAACTTTAGATCTTGACCAGATTTTGAGAGATCAGGGATTCCCTGAAGGGGGTGCTCTCAGACCTCAGCAAATTGTCCTATTGGTTTCAGCCATAAAGTTAGCTCATGCTGGTACCAAGCACCACAGGAAATTTGTCAAAGGTCAGGAGCATCTCCACTCAGAATGCCCCCGTGATTACCAAATGTGAACCCCCAAAATTTGAGACAGGTCTCAGTTAACTTAGGTTTATTTTGCCAAGGTTGAGGAGGAGTGCCCATGACACAGCCTCAGGAAGTCCTGAGGACATGTGTCCAAGGTGGTCGGGGCACAGCTTGGTTTTATACATTTTAGGGAGACATGAGACATCAATCAATATATATAAGAAGTACATTGGATCTGTCTAGAAAGGGGAGGACAACTTGAAGCAAGGAGGGGGCTTCCAAGTCACAGAGAGACAAATGGTTGCACTCTTTTGAGTTTCTGATAAGCCTTTTCAAGGGAGGCAATCAGAATATGCGTCTATCTCAGTGAGCAGGATGACTTTAAATAGAAAGGCAGGCAAGTTTGCCCTGAGCAGTTCCCGGCTTGACTTTTCCCTTTAGCTTAGTAATTTTGGGGCCCCAAGATTTTCCTTTTACACCTACTTCTGCTCACACCCACAAAACACGAAAAACAAATGTTTGCGAGGATGCTTTTCTTAGAGCTGGCCGGTTTTAAGGTTATAGGGAATGATTGCCAAATACATTTCTGTCCTAGTTTCCTTATGCCAAGCCTGTGTTTTATTGCTGGGTGTACTTTCTTCACACACAGTCCCTACCTTTATCAGGAGTAAGGGTTATCCAGGTTTTCACAAAGGCTTAGCTTTCTGCCCTTGGTGCCAGTGCCCGCCTTTGTTTATGGAGCTGAAGCAGGACTAGGCAGGGGGGAATCAGAGATATTTGGACAAGAGGAGGGTTTCATTTTGGCTATTTTTTAAAAGGCTGAATGCTTCCTGAGAGATGGGAGACTTCAAAGGCCTGATGTTCTGGCTAAAAGCAGTAGGTGAAACTCCCTTTCTGTGGCCTGCTGAGGAAATGCCAATGCACTCAGTTGCTCCTGTCATCTTTCTCCCTCCCTCTGCCCCTCACCATGCAGGGCACCCACACTGGGTCCAAGGTCCCTGATGCAAATTCATTTTATTGTATATTTTGGGGTCTGATCACCACTGGTTTCTCCTCTCCACCTAGGAAAATCCTAGATGGTGTCTTTTTCCGATAGAAGGCTGTTTCATCTACATTGAAAATCTGTTGTTTGGTGTACCCACCTTTGTCAGAGGCATGTGAACCAGAGAAACTCAATCTTAAACAGGAGCTGGGAAAAATGAGGGTGAAGCCTACTGGGTCTCATTCCCAGACGGTTAAGGCATTCTAAGTCACAGGATGAGATAGGAGGTCAGCACAAAATACAGGTCATAAAGACCTTGCTGATAAAACAGGTTGCAGTAAAAGAACCGACCAAAGCCAAAATGGCCACAAGAGTGTCTTCTGGTCATCCTCACTGCTACACTCCCACCAGTGCCATGACAGTTTACAAATGTCGTGGCAACAACAGGAAATTACCCTATATGGTCTAAAAAGGGGGGGCATGAATAATCCACCCCTTGTTTAGCATATAATCAAGATATAACCATAAAAATAGGCAACCAGCAGCTCTTGGTGCTACTCTGTCTATGGAGTAGCCATTCTTTTATTCCTTTAGTTTCTTAATAAACTTGCTTTCACTTTGGACTGCGGACTCACCCTGAATTCTTTCTTGTGCGAGATCTAAGAACCCTTTCCTGGGGTCTGGATTGGGACCCTTTTCCTATAACATATTTCTTTGTTCTGTAACACCTTCTTCAGTGATCTCAGCTGGATCTTCTAGATAACTTGCGGCAGCTTCTTCATCAGCACTTGCTGTCTCACTGTGTATTTTTATGTTACAGAGACAGCTTCTCTCCTTAAACCTCAGGAATCAAACTTTGCTATATTCCAACTTTTCTTCTGCAATTTTCTCACCTGTCTCAGCCTTCATAGAATTGAAGAGAGTTAGGGCCTTGCTCTGGATTAGGCTTTGGCTTAGGGAATATTTGATCTTCTATCCAGATCCCTCAAACTTTCTCCTTATCAGCAGTAAAGGTGTTTTGCTATCTTATCATTCATGTTCACTGGAGTAGCACTTCCAATTTCCTCCAAGAACTTTTACTTTGCATCTACCACTTGCCTACCACTAGGCCCAAGAGGCCTAGCTTTTGGCCTGCCTCAGCTTTTGATATGCCTTTCTCATTAAGTTTAATCATGTCTAGCTTTTGGTAAAACGTTAGAGATGTGCAACTTTTTCTTTCACTTTAACACTGAGAGTCCATAGTAGGGTTATGAATTGGCCTCATGTTAATATTGTGTGTCTCAGGGAATAGGGAGGCCTAAGGAGAGGGAGAGAGATGGGTGAACGACTGGTTGGTGACACAGTCAGAACACACACATTTATTAAGTTTGCCATCTTATATATGTGGTGCCCCAAAACAATTACAATAGTAATGTCAAAGATCACAGACCACAGATCACCATAAGAGACATAATAATAATGAAAGAATTTTAAATATTGAGAGAATTACCAGAATGAGACGCAGAGACACAAAGTGAATACATGCATTGGAAAAATGGCGCTGACAGACTTGCTTGCCACGAAATCTTGAGTTTGTAAGAAACACAATATCTGTGAAGTACAATAAAATGAGGTATGCCTGTTGGCTCAGCAATAAAAAGAAAGAAACTGTGGCTACACGCAACAACTTGGATGGACCTCAAGAATATTACGCTGAGAGAAAAAAGCCATTCTCAAAAGGTTATGCATACTTATATTTATGTAACACTCTACAAATGACAATAATACAGGAATGGAGCGCTTGGTGGGTTAGGAGTTGGGGAGGCTGTGACTATAAAGGGAGGGGGGAGGCAGTTTTTTTGTGGCGATGGAGCCCTTCTGTATCCTGATTGTGGTGGTGATTGCACAAATCTGTACACGTGATAACATTTCATAATTCTATACACAGAAAGCTGTGTCAAAACTGATGGAACCCAAGTAAGAGTTCAGAAAATAGTGAACCATCGTGATTTTTTGTTTTTTTGAGACAGGGTCTCACTCTGTTTGCCCAGGCTGGAGTATAGTGGCATGAACATGGCTCACTGCAGCCTCAATCTCCCAGGTTCAAATGATCCTACCAGCTCAGCCTCCTGAGTGGCTGGGACTACAGACGTACACCACCTTTAATTTTTTTTTGTAGAGACAGGGTCTCACTATGTTGCCCAGGCTGGTCTCAAACTCCTGGATGCAAGTGATCCTCCTGCCTTGGCCTCCCAAAGTGCTGGGATTACAGGCCTGAGCCACCATGCCTGGCCCACTATTGTGAATTTTTTGATAATGTACTGTGGTTATGTTAAATGTCATTATTAAAAAAAGCTGTGTGAAGGGTATATGAGAACTTTCTGTACTGTTTTTACAATTTCTTGTGAGTATTAAAATTTTTTTCAAGATAAACGGTAAAAAAAAACCAAACAAATAAAACTCCAAAACAAAACAAAACACGCCCCCTGCCCGCCCAGTCTTCTCACTCCACAGCTTGAGCTCTGTCTCCTTTGCGTGATGCTCCTTACGTCACGCTGCATTGTTTGCCTTCATAAAACCAGAGCTCAAAAGGAGGAGAAACCAACATTTTGGCAAAAACAGTGTTTCTCAAAGGGTGTCTGTTAAACACTGATTCAGTAGGATTTGTTAGGGAGCAATAAATATTCTGTGTCCAAGCACATTCAGGAAATCCTGGGTTAAACAGTTTTCTTTACTGAAAGACTTAGGATATGAATGTATGTTGTGGATCTCTAAGGGGAGGCTAAAGAATATGGCAGCTCCTTAGGTGTTTGTCCATAGAATCTTTTGTTTTCTCCTCTGAGTATCCCAAGAGACTAGAGATCCATGTGCTTGGGAAACATTGAGCCAACACATTCATCGGAGAAGAGAAAAGCAAGGAGCTGTGGATTAGTTTCACTTTGGAGTTGGGTGTCGAGCTTCAGGCCTTGGCTCTGCCTAGCCTTTTGCAATGTACTTAGTGTAATAACTTACGGGAGACATGCTGGAAAGAAAGAGGTCAATCTTCATGGCGCAAAGGTCTGATTTTCATTTTTTTGATTCTCCACTTTCAGTAATGACTTTGGAGAGAGTTCTTCTTCCTCCTCTGCTCTATCTTTAGGGTTGGAGGCCCCATTCCTCATCTGACAGCGGGCCTGGATGGATGGAGAATAATTGACAATCCACACTGGGAGGTGAGCAGGAGATGATGGGCCTTTGGGGACATAGGTCATGAGGAAGCAGATCCAGGAGGAACATTCTCTGACTACAGGGTTGGCCAGCCATGCAGTGAACTCTAAGTTTATAAGACATTTGCTCATGAGGAGTGAAACCCAGGGGTAGAGGAGAGGGTCTGAGTAGACTGAAGAAGTCACCCCAAATATTATCTTTATGTGGGCTTTTTATGGTTATAACATTTCTAGTGCATTAGTTACCTATTTTTGCATAACAAATTACCTCCAAACTTAGTGGTTTAAAACAGCAATACATTTTGTTATCTCACAGTTTCTCTTGGTCAGGAATTTGGGAATGATTTAGCTGAGTGGTTCTGGGTTCTGGTCTCTCATGAGGCTGCAGTCTTCTGGAGATTTGTTTGGGGCTGGAGGATCTGATTCCAAGATGTTGCACCCACATGGATTGCACATTCATGTTGGCTGTTGGCAAAAAACCCCTCAGTTCCTCACCAAGTGGACTTCAGATAAAGTTGCCTGAGTGTTCTCACAACATGGCAGCTGGCTGCTTCCAGAGCAAGTGATCCAAGACAGAAAGAGCAAAGTGGAAGCTGCAATGTCTTTTGTGATGTAGTCTTAGGAGTCACACTTTATCATTTCTGCAATACCCTGTTGGTTACATAGATCAGCCCTATTCATTCCTATTGAATGTGAGAAGGGGGATATATATATAATGGCATATATTTCAGAATGAAAGAATCATTGGGAGCCATCTTGAAAGTCTGCTACTACAAGTAACCTATAAGAGAAAGAAATTGTTGAATGAGCATCCTTAAGTGGGGTGATACGCATTCTTAAATGGCTAAAAGCATGAACATTTTTAAAAGACTATTACTCTTTTTTTTTCCATAAGGAGCATAATGCTAGGGTCTCAATTTGCCCATTCTTTCAACAAATATTTGTTGAGCACCTGTGTTGTGCCACCAGTTTGCTTAGTATCTTTGCACTGGGAGCCCTGCTAGAGAAACATATTGCAGTTGCATAGTCAGAAACCAGACAGACAAGACCAGGAAGAAGTACTGCCTTGATTCATACCCACACCTGAATATTTGTCATTCATCATAATAATAAGTAGGGGCCTCAAGTAATTGCACTGGCCTGAACAGCACTTCTACCCTTTGTTTGTTGGTTGGATAATGACTTCATTTCATGTGCTCTAGTAAACCGATTGACTGTCCTCTCTCACCTCTTTCTCTGATCATAATTCTTTCTGTTCCCATTTCATTCAGAGACATGTGCCCTCCAAACCACACTCCCCACACTTATCAAAGCCAAATAGCTTCCTGATGCCTTCCCCATATTTCTAAAAGCAAGCTCCTCTTACCTTACACAGAGAGACTAAGTTGAACAGGAAACTTAATTAATACACAATTTATCTTTTCCTTCAGGTTATTTATTTCTCAGTCAAAACTCTTGGTTGCCTGCAAGAAATGGATGCTGGCCCTGTTAAGCATAAGAGAATTTATTGGAAGGACACGAGAGTTCTCAGCATTGATAGGTGGCTTGAAAACCAAACTTAGGAAAGAGGTGAGAACCAAGGGCTTTTTCTAGTGCCAGGCACCAGTGTGCCACTGCGGCCACTGTGATAAAGCACCTTCAGTTGATCCTCTTGCCCTTGCTTCACACCTATAATATTCAAAGTTTTAGGAAATAACATCCAATTGGCTTGGCCTAGGCTCTGGGTTTCATGGGTGGGAAGTAGCAAGACCTGACTCATTTTGTTGTCAACAACAGCAAGAAAAGGAAGGTAGGAAGGAAGGAAGGAAGGAAGGAAGAAAGGACAGAGGAAGGAAGGAAGGAAGGAAAGCAGGAAGGAAGGAAAGCAGGAAGGAAGGATGAGAAAGAGAAAGAGAAAGAAAAAGGGCAAATGTTTCTACACATTTACTAAATGACTCTTGATGATATGTTTCCAAGTCATTCAAACGGAACCTTTCCATTACCCAAGGAAGAGTCAATTACTTCTTACTCCTCAGGATCCACGCAAGGCTTGTATTTTCCATAAACAAGCCCCCCAAATTGGCAAACACTCACAAGAAGTGCTTCAATTGGATAATCTGTTAATTTACCAATAATCATCTTTGAATGCCATTTATTACAGAAAATTAGATGAATTTAGCTTGAACAGAAAAATATTGATTGCCGCCCTCTGAATTTTTAATATGAGTGTTTGATTTATAAATTAATCCTTAATTTTGTTAATTAGAGCAAAGAGGCAGTCTCCAAACCTGGGCTATGGTGCTGAGCATTATTGTAACTTTCATCCGCAATTTTAGTTATTAATGATTTATTAAAATGAATTTCTTCTCTGGTTCAGGTTTCGTGTCTTGCTCTAGCAAGCAGCCTCATGCTTGCCAGGTTTGTGGTGGTGTTTTTATAATTCTTTCTTCAGTCTTTCATTCTCAACCTACTTGCCCATTTTGGCTGGCTTTATTCCAAGCATTTTTCCAGAGGGTTAACCTGGTTGACCTCTACTTTGCCCCAGGATCCTCTAACATCCTTCAAAAGAGTGTTGGGTTTTAGATGACTCAAAGGGCCTCTGATTGTCCAAATCTCTATCCCCAAAACCTAGACCCCGCTTGGTAAGTAGCAGAAGCGCAGGTAATTACTGGATTGACATGCACTCACCTGCACACCTTTTAAACTTCACAGGAACCAGACCCAGTCCACAGCCCAAGCAGGTAAATTGGATTGGGCTACACTATGCCTCTTGCCGGTGATCATTTTAGGCATTACCATGTGCCAACATTCTGAGCAGTAAGACATCAGGAGAAGCTGCTAAGGTAGGGGGCAAGAGGAGACACTTCCGTAAAAATTTAACTGCTGAAAAAAAGAAACTAAAGAAAGAAATAGTCCCTTTACCCCATACACACATTTTTTTTTTTTTTTTTTTGGCAGAAAAATGGTTGTCAATGATTGAAAGAGTGAGAAAGTGAATAGATCCTGTCTTAGTTTGTTTGGGTTTCTATAACAAAATACCATAACTGGGGAGCTTATAAGCAACAGAAAATTATTTCTCACAGTTCTGGAGGCTGGAAAAGTCCAAAATCAAGAGGCCAGCAGATTCAATGTCTGGTGAGAGACCATATTCAGGTTCATAGATGGCACCTTCTTGCTGTGTCCTCATATGGTGGAAGAGATAAGAGGTCTTTCTTGGGCCTCTTTTGTAAGGGCCCTAATCCCATTCATGAGGGCTCTGCCCTAATTACCTAATTACTTCCCAAAGCCTCCCCATCCCATTCCCCCAGCCAATACCATCACCTTGGGGGTTAGAATTTCAACATATGAATTTTGGAAAAGCACAAACATTCAGACCACAGCAAATGCTTTCAGTTTTTTAAGGATCTTCCACCATGAGTATCCTGCTTCGTTTTTTAAATCACCCTGAGAAATGGAGAAAATATAGTCTGGTTGATTCATGCTTAGGCCCTGGAGTTAAATAGAATCCTATCTTTTCCATTAGCTAGCTGTGGTGATGTGAAAGTTAATTTACCTCTCTGATCCTCTGTTTCTTTATCAATAAAATAGGAACAAAAAGATTCCCTATTTCATGGAGCTTACTTTGTGGTTGCCCTGTGAAGAGGGCAGGATCCACCTCCCCCAACCCCGAATTGGTTCAAATGTTGAAACTGATGATGTCACAAGTGCACCAAAAGGGGAGGAAAATATTTTTTACTCAGTTCATGAGTCTTTTTGGGAGGGTTTTGGAGGCACCCAAGTTGGTCTGAAAATGGCTCAAAGTGGCAAGTGCCTTTGGTTTTTATTGCGGATAGAAGATGGGGCTGGGGTTTGAGTTCCCAAAATCACACAGGGGTTTGCACAGGTTGAATTTCCCCCCTGGTGCCAAGGGAGGGAGTATTTGGGCTTTCTTATCAGCTTGCCCAGATGTGGGGCAAAAAGAACAGGAATGGTGGAAGCTTGAAAACTGTCAGTGGTCAAACATAAAAAGTGACATCCAACTATTATAGAGTTGCTATGAGAAAATATCTGTCTAAAGCACTTAGCTCAGTGTAGGGCTATAGTAAGTGGTTAATAAACAAATTATTAATGTCATGATTGATTTAATCCTTTTAAGAAGCTTTTGCATCTATGACCTCATTTCCTCTGTATATTAACCCAAGAAATTGAGAGATCTGATCAGAGGTAGATCTGGTACAATCAAAGCACCCAGTGAATGGTTGCTTCTGGCATCGCTATCACCATTCCCATCATCATCATCATTGTCAACTTGGTCATTATCACCATCACAACCATCACCACCACCACCATCATCACCAGCTTCATCATCAGCATCATCATAAGAATCACATCACCACCACAGTTACTTTTGCCACAATCATCATGAGCATCACCAATACCATGACTGCCATCACTACCACCAGTGTCGCATTGTTGTTACCATCATGATCATCATTATCACCATTGCCTTCATCACAATCTCCACCATCATCATCACTATCTAAGATTTCTCTTAGATTATCCACCATTTTGTGTAAAAAGTAAAGTAGAGGTTCCTCTTCAAAGAGACTTTCTTCCCTAATTAGGAATAAATAGTAACTTCTCTTAGAAGCAAAATTTATTCAAAGAACTTTGCTATCATTCTTAGATATCTGCTAGCCATAATAAAGAAATCAATGTGCTTTGTGTTCTTACCTATCACAATTTAGCCTAAATATTTGCCCTGGCATGCTTATACTGGTCTAAGCAAGCATTAGGTCATAGCCTGTTCCTCTTCCTTATTTGGAGGTGTTTTTACCTTTCTCAGCATTCTATAAGTTACTTCCTCCTTCCTTTGTTCTCCTCTGCCTTTGCCTCTTTAGAAAGTTCTAAGTTGCTAGCCAATCAGGACAAATACAGAATGTGAGGTTCCATTCCAGCCAATGGAAACAGGACACAGCAATAGGGTAGATGCGTCAGGTTATAAATAACCTAATGGCCCACCAGCATCCATTCCTGCAGCAATTAGCTAAGACTGGAAGGTGGGCCATGTTCCCTTCAGGCCACCTTGCCCATTCGTCATGGACTGAAAGAAAACTTCCTTTGAAAAGGGGTTGGGGGAGTTTCCCTGGAGGTGTTCAGGCAAGGAGGAAATGACCCTTAGAGGAAATGATGGGCCTCTCTACTGCTGTTAATGGCTAAATAAATACACTGGAGTTGGCTCACGGCTGCAGTAACCACATCTCACCTGAGGAACCTGTTGGCCACAATGGAGGCTCTGTCATATGTGTAATGCCTAGACAACCACATAGATCAGTCCCAAAAAGGTGTTGCAATGAAAACGAACACAGCAAACATCACCGAAAGTGCTTTTACAAATAACTCAGCTCCTTTATTTGTATGATTTTGAGCACTGGGATGATGACACTCTTCACCGATATTCTTGAAATCCTGTTTTATAAACCTGTGCCATTCACTCTCTCGTGACCCGGTTCTCTACACCTACCTCTTTCCACACACACAAAACCAAAGCCTCCTTCAGCCTCCTCCCTGACTGCCTCCTGTTATCTTGCCTCTCTTTTCCTCTTCATTCTCCCATCACGAAAGCCAGAGAACCCATGTGGCTGGGCCAGGCCCTCCTCGGAGGGTGGAGTCAGGAAATGGGTTGTGATGGTTAATTTTATGTGTCAAGTTGGATGGGTCACAGCGCCCAGATAACTGTTCAAACGTTATTCTGGATGTTTTTGTGATGGTGTCTTTTTGGATTAGATTTACATTTAAATCGGTGGACCTTAAGTAAAGCAGATTACCCTCCCTAATGTGGATGGGCCTCATTTAGTCATTTGAAGGCTTTATGGAACAAAGATCGATTTCCCCTGCCCAAAAAGGATTCTGCCAGCAGGCTGCCTTGGAGCTCACTGCAACTCTTTCCTGGACCTCGAGCCTGTGGCCTACCCTGGAGATTTTAGGCTTACCAGGCCTCTGCAATAACGTGAGCCAGTTTCTGAAATTAAATCTCTCCCTCTATACACACACATCCTGCTGCTTCTGCTTCTCTGGAGAGCCCTGACTAATACATGGCCCAAGCCTGAATTCTCTTTTGTGGGCAGGGGACAGGGAAGTCTGGGAATACATCTATATTTAATTTTAATGACATCACAGGTAGATTCTGGAAACTGACTTTTTTTTTTTCCCCTCCGCAGGTTCAGATCATATTTTCTGCTTAGAGCAGATTCCTTCTTGGGCAGACATTGAGCACACAGCCAGCTGCAGGGGCACCAGAGACATTGTGTCCTTTCTACTTTTCATGTCCTGATCCCATAATAACCTCTGAGGCCCCAGTCAGTGGTTCTTTTTTTTTTGAAATGGAGTTTCGCTCTTTTGCCCAGGCTGGAGTGCAGTGGCGCAATCTGGGCTCACTGCAACCTCCACCCACCAGGTTTAAGCGATTCTCCTGCCTCAGCCTCCCAAGTAGCTGGGATTATAGGCGTCTGCCAGCATGCCCAGCTAATTTTTGTTTTTTTTTTAGTAGAGGAGGGGTTTCGCCATGTTGGCCAGGCTGGTCTTAAACTCCTGGCCTCAGGTGATTCACCTGCCTCGGCCTCCCAAAGTGCTAGGATTACAGGCATGAGCCACCATGCCCGGCCCAATAAGTAGTTTTTAATAAGAGTGATTTTGCCCCCTTTGGGTACATTTGGAATGTCTGGAGACATTTTTGATGATCACATCTGGGAGGTGGATAGTGTTACCAGCATCTGGTGAGCAGAGGCCAGGGATGCTGCTATATATCCTAGTACAGGACAATCCCACTGCCACTCCCTAATGAAGAATTATCTTGCTCAAAATGTCAGAGGCACTTGAACCAGAGTGACTTCATGTTGATTAGGGACTCAGTAAAATGAAGCTGAGACCTGCTGGGCTGTATCCTCAGGAGGTTACGCATTCTTAGTCACAGGATGATAGGAGGTCACAAGATACAGGTCACAAAGACTCCACTGTTAAAACAGGATGCAATAAAGAAGCTGCCAAAATTCGCCAAAACCAAGATGGCAGCAAAAGTGACCTCTGGTCTTTCTCACTGCTCATTATATGCTAATTATAATGTATTAACATGCTAAAAGACACTCCTACCAGCACCATGACAGTTTACAAATGCCATGGCAACATCCAGAAGTTACCCTATATGGTCTAAAAGGAAGAGGAACCCTCCATTCTGGGAAATCCCTGCGACTTTCCTGGAAAACTCATGAATAATCCACCATTTGTTTAGCATATAATCGAGAAATAACCATAAAAATAGCCAACCAGGAGCCCTCAGTGCTGCTCTGTTGATGGAGTAGTCATTCTTTTATTCTTTTGCTTTCTTAATAAACTTTCTTTCACTCTACTCTGTGGACTTGCCCCAAATTCTTGTGTGGGATCCAAAAACCCTCTCTTGGGGTCTGGATCAGATCCCCTTTCCCGTTACAAAAATGTCAAAAGTGCCAAGGTTGAGAAACCCTAATTAAGGTAATTAATACATAAAAAAGACCTTCCTTTCAATCCTACCTTCCAAAAAATTCACACACACTCTGTCTTTCCTTCTCTTTCTCTTTCTAAGATCACTTTGTAAGCTGAGAGAATTATGACAGAAACTGGAGCGACAGCATTTTATTTCACTGTATCTCTGTTCTCTAACGCCTCAGTGCTCCCAGCCCCAGGCCTCTTGTGTCCCAGCATAAAATCTGTGAGATTTAAACATATACCATGAGATGCCTTATAAAGCATACAGAATATGATCTGACAAGGTCCTTTGACAATGCCCTCTTTTGCACAAAATCTTCAGGCAGTAATTCAATTTTGAGGCTTTTCTCCTATTAAAATAGGTGTGTGACACTACCCAGGCCCCGGACTGAAGCACAATCTTCGGCACTGGGCATTTTTTTTTCTGGGTAATGGATTTTGTTTCACCAAAAATAAGCATTAAAAGACTTCTAAGGTGACACCATTGTGCTTACTGATTTTTTTTTTTTTTTTTTGCTTTGGAAAATGTGAGATGTTGCTGCATAATAATAATAATCATGAACTTTAGGTTTATTCTGGGGTTAATGAATTATTATAGTGCAGTGAAAAATTATTCTCCAATAAATGTTGAATTCCATTTTTTCTGAAACCTCTCTCTCTTTTTCATATGTTTGGTGTTTTTGTCTTTTCCATTAAAGATGTGCAGATTTCAGAGGAATGGGATTTGTCTGTGTTTTCTTTGCCTGCTTCTGACTCTTAAAAAAATCCCATGTTAATTATTAGGTTGCATTGGGGAAAAGAAATGATATTCAGTAGCTCTCCTATTCCTTAATAAGAGATTCTTGGTGAACTTAGTGGGAACTTATTTTTGTGGGGCTAACAAGCTTTAAAAAATTGGCCTTTCTACAAAATTCTCAAGTTCAACCTGATGGATTATAAGGCTTCTATCACCAATGTCAATCCTTCTTATATGGATGATTTATGACAATGGCAGGAAATAGATCTGTTGAGCTGATGGAACTGTTTCAGAAGGGCATTCAACACTAGCCAGATCTCTCTATTACATTGGCAACAGTCTCTGGGCGTGGGTCAAAGTTTGAGGACATGCACAGCTTTCCTCATGGCTTCTCCCTCACCCATTTCCTGCCCCTGCTCTCCTGTCTGAGTTGTTATCATTGAATGCTTCTGCTGAAGAGTCAGGGGCCCGAAAATCGACTGCTAGGATAATACAACCAACACTCGTTCAACTATTGTCTACTGAGCACCTACTGTGGGTCAAGTCCAGTGTGTAGAAATGGGGACACAGGAGTACAATATGAACCCTGGCCCCAAGGATGTCACCACCTGTGTTCTCAGAATCTGTACAGATCTAACATTTAGCCTTAGGGTGCTGAGATAACACAAAGGACTGCATTGCCAGATTAGACTTGCAAGAATCAGATTTCATCTAGTATCAAACTGTACTGACAATTTTAGGCGTATCAGTAATTGTAAGGCACAGGCCAAAGCAGGGAGTGGCCAGGGATCCCCAGTGAAGTTCCCCAGGCCCTCTCTTGCCACATTAGAATGCCCTCTCCTCCATTAACAAGTGAAATCTAAGCAATGGCAGTGGGAGAAACACAAAAAAGAGAGCTCTTTTGGTCATGGCGCATCTCCGTTTGATATTCCAAAAATTACAAAGGTTATATGACATCTTCCAGGAAGATGTGCCCCATAAATCCATGGATCCCACATTTGTTCACCATGAGTATCTCAGACACTCAGGAATACCTTGCCAAAATCATTCCATGGGTAAGAACTCTCCCCTAGTAAATACCATCAGTGTGTTTTCCACAAGGTCTGTCATTAGCATGTTTAGAAGACAGTTTGACCAAGTACTTCCCTTTCTTTCCCAAAGCAATCCTTGTAGAGGAAGAGAATGGATTGCAGGCCTGCTGCTGGCTCTGTCCTCCCCAGGTGCCATGATTGACTAGCAATGTCTGCCATAGCTGGTTGTGGAGGGGGTTGGAGGGTAGGAGAGCAAGTGTGTGCCTCTAAGCAACCCTGAGCAAACCTGACCAGGCTTTGAGAGAGCAGTGAGTTGCTGAAGGTAACTCGCTTTGAGGCCTTGAGGGAGCAGTGAGTTGCTGAAGGTGATACCAGGGTGTGGTTAGAGAAAAGACTCAAACTCAGGACCGTAGACTCTAGGACTTTTCACCGATATTCTTGCATATCATAATGATAACTAGAACAGACTCTGCAGTGAAAAAACCAGATGTCCTTGACTTCTCACTAGCTATGATGTTGCCAAGGTTTTCACTTTTAGAAATTCAGAAAGGGAAAGGATATTATCAGTCCCTGTTTTTCCAGGACCTACTCTGAGTCAGATGCTGGGCTAAGTGCTTCATACCTAGTATCTGATTTAACACTCCCTGCAACTCTATGGAGGGGGTCTTGTTATTCTCATTTTACAGATGAGGAAACTGAGGCTGAGAGAGGTTAAGTGACTTACCCAAGGTCACATATCTTATGTGTGCAGAGAGGATAGTAAAGGTCAGACACACTATTTACCAGGGTGTCTGAATCATGCACTTGGCTTGATTAGAGGGGCTGCCTTTACAAAAGTGGCTTCATCAAGGGTACCAGCCATCATCTCTAGCCCATCTCCCTTCTTGCAGTAAACAGCATGAGTTTTTGAGTGGTTACTGTTCATTTCCTGTCCTGTGGATGATGAAGTGCTGTTGTAAGCATGGAGCAAGGTTTTTCAAACTGAAGGGAAAAAGACACTGTGCTGAAGCAACGTTCATACCGCTCTGCTAGCAAAGATTCCTGTTTGCAGGATGGCAATGGAAATGCATGGTGCCGTTACTTAGTGAGATCACGTGGTGATGAAAGCAGTACAGCAAAAATGAAACAAGCCCTGGCCTCCAACCCTGTCGGGACACCAGTGACCCTGGCCAGTGCTTTTACCTGTCCCCTTTCTCCTCCCCAGGCCTCTGTTCCTCTACCTGTTGGAAAAGAGGGCCTTCGAGCAGGCCAGCTCACTCCTGTCAGCTGCCACCTGCTCTGCCGCTCAGCATTTCCTCTATTGGTCCTCTGACACTATCTGACAGCATTTTGGGAACGGAGACAGATGTCTTCTAAACATTATGAGAAGTGGCTCTTTATCTTTTTGGAGTCTTGAACCCATTTGGGAATCTAATGAAAACTACAGATCCTCTTCCCAGCGAAATCCACAAATCCCCAAGCCTTTGGCTCATATCTTTAAGAGATTCCTGGAACCTTCTCTCAATGCCCATGAATCTCAGGTTAAGAACCTCTGGCGTTGAGTGACAATATACTTGCAGTTTGGAGACAGAAGCACGACAAATTGGGAATGCAATGCATGGATAAAATACAAACAGTTTCCTGACCACAAGAATGTTCATCGTTTTGAGTTCCCAAGTTTTAGGGTAATTTGTTATATAGCAATAGGTAACCAATACACTCATAATCTAAAACCTTCATGTGCAAAATACCATGTTAAAGTCCAGGAAGCATCACTGCACACCTCCTGAGAATAATACTCGGTAGATTCAGTGTTCTTAAGAAGCATGAAAGCATCTGCAACCCTTACCCAAGGCTGGGGGTAGCAGATGACCTTAAGTCTTAAAGGAGTCTCATGCCATCCAACCATAGCCAATGCTAGGCCTCTCATGGGTATCTGAGATCTGGCTTTTCCTTCTCAGGTTCTGGCTTTGTTCTATGGCCAAACACAACAGGAAAAGAAAGTTGACTGGCTTTCATCTCTAGGAATGATGAAATGGTCATCAATTCATCTCCCTGGGGCAGATGTTCTATTGCTACTGAGAAGGGGTGACCTATGCTCACCCTGTGGATGTGACATACCATTTCTCTCGGCTCCCTGGTGGGCCTGTGGGAGTCATGCCACGGGAGCCTGAGTGGCTGCGGTCTGGACAAATGACTCTGGGCAAGCTGGCAGCTGTGATGAAGGGCAGGTTGTGCAAATGTTGGGCATGTTGAGCTGGATAACTGTCATAGTGCAAATCATCCCAGCAGGAAGACATAACGTCAGCCACCATAAAGCATGCGGCCCGGAAACTGCCAGGGAGGCTTGAATGAGAGAGGCGTGCCTGAGGATGACAGCACAGGTAGGGGAAAGCCTCTGTTAATTTCCAAACATTTTGGGTCCTAGTGGACCACACACTCACAAGGAGGAAGCCATTTTCTACCTTATTGGTTGGATGCTGTCCTGTGAGTGGTAGGAAGGCCCAGCCGAAGGGAAGATTGTGAAGGAGGAAAGACACCATGGACCATCTTCCTCTATTATCTTCCAGGGGTATCTGAAATTTCAACAGGGGACTCTTAGAGTTAGGAAAAAGAAAAAGTCAAGGTCAAAGAGAAATGAGCTACAAAGGTTGTTCTCTGTGTTGTTCTCTGTACATCAGTGTCTCTGCCCTTGGTTCCAGAAATTACCCTTCCCTTAGTGTTGTCAATGTTTCAGGTGGGAAAAATGGGAGGATCAGTTAGAAATTCTGTTGTGCAGCATAAAGAAAACCTGATCACAGTGCTGAACACAATGGAACAAAGGCTCTGAACCATTATTTTTGTGCGTGACCTCCTTTGGCAGTCTGTAAAGCTCAAGGACTCCTTCTCAGAGAATGTTTATACATGCATAAAATAAAGTACACATGATGCAGAAGGAAACCAATCACATTAAAACCATTTTCACAATATTTTTAAGACCCAAACTTGAGATATAGTAGTATATGTGCTTTTTAATTAATGCATTAGTAACTAGGTCAAGAAGTGGGTCTAATAACCAACCACTGGCACTTCAAAATAGTGACAACTAACTATAGGTGACAAATAGAGATATTGGCAACAACTGTAATGTTAGGAAAACATCTGTGATTTCTATTGACAAAGTGTATTATATTAGTCAGCGTTTGCCACAGGAAAAAAAATCTATCTATCTATCTATCTATCTATCTATCTATCTATCTATCTATCTGTCTAGATTTATTTTGAGAACTGGCTCATGCAATCATGGGAGCCAAGAAGTCCCAGGATCTGCCATCTGCAAGCTGAAGAACCAGGGGAGCTGGCGGTGTGATTCAGTCTGAAACTGAGGGCCTGAGAATGTGGGGGGCCACTGGGGTCCAAAGACCCAAGAACCTGGACTTGTGATGACTGTGAGATTTGGAGAACATGGGGATATTCCAGCTCCAGAAAAGAGAGCAATTTGGCCCTTCCTCTGCCATTTTGTTCTATCTGGGACCTCAATGGATTGGATTCTGCCTGTCACACTGGTGAGAGTGGAATTTCTTTTACTAACCCCCTCACAGACACACCCAGAAATAATGTGTTACCAGTTACCTGGGTATCTCTTAACCCAGTCAAATTGACACATAACATTAACCATTACAAGTTCTCCTCTTGTCAAATTGGCACCCATATGCATCTCCTTAAGCCGTATGTAATCTCCAAATAACCAGGTCATAATTCTGCCTAACATGATACAGCTATCCTGTGTACAACTGAAAACACACTAATCTCTTCTTGGAAGAGTGATGTTTACTCTTCTAATGATATCCCATATCTTAAATATATGATGTACAATTAATAATGCTTAAATGCTGGTAATAAAGTCAATACATATTATTTTACATGATAGGAGAATAAGAGAAGAAAGAAAATGAAGATATACATTTAATATACATATATGTACACACAAAAATATTAATAAAAAAAGAAGGATATGCTCATGACAATTACAGTCTTTGTTTCTGTAACCAGTCATGTGGTCGCAGCTGGTTGCGTGGTTGTACCTTCTTGTACTACCTGTTCTGTATGCCTTTTGCCCTCAGCAAACGCCTCATCTGATCATGGTTATTTACCTGGGGTGGGGTGACCCAATCCTTCATTCCTGAAGTGTATGGGTCATTTGTAGTCCTGTCTGGATTGGGTTGTTGCAGTTTTCCATTGACCTTAATCACAGGGTATGGTAAATACTGAGATACTCTAAGGGTTCTCTTGTATTCCAGACATACTCTTCCTTACCTCCATGTGAAGTAGTAGCCCAAGTTCCCCTAGGTAGTCTCGATTAGTCACTCCAGCCAACACTGTAACTCCCTTCTCCGCCTGTTGACTCAGAAGCAAGAGAAGCCCTAAGTGGCTGGGTGTTAGTCTTAACTTTCAGTTCGAGGGAATCATTGTTGTGTCTCCTACTGGAAACATTCCTCCCTCTGGAACTAAGACCTCTAAACCAGCAGGGCACAAAATCAAGGGAATATAAAGCAAAAATTTTGCTAGTGGGCCACTAGAGGTAGAGGTGAGTGGTGTTACTTCCATTTCCATTTCTTGATTCCTGGACCTATGAATTCTGACTATGGAAGAAACAGCACCATATATTGGATGCTGATTCAGAGCATATATGGCCTTCTGGAGAACCTTGCCCCAGCTCTGTGAGGTGCTACCACCTAGCTCATATTGTAACTGAGTCTTTGAAAGGTCATGACACTATTCTTTCAAGTCAGCTGCTTCAAGATGGTAAGAAACAAGGTAAGACCAGTGAACTCCACGAGCACGGGTCCTCTGCTGCACTTCTTTGGCTGTGAAGTGAATTTTTGGGTCAGAAGCAATACTATGGAATACGATGATGGTGGATAAGGTATTCCATAAGTCCATGGATGGTAGTTTTGGCTGAAACATTGTGTGCAGGGAAGGCAAATTCATATCCAGAGTAAGTACGTGTTCCAGTTATGACAAAACACTGCAACTTTCATGGTGGAAGTGGTCTAATGTAATCAACCTGCCTCCAGGTAGCTGGCTGATCTGCCTGGGCAATGCTGAGCCATGTCAGGGGGTCAGTGTTGGTCTTTGATTATGGCAGACTGAGCACTCAGCAGTGGCCATACCCAGCCAGGTTGGCTTTGGTGAGCAAAAGTCCATGCTGCTGAGCCCATGCATAACCTCCATCCCTGCTACCATGGCCACTTTGTTCATAAGCCCACTGGGTGACAACAAGGGTGGCTCAGGGAAGAGGCTGAGTGGTATCCACAGAATGGTTTATCTAGTCACTTGGGCATCAAAATCTTCCTCTGCTGAAGTCACCCTTTGACAAGAATTCATGTGGGACACAAATATCTTCCTGTCCTTTGCCTATTCAGAGAGGACTATCCACATGCCCCTTCCCCTACATTTACTTGTCATCAAACATGTTCTTTGGAAGTCCCTGACCATTCAGCCAAACCATTGACTACAGCCCAGGAAACTGGTATATAATGGCATGTCTGACCATTTCTCCTTCTAAGAAAAGTGCACAACCAGGTGTACTGCCAGAAGTATTGCCCACTGGGAGGATTTCCCTTCACCCTTGTGCTTTAGAGGGATATCCCAGAGAGGAACTGTAGTGCTACAGTTTTCCACTTTCAGGTGGCACCAACCTTTATATCGTGCAGCCCCATCTATAAAATAGGCCTGAGTTGTCAACTAATTAGGGGGATCTCTCCATGACACCATAGGTGCAGGCTGGGAGAGAGAAGGCAGTGTAGCAGGCGTGGGGACCACAGGCATTTGGGCCACTTCTTCAAGTAACTTATTTGTGCATTTAGGTTCTGCTCAAACTGGATCATAAATACACCACTTTCATTTGGTGATGGAGTGCTGCTGCGCATGCCCGACTTTATGGCTTGGTGGGTCAGTGATATGGTTTGGCTGTGTTCCCCACCCAAATCTCGTCTTGAATTGTGGTTCCCATAATCCCCATGTGTCATGGAAGAGATCCGGGATGGGAAGTGATTGGGTCATGGGTGAGATTTTCCCCATGCTGTCCTCATGATAGTGAGTGAGTTCTCATGAGATCTGATGGTTTTATAAGCATCTGGCGTTTCCCCTGCTGGCACTTATCCCTCGTGCTGCCTTGAGAAGAAGGTGCCTGCTTCCCCTTTGACTTCCGCCATGATTGTAAGTTTCCTGAGGTCTCCCCAGCAATGCAGAACTGTGAGTCAATTTCTTCAATAAATTATCCAGTCTCGGGCAGTTCTTTACAGTAGCATGAGAATGGACTAATACAGTCGGATAATTTTTAACACCCAGGTCATGACAGGCAGCTCAGATTGCATGGTAACATGGTGGCCTGTTCAAGCATTCAGTTTCTACTAAGGTCCAGTAGCAGGCCAAAAGTGGTCTCTCACAAGGAAAGTATCTGTAAATTATGGCTGGCCTTGCTCCAAAACCCTAAAGACCTCCACTGTGATCTTCTATGGGGGTCTGCTAAAGGTTCCAAGCAGCATCCCTATCTGCCACTGACATTTCAGGTACCATTGGGTCTGCTGCATCCTATGGCTCAGGTGGCAGAGAAGCTTGCATAGCAACTCCCTGCTGGGGATCCTCCTCCTGTTCTGGGCCTCACTCAAAGCTAGCAGCTTTTCAGGTCACTCAGGAAAAGGGCCAGAGTAACATACCCAAACGAGGCATATGTTGCCTCCAAAATCCAAATAGGCCCACTAGGCATTGTGCCTCTTTCTTGGTTGTAGGAGTGGCCAGATGAAACAACTTATCCTTTGCTTTAGACCTTCTAAAGTGCCCCACACCACTGGACTCCTAGAAATGTAACTAAGATGGAAGGCCCCTGAATTTTAGTCAGTTATCCCCCATCCTCTGACATGCAAATGCCTTATCAATAAGTCAAGAGTTGTTGCTACTTGTGGCTCACTAGATACAATCAGTGTAATGTCATCAATGTAATGAACCAGTGTGATGTCTTGTGGAAGGAAAAGGCAATCAAGATGCTTGCAAATTAAATTATAACAGGGCTGGAGGGTTGATATATCCCTGAGGGTAGGATGGTGAAAGTGTATTGCTGGCCTTGCCAATTGAGAGCAAACCGTCACACAAAACCAAAAGAATTGCTGATACTACCCTGGTCTATTGTCCACACTCATAAAGCAGGGGAATGCTAAATCTCAGTTAGGGCTTTGTGAAAATGAAAATGTAATCTCTTTCCCCTCAAGTTCGTGAAACTCTGAATTGTGTCCAAGGATGCTTTGGGGTCTGTAGACAAAAGATGCTCATTTTCTCATGTGAAATGTGTTCTGGAAACTGTAGTTCAGGGTGAGTATAGATGCTCATGGAAGAAGTAAGGACTCACACTTCCAGGTTCTTGTCCTGATATCTTTAGAGTGTGAGTTTTGCCTTCACAGTTGCAAAATGGCTGTAGCACTTCCGGACATTTCTTCTGCATTTCAGGTAGGAGAAGAGGGAAGGAGAAAAAAAGAACAAAGGTACATGCCTTTTTTCCTGGGTCTGTCCATTTTTATCAGTAAAACAATGCTTTTTCTGGAAGTCTTATCCTGAATACTTTGGCTGGCAACTTATTAGCTAGAACTGGTGATTTGATTATCTCCAGATGGATGAGACTCTAGGGAGGGTGTATTCTAACTTGGTATACTGCAGCCCAAACCAGAGTCGCATTAGGAAGATGAAGGGAAGGAGAAAATTGGGTAAACTAACCAATGATGCCAGTCATGACTGATGTAGGGCTTCTTAATAAGTTCTCTTCTCAAAAGCTTATGATTTTTACCATTCCCATTTGGATAAGCTATGGAGAAATTCAAGTTTGGCTTCATTCATTCAGTTTATCCATTCATACTTTGATCCACTACTTATTGGAGGCCAATTGTGTGCCTGGCCTTGTTAGGTACGGGGTCACATCATGTTGAACAAAACAACCAGGTCCCTTGGGTCCTACAGTTTAAGGGAAGGAGGGATGAAAATGTGGTAGGATTACAAAAATCACTCATACTGCACCCAGATGGCAAGAGAAATGCCACTTCTTTTATTTCCTCTAACTGATGGATCTCAGGCTCCTCTGGTTTTAATGGTCTCATTTCAGTTTAAGTATTCAGTTTATTCAAAATTCACTTGCTTCTGACAAGACTGCTAATTGGCTCCCAGCTAATTCCTTCTTACCCCAGAGCATGTGGAAATAGCAGGATTCCTCCATGTGACCCTGCAACAGTGGGAGGCTTAGAAAAGCTAAGACGCCAGGCCTCCCTTTCCCCTGGGCTTTCCAGTCTGTATCCTCTGTCCACTCCGGGGCACCTGATATCTCAGGATTAGGGCAGATCCACCTGAGAGTCAATCCTACCCAGAGCCGTGAATATGAGGTTGACAAGCCCCCTGTCCCGGGGGCAATGCCAATCTGCCTAAGGCTTCATCCTGGAGCTTTGGCCCAAAGAGGGAAGCCTCACCCCAGTCTCTCCATCTGTTTCCTTTGTTTCTCCTCAATTGCCTGAACCTGAAGAGGTGGGTACCCTACTTCTTTCTGCCACATCCCCAGTTCTCCCTAGCCTGGCATTGTGGAAATACTCTGGTAATTGGCTTGCTCTTGGTATGCTAAGGAAGATCTTGTTAGTTATATACTGGTCTCTTCTCCCTGCAAGTCAGGAGGCTAATTGACCTGGAGAGGGAGGGCTCCTAGAACACAAGGCTCTGATTGGTTTTAGCATTCTTAGTAAGATGATAGTACTGAAAGCCACGATTTTTGAAAAAATGCTGCTTTTGGCCAGGTGTGGTGGCTCATGCCTCTTATTCCAGCACTTTGGCAGGCCAAGGCAGGAAGATCGCTTGGGCATAGGAGTTTGAGACCAGGGGAGACCTCATCTCTACAAAAACATAAATAATTAGCCAGGTGTGGTGGCACATGCTTGTAGTCCCAGCTACTTGGGAGGCTGAGTAGGAGGATTGCTTAGTGGGGAGGTAGAGGCTGCAATGAGCCATGATTGTGCCACTGTACTCCAACCTGGGTGACAGAGTGAGATCCTGTCTCAACAAGAGAAAAATGTTGCTTTGTGACTCTTTCCGTGATGCAAGCTTACTTTGCCATGGGCCCCTTTATCCTGAGTGAGTAGTGTTCTAGTTAATCGAGGTCTTACTACATACACAGTCAACTCTGTGTGGGCAAGTGTGGAATGTAATCTGGGCACCAGCTTCAGTGACTACCTAGCATGTAGTAGATGCTTTGTAATAGCACGTATATGAATGAATGAATAAAATGCGTAGACTTGTGTTATCAAACAGTTTACTTTGGAGGCATGGGAGATTCTGTGTTCTATCCAGATTTTTCAGCTACAATTTTTTTTGAGTGTCCTTTTGGGAAATAGCTCTATTTGATAAGACAGAGTCTCACCTGGTTGGGGCTGGGCTTGATGAACCTGTTTTTACCCACCTCTCAAAATGTCATTATAATTCTGGTTTGTCAGCCTGTGTCTCCCAAGAAAAGGGGAAACAACTGTTTGGCTTCTCTCTCCCCGAAGAGCCAGCTCAGGCTTCCCTGTGTTATTATTTTTGGGTAAGAGGCTGAAAGCACACAGATGAGGTTAAGACCATGGGCTTAGGAGTCAGACAGAACTGACTGGAGTCCACATTCCAGCAGAGAGACCACTCGGCGCTCTGCCCATACAAGCCACTCTGGCTTTCCCCTGTCCTCAGACAAGCCAAACACAGTCCATCTCCAGGCCTTCACACTGCGTGTTCTCTCTCCCTGGAAACCTCTTCCCTGAGCTGCCAATCTGGTTCAATGTCTCCTCGGAGAGGCTTTTTCTGACCATGCCATCTCAGGTCGAGGCCACCCTCCCTGTGAGTTCCCCTCTAACCTGCTCCCTGCTTCAAGCTCTTCAAGCACATTTCATCTTGTGCTGCTGTCCACATGTTTATTGGATTCCCACGAGAACGTAAGTGCCGTGAGGACAGGGCCTTTGGCTGTCTTGTTCACTGCTCAGAGCAAGGCCTGGTAGGAAGCAGACACACAAAGCCTATTTGTTGAAATGAATGGAGAAATGAATAAAGTTGTTTAAGTTCTCAGAACCTCAGTTTCCTCATCTCTCAAGTGGCTCTAAACCTACCATAGCGAGTTGTCAAGACTGAGATATGTATGGAAGTGATGACCTTGATATAGGCTCTTGATATAACATGGTGACTCTGAAGACCTTCTTGACCACCTAATACTCCCTGGGCTCCAGGGGTCAGTAGATATCTCCAGAGGCTTATTAACTGCTCTTTTAGTCTGCTGGGTGGAATAGGCGGAAGAAATATCCTTGCCAACAATTAAATTGTTTAAAGGATAGTGCTGCCAGTCGTGCATGATTGTTATTTCAAAGCTGGTGCTTTGAGGAGTTGTAAACAATCTTCTCGGAGGCATTCCCATGGCTAGGCATTAGCTCGGACTATAATCTCACTGTAAATGTGTCTTTCCTCTTTAAGCAGAGGGTCATTAAGTTTAACAGTGTCAAAGCACTCTCCATATTACATGCAACTTAATTAGTGTACAAGGCAATATTAAACAGCCCATTCACACTAAGAAATATATTTATACTTCTCTTTCCTTGGCTTATATTGATTTATCCCATGACACACAGAAATGTAAATTACAAAGGAGTAATTATTTGTTCCTGTAAGAAAGAAAGAGATTGAGACCTGTGTGCCCACATGCTTGTTTGGGATGCGGCACTTGAGGAGGGTGGCAGGAGAGGAGAAGCACTTGGTGGAAATCTCATTTCCTCAGAAAACCTCCTCAGACTCCAAGGCTGGGTAGGTCCCCCATTTTCCTCTCCCAGAGCTTTTCTTTCAACACATGCATCCAGGGGGTTTATCTGTTTATCCTCTGTCTCCCCATCTGCATGTGAATTCCAAGATGGTGGGAGTGGGATTGTCCCAGTCACTACTGTATTCCCACGTCTAACACAGTGTCTGGTGGATACGAGGTACTCAATCACTATAAAAATATGTTCCAACACATGTTTACTAACCCCTTATCTGGACCAGGGATTCTGTACTTCTGGGTGCATGTGTTGGGGCAGGGTTATCAATGGTCACCAAATCAGAGTTAATGACCTCATGGAGTTTATAGTCAAAATGAGGAGATAGACATTAATTTTTTTTTTTTTAATTACAACTAAAGATAGGGTACCTAGTGCTATGAATATCTATTCCAGGAGTCTGACCTAATCAAGGAGGTCAGGGAAGTTTTCCACAAAGAGGTGATATTTAAGCTGAGATCTGAAGGATACGGGGGCATTAATAAGTGCAACAGGGAAGGGAGCAAGTCGCGGCAAAGACCCCAGGGTAGAAGAGTCCAGGGGCAAGTAAGAGAACCCTAAAGACCAGTGTGGCTGGAGAGAGAGGGGCCACGGGGTCCAGATGAACCTGGAGGGAGGGGGAGGACTGAATCCCACAGGACTTGGATGGCCACGATGCACAGCATCTAATTTGTGGATTGAATGGGAAGGGATTTTCCCAGAGATTTCTCCCCTGGGACGTCTATTCTTTTTCTCAGCACATTCGTTTCAGAGAACCAGGGCCAGCATCCAAAGTGGAGACCACCAGGCTCTGGTCGTGTTGGGGTTGATTTTATTTTCCTAAGATTGTGGCCACATGAACTCCCATCCCATATGCCCTTCTGTGATGTGACCTGACTACAGCTCCCTTGAGCCTGGGCTGGTCTGAACTGTAACCAAGAGGATGTGGTGGAAGATAAGCTGTGTGACTTCTGGGACTAGTTCAGAAAAGGTCGTGAGCTTTGTTTTCTTTTTACCTAGCTCACCTGGAACATGTGCTTTCTGGAGGCTCCTCTTGGGAGCCAGCTGCCATTCTGGGAGAGGGTCAAGCCATGTGGAGAGGCCACATGTAGACCCTCTGGTCCATGGTCCCAGCCAAAGCCCAGCCTTCAGGTCACCCCAGCCCAGGCACCAGGCATGTGAGAAGCCTCCCAGTGATTCCAGCCACCAGGTGTTCAGTCACCCTCACCCATTTGAGCCTTTCCAGCTGAGGCCCCAGATACATGAAGCTGAGTTAAGCTGTCCATGGAACCCATGTGTGTACTACTACAGTTGTGGTCTTATATCACTCAAGTTTGGGGTGGTTTGTTGTGCAGTGAGAGGTAACTGGGACACATGTTAAAGGAGCCATGATAGGCAATTTTGCCCAGAGCAACAGGGTGGCATCTGAGTCGGTTACACTCACCTGAACTGTGATCAGACTGGAACTCAGAGGTTATGTTTAAAGGACTTCAATTCTCCCTTGCGATGGAGTAGAAACCTGAGAGATACGATCTTCAACTCAAAAGCCCACCTCTCCCCTTTGACGCAGGGCCAAGGCAAGACAGGGAATAAACAGGTCATGCTCACAGTTCTCGTTTGCCTTTCCCCAGATGTGAAAGTTACACACCGACTGTGATTTTCTGCCCGAGTCCTTATTTAATTGTTATTTTGGGATCAGTTGGTTTTGAAAGATCCCCCAGCTGATACAGACTGCTGGCATTTTGCCAAGAGAGATAAACAGTCTCAGCTTGCATGGCAGTTGGATTCAGTGTTAGCAGAATATAGCAGCTGCCTCCCAGCAGAACTGTCTGTGCTGGAAATACCTGGGCGGTCTGATTCAAATTCACCTTTCAAATCTTTACATTGTCAATTTTGGTAACATGCAGCTGCCACATTCGTGAGCACATAATCAGGTTTCTCAAACAGTCGAAATCCCTGAAAACCATGCTGCTGAGCAACCTACCCCGATCACTCAAAACACTAGTGATTGTTCTTTGCAACCAAAATATGGAAACAAAGCCTGATGCTAAGCAAATGTTCACTTTTGCGCTATGAAAATGTTATGAATTACATTGAAATTACTCAGCACAATAATAAATGCTTACCAAGTGTTGTTATTTTGCACATCAGGTGGTAAAACTGTAGCTGTGAATAAATTGCTTATAGTAAGATTTTTTTCCCCTTTAATGCTGTAGCAGCAGATGGGCTAATAAATATGCAACACTTTGTAACATTTTGCAATTTCAGAGGGGCAAAGTTTCCTCCACCTTTCACACAAACAAAACATATAGTCATCCAATATTATACTTTTAAATGGAAAAGCTTAAGTCATGTAATGTAAATACCATTTCACTTTCAACAATTTTACTAGTTTTGCAACAGTTATAAGATGGAAGAACACATGAGATGGTATTTATGTTCTCTCTTTACAAGAACATTTTCTTCCTTTCTTGGGAACTTTTCTGAGTTTGAAAATAAGAAGGAGTCTCGTACCTTCATTGGAAATGAAGGGGGAGATCATCAATAAGCAGCAATTTATTATATGATTCTCTTTGCTTCTGGTCGAGTGTGAGTGATGGTTAGGAGCAGACTGTGGTGACAGACAGGTCTCTGCTCCTCATTAGCTTGATGACCTTTGGCAGATCCCGTTCTCTTTCTGGTCCCCAGTTTTTGCCTTTGTCAGGTAGGGTGTAAGTAGTAACCTTCCCCTTAGGGCTAATAAGAGGATTAAATAATGCAAGTAATGCCTGGCATGTGACATATTCAATGACCACTGTTTTCATTATATTTAACGTGACTGAGTGAGTAGCATAGGGTTTAATAAAAAATGTTTTTTATGGGAAAGGACAACCATGGTTAAACATAGGCCGTGAATTCTAACAGAAGAGGTAGGTGCCTTAGGCTCACATTTTTTGTTGTTCTAGCCTGTCTCATGTGGATAGAGGACAAACATTCATTCGCTGGCCTCTGTTTTTGGGGAAGTAACATAGATACAAATCCTTCATTCCAGGATGCTGAGGTTTAATCTCTTTGAAAGGAGGGTGCTCCACACTGTGGAGGGGCCTGGGGGATTCTCAAGTTGGTTTGTGGGGGTCAAGCAGGTTCTTTCTTTTCCCTGCTGGGGCTGGCTCGAGGATAGGAGGCCTCTAACACCACACCTGTTGGCCCAAAGGTGGTGAAGGCAAACTGGAAAATCACCATGGGGAAGAGACATGCAAGGTGACTAAAAGCTTGGGGGCAGCAGTGTTTGGGAAAAGGGCTTGTGGGAAAAGGGCTTGTGGGGTGCCTGTATAAACTGGTCATAAAAATATGGGACAATAAGTTGTGGAAAGCCACAAGAGGTCTCTAAGGAGGAAAGCCTCCTAACTGTCATCATGTTCCCATGCTCAGGGTGAGACTTGCTCTCTTATCTGTAAACGCTGTGTTCAAGGAGAAAGGCACTCCTTTGAAGCACTGGAATGTGGACAGACGTGTAGGCTCCTAGTTAAGTCCGCTCCCACTGGCTACTCTCCGATAAGTTAAAAGATACGCTGTTTGAGCACAAAGGAGATTCATTTAAACCACTATTGCTACAGATTACACCTATGACGCACTGCCACCCTTTCACTGTTTTGCCCGGAACATCTGCTTCTTAGATCTAAGTGATTGTACTCAATAAATAGTGTGGAGACCAGAGCTCGGCGCCTTTTGCAGCCTCCATTTTGCAACTGGCCCCCTGGCTCCTACTTCTATGAACTCTTAACCTGTCTTTTCTCAATCCTTTCTCGCCACCAGACTTCGGGTACCCTATGGGTGGTGTTGAGGCTGGTCCCCGACACAGCAGCAGCTGGGATCTGGGAGTCAGCCTCAGGAAGCAGCTAACAAACACATTAGTGGAGCATTGCCAAGGGAGTCCCAGAAAGAGCTGAGCAACATTTTGATGGAGATAGGGCAGCAGAGGTTCTGCTATTATTACCTTGGAGCGGACCACTGAACCAATAAACATTTGGGTTATGCTGATATTAATGACAATTATAGCAATAATAACTTGGTATGCAGCAGCACTCTTTGAAGTCCCAATAGTTGCCTTCAAGAATTATCACTTCAAGTTTGAAACAAAGTTATTTATATGTTTATCACAAGTACAAAGACAGACTTTTCTTTCTACCGTGTCCTTTATGTGCAAGCAGGGCAGATCAGTGAAAGTTCCTTAGCTGTTTTGAGAGTCGTTAACTTCCTTGTGTCTCCATCCTCCCTGCTTCTGTGAGCTGTCATCAGTGGAGAGCTCTGGCTACAGCCCATACTATCTTGGTGTCCTCGGGAAGTAAAGAAGGTAAGGAGTGATCTGAAGTGGAGCTCTTTGGACTGTTTTTGCCAGTTGTTGTGGCTATGGTTTGGTTTTTCCCAGTCCCCTTTCCCCCTGCTTCTGCTGGCAGCGGATCATGTCCCACCTCCCCACTATCACCGTGACTAGTCACTGGGACAGTAACACTCTGACTGTAACCAACACGACAGGTGGTTCAATCACCTGATAGGTGTCAGTCCCATGACCACAACCAAGGAGGATTTAACAAGGGGATTTTATTACTTGCAAGAAGTAAGGAGACCTGGGATAGTTCCCCAGAGCAGTGCCTCCGCAAACAAAGGTGAAACAGGGCTTTTGTTGGGCTGGTTAGCTGAGTCTTTGTGTGTGGAGGTGGAGTAAAGGCAACACAGGTGCATTCACCCATCGTGCTTCTTCATACGCTGCATGTGTAGAAAATGGCAAATAAACTCCTCCCTGGACTGGGTTTTTATTACGGTAATGAGGAGAGTTCACCAAAGTTCATCTCCAACTCAGGCATCTCTGGATCCATCTGGTTTTTATTTTTTCGGGGCTGAGCTTCTTTCTGGAGCCTTTTGGAATAAGAAGAACTCAACGTGCAACAGTTACAAGTGAGTTCTTTTCCACAGCGTGTACCCTAAAGCCTGGAACCCTGAGTTAAAAGAGTAGCACACCCCCTTGGCCAAAACAAATGGATTGCTTTGTGATTTAAGCTAAGCTGGGAAAGAGAAGCCTTCTTTCATCTTGGGCCACTGTCTGGGAATGATGGAAGCTTAGCACTGCCTGTTAGAGGCGGCCTAGTTCATGAGACTAGAGGCTCAGGATTGGATCTGATCATTTCAATACCATTTTAGCCCCAGGATTCACTAGGTAAGGCATACAACATATTCAGAGAAAGCACTATATAGGGTAAATCATTGGAGTTTCTCCATAGATGGGAGTTTTTGCTCCAGTGTTGTATCAGTGATAACTAGGTAATGCAGAAACATACAACCCTCAAATCTAAGCTCAATACAATGAAAGTTTGTTTCTCGTCCACACAGCATGCTGTCATGGGCTGGCAGGGGCACTCTAATTATCACAGTCTCTCAAGATTCCAGGTTGGAAGAATGATACAGGTCTCTAAGCCAGAGGGAAGAAAGTGCTCTGCAGGACCTATCACTGGAAAATGAGAAACACACTCAGCAGGAGAGTGACCCATCCCTTCCACTCACACCACCAGAAGAGACGAGAAGGAACCATTCGTTCCACACAAACCATCAGAACAGATGACAACAACCCATTACTTCCACTCACACCATCAGAAGAGACGACAGCGACCCATCCCTTTCACTCACACCATCAGAAAAGATGAGAAAGACCCATCACTTCCACTCACACCATCAGAATAGATGAGAACCACCCATCCCTTCCACTCACACCATCAGAAGAGACGAGAACGACCCATCCCTTCCACTCACACCATCAGAAGAGACGAGAACGACCCATCCCTTCCACTCACACCATCAGAAAAGATGAGAACGACCCATCCCTTCCACTCACACCATCAGAAGAGACGAGAACGACCCATCCCTTCCACTCACACCATCAGAAGAGATGAAAGCGACCCATCCCTTCCACTCACACCATCAGAAGAGATGAGAACGACCCATCCCTTCCACTCACACCATCAGAAGAGATGAAAGCGACCCATCCCTTCCACTCACACCACCAGAAGAGATGAGAACGACCCATCCCTTCCACTCACACCATCAGAAGAGATGAAAGCGACCCATCCCTTCCACTCACACCATCAGAAGAGATGAAAGTGACCCATCCCTTCCACTCACACCATCAGAAGAGATGAAAGTGACCCATCCCTTCCACTCACACCATCAGAAGAGATGAAAGTGACCCATCCCTTCCACTCATGCCATTAGAAGAGATGACTTGGCTCCACCTCCCATAGGGGGCCAGGAAGTGCTATCTTACAATGTTCTCATTCTGTTGCTCCTCAGTCCATTTGTTTCTTTCTTCTGGGAATTTTCCTTTGCCTTTCCTTTCCCACATCTAAAGTGAGCATTGGAGAATATGTCCTGCTTCAGGGCAGAACAGCTTTCTTAGCCTGTCTTCTGCCTGGGGAAAGGTGGAGGCTCCAGGGTCTTTTTAAATTTTGAACAGTTGTAAACATTTCTAGTCTGGTAGTCTGGGCTCCTGATTTCTCTGACTATACAACTCTCTCAAAAACTTAATTGGCTTCTTATCTTTTTAATTCTGATCAGCTTCCTGTTCCCCCAGTTACACTCAGTTCTTTTTTTTTTTTGAGACGGAGTTGCCCAGGCTGGAGTGCAGTGGCCCCAATCTCTGCTCACTGCAAGCTCTGCCTCCTGGGTTCATGCCATTCTCCTGCCTCAGCTCCCCGAGGAGCTGGGACTACAGGTACACGCCACCATGGCAAGCTAATTTTTGTATTTTTTTTTAAGTAGAGACGGGGTTTCACCATGTTAGTCATGCTGGTCTCAAACTCCTGACCTCAGGTGATCCACCCACCTTGGCCTCCCAAAGTGCTGGGATTACAAGCGTGAGCCACTGTGCCCAGCCCACTCAGTTCTTTCCAAGACGTGCCTTGCTGTCTCTTGACTTGAATCTATTGGGCTTGATAGAAAAGTTGTGCTTTCATCTTTTTCCCAGGGCCATTTTGTTTTCCCCATTCTGGGACCCAGGCTGATGGAGAAGCCAGCATCTTGAACATTACAGTTGCTATGTAGAGTGAAAAAAATCAAGTGGCAAAATATGCCAGTTCTTAAATCTGTCACTTGGAAGTGACACGCATCACTTCTGCTCACATTTTATTGGCTAAAGCAGGTCATGTAGTCAAACTTCATTTAAAGTGGGCCACAGGGTGCAGGTAGCAGAATGCAGTTAGAGTGCATAGAAAGCTGCAGTCTTTGTGGACAGAACGAGTGACCATAGCATGGTATTGCATTTTGGTGAGCATGTGCTGCATAAACAGAAAGTAGGAAGTGAGATTAAACTGTAAAGACCACTGATTATTCTGGTAAGTGGGTTAAGTCTAAAGTAGCATGTTATTAGAATTAAATAATGTAATAATGTAATGGGACTGCCTTGAAGGTTTTGCATAGGAAAATACCTTTGGCTGTCCCATTGGGGAGGAAATTGCAAGAAGATTCAAGTCCTCATATTAGAGAAATAGCTGGCTAAATGAATAGATTCCTGAAAGTTGGTTGTTCCATGGGATTTATGCCAAAGACTAAAGAATTTTGATGTTTCTTTGTGTTATTCAGACCTTTACGTGATTTATAAAAACTTCACGTGGCTGCAAGAGAAGATATCCTTTCAGATATTATTTGGGTTAACGAGGAAATTGGACACAGCCTTAGGATGAAATGAAAGGCAGGCACAGACTGAGTCAGTTGATTATTGCTGAGCTAGCACAGAATTAAGTCAGTAACTTAAAAACATAAATGAATGAATGTCAGAGCTCCATTTGTTTTAGGCTTCTGATTGTGGAGGAAATCACATGCCGGAGCTTTGGTAAATGCATGAACTCTACACATCATATTGGAGAGAACTGACATTTTAATAATATTGATTCTTCTCATCCATGAACACGGAATATCCTTTCAATTATTTAGGTCTTTGTTGTAGCTCTTTCCAAGACGTCTCTCAACAGCCTTAGCCCCCTGAAATTTACACCCTGTGTAAATTTGGTGCAGTCTCTACCACATTGACTCAGAGCTGGTCTGTGTGACCAATCGAATATGGAAGATGATGACGTGTGACTTGTGGGGCAAGGTCATAAAAGGCACTGCAGCTTCCTTTGTGGCTTCTTGGATCATTTCTCTGAAGGAAGCCAACAACAGTGTTTCATAGTCACTCAGTCATGTGGAGAGGCCCATTGCCCAGCTTGAGTAAAACCTTCAGATGGCTGCAGTCTGGACCAAAAAATCTTGACTGCAACCTCATGAGAGACCCCAAGCCAGAACCACTTGTTTAGAGCACTCCTGAATTTCTGACCTGTTTATTCTTATTTATTTATTTATTTATTTATTGAGATGTAGCCTCGCTCTGTTGCTCAGGATGGAGTGCAGTGGCGAGGTCTCGGTTCACTGCAAGCTCCACCTCCTGGGTTCACACCATTCTCCTGCCTCAGCCTTCTGAGTAGCTGGGACTACAGGCGCCTGCCACCATGCCTGGCTAATTTTTTGTATTTTTAGTAGAGATGGGGTTTCACCGTTTTAGCGAAGATGGTCTCGATCTCCTGACCTTGTGATCCACCTGCCTCGGCCTCCCAAAGTGCTGGGATTACAGATGTGAGCCACTGTGCCCAGCCTGTTTACTCTTATTTTACGCAACTAAGTTTTAGGGTAATGTGTTATGCAGCAATGGACAACTAATATAATATTTTAATTCATATTAATAAATGTTTCATAATTTTGTGCATAGAAAACTTGTACTTTTAAAATTAATTACATTTTTATTAAATTTATTTCTAGGTATTTGATGTTTTTTGATGCTTCTACAAATTGTATACTTTAAATTTTATTAACATTTTGTGTCTTGTATACAGTAAAACAATTGATTTTTATATAATTACTTTTGTCCAACAACATTAATTCTTATAACTTTTAATAATTTATGTGTAGATAAAAGAGTTGTTTTAAGACACTAGATAAGTTTGTTAATTTTAGTAATTTATCTGTAGATTTTCTTGGGTTTTCTATGAATACAATAATATCATCTGCAAATAATGACAGGGTTGTGTCTTTCTAATTCATATGGCTTTTATTTTTAATTCTTGCTTTATTGCACTGGTTTGTACAACCAGTACAATGTTGAGGACAAGTGGTAATAGTGGGCATCCTTGTGACATTCTCAGTCTCGGGAAGGGAAACTTTCAATATTTCAACTTTTAAGTGTTAGGTATGGTGTGGTATGGTGTAGGGTTTGGTTTTGTTGTGTTTTTGTAGACACCACATATCAGGTTAAGGAAGCTCCCTTTTATTCATAGTTTCTAAGAGTGTTTATCATGAATGGATATTGAGTTTTATGAAATGTCTTTTTTTGCATCTAAGTGATTATATGATTTTTCTTCTTTTTTCTGTTAGTATAGTGAATTAAATTGATTGATTTTTTTTTTTTTTTTTGTGAGACAGAGTCTTGCTGTCTCCCAGGCTCGAGTGCAGTGGCGCGATCTCGGCTCACTGCAAGCTCTGCCTCCCAGGTTCATGCCATTCTCCTGCCTCAGCCTCCCGAGTAGCTGGGACTACAGGCACCCACCGCTATGCCCAGCTAATTTTTTGTATTTTTAGTAGAGATGGGGTTTCACCGTGTTAGCCAGGATGGTCTCGATCTCCTGACCTCTTGATCTGCCCACTTTGGTCTCCCAAAGTGCTGGGATTACAGGCATGAGCCATGATGCCCGGCCAAATTGATTGATTTTTAAACTCTAAACCAAACTTGCAGTCCTAAAATAAACCTGATTTCATCACTATGTTGGATTTATTTCTAGTTATATATAACTGAATTTGACTTCCTAATATTTTGTTTAGGGTTTCTTCTTTCATGAGAAAGAATGGCCTGTAGTTTTTATTGTAGTGTTCTTTTGAAGTTTTGAAATCAAGATAATGCTCAGTCCTCATAACACAAGCTTTTAGAAAGTGTTCCCTTTTTTATTTCTTGGAAGAGTATGTGTAAGAGTAGTGTTATTCCTTCCTGTTAAATATTTGAAAGAAGTCCCTAGTAAAGTCAATTTGATCTGAAGTTTTCTTTAGAAGGAGGTTTTAAATTACTGATGTGATTTTTTAATGGCTATAGCAATTTTAAGGTTTCCTACTAATTCTTGTATTAGCTTTGGTAATCTGTATTGTTCCAGAAATTTAACCACTCCATCTAAAATTTCAAATATATTTGAAATATATGTCATAAAGTTGTACATAATGTCTTTTCCATTTTTAAAATGTGTATAGGGTTTTTATGTAGTAATACTCACTTTTTATTGCTGATATTGGTAACTTTTGCCCTATTTTTTTGTCATGAATTGTCTTCTAATGATTCTTATCAATTTTTATCAGTTTTGTTGTTGACAATGAACTAGCAGTGTTACCAATTTTTTATTATGTGTATTCGGTTTCTAATTCGTTAATTTATTTTTCTTTCCTATTTTTACAGTTTCTACATCTCTGGTTAAGTTCCACATCTTGTTATCTAATGTTTTGGACATATTATTCACAGTTAAACTAGAGGTCCAGTTCTGATAACTCCAGTATCTGTGCTTCCCCAGTCAGAACAGATTTGCTCTCTTTTTCCTTTTTGTTTATTGGTCATTTCGGCTTGTCTTCTGGTATGTGTAGTATTTTTGGATTAAATTTTGGAAAAATTATAAAGGCCAATTTGAGACTTATAATTCTGGATGGTGTTATCTTCCCACAAAAATGATTCACATTTTTTTGTGGTGGGCAGTTAAAGTAGGAGTAGACCACCTTAAGTCAACTGAGGAACTGAAAGGCAGGCTTTAGCCTTTGTGAGGCACTGTATTAGTCCATTCTCACACTGCTATAATGAACGGCCTGACACTGGGTAATTTATGAAGCAAAGAGGTTTAATTGACTCAGTTCTGCAGGCTTTACAGGAAGCATGACTGGGGGCTTCAGGAAACTTAAAATCATGGCAGAAAGTGAAAGGGAAGTAAGCAGTTTCTTCACATGGTGTCAGGAGAGATGAGTGTGAAGGGGGAAGTGCCACACAGTTTAAAACCATCAGATCTCGTGAGAACTCACTATCACCAGAACAGCCAGGGGGAAATCAGCCCCCATGATCCGTTCACCTCCCACCAGGTCCCTCCTCCAATTTGACAAGAGATTTGGATGGGGACAAAAATCCAAACCACATCAGGCTGGAAAAGTGTAACCAGTGAAACCTCTATAACCAGGGCACTGCTCTGTAGGAGTCTCCTGCAAGCTGGCAGTGATTAACAGACCCTTTCCTACTTGGTAGGCTCTGAACTTTTGTTTTCCTAGCTGATAAGATTTCAGGAAGCTCTGATCATCTTCTCAGACTGTCCACCATAGCTTGTGACTCAGCAAGGGAAAAAGTAGCCCTGAATGTTGGCTTTTCTTATTGCTCTATCATCTTGGCTCCTTGAGTCCTAACTGTCACGTCACGGTAACTCTCTAAGGCCACCAAACAGATGTTTTTAAGTGTGTGTTTCTTTGTTTTTTTTTATAAGCTTTTTAGCTGTTCTCAATGCAAGGCCTGGTCTACACCAAATTAGTCCACTATTATTGAAAGTTGAAGCCTGGATCGGTGGCTCATGCCTGTAATTCCTAGCACTTTGGGAGGCCGAGAAGGGTGAATTGCCTGAGGTCAGGAGTTCGAGACCAGCCTGAACAACATGGAGAAACCCCGTCTCTACTAAAAATACAAAATTAGCCAGGCATGATGGCACACACCTGTAATGCCAGCTACTCGGGAGGCTGAGGCAGGAGAATCACTTGAACCCAGGAGGCGAAGGTTGTGGTGAGCCGAGATCGCGCCATTGCACTCCAGCCTGGGCAACAAGAGCGAAACTCCATATTAAAAAAAAAAAAAAAAAGTTTCAATCCTCTGTAAGGTTTTCAGCAGGTGACACAATATGTTGTCATTTTAAGGCTCACTCTGGCTGCTGTGTTGAGGATTAGACAGAAGAAATAAGCTTTTGAGATCTATTGCACAGCATGATGCCTATAGTTAATGTAATGTATATTTCAAAATTGCTGAGAGTAGATTTTAAATGTTTTCACCACAAAATTGGTAAGTACTGTATGGGAGGTGATGAATATATTAATTGGCTTGATTTAATCATTCCATCAAGTTTGCATATATCAAAACATCACATTGTACTTCATAAATATGTAGAATTATTATTTGTCAATTAAAAATTAAACAAGAAAATGGATTGGAGGCAGTGCTAGAAGCAGGCAGATGAGTTAGTAGGCTGTTCATTGAGACAATAAGAGATGATGGTGGTAGTGGTCCTAGGTGATAAAGGCCGGGGGGTGGAGGGGAAAAGACATCGGATTCTGAATATACTGAGAGTAAAACCAGTAGGATCTCCTGATCATTTGAAAGTGGGACATGAGATAAAAGGAGGAATCAAAGCTTCTCTCCGAGTTTCCTATCTCAGCAATCAGATGCATTTGCCGTCAGTTGAGATAGGGGTGACTACAGCTGGAAAAGGAATGTGAATGAAGCTGGTTTGGTGAATTTTGAATGTTTACATTTGAAAAATTATTTAAGCCTCCCCAAATGACAAACACATGTAACTGGGCTCTATTCATAAAATAACTACAGAATTTATTTTTTTAAAAAAGTAATTCATCATACACGGCAAACAGTGTGGTTCAGTGATAACACAAGTTGAAAGGTGAATGACAACCATTTTCTCTGCTAGGGAACGTTGGGTATCCCTGCGAGTGTGTGTCTAACTCTGCTTGGAGAAAACACAGATGCCTCTGTGGTCAAGAGGTCCAGCTCAAATGGCTTTTTTGCCTCTGCCATGACAGCCCCTAAGTAAAGAGCTTATTTGTTTATTGAATGCAACAACAACAAAAAAGCCTTGTTGTATCCTGTTCCGTAGATGAAAAAGCCAGAGAGCCTTTTCAGGAGAAAAAATTACGCTAATCTTAGCAAAGATAATTTTCTGAAACCTTCCTTTCGTGAATGTGGCTGTATCCCTTATCAGTTGTAGTCTTCACTGTGTATGCAGTAGCGGAAAGTGAAGGAGGGGAAGAGGCTTAGGCTGACTCCCAAGACCCCAGAAAACAGTTTGTTCTTTTTATTAGTTGTGAAGCTGAAAGCTGAATCCTACAACACCACAATTCTTGATATTTTCACTCCTCTGAACATGTGAGTTTAACTCAAGATAAGAAATGCTTCGGGTCCTGTTAAACTTGCACACTGTCAGTTGTGTTATGAAGTGCAGGGCGCCCTTCAGAACAAGCGGAGGGCTGATTATAAACGATCCTTTAGTGCCAGCAAAAAGGTGGTAGCTCAGGATGCCAGGTTACTATAAAAACACCAGGGGAATGGGAAGAGTGAAAGGATGCCATGTGGAGAAGAAATAAATTTCTGAAATAATACCCGCATGCCACGTCTAGTGTTTTCCTTTCATTAAATTCATAGGTAATAGGAAGAATGCTGCTAATATGAAAAAATATCAATAACCTTGAAATGTAATTAGGTATATGCGAAGGTAAATTCTCATAGGCTTTTAAAAAATATAGATTCTTTTTAAGTATACGGTACAGCAGATAAAGAGAACAAAATATTTTTCAAGCTGCGACCATGGAGCTAACACCTAGGCAGGAAGCAAGGCGCTATAATTAACGCTCCATCTATTAATAAGCAATTTGGACTTTAGCCATCAATAGAACCATTGTTGGACAATAGTGCCACCAACAGTTAAGTCATGAGGTTTGACATCAGCTAGGTCTGATAGATCCCTGCATCACCACTCAGGACAATTCCTGAGACTGTTTGTGCCTCAGTTTCTTAATCTATAAAGTAGATGAACACTTATTTTAGAGTTGTGAGGATTAAATGAGAAAACATACACATACAGTTCAATGTGATGCTTGGGAATACAGTAAGAGCTCAATAAATGGTTGTGCTGACAATAAAGATGATGAGGACAATCATCAAGAGAGTCATTTTCACTCAGTGGTAAGATTACAATTTCCGGGGCAGGATAAAGCATTCAGTAGACTCACGGTCCGAGGCTTACCCTAATGACTCATTATGTCAACTTAAAAAAAGGACAGTTTCTCATTGATATAGAAACTGATGGTATTTGTCAAATTCAGCTCAGTAGAAATGTCACAGGAATACAACAAAATGCATTTTTAAAAACCATTGAGCTTTGCATAAAAACCTGAAGTAGTAATTGTTATGATAAAGTTGTAGATATTGTTTATAGAATGTGATCAGGTGGCAGAGTGACAACCTGAACCTCCGGTAGTCCAGGATGAATCAAGAGATGCCTTCGCTGACCTTTATCATTTCACGTGGATGAAATTATAACTTTCAGAAAGCATTATGATAAATTTATAGTGCACACTATTTTAGAGGCTGACATGTATACTTTTTTTTTCAGCTCAGTATTGAAAATGGAAATAAAACCAAATGGTGCTGGAATTAGTAGGAGAATTAAGAGAGTAAGAAAAAAACTGCTTCTCACTCTAACGGGTATAACACCCAACGTGGCACGAAAGCCGTGGCAAAAATGGTTACTCAAGGGAATTGTAAATTTCCCTCCTCTTCTCTATTTTCTTGCCAAAGGCAGAAAATACCTCGGAAAGAGATGGAAAACCATTGTTTCGAAGACATTCGTGTGTCTTTGGTGAAATGCTCTGTATCTATAACTTGTGATTAAGCTCAAGATAGACATTTGGAGAGAAACATTTGTAGGGGATGGCTGACCTTCCGAGTAGAAAATAAATGCAAAGCTGAAGAGGATTATTTCTATAACTTCTTAACATAATCTTATCCAATCATTAGAAAAACCTCACTAATTTTGTCTACGGGGAAGAGAGCCAGTCTGAAATTGTATAAAATCTTGATTATAGGCTGGGCGCGGTGGCTCACGCCTGTAATCCCAACACTTTGGGAGGCCGAGGCTGGTGCACTGGCTGAGGTCAGGAGTTTGAGACCAGCCTGGCTAACATGGTGAAACCCTGTCTCAACTAAAAATACAAAAAATACCTGGGCGTGATGGCGCATGCCTGTAGTCCCAGCTACTTGGGAGGCTGAGGCAGGACAATCACTTGAACCCAGGAGGCGGAGGTTGCAGTGAACCGAGATCGCGCCACTGCACTCCAGACTGGGTGACAGAGCAAGACTCTGTCTCAAAAAAAAAAAAAAAAAAAAAAAAAATCTTGATTACAGACTCTGTTTAAACAAATATACCTTATTTCAAATATTCATCATATACTCTGAGGGAAAAAATGTATTAACAGATAAAGATGAGGTGATTTGGAATAATCCTGCATCATACTATGAAGAATAAAAGTAAAAAAACCCTTTAACATACATGAGCTGCTTGGCCCAGAATTGATCATTTTTGAAAATCTTGTTTTAAAAAGGGGCTGTTGATTTGGTCTTGGATTTTTATTTGACTCAGGAGTAGGATTCTGAACATTTATGGTGGAGTCAATTATTTAAATCATATGGGTCAGACCCGAAGTATTACAAATACTAAATAAATACAGCTTCAAAGAATTTCTGGAGTATCTATTTTCTAACTACATGGACCCCAGGTGTTAATCCATAATCAGTTGCCCCTATTTCTCCAAATTCTCAGGAAATTGTTAGTTTTCTTTATGTCTTATTGCATGAAAATGATGGTCCCATTTTTTTTCAGAGTATTGATAAAACATTTGTTTTAGCTTAGTCTTCTAATAGGGTAAAATATGAAACTCTAACTGAAATATATTAAATTATGTGATACGGTTTTGCTCTGTGTCCCCACCCAAATCTCATGTTGAACTGTAATCCCGTGTTGGGGGAGGAATTTGGTGGGTGGTGATTAGGGCATGGGGCAGATTTCCTCTATGCTGTTCTCATGACAGTGAGTGAATTATCGGAATATCTGGTTGTTTAAAAGTGTGTAGCACATCCCCCTTCACTATCTCTCTCCTGCTCTGCCATGGTGAGACATGGTGGCTTCCCTTTTGTCTTGTGCTATAATTATAAGTTTCATGAGGCCTCTCAGCCATGCTTCTTGTACAGCCTGCAAAATGGTGAGTTAATTAAACCTCTTTTCTTCATGAATTACCAAGTTTCAGGTGGTTGTTTATGGCAGTGTGAGAATGGACTAATATAGTATGTATGTGCCCATATATACTTTCAGGAATTATGCTATAGCCATTGTTTATCACCAGAGTTCCAAATCTGAAAGTCCTCGGTCTGACAGGCCTAGGCATAAATAATAACCATACCAGTGAACATTTACTGAGTGCTTACCATGTGCTAAGTGCTTTTTCCTGGGTGGTCCATTTGTCAGCATTTTGGATGTCTCCAAGCTCTCCAGCCTGCTAGGATTAAATCGTCCTTTAAGGTTTTAGAATAAAACAAACTCATAGTCTCACCTCACAAATGGGTGTCATCCCATCTCTGCTCTGCAAAGCTCCCTGAGCAGGGGCCTATGGTCCTCCAAGTTCCCTCTAACTTGGTGATTGCATTCCTGTCTCTTGGTCTCCATTCTTCCTTTCCCTTTCCCCTCTTGCCCTCTCTTTTCTGTACCATGTCACCTCACTGTGCATCCACTGTTTCAGTTCCTTCACAGCCCAAAGCACTTACTATTCAAGGCTGTGTACAAAACAAACTTCACAAAAGGCTTACAACTTTGAGGGGAGTTATTGAAGCAAGATTTTAAATTCCTAGTGCTCTCCTATCATCTCATATTTAGAAGAATGCTACAGATCATGGGAAATTGAAAGCCACAGGTCTATACCTTTGCTCAGATTGAAATAAATGGCATCTTTATTTGGAAGAAAAAAAGACTTGACTCACTAGGGGCTACTATAAATGGAAAGACTCCAAAACTTCCTAATAATATTTAACTTAATAATGCTAAGTCACAAAGGTTTTGTAAACGGATGGATCCTAGTAATAAAACACATACACACAGACACACACATACTAATTTTAATAGTATAAACCAGTGGCTTCCATCATTTTCACATGGTCACTTAAACCTTCCTCCCTTTGTTAATTTGGAAGCTGAAACCTAGCTATATTCACATAGCATATAATCTGACACCTGGGAATGAGAATGAGTTTTGCTCAAAATGTGTACAAGACAGAGTGAAGAAAGCCAAACAAAACAAAATAGGTCATGTTTTCCATTCTAGTGATCATCAACCACATGGTTAGGTTAAGGCAAGTTGTCAGAACATTATTGGATTGCCCACAAATGAAATCCATCAAGTGATGGTTCATCTGTTGATTGAAACTGTCAAATGTCACTGCTACCATGTGCCTTTGGGAATTCCCAAACTGCTCATTCTGGCACCATAGGAAGTGAAGAAGAGCAATAAAGACAAGAAACGAGAATAGGTTAAGCCAGAGGGTCTCAGCCTTGGCAAACATTAGGATCACTTCGGGGAGCTTTTAAATATCATGATACCCAGGTCACAGCTCAGGCCAGAGAAGGTAGGAATCTCCATGAATGGGACCAAGGCAGCAGCATATCTCAGAGTCTCCAGATAATGCGGTGTGCAGTCAATGCTGACAGCCACTATATTTGATTGAAAGCAACAGCTAGCAAAACATGGAAAAGGTTATCAAAAATGTATTAAAAATGCAAACAGTGGTGTCCCTTACAAATGAAGGCTATGAACATTACCAGTGATAATGTATTTGCTGACCACAGCTGAGTATAACAGGAATCTCTGGACTTACTATTTATCTGGACTTTGTAGCATCCATAGATTCTTATGCTTAGCAAAAAAATGGTGCTATCACTTTTTTTAAAAAGTACCTGACCTGAGAAGATTAAAATCTCTTGAAATTGGTGTTTTGAAAAGATATTATAAGTATATTGCCCAGACCTAGATACTGAGATGAATTTTAGAATATAAATATATTTGATATAGATATCAAAAGCCAAAGAAAAGGCAAGTATTGGGGGGAAAAAGATACTATGCTTACTAAGATTAACCCACAATAAGATGCTATTAATATCAATTTCTTCGACCAAAAAAGTTTTAAAGGAAAAAGGAAGCTCTCTTCAACTGAGTTGGCTAAAAGGTTTGTAAGTTTTCAGGGTTTGAAATGTCTGAATCATTTTTGCAAGTAGTGGAAAAAACAAATGGTGAAATTTTGATTGATTTTCTTTGAGACAATTTTTGGTTTATGAAGCCATAAAGCAAAACTGGGGATGATTCTAATCCCATTACTTATAGATTATTAAAACTCCATCATTAATAAAAGTTATACTTCAGACTGGTATACTATCAGAATAAACAAAGAGAGTTTTTCCGTCCTGGAATTCTTAAGCCAAATACTCTCACATAATTTTGCTTATCTCAATTTTTAAGGTCTCAAGAGCACCTCACTCCCATGGCTTTGGAAGCATCCACTACAGCACATTAGAGCTAATTTCTCCTGATCCACCTGTTAAAATATTGACAGTACTGATTACCATTAGGAGCAAGTTTATATGCTTAAATCTTGCCAGGTTCAGCATAAACATTGACAATGATAAGTTGGGCTGATAAAAACCAATCAATATTGTTTCCTACACATCACTTTCTTAATGCCTCACAGAATTACAGGTGATTAACTGCAGAAGAATATGTCAGCAGTAAAAATTAGTGTTATCTGTGGTCCATGTTTATTGGTCATTTAATTCTTATAAGTCAAATTATTTTGACTTAATGTGATGCTAAATTATATTAAAAGCACACAAACCAGAACCAAAATATTCATTAAGATGTAAGACTCCAATATTCATGATGAATGAACTTTCACTTAGATTTATCCTGTGTTATAAGTTAACCATATTACCTACAGTTATGTTTGTATAATTTAAAATATGAGAAGAAAATTTCTGCAAGAGACCAAAGCCTCAGACTTAAGAAATGTTCAGGCTTCAGCATACCTTGTTTTGGATGAAAAGTGAGTCTAAAAAATCATCTTGTTACAGCCTGGTCAGGGGTGTGTGAAATATCTGGGCAAAGCATAAAACGAAAAGCAAAGAAAACACAAAATTCCACTAACCACCCCCCACCCCACCACCAAATCTCTCTCTCTCTCTCTCACACACACACACACACACACACACACACACACACACACACACACACACACACAAAACTAACCAAACAAGCAAGCAAGCAAACAAACTGAGGTTGGGGGACACATTTCTTGACTTCTGGTGGGAGTCAGGGCTCCCAGCTCTGGAGGAGTGATCTACAGCAGCATTTCTCAAAGGATGTGAGTGGATAAAACCCTTGAGATGTTCTAGAGAAAAAGGGTTCTGTAGACAAATTGGAGAAGTGCCACTCACCCACTGGGGATTACCTGTGCATGTTAGTCTATTAAAGCCAATGAGAACTTCTCCAGTAAAGACAAATGACAGTTTCCACTAGTCCAGTATTTTCCACCTTGGTTTGACCATGGACCTCTTCCCCACTCCCACTACATTTATTAACATTTAGTGGAAGTTCTGTTTCTTGGAAAACATGTTGGGAAATGCTGATCCTTGAGGTGTAAAGACTGACAACTGAGGGAAAAAAGTGTGCATGGAGCAAAAGAAAAGGAAATGCTCAGTGAGAACCAGAAATTCCAGACTCCTGAAAGGGTGCCATTGTCCTCAGGTGACCTCTGTTCGGGGTTTGTGATGTCCATCTCAATCTGTCATTTGCATTCTCTTCTTAATTCCCACCTTGACAGGACTTCTCAATCTGAATCTCACTTTTCTCAATTGTAAAATCAGAGCATTTAAAGAAATGATCTTGATTGTCCTTTCTAGGCCCAATTACACGATTCTATCTTAACTAGTATAATGGGAGAAAGAGAGAAAATAGGATTTGCTTGACAAGAATTCTCTTTATGACTAACTTTTCTGGAATGCAAAAGGAATGATGTATGAAATAGAAATCCTATGATAAAACCATATGTGAACAGGTGATAACAGGTGATTCTTTTTTTAAAATTTTTACTTTTGAGTTCCAGGGTACATGTGCAGGTTGTGCAGGCTTGTTACGTAGGTAAACTTGGGCCATGGTGGTTTGTTGTAACTATCAACCCATCACCTCGGTTATTAAGCCCAGCATGCATTGGCTATTCTTCCTGATGCTTTCCCTTCCCTCACTCCACCCCTTGACAGGCCCCAGTATGTGCTGTTCTCATCCCTGTGTCCATGTGTTCTCATTGTTCAGCTCCCACTTACAAGTCAGAACACGCATCTTTAGTTTTCTGTTCCTGCATTAGTTTGCTGAGGATAATGGCTTCCAGCTCCATCAATGTCCCTGCAAAGAGCATGATCTCCTTCTTTTTTATGGCTACATAGTATTCCATGGTATATATGTACCACAATTTCTTTGTCCAGTCTGTCATTGATGGGCATTTGGGTTGATTCCATGTCTTTGCTATTGTGAATAGTGCTGCAATGAACATATGCGTGCATGTATCCTTGTAGTAGAATGATTTATATTCCTTTGGGTATATACCCAGTAATGGGATTGCTGCGTCAAGTGGTATTTCTGTTTCTAGATCTTGGAGGAAGGTCTTAATTTTCATTATTCTGGCCATTTTGATTGAAGTTTGAGAGTCACAGGGTGTAACCTGGAACAAACCAAGTTTTGATAGTGTACTTGCTGTCATTCCACAGTTTTTAAAAAGGAACAGCTCAGAAACTTCCAGAAGCAAGATCTTTAATTAAATCCAAGGGACAATTTTAAAATTAGTTCTTTCAATTAATTGTGCTTCAGGTTGTACATTCTGTGACTACATTACTCTTATTAAACACAGTTTGCACTTCAAGAAGGATCAAGATGTTATTGAAATACTGATTTAAATGAAACCAATCTAAAAATCGAAGAAATATAATAATAGGGCAAGATTTTTTTTGGCAAAAGTGTCTATGTATTATGCATATATCAGTATTTTTCTTTAATAAAAATTAAATTAATCGGAGATAGCAAGAACTTATAATTACCAGGGAAACGAAATCATTGATCTGACGCCATTATTGCTGACAGTTGTTTTTCCATAATTCCCACTAACCAGCCTCTGTAATTACATGATAATTTAGAGATTGATGACTTAAAAGTCACTTGTAAGTTGCATCCCAATTACATGAAACAAGGAACTGTTTGAATCAGTCCCCAAACTGATACCAAATTATCTTAAGATATACTTCTACATGGAATCAATCTATTTTTTTTAGTCTCCATTTGCAATTGTTTTGGATAAAAATGTTTGGTACACACTTGATTAGAAGAGAAGAAATTAGGCCGGACGTGGTGGCTCACATCTGTAATCCCAGTGCTTTGGGAGGCCGAGGAGGGTGGATCACGAGGTCGGGAGTTCAAGATCAGCCTGGCCAAGATGGTGAAATCCCATCTCTACTAAAAATACAAAAAATTAGCCAGGCATGGTGGCGCATACCTGTAATCCCAGCTACTCTGGAGGCTGAGACAGAGAACTGCTTAAACCTGGAGGGGCGGAGGTTGCGGTGAGCCGAGATTGTACCACTGCACTCCAGCCTGGGCTACAGAGCAAGACTCCGTCTCAAAAAAAAAGAAAAAAATAGAAAAGTAGAAATTAAAATGAAAACGAATACAGGCTCTTCCCCACAGGTGCATATGCCATTAGGCAAAGCTCCTGCCTTCTCTTCATGTCAGATCTAATCTATAGTAATAGTCTCAACCTTGACTGCACATTGGCATGGCTGGGGAGGTTTTAAAAATTTCCAATGCCCAGGCTACACTTGAGACTAAGTAAGTCAGACTCTCTGGGTGTAGAACCTGGCCATCGGTATTTTTATTAACTTTGCAGAAGATTCTAACATGCAACGAAATTTGATAACCAGTGAACATGTACAGCCTAGTTAATGAATTTCCAAGTAAACTGGTGGTACCAATTTAATTTAAAATTGGCACTGGGAAGCACATCTATTTTTGTTTTTCAACTCGTCTGTAGAAATCTCAACAGAAATGAAGCTATCTCTTTAAAAGAGGAAAATAAAACGTAAAAAGGGGATAATAAAACCTTGTGGTAGACACCTTTAGAATGTCTACTCAGATCACAGGGATTCCTTAATTGCCTTCCTCCCTCATCCATAGAAGAGGGTCCTGGTGGCCCCTGGAACAAACGAGCAAATTGGAATCCCAACTCTGGGATTTTTGAATTGAAAATGGGAGTTAACATTTCTGTATGGTTGGGTATGTAGGCACTGGAGTGGCTGAGTGCTCTGACAGGTGGACTGAGTAGCTGAGAAATGTACGAGAAGAGAGAAGAGAAGAGAGGGGAAGAGATGGCAAAATCAATCAGAGATGAGCGGCAGAGCCAATGCTTCTAGACTCCCAGGATAGACATCTGTGGTTTTTACCTGCCTGACATCCCTCCCCATTTTCTTAACAGTGCCCTCTACTCCCTCAGGGAGTATCTCATTCCCATTCCATGTGGTCCTGGGGATAACTGATGAGTTAATCCTACCATCCTCTTGCTCCTTGAGCAGAGACCTGAGGCATAAAAAAGTGGTGCTGTCAACTTGGTGTCCATCATCATGAGAAACTGTTGGTTGCTGCTATAGGGATCTCCGGGGCTGCTCTGATGTCTGTGCCTCCCAGAGCTTGATTGTTCAGCAAGTCTTTGAATTCTGGGATCAAGGGTGTGTGTTGCTTGCAATTTAAGAATCTCAACAGAGTTCACTACAGTCCTCTAGGTGCCAGCCCAAATCTATTCAGAGGCCTTATAGCCTTATAGCATTCTGTTTTGGGGCATTTGAGGCACTCCCGTATCCTAATTTTTTTTTCTTTATCTAGCTAATGTTGTTTTTGATATTTATAACTACAAGTCTTCACTAATACAAATTCTAATTGACTCCCTTGTTTATGTAGATGGTCCTGAGACTATTTAAAGCAGAAACAAGGCCTTCCAAGCCCTATTCCAATCTTTAAGGTCATAATCAAGATAATCCAACTCTTTTATCATTTTGCATGCTTTGGAAAGCTTAATTTATTCAATTTTCGTTTTGTAAGTATGAAGATCTTGGAGAGAAATTTATAACAAAGGCATACTTTGTGAACAACAGGATTAAAAGCTTACCAAACACAAATATGGTTCTAAATAATGTATGATACATGGAATAGGAGTCCAAATCTACTCCTGAAAAAGAGCTCTTACTTCCTCTATCAAGCAATATTAAATGAAATTATAGTACCACCATTAAATCCAACTGTACATCAGCAAATTTTTATTTCCAATGGTACTCTTCTTTATTAAAAAATCTTTATTAAATAACAAAATATGCCAGCTAATATAATAAGTACTTCCTTGAACTCAATATCAATATAGTTGGCACACAATTCAAGGCTGTCTACCCGAATGCAGGAAGCACATGATTTTTTCCTTGTGATCCAGCAAGCAGAGTTACACGGACATCAACTGAAAAACCAAAGAAAGCCTCTGGGATTTCTCCAGGCCCAGGTCACAGGAGTGGTGTGGGGTGCATGTGTGTGTGCATGTGGCGGTGGGGGGATTTCAAAAAGGTGATTTCTTGTGAAATATAGATCTATGGAGCTAGATGTGAACCTATTATTAGAATTAAGAGATAATTGGCAAAATTTTTTTTTTTTAAAGAAAAATATAGTGCTAAGCAGCTTAAGTGATTAACAGTGTTGTGATCTTTGGCAAACTCTGGATGAACTATATTGAAATGGAAATAGTGGGGCCAGTGCCAATAAAATGTGATCATAAAGTGTGACTAGTTCACAATGTTTCCTTTTCTAAAAGGTGAAGAGAAGGAAAGTATCATATAGGAATATTCTGGAGAAGAAAGTGGAGTGAATGAAAAGAAGCAGTTTAAAAGCTATTCTTCTTACCATTATATTTATTTTTAATACAAATGTCATAAAATAAAAGGTACCCAGGCATCTTTTAAACAAAAATACATTTTCTGTATATCAAGCCATCATTTACAGATTAACACTGTAAAAATTTGAATGAATAACTCTTAATTTGTTTACATAAAATTATCTGAAATAAACAAAATTTTACGTAGAATGAGAACAAACAAGAACCAATTCAAACTCCTAAAATCTTGCCTCTGTATTAATTTCTTCAGTTTCAAAATCATACTCATCTACAAAAGGAATGTAGGATTCTTAACATCGAACATTATTTACAAAATGAATTCGTTTCTCTCAGTTACTGTTGATTCTGTGTCACCCAACACACAGGTTGTGGTGACTCTTTGAGGGACCCTGAACTGCTATCCTGCTCCAGCTGGGAGTGCCTGTTCCCTGCCCTGGAAGGAGGCATTATACCAACTCATAGTATTTCCCAGTTTGGGGGTCAAAGTAACAGTTCAGACAAGGGTCATACAACAAAGTCAGTACTTCCTCGTCCTCTTCCACACTGAGGTCTTCTTCACCTGTGGGGAAGGGGAACCACAGACACGTTAGCTGTTGGCTTGGCCCAGAATCCCCAAACAAAGGGCAACAAAGCAGGAATCACCATCTCTCCTGGGGGATTTTCTTTATGCAGGTAGAAGGTTTAGGCTGGAAGGGAGGAGCACTGTGGAAGTGGTGAGACTCTACACATGCAGTGCCAGGTGGAGAAGAAACACCAGTGAGCAGAAGGACCAACTTCATGACAAACGACAAGACAAACTGAGTGTGGAGAACTGGTGGGAGGGGAAAGAAGAAAAGGAGAGTGCCAAAAGACTTAAGAGTTGTGCTCATTAGGATTAGAAAACTTGCCAGGATCCAAAACTAGTTGTCAAAGTTCTAAACTTCTTCATGGGCCAGAGCGGTACAAAATGCAAAACAGTGCAAACTAACTAATAAAATAGAAAACTTGATCCTCATTCAATCATCCTAAAAAGGCTACCAAACAAATATGAATTAAAATAATAGAACTATAAGATACATAGAACAGACAATATACACAGAAAACAAAATGTCAGGTGATTTGTAGTTTTATTAGTGGTAGGGGAGAAGTCTGTTAAGTTTTTTGGGGATACGAACATGGCTTAATGTTTTCTCTTGTGACAGGCATTTAGATGGATTGGACAGAGAGGACCCCACCTACTGTCTAAGTCATTATCAAGGCCTGCTGGCTTCCAACAAATGGCATGAAATGAAAAAAAAAATGTTTTAAAAAGATGTTTCCTGAGCACCTTTTATGTGCCCAGTACTGTGCTAAGCACTTTCGTATTCACAAGTGAGTGCATTCTGAGTACTTCTGAAAGTTCATGTAATGAGTTCGGAGGCTGAGAGGTCAAGACTTTCCCAGCCAGAGAAGATCAGAGAGTAGGCTCAGGGAGAAAGAGGTGACTAAGACAACACTCCTCTCTCTTCAAAAGCTATTAAAGACCAAAACCAAACCAAAACCAAACCCCAAACGAAACCCAACTGAAGCTTTGGGCTATGTGCTCACCAGGGTGAGCTTCAGAAGAGTTTGGATGCTGGGCATGGTGCAGGGCTTACTTATAATAGAGGTTCAATAAAAATGGAATGTTTCTTGAAGGTGTGAATAAAAGTCCATGATCCTAAGTGTCACTGCCCAGAGGAAGGGAAGATGGTGGTGGTGGTGGTTGTGGGGTTCCATCTTACTCAGCCAAAATCAGACCAAGCTGGTACCTGAACATTGTCAGGACATTGACAAACCGGAGTTAGGTCCAAGGGAGTGGTGCCTAGATGGTGAATTGGGGGTTTAAAACTGTACCACAGCCATTCCTCTGCCCACTCTTCTCCTAACCATCCAAAAACACATTTAGCATGATCCTTCCATGAGCCGGACACTGAGTTAGGTGTTCAGGACATGATGGTAGGAAATAATCCCTATTCTTAAGGACTGTGCAGAGAAGCAAGTGAAATGTGAAATCAGCTGCTTCTTGTGAGTTGAGTTCAGTGTTACCAGTCTTTAAAAGTGGAGTTCAACTGAGGAATGATTACATGTCTTGCTTGCTAATACCTCAATTGGTAGAGCCCTTGATGGTTTAGAAAGCACTTTCTCATGCAGTAGTTCCTTTGGCCCTCATGACCCTGTGAAATAGGCAGGAATTATCATGCCCATTTTATAGATGAGGAAATCAGGGTTCACAAAGTTGAAGAGCTCATCTGAGGTTGGTTGGTGAGTAAGAGGCAGAGCTGGTGACAAACTCTCAGTTTCCAGACGAAGAGTTCAGTGTTCTTTCTACCAGTCAGAGTACTTTGTACCAGTTTATTCAGTTGGACCTTGATTATGCTAAAAGAGTGGTGTAACATGTTTAATTTGGGAGTTATTACATTAAATTTAGACATAGGAAAGACTAATAAAAAATTTAAAGGTGTCTTACATTTTAATAAATCAGCTTTGGAAACAAAGAAATCTGATTTCTTATAGTCCAAAAATATTGTTAAAGATGAGAGAGTCCCTGGAGGGAGGGCAGAGGCAAACAGTTCAATAAGTCCAAAGGAAATGGGCTTGTTAACTCCAGAAAAGAGAAAGCTTAATGAGGTGACAGCAGCCCTTCTGGATTCAAGCATATGAAGGGTGGCATAGGAGTAAGAAGTTAAGAAAATCTGGGGTTCCAGGAGGAAGCAATAGGATCAACAGGTGGCAGCTAAGAGGAGTCATTTTTTTGGGGGTGCTTAGCACAAGGAAGAATTTTCTAAGCATTAGAGCTGACCAGCAAATGAAACATGTACTCTGGAAAGGGTGAAGCAGAGAGTGGGGCAACCATTTGTGCAGAATTTTGTAGATGAACCCTGCTTAGGACAGGGGACCAGATCCAATAATCCCTGCAGTGCTTTTGATGAGCTTCTGTGACTCTGGGCTGCAGCAGTTTATATCTTTGAAGTATGAAAGGACTTTGCTAACAGCCACATGAGCACCCTCAGCTAACAGCCACATGAGCTGACCTGAGCACCCCGCACAGTCTCTAATTAAGAACAGGAACTCAGAGAAGGAAGGCTGCCTTTCCTTTATCTTCTTCTGTTGTCTTCAGAGTCCCCAGGGCCCTGCCTCTGTCCTTGAGAGTACTCCTCAAATGGTCATTCCATATTGAAAATGACCCCCTTTAGATTACTTTTTCATATCAAAGGAGCGCATGTACATCCTCTACTTTCATATACTCAATCCATTATGCCTTTAAAGTTTGGACTACTTGAGAGAAATGAATAAAATTAGTTTATCAATTAGTATCTGCTATGTGATTGAGCGGGGCATAGTCTAGTTGTGAATGTGACACAAACACATGAAACAAAAGCAGCTACTAAAGATTAATGAGGAGTTAAACTGGAAGGCTCTACAGCCGGGTGGCTAAGCGCACTCAAGGGCTCTAGAATCCAATACACTGGGGGCGAATGGAAGCTCGGCTGCTTACAGCCTGAAAGCTGGCTACAGACCATTTCACCTCATCGGACCTTGGTTTCCTTGTTTACAAAATGGGAATAACAACGCCTATTTGGTAGGGTTTTGAGGAAGATTAAATTAGACACTGGTAATATGTATAACAGCACACATAGTAGTTGTTTAATAAATGATAGTTACTATTAGGGATGATAATAAAATAAATCATGAACTATGGGCTATAACTTTCTTCGTAACTCAGGATGGAAGTACTGATACAGCTTAAAGTGTAAGAAAAGGCTTCATAGAGGTAGGAAGGATGACGTTTAGATGATGGAGTCAGACAGACTGACTTCCAAATCCCATTTCTACCGTATCACAGCTGTGGGATATTGGGAAATTCACTGCTCTGAGCCCCGGCTTCCTTATATGTAAAGTACAGATAATAACAGTACCTGTCGTTGTTCCTATGAGGACTAAATAACACTCAGCACACGTACACAGTTAAGTACTCAGTAAATGTTGTTAGCACCATCATCATGGAAAACAGGATATGTGAGCTAGACACAAGAAGGGTTATGTACATTTATACCTTATTCCCTACCCCAAAACTGAATCTGTTTGATTTTTTTTACAACCCCAAAACATAGTGGATTTGAAAGAAATAGAAAGACCCCCAATTAGTTTTATATAGAACATTATGATAAATTCATCTTATAAATAAAAGAAACAGTTCTTACACCAAAAATCATGTACGTTTCCAAAAGTAAAACTATTTTTTTCCATCAGGTGTAACGTTTAAATCACATATCCCTGAGGTAAATGATTATGAGTGAAACTCTCAGGGACCTGCCATTGGATTCTGTCTTACTCCATCAGCACATCGTGAGGAACTCTGACCTCTGGCACGTAAGAGTTATATGGTATATAATTATTTAATGTATTCTGTGCCTACACTTGCAAAAAAGATAAATTTTTAAGCTGGTGCTATTAAATGAGAAAACACAATATATTTACAATCAGTCAGGAATCTTTCAAGATGAAAACAACCATTGTAATGGCCATGGGTCTTTATCACCCATTTGCAAAGGGATCGAGGTAAATCCAATTCATTAGTAGAGGTTTTGCCACATAATGCATACAAACTGGAGCAATAACTGTGATATAAATGCATTCGTTCCAATACATATCACTACAGAATGGGACCCTCATGCATTATAACCATGGGGACTAAGATAGGTTTTGTGGTTTTTTAGTACCAAAGCTTCAAATGGATGAATTTTAAAACTACCAACAATGACATTCATACAAAAATTGGGTGAGATTATGTATAATTTTATGTTGAAGTAAGGGCTTTAAACTTACATAAAAGGTTTTGTTTTCATTGTAACTTAATTTTCAAAGCCTCCAACTTACATCATTTTGCCATTATAATCCCTACGTAATGAAATTATAATATCATTAAGCAATTACCACTATGATGTCAAGCATTGGGAAATGTTTTGAAAGGTAATTATCGTGGATGGGTATGGGGTAATTTTCAATTATATTCTTGGATAGAGCTGAGTTTGTTTTTCCTCAAAATGCTAAATTGCTCTATTTAAAGACTGGCTACAGAAACTCTAGAAGGACAAATTAACAAATAAAACCATTTTCTGCTACTAGACTAAGAGCATCTGGATAGGGGTCCAAATTACATTTTTTTCTCTTCTACACACAATAAAGCCATTTCTAGTGAAATAAAATTACCTTTCAGATAATAATCTATTTACAAACTTTCAGCCTCATCCACTTTGAAATTGGTTAACGGCAATAACAGAAGAAAAACCAATGGAGCCAGACCAAATGCAGCAACATAGGCTGCCCTCTTCCCGGTAGATCAGCTCGGGTAAGTAATCCCTCCAGTTCACCTTCTGAAAGTCAATTAATATAAATGTTTAATTATCTATATTTAATGCATTTTAACTGTAGATAATAGAAAACCTACATGTACACAAGATATCTCTTCAAGCTTGAAAACAAATGATGTGGCTCCAGTTTATCAGATTTAAAAATCTCTGAATCAAGACATTGAACTTGATTTTCGATTTTCTGACACTGCCATCTACATTTTTTTTAAGTTAATGTATTTTCTCTCCTATAGATCTTGAGAACTGATTGACTGTATTTTTATGTGCATGCTAATACACTATTGTTTAAGCAATTCAACAGTGAGGGATCACCATTTGGAGCAGTCAGCCTTAGGATCAATGAAGATGACATTTTAGATAAGATTATGCTGAGTACTGGGTGCTTGCAAACTCTACCACCAACATATCTCACAGTAGGGCAAAATTAACTCACACCAAAGCCTGAGAAAGTCCTCTGTGAACTGCTGAATTTCGGTTCTCAGCAAACATGTGCCCTCAAATGGGAGAAAGATAAATAACCAACAATGGAATGAAAACAATGAAATGCTACTTTCTTCTAATTAGAGGGCTATATTGTTTTTGAAAGGCAAATAACATGGTATTATTATAGTTCAGGTGTCATTTGGGCAATAGGTACATTACCCCTTTTGTAAAAACTGGTGGCTATATTTTACTTGGAAAATGCTATTTTAGGGAATATGTTGAAGAATTTGGATCATTAATTAGGAATTACTACAATTTCATTCTTTCCAGGTAGTCTCTACTTATAAATATGCAGTGATTCAGATGTCCAGTTGTAACTGTGTGGGTTTTTTTTTGTTTTTTTTTGTTTTTTGTAGCTTTTTAATCTATTTAATGTTTTATTTTTTTATTTTTTTTAATTTATTTTTTAATTATTATTATACTTTAAGTTCTAGGGTACATGTGCATAACGTGCAGGTTTGTTACATATGTATACTTGTGCCATGTTGCTGTGCTGCACCCATCAACTCGTCAGCACCCATCAACTCATCATTTACATCAGGTATAACTCCCAATGCAATCTCTCCCCCCTCCCCCCTCCCCCCTCCCCATGATAGGCCCCAGTGTGTGATGTTCCCCTTCCTGAGTCCAGGTGATCTCATTGTTCAGTTCCCACCTATGAGTGAGAACATGCGGTGTTTGGTTTTCTGTTCTTGTGATAGTTTGCTAAGAATGATGGTTTCCAGCTGCATCTATGTCCCTACAAAGGACACAAACTCATCCTTTTTGATGGCTGCATAGTATTCCATGGTGTATATGTGCCACATTTTCTTAATCCAGTCTGTCACTGATGGACATTTGGGTTGATTCCAAGTCTTTGCTATTGTGAATAGTGCTGCAATAAACATACGTGTGCATGTGTCTTTATAGCAGCATAATTTATAATCCTTTGGGTATATACCCAGTAATGGGATGGCTGGGTCATATGGTACATCTAGTTCTAGATCCTTGAGGAATCGCCATACTGTTTTCCATAATGGTTGAACTAGTTTACAATCCCACCAACAGTGTAAAAGTGTTCCTATTTCTCCACATCCTCTCCAGCACCTGTTGTTTCCTGACTTTTTAATGATCGCCATTCTAACTGGTGTGAGATGGTATCTCATTGTGGTTTTGATTTGCATTTCTCTGATGGCCAGTGATGATGAGCATTTTTTCATGTGTCTGTTGGCTGTATGAATGTCTTCTTTTGAGAAATGTCTGTTCATATCCTTTGCCCACTTTTTGATGGGGTTGTTTGTTTTTTTCTTGTAACTGTGTGTTTTACAACTCTAAACGCACTTTGTTACACGTGAAGGAAGGCACCTCTCCAAGGTACTGAGCTCTGACGTCAACAGAGCCCATAGTCTCTTAGGAGCCTGATTTTAAGCAAGGTATCAACATTGAGCTATGGGAAAATGCATCCCAATTCCAGCAAGGAAAGCTGGGACCAGCCTTCTGGGTTGCACCTGGGGGATGGGTAGGTGGGGTGGTTCTGTAATAGGAGAAAGAGCCTCAAACACTTGCAATGTGTTTAGCTCTACTGGAGAGTTCACTTCCAGTGGCCCTGAAAAGAAGGCATCTCTTGATACTAGTGAGGCACTGATTTCCCGCTTCTCTAATCACTTCCTGCAGAGAAGACTCCCCCAGGACCCTGAGAGCCATATAAGAGAAAATATCACCCTACTCACAGGGGAAGCAGCGGGGGCTCTGCATTAAAGGAATGTTAGAAATACCATGAACCGTTTTATAATCTGAGAGTTGAGGTGGGGTCCTATGGGTCTAAGAAGAGTACCAAGGTAACTATTATTTTATCCAGAAAGCTTCAAGAAAATACAACTTCCTAAATTAAAAAAATTGCAGTGGATATTTCAGTCATGTGGTTCTTATCCACCTAAATAGGGATTCTGTGGTCATACTACAGTGTGGGATGTAAGGGTGTGGACCCTGGTCAGACAGGTCTGGGTCAGCGTCCTGATGCACACTCAGGGTCTGTGGCCCAGGCTAGCCCCTTACCTCATCTGTAAAGTGGGAACATAATATAACTCCACACTAAGCAGTGTTGGGAGGAGGTATGAGGTAATGCACAGAAAAATTCCAAACAGTGCCGGGTACACAACGGTGCTTTATTAATGCTGGCTTATTATTTTCATATCACCAATATTGCTCTTTTGGAGAAAGTCTCCTTTGCATCTGAAATAAATCTTCGAGGTACAAAAAAGATCAAAAGAATAGATCAAATCATTCTCATATTTCCTATGGCCAGTAGAGTCACTCATTCACTCATCAAATATTTATGGGGCATTTACTGTGTCCTAGAAACCACGCTAGGCACTAGGGGTACCAGAGTTGTTCAGCAACTTTTAGACTCAGAGTATTAGGTAAATGTCAAAGAATTATGTGGCAGTTAATAGGAGGGCAGTGAAAGAATTCCTCTGTTGGAGAAGAGCAGGCAGCCAGATCCTAACCCCTACTTTAGCCAGAGCAGAGCTTTTATCTCTTCCATACAAGAGGATTCCTTCTTTCTGGTTAACTGTGAGAAGCCATAAAATTTCTGTAAACTCTTTACTAGTAATTTGGATATTACATCTATAAAGCAAGCATCTGCTACCTATTTATATCTCATGGGAGATTAATCAATGTCCATGTGGGAATATTCTGTGTGGCTTTGCCATAAAAAAGGTACAAGAATATTATTTTTATGAGACTCAGGCAACTCCCAAACTCCTTCTGAATGCCTTTCTTACTCAAAATCTATGTAAACTGCAAGATAGGGCTACAGGCCTGAAAAGAGAGGTCGTTATTATTCCATTTTGGAGCTGGTAAGCATGAATAATTTAAGGGTCATAACTGTAAAGGAACAAATGTCAAAAACAAATTGACAACTATTCTTTGAGCAAAGTATGGTTCATTTTCAAAAGGTCATTTTAGTAGTTTTCTCAAATAAGTTCTGAAATCTTAACTTCCCATTTTTACATTTCACACAAGCTCCAGGAAAACACATTTTAGTAAGTGTTAAGGGCACCGCGTCCAGGGTAATTGATATTCAGCAAGTGTGTTACAGCCCAGGAGGAGCTGTGAAGAGCTGACCATTTCCCATCCAGTGGGATGTCAGAGATCTGAATGCAGTGCTCTTCCTGTTGGCCGACTGTGCTGTAAACCGGGCTGCTCACTTGAAGGTGGCATTCATGCACTTGAGACATTCTGGATGAGCAGAAACTGGCTGTGACACAAACTTCTACTGAATAAAGTAGGGACAGATATAACTCATGTATTTACTTTTGTATGGCCTGGGGCAAGTTTTCTAGAATTATGTATTAGGCAGAGTATATCTCCCCGCTGTTAAAATGCAGTACTACCTCCAGCTGCAGAAATTCATCTTGGTCTCGCCATCTCTGATAGAGGTATGATGGCTCAGCACATCCCTGCACTGCCCTAAGTCCCAATGTAACCATGTGGAAGATGGGATAATAATAGTATCTATACCTCACTAGGCTGTTGTGAGAATTCAAGTGCACATGTAGGCCCAGAACACAGGAAGATTAAATAAGTAGCTATTATTATTTATATCCTACAAGTCCAAAAGTGGGCAATACCTTTGCCTGTGAACTAGTCCTCAGGCACCACATTCACATCCCAGTGAAATGGTTCTGTAGAAAGGGCACCGATGTGGGAGAAGCCTGGGCCCTAATCCCAGCTAGGGCTCTGACTGGGCATTTGATCTTGGTCAAGTCATTTACCTCTTTAGGCAAATTGAGGGGTTGGACCACATCAGTGTTTTTAACTGTTCATCAGAGCCCCAGGGCAGGATTCTGAGATCCTAACCCCCACTTTAGCCAGAGCAGAGCTTTTGTCTCTTCCATACATGAGGATTCCATATGAGATTTCACTTGAAAGAAAAGTTGTTACTGCTTATGAATAAAGTTTAAGAGCCATGGCATAAGGTGATCTATAACTTTTTAACTGCCAAAATGTATGGGTCGAAGTTCAATACTCTCACAATTAAATTTTAGAAATATATCAAATATACCAAAAAAATTGGGATGGGGGGAAAGTTGAAAGTCAGATTTCAATGAATTGCTCTACTTTTTCCTGCCAAGCTTGCAATAAATAAAAGGACTAGTTAAAGAGTATTTCCCACCCTCCTTTCCTCCCTTTATTACTTCTCTTCTCCTTTCTAATGAGAACATAGAGAATCTAATATATGCTGGAACTTGCACAGGGCACCAAGAATCCAGGAGTGAGCAAACTGACAGTTTCCTAAAAACTCAGAGGCTACTTAGGAGGAAAGGCAATAAACAAGTAGACAAATCAAGATTTTCAGACTGTGAAAAGGCATGCAGATGATGTCAGAAGGTGAAGTGAGAGAACACAGTGAGTGGCAGACTGATCTACTTAGGTAAGAGTGCCTGGGAAAGCCTTTAAGAAGATAAGCAACATGCAAATACCCAGGCCCGGCAGTTCCATATCCAATGATCCTGTCCTTCATTCAGCTGTTCACTCCCTTGGCCTTGCCTTAGATCTGGTCAACTGTGGCTACCTGTCATTTCTAATAAGCATGGGTGGGAGGAGAAGGGGGCAGGCTCAAGGCTAACAGGTGACCAGAGGTATCTCTCTCTTTTTTAAAGAACTTAGCCACTGAGCCCTTGAGATATTTTAATTTGCTTTTTCCTGTAGATCAGAAACTCTTAATGGAAAAATAATGTTTCAACTCCTGGTTTTATATATACATATTTTAGTAGGTAATCTACTTACCCAGTTCAAAACCCACAAAGGATAAAAATATAGTGGCTGGGCTCTGGGGCCAGGATGCATGGGTTCAAATCCTAGCTTTGTGCCTCAGTAGTTGTGGGACGTTGGGCAAGTCATTTGAGAACTTTGTGCCTCAGTTTCCTCAGCTGTAACACACACACACACTCACATACACACATGCTCACACACAGCTTCCTCCTGGTGGTGGTGTGAGGGCTAAATGTAATGACTTGGTGTCTGGCATAAACTAAGTGCTAAATGAATGGTGTCATGCAACAAGAACCCAGGAAGGGCTCCAGACTGCTCACAATCATACTTCCCTTCCCCTTCCGATGATATAAACTGGAAACTTGAGCCCATAATTTTTCTTCAACACTTTAGCAGAACAGATGGAAACACTATCTCAGCATACTGGTAAGTATGGACTCTTATGCCGCCTAAAACTATGTAATTAACAGGCCATTAACCAAATAGGAAACACTGTTTTTTGATGGTGTTAATTAACTACAAACCACTCAAGCATATTAGAAAATTCGAAGATGAGTAAATAGAAAATGCTCGTTTTTGGAGGCATTAATCAACTACAAACCACCCAAGCATATAGGAAAAGGGCCAGGGGACAGCTGATAAAAATCCAAGGTGACAGGCAGAAGGGATGCTTGATCTGGGTAACACTGGCCAGCACATTTCTAAAATTCTCTGAAATTGCCCTCAATGGAAGTTCTGTTTACTTTCAACATAACTGAGCTCCTGCTGTCAGAACCGCGCTTGGCAATGGCGACTTTAAGACATCCTTCCAGCTGCTTCTCGCTAATATATACCTTGGGTGCCTTTGCTCAAGGACCACGCTCTCAGTTCCTGTGGCTTATTTAGGACACCTAACATAACACATTATTTGTTCCCTCACAGCAAGGTCTCCTCCTGACAGCCAAGATTCTATTTTTCTGTCATAAGTAATTATAAATGCACACCTCTAAAAAGATTCCCAATTTGAGGGGCATAATCTATTTTAGATAGTAAATCACAGAGACATCTCCATCCCTTGGGCGGCCAAAACATACAACTCAGATGTATGAGCTCTCACTCTGAATTCTCCATACCTAAAGAAAAATGCGATGCTCTACTTTGTTTCCCTGGGGCAGTTAGGAAAAAAAAAAAAAAACTGGCACTTTTTTTGGAGCAATTTATATTGGTTTCACTTCCACTTTTTTCAAAGCTTCAGATATAACATTCCATCTTCAAAATTCAACCCAGAAAACTGTCTGAGAGAGTCCCACTCTGAGGTTATTTGTCACTCCAATTATGCACTTGAGATTTACCCCATGACTCTGCCATCTCAACTCCTCAGTTTTCACCAGAGATTCTCTTATGTTCCTCCACCACGCACACCTCACAGTCAAGTTCCCTGCTCACAACCAGAAACTAATGGTTCATCTTTATGGCTCACGCCAACCGAACGAACACCTGGCAAATTTTCATTCCTGGTTCCTTCTGATTTTTATCTTACTAATACCTATCGTAGCTATGTGACAGCTTCTGCTTTAATGCAAAGGTTGTATCTCTGCATTCATGGAAACAGGTATCTGAGTGATATTGAAATATCGTGTCTGCTGTATCATAATGCCAACAGCTGGTATTTGGTAGGCATTCTAAGTGCTTCATATATAGCACCTCGCTGAATCTTCACAAGGAACAATCGGGGGAGCACTATTATTCATGTTATTTTATAGATGTAGTAATCAAAATTCATAAAGGTCACACAGTGGGAATTGGTAGCGCTGAAATTCAGATGAAGGTCAATTTGACATCCAAATTCTTATACCTTAAACTATATTTTGCCCTGGTATTAACCTTTAGAAGAACAAGGGTAATTTCTCTCGTCTTCTTTTTAGTTGTAAAGAATCCATTATTCTAAAAAATGAGGTTCAGGTTACCTCATTTAGGGTGTGTAAGACTAAGTGATCAACATTTAATAAAAACAGTGGCATCTCAAAGTGATGGATTCTCTCTATTTATAGTAAATTATTTTTATTTTCTTGTGCATGTCGTTTTTCATATTCCCACCTTGAACACTCAGACTTTCAGAGGAATCTGGACGCTGCTCAGCCGGCTGTTGACTGGGAGGAACAATTGGTGGGCTCAACATATTTAACCAGTCCCTAAAAAGAAAACAAAGTGAATGAGCATGTCTGGAGTTCCACATATAGATTTTATGTTTCCTATGGATTTTCAATTCCCTGGGGCTTCCACAAAGAAACACTTTTTCCTCCTTCATATTTCAGAAAGACAGATGTCCAGATATCAATATCCAGTTCTGTAAATTGGCTAATATGGAGTCAATCACTTAACTAGCCAGTTTGAGAAATACTTCAACTAAATGAATATTCCTCTCAAAGTTTATTATTGTTGCCATTAAATTATAGCAGAATTCTTTTCACATAAGAAATTATTTCAGTAACTCAGAGGAAATGCAGCTGAGATGAAGCTCCTTATGAGCTTTGGGTAAGAAAGCCTGACAAAGTCACATGCCACATGTCATGGATGGTCACATTCCACAAGGTGACTCAAAACTGAAGTCAGTCTTGGAGCTGCCATGGAACCCAGCAGTGGTGGGAGTCAGTCTCTCTTAACTTGGGGCTTTCAAGCAGTGAAGGGAAAAGAAGCGGGAAGTGAGGGCATTTCCCCATCTCTTTACTTTCCTTCCTACTGCACTCTTTCCTGGTCTCTTGCTTCCTCTCGTAGATACCTGGGGTGTACTATTCAAGCTGGTGACATCCAGAAAGCTTGAGTCACTGCGTGTTCTACTTCAAGCCCTTCTCATCTCTAAACTTACTACTGAGCTTCATTAGAGGTAGGGAGCAGTTAGGAGGATGTAAAAGATTTTCCAATGTGAATTCTATTTCTTGCACTGCTATTAGTGCCCTATATCATTTACCTTATTCTTCTCAATAGGAGTATGTCTTTATAACTAAATAATTTCTTTCTGTATTTCCTATGGTATTAATCTACAATGGGAGACAGTCCTAACCAACAGCTAAGAGCTGATAAAAATCCAGGTCAATTCCAGCTCTGTGCTACTGCAGGCCAATTCCAGCTCTGTGCTTCCTACAGTAAGAACTTGGCCAAGTCACTTAGCATTGCTAAGCTTCATCTGTGAAAAGGAGATAATAATAGTGCTTCAGAGTTGAGTGTTAGGATTAAACAGAAAAAAATGGGAGAAAAACATTTGTTGTGAATATGGGTACAGAATTAGCACTCAATAAATTTCAGCTTTGACTACTATCATCTTCATTATCAATGAAGATCATGGTGTGGACCTACCTATAATGATAAATAAACCAAGGTAGAAACGGACTTTGTTGGAACTAAATCAGCAAAGGATGGTAGAATGATTACCAGTCTATACAGCAGATATTTTCCTTACAAACTATTTGCTCTTCCAGCATAAAAAGCATATTAATGTCAAAATTACCTAATTCCTACTTATAATATTTTACAACACTTTCAGTCACTACTCACCATAGCTATCACTAGATTATGGCTGGTGAAATAAGCAAGGTGAGCATGCTGTGTAATTGAATTTCATAATAACACATTAAGCGCATCAGAAAGGATTTGTCACAGACTTCCAAGCTAATGGGGCATTTTCTGATAAGCACTGTTTATTTAGGCTACTTAATTATAGCAGACCAAAAAATTTCTGCATTATAGGAAATTACAAGGTCATATACAAATTACCAGCCCAGTGACCTCATTACTCACTAAGGGCGATGAAGAACAGGGATGAACAGGAGAAAATAATGTTATCACATCATGACACCCCCGGTTACAAATCAGAAACTATATCATCGCAGTAGGAGCTACCCCAGTGGGGAAAGTGTAGGTGGAAGTTGTGTGAATGTTATGAAATGTAAGACACTTACTTCTTAGGTCAATAATTTGATCAATGTTTTTCCTTTTCAGCAGTAGCTATGAAAAGTACAGGGCTCTTCTTTTTGTGATTAAAAAAATTTCAGATTTATAGAAAAGTTGCAAGAAGAGTATAAAGAACTACTGTATATCCTTCACCCAGTTTCCCCACCTTTAACATTTTACCATATTTGCTCTCTATCTCTTAATCTAGGTATCTACTGACCTACCTATATATCTATCTAAACAGGGGTCAGCAAACGATGGCCCATGGGCCAAGTCTGGCCCACTGTCTGTTTGTGTCTAGCTTGCAAACTAAGAATGGTTATTACGTTTTTAAACGGTTATTAAAAAAAGTAATGTTTCATGACAGATGAAAGTTATATAAGATTCAAAATTCAGTGTCCATAAATAAAAATGTATGGGAATACAGCCATACTCATTTGTTTACATTTTGTCTATGGTTGCTTTTGTGCTACAATGGCAGAGTTAAGTAATTTATTATCTGCTCCTTTACGAAAACATCTGATGATCCCTGACCTCTATAACTGTGCACTCATATTGGTTCCTCTAATACTAATCCAACACCACAGGTTCATTCTCATTTTTCTTCTTTCCATATTTGTAACCCCTTTCTGACAGTGAGGAAACTGGCCCTCAAGATATTTACTTACTTCCTGAATTACGGAAGTTACTGAAAGTAGCTTCAGAATTGCCAAGCAAAAACAAACAAGAAATACTCACCCTACACCTACTCTCTAGAGTTCTCGATTTGCTTACAGTTATTTTTCTTCTTTGGTCAATACACCACATTCAAAACTGACTTTGGTTCTTTTTTTCTCCATCTTCAATGTGAACATATTAGTCATTCGAAATACAATGAAAGTCATCTGCTTCCTTTTATGTTACATTTTAGACTTTTTTTCCCATTCCTGTTGATTTGTATTACTTTTGTTGTTGTTGTTGATTACATACAATATTAACAATCAAAAGTCAGAACTACAGAAGGGCACATTTAGGGTAAGAGTCACATCCTCCTATCTCTTCCAGTTTGTTCCTATCCTCTCATCACTTCTACTCTATTCCTACCCACCCCTCTAGAGGTAATAAATTTCATTAGTTCTAGTATTGCCTTTCTGTGCTTCAGTTTGCAAAAACTGAACAGATACATGTCTGTTTTTTATTCCCTTTCTTATGCAAAAGGTAGCATATTATAGTACTCTTTTGTACTTTTATATTTTTAGCTTATAATTTATCCTGGAAATCATTCCATACCAGTTCGTGGAGAGCTTTCTCTTTCCTTTTTTACAGCAGCATAATACACCACCCTATGGATGTACTATCATTTATTTCACCCTCTTCTGTGTTTGAGCATGTTTTCAATGTTTGGCAATGATTGCAATCAACACTTCCATGAATAACCTTGGGCATGTCTATTTTTGTATACTTAGAGGAAAATCCCAAAAAGGTAAATTTCTTAAAGTGGGATTCCTGGAACAAAAGGTAAATGCATACTTGGTTTTGTTAGATATTGGCAAATTCCCTTCACAAGGGTTGCACCTGTCTTAATTCTCACCAGCAATGTATGAGAATGCTGATATACCGAGAGTAACTTTAGAGGAATACGTTGTCAAGTATTTTAATGCTTTCTGATCTGAGAGGTGGGAACTGATACTTTAAAGCAGGCTTGATTTGAATTTGTTCTCATTATAAGTGGAGTTGACTGTATTTTCATATATTTAAGGGCATTTATGTAATACACATATATACATACACACACACATATATTTTTTTTCCATGTGCCATATATATGCTTGTTCACATCTTTTGCTCTTTCTTCTATCAGATTTTTTATCTTTTCCTCACTTTATAATTTGTCTTTGTTTATGGTGGTTTTTCTTTGTGCCATACAAAAGGTTTTATTTGTATGTAGTCAAAGGTATCAGTCATTTAAAAAAAATTGCCTCTGTATTTTGGGTCAGAGTTATAAAGCCTTTCCCTACAACCAAGTTCTGTAGAAATGCACCCATGTTTTCCTCCAGTTACTTCAAATGGCTTCATTTTTCACATTTAGATTTCTGGTCCATTTTTGGTTTATTCTGGTATATTGTGTAAGTTTGTTCTAGTATAAGGTATATCTAATTTTACCTCTTTAAAATAACTACAGAGTTCTTTTGACAAGTAATGTTGTTTTAACACAGATTTAGAAGATTTTATATAATTAAGAAATTTTTAATCAAAGCAACTAACTCATTTGTTTAGCTTTTTACTAAGTAAGCATTTACAAAGAATAATGTAAAAAGAAAGGTTTCTATTTTAACTAAAATATAAAAACTTTGGGCTAAACAAAATCAACCAGGATTTTTCTTGCAGGACTTTTCAGAGCTTTAAAACCACTGTAAGTATCCCAAGAGGAGGCTGGAGTATGCAGCATTGCCCAAATTTATGTATCTAGAACTGTTACATCTTTTGGGACCACAGAACACACCTTGAGAAATGAGATGCTCCAAGTTGTACCATTTCCCCACTCTGGTGACATTATGTTTGTTTGTTTTGTTTTTCATTTTACTTTATATATGTTTAATAATTTTATTTTTTCAAGGCATTCTTTTTTGGTGACTTGATAGTAAGCAGAAATGTACAGTCCAGCATCTATATCTTACATGTTTACATTTTTATACGTGATATTTAATGCTGGCCTATTGTCTTGATCCTTGATCAACTCCTTTAAACCTCCATGCTTTCCCCTACATAAGCAGCAAACATTCAAGGAATGGGGAGTTCTAGCTGAGGCTCCTTCACCACATGCCAGTCTTAGCTTTAGTTCTGAAGCATTTCCTTGGTCTGCTTCTTACCCAGCTACCTGTGCTCCAGAATCTACTCTTGCTTGTTGTTCCACCATTTCCATACTTGCCCCCTGGACTTGATACTCTGGTTGGTTTCCTCAGGTCTAATTATAATCGTTTTATGCCATGGACTGACTCTATCTCCCTGTAATGAAAAGCCTCCAGTTCCTTTGGTAGATAAACATCCTTTCAGTCAGGCCTGCTCTCTGAGCACATGCAGGAAGGAGCCTCTTCTTCCTCCTTCCTCTTGAGGACTCAGGTATGTCTCCCACCATTACCCTCCTCTTGAAACTGGAGGGACAGGGCTCCTAGGCACACCTGCACATATTGAGTACTGCTGCAAGAAGAGGTGCTTTATTCAAGAGTCAAGACCATGGATTTATATTAAATACACAAATAAAAATATTGAACAGATGAAGAATAAATACTATGTTGTGAATTTTTATAATGGCCAGATTGATTTAATACTAAAATCTTGGCCGTAAAGGAATACCACATTGTTTTCATTCAACCTGCATGCTAGACGGTGGACATTGCTTGTGTAGGGCTGAATCAGACACCTTTAGAACTGAAGACAATGTCCTCAGTTAAGACAGACTATAGCTTCAGATCTTTTGTCAAAAAACAAGATTGTGTTTACAAGACAATTTTACATACATTTATTAATGTGCTTCCTATAAGTATTTTGTATGTGTATACACACATATATACATCTACACACACACACACAATGTATATATAAAATATTATATGAGAGCAAGTTAGCTTAATCATCCTTTTATGTATACAGTAAGCATTTATTGAACTGCTGTGTACCAGGCTGTGTGGGGATTTCAGGATAAATTATTCTTGGTTACTACACTCAAAGAGTCATGGTCTGATGGAGGTCACATTCTAGCCAAACACACACACACACACACACACACACACACAAACACAAAACACAAAACATGAGTTATACCCATCCATTTGTTCCTGTGAAGGAATTTACTTGCAATAGAGCTATCTACAATTTTGTATACATTTAAATAATTATTTGTGGTAGTCATTATGTCAGAAATCTAAATTATTATATATCTTTCAATTACAGCACTGAGCTACCTGCTATCTTAAAGCTCTGGGTCATTTTCATTGGGGATCCTGTATTAGGAATTTAACTATTTGCAGCAATGTCTATCCATACTTTATGAAACTTATCATTTGGTACCAGTGTACATTTCTTATTCACTGAAAGAAATTTAGATTTTAAAAATCTTTTATGGCCAGAGAACAGACTGGGGAGAGGACTAGGAGATAGCTCATTTTTGGGGACAATTCATATTCATAGATTCCTATTAAACATTGGTGAAAATTGTTTCCCAAAAATATATACATAAATACCAAATTTTACTTTCAATTTCAGGAGGTCAGAGATAGTCTAAATCCCATATGTGAACCTCTGGGCTCCAAATAAAGAACTTCTGCATCATGGGATATCATGGAAATGGTATTTCAAGTAGTGAAAAATCCATGCTTTGCAAAGTTTTTCTGTAAAAGGCCAGATGGAAAATGTGTTAGTTCTATGAGGCATTAAGATCTCTCTAACAACTGTTTAACTCTGCTGTTGTACTGCAAAAGCAGGCATAAACAATCAGTTTATGAATGGGCATGGCTGGATTCTAATAAAGCCTTATTTATGAAAAACAGGCAGTGGGCAGGATTTGGGCTTACAGGTTATAGTTCAATGACTCATGCCTTAGTGAAAGGAACTGTGAAGTAGACAATGCTTGAGGTTCTTATGAAAATTCCTGCTGATTTTTCTCCTCAATAGCTTTGAATCCACCTTTCTCACCATCTCCCCTTTTACCACCAAGGTCTAAGCAACTATCTTGGCTTGTGTTATCTGTAGCAAAAGCTCCTACCTGATCCCCTCATATTCACTCATCCTGGCTTCATTTCTCCTCTGTTCTCCACACTATAGCCAAAATTACTTGACAGTATGTCCGTCTCTTGTTTCAAAGTGTCTTCCCAGTGTCATTGGGAAGCCATCATCCTCAGCAGAAAGATCAGAACCCTTTCCTTAGCCTTTGAGGCTTTGCATAGACTAGTCTCTACGTATTTTTCCAACCTCTTGTACAATGTTCCCTCTCACTCCCTGTGCTCCAGCCACGCTGGGCTTCTCTCAGTTCCTGGAGTGGCCATGCTCCCTACCATCACCAGGTCTTTGCCCAGGCTGTGCCCCTTGTCTAGACCATGCTTTCTTCCCCTCTTTCTACTGTCCCTTGGCCTGGTGAATTCATACCCAACCTTTGTATTTTGGCTAAAGAATCACACTCTTGGGAAATCTTCACTGACATCCCCTCTTCAATCTAGTTGAGTTCCTTTCACACCTTTTCTTAGAGCAACTGTGATTTTCTCGTTAAGAGCTCTTGTCTCAGCTCATAATTACAACCTCATTTGTTTGATCATTTGATGAATGTCGTCCTCCCGATTAGACTCTAGCTCCTAGCAGAGTTCCTGGCACAGAGTAGCTGCTCCCTCAATATTTACCAAATGTATGACTATTCAAATAGTCTCTTTCTTAGCTAAGAATACTGAGTGGTACTTGGTATTAAAAGTTTCCATAACAATAAAAAATGCTGCTGTTGTAACCTACTCTGCATTCTTCTTCCATCTTGCTCTTTCTCTGCTTGCTAAAAGCATGCTCTTGTTTCCTTACCACGTGCTCAATATACACACACAGGTCAGGGACACACACCTGCTTTTTTATAGCCAAGAAAGAAAAATTTAATTTTCTACTTCAGGAAGCAGAATGTTGATTCAGAAACATATTTACTAGCTTCAAAAAACTAAGAAAATATGTGTTCCTTTTTAGAAAAACTAAAACATACAGACAGTGTTCTCAATAGCATTTCTTCATAGAATTCATCTCCCACTTCAAGCAGGGATCTTAAAATATAAGTTGGGAACTCTTTTGCATATCTCTTTTTTTTTCTTATTTTTAAAACTTTTTATAAAGACAGGGTCTTGCTATGTTTCCCAGCCTGAACTCTAACTCCTAGCTTCAAGCGATTCTCCCACCTCAGCCTCCCAAACTGTTGGGATTACAAGTGTGGGCCACCACGCCCTCTTTCATATATTTCTTAAGATGGGCTTGAATAAGTATTAAGATGCTGTTGTTTAATTTTGGTTTGTTTTCCTCAGAAGTCTCTAACCAGATTCTTAGCATTGAAGAAGAACCCCCATCGATGTTCTGAAACCCTTCCACAACACTCCCACCAAGTGGGTTATCTAATCTATGCTTGATTACCATCAGAAACTGTGTACCTACTGCTTTCAAACATCACATTTCATCTTCAAGTAGTTCTGCCTGTTCAAGAGTTTTTCCTCATGTTGAGGTAAAATCTGTTTTCTTTTTACTTGTACCCATTTCTCCCACCCTTATCCCTTATGGCTAAGGAACAATTCTAACCTTTTTAAAAGACACAGTAGAAGAGAGCTAAGGGACTGTTCAAGACTCCTTTCTCCCCCTTCTCCTTGGAATAGCCACCTCTAAACACATGGCTTTCTGGAGTAGATTGGTCCAGAGGTGGACACCCAACCTAATATGGGCCAATTGCTGTGCTTCCCTGAACTTCTCAAACTGGATCTGAAAAAGAGAGTCTCACAATGAAGATGGGAGCTGAACAAAGTGAAATTCAGATGCCACTGGTGATCCCATTTCCTGTCACATGGAGGAAGCCAGTCTGAAGAGAGAATGAGGAAGCTTAAAGTCTGGATTGTAGGGGAATGAAACAGTATTGGCACCACTGAATTAATTGGAAAACTAGGAAGAGAAAACCAGTTTGGGACGATGGAAGTGCTTGGTTTAGCACAAGGGGGAATCTGAGGTCTTGAAAGTTTTTCCATGTGGTGATGTGCTGGAAATATTTAGGGATACCTTACTGAGTCTTAGACTTAGCTCTTGAATATATGTCTCCAAACCCATTGCCATTATCCTAGTCTGTGTTTCTAGCACCTCTCCCGTGGTCTTCCTCTAGCCAATCTGGACTCCATATAGTCCAAACCAGAGTAAGCTTTTCAAAATTTGTGTTTAGGGTAAAATCCCAAATTACCACATTGGTTTAAAGCCTTGCATAGCCTGGTTCTATTGCTCCAGCATTTTTTGTATCTTTCCCTTACAGTCACCACCACACTCCCCTCAGGTTTCACAGGAAAGCCACATCCTTAGTCTCTCTTCTTACAACAGCCTAGTTGACTCTCTTCATCCTCAGTCTTCAGCTTTCAGCTCAAATGTTACTTCAGAGAAGGCTTGCTTGAATTCTAAGTCTACCACAAGTTCTCCCAGTCAATATCCCAGCAGGAAACATTTGGCATACTCACATTAGGATGATCTGGGGAGAATTTGAGGGAGGGCTTATTACAAAGGTAAGAACAGGCAGGGGATCCAAATGGGACCGTATGAATACCAGGGCTGTTCCACCCTTAGACCTTAAGGGAAAAGGAAGAGGCAGTGGCCAGACCCAGAAAGCAAAAGGTGTGGAGAGAGGGCCTTCTTGATGGGAGCTGTGACCCTGGGCCGAATTTTGCAGTAAGCCTGAATTAGTCCTACAGGGAGGGAGATGGGGAAGAGCACCCCTGACTTCCTTCTCCCTCCTTCTCTGATCTTCACTGGCTGAGTGTCTTCATTGGCTGAGAAGCCAGAGGACAAGGAAGTCCATTGATGTAGTTTATGTCTATCAGCCTCTCTGGACAGAGAGCAGCATGAAGGGTGGATATAGCAGGGCTGAGAGAAGATGTCCGGAAAGATACCATGGTTACTACACATCAGTCATCTCAGTGTGTAACGATCTGCCCATTTGTGTGACTGAGTCATGTCTGGCAGGTCATGTCTGACTTCTTCATATATTGAATTCTCAATAAATGTTTGCCGAATGAATGCTCATAGGAAGGCCAGGGCTAAAAGAGAAAGACATATAGATGAGAGCAAAAAGAAAAAGACATGTAGATGAGAGCAAAAAGATGGGAAAATGGATGAGTTCTCTGAGGAAGAACTTGTAAGGAGAAGGTCAGGAGAGCATGCTCTGAGAGTGGTGGGAGGAATAACAGGGGCTGAAAAGGCAGCTAGTTGAGAATGACATAAGAATTATGCTTGCCAGACATTTCTTCTCCCCTCCTAAAAGTGCTCCCAGAGGATGTATACGTTATCATGACATCTGGAATAGGATCACATCTCTTCCACAGCAAAAGGTGGGAAACACAATGCATAAACAAATACTACTGTGTTTTCATCTCACATCAATCCAGGTTTATATGGACATATGCAATAAACACTCATACAAATGGGAAATCATACTCTTTCTTCTGGTTTCTACAAAATCACCACTCCTGCCTATGTCTTTATTAGATAAATCCACAAAACAGAGAGGATCCAGCTTCCCACAAGTGCTCAGTGCTCTAAGAAATCACAAGCACCATCTTCTCTATGCTCTATTAAATATACTTTATATGTTCTCTGCAGAATGTCTTTCTATCTTTCCTGTATGCCAGTATTTTCCCTCAGGTTAAGAAAATATTAATGACAAAGCATCTTGGGACTATTTTCTAGACATTGAACTATTACATATGCTAGATAATTCAACTCTGGAGGCACAAATCCAGATATCAGGCATTGAATTCAGCAGTATGTGAACAGTAACATCCCATCTACTTGAGATAATATGAAAGAAAGCTGACCCTTTCCTTCCCTTCTATAGACTGTTATCATCATAGTTGCTTTATAATTTTACACTTAGTAGATGTTTATCGAGCCCCTGTGCTGTTGCAGACTTCATGCTGGGTACTGAGGAGTAAGACATAGTTCCTGCCTTTAAGGAATTTGGTCTACTGGGAACAGGTCACTAGACCAACATTTATAAGAGAGTGAAGTAAGTGTTCGATAGAGGTAAGCCCAAGGAACCTCTTATAGTCAGGAGAATAGTTCAGAGAAGGCTTTCTAGCAAAAGTCATGAAAGGGTTATTCCTGAAGGATGAGAATGAGGCAGCCAGATAGTGAAGAGATGGAAGAATATTCTATAAGGAACAGCATGAATTACAGTAGAAAGGTGTGAGAGAGACCTTGGGGTACTCCTAGCAACTGTAGTCAGTTGTTGAAGAAGCAGGATGCTTAGATGGCAAACTAAGGAATTCTTACCTTATTATGAAGGCGCTGGGGACCTACTGAAGGATAGAAGAATCTTGGATTTGCATTTGAGAAAGCTCACAGTGGCAGTGGTGGGAGACTGAATTAATGGAGAATAAGAGAGGGACCAGGAAGGTCAGTTAGGAGCTTCTTGTTGTATACTTTAGGCAAAATAGAATAGTGTTATTTTGGGAATTTAGTACATAGGTGTTTGAAATCATTCTATGATAAAGACAAATGCACACATATGTTTATTGTGGCACTATTAACAACAGCAAAGATTTGGAACCAACCCAAATGTTCATCAATGATAGATTGGATTAAGAAAATGTGGCACATATACACCACGGAATACTATGCAGCCATAAAAAAGCATGAGTTCATGTCCTTTGCAGGGACATGGATGAAGCTGGTAACCATCATTCTCAGCAAACTATCACAAGATCACAAAACCAAACACTGCATGTTCTCACTCATAAGTGGGAGTTGAACAATGAGAAAACATGGACACAGGGAGGGGAACATCACACACTGGGGCCTATCGGGGAGTGGGGGGCTAGGGTAGGGATAACATTAGGAGAAATACCTAATGTAGGTGACGGGTTGAAGGGTCCAGCAAACCACCATGGCATGTGTATACCTATGTAACAAACCTGCACGTTCTGCACATGTAACCCAGAACTTAAAAGTATAATTAAAAAAAACAAAAAGAAACAAACAAAAAACCAAAAACAAACAGACAAACAAAAAAGAAACATAGAACCTTCCCATTAACAATATCCATTTCCCAGTGTGTCAAAATAGCATTATAAGGGGATCAGAACATGCTACCCCCAAATATGCCATATTAGCATATTGATTTTGAGCTAAAGACCATTGGAAAACAGTAGATGCAAGAAGAGCTCTCTGATCTTCTACTTTCTGCCTAAAAACAGGGCATAAATTTCCTCTGAGAAGGACATTCTTCCTGTACCAGGAGAGGAGAACATTCTTATCTCCAGAGTTGGGGAGGTAACACTGAGATGAATCTCTACGAACAAATCTTACTAAAACAACCCCTGTCTTCCATTAGTTTTCCCCATACATTTCTTAATCACATCCCCACAATTTACCGCCCCTAGCCCAAACCCCTTTTCCTGTTGTCTTGTCACATCTCCACAATTTATCTCTCATTGTTATAATGGTATATAGTCTTCTGGGTCTAGCCCTTCTTTGAGTCTTAATTTCTTTTCTATGAAGACTTCCACGCACATGAAAAATTAAAATATTAACATCAAGTAAAATTTGCATGCTTTTCTCCTGTTAATTTTTCTTTTGTTAGTTTCACTCATGGGCCCCAGCCACAGAACCTAAGAAGGCAGAGAAAGTCTTTCCTCCCCTTCACAATGTACAGAAATTTCCAGAGAAGACATCTTGTTTTTGTCATTCTGTGAGAGTGGGGATCTTAAGTGATGGCAGTTTGCCTCAAGGGTCTTACACTCTAATAAGGAATATTTTAGATTCTTTTTATGTGTCTCATAAATAGTTATTCAGTGTCTTTGTGCCCAACACTGTGTTGGATATGTAAGGATACTGAACAAATACAAGGCATGGTCTCAGAAAAGTAGACACATATATGAATGTATAGGTCAAAAGAAAAGAAATATAAATGTCCCCCCAAAAACACAAAAATGCTTGAGCTTGTATATCATTACAGCAATACAAATTAAAATAATGATATACTATTGATACATAGTAGCTTAGTAAAAATTCTAACATTTGATAAAATAGGGTAAAATTAAGGAGATGGGACACAAACAGCATAAACTGCCAGAAGTGTAAATTGGTGAACAGTTTGGTAATATCTATCAAAATTATCTTTTGACCAAGTAATTCCACTGCTAGAAATTAACTGTAAACACATACTTGCCTAGCTTCATAAATATGTGCAAATGAAGATGTTTATTACGGCACTGTCTACAGTAACAAAGAGCTGGAAACCACCTAAATAAATGTCCATCACCAGGGAACTGACTGAATAAACTATGGTACATCCAAACAATGAAATAATATCTAGCAGCCAAAGTCGAATGTGGTCAATCTATCTGTACAAATTCAAAAAATTTAAAAAAGTTGTAGAAAAATACAGTCTTAACCTTTTTATACAGAAAAAATACATGTATAAAAATACATTTTCTAATATATGCGTAGAAAATTTCTGAAGAATGCCCAAGAAATTGTTAACCATAATCACATCTGACAGTAGAAACGTAGGGTTGGGCGTGGGAGGAGTAAGACTTATTTTTTACCTTCTGCTTTTCTACCCTGGTTGAATTTTTTTTACTCCTTTTTTTTTTAAGCAGTCTCTCACTTTAGGAGCTTCTAATTGGATGAGATCTATAAGAAAACCCTTCTGAAATATAGCTTCAAAATATCTTTATAAAGTATTTTAGGTGACAAGTGCTTATGAAACATAGGTGTTAGATTGGCCCCTTGACCAACTAAGAAGGAGAGAGTGAAATGGGTTTTCTTCCTCATACTCACTTGCATGGTCTAAATTGATCCTAGCAGCTTTCACCATTAAAAACATGAATTTGGCCACGTGCAGTGGCTCATGCCTGTAATCCCAGCACTTTGGGAGGCTGAGGCTGGAGGATCACTTATGCCCTGGAGTTCGAGACCATGGGAAGTATAGTGAGATCTCAACTCTACCAAAAAAAAAAAAAAAAAGGAAAAGAAAAGAAAAAAGAAAAAAAAAGTAGTCCCTACTTGGGCTACTTGGGAGGCTAAAGTGGGAGAACTGCTTGAGCCTGGAGGGTCGAGGCTACAGTGAGCTACAATTGTGCCACTGCACTCCAGCTTGGGTGACAGAATGAGACCTGGTCTCAAAAATAAATAAATTTTTAAAAAAGTAAACTCCAATAATGAAAGCTAAACATTTTAGGTCTTTGCAAATATTGCTCATGGTCCTGGAAATTGTCAAGTTTTCATTTGTATAAACAACAGTTGCTTTATCTAATGCTATAGATATGACTAAAACAAGTAGGTGCTAACTTTTTAATTTAATTTAATTTTTAAAAACACATCATTCAAGATCCTGATTTATTTTAAAAAAATGGTTCCTGTGCTGCTATCCGCAATGTCAGGTCTGTCTATTCAGTGATATAACTTGACAAAGAATGGTTACAATGGCAAAGTTGGAAGATGCTCTAGAATAGAGAGGCAGCCTAGCTAAAATCTCAGAGGAAACTCATAGACTTTTTCCATTTTAGGAAATATATTTACATGAGTTGGGGAAAAGTTTAATATTATGTTTTAATTTTCCTTTCAAATAATTTTTTTCTTTTTTTAGTTGCTGGAGGAAGAAAGGTCTAAACCTCATGGAAAACTGTACAGTGACTCACTTATCTTTTACCTTTCATTGGAGAAGAATCATTTCAGGGGTGAAAATTCTCAAGGAAGTCAGTTTATCTGCTCAAAACAGAAAAAACTAATCAAGCATTGTCTGATTAATTACAGACACTTGAAAAAAAAGTTATCAAGGCCTAAAGCTGTCATCAATTTAATCAACATGCAAAGAGCCAATCTATGGTTTTCTTGATTAACAAAGCTGAATGTTAAATAGCAAAGTGTGACATTGTAGTGCCATTAGCTCGAGCTACAAATTGAGCATTTTCCCTAAATATTCAAAATCAGGTCAGGATAAAGTGAACATTGTTTTTTACTTTATTTCTTATGATGAGGACTGTGGGTGTGAACATTTTAATTCTTCCCCTTGATATTCCCATGCAGGAAAAATACATTTTATTTAAGTAGTAGAAATGGGTAGTAACTTCACAATGCTTGCATAAAGGCACACACAAAAAATCAACTACCTGAGGCCGGGCGCGGTGGCTCAAGCCTGTAATCCCAGCACTTTGGGAGGCCGAGACGGGCGGATCACGAGGTCGGGAGATCGAGACCATCCTGGCTAACACAGTGAAACCCCGTCTCTACTAAAAAAATGCAAAAAACTAGCCGGGCGAGGTGGCGGGCGCCTGTAGTCCCAGCTACTTGGGAGGCTGAGGCAGGAGAATGGCGTGAACCCGGGAGGCGGAGCTTGCAGTGAGCTGAGATCCGGCCACTGCACTCCAGCCTGGGCGACAGAGCGAGACTCCGTCTCAAAAAAAAAAAAAAAAAAAAAAAAAAAAATCAACTAACTGGAAAGATCACACAATAAAATAGAAGCACAAGAAAGTGATGTGAGATTTCTCAGTTTAGTGTCATCCTAGTTGGTTATGGAATTCATCAGGAAAAGACATGCCAGACACAAAGAGATGAAATGTCCTTATTAGATTTTTAAGATGTGAATGTGAAGTGCATCTATATAGTGTCTGATGAGCAAATCAGAAAATTCAATCTGCTTATTTTATTTGCATAAAGTCAATTTAAACGTCAAAATATCTAACACAAGACTAGTTTATTAATGGTGTGTTTCTCACTCTTAAAAATCACAGTTTTAGCTATAAAGTGATGGCTATATTTTGTGTAGCCAAACACTGTCTGGAGTTTTATCTGTTAAAACAGCAATTCTCAATCTTTTGAGGGTAAAGATCCATTCTTTTTTGTTCTTAAAATTTGGTAAAAGCACAAATAAATACTTGCTAACTAGTGTAAACCCAGACAATCTGAGACAGGTCTCAGTTAACTTAGAAGGTTTATGTTGCCAAGGTTGAGGATGTATGCCCAGGACACAGCCTCAGGAAGTCCTGACGATGTGTGCCCAAGGTGGTCGGGGCACAGCTTGGTTTTATACATTTTAGGGTGACATGAGACATCAATCAATACGAGTAAGATGTATGTTGGTTCTGTCCAGAAAGGCGAGGACAACTTGAAGCAAGGAGGGGGGCTTTCAGGTCACAGGCAGGTGACAGACAAATGGTTGCATTCTTTTGAGTTTCTGATAAGCTTTTCCAAAGTAGACAATCAGAATATGCATGTGTCTCAGTGAGCAGAGGGATGACTTTGAATAGAATGAGGCAGGTTTGCCCTAAGAAGTTTCCAGCTTGAATTTTCCTTAGTGATTTTGGGGGCTCAAGATATTTTCCTTTCACACTAGTGTGATTGCAACACACTAGTTAGCAAGTATTTATTTGCTAACTAACTACCACAAATAGTTTCATTATGAAAATATGTATATAACTCACCTAAAAATAAATGGGAAAGAATTCAAGTTGATCTTAATACTATTCATATTTACATATGTTTTCTTAAAGGGAAGTGGAAGGGAAGTAGAAAGAGAAGGGTATACATGGTATATAGTAGTCACTCAATAAATACTTATGAACTGTTAAAGCCTACTTGCTAGTTATATATTATGGCAACTATAATTTTGGTCAGTCTAACATACTTTTCCTCTCCCTTTTCTTTTTTTCCTGAGATGGAGTTTTGCTCTTGTTGCCCAGGCTGGAGTGCAATGGTGCGATCTCGCCTCACCGCAACCTCCGCCTCCTGGTTTCAAGTGATTCTCCTGCCTCAGTCTCCTGAGTAGCTGGGATTACAGGCATGCACTAGCATGCCTGGCTAATTTTGCATTTTTAGTAGAGATGGGGTTTCTCCATGTTGGTCAGGCTGGTCTTGAACTCCTGACCTCAGGTGATCCGCCTGCCTCGGCCTCCCAAAGTACTGGGATTACAGACGTGAGCCACTGCTCCCGGCCTTCCTCTCCCTTTTCTGAGAACTTAGCACTTTTTTCCTATGAGCAACTCATTTCATGTGGTTTGAGGGGCTAAGCCTCCCTTAACTCCCAATATGGGGGTGAGCATGAGACCCAAGCTGGGCAACAGTCCACTCTTGGAATTTTGCTGGTTTTATAAGTAGTGAGCATAATGCTGTGGGAGGCCAGAATATGCCACTCCCAAATATGCCTTTTTAGCACAGAGATTGTTGAGCTAAAGACAGTTATGAAGACACAGATGCAAGAAAACTCTCTGTTCTCTATTTGCCTAAAAGTAGGAGATAGATTAATAAAGATAAAAGGTATATTGGTCCCTCTTCTACCAGGGAGGACAAAGGTTAACCACAGAAGACAACGTGAGTCCCTTATAGGCCTGAAGATGGCACCAGAGGAATCGACATGAACAAGCTTGACTCACTGGCCTTTATCTGCCATTTATTTGCCTTCCTACAAATTGCTGCCCTTAGAGACTTAAACCCTTTTCCTTTTTCTTGTCACTTCTTTAAAAATTTACTGTTCTTGTTGAAGATAATATATAAGCTAGAATTCAAAGCCACTTCTTTGAGACCTACTCATTTTCCCAGTATCTCGTATGTATTACATACATATTTGAAAATATACATGCTAATTAACTGTTTTTCTCCTGGGAATCTGTTTTATGTTACAAGAGTTCATTCCAACTAAGAACTTATGAGGATTGAGGGAAAAAATTATTTTTCCTCTGTTACAATGCAAACAGGAACTGTGTAGAGGCCTGGTTAGAAAAAAGGCAACAGAAAGAACGGTAAAGAGATGAAGAGACAGTCCTTTCACCATTTGAGGTCTGGGATTCAATCTTGCCTGCAGATCAACCTCTGGACTCATCCACTGTGGGAGTGTGAAAGGAAAACAAATCTTGGGACCCCAAATCACTAAGCCAAAGGGAAGAGCCAACCTCGGAACTGCTTAGGGCAAACCTGGCTCCCATTCTATTCCTAAGAAAGAGAGCTACTAAGATTAAAAACAAACAACAACAACAACAACAAAAAACACTAGTTACATACCTCCCTCACAAAGAATTTCCTTGTGGATAAAGAACAGACAGAACTCAAAGTCATTCCTCTGTTCACTGAGATGAATGCATATCTAATTGCTTCCTTTGGAAAGGTTCATCAGAGACTCAAAAGAATGCAACCATTTGTCTCTTACCTACCTATGACCTGGAAGCCCCCTCCCTGCTTTGAGTTGTCTTTCCTTTTTGGACGCAGCCAATGTACATCTTACACATATTGACTGATGTCTCAAGTCTCTCTAAAATGTACACAACCAAGCTATGCCCCGAACACCTTGGGCACACGTTGTCAGGACCTCCTGAGGCTGTGTCACAGGCGTGCATCATTAACTTTGGCAAAATAAACTTCCTAAATTGACTGAGATCTGTTTCAGATATTTGGGTTCCACAGGAGCCTATAAACGTGTGATTTGTAACTAACAGGCTCCTCACTCATGTCAAAGTGTGCACAAGTGAATGATATCTATTGAATATATTTTCCCAACAGAAAAACAAAGGCTAAGAAAAACTGTATGAATTTACAATATTTCTCAAGAGGTCCTTTAGAATCTCTACATTTCTATAGGACATACTTAAATATTATCTTGTTCTGGGAGTCTGGAGTGGCTTCCTAATGTGGGGAAAAAGTAAGTGGGAGGCCCCCACTGGTCCATAATCCTGCCACAGACTCCTATAATCCTAGCCACACTAAGTCCTAGTGTGGTGCCATTTCGAGAGCGTTACCCTCACTGAACTGTGTCCTACTCTGCCACTGGGGCTGAGGTGCCACAGGTAGTAATCCCATATCCTGCCTCTAGCAGAGGTATGGTTGTGAATTTTCATGTGCCCCAAGGACAAATTCCACTGCTCATGACCTGGACTGCTGCTGCTACAGGTTTCCCAGCTGCCATCCTAATGGCTGCTTCCAGAGAAAGCAACCCCAGCCTGCTTAGTAGTAGGACCAAAGTGCAGCTACAGCCACCCCGACCTGCGCATTTTGCCAGTGGCCTGAGGATCACCTAGTCCCTGTCCACCACAGTCAAGCGCCTGCATGCATCACTGTGGAGGGCCTGAGGGCAGATCTTCCCAGCCTGGCTTTACACTCCCAGGTACCTGAGCACACTGTCTAGGGGGCCGGGAATTATCCAGCCCAGTCCATCACTAGAGGAACGTGGGTACTCCTCTTGGGGTGTGAGGTGGGGCCTTCTCTACCTGCTGCTACCATAACAGCTGGCACCCACCTGCATGCCACCTGCAGATATGGGGAATGACTCCTGCTCAACCCCTTGAAGCTACTGCCAACACCAGTGTGGACCACTTGGGTCCCAGAGAGTTGTTCTACCACTGCTACTACCATCACCTATGCCAGAGTCACTACCCAGGAACTTGAGAACCTGCACACCCACCTGATCCCCTGCTTCTATTTCTGGCACCCAAGTAAGCCACTTAGAGGCCCAAGAATTGGCCTGCCTGGAACCACTAACACAGGATCCAGTGTATGCTGCTCTGGGGCCCAAGTACAGGCATGGTCAGCCTACTGCTGCCACCATTGAGGTCTGGTGACTGGCTCACCTGGCATCCCAGTTCCTAGCAAAACTTCACTAAGGCTTCACTAACAAACATACCTTAAGCCACTGAGTAAATAATAGACACCACTGACACTGTTTATAGCCAAAGATATCATACAGGGACTACACTATGGCATGCACCCAGAATCAAAACCAAGTGTCCTACCCAACCAACACCAAAGATACATCTTCAGGAAAAATTTCTCCCCAATAAAAACATATTCAAATAATTGGAAGAAGTGACAGTTACACCAGATGGGCAGATAATCAATGTTAGGATCCAGGAAACATAAAAAAGTAAAGAAATATGACAACTCCATAGGAACACAATAATAATTCAGCAACAGATCACAATCAAAAAGAAATTCATAAAGTCCTGGAAACAGAATTCAAAATACTGATACTAAAGACGCTTAATGAGATACAAGAGAATTCTGAAAAGCAATACAAAAATGTCAGAAAAACAATTCAGGATATAAGTGAGAAATTTACCAAAGAGTCAGATATCATAAAAAAGAACCAAACACATATAAACTAAAAATAAAGGGAAGGATAAGGATATTCCATGCAAATGGAAACAAAAGGTGAGCAGGAGTAACTATGCTTATATCAAATAGAATAGACTTTAAGCAAAATACTAAAAGAAGACAAACAAGGTCACTGTAATGGTAAAAGGATCAATTCAGCTAGAGGATATAACCATCTAAACATCTGCGCACCCAATATCAGAGCACACAGATACATAAAGCAAATATTATCAGAGCAAAAATTTTGGAACTAAAAAATCCACTGAATGAAATAGAAAATACATTTGAAAGCTTCAGCAACACACTAGATCAAGCAGAAGAATCTCAGAACTGAAAGATAGCTATTTTGAAATAACCAAGTCTGACAAAAATAAAAAAGAATAAAAAAGGAGGAAAACATTCACGACTTATAGGACACCATAAAGTGACCAAATATTTGAATTTTGGGTGTCCCAGAAGGTGAAGAGAAAACGAAAGGGTTAGAAAAATCTATTTAGCAATATGATAATGGAAAAATTCCAAATTCTAGCAAGAGATTCAGATATTCAGATACAAGTTCAGAGATCCCCAAACAGATATAATTCAAAAAGTTCTCCCCAGCACATTATAGTCAAAAATGTCAAAAATCAAAAACAAAGAGAGAATTATAAAACCAGCAAGATAAATGCATCTAGTCATTTATAAGGGAACCCTTATCAGACTAACGGTGGATTTCTCAGCAGAAACTTTACAGACCAGGAGAGAATGGGATGATATATTCAAAGAGTTGAAAGATTTTAAAAAACTGTCAGCCAAGGATACTATATCCAGCAAAATATCCTCCATAAATGAGAGAAGTAAAATCTTTCTCAGACAAGCAAAAGCTGAGGGAATTTGTCACCACTACACCAGCCCTACAAGCAATGCTTAAGGAAGTCTCACACCTGGAAGTGAAAGAACAATTACTATTGTCATGAAAACACACAAAAATATAAAAAACACTGGTAGGGTAAACAAATAAGATAAAATGTTATGATTACAGAATATCACCAAGCCACAATGGTAAATAGTAACAGCAAAATAAAGGAATAAAGAATATGTAAAACAATGGGAAATCAAATAATGAAATAACAGAAATAAGCCCACATGTGTCAGTAATAACCTTGAATGTGAATGAATTAATCTTTCCATTTAAAAGGTATAGACTGGCTGAATGAATAAAAAACAAGATTCAAGTATATGCTGCCCACAAGAATCTCATCTGTAAAGAAACATATAGACTGAAAATAAAGGGATGAAAAAGGATATTCCACTCAAATGGAAGCCAAAAGTAAGCAGGATTAGCTATGGTTATATCACACAGAACAGATTTTAAGTTAAAAACACTAAAAAGAGGCCAGGCGCCGTGGCTCAAGCCTGTAATCCCAGTACTTTGGGAGGCCGAGATGGGCGGATCACGAGGTCAGGATATCGAGACCATGCTGGCTAACACGGTGAAACCCCGTCTCTACTAAAAAAAAAATACAAAAAAAAAACCTAGCTGGGCGAGGTGGCGGACGACTGTAGTCCCAGCTACTCGGGAGGCTGAGGCCGGAGAATGGCATAAACCCGGGAGGCAGAGGTTGCAGTGAGCTGAGATCCGGCCACTGCACTCCAGCCTGGGCAACAGAGCGAGACTCCGTCTCAAAACAAAACAAAACAAAACAAAACAAAAAACACTAAAAAGAGACAAATGAGATAATTATGTAATGATAAAAGTAAGTTAGAAGATATAACTATCTAAACATATATGCAGCCAACATCAGAACATCTAGATATGTAATGCAAATATTACTAGATCTAAAGGGAGAGATAGACTCCAATATAATAACAGCTGGGAATTTCAACACCCCACTCCCAGCATTAGTCAGATCATCTGCACAGAAAATTAACAACAACAACAACAAAAACCACTGGATTTGAATGACACATTAGACCAAATGAACCTAACGGAAATTTACAGAACATTTCATTCAACAGCTACAGAATAGATATCCTTCAAATCAGCACACACAACATTCTCCAGGATAGAATATATGTTAGAATACAAAATGAGTGTCAATGCATTTTAAAACATCAAAATCTTATTAAGTATCTTCTCAGACAACAATAGAGTAAACTTAGAAATCAATAATAAGAGGAACTCTGGAAACTGTACAAATACATGGGATTAAACAACATACTCTTGAATGACCACTGGATCAAAGAAAAAATTATAGAGGAAATAAAACATTTCTTAAAACAAACAAAATAAAAACACAATGTACCAAAACCTATGGAATACAGTGAAAGTGGTGCTAAGAGAGAAGTTTAGAGCAATAAACATCTACATCAAAAAAGTAGCAAATAAAATAAAAGTAGATTTTAAACAAACAATCTAATGATGCACTTTAAGGAACTAGAAAAGCAAGAACAAACCAAATCTAAAATTAATACAAGGAAAGAAATAATAAAGAGAAAAACTAAATGAACTAGATGCTAAAAAATAAAAAGGATCAACAAAACAAAAAGTTGGCTTTTTGAAAAGATAAAATTGATAAACCACTTGCTACACTAGCCAAAAGAGAGAGAGAGAGAGAGAGAGAGAGAGAGAGAGAGAGAGAGAACACCCAAATAAACAAAATAAGAAATGAAACAGAAGATATTACAATTGTTACCATGGAAATGCAAAAGAACATTAGAGAATATTATGAACAATTAAACACTAACAAAGTAGAAAACCTAGAGGAAATGGATAAATTCCTAAACACATATAACCTATCAAGATTAAATCAAGAAGAAACAGAAACCTGAACAGAACAATAACAAGTTATGAGATTGAATCAGTAATAAAAAGTCTACCAATGAAGGAAAGTCCAGTACCAGATGGCTTCACTGCCAAATTCCACCACGCTTTCAAAGAACATGAATTCTTCCAACTATCCCAAAAATTGGAAGAGGAGAGAATTCTCCCTGACTCATTCTATGAGGCCAGCATCACCTTGATACCAAAATCAGCCAATGACATAACAAAGAAAAGAAAACTAGAGGCCAATATCCCTGATGAATGTCGATGCAAAAATTCTCAACTCAATATTGGCAAACTGAATCCAACATTATATTGAAAAAATTAATACATGAAGATCAAGCGGGATTTATCCTAGGGATGCAAGGATCAACATATGCAAATCAGTAAATGTGATACATCACATTAACAGAATGAAGAACTGATCTATGAAGAATGAAGGTTTCTAATCATCTCAACAGATGCAGAAGTAGCATTTGACAAAATTCAACATCCCTTCATGATAAAAACAACAAACTAGGCATAGAAATAATATACTTCAAAATTAAAATAAAGGCCATATATGACACACCCAGAGCTAACATCATACTGAATAGGGAAAAGCTGGAAGCCTTTCCCCTAAGAACTGGAACAAGACAAGGATGCCCACTTTTACCACTCCTGTTCAACATAACACTGGAAGTCCTAGCCAGAGTAATCAGGCAAAAGGAAAAAACAAAGCCATCTAAATTGGAAAAGTATAAGTCAAATTGTTCCTGTTTGCTGATGATATAATCTTATCTCTAGAAAAACCTACCTAAAGACTCCACAAAAACTCTTAGATCTGATAAATTCAGTAAAGCTGAAGGATACAAAGTCAACATACAAATATTAGTAACATTTCTATACACCAATAATGAACTAGCTAAGAAATAAGAAAGCAATTCCATTTACAAGAGCTACAAAAATATCTGGGAATAAATTTAACCAAGGACGTGAAGAATTTCTATAAGGAAAACTACAAAACACTGATGAAAGAAATTGAAAAGGACATAAATGAATGGAAAGACAGCTCATGGTCATGGATTGGAAGAATTAATATTATTAAAATGACTGTAATGCCAAAAGCAATCTACAGATTCAGTGCAATCTCTATCAAAATGCCAATGTCATTTTTCACAAAAAGAAAAAAATCCTAAAGTTTGTATTCAGCCACGTAAGAACCTGAATAGCAAAATAAATTTTGAGGAAAAAAAAAAAAAAAAAAAAAAAAAAAAGCAAAGCTGTGAGGCATCATACTACCTGACTTCAAAATATATTACAAGGCTATAGCAACCAAATAGCATGGTATTGGTATAAAAAGAGACACACAGACCAATGGAACAGAAAAGATAATCCAGAAATAAATCCATATATTTAATAGTCAACTGATTTCCAACAAAGATGCCAAGAACACACATTCCAGAAAGGACACCGCCTTCAATAAATGGTGCTGGGAAAACTGGATATCCATATGCAGAAGAATAAAACTAGAGGCCTATTTCTCATCATAAACAAAAATCAACCCAAGATGCATTAAAGACTTAAATCTAAGACCTGAAAACATAAAACTGGTAGAAAAAAAAACAGGAAAAACACCTCAAGACACTGGTATAGGCAAAAATGTTATGGCCAAGACCTCAAAAGCACAAACAAAAACAAAAATAGATAAATAGGACTATATTAAATAAAAAAAGCTTCTGCACGGCAAAACAGAAGAACAAAAACCAACCAACCAACCATTTGACCCAGCAGTCCCATTACTGGGTATATATCCAAAAGAAAACAAACCATTCTGCCAAAAAGCAAGAAACAAAAAACAGAAAACAAGAGTGAAAGAGACAACCCATTGAATGAAAGAAAATAAAACTATTTGCTAACTACTCATCTGACAACAGAATAATATCCAGAATATACAAAGAATGCAGCAAGAAGAAACCAAATAATCCCATTAAAACATGTGCAAAAAACATGGATATTTTTCAAAAGAAGACATACAGATGGCCAACAGGTATATGAAAAAGTACTGAACATCAGTAATCATCAGGGAAATGTAAATCAAAACCACAATGAGATATCATCTGACCCCAGTCAGAATGGCTATTACTAAAAAAAAAAAAAACCCAAGAAACATGATGACAAGGATGTGGAGAAAGGGTATTCCTTATTTTTTCAACTTTTATTTTAGATTCAAGGGATACATGTGCAGATTTGTTATGTGGGTATATTGTGTGATGTGAGGTTTGGGGTATGAATGATCTCATTATGCAGGTACTGAGCATAGTACCCAATAGTTCTTTAAACCCTTGCCTCCTTCCCTGCCTTCTACCACTAGGGGTCCCCAGTTTCTATTGTTGCCTTTTTTTTTCTTTAGACAGCGTTTTACTCTGTTGCCCAGGCTGATGTGCAGCAGCAGCGTGATCTTGTTGCCATTTTTATGTCCATGAGTATCCAATGTTTAATGCCCACTTACAAGTGAGAACATATGGTACTGTGGTTTTCTATTCCTGGGTTAATTTGCTTAGGATAATGATCTCCAGCTGCATCCATGTTGCTAAAAAGGACATGATTTCATTGTTTTTTATGGCTGCACAGTATTCCATCATGTATATGTACCATACATTTCATGAAAGACTATAGCAACAATAGAAACTGAGGACTACTATAGGTAGAAGGAAGGGAGGGAGGCAAGGGTTAAAAAAAACTATTGGGTTCTATGCTCACTATCTGCATAATGGAATCATTCGTACCCCAAACCTCAGCATCATGCAATATACCCATGTAACAAATCTGCATGTGTATATCCTCTGAATCTAAAATAAAAGCCATAAGAAGGAATAAGATAATTTTCTTTATTCAGTCTACTGTTCATGGACACCTAGGATGACTCCATGTATTTGCTATTGTGAATAGTGCTGTGATGAACATGAGAGTGCATGTGTCTTTTTGGTAGAATGGTTGTTTTCTTTTGGATACAAACCCAGTAATGGGACTGCTGGGTCAAATGGTAGTTCTGTTTTAAATTCCTTGAGAAATGTCCAAATTGCTTTCCACAGTCTCTGAACTAATTTATATTCCCACCAAAAGTATATAAACTTTCTGAAAAGGGAACTCTTATAAACTGTTGATAGTAATGTAAATTAGTACAGCCACTATGGAAAGCAGTATGAGAGATTTCTCAAAAAGCTAAAAACAGAACTACCATTCGATCCAGCAGTCCAACGACTGGTTATTTATCCAAAGGAAAAGAAATCAGTATATCAAAGGGATACCTGCACTTACCTGTTTACTGCAGCACTATTCACAATAGCAAAGATATGGAATCAACCTAAGTGTCCATCAGCGAATGAATGGATAAAGAAAATATGGTATACATACCCAATATACTATTGTTCACTTTTATGGCTGAATGCTATTATTGTCTTTGCAGTAACATGGATGGGACCAGAGGTTGTTATGTTAAGTGAAATAAACCAAGCACAGAAAGACAAATACCTCATGTTCTCACTCATATGTGAGAGTTTAAAAAGTGGATCTCATGGAGGTAGAGAGTAGAATGATAGATACCAGAGGCTGGGAAGGCTGTGTGGGTGGGAGTGGGGATGAAGACAGGTTTGTTAATGGGTATAAACATACAATTAGATAGAAGGTATAAATTCTAAAGTTTGACAGCAGAGTAAGGTAATTATATTTAGCAAAAATGTATATGTCAAAGTAGCTAGAAGGGAGGACTTGAAATGATACCAATACATAGAAGTGATAAATATTCAAGATGGATACCCCAAATATCCTGTGTTCGTCATCACGCATTCTGTACATGTAACAAACTATCATATGTACTCCATAAATGTAAAATATTATGTATCAGTTTAAAACAGAAACTGATACCCAACAGAAGGATATGCATAGAATAAAGACTTCTCATCTCACAAAAACATAGTATCATTGAAGATGCAGGGGAAGTAACTGCCTCCCTCCCATAACAGGTTGGCTTCATGTGGAAGGAAACCAAAATATGTCCCCCCAAAATATGCCTCCTTGACCTAAAAGTTGTTTTGAAGTCAAAGGCAATTAAGAAGAAGCAAGCACAGGAAAAACTCTCTCTACTTTCCCCCTTACCTGCCTAAAGACAGGGTATCAAGTCTCCTTTACTGGAGACAACTCTAGACTTTTAGGAGCTCAGAGATGGCCGCAGAGGAATCTGCAAGGAAACCTCGCTCCATTAGTTTCCTCCCATATATTTACCTTCTCACAGTTTCTGGCCCTTGGAAGCCGAAAACTGCTTACATTTGTCCTGTTGTTTATCCACAAACGTACTGTTCTTTGTGAAAGATGTTACGTAAGCCAGAGTTCTAAGCCACTGCTTTGAGTTACTTTTCATCGAGGTTTCTCCCACAGGATGTGTGGTGCAAGTGTTAATAAACTTGTTTTTCTCTTGCTAATCTTTCTTTTATTATAGGGTCCATCCCAACTAACAGCTCATGCAGGTTGTGGAAAATTATATTTCCTCCGTGGTGATATCTTTGAAAACATTAAGAAAATTACTTGAATGCCTGCTCTATCCCACTTTATACTTGTGTTCTAGGTATTGACAAGAGTGGTATCAAAAACACTGAGTCTCTGCTCCCATGGAGTTTATGATCCAGAGGTGGAGGCAGACAGTAAATACAGTAGTCCCTCCTTGTCCTCGGTTTTATTTTCTGTGGTTTTAGCTATCTGAGGTCAACCATGGTCCAAAAATATTAAATGGAAAATTCCAGCAATTTTCCATTTATAAATTCATAAATTTCATTTATAAATTCATATAAAACAATTCATAAATTTAATTATAAATTAATTTATAAATTTCATTTATAAATTTTTATAAAACAATTCATAAATTTTAAATCTAGTACTGTTCTGAGTTTGTGAAATCTTGTGCTGTCCCTGTCTGTCCTGTCCCAGACATGAATCCCTTTTCTGGTGTATCCACACCCATTGGTTTCTTAGTAGCCGTCTCCGTTATCAGATCGACTGTGATAGTATCACAGTGCTTGTGTTCAAGTAACTCTTATTTTACTTAATAATAGCCCCAAAGAGCAAGAATAGTGATGCTGACAATTAAGATATGCCAAAGAGAAGCTTCAAAGTGTTTCCTTTAAGTAAAAACTGCAAAAGTTCCTGACTTGATAAGGAAAGAAAAAAATCATATACTGAGGTTGCTAAGATCTATGGTAAGAATAAATCTTCTGTGAAGTTATGAACAGTATATTGCTATAATTATTCTATTTTATTATTAGTTACTCTTGTTAATATCTTACTGTGTCAATTTATAAATTAAACTTTATCACAAGTATGCATATATAGAAAAAATATAGCATATATAGGGTTTGGTACTATCTGTCGTTTTAGGCATCCACTGGAGTCTTGGAATGTACCCCCTGTAGATAAGAGGGGGCATTACTTTAAATATACAAAGAAATAATATTATTTCAGATAGCAAACAGTGCTATAAAAATATAAAAGTAATTTTAAAAATAAAAAGATTTGATGCGTATTTCTAATTAACAGCTCTAGCACAGAGTAAGGCTGATACAAGATTTCATAAAAACTCCAAATCATTGTGTTAATTAGTTCAACCATTGTGGAGGACAGTGTGGCGATTCCTCAAGGATCTAGAACCAGAAATACCATTTGACCCAGCAATCCCATTACTGGGTATATACCCAAAGGATTATAAATCATTCTACTATAAAGACACATGCACACATATGTTTATTGCAGCACTATTTACAATAGCAAAGACTTGGAACCAACTCAAATGTCCATCAATGATAGATTAAAGAAAATGTGGCACATATACACCATGGAATACTATGCAGCCATAAAAATGGATGAGTTCATGTCCTTTGCAGGGACATGGATGAAGCTGGAAACCATCATTCTCAGCAAATTAACAAAAGCAAATTAACAGGAAACCAAACACTGCATGTTCTCACTCACAAGTGGGAGTTGAACAATGAGAACATACAGACACAGGGAGGGGAACATCACACATGGGGGCCTGTCAGCCTCCAGGCCCTAGGGGGCTAGGGGAGGGATAGCATTGGGAGAAATACCTAATGTAGATGATGGATTGATAGGTGCAGCAGACCACCATGGCATGTGTATGCCTATGCAACAAACCTGCACGTTCTGCACATGTATCCCAGAACTTGAAGTATAATTAAAAAAAAAAAAAAAGGAAAAAAAAAAGAAAGAGGAAGAAAACCCTAAAAAACAAAACAAAACAAAACGAAACTCCAACTCATTGCATACAGACAGATTCTAAGCACGCAGTGAGAAAAGGAACCACAGCATGGTCAGTTTGGGGCCGTCTATTGGAGATGGATGTTTCTAATATAATGGGCCCCTCAGATGAACAAATTAAATTCACATTTAAACCATGGTTACCAGGGAAATCCTATTGGTGAGAATCCACAGACATTTCTGAGCTTCTAATGTGGACATCACTGTATGAGAAGTAACGGGGAGCAAATCAACGAGAACAATTTCTTACCTTTAAATTATCCCCTCAACTTCTAGCATGACTTTCCTAAATCTCAGCAAGACTTGGCTGGTCACAAAATGGGATGCTAACATATTCCCATGCTGCATATCCGGATGAACACGTGGCTAGGCTGGGATTGTAGCAACAGCAATGACTACCACCACCACAGTGGAAAACACCTTGACAATCCAATGTGGAACTGTATATTAGACACACATTTAGGGCACTAATCTAGTATATAAATTGCACAGTTTTTAATCTCAGCTTAAACTTCCTTTTAGCCTTGCGACCTTTGAGCCAAACTCTGTGTCTCTGTTTCCACATCTGGAATATGGGAATAAGAGAACTGACCCTACTGGGGTGTGGCAGGGATTAAATAAACTACAGTCATCCCTCAGTAGGAGCAGGGATTAGGTTTCATTTCCTCCTCCCCACATGTACCAAAATCCTCAAGTTGGCCATGCAGAACCCACGTTCTGAAAAATGGGTTGGAAAAAATTTGTATCATAATCTGTAAGTGAACCCATACAGCTCAAACCCATGTTGTCCAAGGGTCAACTGTAACATAAAATGAGTAAACTCCATACAGTGCCACACAGTAAAACTCACCACCCAATAATAGCATTAGTAGTTATTATTGTTTAAAATTACAGAAAAAATTCACTTCCAAGCAACTTTATATAACACCTTTTAGAGAGTTATAAGGCAACTGTAGGTTAAATGCTTTGTAACTAAGTCATTAGCAAATCAAGAGCAAAAAAACTTTGCAGCCTTTTCTAACTTTAAGGAGAGAATAATTGCCTTAAAATTAGAATACAAAATAAAACCATCTAAATCTTTCTGTGGAATGATGGGACTTAATGGTGCAGAAAGAGTAGGTTGGATTTAATTTAGTGCTTTAATTTAGCTCTCTGGGCTTTTGTAAAGAATAACTAACTACTAGGTATCATTTTCATTATTGTGTCAGATTATCAGATACCTCATTTATGTACTGATTTCCATTTTCTTTTCAAAGTTTTGTTATACCTTTCTGTTCAGAAGTCAAATAAAACAATGATATGCTAAAAAGGCTCTGTGAGGTGAATGACAATTCAATTTCCCCCAGTGTTGGCTGACTGCATGAGAAAATAAGGAACTGGAGCAAGTTGACAGGATCTTTAGTTGCCTAGATTTATTTCCCAACATTTTCAGGGTGTGTTAATTGTAACATTTCAGTTAATGAAAAATATTGTGATTAAACACTGATATGGGTGATAAATGGACTTTTGAACAGATATGATGGTAAAATGCTATTTTAAAAACATTGGGAGGAAATAATAAAAACTCTTTTGTTGATTGGACCATTATTGTGAGTAAATTAGGCTTCCCAGGAAGGCAATAATTTTTGCAAATCACCAGGCTACCATCATCATAATTATTCATGGTGTTGCTGAGCTGTTATTCCACTTAAATATAGTCTCATTCTACAGAAAGCTTATATAAATTATAAAAAAGGTAGAAAGATATAGAAACATTAAAATATCAGAAGGAGCAAACTGACTATTTTAGACTAAGAATTATACCAATTATCCTTATTAATAATTATGCTAATTATTCTTATTAATATTGATGTGTAATGTAAACATAGAAAAATGCAAAAATCATAGCCGTATGGCTCAATGAATGATCCGACAGTGAGCCATAACCACCACCTGGGTCAAGAGGTAAAAGCTTCCCTTCCTTTTTTTCTAATCATTACACTCTCTTCTCCTTACAAGTGAGCCTAGTGACTTCTAACACCATGGCTCAGTTTGTCCGTTTTTGAATTCCATATGAATGGAATCATACAATATGTATTTATTCTCAGTTGTGTAGCTTTGATATGGACAGGAGACAGGGAAATACTGGGTAGAAGAGGGTGGTTCCCTGGCAAAGGCCTGGAAATCTGTGGCCTTAAATGGGAACAGGCATTCCTGTTTTCTTGCCCAAAAGTTGCCATTTGGCCTGCCACGTCCCCTATCATGTACCATATAAACCCCAAACCCCAGGTTCCATGAGCAAATGAACAGAAGAGCAGAAGAGCGGCAGAGAAGGAGAGAAGTAGTGGTGAAAAGGACATGTGGATGCATGGAGGCTACTTAGAAGGCTATAGCAATATTCCAGGCTGTCTTCTGCTGCACTGAGTCTGCTTCCCTGGCAGAGATGTGTAAAGTTTGAAGAGATGCTGGTTAAATCATCTCCCTGATCCCATCAAACCCTTTAAGATTCTCTGATTCTGTTAAAGTATGATTGTTTTTTGAAAAATTATTCATAATATTACTATTAATATCCTTACCAATACTATCATCACTTTCTACCACTTAATAAAAATACATATGCCAGGCCCTATGCAAAACATGTTATGAGTATTATTTCATTTAATCTTTGCAATAACACTTTAAGGTGGGTAGTAAAATACAATCCCTATTTTTAGATAACTTAATTGGGGCTTGGAGAGGTTAACTAATGTCATAAGGATATAAACCCATCCTTTTGATTCCAGAGACAGTTTTTTAAACTAGTGCATTATACCACCTCATGAAACCCTTTATTCTACTAGAAGCCAATTAATCTCATACTGAGCTGAATAGTTTAACCAATTTTTAACATTCAAATATGAAAATATATGAAATGCCGTATTTCCAATGACAACATGTATTCAATGTCAAAATTAGTAACTGTGTCAGTCAGAATAAGGGTACTTTATGCTTGATAACAAAAAAACCCTCAAATCTCAGTGACTTAAAAACAACAAATGTTAATTTCTTGCTCATGTTAAGTTTTTATAACAGATCAGTATGGGGACTCTGTTTGTCACAGTCATTAAGTGACTGGGCTGACCGAACCACTATCATCTTGAATGTTTCTGGTAACAGTGTCAGAGGAAAAGATAATCTGGAAGGTTTCATACCTACAATTTAAATGTTCTTGCCAAGTAATAACACAGGCCCTTATGCTCAATTAGTTGGCTAGAACTAGTTGGGTTAGTTGGCTCCACCCCAAAACAAGGAAACCTAGAAGTGCAATACAACCATGTATTTGAAATCTGGAGAGCTGGGAATATTTGGGAAACAGTGTCAGTAACTACTATAGACAATAAATCTTCAAGGAAGTCAGAAAACATGCAAACAACTTTTGCTACATACATTTCAGAATTTCTACCAAGAGTACCGACTATTCACATTGTTTATTTACCCCAAGTTGAGAGAATGTTAGAAGAGAGGAAATGTAGAAAACATGCTGAATTCTGGTAAAGTTCTTCACTGTATATGTAAAATATAACTTGAATCATAGTCATATCTGGGATTCAAGCCCTGAACATGCCAAAGTAGTTATTTATTTGCGTTTGGGCTAGATACAAATGTTTAGATGGTAAATGCAATATTTTACTCCAAGTTTCATCGTACCTACTTAAGTAAAGCCATTATTGGTGAACTGGGAGAAAAGAATACTAAACAACCCAAGCCTTACATTAGGTTTTGAATATTAAGATATTAGAATAAAAACTATTTCAATGCTTCATAGAAATTTTATTCCAAAAATCCTTGGCAAGGCAAGTCCATCACTGTCAAATTAACTACAAGTGTGCTATTAAAATTTCTATTTTATTTATATACAAAGAGAAACCTCTTAAAAAGTTTTACTTTCAGATAAATATTTGTAGTAATACCAAATAAAATAAGAAATCATCTTATTTCTTGCAGAGACTCTCAGAGTACTCAATTGAAATTCGAACTACTTTTATCCACTATGTGTGAGAAAATATAGTTGTTTTATTTATAAATACTCTATGAGCTCAACTACAAAACTAAAAACTGACAATGAAAATATAAAGGCAAATCAGTGGCATCTTTGAAGCATTTCACCGGAAATGGCTGTTAGAAGATAAATTCTTGTTGTAAGTGATTTAAATGCTTGAAGAAAAAGTACATGTGGTGTTGGTATGCTAAAAACGTAATTAAAATTTATATTGCAAATGCTAGTTTAGAGAAGAACTGATTTTAAAAGCCAATGATGTTTCCTATAAGGGCATTGCTGTGGTATTTTATAATAGATGGCACCTTTTTCTAATTTGAAAGCTACATATTTTAATAGAGAATGGCCCAAAATGTTTTTAAGGTCAAACTGGAAATATGTTGATGATTTACAAAAATGCAAGCCAAGTGCTTTATTATATTATACTACCAGAGTGTTATTGTAGTTTAAAAATATCATTAAATCAGCACAAACCCGCACTTATCATTTCCTACACATTTTTCACACCAAGCTGCCTTCTGACTATGAGTAATCTGTTAATCTACTCTTCGCCTCACAATCCGTCAAAGTGACAGATTCATTCCTTTCCTAATACATAATATCTTCACTTACTGTATGCCTTGCTGCAACTTTCTTTTTTGCTAGCACTGAAATTTAGAAATTCACAAGCAAATTTAGAGAATGTCACATGACTGGTTGTTCTTGTTTGCTTCCCATTTCTTCTGTTATTCCAGCAAAAGAAGCTAAAATTTTTCTGGACTTCTAATGTGAATTAGCAGTATTTCCAAAATGAAGGCAATTTCAGGTTTCAATAGGAGTGTTGTTGAAAAGGTAGGAAGAGGGCAGGTGGCAAAAAAAAAAAAAAAAAAAACAAAAACCAAAAAAACCCCGAAGTGCATCCTTCACCAAGTCAAAACACTGATCATAATGGAATTTTCTTTCAGTATTAGTGGCCAATGTATAGATTCTCACCCCCTACCCTCAACTCTTACTAAGGTGTAAAGGAAAAGATACTCCTTTGGTAGTTTAGAGATGAGCTGCCTCCCCCAAAAAATGTAGTTTCATTAGCATAAATGTCACTGCTTAATTGAAAGCTATACTGTACTTTTACTTAAGCTGAGACTTTCATTTTATCATAGTATTGAGATCAGACCAGGCCATATCTCAGGTTTCTTGTTCATTGCTATTTTGATAATACAAATGGTTCTACTGCTTTAAAACTGTTCACTACTAATTCAACAGAAAATATTTTACTCTTTCTGTCTTGCAACAGATTACAGTTGCTTTTCAGCCTATTAGTTCTGCAAATAAAGAGAATCAAAGACTGAAAAATATGAGAGTATGTACAATTCTAACTCACTTACTTTCATCATAAATAATCGATAACAAAGTACATCATCTACAAATCGCCATTTGGCCTCGCTTGTTACTGAGCCAGTGTCCACACAGTAATTCAAAGGTCACTACTGTTGTTAACCTCAAAAGTCAAAAGCAAATAAGTTGTCTACCTCAAAATGTGGAAAGCTGCCTTCTAACCAGTCTTGTTTCAGAATATAGTTTTTTTTCGCATGCCTACACCCAACATCCAACAGCATTTTCTTGTCCTGAGCACCAAATTGCATCTGATTTGTCTTAATGGATGGCAAAGGAGCTAAAGGCTTTTAAAAATCAATGGACAAGGAAGAGTCAACAGAACAATAATGATAGTGTTAATTCAGTCAAATACACTAAAAGTTGTTTGCCATTTTGTCTTCAAGTCATCTTAAACAGCCTGGATGTTTGACTTCTATGGTATTTATTATACTGAGTGAGTTTTTATATGGTAATGAACAGCATAATATGAAGCTGTGAATGCTGGTAAACATAATGCATTGCTAGAGTGAAAAATTATGTGTTTTAACTTTAATCAACTCAAAATGTAATGTTTTTCATTAACAAGAGAAACAAAAAAATTACAGGGAAGAAGTAACCAACTGGCAACAAAAGCAGAGTCTGCGAGTGGGCACACTTCTGGAAAAGCAGTGATTTCTCCTGAGCCAGGCTCAGTAGATGCCCACCTCTCCTTGGCACTGTCCCGAAAATGCTCACACACTGCCTAATGACATGCATTGTGGACCTGGCTCTGCTGGAAGGCCACAAGCTCATTAAAGTCACATGGTAGATACTTAAAAAATACTCATTGAGCATTGCAGGAAGTATGAGCTACAATACTCTGTGAATCATTTTATGCTGTAGGGGTTCCCTGTTTAAATGACAGGGAAGCTATTCTGCATTAGATTACAAAATGAATAATGAGATCATAAGTCTACGGATGTGACTGGCTGTAGCCATTTAACAATAATTACAGCCTTCCATTTTTAAGGTTCATCTTATTCTCCTACACCTCAACTTGCATTCCCTCCCCACCTCCAGACAGAATGGAGGTGATTGTTATAAACTAGAATTAGTACTTCTATTTTTTTTAAAGGTTCTCATTACTCTTGAGGGGGAAGCTGAATCTTTTAATTAAAAGCTGAAACTGTAAAACATTAAAATGGTAAATAATTGCTTTGGTAATTACCTTCTTTAACTGGGTTGTGGGTCAAAGGTAATCTGAGTTTAGCATCTGGATGGATAACAATTGCTGGGGAGGCCTCAGTAATCTCAGGAGCCCCACTCTCCACTGGTTAAAGATGTCAAGATTCTGCCAGGTACGTGGCTCAGGTCTGTAACCCAGTCCTTTGGGAGGCCAAGGTGAGGGAGGGTTGCTTGAGCCCAGGAGTACGAGACCAGCTTGGGCAACATGGCAAGACTCCATTTCTACAAAAAATTAGCTTGGCTTGTGCTTGTGGTCCCAGCTACATGGGAGGCTGGGGTGGGAGAGTTACCTGAGCCCGGGAGGCCGAGGCTGCAGTGACCCATGATTGTGCCACTGCACTTCGGCCTGGGTGACAGAGTGAGATCCTGTCTCCAAAAAGGAAAACGTAGAAAAAGCAGAAGTAATAGCAAAAGCCAAGATTCCTCAGGTATCTGTCTAGAAGCCTTTGGGAGGTGAGGGGAGAAGATGTGATCTATTGTTCTGAAACTCCTATGGGAATAGGTTTCATGAGTTTATAATTTTGGAAAACATGACAATAACTGAAAATTAATTAGTATTTCCTAGTTGTAATGCCTTTAGATTCTTTCATGGAGTACAAAGGGAAAACTAGGGTACTCAGGTGGAAGTGCTGAGTCCCAGTGGCCCAAAAGAGACCTGATCAGAGAGGAGGCAGGTGTCTCAACTAAGAAAACTGGAGGGTGGGGTTAGCTGATGCTCAGGCAGGTGGGTCCAGACATGAACATGAAGCGAGTGAAGACAAATAAATCTTGGGCAGGTGGGCAGGGGTGGGGACCGAGACATTTGTTGTGATGGCTAGTTGGAGTCTGGGTCAGTGTAACTGGACCAGGGAAACAATTTGAGCAAACTCACTTAGGTAGAAAAAATAATCAGAACCAGGACTGAAAGTGGGCTTGGCAAGTCAACAAGTGCCAACAGCAGAGGAGGGAGGAGGAGTGATGGGTCAGGGGACCACCAGCTGCCCAGCACTGTCCACTCACATTGTACTGCTGGTGAGTTGCTGGGTCTCCTGGAACCCATGGGAATAGTGGCCCCTGGAGTTGTGCAAGGTGTGGTCCAGGGTTAAGAGTGGTCAGAGGTGGAAAGCAGGATGATTCTCGAGGGATTCAGTTTGCTACTAGGGGTGCCCTTAACTGAGGCTTTCTCTGGGGCAGGCAGGGTTCAAGAGGTTAGAAAAGCCATTCTGAGGTCTTGCCTCTGCTGTGGATCGGGAAGGAAAGAGGCCCAGCTGGATGCTTTTTGTATCAAGTGCTTTAAACATCTATTTTAAAGGTAGAACAGTTGACTAAGGACCTCTTCAGGAGCAGAAGGGGTAGGGAGTCACTTAAATTTGACAGAGCACCAGCACCACAGCTTCAGGTTCTCTCTCTCTAGCTCTTGAGACACACACACATACACACGCACAGGCATGTCTTGTTTTATTGTGTTTTGCTATATTGGTCTTCACAGATGCTGAGTTCTTACAAATTGAAGGTTTATGGCAACCTGTGTTGAGCGAGTCTATCAGTGTCATTTATCCAACAGCATAGACTCACTTTGTGTCTCTGTGCCACATTCTGGAAATTCTCTCAATATTTCATTTTTTTTTTCATTACTGTTCTATCTGTTACGGTGATTTGTGACAGTGATCTTTGATGTTACTATTAAATTGTTTTGGGACACCAGGAACCATTCCCATATAAGATGGCAAATTTAATAAATGCAGTGTGTATTCTGACTAATTCCATTTGACCAACCATTCATCCCATCTCTCTCTCCCTCCTTGGGCCTACCTATTCCCTGAGGCACAGCAATATTGAAATTAGGCCAATTATTGGTAATAACACTACAGTGGACTCTGAGTGTTCAAGTGAAAGGAAGAGTCATGAATCTCTCACTTTCAATCAAAAGCTAGAAATGGTTAAGCTTAGTGAGGAAAGCATGTCTAAAGCCAAGACAGACTGAAAGCCAGGCCTCTTGCACCAAAAGCTGAGATGGGAATGCAAAGGAAAAGTTCTCGAAGCAAATTCAAAGTACTACTCCATAGAACACACAAATGGTAAGAAAGTGAAATAGCTTTAATTGCTGATATGGAGAAAGTTTGAGTGGTCTGGATGGAAGATCAAACCAGCCACAACATTCCCTTAAGCCAAAGCCTAATCCAGAACAAGGTCCTAACTCTCTTCAACTCTTTGAAGATTGAGAGAGGTGAGGAAGCTGGAGAATAAAAGTTTTGAGTTAGCAGAGGTTGGTTCATGAGGTATAAGGAAAGAAGCCATCTCTGTAATATAAAAATGCAAGGTGAAGCAACAAGTACTGATGTAGAAGCTGCAGCAAGTTATCCAGGAGATCTAGCTACAATCATTGATGAAGGTGACTACACTAAACAACAGATTTTCAATGTAGACAAAACAGTCTTCTATTGGAAGAAGATGACATATAAGACTTCCATTATTAGAGGAGAAGTCAATGCCTGGCTTCAAAGCTTCAAAGGACAGGCTGACTCCATTGTTAGGGGCGAATGCAGCTGGTGACTTTAAGTTTAAGCCAATGGTCATTGACTATTCCCAAAATACCAGGGCTCTTAAGAATGATGCTGTTAATAAATCCTACTCTGCCTGTGTTGTATGAAAGGACCAACAAAGCCTGGATGAAGGCACATCTGCTTATAGCATAGTTTACTGAATATCTTGAGCCCACTACTGAGATCTACTGCTCAGAAAAAAAGACTCCTTTGAAAAGATTACTGCTCATTGACAATGCACCTGGTGACCCAAGAGCTCCAATGAAGATGTACAAGGAGATGAATGTTGTTTTCATGCCAGCTAACACAACATCTATCCTGCAGCTCATGGATCAAGGAGTAATTTTAATTTTCAAGCCTTATTACTTAAGAAATATATTTTGTAAGGCTATGGCTGCCATAGGTACTGATTCCTCTGATAAATCTGGGCAAAGTAAATTGAAAACTTTCTACAAAGAATTCACCATTCCAGATGCCATTAAAAACATGCAGGATTCATGGGAGGAGGTCAAAATATAAACATGAACAGAAGTTTGGGAGAAGTCAGTTCCAACCATCATAGCTGACTTTGAGGGGTTCAAGACTTCAGTGTCAGAAGGAACTACAGATGTGGTAGAAAAAGCAAGACAACTAGAGTTAGAAGTAAAGCTCGAGGATGTGGCTGAATTGCTGTAATCTCATGATCAAACCTGAATAGATGAGGAATTGCTTCTTATGGTAAGCAACGAAAGTGGTTTCTTGAGATGAAATAACTCCTGGTGATGACAAGGTGAACACTAGTTGTAAAGACAACAAAGTATTTGGAATATGACATACACTGAGTTGATAAAGCAGCAGGGTTGGGCAATATTAACTCCAATTTTGAAAGAAGTTCTACTGTGGGTAAAACACCTTCAAACAGCATTGCATGCTACAGAGGAGTCTTTCATGAAAGGAAGAGTCCAATGATGTGGCAAACTTCATTGTTGTCTTACTTTAAGAAACTGCCAGAGCCACCCCAACCTTCAGCAACAACCACCCTGATCATTTAGCAGCCATCAACATCCAGACAAGACCCTTCACCAGCAAAAAGATTATGACTTATTGAAGGCTCAGTGACTGTTAGCAGTTTTTAGCAGTAAAGTATTTTCAAACTAAGGCATGTACATTGCTCTTTTTAGGCATAATGCTATTGTACACTTAATAGACTAAAGAACAGTAACATAACTTGTTTTGTTTGTTTGTTTGAGACAGAGTCTTGCTCTGTCACCCAGGCTGGAGTGCAGTGGCGTGACTCGGCTCCCTGCAAGCTCCGCCTCCCAGGTTCACGCCATTCTCCTGCCTCAGTCTCCCGAGTACCTGGGACTACAGGAACGTAACTTTTATATGCACTGGGAAGTTGAAAATTCTTGTGATTTTTGCTTTATTGTGGTGGTCTGAAACTGAACCTGCAATATCTCTGAGGTATGCCTGTATGTATATATATAATGTGTATATATGTATGTGTATGCATATAAATAATGGTTTTCTTTTTTTCTATTTGCTTACCCAGATGCTGTTAGCCTGGTGAGGACCGAGTACACCTTCTGCAGCAGTGGCAACCCAACCAGATTTCTAGCAAGTGGTACTTTGACTCCATAAAATAGGTGTGAATAGGCCCATACAAAGAAGCAACTGCCAGTAAGAATACAGGGTGAACACACTCATTCAATTTTAGAAAACCGTCTCTATTTAGAGGTGTAAAATGATATCAGATACTTTATCTTCGGGATATCTTTTAAGGGATCATTTAAAACAAACTCATGTAAAAGGTTTCATTTATTATACACGGGAATACGGCCCAGTACCAGAGACCCTTAAGGGAGAGAAGTATACAGGTGTTCATGGGTTCCAGCTAGTTGGGATACACAGTGACGTAGCTAGTGTAGAGAGATGAGGGGAGTTCATTTTTCAGTGGTGAGATTCACTGAATTCGACACCTATTTTTTAATGTGTCCCCTATGTGCTTGGCAAGTGTATCCCTTGAAACTAGGGAGACACTGAACAAGTGAGATAAGATTTTCACACGCATGCGGTTTATATTTCAGCATTCGAGAAGCAGCAGTGTGTGTGTGTGTGTGCGCGTGTGCATGTGTGTGTGTAGAAAACAGACAAACAAGGAAATATCAGTTAGTGGAATAATGTGATGAAAACAAAAAAGATAATGTGCTAAAGGTGACTGAGGAGCTATTTTAGGGTGGACGCTAAGAAAGGGCCTCTTGAGGAGAGGATGTTTATTTAGGTGGAGACCCTACTGATAGGAAGAGGCAGCTGGGAAGCAGCCTCGAGTAAAAGAACTCCATCCAGGCAGCGCTCTTAAGTGGAGACCAAGCCTGGAGTATCAGAGCGAAAGAGAGGAACCAGTAGAGAGTGAGCAAGGTGCTCAGTGGTGTGAAACACCATCCCAGAGGTGGGCTTCCAGGGCCCCAAAAGCCAGAGTAAGCATAATTTGGTCCCAATGGCAATGGGAAACCACTGGGAAGTTTTACATGGAGCAATGCCTGCATCTGATTGAGGCCTGTCAGTACCACTTGGTTGCTAAGCAGAGAAAAGTCTAGAGAGGCCTGAGAAGCAGAGAAGGCAGGTTTGGAGGTTTACGGCATTTGCCCAGGTGAGAGGTGATGGCAACCTGCACTCAGACTATAGCAGGGAAAATAGAGAAAAGAGGCTGGATTTGGCATATACTATGTTTGAAGGGAACACTTGCTGAGTCTGGACATTTGGGTGGATCCAGAGAGACAGAACAGGGATCACCCTTGGTTTCTGGCTTAAGCAAAGGTGGGGAGGGATGATGATGGCATTTTCTGAGATGGAGAAAAGTGAAGAAAGATTTGCAGAAGAAAATCAAGTTACCTTTTCAATGGCTGGATTTTAGGTATGATGGCAGCTACATAGATCAGTTTGGAATTCAGGGAGGGTCAAGACTGGAGATATAAATTTGAGACTCATTGGAATATAGGAATATTAGAAACTATTATTAATTATTATGTCTTAAAGACTAGGGCCACTCCAAAGGTTACCAGTGCCTATGGATCTTTGAGTCAGCAGGGAGTGGTACATGCATGAAAATCAGATTTAAACTCTGTCTAAACCAGGGCCTCTCATCAAAACACGATTCTATCTGGTTATGAAAGAAACAATATCACTGTCCTCCTATTTCCAAGAAAGGAAAGGGCAACTCTTGCAGAGACACAGAAAAAAAATCTGAAATTTAACTGGTTAACATTCAGGATGAAGATTTTCATTTTCCATGGTGTCCAGGTGTATACCCCACTCACTTGCTCACATCCTCCCTCAACTCAAATACTGAAGAAACTCCTGCCCTTGACAGGCATGTGCTGAATAACACTGGGGTGGGGTGGGGTGGGGCTGGGGAATAAGAAAGAGAGAGAGAGAGAGAGACAGAGAGAGAGAGAGAGACAGAGAGAGCACCCTGCCTTAGAGGAACTTCGTGAACAGCCTGACAGGTCATCAGTCCTCATCAGGGCCCTCAAAAGAGCAGTTGTGAAATCTGTGGGAATGGGATTATGAAAGAAGAGGTACTGAATCTCTTCCTACATGAAACCAACAAGAGAAATGATAAAAACAACAACTGATGCCTTCGGTTTCATAATCAAATCATTATGATTTAATGCAAAAATCTGGATAATAGGAAACAGCAATAACACTGTGTTTTGAGAAACAAAATGTTTGCTTAGTTAATAAGGAAGTCCTCTGTCATGTCTTGGTTTGAAGGAGGACTATTTGTTAAAAATTCAACTTGCTTGTTTTAAAATGATCCAAACGTAATCATTTGAAGACGAACATTAAAGTTCTGTACTTAATTTTATTAATTTATGAATTTTCTCTCTTTTGTGATGGGAAGCTAAAAATCTGAAGCAATAGAAGAGATGCCCATCAGGTTGCATCGTGACAATTGGAAAGGAAAAAAAAACACAATGCCACTGTTGTCAGTCCGGAGGAGCCACACGGGTTACAATGACAGACTGGATTGCCTTGGCCAGGCCGGCTGAGCCAGCGGGAACTGAGGTCAGTGGTTATTAATCATTTGTCAAAGACTGCAGGGCTTCATCAGATAATTGTGGTTATAAGTATGTTTATATCACACAAACATGTGGCAAGGCTGCAAAGGATTCAGGCCCTAACACAATCTGCAATGACGTTTTTAAAAACTACAGATAAGTGATAAATCATTGAGCAAACACTTTAGAAAACCATGCCATTCTTTGCTGTTTGAGTATTCTGACTTATTTTGTGTATTATCTATTTCCACGAACATTTAGAACCTTGCAAAGCCTTTGACTACATTCCTTCCTCACCCTAATTTTCCAATGAGTTGTAAAAATAGCAAGTATAATCATCATTTGAAACGAAAGACTGGTTATTGACTCCATCCCTATGAATAGACAACCAGAAGGTAATCACAGCTTATTTCATAAAACTCATTCCTGAGCAGGAGTATCTTATGTTGTTCTGAAGAGTCTGTATAAGCTTCTAAATAAACGTGCCTAAGGGACAGCTCTAAACCCCACAAACCAATAGATGGCATTTTAAAATAAATGACTTGAGGCTGCAAACGGCATCCATTTTGCTCTGTTTGGCAGCATGCAAGTGTACATGCTAGGAAATGTTTCTCAACGTGAATGAAGTGTGAAATTGTTTCCTCCTACCACACACTTCTCTAAATTATGTGAGATTATGTTAGCCATTTCTGCACCTTGTCATAGAGGCTGTCAGTGCCCTAAGAGACAATGTTTGGTGGACGCTGGAGGCAAGGGCCCCAGCATCTGAGATGCTGCTTAAATATCAGTCAGTGTGTTAGGAAAAAATAATGGAAAATATCACCTCATGCCTAACAGCATAAGGGGAAATGGCTTTGTTGCAAATCTAGACACGCAAGGGTATGATGAAGTGAACCATATATATTTCAATTCCTAGATTGTAAACTTCTGAGCAAAATGATTACTGTTGCATCCCACCTTGATCCAATGTCAAGCACTGCCCTATGAGTGAAAGTGAATGACTTTACTGTGAGAAAAACAATATATGAATATATGCAGCGATTTAGCTATTTTCATCCTAGAGCTAACTCTTTAAAACCCAAATTTACCTGCCTTGCAGATTGTATATTGTCTTTATTTTAATCCTACACACAAAAAACTAAGAAGATAATTATGTTGCAGAAATAAAAGTCTTTCCAGAATAAAATGTGCATGAGTAATCACTCCATTCCAGCCTAGGTGACAGAGTGAGACTGTCTTCAAAAAAAAGAAAAAAGAAAGAAATAGGAAAAAAAAATGTGCGTGAAAGACTGGGGATACTGGTTGTTCTGTTACATTAATAAAGCTAATTGAAAGGTGATTCTCTAAACATGTATATATGTGGGCACTAGTCTATGCAATTTAAAAAACTTAGGATTTTTGGTCTCTGGAGTCGTGCAGATATCTCACTGAGGCTCATGTGGCCACTACATTTTCCAGAGGTCACCATCACGCTTTCTTCTCTGTGGAAGTGCTTGTCCACACCACCCTGTCTCTGCCTTGTTGGCATTACTCTAATCACAGCCACACTTAATTCAGGAAACCAAGAGCCTACCTGCGTTTTGTGTAATGTTCAGAGCCTCCATACCAGAACTTTCAATCAAGGGTTCAAGTTAGATGCTTGTTTATCCAAGAGGGTGGACTTCAGAGAATTACCTTCTCATTTCTTATATTTTTTCATATTAATTATCAATATCCCTTAAATTTAAAGTTCTATATTTTAGGGTCCAAAGCATTGGGATACTAATTGTAAAAAATATAATAAATACAGATCTTAAGAAGAATTAGAGCTTTCAATTTTAAGTTAAATTACATGCATTACATGACTCAATCTATTCCATTTTTATATGATGATAAATACTGACCTCATAATTTTATCATCTTCTGTATTTATGGCCCAATAATGCCTTCCTGCCAATTCTCCTAAGCTGCTGAATTTATGAACCAAGAGGCAAGTCACATAATCTGCAAGTTTTCTGAATGGTTACATAATAAGTTTTTAGGAAACTGGTAGATAACTTGCTGGCAAATGGGGTTGGTGGTATTTTATTTTTGGCTTTAGAATTTGGCCTTTTTATTTCATTATGCAGAAATGTAAATTAATTTTCCTTAAATAAATGAACATTTAATTGGTTGCATAAGATATGCCCTCTAACTGGTGAATGATTTAATATTCTATCTTGACAGTATATCTTTGGAAATCAATTTGTAAAAGAGCTATTTAAAGTTGCATATTACCACATCTAGATATTCATCCATTTATTCAATTATCCATCCAATATTTATAAAGTATGTTTTCTATACAGGACAATGAAATAAAAGTAGTGTGATCCTTCAATGGCGAGACTGGTTTATGAAGTAAAGGTTATAATGAGTCTTGTAAAAGTCACAGAATCATAAAGTTGGAAGTGGCCTCAGAGAGCATGCAACTCAAGTCGTTGCTTTTACACATGAGGGTATTCGTATTATTAAAAAGATCTGGAGAGGTCAGAGGCTTGTCTGAGATTATGAGAATTAGGTCCCCTTTCTCCTTTTATTGAAACAAATGGCCCCACTGTCTAACATATCTTACTATCATTCTCATTTGTTCAGACTACAAATTAGTTCTTTTTTTTTTTTTTTGAGACAGAGTCTCACTCTGTCGCCCAGGCTGGAGTGCACTTGTGCCATCTTGGCTCACTGTAACCTCTGCTTCCTGGGTTCAAGCAATTCTCGTGCCTCAGCCTCCTGAGTAGCTGGAATTATAGGCATACGCCACCACACCCAGCTAATTTTTGTATTTTTATTAGAGGCGTGGTTTCACCATGTTGGCCAGGCTTGTCTCAAACTCCTGATTTCAGGTGATCCATCCGCCTTGGTCTCCCAAAGTGCTGGGATTATAGGCATGAGCCACCATGCCTGGCCCAAATTCTTAATTTGTTATAATTTGGACCAAAGTTGGATTTCCAGTTACCTTGAAAGCTTACTCATACATAGAGAAAAATAATTTGTTAGGCAAATCTAGATGAGCTGCAAGATTCTTAGCGATGTGTTCACCTATCAAGAGATAGCTAATTTTAAGAATGTTAAAACACCTTCTTATATATATTGAAATTCTAATCTCGGTTTTAAACTCTTTAATATATCTATTTATGATAGTGACAATTCACCCTACTAGGTAACATGAACGAATGACCAGAGCTGGTGTACAGAATAGAAACATTTAGAAGAGATTACTAGTAAAGAACATTTACTCATCTGTGTCATGAATATTCTGGGTCCCAATAAAAGTCCTGTAAACCATTTACGTGGTTTCCTGGAAGCCATGTTCATTTTACACGGCTTGGTTCATTGTTTATTGCTGACTGGACCAGAATGGGTACTTGGCCCAAGCTACACTAATCACATTCTCTCTCGAAAAAGGAAGTTGAGACGTAGTCTGTCAGCCTCTACATGTATGTTGAATTGTGATATGTACACTTAAGAGCTGTCAAATGGCCATATGTGGACCATGGAGCAGAGAAAGCTGGTCTTTAGACGAATGGAGCAGAGGAAGCAAGCAGAGATGGAGTGAAGAGACTGCCTGGCTGCCTCTTGCCTTTCTAGTTCCAGTTTCAGGCCCCTCCTGAGGCCTGGCGGCCTTTGAGTTCTAGAATACAGCCCCGTATCTTATTCAACAACCATCCGCCAACCCGCCTTTCTTACTCTTTCTCCTTATCTCTTTCTGTCTTTTAATACTAGCTAAGCTGTTTTGTAGTGTGTAACCAAAGAGTCCTAACTCAGACACCATGCAATAGTTAACACACCCTCCATAGGACAGCCCACAGTACAGGTCAGATGCATTTGGATAATGAAGTGCATCACAGTAACTAAGACTCTGTAGGTAGACTTAAGATATGTGGACTTTTCAATAATTTCCTAGTGTATGATAAAAACTGATAAGGTAATACTGATTTATATGGATAAACTAGCTTATATACTTGTTTATCAGAAAGTTATAGAATAATAAAACATGTATTTCAAAACTCAAATTCAGATCTGCTTGTTCCCAATGAACCAAAAATAATGAGGTTTTTCCATAGTGACAAATGACTCATATACCAATGACATTTTTGAAATAAAATAATTTTGAGATTATAAACTTTTAAAGTTATGAAAAAAGAGACTGGTCATTTGAACTTTTATAAACTATCTTGATAAATTTAAGGGCACCAGATGATATAAAAAAGGTTTATGCCTAAAATGTACCAAACATCAGACACCTATTAAAAAAAAATAGTTATGCAAATAAAGTAATGAATAAATTAACACTTAGTAAGAACTTGCTATGTGCCAAGAACTGTTCTAAGAATTTTTCATTTGAATCTCCCCAAAATTCTATGAAATAATTCTTATGCCTGAATTACATGGAGTCAAATGACTTACCCAAAATTTCACAGCTAGTAAAAGGTAGATATTTAAACCTAGGTAGACTGTTACCACTATTCTAAAGTCCAAAGAAGACAAGTAGACGAACTAGGATTGAAAGAACATAAGTTTAGAAGCCAGAAGTTTTGGAAAACAATTTCAGAAAACCAAGAAAAATCTACAATCTTCTAAGTTAAAACAAAACAAAAAAAAAACATGTAGATTATTAATGATTCTTACCGGGGGTTAGAAGGAGAAGGTGGGTTCATTTCTTTCTGATAGTGGTGACCCTGGTTGACAGGCTGTAAAAGACAAAACATTTGTGAATGTTTAATCAGCACAAACCTATTTACATGTAAATTCACATGCACTCTCATTACTGTAACTGTTTCCTTGGACACAACCCACAAGAAGGGTATGGGTTTATTTTACAGATCCAGCAAATTGCAGAGTGGTATAAATGAGAAATCACATTTATCATTATTATTATTTTAGTGGCCCAGTCATTGGACCTCAAAGCATCTATGATGTAATTAAAGTTCATTTATTGAGATTTTCCTCTTTGTGGAATTTTTATGCTGTTAACATTGGTTGATATTTTCAGACACAGGAAAACAAAACCAAACAAGATATCTCATGGAACTAATGCTGCAGTTCAAGCATCATTAATAACAGAAACCCAGACACACAGAAAACATATTTAGTCTCAATGTTAGTAAGTTTGTAAAGATAATTTCTATTACCACTAATGAGAATTACACATGTAAATCTTAGGTCAAGGTGGTCATTTTCGCCAAGTGTATAACACAACCTCAAGTACTGATCAACAAGCTGAAAAAAATGATGCCAATACCTAACAAAAATGTGAAATCTCAAATATTCCCTCCACAAGAAACCTTTCAGTTACATTTCAAAACATAGCTGAACAACTATATCTCATGTAGCCTTAAACACTTGCTTCCAACGAGACTTGATCTTTTTCCTTTGTTCTATAAAGGGAGAAAATTCTGTCTTCTGTTTGAACATCAGCTCTAAGTATTTATGTGGTTAGCAACAACGTTTCTAATAAGAAATCATTTTCAACGTTCTCATTTTATTACAATTTAGTTTAGTAAACATGTTTAAACTGCATTCAAAGAGCTTTAGCTACTTCCATACCCAGTGGAGTTGGTGGTTAAGGCTTTCTCACCCATCATAATGTGGCCCCTGACTGAGGAAAACAACGTAGCCATGGTGCCTGTATATACAGAGCTCATACTCCTTAGTTTCTAGATATTTCTCATTACAGTAAGTCTCAAAATATTAATGACGTAGGTGATGGAAATTCTTCAGAGTAAACTGTCTTCCTCTATAAATTATCTCTTGGAAGTGTTCCTTTAATTTAAATCAAACACCCCATCTGATAATCACAGTCACTTAGCCTGACTACCTGTTATGCACCATGAATTTAAATGTACTCAGATACTTTGGTAATTGAACCAATATCAATGCATCACCATTTCAGTAATAAGAAACAACAGCTGGGAGAATAGTGGAAGGAAAAACATGTCATAAGACATATTTGATCTCACTAGAGAAATAAGACTTTCAGCGATTTGCAAGTGAAATTTGGTTCTATGATTTAGGCTTTATTATTTCACAGCAAAAAAGAAATTAGCAAGCAAAGGGCCTAACAGGTTCTCTGGACGAACTCACACTGGTATAGAAATACTCCCAATAACAAATTCATTGGTATTCGTCCAGTATTTCAGCTGTACTCAGGCCTCCAGTGAATGGACCTCTGCCTATTTATTTTCAGAGGCATTTCCATAACTCTCTAAGCATCACAGTCCTGATATTCAGGTGAATTTCCATTTCTTAATTTTATACTATTAATTCTATTTATACCCATCCCCAAACCTCTATTCCAAATGACTTACTCCATCCCTTGGAAAATAGAAGTGGTTACAGAATCCTATCTTGTTTGTGACTCAGCCCCTCCTCGCTTTGGACTATACAGACTGATCCCTTTCCATCTTTGCTCATAGTGATTTTTAAGTGTTAGAAAAACAAAAAAGTAACCAATGGAAACTTTTCAAATAAAAACTGCTGACATGAACAGATAGAAAGGTGAACAACTAGCTGTCTGAAGCCAGACATCCTCACCTACAAATGGATATTAATGGAGTTCAGGACATGGCATTCGCAGTAGCAGGAAGGTCACTCTCACCTTCCCCTGTTCTCCCCTGCAGCTGGTCATAAAACATAGGTAGGATTTTCTGACCACCTCCTGGAGCAGGTCATAAGATGCTCATTTGAGAGATGCCCTCCCTATCCCCTGAAGAAAGGAACATCCTTATCTCTGAAGACACAACGACACAGAGAAGAATCTGAACAAAGGTTTTGCTGATTTTCTTCGTTTATTTCCATTAGCTCATATCTCCTTTGCCCAATCACATTTCTCCACCACTTTCCCCTCTTCATCAAACCTAGAGTAAAAATATTCAAGTTTCACTGTTTGTTCAGGTCTTCATTTCCTTATAAAGACTCTTGTATCATGGAAAACTTACATGAAATAAATTTGTATGTTTTTCTTTTGCTAATCTGTCTTTTGTTACAACAGAGGCCTTGGCGATGAATCCAGGATGGATGAGAAAAAGATATTTTCCTCCCCTACAATATGTTTATATACATATGTAGCAGTAAATCTATTTCTAGGTAGGTAGCATGCTGTGAAAGTACCAATGAAATAATACAGAATTTGTTTCGATTTTGGCATTCAGCCATACCCAGAGAATATCGTAAGTAGATGCAAAGGGATGGCAACCAGTATCTACAATGAACTATGACTATCATCATAATGGCAGTGACTGATAGTTATTGAGTACTTATGTTAATTCTTGGTAGATATGATCTCATTTGATCCTTAGAGCAATTCTGTGAAATAAATAGGATGAACAACTCCATTTAACAGAAGAGGAAATTGACACTGGGTATTAACCCAGGATCATGCCTGCCGGGAAGAGTGGAGCTAGAATGTGAACCCAGGCAGTCTGAGTCCACAGCTTACCTTCCTAACCACTTGTCTGTAGTGTTTATTCCAGCTCGAGAGTGCATCTAGAGTGGTGACTATTTAAGTTTTTGAATAACAAATATGACAAAATCAGTTCTGTTTGTGGCAGGAAAAGTGACCCTGAAGAAATACATTTATTTGAAATATATACGACTCTCCTTACCACAAATTAAATTCATTGGTTTTATTCTCAAGATATATCATTATGTATTTAAAATTTAAAAAATGAATTTTGCCATGTTACTAAATTTGGGACAATCATAAAATATAATAGACAGTACTCTGAGAATAAGAAAAGTTTATTTCCTGGGGTGACTTTCATAGTCACTAAACAGAACAACTTGCACATTTCAATATTTCCTCCTGACAGTACAGATATTACACTGACTCTAATATCAGTTTTTGTATATCATTTCTATAGCTGTATAAGAACATCTGCTCATATGATTTATCTGCAGCTTAGCACAATCAACTACATACCTTTTCAGTTCAGAAGGATAAAAGAAAACTCATTCTACCCAAAGAGAGCTGAGAAGTTAATGAATCTGTAGATTAGAACAAATTAAAACCTATTAACTATAAACAGCCTAAATGCCAATATATTATATTTTGAATACACAGCAACCAGGAATATCATGCAAAAACGCTGATATGCTGTCGAACAAAGAAATAGAACAGATCCCAGAAACTCAGGACCTCGGCCTTTTGGTGGCGCTGTTGCTATGTGCTAGTGCCAGGCAAACAGTATTCATATAAAATTAACTACCACGGAGCACAAGAAGCTTTGCTTTTCCATGATCAAGCTGCTAGAGATTTTGGGGTGAGGGAGCGAAATGAAGGCGAAATAAAAGAACAGGAGATAAGATAATCCTGCCATGTTAAAAGGTAAAGACAATATTTTTATGTTGTTATGTGAAACCTATGAAAATGGCAATAATGTTGCAAGGTTAATCAAGACCATAAATAATTTGTCTGAGAACCTCACCATATGCTGGCAATTTTATTAAGTGTATTTTGCCTCGTTATTCTCCAAATATTATGCTCTGCAACATGCCATGTTGATGGATGCATGCAATGAGTTTTTCTTTTCTTTTTTTTTTTTTTTTTTGTAAGCTAGAGACTTATGTGCTTGATATTAGCTTACGGGAATTCTTTTTTTTTTTTTTTTTCAAGAGATGGGGTCTCATTATGTCACCCACACGGGCCCTAAATTCCTGGGCTAAAATCCTCCTTAGCCTCCCAATTAGCTGGGAATACAGACCTGTGCCACCACGCCCGGGTCAGGTTATGTTAATTATTAACTTGAAGGAATGACATTCTGCTCACAGGGAAGCTGCACAATAAACCTACTTTTCTTGAATCTACATCTGAGGAGGGACAGTGAAATGAAATATTGAAATAATAAAATAATAAAGGAGTTTATTTTTAAGGCTCTGAGGGAGTCAGTCTGTATGCCAACAGTTAAACTCACATCAAAACAAGCACTACAGAATCTCTGCTTACTCCTTCAGGTCTCAGTCATCATAAAAAGGGAAAATGTCCTAGAAATTCTGTTTTGATCACTTAAGTGGCCCTTTGAGGAGAATAACCTCAGCGGAACAGCAGTTGACAGTCAGTGTGAGCTTACTCTGCTAAGCACTGGGCACATGCATTTCATGTACTCATTCGATTTGCATAATGCCAACATTAGGAAGGTTATTTTATCATTCCCATTTCAAAGATGATCATGTCCAGAAATGGCAGAGCTGGGATTTGAGTCCAGGTTGACCGATCTAGAGTTTATATTTGTTTGGGCATCACATGAAGCAGTGCCCATTGATAGCTATTCTTATTCCTTAAAAAAAGAAACACACACACACACACACACACACGACATGGCTTTATGCTATCGTCAATCAAAATCCTTCACCAAGATAAAATTCACTTAAAATTCATTATAACTAACTCCTATCGCCCTTCCGAAGGCTGCCGAGAGCCCAGTTTGTGAATAAATCTCACGAGGGCTACTCCTAACAGAAACTCTTCAAAATTGATTACTTGTAGCCTGGTTTCCACAGAAGTTGTAAAGTATTGTTTTAATTGAATTTGGTTCTAAGTTAGAAACTTTGAAAAATTTATGTGTCAAAGGCCAATGGATTTCTCAGTAGGCTTGATTTATTTAGCAAGAGATGCCTACAAAAGCCAATTTGCTATGAGGAATATGGTTACATTTAATTACACTTTTAAATGACTAATTTATTATATCTAAACACCTTTTAAACAGTACATATTACTCTGAACTGTACAGATGCTGAGGAATCAAAGTTTGTGGTAAACACAATGGATTTTGCTAAAGACTCTTCATTTTACTCTGCATAGGCTTTCTGGCTTCAGACTGCAATGTGTGTGAAGTCGTCAGGTAAAAATGCTAAACTGAATGGGACCTGACTACATCTCTTTTTCTTCCTATTGGCAATCAGGTCCTGCTCAGAAGGAGATTTTCCTTTGGGTGTATATTTAATATCCATTTATCAAATCTTGAATTGAAAATATTACATGCATCACTCAGGATTTATTTAAGCAAAGCAAAGCAAAGCTGATGTTTATTTTGGAATCTTGATGAAAATTACCTTATTTTAGAGTAAAAAATGAATTTTTAAAAATTATGCTTTAAGTTTTGGGATACATGTGCAGAATGTGCGGGTTTGTTACATAGGTACACACGTGCCATGGTCGTTTGCTGCACTCATCAACCCATCATCTACATTAGGTATGTCTCCTAATGCTATCTATCCCTCCCCTAGCCCCCAACACTCCAATGGGCCCTGCTGTGTGATGTTCCCCTCCCTGTGTCCATGGATTCTCATTCTTCAACTCTTACTTATGAGTGAGAACATTCAGTGTTTGGTTTTCTGTTCCTGTGTTAGTTTGCTGAGAATGATCGTTTCCGGCTTCATCCATGTCCCTGCAAAGGACCTGAACTCATATGTAAAAAAGGAATTTTTCAAAACATTATGGATTGATTCATTCAAGTAATGACTGACAACTGGCTGTGATGCCTTGTGCTAGCATTTGTGCTCCAACATAGAAGGTATGAAAGAACACAGGCAGGGTTCTCTCTTCAAGGAATTCACAAGCAGTCTTGGGGATATTGGTAACATTGGTTAGCTGATGTCATAAGTGCTGTAATTGAGCGTGAAGGTAACAGGGACCCAGAGAGGGAAGCGAATAATTCTGTTCAGGGTGGGATGAGGGTTTAGGAGCGTTTCGGGAAGCAGCGACAAGTGAGTTGGGCCTTCAGAAATAAGCAAAAGGAGGGATAAACAGTCAGAGTACAGAGGATTTTAAGGGCAGTGAAACTACTCTGTATGATACTATAATGGCAGATACATGTCACTATACCTTTGTCCAAATCCATAAAATGCACAACACCAGGAGTGAACGCTAATGTGAACTACGGAGTTTGGGGATAATGATGTGTCAATGGAGGTTCATTAATTGTAACAAATTACCATTCTGGTGGGGGACACTGATAATAGGGTTCCTCTCAATTTTGTAGTGAACCCAAAACGGCTCAAAAAAACTACAAGTCTTTAATAAAAAATTAGCCAAAAACCAAAAAACCAAAACAGAAATTAAAAAGCCATTTTCTAAGTAGAGAGGGAGCTGCCAGACAGAGAAGAGATGAGCAAGGCGTGAGCTGAACACAGGGCACGGCTCACCAAGTGACAGCCAAGTCGACAGTGTGGCAGGAGCAGAGTGGCTCCCCTGTGTGTATGTTGGGTGGGGGGTGGGTAGTGAGACAAGCAAAACTCATTTCAAGTGCTATGCAAGCTGACAGAGAAACAAAGGCACTAACAGGAGGTTATCTTGCTTAAGGAGAGACTCCCCACTGTCCCCGCCACCACAGACTTAATTTGGCTTCCTTTTGGAACTTGGAATTCCATTCCCCTCTTGTCTACATGGTGAACTTGAACTCATTCTTGAACTTCAGCTTAACTGTTGTCTTCTCTGTAAAAGCATCCCTGAAACCCACAGGTGGAATCGCCCCCTCTCATGTGTTCCCATAACTCATTATTCTATCACTTGCCATCCTGAGTTACAGTCAGCCATTCACCTGGGCTTCCCCTCCAAAACTGTGCACACCTCAAGCTTGGATAAGGCTTTATCTGTATCCTCAGAAGCCAGCCTAGTTGACAGTACATTGTACCACTCAAAAACATATGTGTGGAATGAGTGAATGTGAGACAGACAAGCAAGCTTGTGGTGAGAGTTTTCAGGGAGATACTCCTGACTCTTGTGGCAGAGAAGGTGTATCCTTCACAATGAGGCCTGGAGAAGGGCTACAGTGACTTTGGAGTCTCAGATCATGGGGGCTCCTGTATGTCAAAGTAAAGAGGTGATGGGGAGTCACTGAAAGGCTTTACATAATAAAGAGATCAGATCATATCAGATCTGGGTTTTAGGAAGATCACTAATGTGAACAATAATGATAATAATAATGACAGCTAAACTTCATTTATTAAGTACTTATGTCTCAGATACAGTGCCAAGCATTTTATAAGGGTCACAGCTTGGATTTGAACCGTGGCAATTTGATGTCAGAGCTGATGCTCCTAACCACCAGGTTACAGTGCCTTGACTGGAGGCACAGAGATGTTAGGGGACTATTGAAGGAATTCAGATGAAAAATAAAGTGCATAAACCATAAAAAAGAGGAAAATCATGTCCTTTGCAGCAACATGGATGCAGCTGGAGGCCATTATCCTAAGCAAATTAATGCAGGAACAGAAAACCAAACACTGCATGTTCTCACTTATAAGCAGGAGCTAAACATCAGGTACTCATGGAAATAAAGATGTCAACAATAGAAACTGGGGACTGCTAAAGGAGAGAGGGAGGAAGAAGGCAAGGATTGAAAAAGTAACTATTGGTTACTATGCTCAGTACCTGCATGACTGAAGCATTTGTACCCCAATCTTCAGTATCACGCAATGTAGCCTGGTGACAAATGTGCACATGTACCTCCTGAATCTAAAATAAATATTGAAAAAAAATAAAGTGCATAATCTGTCATGGGATTAAGGGGAAAAAAGAAAAACGGAAAGTGCCAAGGCTGTGGTATTAGGAAGGGTGGGGTAAGAGATAAAAAGGAGAGAGGATTCTTAGGATTTGGAGACCAGCCAAATGTGGGATAAAGAAGTGGGAGAAATGAAGATGTCTTCCAAATTTCTGGTTAAAGGATCAATATGGATGTTGACATTATTCACTGAGATAAAAGAAGAGTGGGATAGGCCGGGCACGGTGGCTTACCTGTAATCCCAGCACTTTGGGAGGCCAAGGCGGGTGGATCATTTGAGGTCAGGAGTTTGAGACCAGCCTGGTAAAACCCCATCTCTACTAAAAATACAAAAAATTAGCTGGGCCTGGTGGTGGGCGCCTGTAATCCCAGTTACTCAGGAGGCAGAGGTTGCAGTGGGCCAAGATTGAGCCACTGCCCTGCAGTCTGGGCAATAGGGCGAGACTCAGTCTCAAAAAAAAAAAAAAAAAAAAAAAAAGGGGGTATTATTGTGATGAATAAAGTTATGAATTTTTTTATTTCTTCTTTTTCACTGTCCCTGTGCAACTTTTAAAGAGAAAAGCATGAGCTGTCAAAAAGACCACAATGATGCTTGTAAAATTGCTCTATCTAAACTCTATACAAGCAGCGAGTTACAGAGTTCATTAAGGAATACAATTTTCCATTTGGCGGTAGTTCCAATGTTAGATAGACTGACTCTGATGCAATAATAAACATATCTCATGAGTACCAAAGGTAGACTTTTCAATATTTTCTCTGTCTAAAAAAATCAAACCATTTCAATTTCTCATTTGGTCAAATAGAGGGGTTATTAAGTTCATTACCAAAGGTCTTATTTTTGGCTGTATACTTTTAGAGTGGAATAGATGTCATGCAGGAGATTTCAGTCCTTCAGAACAGGTGAGTGATGAGAACATTGTATCCAGGGCAACTAAGAGTTCAGCCTTTTCAGTCCATAAATAATCATTCCTCAGGTTGCCCTTTGTAATGTTGGTCTCCAAGCTACTTCATGACAGAATGAGCTCGATCAGGAGGCCACTGTTCTCTTTCTTACTTGCAGTTTAAATGACTGCTGCGGAATATTTTATAAGAAAGGCAATGTTTCAATTCTATTGCAAATTGTACTGGTAAAAATCTGCAACTGACTCTTATGATCTTAGCTTGGCTACAAGGATACTCTAACCAGAGTAACCAGAAGTCAGATATTTTTCTGGGTGGGTGGATACTTTTTGGCACCAAGGCTGCCAGAGGTGTTATGTATGCTTGACAGTTGTGTTTAATGAAAGCACAACTGAGGCGAGAGAAACCTGAAGGTATGCAAGGTAGGGATAAAGAGCACTAATCCCCCCATCAAACCAAATGGAATTTCTTCTCCATGAAGACTTGTGTAAGTTCTCCCCAGAGCACAGAAATCTCACCTTCCATGGGATATCCACATATGCACTGGATAACACTCATTTGACAACTGAGTCACCACATCATGGTGGTCAGGAGCCCAGACTTAGGAGTCAGACCAGGTTAGGTCTGATTCACTTTACTCAAGAGCCTCCATTACTCAAGAGCTCTGCAACAGTGCTTACCACACAGAGTAGCCATAAGGAGTAAACTAGATAACATGTAAGGCATTAGGTGCCAGGGCCTCTGAGATTTCCAAGATCTACAAAGATGTTGGAGACCTGGAAAAAACTGGCTTTAAAATACGAAAAGCAAATCACAAAATTCATATGTATTTAATTAAATACTTAAAACCTAACTTATCCACTGTCAACTATGCTTCAACTCAATTTTTATATAGTTATATATAAAGGAGTAAAAGTTATTTTATGTTTTCTTTAAACATTTTTATAGCAAAAACATATTTACTTTTGTATGAAAGTATATTTTAGTCGGTTTGCTATGATATTGAATGTAGCCTTATAAGTAAATGTTTCTTAGGCCTGCGGAGGTCTCAAAATGGCTCTAGGTACTTAAAGAAATGGTAGCTCTAATTATCATTATTATACCAATGATTTTATTATTCTGCTTTATGACATTTCTTGTGCCGTACTGAACTGTTCCACTGATGTTTATGCTCTGTCTTTCCAATTAAGTTGTAAGGTCCCTGAGAACAGTATTGTAGAGAACGGACTGAGTTAAAAAACTGGGCTCTGCTCTGGGCTCTGCCACTGACCAGGTGTGGAAGCTTGGACCCACGCTTCAGTTTCTTCACCTGAAAAACAGGAAGACTAAGACCTATTCCAACCTCTGCTGGGCCATAGTGAGGGCAATGGGCCATACTGAAGTGCTTTAACTATGGAAACACATGGGAATATAAGCTTCTGAAGCATCCACAGTGCCTATCATAGCCCATCATCCACAGGGAAGAGTCAGTGAACATCTGGTGACTTCTACAGAAGATTCTTTTCTGTCTTCATATCCAAGCAGTACTTGTATAACTACAGTCTTTTCCTCTGTGTTCATTCATTTCATACATATATATTTAACAAATATTGAGCCTCTTGTATGTGCCACAGGGCTTGTACTAGGAACAGGGGATACAATGGGACACCCAGTGTCTACAGTAAAATTGTTCTTTTTGTTCTTTCAATGTGTGGTTTGATATATCATCATACAAAGCTTTTCTGAAGGTAAATAAAACAATTTAAGAAAAGACTGTCATCTTCTAACTTCCGTCCCCCATTCTAAAACACTATTTCAGAATGGACTCTGATTATTTCTCATAGGGAGTGTTCTCATTTTGGTCCTGGCTTTTCCAGGCAAAGCTGGGATTTGTTAGAAAAAAGCTTGCTCCTTGTTAAGCAATGAAGCTTGCTCCTTCTTAACCAATGAGAGGAAGCTGCAAAGCCAGGGACTCACGGGTGGCAGGCAGGAGTTCCAGGTGGTTGTGTCGTCACTGCTGGTACTTATGCTGACATTACAGTTGTCCACCTGGGAGGCACTCAGGCCATGGGAAGTCCCAGCATCCTCCAGTTCTTCATTTTGTTGCCGCCGTAGGCTCGCCAGCATCTGTAACTCGGATTCACTCATCTGGCTCGGCTGATAGTTTCGCCAGTCATATTCCTGACCAAGAAAGAGGAAAATAACAAAGGGTCATTTGGCCTTTGCTAATTCTATGGCTATTAACAATGCCACAGCCTTAACCCCTGCAGCAGCTCCCCAATTGACAGAGGCACAAATCCCTAACATGCCTCCATGCGCTACCTGCCCCATCCATTATACCGCCTCCTGTCTGCTTGCTCCTCACAAGCCAGCCACTCTGTCCTTCATTAAGGTCCTCAAAAGCATCAGAGTCCTGTCTGCCTTAGTCCTGTGCACATGCAAGTCCCCTCTGCCTCGTGTTCTGGGTAATGCTTAGGCTCCCTTCAGGTCCTCAATTATGTATCACTTTCACAGGGAAGCCTTTCCTGACAACCATAAACTGGGTCAGCTCCTTTATGATGCCCTCTCAGAATCTTAAAATTTTCACTTTTAGCATTAATCACAGTTGCAGTGATGGAATTGTTTCCGGAGTTGGCAGGTTTGCTATGAGCTCTACAAGGGCAAGCACCATGACTGTTTTGCTCTCACTGCCTTTCCTAGGTCTGGTGCCTAGTAGGTACCCAACCAGTTTTTGTAGATTAAGTAAATAAACAAAAACTAAAAGTAGTTTTTTTTAAAACATTTGCCATTTTAAAAAGCACAGTTTATGAGTGAATTGATGAATTTCATCATTGTAAACATAAATGACCAAATTTATTCAACTTGCAGTACGATTGAGAATGACTAGTATTGGTAAAAGCCATCAAATAAAATTTGAATGTAAGATGGGAACCTGTAAGGTCTGAAAGCCTGGAAGATCTCATAGCTCCAACCAAGGTGGATTCACTGTATATGTCATCTATCAGGTACTTTTTGAAACATACTACTACTATAGATCTTTAGATGGTAGTATAAATATTATTTCACAGTATAGGTGGAAATTGGCATATAGAATTTTCCCTTTCTTTCTGGCATAAACTAGATTTGACAACAAACATTAATTTCAACATTACTAAAATATTAGCATCACATACGAGCAGTGTGATTTACATCCAGAACTGCCATATAACTTAAAAGCAATTTGAACATTTTCTTATACATCTGGAAACACTGGTTGTACTAACAAGGATTTTTTTTTCCAAGACACCCTAGAATTTTTAAGATATTTATATCTCTACATACACTTTCTTGGAGGACTCTCTGGCTTCTTTTCTGCCTCATAGGAATGTAAAAAGTTAAAAAATATATAATTTTGAAAAAAATTCTTGGAGTTCCTATGACATTAAATGCTTTATAATAAAGCATTATTATCATCATAATTTGGGGTTTATAAAAGCTTGTTATCTGATAATGTGATGTGGAGACTTCCTAAAAAGTTGCCACTGGAAACTCAGTTAAATCCTTATAGTTCATGGCACAAGCAGCTTGGCACTGTGAGGAGCCATGCAATCTTTAATAGACATTTCATGAGCACTCAATATGCTTTCAGAGTTCTTGGGGGCAACATAGGTATCATAATAAGAAGAATAAAATTTATATCCCAATGAAAAATGCAAAAGTGAATAAGGAAACAAATAATTTAAATTCAAAAGAAGTAGTTGAGGGGACAATAAACACATACAAAGATGTTCAGCATCCTTGTTATTAGAGAAATACAAATCAAAACCACAATGAGATACCATTATACCCATTAGGATGGTTACAATAAAAAAGAGACAATAACAAGTGTTGGCAAGGATGTGGAGAAACTGAAACCCTCATACAGTATTGGCAGAAAAGTAAAATGGTGCAGCCACTTTGGAAAACAGTTTTGGCAGTTCCTCAAAATGTTAAACAGGTGAGTTACCATGTGACCCAGCAATTCACTTCTAACCTTATACCAAGAAAACTGAAAACATATGTTCACACAAAACTTACACACAAATGTTCACAGAAACATTATCCATAATAGCCAAAAAGTGAAAACAACCAAATATCTATCAACTGAGGAATGGATTTTTGTTTATTCACATAATGGAATATTATTCAGCCTAAAGAGTAATGAAGGGCTGGATGAACTTTGAAAATATTATGCTATTTGAAAGAAGCCAGGCACAAAAGACCACATATTGTGTGATTTACTTTATATGAAATGTCCAGAATAGGCAAATTCACAGAGACAGAAAGTAGATTAGAGGATGGCTGGGCTGAAGGAAAGGGAAACGGGAAGTGACTGCTAGTGGGTATATGCTTTCTTTTTGGAGTGATGAAAATGTTCTGAAATTAGGTCAAAATGATGGTTACAGAATCTTGTGAATATACTAAGAACTCCTGAATTTCTTACTTTAAAAGAGTGAATTTTATTGCATACAAATTATATTTCAATTAAAAAAAGCAGCTTGGTAATCAGATGTGAACATGAGAATACCAGCTGCTTGATTTTAGCTGCAGCAGTGAACAAGTAACTTGCTGTTCTTCAGTTTTTTGGTCAAGAAGTGGGATTAAGCGTTCTAATGTGTCACACGGGTATGTTAGTTGGCTCATCATTGCCAATACATACTTTTACAATGAAAAAGACATTTTATTTTAATTTTCACAATTTTTCTTAAGAAGAAAGCCTTAATATGTACTTCATATGATTAAATCTTTCGTTTGATTTACTTATTTAATCCACAAGGCTGTACTGTGCCTGAAGAACAACCCTGGGTTCTAGGAGAGAAGAATAAGAGGGGATGTGGCAGTGATTAAGCCAGACAAATCTAAGCCTGGGCCCTAGTTCCACCAATTGCCAGCTATAAATGACTAGGAAAATTACCTAACCTCTCTATGCATCAAATTCTTCATCATGGGGACCACAGTACATACCTCACAGGATTTTTGGTGAACTAAATGAAATAATATTACATCGAATGCTTAGTAGAGGCACCTGACAAACAAATATACTAGGGAGTCTCCAAATGTATTATTTGTGTATTATTTGTACTTTTAATGGAAAATGTTTGAATGTGTACTTTGTAATATATGTTTATTTATGAATTAAATATATGTATGACTATTTTAAAATCATATGTAGAGTACAAAACATACACAAAAATGGAATTAAAATGCTTAGGATTAAAAAGACAAAATTATTTTCAATTTTTCTTCCTGAATCTGAATGGGTTGTCTTTGGTACACACTTTTAGGGATGAGCACAGCCCTCTTAAGAGACCACTGAGTTGGCAGTCAATACATACAGTCCCTGTTATTATTATTTTTTCTGCTCATTTTCTCTGTCCCCCTTCTTCCAGTCTTTCATTCATTCTGTAATATGCTAGGAACTGGGAGCATAAAGAAAACAAGACATACTTCTGTCCTCATAGAGTTCACAGTCTACAAAGGGAGACTTGAGAGGTATTATATAACTGGAATTCTAATGTACTGTGAGAAATACAACAACAGAGGTATGAGTAAGATGTCTGCGGAATGCAGCACAGATGTGACTAACCGCCCAGTGGAATTATAGAAAATCTCACAGAAGTCTAAGGTGGCATTTGAGAGTAATTAAATTTGTTAACAAATGGAGTTAGTGGCCTTCAGAAGGACTCCCACCACTGGCAGGCAGTATTGAAGCTGAGGCTGAAGGAATAGGTAGCTGGGATATTCCCTATATTCCACTGCAATAATGGAAATAGATTGATTCATTAATTTATTCTGTAGAAACTTACTGAGACCCTATTATGTGCCAGGCACTGTTGATCTATATTTGCTTAAAACTCTGCATTTCCATGATTTTATTTCATACAACAGCAAAATGTATTCTGACAACACCTTGGAAGGGGCAGCCAAAATCCAGTAGAGAGAAGAAAGCAACTTTCCCCAGCATCACTAATAAAGCAACTGGTGGTGGAGTCAGGTAATTAACTTAGTCTTTCGAAATGTTTTTGATTTGCAATCTCTTAAATCATTTCAAAATCACCAGAAAGGCTAAATCATTTATTCGTTATTTTTAAAAAGCTTTGCAATAAAGTCTTTGCATTAAAGTGGACTCCAGCACAAGATGTTATCTAACTAAATTACACCACTGCTGAGAGGCAAAGTGGCTTATGTAATACTATCTCTGAAAGGCTCAAAATGTTATGTATAACTCAATTTCATCTCAAAATATCCTTGTAGGAAAGAGGGGAGACATTATCAATCAGATTTGTCCTGGGAACGAGGCAATGGTCTGAAGGCTATACACAATTCAGCTGTGCTCAGATTCGCAGGCCAGTCCTTCGCTCTCCAAGCCATTCAAGTCATTCGTTTTCACTGATCTTTCTCTAGACATTATTGGGAGCCTAAACCAGTGAAGTTACAAAGACGATTAAGATATGGCCTTGCTTTCATACACCCTACATCTATCAGGGCAATTGAGAGCTATAAAGAAGGAATTCCAAAATAAGGTAGTATATGTTGAGGTATAGTATTAATGATCACATAGGTCCTTGATAATGATTAAAAGGAAAACTGATAACTCCAGCAAAAACATAAAACATATCAAACAGAAACAACCTTTCAACTTGATGCCCTTCTCCCAATCTATTCCTTAAGCTGCTAGGACAGAATAGTTTAATCAATCAAATATCTGATGATAGAAGTTTGGGAGCCTCAGATAGGAACCAGTTCTGCTAAACGTTGGGTGACACAAGGCTAAATCTACAGTGGAGGTGTGGAGAAAAATGAGACATGGCCATGGGATAAGATCAGACCAAGAACCTCACTCTGTTCTTTATGGGTTGAAGAGGAAGAAAATTGGGAGAAAGCTGGGATGTTACTTTTTTTCTGGAGCCTATAAAATCTGTGAGACTCTTTCAGTATCGGGCTTGCATTGTGACAGTGCCTGATAGTCATGGCCCAGGAGACATGATGTTGCAAAAACTTTTAATACAAGGACTATCAAACAATATCCACCTTTGTATTTTTAAAAAATTATTCCCAGTGTAACTTTTAAAAAAAGCACTACTACAAAGGAAATGGTGGCTTAACTTAGGATATATTATTAAAAACAACATAAGAGAAGGGAGATATACAAAATGGTCTGGCATTTCAGAAAAGAGAAAGACCATTTTGTGGAGGATCAGTTAAACCTTCATAAAGGATGGAGGAGATGGTCCCTAAGAAGGGGCTTGAAGGAGAAGGAGGGCAATATGGCAGCAAGTTCCAACCATCAGGCAGAAAAACAGGGGGCAACCTGGAAGTAGGGAGCTTGTGTTCATATCAAATAATTAAATAGACTATCAAGTAATACTTATACATTACTGTTCCAGCAATGAAGTCAGTAACACTGTTCCAAAGCACCAAGGATAAGAATACCTATAATTTATTCTAAACCTTAAGAGACCAAATGGCTTCCCTTTCCCTGCCCAAGTTTTATTAAAAGTCTAAGATTCTACCAAAAGATATATTCTTAATAGCTTCCAAATGGAAATTGCCCACGTGCCCATCAACAGTAGAACGGATACAAAAAGGATGATACAATCACACAGCGGAACACAATACAGTAGTGAAATGAGTGATGTATTGAATCTCATGAACAAAATGCTAAGTGAGAGAAGCCAGACACAAAAGAGTACATATTGGTAAAATCAAACATGGGGATAATTAGTTGTGAGGAAGGAATAGTGACAGGGAGGGAGCACAATGGGGCTTCTGGGGTGCTGGTCTTGCTCTTTCTTGATCCAGAAGATGGTTACATGGGTGTGTTCAGTTTGTGAAAACTCATCAACATATAGGCTTATAATATGCACACTTCTCTCCAATCAACAACAAAGTCTAAGGCTCACTTGTGAATCACTGGAAAATTCAATCTAAACAGTCTCAGCAGGGGCAAAAAAAGCATTTTGTAAATGCACCTGGGAGCCAGTATCACTGGTGGTTTGAAATTTATATTTATTAAAACTTTATAGCTGTCATTAGAAAGTTCTGGAAGATGTTTTTGGACCCCAACACGACAGTAGGAAAAGTACTAGAAGTCCGTTTTCCAAAGCTAATTTTAAACTTTAACTGCCATTTGAATTTGAGGATTAATCTCCTCTCTATTGCTATTTGCAGACAGTGTTTAATCTCCACAGTGACATTTTAAATAATAGGTGATGGTAAATTAATGTTCCAGGGCATCTCTTCACTAGCATTCCTGAAAATTTGTTTCAGATTCTTGAGCTAGGCATCACACCCAAGAGTTTAACCTGATTCATTGGGGATGTAGGCCCAATAACAAAAGGAATGGAGAGAAGACAGTAGCCACAAGCACAAGCTGTAAGTGACACATATTTGTGCACATAGTTCATTCACAATGTATGGTAGCTTTTAGCACACGTCTCTACCATGCAAAAGAGTAAATTAAAACTTAAAGACCAAGCCACAGCACAACTTGAAAAATTTTACTAAATTTAAGGGATGCTATATTGAGTTACATAGCAGGAATCAGGGGTTAGGCCATAACCAGCTGGTCAGAATCTAGATCGTGTGCTATGTTCATGGCAGGCACATGGACCTAGGCATAACCAGACTTGATGCTGCCTTTGAATTATCTGTCATAAGCATTTTAGAATGTGACCCTGAAGACATTTCATAAGCCTGGCTCAACTCATACTTCATTAACTATGCACATCACTCACTTAAGAATGTCTCAGGTAGAGGATTCTTGGGTAATTAAATCAACTGGTGGCAAAATTCCTTGTAAAGAGATAGATAAGTTTCCATCTCACACATCTCTCTCTTCTTTGGGGAGGAACATGCATGAAAGGTTTTGTAAAAAGTATTTTTATATTGATGTGCTATATTTATATAGAATAACCTTTTACTCTATGACCTAAATAGAAATATACTTCCATACATTTTGCTGTGATAGCTTGCTAATTTTCAGAAAGAATTCTCTGACAAATAGAACTGAACTCTTCTTACTAACCTTAAAGTGAATTGAAAAACAAATTTTAATTTTCCCACACCTATCTTCTGAGTTCAGGGTACGTTTCAAGCTTAACAATGAACTATACACTAGAAGGAATATAGTAAAATCAAATTGAATAGGTTTCATACTATATTCAAGGATATGCCATCTATGGGGCATATCCTTGTAGCCTTGTACATGGGACAAGCATAGTAGCCATTCAATAAATAGTAGTTTAAGATATTATTTAAAGAACCAGCAGGAAAATTATTACTGAGACTGTTTACAGAAATGAAAATAGAGGAGGTAAGCCAACTGATATGTCTGGAGTGGGAAGAAGATAACTTTAAGTAAGCTTGAACTGTTTTAGAATGTAAAGCTTTGGTTGAATAATGACAGATATACCAACATTTGTGTGTGCTTTTGCATATTAAAATACTTTAAAGCATAAAGTGGCAAGAGAAGTTAAGTTGTCACATGATCATGGAATTTTTTTCAGTGGCCTCTAATTGGGGGTAGCAGCCCATTGTGGTGGAAGGTGCCCTGGCTTTTCTGTCCCTAACTCCTGGATTTGACACTGCTTTGTCACAATCTAGACAACAGTGAGGTGGAGTCTTTCTGCTTCCTTGTCTGTCAAACAGGAACAATAAGGCCTCTTGTGAGGGTTGGAGATAAAGACGAGATAAAGTAAGGAGCACCTTGTAGAAGGCCTGGCATATGGGAGATACCTCAAACCATTAAAGTCACATAAAAGCTTCTGAGTCAAGGACTTCAGATCTCAGTGCTTTTAGGAAATACACTCAGCTTAGTACCTTTTCCATGAAGAGGTGAATACGACTTGCTCCTATTTAAAACCTGGAAAACCAAGACAGCAGAGAAGATAAATGTCTTCAATAAACATTTGATGAGTAGGATGCTAACCTTAGCACTAGAATATTAAAGAATTGACAGTGAACCATCATAGTGTTGGCTAAACAGCCAACTCATACTTCTGATAGCACCTTAATGTCTGTCAATTCTTTCTAACTACAATTTCTGAAACTTTTGAGAACTTGAAATTTCTCCTCTTCATTAGAATAATGGGCGCATTCTTTGCATACCAAGCTGCTCAGAAATGGAGATATCAAAATGTCTTAGTGACTTCTGCTATTCCATACCATTACCCAAAACTTGAACCATAATTCCATTTTACTTATTTAAAAATACTTCTACTCCACACCGTTTTGCCTTTGCAACCATTACATTAAACATTAGCTACAAAGAAAATGAAAGAAACAAACCGTTCTGTAGCACAGCAAGGCTTCAGTCTGAAAAATATTTAAAAAGAAAGCAGACGGATAGGAACAAGTTACACCTGGAAAATTTCTATGCCTAATTCAAATACTTTTACTGGTAGTGGAAATGTTATTTAATCACCAAATTCTGCAGTTTCAGCAATATCCCCAGCAGTGCACTGACAGACAAAACTGAGATAAGGACCTTGTCTTTTCTGAGACAAGAAATGAGTGCAGTTTTGACAAAACATCAAATATCAGACTGTTTTCCAAAAGCTATTGGTAGGAGTGTCCCACTTAGTAAAGGAAACATTGTCACCATGGTTAGCATTACGGTTTATGAACTGCTACTAGTTCTGCCCAAATTCAATTCAAGACCTCAAGCAGGAAGCTACACATCTGCAACTTAGCTGTGTGAACAAGGTAGACACACAGAGGGTGGCCTCTGGGGAATGATCAGAGAGACACTGCTTCCTGCTTATAAATAAATATTTTTCTCTCTTTAGGGTATCCCTGAGAACATGCCAATATGTTACCTGGCAGAAGGCACACAGAAATTCACTCTGTTAGCACTTGATTCAACTATAAATAGCGAGCAGGAAGCACACAACCACAGAGCCACCACCCTTACAGAACAGTATCTGTAATTAATTTATGGAATTTTATGAATTTGAAAAGGTTTCATTTGCTTTAGAATGCCAGTCATACTGGTTTATATTTCTGCCTAACCACTCAGCAAAAGGTAGAAGAAAGTACACTTCAGATTAGGGGCTAGGTGTTCTACATGTGCTATCTAATTTTACACTCAAAACAACCCTGTGGGACAGGTATTATTTTCTCCATTTTATAGATGAGGTAACTGAGGCTCAAGGACATTAAGAAATGTGTCCAAGGTTGCATAGATAAGAAAGAACAAAGCCAGGACTCAACTCCAGGCCTGTCTGATTCCAGCTGGTGCTCTGAGCCATGGTGTCCACTGCTTTTGACTTTTCAGTCATGGAGAATGAAAATGTAGATAGCTTTGACAGAGGGTTCTGTTTGGGGAAGGCTGTTTATCAAGTGACCCAGGGCAGCATGAGGCCAGTGGGCACATGTGGTAGAAACTGCTAAAGGAGGGAGAACCACCCCTAAGTGAACCTGCACTGTTGGCCAGGGCAATGAACATATGTCTAACACACAGGGTGACCTGACTCTGAAACAGGCATTTTGAAATAATGCAATGTTGTTGTAGCTGAAGGGAGAGAAGGGTCAGAAAGACATTTATGGATTCTTCAAACAATGGGGTATTGTTGGAAAAACAGTTGCAAATGGCCAATTTGAGTGGCAAATGGGAAGAGAGACAGATGGCTTCAACAAAGAGTATTATATACCCTAGAAAAGGCAGAATTTTATATAATGAAACAATGCTTTAAAAATACTAAAATAATTTACAAATTCATTTTTTCTCTAAGTTTATAGAGCACAAATTGCAGAGACTTTTATTACTTTAAAAAATGTGATGATAGATTTTCTCCAATACTGAGTTCAAGTATATCAGGGCAGAAATGAAACTAATTCTTTTACATTATCCAAAGGAAATAGCTTGATAATTAAAGGGAAAAATGTTCTCACACTATTCTATGGCCTAAAATATATTCAAAAGTGTCCTTCCATAATTCAGTTTTGATTTTCAAAAATGGAGATGTGAAGGTTAAAGTCAAAAGTTACATGGCTCATTTTACAATTCTTTTCCTATTAAGAGTCATGTCTCTTTTTTTCCTAAAGAGAATACCTGAATTTATAATTGGTAGCATATTTGGTCTTTCTTATGAAACTAAGCATTCTTCAGTAAGCTCAAACGTTTTCTGGAGCTACAAAGCCTGTTACATAAGTCTTTTGTTTGTTTGTTTAAAGAAACACATAATGACATTTGCCAGTTTAAAATGATTCGTTCAAAATTGTTTGAATACAGTTATACGTGGGAAAAAGTTTAATTACCAGCTATCTACATGGTTGCAATATTACCCAGAGGGTTGTACTTCTTTCTTAATTAAAAATATTTGAACCTAATAATAGATAACTCTATTAAAATATGAATAAAACATTGCAAGAACAAGTTTACCAAGCAGTTAGCAAATCATTTTCAGTAAGCATTCCTTAAGAATTACTAGTACTCTTCCATATCACGGGATTAGGACAGTTCTCTTGTATCTCCTTTTGTAAGAGTCTTGTTTTCCTTTGTCTTCAAGTTGCTTCACATTGGCACTTTGCAAGAGCACAGATTTTCAATGGGATGTCTACTTACAATTCCTGATTGCAGTACCTTGATTGCTAAGTTGATGGCTAAGTTCCTTCCACGGTCTTTCACAGTACTTATCATGGTTTATAATTAATTCACGAACAATTTGTTTATGTCTCCCTCCCAACAGACATGAGGAAAGAGGCCTTATCTGTCTTAGTCAACTGTTACATGTCTAGCACCTGGGAGAATATCTGGCCTGGTAGGTGCTCAATAGAAAAGGAGATGTTCTTACTTATCCAGAAGTAGAGCCAAAAGAGCTGTATTCCATCATCTAGAGGGCCTTTATTTTAGAGACACAGCTTAGGTGATAGAAATCACCAACATGTTAGTGCTCTAAATATATGAACTACAATGCTAGCCAGCAAAGATGATTTTGTACCTACATTCATAGTAATATTAGAAAGACTTCTAGCCCCACAATCTTTCTCAAAATTTTCTTCTTGCATCAAGGACATTTCCTATGACTCACACTAATAGTATCCTTCTAGGCCTGACTGGACTTATGATGTCTGTGTTAGAGTTCAATACCAGAGCTACAATAGTCAAAGCATTAAATCTTAACTACCATGAAATAAAGAAAAACTTCCATTCAAATTAAGTCCATTTGTGGGGGAAATCAGGCAAGAAAAAAGAAATAACAGGCATCCAGACTGGAAAGGAAGAAGTAACCTATCTCTATTTGCAATGACATGATCTTGCATATAGACACACCACATGAAATTAAAAAAAAAAAAAAACTACTAGAAGTAATAAATTCACCAAGGTTTCAAGATACAAAATCAACATACAAAAATCAATTGTATTTCTATACATTAGCAATGAACAAATCAAAATAAAATTAAGAAAACAATTCCATTCACCATAGCATCAAAAAGAATAAAACACTTAGAAATAAAAGATGGCAATATTTCCCAAACTGATCTACAGATTCAGTGCAATCCTTACCAAAATCCCAGCTGCCTTTTTCACAGAAATTGACAAGGTGATCCTCAAATTCATGTGGAAATGCAAGGGACCCAGCATAGCAAAAACAATGAAGAAAAGAAAGAGCAAAGTGGAAGGATTCACATTTCTTGATTTCAAAGCTTACTATAGAGCTACAGTAATCAAGACAGTGTGGTATTGGCATATGAATAGGTATATAGATCAATGGAATAGAATTGGGAGACCAGAAAAACAATTCTTACATGCACGGTCAATTTAATGGGGAAAACATAGTCATTTCAAAAAATGGTTCTGGGACAACTGGATATTTATGCAAAAAAAAGAAAAAAAAATAGGTGGACCCATCCCCCAACACCACATATGAAAAATTAGATCAAAATAGATCATAGAAATAAACTTAAAAGCTAAAGTTATAAAATGCTTAGAAGAAAACACAGGAATAAATCTTTGTGGCCTTGGATTAGGCAGTTGTTTCATAGCTACAATACCAAGTGCACAAGCAACAGAAGAAAAAAAAATAGGTAAACTGAATTTCATCAAAATTAAAAACTTTTGTGCTTCAAAAGACATCATAAAGAAATGCATAGAAAACCCACAGAATAAAAGAAAATACCTGCAAATCATATATCTAATAAGGGACTTTTATCTAAAATAAATATAAAGAACTCCTACAACTGAACAATAAAAAGACAACCCAATTTAAAAATAGGCAAAGGATTTGAATATGCATTTCTCCAAAAGAGATATGCAAATGGCTAATGAGCACATGAGAAGATGCTCAACATCATTAGTCATGAGGGAAATGGATATCAAAATTACAGTAAGATACCACTTCACACCCACTAGAAAGGCCTTAATGTAAAAAAGAGACAAGAAACATTGACTAGGACATGGAGACACTGGAACCCTTGTGCATTCCTGGTTGGAATGTAAAATGGTGCAGCTGCTTTGGAGAAAGTTTGGCATTTCCTCAAAAGTTAAACATAGAGTTCCATATGACCCAGAAATTCCACTCCTAGGTGTATATACTCAAGAGTATTGAAAACATATACCCAGGTGAAAACTTGCACACAAATGTTCATAACAGTATCATTCATAACTGCCAAAAAGTAGACACCACTCAGATGTCCATCAACTGATAAATGAATAAACAAATACGGCATATCCATACCATGGGTTCAGGTGTAAAAAGGAATGAAGTGATGCAACATGGATGAACCTTGAAAACAGTATGCTAAATGAAAGCGGTCATACACAAAAGGCCACATATTATATGATTCTATTTATATGAAATGTCCAGAATAGGCAAATCCATACAGACAAAAAATAAATTAGTGGTTGTCAAGAGTTTATGGGGAGGAGTAATGGGGAGTAACTACTACTGGGTATGGGGCTTCTTTTGGGATGCTGAAAATGATCTAAAATTAGATAGTGGTGATGGTTGCACAATTCTGTGAACACACTAAAAACCAGTGAATTGTACACTTTAAGAGGATGAATTCTATGTTGTGTGAATTTAGTCTCAATAAAGTAGTTATTTTTAAAAAGTCACCCCATGGGTCTCTGGGATCTGGGGAAAAATCCCTTTGTGAGTTAGTAAGCATACAGCACTCTGAGGAAACTCATTTTCATAGATTCTTAGCTGCAAATACCAAGTGGAGAAAATGCTGTTGTCTAAAAGGTGTCTATGGAAGAACACTCCATTCTCATTGTAAATTTGCTTTGAAATGAGGCGCACTGCTTTATGACTTCAATTATTTTGTATCCTGTTAAACTAAGATGATCACATTCACAAATGTGAGCCATAGATGGTAATGATCATGTGGGCCGAGATACAACTTTTTTTTTTTTTTTTTTTTTTTTTTTGGGACAAGGTCTTGCCTGTCATCCAGGCTGGAGTGTAGTGGTGTGATCATGGCTCAGTGCAGCCTTGAACTCCCGGGCTCAAAAATTCCTCCTATCTCAGCCTTCCAAGTAGCTGGGACTACAGGTGCATATCATCATGTGAAAAAAAATTTTTTTTCTTTATTTTTTTTTTTTGTAGAGAAGAGGTCTTACTCTGTTGACCAGGCTGTCTCCAACTCCTGGGCTCCAGTGATCCTCCTGCCTCAGCTGCCCAAAGTGCTGGGATTACAGGTGTCAGCCACCACACCTAGCTGAGACACAACATTTTATTGGTCTGAGTTTTGATACTGAGTTCAAACTTCTCTGCACGTATGGGAAACAAGGCCTTTATACCTTTAACCCCTCAAAGATTAAGTTCCTTCCCCTTCTTCATCCCTTTGAAATGATTGCTCTGAGTCAGTCTCCTTAATGTAAAAAGGAATGAGTATTCTCATAGTGTTCTTTTGAGGAAGAAGAGACATACCAGGCTTGTGCTTTGTGGGTTCTGGAAACTGTCTTATCAGAAAAGCCTCTTAAATGAAGATAACAGGTGAGAGTAAGTCCCTGGCTCTTCCTCCAAACTTTGGTCTCTTTGTTCCTTTTATTATTTCCTGGTATTATTAGAGAGAACTATTTTTTAGGTAGTGTACTTTGTTGAGTACTTCAAGTTCATTTGTGCCTGAAGTTTCCAAACTTATCTTTGTGCACTGGTTCTACTTCTAAAGAAAAAATAAAAAGATCGAAAATCATTAAGTTTTTGGATATACAGGATGACAGACTCTATCTAATAGAAGGTAGCGGACAAGAAATTAGGGAGGAACCTAAGTGGAATGCTTCTCAAAGACTTGCTTTGTTTCTGTTTTTGGCAGCCCAGTATTGGCTGCAGTCAAGTGAAACAGTACCATAGAATAAATCTATAAGGCTAGTCTATTAGCTACACTCAAATTCATTAGCATAACCAAAGGAAAAAAATTACAATTAGGTGGAGCAAGAACGTTTGTTTTACAAAAGTTTTCAAAAATGAAAAACATGCAAAAAATTACTGACAACTTTCATCCTAAATCACCACAAAGCAAATACATTTTCACTAGATTAAGTGATTTACTATTTTCTCATGTACACAAACACATACAAAGACAAGCGCACACATGCATGTGATCGAAAAAGAGGAACACATTTCAGTTCTATCTTTGGATGTTTCTTGACAGAGGCATCAGTTCTACAAGACTTAACCCATGTTTATGCCGCATAGCAGGCTGGATATGGGCAACAGTTCTAGAGTCAGTATCTAGATTCAAGTTGTCCCTCCTCAACTAACTAGCTGTTGTCCTTGAACAAACTGCATAACCATTCTAAACTTAAGTTTCCTCATCTGAAAATGATGTGCGAATAATGGCAGCCCTTATCTTGCAGGGTTGCTGTGAGGATTAAGTGGAGTACTTCATGGAACAGGGCTTGGCACAGTGACTGGCACATGATCAATGTTCACAAAATATTAGCCACTTCTATTTTGCTGATGATAGTGATGAATATATCTACTACCTATGCCAGGTAACAATTAATCCACTCTAACTTGCTTAGAACATAATTGAACCAAAACTTTACAATGCAACACCCACAGAATATTTAGGACATGAAACATAAAGAAAATCTTTAATGTTTTAAAAAATGGAATATACATGTCCTTTGTTCTGCATAGCCTCATTTGTTTTCTAGTTTCTAAGTGCAGCTTATAGGGGAATTGAAGGAAGAAAAGTACTAATATAGGAAGGAAAAACTCAATCTGATGGACACGAATACAGCCACCAAACTAGCTGAGGGATTTATTCGATGACACTGCTTTACTGTTAACCTTCACTCATATCATTTATTATTTGGGGAACTGCTGTAGAGAGACCAGAAAGTGAATAGAATAATGATGTTTTTACGGCTCCTAATGTAGATTGTTATTGAAAATTTGTCAATTTTACTGGCAAGCTTTTTGCTGAAAAATAAGATCATCATTTATAATTTGCAGGCAGGGATAACTACAAATTATGGGAAGTAACTAGAAAATAAAATAACTGCTATGATGAAAATTACATAATTATCTTTCTCATTAAAAACATGAGGTATTCTATTATCCTTGGGATGTGCAGTAGACTCTTTAACAGCTGCTGTTACCAAACTAAAACACATCAGAATAAGAAAGAAAATACAATACTGATCACCCAAATGATGAAAAAGAGATACTGCTAAAAACATGTGTGCAACAGAACGGAACACAGCAGGATGCATTGCCAGCATCTGTAAACCACACGGAACCACTTACAGATGCTTCGGGGATCGAGCTCAGCCTTTCCCCTGAGATTTCTTTCAGGGAGGTTTTGTTTAGTGAAGCTGGCACTTGCTGGGCTGGTAGGTCCTTCGCTTTGATTACAGGGTCTGGAGTTTTCTGATAGGATCCACACCTTCTTCCAGTTGGAGAAAAGCATGTTGTAGGCAACAAACTCATTTGAAAGTTGTTTCTATCTATTTGCTCTGCCGAGGAATCCTGGCTTTCTGTTGCTCCTGCTTCTGTGTAGGCGCTCTTTAGATATTCCTTACTTGTCCGCTTTGCAGCCTCCCCCAGCAGGCTCTCTGATGTTAACTGAATTAACTCCGAAGGACCAGTTGTTGGGCCTCGAGAACCCTGGATACTGTGGTCACCCTATGTTGGGGAACAAAGTAAAAATCATTTTGAGCAGAAATTTGCAGTGAATAAGTTACTGAGTACAAGTTCTTAATAAATTCATATTTTCTATGAATAAAGCAAAAGCACGTATATGTAGATTTTACTTTAATCGGCAAAGAAAAACATGAGTAACTAAAAGTAGCAATGCAAATAAGTATAAACCATTTGCTAAAATGTCCTGCTATACAGTAGTTGGTCTGGATAAGGCATATTTTTTACTCATGAATAACAAGAGAACATTTAAGAAGTAAAAATGTCTAAAAGAAGAGAATCCAGAGCAAGTCATCTAAAACATCTAAGAATCCTATACTTTGACTTTCTGATAAGTTAACTCCATGGAAAAAGAAATAACTAGAACTTACGGTATTTAGCCTACTTAAGCAGAGAAATGGTACTCTATTAATAAATACAAGTGGGCCTAGGGAAGCATTTTTACCTTATTGTAGGGCAGTTTTGTTTTTCAAGAGCAATAGATAATGGAACATGTTTTATAAAGTATTTTTCTTACTGAAAATTTTAGTTTTAGAAAGGTATTTTTCCACAAAATGTGAACCTCATTAAATATAAATACTTGGAAAGCTGACAATGAAAGCTACAATAATTTTACAAGTCCATAGTTCTGTGATTATCCATAGAAATGCAAAAGTTTAAATTTAAAAAATCTGATAAAGGAAGAATTACAAACATGAAATCAATGGTAATGAAAGTAGATAATGAAAATGAGAAATGTAGTGCTATTTCAATTGATAGATTTTTATGTTATAAAATAATACATTTAAACTGTGTGATCACTGCATGTACTTGTCATGGTAGATTCTTCCAATTTGACTAATTTATTTAAATATATATGGTGGGGCACAGTGGCTCATGCCTGTAATCCCAGCACTTTGGGAGGCCAAGGCAGGTGGATCACCTGAGGTTGGGAGTTCGAGACCAGCCTAACAAACATGGAGAAACCCCGTCTCTACTAAAAAAAATACAAAATTAGCCGGGTGTGGTGATGCATGCCTGTAATCCCAGCCACTCGGGAGGCTGAGGCAGGAGAATCGCTTGAACCCGGGAGGCGGAGGTTGCAGTGAGGCGAGATCGCACCACTGTACCCCAGCCTGGGCAACAAGAGCGAAACTCCATCTAAAAACAAACAAACAAACAAACAAAAAACAACCAACCAAACAAAAAATATAATAAATGGATGTGAAATGATAAACTTAGAATAGAGAAAAAACAAAAAAGCAGAGAACATTTTGAAGACATTATTTGGTGTCTAACAATGCGTATCTTAACATTCAGTTTCAGTAAGCTATTCCTTCACCCTTCAATTTATAGACATACAGAACCCAGCATCTAGTTATTTCTAAGGGTTGGCATTTTAAAAACAAATATTTGGGTGACTGATTGGACTGTTCAATTTCTTCCTGAATGTTTGACCATCATACACACTCAACATAATGATTACAATCTCTGGTGAAATCTTCCTTACAGAAGTGAAGCATGGGTAAAAGTGAGAGAGTTTGCTCTCGGTTGGGCAAGGGACAAGGGAGAGATCTACAAAAGCTTTTAATTACAGGGGATCTAGCTTATTCACTATTCTGTCTTCCTTTCTTCCTCATCACGGGCCAAGTTCATCTAGGTGCTACAGATGCTTGGAGTGTAATGATAGACCAGAACATAATCCCTGCCATCCAGGGACTGTATTCTGAAGGCAAAGAGGAGTCACTGTGTGAAGCAAGGGAATGTCACAATGACACACAATAGAAGGCATGGGTACATGTTTATGGCTACTGTTTGTAGAGTGTCTGGGTTGGCTTGTGGAGACAGTAGAACTGGAGGCCAATCAGTAGACTATTGTATTGTTGTTATTAGGATTATTGAGGTGCCTGAATTAAGGCAATGGCAGTGATGATAGAGAAGCTGGACTGGTTTGAGAATTCAAGTCAGTATGTCAAAGGCAAAGTACGTCATACTGAGTAATTCTTGCAGTCTCTTACACAGAGTATGAGATCCCTAACCCCTGCCCTTTTATATTTTTTTCTTCTTGTGAAATGTAGTTGAGATTAGCAGACAACTGTGCTCTCAAGAAAGTTCCAAGGTTGGACTTCAAAAAGCTCCAGGAAATTAAAAGATAAAAATAAAAAATATAAACTTTATTTCTCAACATAAGTTCCACCAAGGTCAAGTCACTTTTGTAAGCCATGATGCTAGCCATTTAGTCCATCCCTAAGAAACTGAGGATGCTGGGAATATAACCACGCCAATGCAGTCTTTTTTAATATTATTAACTGAAAAAAAGGGTGCCTCTTAAAGATTTTTAAGATTATAAAACAAAAAGGAGTCAGAAGGAGCCAAATCAGGGTTATAAGGTGGATACTTAATAATTTCCCAACAAAACTCTTGCAAAATTGACCTTTTTGGATGAAAGGAGTGAGCAGGAGCATTGTCGTGGTGGAGAAAGACTGTGGGGAAGCTTTTGTGGGTGTTTTTCAGCCAAAGCTTCGGCTAACTTTCTCAACCCACTCTTATAATAAGCAGATGTTCTTGTTCTTTCACCCTCCAAAAAGTCAACAAGCAAAATGCCTTGAGCAATGCCCAAAACCATTGCCATGACCTTTGCTGCTGACTGGTCCACTTGTGCTTTGACTGGGCCACTCCCACCTCTTGGTAGCTATTGCTCTGATTGTGCTTTGTCTTCAGGATCATAGTGGTAAAGCCATGTTTCTTCTCCTGTTACAATTCTTCAATGAAATGCTTCAGGATCTTGATCCCACTTGTTTAAAATTTCCATTGAAAGCTCCGCTCTTGTCTGCAGGTGATCTGGGCACAATGGTTTTGGCACCCATTGAGTGGATTGCTTAACTTTAATTTTTCAGTCAGAATTATGTAAGCTGAACTAATTGAGATGTCAAAGGTGTTGTCTATTGTTTCTGCTGTTAGTCTTCATCCTCTTCAATTAGGGCATGAATAAAATTATTTTTTCCTCACAAATTGATGTGGATGGCCTGCCATTGAGGGCTTCATCTTTAACATTGTTTCATCCCTTCTTGAAACAAGTTTGTAAACTGCTGATTTCTTTGGGGGCATTGTCCTCATAAGCTTTTTGCAAGGCAACAATGATTTTACCATTCTTCCATCCAAGTTTCACCATAAATTTGATGTCGGTTTTTGCTTCAATTTTAGCAGAATTCATATTGCTCTGAAAAGGGATTTTTTTCAAACTGATGTCTTATCCTTCCTTAGTGCTCCAAACTAGATTCTGTTCAGACATGTTATAATAAGTTAGTACAAGTTTATTTTGGTGCATTTTTTAAAAATCAATGTATAGTTTTCTCATAATAGGCATTTTCCATTAACTTTTTGAAGTCCTCTCGTACACTTGGGTCTTAAAACCTCTTACAAGAGGTTTTACATTCTCATCAACAATGGGAATGTAAACTAGTACAACCACTATGGAAAAGAGTGTGGAGATTCCTTAAAGAGCTAAAAGCAGAACTATCATTTGATCCAGCAATTCCACTACTGGGTATCTACCCAGAGGAAAATAAGTCATTACACAAAAAAGATACTTGCACACGCATGTTTATAGCAGCATGATTCACAACTGCAAAAATGTGTAACCAGCCCAAATGCCCATCAATCAACGAGCGGATAAAGAAAATGTGATATATATGTATGTGTATATATATGTATATATACATATACACACACACACCATGGGATACCACTCAGACATAAAAAGGAACAAAATAATGGCATTTGCAGCAACTTGGATGGAATTGGAGACCATTATTTTAAGTGAAGTAACTCAAGAATGGAAAGTCAAATATTGTATGCTCTCACTCATAAGTGGGAACTAAACTATGAGAGTGCAAAGGCATAAGAATAATACAATGGACTTTGGGGACTCAGGGGAAAGGGTGAGAAGGGTGTGAAGGATAAAAGACTACACATTGTGTACAGTGCACACTGCTCAGGTGATGGGCGCACCAAAACCTCAGAAATCACCACTAAAGAACTTTATCATGTAACCAAACACCACCTGTTCCCCAAAAACCTATTGAAATAAATAACGAGGAATGACTATAGAAAATGGAATGACTACAGGAAAAAAACTTCAAAATAAAGTAGAGATTTTCCTGTTAAAAATATAATACTGAAATATCTAAAGGAGTAAATTAAAATAATCAATAATACTAAAAAACACCCCTCTCCTAACAAATAGTGTACCTACAGTACACTAAGGATGAGAACTGTATTGTTAAGGATCTTTTATAAACATTTCTTCTTGGTACTCATCCTGGGCATACATTTTCTTTGTCTACACTAGCTTTATCTTCTGACACACACACACACATTTATAACTGATGGAGAAACTTATCTTTCAGTGTTCCAGATAGGGTAAAGAAAAGATGGTGATTGGGTGCCAATCTGTGGGCCCTTGCTTTGTGGCCCAAGTGAAAAAATAAGACAGGTGAAAATATTTCTGCAAATGCAACGGTCCCTGCATGACCTCAGCTGCAGGCCCTGGGCAACCCTCTCTGCTGTAGGCCACTTATGGGGTGAGTTTGTCCTTCCCCACCAGTCTGGGCACCCTAGGATGTTCATATGGTTGAAGAACTCTGCCTTCAGGCAGAAAACTTGAAAGACTGTCAGAGCTACCTGAAAAAAATGCCCAGTGTTCTAAATCACTAGGTAATAAAGTGGTGACTCTTGCAATTTTTTTTTCATAGAGATAAAGAATAAAAGTTTAGTCTTGTCTACAGAAAAAGGTAAACAAAAAATAGAGTAAACACCTCCCAAGTCCTAGTTCTGAGATGGTATTGGTAGAACTAGCATATATGTTTTTTAATTTGGTCTGGTAGCGAGACAGGGCTATGTCTTCTCTAATTTTTTAAAACATTGCAGTTTATTTTCCTGTAATTGTCATATACAATTGGCAGTGGGATTTCTGTGATCAAAAGATCCTCTACTCATTCATTTCCATCATAAAAAATGAAGACATGTTATTTTGTATATGACATAGGTAGAAACTGGAAGTGTTTTCAGTATACATTAATTCAATAGCTATTTATTAAGCTCCTACTCTGTGTGAGGCAATTTTTAGACACTATACAAGATATATAGGTAAGAAGGACAGGGGCACTCCTTCAAGAGGTATAAAGTCTAACAGAGAAATAATACCTAAAAAGTAATAACATCATAAGGTAGAAGATAGTAGATGTCATTTTAGGAATTTCAGATGTACCATTTTGGGAATTTAGAGGGCTGCATGGAAAACTAGATGTTTGCCACATCATTCAGAAAACACCTTAAAACCAGTGCATTTGGTAAGAAGTGTATTTTCCCATCTGCGGTGGGTCAGAGTACAGCCTTTTCTTCCTTCTAGCAGTTTACTCAGGTGGAAAGCATTTCTCTTTGCTTGGCATGAGCAGTGATTATATACATAGAAATATTCATGAGTATGTACATGGACATTCATCTTACATTTTTCCTAAGATATACTCTGGTTTGGAGATCAGCTGAGAAGCAGATGGATTTAGCTGTGTACCCTGGTGAGCATTCTCCTGGTTACACTGCATTTCCACAGTAACACATTTCCATGCTATTTTAAATATATGGAAAGAACAAATAACTGGAGAATCTGGACAGGGTACAAAGGCTTGTTTGCCCTGGCTGCCCTAGAACTACTTATTCTGGTTTCAGATTCCGAAAGAGAAACTGGGATGAATGAGAAAGGCAAGATGACATAGGAGACTAAATTTGAGTAGTGTTTTGATTTGCATTGGGTCAGCTTCTCATTTAGAAAAGAAATATATGGAGAATTTTTAAAAAGTACAGTATTTATTAGGAGTGGGTGCACTGGCAAAACCCTATTCCTCTCTTTGCATTGTTATAAGAAGAAGAGGCATGCTTTTGCCTCTTTAATAAGGTAGAGATGATGTTTATTGATTTCACGTGTGTAATTCATTTGGGCTCAACATGTTCTGGGATGAATTTTTTTCTATATAACATATAAATCTGTTATGTGCATGAGAAGTTAGTGTACCATGATTTGGTTGAAAAATAACCACTTTTCTCCTTTTAGTTTATCATTTAGCTACTGAAAACCTGTACAGCAATTGAATATAATTTGTCAGAGTAGCAAAGAAGTTGTCATGCCACTTTCACATTCCAATCATCTGTTCATCTGTTTCTCAGAAGAACAAATACAAAATCCTTTTGATTTAACTTAATATATATTTTTTTAAAGTCCCAAATCTCTTGAACCATTTGTCTTCTGGGCTCAGAAACATTTGTTTGTTAAATATTCAATCACGCCCCAGTGCCAGGAACATCAATAGAGTTTGCCTGATTAACTGTAGCACAGCATATGTACGCCGAAGATGAGAATGATTTCCCCAAGGAGCCAGCACTTCCTCTACCGAACTACATTTCTTAAAAGGACATGCAGATGGGCATTTGGACAATAATTTCTGGCTACACAAAATGGATTGCTCTTGCTGAGTCGTAATTTTAAAAAGATAATTTTAATGACTCTTGAGGGCCACCTACTTGGAGCAGATGGGACCCAGGCTCTTTGTACCACAACTTTAATGTTGAGTGAATCAGAATAGAACTCTATTTTAGCCTTTGTAAAAGTGGATGATCCTATTTATTTATATTTCAATGGAGTTTTAAATTCAATCCACCATGAAAAAAATCTTATATAACAGTCTTAAAAGTTCTGTAATAAAACACATCTGCAATATTCAAAACACACTTTTAATAGTAGTTTTGAATTTGTAATTGAGATTGAGTCAGCAGGAGTTTTTAGTTTTGTCTATCATGTTAGTAACTAAGTGTGTGGATTGATAGCACCTTTTAGTTGAACAACAGCATTAGCAAACAACAGAGCTAGTATAGGTATACTGTTGTCGACTAAAGAGCACAGTTATTTGCATAAATTCAACTAAAGATAGTCCTAACAGAATGAAAAAAATAATTTCTTCTCTGATGATAACAAGACTGGCAATTCAAATGTATCTTAAATGTTTTCATAACAACCATCCCCAAGAAGTACTTGTGCTTCTACTTGAATTTTGTGGCAAATGATGAAAGTAATACAATTTCCTCTGGGTGACAAAGATAAATGATAGTTGTGTCTTATAATACATTTTATGAGTCTGTAAACAAATAAAATAAAAGGAAGACACCACAGTTTTAAACAAGTAACTAACCTGCAGCATGCCTGATATTAAGAAGGTTTGGCCAAATTATTTTCGTGACATCTTTACCTGTAGCAAATGATACTTTACAGACAAATCATAGCATAAGTTACAGGTACTGTGTGGGAAGGGCACAATCATCGTATGAATATTTTGGGAAAATGATTAGGCTTTTCTAATTTTTCAAGGCAAAACATATTTTTCTGTAAGTTAGACTTCATGTTCTTTTAACTGACAACACTTTAAAGATTTCTTGTGAAAACTACTATCTACAAGCAAATGCTTATCTGCAAGATGTCTATCATTTAGCAAAAATGGTGGAATATTAGATTGCAAATAGACAAGCATTTTTTAAATTATACTTTAAGTACTAGGGTACATGTGCACAACGTGCAGATTTGTTACATATGTATACATGTGCCATGTTGGTGTGCTGCACCCATTAACTCGTCATTTATATTAGGTATATCTCCTAATGCTATCCCTCCCCTCTCCCCTCTCCCCACAATAAGCCCCGGTGTGTGATGTTCCCCTTCCTGTGTCCAAGTGATCTCATTGTTCAATTCCCACCTATGAGTGAGAACATGTGGTGTTTGGTTTTCTGTTCTTGCGATAGCTTGCTGAGAATGATGGTTTCCAGCTGCATCCATGTCCCTACAAAGGACACAAACTCATCCTTTTTTATCCTTTTATATGGCTGCATAGTATGCCGTGGTGTATATGTGCCAATTTTCTTAATCCAGTCTGTCACTGATGGACATTTGGGTTGATTCCAAGTCTTTGCTATTGTGAATAGTGCTGCAATAAACATACATGTGCATGTGTCTTTATAGCAGCATGATTTATAATCCTTTGGGTATATCCCCAGTAATGGGATGGCTGTGTCAAATGGTATTTCTAGTTCTAGATCCTTGAGGAATCGCCACACTGTTTTCCACAATGGTTGAGCTAGTTTACAGTCCCACCAACAGTGTAAAAGTGTTCCTATTTCTCCACGTCCTCTCCAGCACCTGTTGTTTCCTGATTTTTTAATGATTGCCATTCTAACTGGTGTGAGATGGTATCTCATTGTGGTTTTGATGTGCATTTCTCTGATGGCAAGTGATGATGAGCATTTTTTCATGTGTCTGTTGGCTGTATGAATGTCTTCTTTTGAGAAGTGTCTGTTCATATCCTTTGCTCACTTTTTGATGGGGTTGTTTGTTTTTTTCTTGTAAATTTGTTTGAGTTCTTTGTAGGTTCTGGATATTAGCCCTGTGTCAGATGAGTAGATTGCAAAAATTTTATCCCATTCTGTAGGTTGCCTGTTCACTTTGATGGTAGTTTCTTTTGCTGTGCAGAAGCTCTTTAGTTTAATTAGATCCCATTTGTCAATTTTGGCTTTTGTTGCCGTTGCTTTTGGTGTTTTAGACATGAAGTCCTTGCCCATGCCTATGTCCTGAATGGTATTACCTAGGTTTTCTTCCAGGGTTTTTATGGTTTTAGGTCTAACATTTAAGTCTCTAATCCATCTTGAATTAATTTTTGTATAAGGGGTAAGGAAAGGATCCAGTTTCAGCTTTCTACTTATGGCTAGCCAATTTTCTCAGCAGCATTTATTAAATAGGGAATCCTTTCCCCATTTCTTGTTTTTCTGACGTTTGTCAAAGATCAGGTGGCTGTAGATGTGTGGTCTTATTTCTGAGGGCTCTGTTCTGTTCCATTGGTCTATATCTCTGTTTTGGTACCAGTACCATGCTGTTTTGGTTACTGTAGCCTTGTAATATAGTTTGAAGTCAGGTAGCGTGATGCCTCCAGCTTTGTTCTTTTGGCTTAGGATTGTCTTGACAATGCAGGCTCTTTTTTGGTTCCATATGAACTTTAAAGCAGTTTTTTCCAATTCTGTGAAGAAAGTCATTGGTAGCTTAATGGGGATGGCATGGAATCTATAAATTACCTTGAACAGTATGGCCATTTTCACAATATTGATTCTTCCTATCCATGAGCATGGTATGTTCTTCCATTTGTTTGTGTTCTCTTTTATTTCACTGAGCAGAGGTTTGTAGTTCTCCTTGAAGAGGTCCTTTACATCCCTTGTAAGTTGGATTCCTAGGTATTTTATTCTCTTTGAAGCTATTGTGAATGGCTCTCTGTTTGTCTGTTACTGGTGTATAAGAATGCTTGTGATTTTTGCACATTGATTTTGTATCCTGAGACTTTGCTGAAGTTGCTTATCAGCTTAAGGAGATTTTGGGCTGAGACAATGGGGTTTTCTAAATATACAATCATGTCATCTGCAAACAGGAACAATTTGACTTCTTCTTGTCCTAACTGAATACCCTTTATTTCTTTCTCTTGCCTGATTGCCCTAGCCAGAATTTCCAACACTATGTTGAATAGGAGTGGTAAGAGAGGGCATCCCTGTCTTGTGCCAGTTTTCAAAGGGAATGCTTCCAGTTTTTGCCCATTCAGTATGATATTGGCTGTGGGTCTGTCATGAATAGCTCTTATTATTTTGAGATACGTTCCATCAATACCGAATTTATTGAGCGTTTTTAGCATGAAGGGCTGTTGAATTTTGTCAAAGGCCTTTTCTGCATCTATTGAGATAATCATGTGGATGTTGTCTTTGGTTCTGTTTATATGCTGGATTACATTTATTGATTTGTGTATGTTGAACCACCCTTGCATCCCAGGGATGAGGCCCACTTGATCATGGTGGATAAGCTTTTTGATATGCTGTTGGATCCGGTTTGCCAGTATTTTATTGAGGATTTCTGCATCGATGTTCATCAGGGATATTGGCCTAAAATTCTCTTTTTTTGTTGTGTCTCTGCCAGCCTTTGGTATCAGGATGATGTTGGCCTCATAAAATGAGTTAGGGAGGATTCCCTTTTTTTCTGTTGGTTAGAATAGTTTCAGAAGGAATGGTACCAGCTCCTCCCTGTACCTCTGGTAGAATTCAGCTGTGAATCCATCTGGTCCTGGACTTTTTTTGGTTGGTAGGCTATTAATTATTGCCTCAATTTCAGAGCCTGCTATTGGTCTATTCAGGGATTCAACTTCTTCCTGGTTTAGTCTTGGGAGAGTGTAAGTGTCCAGGAAATTATCCATGTCTTCTAGGTTTTCTAGTTTATTTGTGTAGAGGTGTTTATAGTATTCTCTGATGGTAGTTTGTATTTCTGTGGGGTCAGTGGTGATATCCCCTTTATCATTTTTTATTGCATCTATTTGATTCTTCTCTCTTTTCTTCTTTATTAGTCTTGCTAGTGGTCTGTCAATTTTGTTGATCTTTTCAAAAACCCAGCTCGTAGATTCATTGATTTTTTGGAGGGTTTTCTGTGTCTCTATCTCCTTCAGTTCTGCTCTGATCTTAGTTATTTCTTGCCTTCTGCTAGCTTTTGAATGTGTTTGCTCTTGCTTCTCTAGTTCTTTTAATTGTGATATCAGTTTTAGATCTTTCCAGCTTTCTCTTGTGGGCATTTAGTGCTATAAATTTCCCTCTATACACTGTTTTAAGTGTGTCCCAGAGATTCTGGTATGTTGTATCTTTGTTCTCATCGGTTTCAAAGAACATCTTTATTTCTGCCTTCATTTTGTTATGTACCCAGAAGTCATTCAGGAGCAGGTTGTTCAGTTTCCAAGTAGTTGAGCGGTTTTGATTGAGTTTCTTAGTCCTGAGTTCTAGTTTGATTGCACTGTGGTCTGAGAGACAGTTTGTTATAATTTCTGTTCTTTTATATTTGCTGAGGAGTGCTTTACTTCCAGCTATGTGGTCAATTTTGGAATAAGTGCGAAGTGGTGCTGAGAAGAATGTATATTCTGTTGATTTGGGGTGGAGAGCTCTGCAGATGTCTATTAGGTCCGCTTAGACAAGCATTTTGTAACCTTCTTCATCTGCCTGTAACAATGCAAAGCCAAGTCACAAGGACCAAGAGACCTGTGACTTTTTCAGAGAAGAGCTTCAACAGATAATAACAAAGACATGTAGATGTGAACAGCCTAAAAAGATTACTCATACAGAGTAAATATTAATTTGCCTGATAGGTATACAGAGTATGTTATGTTCTAACTCACAATACATAGGAATAAAAATGCAAGGCAATATATTCAAAACAGAGTCTTTTCATTTTTTCCCAACACATAAACTAAAATTTAAAAGTATCTAAAGACTACATGGAAATATAAGAAGACCACTGTGGACTAAATACTCCCTTCCACTGTGTGTACATAAGTGTGCGTGAGAAAGCAATTAAAAATCATTACTTGGCCAGACGCGATGGCTCATGCCTATAATCCTAGCAAGTTGGGAGGCTGAGGCAGGCAGATCACAAGGTCAGGAGATCGAGACCATCCTGGCCAACATGGTGAAACCCCGTCTCTACGAAAAATACAAAAATTAGCCAGGCGTGGTGGTGCATGCCTGTAATACCAGCTACTCGAGAGGCTGAAGCAGGAGAAATGCTTGAACCAGGGAGTTGGAGGTTGCAATGAGCAGAGATTGTGCCACTGTACTCCAACCTGGCTACAGGGCGACACTCCATCTCAAAAAAAAAAAAAAAAAAAAAAAAAAAAAATCATTACTCAAGCATGCCGGGTGAGTGTTTTATAGTATAATCCAGAAATATTTGGTAACAAAAAGTATATAAAATGAAATAGCTTAACTACTGACTGCTAAAAAAAACTCTTGAAAGCAATGACAACAAGAAAATTGGGAGGGTGGATGAAAACGGCCATTTTAATCTGTTGTTTGTATGCTTTGCAGGCTTCCACAGAGTTAGAAGAGAGAAGATACAAAAGCCTTCTGGCTAATCTGAACACTACAGGTAGTCAGTCCACATAATTCATGTCCAAATATGAATAATTTCGGGGGTCCAAATATTCCAATTTGGACTGTTATACAAGACAAATTACTTGGCCTTGCGAACATCTGCTTCAATATGTGATACACAACCAGAATTCAGGGAAAAAATGGTAGCATTTCTAGGTGAAAACTTGAATTAAGGGAATAATAAAATATTAACATAAGGCTAATGATTTCAAGCTGCAAAACCAGGTGTATACACTAGAAGCCATGATGGGAATAACAACATAAAATACAAAATAGAGACAATAACAGTTGCATGCTTTTGTTTCTTTCAGATGTTGCAATAATATGAAAGGCACTCTATTTTAATAGCTTTCCTAAAAAATTCATTTTACGTGGTAGTCTTGATTTTGTAGCTCACTAGGAAATATTGTTTCTGTAGTACATTTTCCAAATAAGAACAACTTCAAAATTAATTGAGTACCAGAAGTATTAGTATATATGGCTGCCTATGGAATAAAATATATGAAAAAGCAAAGAGTAAGGTAAGGTTATATGCAAAAAATTCATACTTTTGAGTCACCAACACTAAGATCTCAAATGTGAATTAATGATTAGCAACTTCAATTACAAAGAAAATGTATTGCTGAAAGCTAATTTTAATTAGCTTTTACTATTGTATGTGTACTTGTCTTCTATCCTAATAATACGATTTGATTTTGTCTAGTTTATATGTTACTGAATACATCTAATTTTCCTTTAAAAATACTCAATGGCCTAACATCAAATAAAGTCTTTTAATTACACATTATAAACTTCAAGCATAATAATATAATTGTTATTCACTTGTCCACCATTATTTACAACTTGACATTAAGTTTTCCTGAAGTATAATTATAGAAAGATAAGGATATAACATTCAAAAATAATGCAATTAATAGTAGGGATGTCTTAATTAACTAAACTGATTTTTCTTCAAAGACTATATGTAAATAAACATTGTAAATATGTAGCCTAATTTCCCATTGATTTATACAATTAATAAATATGAGAAGCTATCCTACAGGAAAAGAAATTACCAAAAGTACAAAAGAAGGAAAAACCCAATTTTGTTAAGAAGGTATCATTACACATGCTAAAACTTGTTTGAATATAGCCTAGCATTTTTGTTGGTCCTATTTTTGTATCTTAGCTTGTATCTTGTTAGTCTCTGTACCAGCAAACCCCAAAGCTTGATAATGTGGCAAGCATCTCCCCTCTCTCCAGCTGCCACTCTTAGTAGGCTTTGACTAAAGGCTGGCGAGTGCCAGTGTTGGCAATGAGATGGTCTCACCACAGACTCTAGCCATATGCTACTGGTCACCTTGGTGGGCATGGCACAGGGGTGACCAGACAGCCCTGCCAGTGAAAGCTTGGGTAATGCATGATAAATTTGTTTTCAATTTTATGTAGCTGTTAATAAATACACGTCTGCGTAATAAACGTTGAAGGATGTCAGAGGCAGAGTAGCTACAGGAAAAGAAAGCATTAACTGATATCAAATTAAAATATTCAGAGCTGGTATTCTTCATTTTCCCATGAAGCTCTACTGTTTCTTCTAAAGGCTTAGCCTCTCTATAGATGGAATAGGTAAGTCCTTCATGCAGTGTGTTTAAAGGGTAGGTTACCCATAATACTTCCCTCATAGTTTTCCAGAGAACTACCATTTCCCACCTGCCATGAAATGTCCACTATTAGAGTAATGCTTTTGGGTTAGTAAGAAAGATGGTGCTGTGCATGTGGGAAGGGGATGAGCCTATTCTATCCATAAAATGAACTGAATTAATTAGTCAGTTTAGACCGTGGAAGGATTATCAGCTGGGATGAGGACACTATTAGGTGCTGAAGACAAATGTCCATGTTTTTATAACTTCACGTTATTAAAGGTGAAAGGAACAAATGTGTCCAGCAGCAAAACACTTAAAATGCTAGCATCAAATGTACTATTTATGTATAAAAGGATTTGCAGTAGGTTATGTTTGGTATGACTAATTGTTTCATCACACTCAGAAGTAAGAATATTGTGAAAAGAGGATCCTCTATGCACTTTGCTGAAGAAACTCATTAAAAGTTGAAAAAACCCATAATTACTGCTTAAACAATCCCATTATATTCTCAACTGCCTTCCAAGGTTGGTGCTATGGACTTAATCGGTGCCTCACTGTCCAAAAAGGATTCTTAAGCAGCTACAGTTATAAAAATATTTTGTGGGCACATATAAAAATGTTTTCTAGTCATTTCTATAATTTCTATATAGAAAAGCTTTGTACATTTTCACTAACCCTAAAGTTGATTGTATTCTGCTTTTAGAATACATTTTTCCAGAAAGTATGAATGACCATCATTAAAAATAACACTAAAGAAATTCCACGAATAAATGCACTTCATATGGGGAAAAAGTTATCAATGAATTAGGTTTTAAACAAATATTTCCAAACTATATTCAGTTTGATTTGATACATTTTAAAACTTTTTATGAATTTACTAATCTATAGGATATATTTGTATTCTAAATAATTGCAAATAGAAAACCTCCTGTAAGGCAAGTCCCAGCACTAATCCATGATTCATTATCTCAACTTGAATTGGCGCAACTCTTCAAATTCTGGGACCATATGGAAAATAATGTGTCCTAATAGGTCTAAGGTGAAAAGATGGCAGGGCAGTAAGGAAGCCAGAAAACCATCAATTTAGAATGCTTAGCAACTGCAACACAATTTCCCCAGAGATCTAGAACAGTATGTTCTCAGTGTTTTACTGGTCTTGCTATCATAGCACTAAACTGCATATCATTTCTCATTCTGTGATTCAAAGATTAAAATGAAAAAACAGAAAGAAACCCAAAACTGGTTTCTATAATTAAAAATGAAATTGGCTGACTGTTAATTAAAAAAAAAAAGACAGTAGTTTAAAGTTACCATAACAACCTGATGCAACTGTTGACTGACATGGCAATCTGTTGTATTTTTATAAATAGAAGTTGATTTTCCCTCTTTCATTTCAACTTGTTTTAGTGCTTATTGGAGCTAAGGAAACAACTGTGCTTTCAAGACTACTTCACTTATCAAGCAGTGTACCTCTTCACTGCTGTCGCCGCCGTAAAAGTCATCCTCTGATTGGGTGTCTCTGCTTGTCACACTGTTATCCTCTTTTAGATCCAAAATAAATGAGACCTCCTCTGGGGACATAGTCTGAGTCTTTCCATGAGGTGCTGATCGTGGTCTTGATGAAAAAGTGAAAATGTCCTTTGGAACACTCTGGGATTCTTCTGCCTGCTGGTCATGTTCACTCTCCTTGCTGGCTTCCAGCCACAGGTGTGACGGGTGGCAGGAGTCATCATCCAGAAGTAGAGACTGTCTGCTGGATGCCAGATATGAAACGTGATCAGCATTTTCAGGAAAGATCCACTCATCTGACAGTTGGAAAAGATGACAAAAATTAGAGCAGCGCTCCATGAAAGTGTTATTTTTTATGTATTTATTTTTATTTTTTGTGTTTGAGACGGAGTCTTGCTCTGTCACCCAGGCTGCAGTACAGTCGAGCGATCTCGGCTCACTGCAACCTCCACCTCCCGGGTTCAAGTGATTCTCCTGCCTCAGCCTCCTGAGTAGGTGCGATTACAGGTGCACGCCATCATGCCAGGCTAATTTTTGTATTTTTAGTAGAGATGGGGTTTCACTATGTTGGTCAGGCTGGTCTCGAACTCCTGACCTCGTGACTTGCCTGCCTTGGCCTCCCAAAGTGCTGGGATTACAGGCATGAGCAACCGCGCCCGGCCAAAAGTGTTATTTTAGGCAGGTAGTTAGGCTAAAATTTCTTGTTGTTGAAACAGATTTATCAAATAATGCAAAAGCCAAGCAAGGCAATTTATCGACCATCTTGTAACCTGCTAAACATTCAACCCGTACATCAGGGCCTATAGCCATGGGCAACTCATTTGCATTTCCTCTCCATTTGAGTTGAAACACTGACCAGGAAATTTATAAGTCTGAAATAATTATCACCTGTCTTGCAGCAAGTTCTTTATAAGACAACCTTATTAATTTGACATTCCAGAGGGGGAAAGTCTTCCAAATTTAAGGGATCGAGTTACTAATATCTCCTTTTAACTGCAGGAGGACAGAGGACTTAACCAGCTTCTTTAAAAAAATCTGGTCTTTATTCAGATTACAAATCATGGAGGAGAGGAAAGCATGACAAGGTTGGCAGTCATTTCCACTCTACTCTACTGATTCAAACAGGACAATTCACAGACTAAACCAAGTAGACTTTTCAAGTAATAGTAAATTCACAGAAATATTTGCTAATCCGAGCAGTGGATTCTGCTGGGTGAAAAAGGCCTTTATGTTTACATTTATAAGAGACAATGTTTTGATATAAAAACCTTTTAGCACATTATCATTTTCTTTAAAATACTGTACACTACAGGGAAATACATATTTTATCAAAAACATTTAAAGACTACAATCTTTTATACCACATTGAGATAGAGTTTATAGCTCTATGATCCTGATGAATTGAAAAGGACAGATCTTTATAATGATATCATTGAAAGCATGCTTTCTTCTTTGGATTGACAGTAGGAAAAAGTTGAGCATGTTCTCAATGCAGTCTATTTTTCTTGAAATTTGCTTTTTTTTTTTTTCCAGCTTATTTCATTGGTAAAATCTTGCAGAATCACAACGTAGACATGGTAATTTTACCCCTGATTCTTGAATCGTATTATGTTTACTATCACAATAAAAGTAACCAAGAGAGATCTAAGGTTTGCAACTCTAAAGCCTACAATGCAAAAGCAAAAGCAAAAGAACCCACAAAAATCTTTAATAAAAATAACTTTGATGGTACAAATAAAACACAATTGCCTTTATCTGTTTCTTAACTTACAGCTACCATTACATAACATAACTTGCCTGTTAAAAGGGTGATCAATGTATACTTCTTAGAGAAAATCTACTAGGGACAAAGCTTTCATATATTGAGGGATATGAGTCTGTAGGCATATGGCCAATGGCAGGCTGAGTTTAGTTCTTCTGACCACCTTCACAGAGGGCTGCAGGGGCATATGGACCTGAGTCACTGTAGCTTTGGGTCAGTGAACTGAACAGATTCACTGGGCTTCCCTATTTTGGACAGCAAACCCTTTTGCATGGTGCTGGGTACATGGCAGGTGCTTTGTAAGCAAATTAGGTGCTTTACAAATGCTGATAAAGGTTACAAAAGTCAATAGGTTGCATTATGTATATGGATATGTGAAGAAAACAGAGGAAAAGATACCAAGAATCTTCATTATGCACTTAAACAATTTGTATGACCTATTGCCAAACATGTTATCAACTGTCAAAACGTCAAAGTAAAAGGAGTGTTTTACACCAAACTAACTCTAATTATCTCACTGCCACATGCTTTTTATGGAATTTGCAGTTTTACCTCAAGTATTTCCATATCAATTGTAATGAATAATTTGGTGTGTTTTCTTAGAAAAATATGTAAATTACTGTGTAATCACAATATTGCAGCAAACAAGATAAATGCAAGAATGATCACCTAAACATCTAATTAGTTTTTCCACACAGTCAGATTTATGCTAGAGACACTAATTGCACCTAACATTTTAATGAAGGTTTCAACATTGCATAAATAAGACTGACAAACTACAAACAATTTTCATTTATTTTCTTTTTTCCCTTGCTCAAAAACAATTTGCCTTTGTAAAAGTAGTACACACCTGCTAGGCAAGATATGTTGATGGGCTCAATGCTCTCAGCTCAAACCATCTCCATTATAAAGAGGACTGGAGAAATGCAACAATTGATCATCTTTGGGGAGGGTGAGTGTCATGGGAAAACATCAGTTTTAAACTTTCATTCTGAACAGGATGACCCGTGCATTAAAATTTGAAAATAAAAAAATACTCTTTCATACATTAAAGTTTGACATAAAATTGAGGTTAAATAAGGAGATTTACACAAACTTACACATTTTAGCAAATTGGCTGCATCACCACTTTTCAAAATGATGGGATTTGAAATATTTGCCATATTTACCTTTTATTCATTATTAACAGATATGGTGTAATAAAGATGCCAACCTGATTGATCAGGAGACTGGGGTCCTAGCGTGCTGGAGTTCAACAGCCCTGCTTCTTGTTGGGACACAGTGGTGAGGACAGTTGCTGCTTTAACTTCATTCGTGTTATTTCCTGAAGAGTTGCCTTTATTGAGATAAGTATTTTCCATCTGTTACTTTTTTTGAAATTTATAAAAAGTAATTTTAGAAGACTGGTTTACTTTGGTATACTTTACTATTTTATCATTTAAAAGCAAATTAGAGGTAACAATATGAATTACATGCAGTTTTTTTTTCCCCAGTAGACTGTTTTAAGTTGCATTTTTATAGAGGTTCACCTTAAAATTCTTTGATACTTTTACAGGGATATTTTAGATTTAAGTTTTACAATATGTGATTAAAAGAATGCCAAAACCCATAAAATGTTTAAAGGATCTTATATTATTTTCCTTGGGTTCCACAAGAAATGAAGTGAGTTTTCTTTAAATTATCATTCTTACTAAATGGGACTCTTTTTGGCCAAGCTTTTTTCATCAGTATGTTAAGAAAAAGGATCTAAAGTCATTATTGCAAAATTAATTTTTCTATCTACTCTTTTCTAAAAAGCATGAAACCTAGCAGGCTAAATTTCAGCCAACCCCAGAATCTTACATTTTTGAGAAATTATGCTAACAGATGTATACATGATACACCGGGTGGGATTCAGGATAGACTGATATATGTGTACACTTATCTATATATACATGCCTCAAATCCAATATTTAAGGGAATAACTATAATGGCCACTTATTTGTCTAATGCTTTACCAGTTGCAAAGAGTTTAACCTTTAACATATGGTGAAGAATCCAACGGGAGAGACAGCAAATATAAACAATCTGAAAAGGGCCCAATTTAAAAAGACACAAATGAAACATAAAAATTATAATAAAGTTCCAATTTAGTAAAGTCTGCTAGTGGGAATTTGTATCACATTTGGGCCATTTTTTTTTCAAAAACAATCATTTAAGTTTATTCAGTCTTTGAGAGTAAAAATAGGAATTCCTTTATTTCTGTGGTACCGTCTATTTAATCCAGCAAATCTCCATTAGGGCTCTAGAGCAATTCTTTTGCAGAAAATTTGATTTCCATAATCCTTGTAGAACAGACATTTATATTTTAAATGGATTGGTTCATAATTCTTTGAAATTTACAACCTGCAGAGAGAGATTCCATTGCCCTGAATAATATACAGATATAAGATAGGATTGAAATAGTGCCATACCGCTGGGTGTCTCTGTCCTTTCTCTGCTGGTACTTTTTAACCGTAATCTTCTTCTGTTATTATTCTTATCTGCTGATGGTTCTTGAGGGGGATGTGGATGCATAATAGGTAGATTGGCTGCTACATTTTCATATCAAAGAACAAAAGCCAGAACAGAAAGTGCTATATGGCTTGAAGTAACTCAGTAAATATAATTATTGCTATAATGAGAATATTCATGTACAATTTTGACATAACCTGAAGATACATCAAAAACACAACTTCATAGAACATAGGCATTTATTCCTATTCCAATATTGGGATCTTATGAGGCTTTCAAAATTACCGGTACACTTTGTTCCGGTAATACAACCTTATAGAGGGCTAAAGTAATTTGACTAATGTTAATCATACAACATGGTATATTTAAAAACATTAAAAAATGAAATTGACAGCCAACACAGAAAAATTACTTCTTCCTTTAAAAGAGGAAGCATAGATAACTATACTTTCAACAAGAGCTTAGAGAGCAGCTTCCAAAAGAGCTCTGGAGAACTGAGGTCAAGCCGAAGAAGAATTTTTAAGCATTATTTAATTTTGCAATAATAATTATCATAACAGCATTTAATATTTCCTGAATGCTTAATTTCTTGGTGCAGTATTATGCACTTAACAGGTTTTTCCCCTGAATCCTCACAATGACCCTTTGAGGCACCTGTTGTTTATTATTAGTATTAGTGCCAGTAGTAATGCCATTCCCATTTTACAGAGGAGAAAACTGAGGTTCACAGCATTTAAGAAACTTGATCAAGGACTCACTGACAGGCAGCTAGGACTGGATATCTATTTATCCATTTTCTTATCTCAGTTTCATACTCCACGAGGGAAATTTTCTGTGACAGTGATCATTAATTTGTAAATAATATAAAATGAACTTAAATGTCCTCCCTTTTCAACTCTCTCTAAAGTCAGATCAGTAAGGGTAGAAAAAGTGACACGGAATTCTAAGTCTTGGGTTCTGGTCTAAATTCTTTCTAAAGGTTACAAACTGCAAATCACTTTACCTCTTTGCTTGACTTTAAATCTCTATCTGTAAAATGGGACAAAAATCCTTTTTCACTTACAGGGTTTATTTTATTTTTGTTGTATCAGTGAGAGAAAAGAAAGAGTACCTTACAAATGGAAGAGATTAATTAAAAGATAATATCAAGCTAACAACACTTAAAATGCACATGGCATTTCCAAAATATAGTGATAATGGAATGCTATTTTATTTCTGCATCAGTTATCATAAAATAAAATACAGGGTATTATAGCAATTTGAAATAATGGAGAAAACAGAATGATAGATTTCAGAAGCTAATATAAGAATTTCAAATATATTTCAAAATCCACCACCCTTTTCATTGTTAAATGACAATTCTCTAGACTTAAGAACTAGACTTGAATATAACTGCTGATTTATCTTAACAAGAACATTTCTCACTATTTTCACTAGCTATCAATCTTTATGCATGATTCTTTCTTACCATGAATAGGTACAGTCTGCTTTATGTGGTGAATATTTTCTTTATTTCCTTGCTCCTCAGACTCAGGTATCAGCAAGGCTGACATTTCTGTACCATTAACACGCTTCTCTACAGTGGACGGCTGGCATGATCGGTTATTTTTGGACCCAACGGATCTCACTGTCTGTAAAGATAAGGAATTAATCTGCTAATTTTAAAATACAGCAACTACATTTGTTTTCTGTAGAAGCTATATAGAAAACATAATATTTGGACCAACGAAGAGTGAGAAAAAAACTAGAGGAAAAGAGGTTAAGATGTGAGGGAAAGGGAAATTATTATAGGAAATTAGAAATGGAAGGAGGAAAATAATGAGATAAAATAGAAGACATGCAAGTCTCCTAGACACATAAATTAAAATTTGCCTATTTGCTACACTCCATCTTCAGTAGGTAGAAGTCGAATTAAAAATCACTGCGTATGTCAGAAATTCGGAGGAAATTAAAAATAAAAAACCTAACATTTGAGAATCTGTTCATCGTAAGGTGTCTGGTTATGATCCAACTCCTCTGAAAGAGACAGCGAAATGTGCTCACTTATATTTGCCTTTAAATTTTGGGAACATATTTAATGAAAAGAATACTCGAAAATGTTAATTATGTTGACACGACAAAAAGGAAACACTTTGAAGTCTTTTAAAATCCAGAATTTCTGTTCCAAATTTATTCAAGCCTTCTGCTTTTGGCATGTAAGTCTGTCTGTCTGTCTGTCTCTCCCTCCCTCCCTCTACAAGGGAAAAACACTCTTCCCTTACCAGGTCACTCACGCTTAGATAAGCTCTCCAAACCTTGCTCCTACCTCACTGGATATCCTCATGTTACTCCTTCTGCCAGAGAGTGGAGGTGGCCCAAGAACTTTGGATCCAAAGGCGATATGACAAACATCTTGATTTTTACTGTTCCGTGTGCTACCTGTTCCTCTGTTAATGAACTGATCTGTTTTGTTAAAAGAAGGTAATAACAGTCCATTAATGGGCGTAATGACAAACATCACACTGCAATCTTTCTGAAAATCCAGTCCAGGTGCCATAGGATCCAAATCTCCCCTCTCCCCTCCCCCCTCAGCACTTATTAAAAGCACAGATACTAGGGCCCAACATCAGAGATACAAGATGTATAGAATTAGAATCTTGGCGGTATCACAGTACTTTTAATAAGTTCCCCCAAGTAATTTTTATACTCACCATCATTTTAGAACCACTGCCAAAAAGTTTTTCTTTAAAAAAAAAAGGGAAAAGCTACTTAAAAATACATCTTATTTTCTCTTTAAGGAAATAATTTAAATAAAATTATTCAACTCAACCTAACAAATATTTAACTGAGTACTCTCTCAGGCATTTCCTAGAGGCTGTCCGTGACACAAAATGGAGCCTGGAGAGGGGGACAAGACCAGTAAACAGGTCACCAACGTAAGGCAGACCAGTGGGAATGAAGAATACGTGACCTCTTCATGGACCCAGAATGATGGATACAATTTCAAGAATAAGAGATGTAGGATGCCCTAGGCAGAAGAAAGTACCGGAGTAAAGGCATGGAAGAAGGGAAGGGCAGGGTGTATCTGGGGGTCAGGAAGTGGCTGGTTTCGCTGGAAGGAGAGGCTAGGGTCATACTGAAAAGAGCCTTAAAACGTGAAGAGCCTATTCTAAATTTGGTAGGCAACAAGGAATCCCTGAAGGTTTTAGGGAGAAAGAGAGCAAAACAATGTCACCTTTAGGATAGGGCAGGTGTGCTCACCAAATCCTGCTGCTTTCCTTTCTGCACACACAGCTAAATTACATTTCTGAGCATTCCCTGCAGTTATACAGGCCGCATGACTGAATACCAATTTTTTTTTTTTTGAGACAGAGTCTTGCTCTGTCACACAGGCTGGAGTGCAGTGGCATGTTCGTGGCTCACTGCAACCGCCACCTCCTGGGTTCAAGCGATTCTCATGCCTCAGCCTCCCGAGTAGCTGGGACTACAGGCACACACCGCCATGCCCAGCTAATTTTTGTATTTTTAGTAGGATGGGGTTTCACCCTGTTGGCCAGGCTGGTCTCGAACTCTTGACCTCAAGTTATCCACCTGCCTCGGCTTCCCAAAGTGTTGGGATTACAGGTGTGAGCCACTGCACCCGGCCCCATGGGACTGAATTCTGGCTAATGAACTGTGAGAAGTTTCAGCCATTTCCTGGCCCCCAAAACTCCCAGTGGAATCCCCCATGCTCTCTGTTCCCTCGCCTCCTGACAAGATGCAGAAGATCTTGTAGAGGACTTTAAGGGCTCCAGGGAAGCCACTAGATGCAGGTCCCTGAATGACCACATAAAAGGCTTCCCAAGGAACTCCTGATTGGACTACAACTGAGGGGTTCTTTGTGACTGCAATTAGCCTCCTCTGACTAACAGGGCAGGTGAGGGTGATGGCCTTTAACTCAAAACTCTGTCCATTACCTAGAAAGCTTTCTGCTGTGACCCACCTGTAAGACAGGACCAACTTGAATATTACAATGATGGTCCCAAGTAAGTCCACATTTGCCCACCGGTCCCGGACATATATAAGCTACTGGCCACGTCCTGTCTGACCTACTCCCTGCAAAAATTCCTCTAGCTAGCTAGTTGGTCTCATTAGCCTCTGCTGTAGAGCTATAATTTTACATGTGGGGGGATTAAAAACCACTTCTATGCATCAGTGTTAAAAAAAGACACATGGGTTTGTGAAAATACACTATACTCAGCAAGATCTAGATATTTAGGTCTGAGTGGAAGTAGTGTGTATATGTATGGGTCTGTTTTGGGTCTGTTTTTGTGTTTGTAATAGATAAATCTGAAGATATAGGCAGGGGCTAGATCGCTGAAGTGAACTGAAACAATTTTTGCTGAACAGGAGACATGAGGTAGATGTTGAAGTGGTGAGGAAGTATAAACCACGTTATTTTTCTTGAAATTCTGGAAGCCCTATTAGGTAGGAGAGAAATTCCATTTGTCTAAAGGGCAGAATCAGAACTAATGAGAAGAATTTACTTCAGGAAGCTTTTAGTCCAACACAAGGGTCATCTTTCTCTAAACACGTCTGGTTGTTGAGGTGATAAATTTTCTGTCATTTTGAAGGCATTTGAGCAGAATTCTGGATAGCTATTCTGGATGCTGTAAGGCAGGTGCTTGAGCAGAAGTCTGGATAGTTATGCTGGACGGCGTAAAGTGGGTACTCAAACGGAAGTCTGGATAGCTATGCTAGATGCTGTCAGGCAGGTGTACAAGCAGAAGTCTGGATAGCTGTACGGGATGCTGTCAGGCAGGTGCTCAAGAAGAAGTCTGGATAGCTACTCTGGATGCTGTCAGGTAGGTGCTCAAGCAGAAGTCTGGATAGCTATTCTGGATGCTGTCAGGCAGATGTTCAAGCAGAAGTCTGGATAGCTGTTCTGGATGTTTTCAAGCAGGCATTCAAGTAGAAGTCTGGATAGTTATGCTGGCTGCTGTCAGGCAGGTGCACAAGTAGAAGTCTGGAGAGCTATTCTGGATGCATTTAGGCAGGTATTGAAGCAGAAGTCTGGATAGCTGTTCTAGATGTTGTCAGGTAAGTGTTGAAGCAGAAGTCTGGATAGCTATTCTGGACGCTGTCAGGCAGGCAGTCTAACGGGGCAGATGGATGTTAAAGCAAGTAATTTATAAACAACTATATGATTATAGCTGTGATAAGAGTTATGAAGGAACTGTCTGAAAGGTTCTAAGTGTGTTTAACAGGAGCTTTGTATCTAGTCTTTGGGGTCAGAGAAATATCGTTCAACTTGAGACTTAAAGGAAGTCTGGATAGCTATTCTGGATGCTGTAAGGCAGATTCAGACATCAGGTGACTCCCTAATTTATATCTCTCAGCCTCATCCTCTCTTCTGAGCTCCACTCCTTATATCCAGCAGCCTCTTTACCAGTTCCTCTTCAGTGGCTGAAAGGCACTTCAAACTGGAAACATGGTCTAATGAATGGTACCACAATCCATCCGGTTTGAAAAGTCAGAACCTAGGTGTCATGCTTGACACCTTCCCCTGATCTCTCCATATCCAATCCATGTCCGCTTCCTTCCAGCTCCTCCACCAGCACTGACATCCAAGCAAACCATCCTCCTCCTCCTGGATGATGACAAAGCCTCTCACGTGACTTACTGTGTCCACTCTGGTGCCCCATGCCATCCCTCTTCCAAAATGCAGCCAGAGAGGTTTTATACAAACAGAAATCTAATTGAGTCATTTCCTTTCCTTCACTTAAAGTTCTTCAATGGCTTCCCTGCTGCTCTCAGGAGTAAGACGAAGGCTCTTAACATTGCCCGCAAAACCCTGCATGTTCTGACATGTCTATCTTACACCTCTCATTTTTTGCTCTCTTGGTAGACGGGCCTTCTCAGTTCTTCCTGCCTACCAGAGTGTTTGTGTATGCTGTTCATGGCGAGAAGGCTTTTCCTTTCCCTCTTGACCTTTATACCTCAGCTCACATATCATTTCCTCAGACAAGTCTTTGCAGACCTTTCTGATTAGGGTAAGTTCCTCCAATATAAGTTCTTTCATAAATTTTCCCTCATAGAACTTGTCAGAATTGAACTTTTACACATGTCCATGGGATTCTCTAATTAATGTGTGCTTCAGTAGATATAAACTCAGTGGCCTGCTTTTGTCACCCTGAACTGCCAGCACCTAGCCCAGTGCTTGACACAGAATAGGCACATAATAGTTCCTTGCTGAGCAAAATGAATGATTCATTAAATGAAATGAGTCAGAAGGGAAGTTGGATTAAATGATTCAAATATGTCTAACTATGGTTTGAAGTTCATTTTAAGAGAAATCTACCTGGGGGTTTTATGTGTGCATCAAAAAGGAAGTCTGGGCAGGTCTGGGCAACTCCAGGATGTGAGGGATGAGACAGAAGGGATAACAATGAACAAAACATTGATGTTCTTATAAATGATGACGCTCTCAACAGTAGCAGTGCTATGGCACTGCAATCAGATGCTATTTGGATTACACATGAAATTTCCTAGTGACCAAATAGACTTGGCTATGTGTGCATATGTATTTTTTTTAACCAGCCATTTATATTTAATTGGAGTCAACAAAACAGTCTCTCACGATTGACAATAGGAAGAAATGACACTCACATTCCAGACCAATTGGAAAAATATATTACAGTCAATATTTGTGCCTTTTGTGACTGAGTAGAACAAATTCTAGACTATTCATTTTGTTCTCAAACGTTGATTTTCTCAGAGAAAAATGGCTGTGGAGAGTAATGAAGGGCTCTATGGGACATGGTGGGGGCCTGGGAGGGAGTTCTGTACCAGCAAACGGCCTTTCTTCCCTCTTCCAATCCTGGGAGTTCAATGTTCAGCTAAGGGCCATTTTTCTGTTCAAATATTTTACAAGAACAATTTCCTGATGTTTTTTCATATTCTTTAGCTATAAGCAAGTTTCCCCTCAACCAATGTAAGTTCTTTTGTAGAAAGACCATTAATTTGGCACAGTATGTACCTCCATCAGCTGAACCCAGCTTAGCCTATTGTAGACAATGGATAAATCTCACCAAATTATGGAAAATTAAAAATTAAAAGTAACTTTTGTGGGGAGGGAGTATTTTAGAAATCATACTGACACAGTTCCAACTAAAATTTGACCAAATGAACATATTAACCAGTTCATAGTTATTAACAAAATTAAAACTAAATACTTCAAATTTCTTAGAGGAATCTCTTGCTTACTAGTGGACACCCAGTGTCTATTAAAGATACACCCACACCTGATATGCTATCATTCCCAAATCAGAGAAAACAGACATTCTATATTTCATAATCCTATCTACCATAGAATTTCTTTAAAGAGGAATCTACCACAGTATATTTAAATTAACGTTTATTTTTAAAAATTTTGCACATTTGGTACACTTTATTTTTCACAAAACAAAGTATACCAATATTCCACTATTTAGCATCTCTTTAATAGATGTTGTTAAACTTGTTATTATAATGAACACACCAATTCTTAAATCCTGCTTCACTTTAATAAATCTGTGTATAATCATATTAATTGTCACAATTATCTCTATAAACATGTATTGTGCTACGCATCTACCATAATCAGGTCCTAATTAACACCTACTAAGAAAAGTAATTTAGAACTTTGGTTTCTAAAATAAAAAGTAGAAGAGACAAAGTTTCCATAATGAGAAAAATCTTAATAAAAGAAAACTACAAACGCATGCTTTTGAATTCTAAAAGGAACTCTTTTAAGAGCTGATATCAATATGCATAATATAAGGTTAAAAATCAAGATTAGATTAAAGTCATGCTCTAGGCGTTTCATTTCCTTGAGTTTGTGGAAAATGAACTTAGTGTAGGTCAGAGATGTTACCACTAATTATTTTCCTATTTTACTGAGGGGTACATGCCTTTGTAGTTAGATTGTAAAACCTGAGGGTCTACTCTCTAATTGTCTTTTAGAAAAATAAACATTCATTTTTGTCTCAAGATACAATGTTCTAATTATTATAGTCATTTAAATTTGCACGATTTTCAAAGCTTAACCAGAAAAACCTGCTGAATTTTCATCTCTAATCACTGAGGGGTCATGCTCAAGACTTACATCTATTACCTAACAATCAAATCAGAATTAAAGCTGGTACCAAAAGTCCAGACTTTGAATTGGATTACTTTTCATTGTAGTAGTATATGTGAATTGTTATTAAGAACATAACAAATACAAAAAAGGCTGATCTTGTACAGCAGTATTATTTTAGACAAGGTACTTACCTTTCTAAGCCTCACCTCTTCATCCGTAAGATTGGGATAATCATAGTACTGAAGTCATGGCATTTTTGTTACAGCACATGAATCAATGCATGTAACATGTTAAATGCAGTGCCCAGTAGGGAGTAATATGTTATTAATACCTAGTAAATATGCTATTAACACCTTCCATCATGGATAGTATTTAACAGTTTACCAAGTCTGTTCTCAGTCATTTATTCCTTGCTTTAGCCATACTTTGAGCAGTGACCAGGCACTTAATTGGGCATGTATTGCCCTAGTACTATGTAAGGCAGGGAGTAAGGTGGACACAGTCACCTCCTTCAAAGAGCTCACAGTCTCACGGGGCAGATGGATGCTAAAGCAAGTAATTTATAAACAACTATATGATTATAACTGTGATAAGAGTTATGAAGGAACAGTCCGAAAGGTTCTAAGTGTGTTTAACAGGAGCTTTGTATCTATTCTTTGGGGTCAGAGAAATATCGTTCAACTTGAGACTTAAAGGATGATGGATATCAGGATACATGCTCAATCTCTCTGCAATTTCCAGTCACCTGTGCAGTATTATGATTCCATGTCTACAGAAGAAGAAACTGAGGCTCCAATGTTTAGAGATCTGTCCATGCTCCGAGCAGGAGCTCAGAAGCCAAGCACCCCAATGCCTCTGTGTGTGTGTGTGTGTGTGTGTGTGTGTGTGTGTTTAATTACATATGATGATGCCCTCTGTGGATCAGGAGGACGTTGAAGCAGATTCTTTCCATATTTTCCAATTCTTCCACTTATTTTCTATGCAATTTTGTAAAGCTATCTAACTAAAAATGTTTGTTTTGCTATCTGAAAAACTGGGTTTATTAATGATTGTATACATAAGTATCAAAACTGCACAAATATGATAATTAAGTGCATGTGATAAGGACTAAAAGGGTTTATGAGGAATCCAACACAGAACACAATACCATAATATCCATTTTCAGAGGGAAAAAAATAGGGCTGTGGGGACCGGGGAGGGCAGGGAAAAGGGAGCAGGGCAAACTGAAGTGGCTTCAGTGCCAGGCAGGTAACACACACATGGCAAACAGGCACATGCAGAATGTAGGGGAACTGTGACTCATTTGAGAGTGCATGCCTAATGCAAAGTATTTTAATTGAAAACTTTCTTAGACCTGTTGGAGGACTGTCATTCTGTAAACCCAGGAAGCACAATGAAAAGGAAAGCAAATAGGCAAATGACTACAGCAGGAAGGGCCCTAGGCAATTAAAATGTCTTCAACTTTTGCAAATAATTAAAACCAGAACTTAGCCTTACCTCATTAATAAAAAGTTTAAGACACTTTTTGAAAGGTAATCAAATAATATTAAAAACTAAAATTAGATCTCTTTCTCCTCTGAACTGGAGTAGGACCTTAGACAGTGTATAAATATCATTTGTGTGTAAAGTTAGGATATTTAGACGAGATAAAAAGTAATAAAGCACAGGATATTGCTTTTCTTCATAAACTCTTAATTTATTAAAAAGTCAGAATTAGCCTCCTTTTTTTCTTTACTCTTAATGAGCAAAGAAACTTTTTTTTTTAGGGAAACAAGTTTATCAGTTCAAGAAAACTTTCCATTTTGAATAACTAGCACAGCTTATTGACAAGCTGTGGTAGATAATTTCCAGCATTTGGGCTTGGAAATAGGGCAAGAGAAGAAGAAGAGAAGAAAGCTTCCCAGGAAGATGATGCTTAAAACTACTATGGTCATGAGAAATTGCTTAAAGGGAGTCAGCAGTTAAAAATGCACCTCTGAAACCAGCCTGCCTGGTCACATCCTAGGCCCACTGCTCACTACTTGATCTTTGCAAGCCTCAGTTCCCTCACCTACAAAATGGCGATTATTGAGTAGAGTTAACAATAATCTATTGTATATTTCAAAACAGCTAGAAGAAAGGTTTCAAATGTTCTCATCACCAAGAAACAATAAATGCTTAAGATGATAGATATGTTAACTTCTCTGATTTGATCATTACACAGTGTGTACATGCATTGAAATATCATGTTGTACCCCATAAATATGTACAATTATTATGTGTCAATCATAAAAAGGGTGATTATGATGGTATCTACATAAGATGGTGTGAGAGAGGATTAAATGTATAAACTATGTAAAGGGTTCAGTGCTTAGAACACAGTAACAACTACTAAATGGTAGCTCTGATGATAATGATGATGATTTAATGCTAAATACCCTAATCTGCTCAAATTATTTGGCTATTATTTCATTCATTCATTTAATCACTTAATCAACAAATATTTACTGAGCTCCTGGTAAGGGCTAAGCATTGAGCTAGGTGCCAGGACTACAACAATAAATAGGACCCTGCAGTTCTCAGGCTTACATTTTAGTGGGGGAGACAGCAAGAAGGAAGCAATCAAGTAAATAAGAAAATATCAGGTAACGATAAATGCTGTGCTGAAAGTAAAAACTGGGTGATGTCACAGAAAGAGTGTCTTGGGGGTTGGTGGAGTGTATTGATTATTATAGCCTCGAGTTCACCAGTAGTGAAAAAGTATCTGAAAATTCAGTTCAATTAAAATATCTCAAAATTCATACTGACATAGTGTAGATAACCATATATTATATATTTCCCTATTAAACCATAAACTAAAAAGTTGTTTAATATTTAACTATACATAGACTTTACTTTGTTAGTAATTCTGGATTTCCTTCTTATTACATATTTTAATTACAAATATTGATATTAAACAGAGAAATATATTTTAATTTTATAGCAAGTCTTAGAATTTTTTAAAATACAGAAAAGTATAAAGAAGAAACTAGAGGAGGGGGCGGAGCAAGATGGCCGAATAGGAACAGCTCCAGTCTCCAGCTCCCAGCGCAAGCCACACAGAAGACAGGTGATTTCTGCATTATCAACTGAGGTACTGGGTTCATCTCACTGGGGAGTGCCGGACAATCGGTGCTGGTCAGCTGTTGCAGCCCGACCAGCGAGAGCTGAACAGGGCGAGGTATCGCCTCACCTGGGAAGCGCAAGGGGGGAGGGAATCCCTTTTCCTAGCCAGGGGAACTGAGACACACAACACCTGGAAAATCGGGTAACTCCCCCCCCAATACTGCGCTTTAAGTAAACGGGCACACCAGGAGATCATATCCCACCTGATCGGGAGGGTCCCACGCCCATGGAGCCTTCCTCATTGCTAGCACAGCAGTCTGCGATCTAACCGCAAGGCAGCAGTGAGGCTGGGGGAGGGGCACCCGCCATTGCTGAGGCTTAAGTAGGTAAACAAAGCCCTGGGAAGATCGAACTGGGTGGAGCTCACAGCAGTTCAAGGAGGCCTGCCAGTCTCTGTAGACTCCACCTCTGGGGACAGGGCACAGCTAAACAACAACAACAACAACAACAACAACAACTAAAAGCAGCAGAAACCTTTGCAGACAGAAGTGACTCTGTCTGACAGCTTTGAAGAGAGCAGTGGATCTCCCAACACGGAGGTTGAGATCTGAGAACGGACAGACGGCCTGCTCAAGTGGGTCCCTGACCCCTGAGTAGCCTAACTGGGAGACATCCTCCACTAGGGGCAGACCGACACCCCACACCTCACAAGGTGGAGTACACCCCTGAGAGGAAGCTTCCAAAGCAAGAATCAGGTACACTCGCTGTTCAGCAGTATTTTATCTTCTGCAGCCTCTGCTGCTGACACCCAGGCAAACAGGGTCTGGAGTGAACCTCAAGCAATCTCCAACAGACCTACAGCTGAGGGTCCTGACTGTTAGAAGGAAAACTGACAAAGAGGAAGGACACCCACACCAAAACCCCATCAGTACGTCACCATCATCAAAGACCAGAGGCAGATAAAACCACAAAGATGGGGAAAAAGCAGGGCAGAGAAGCTGGAAATTCAAAAAATAAGAGCTCATCTCCCCCTCCAAAGGAACGCAGCTCATCACCAGCAATGGATCAAAGCTGGACGGAGAATGACTTTGACGAGATGAGAGAAGAAGGCTTCAGTCCATCAAACTTTGCAGAGCTAAAGGAGGAATTACGTACCCAGCGCAAAGAAACTAAAAATCTTGAAAAAAGAGTGGAAGAATTGATAACCAGAATAATTAATGCAGAGAAGGCCATAAACGAACGGGCAGAGATGAAAACCATGACAAGAGAAATACATGACAAATGCACAAGCTTCAGTAACCGACTCGATCAACTGGAAGAAAGAGTATCAGCGATTGAGGATCAAATGAATGAAATGAAGCGAGAAGAGAAATCTAAAGAAAAAAGAAGAAAAAGAAATGAACAAAGCCTGCAAGTATGGGATTATGTAAACAGACCAAATCTACATCTGACTGGGGTGCCTGAAAGTGAGGGGGAAAACGGAACCAAGTTGGAAAACACTCTTCAGGATATCATCCAGGAGAACTTCCCCAACCTAGTAGGGCAGGCCAACATTCAAATTCAGGAAATACAGAGAACGCCACAAAGATACTCCTCGAGAAGAGCAACTCCAAGACACATAATTGCCAGATTCAACAAAGTTGAAATGAAGGAAAAAATCTTAAGGGCAGCCAGAGAGAAAGGTCGGGTTACCCACAAAGGGAAGCCCATCAGACTAACAGCAGATCTCTCGGCAGAAACTCTCCAAGCCAGAAGAGAGTGGGGGCCAATATTCAACATTCTTAAAGAAAAGAATTTTAAACCCAGAATTTCATTTCCAGCCAAACTAAGTTTCATAAGTGAAGGAGAAATAAAATCCTTTACAGACAAGCAAATGCTTAGAGATTTTGTCACCACCAGGCCTGCCTTACAAGAGGCCCTGAAGGAAGCACTAAACATGGAAAGGAACAACCGGTACCAGCCCTTGCAAAAACATGCCAAAATGTAAAGATCATCAAGGCTAGGAAGAAACTGCATCAACTAATGAGCAAAATAACCAGTTAATACCATAATGGCAGGATCAAGTTCACACATAACAATATTAACCTTAAATGTAAATGGACTAAATGCTCCAGTTAAAAGACACAGACTGGCAAACTGGATAAAGAGTCAAGACCCATCAGTCTGCTGTATTCAGGAGACCCATCTCACATGCAGAGACACACATAGGCTCAAAATAAAGGGATGGAGGAAGATCTACCAAGAAAATGGAGAACAAAAGAAAGCAGGGGTTGCAATACTAGTCTCTGATAAAACAGACTTTAAACCATCAAAGATCAAAAGAGACAAAGAAGGCCATTACATAATAGTAAAGGGATCAATTCAACGGGAAGAGCTAACTATCCTAAATATATATGTACCCAATACAGGAGCACCCAGATTCATAAAGCAAGTCCTTAGAGACTTACAAAGAGACTTAGACTCCCATACAATAATAATGGGAGACTTCAACACCCCACTGTCAACATTAGACAGATCTGCGAGACAGAAAGTTAACAAGGATATCCAGGAATTGAACTCATCTCTGCAGCAAGCAGACCTAATAGGCATCTACAGAACTCTCCACCCCAAATCAACAGAATATACATTCTTCTCAGCACTACATCGCACTTATTCCAAAATTGACCACATAATTGGAAGTAAAGCAAATGTACAAGAACAGAAATTATAACAAACTGTCTCTCAGACCACAGTGCAATCAAACTAGAACTCAGGACTAAGAAACTCAATCAAAACTGCTTAACTACATGGAAACTGAATAACCCGCTCCTCAATGACTACTAGGTACACAACGAAATGAAGGCAGAAATAAAGATGTTCTTTGAAACCAATGAGAACAAAGATACAACATACCAGATTCTCTGGGACACATTTAAAGCAGTGTGTAGAGGGAAATTTATAGCACTAAATGCCCACAAGAGAAAGCTGGAAAGATCTAAAATTGACACTCTAATGTCACAATTAAAAGAACTAGAGAAGCAAGAGCAAACATATTCAAAAGCTAGCAGAAGGCAAGAAATAACTAAGATCAGAGCAGAACTGAAGGAGATAGAGACACAAAAAACTCTCCAAAAAATCAATGAATCCAGGAGTTGGTTTTTTGAAAAGATCAAGAAAATTGATAGACCGCTAGCAAGACTAATAAAGAAGAAAAGAGAGAAGAATCAAATAGATGCAATAAAAAATGATAAAGGGGATATCACTACCGACCCCACAGAAATACAAACTACCATCAGAGAATACTATAAACACCTCTATGCAAATAAACTAGAAAATCTAGAAGAAATGGATAATTTTCTGGACACTTACACTCTCCCAAGACTAAACCAGGAAGAAGCTGAATCCCTGAATAGACCAATAGCAGGCTCTGAAATTGCGGCAATAATTAATAGCCAACCAACCAAAAAAAGTCCAGGACCAGAGGGATTCACAGCTGAATTCTACCAAAGGTACAAGGAGGAGCTGGTACCATTCCTTCTGAAACTATTCCAATCAATAGAAAAAGAGGGAATCCTCCCTAACTCATTTTATGAGGCCAATATCATCCTGATACCAAAGGCTGGCAGAGACACAACAAAAAAAAGAGAATTTTAGACCAATATCCCTGATGAACATCGATGCAAAATTCCTCAATAAAATACTGGCAAACCGGATCCAGCAGCACATGAAAAAGCTTATCCACCATGATCAAGTGGGCTTCATTCCTGGGATGCAAGGCTGGTTCAACATACACAAATCAATAAACGTCATCCAGCATATAAACAGAACCAAAGACAAAAACCACATGATTATCTCAATAGATGCAGAAAAGGCCGTTCACAAAATTCAACAGCCCTTCATGCTAAAAACGCTCAATAAATTCGGTATTGATGGAACGTATCTCAAAATCATAAGAGCTATTTATGACAAATCCACAGCCAATATCATCCTGAATGGGCAAAAACTGGAAAAATTCTCAGTCTCAGCCCAAAATCTCCTTAAGCTGATAAGAAACTTCAGCAAAGTCTCAGGATACAAAATTAATGTGCAAAAATCACAAGCATTCTTATACACCAGTAACAGACAAACAGAGAGCCAAATCATGAATGAACTTCCATTCACAATTGCTTCAAAGAGAATAAAATACCTAGAAATCCAACTTACAAGGGATGTAAAGGACCTCTTCAAGGAGAACTACAAACCACTGCTCAGTGAAATAAAAGAGGACACAAACAGATGGAAGAACATACCATGCTCATGGATAGGAAGAATCAATATCATGAAAATGGCCATACTGCCCAAGGTAATTATAGATTCAATGCCATCCCCATCAAACTACCAATGAGTTTCTTCACAGAATTGGAAAAAACTGCTTTAAAGTTCATATGGAACCAAAAAAAAGCCCGCATCTCCAAGACAATCCTAAGTCAAAAGAACAAAGCTGGAGGCATCACGCTACCTGACTTCAAACTATATTACAAGGGTACAGTAACCAAAACAGCATGGTACTGGTACCAAAACAGAGATATAGACCAATGGAACAGAACAGAGTCCTCAGAAATAAGACCACACATCTACAGCCACCTGATCTTTGACAAACGTCAGAAAAACAAGAAATGGGGAAAGGATTCCCTATTTAATAAATGGTGCTGGTAAAATTGGCTAGCCATAAGTAGAAAGCTGAAACTGGATCCTTTCCTTACTCCTTTGAATTAACGAAAATTAATTCAAGATGGATTAGAGACTTAAATGTTAGACCTAATACCATAAAAACCCTGGAAGAAAACCTAGGTAATACCATTCAGGACATAGGCATGGACAAGGACTTCATGTCTAAAACACCAAAAGCAATGGCAACAAAAGCCAAAATTGACAAATGGGATCTAATTAAACTAAAGAGCTTCTGCACAGCAAAAGAAACTACCATCAGAGTGAACACGCAACCTACAGAATGGGATAAAATTTTTGCAATCTACTCATCTGACAAAGGGCTAATATCCAGAACCTACAAAGAACTCAAACAAATTTACAAGAAAAAAACAAACAACCCCATCAAGAAGTGGGCAAAGGATATGAACAGACATTTCTCAAAAGAGGACATTCATACAGCCAACAGACACATGAAAAAATGCTCATCATCACTGGCCATCAGAGAAATGCAAATCAAAACCACAAAGAGATACCATCTCACACCAGTTAGAATGGCAATCATTAAAAAATCAGGAAACAACAGGTGCTGGAGAGGAAACTATCGCAAGAACAGAAAACCAAACACCGCATGTTCTCACTCATAGGTGGAAACTGAACAATGAGATCGCTTGCACTGGGGAAGGGGAACATTACACACCAGGGCCTATCACGGGGAGGGGGGAGGTGGGAGGGATTGCATTGGGAGTTATACCTGATGTAAATGACGAGTTGATGGGTGCTGATGAGTTGATGGGTGCAGCACACCAACATGGCACAAGTATACATATGTAACAAACCTGCACGTTATGCACATGTACCCTAGAACTTAAAGTATAATTAAAAACAAACAAACAAACAAAAAAAGAAAACAAAGAAGAAACTAGAAATGTCCCATAATTACTCATTGACATCAATCATGAATACAGTTGGAAAATTAAAATTCTGTAATAGAGAAGGGTATGACACTAGAAGTAAAAGTCTTTTCTCACTGCCCCTGCCTCCACTAGTCCCTGTCTCAAAGGTAATTATCAAGTTTCCTGTGTTTCCTTAAAACTTTTATGCATATATCATATGTAGGTAACTATCTTTTTTATTTCTATCAATGAGATCATACTGAAACAACATTCTTGGTTTCTATTTTTCACTGACTGACGCAGCTTTGAGACTTTTCCAGGCCATCACAGGCAGAGCAGGTCATTCTTTGTATAGCTGCATGATATCTTATTGTGCGGTTATTGAGTCAATTCCCTACGGTATGCAAGTAGTTTGTCTCTGGATTTTTGTTATTACAAGCAATGCAGTCATAAATATCTAAAGGAGAAACGTAAAAATAGGTTTGAGTCAATCCTGCAAAAGTAACACAATTGTCAAACTGATAAAATGAATTTAATAATATAATATTATGTTTTATATTATTAAAATTTTTTCAGTATTTGGCAGAAATTGTACAGAAAAATTAAAATCCACTCTATATATGATTTGTGTCATCTGTGTTGTAACAGATTCCACAGATATTGATCGATAAGATCCATATTCAATGGATATTATTTCACACTTAAAATTTTTTTGACAAAAGAATGTGACTAGTTATGTTTCACTTTTATTGAAGATAGGGAAAGAGGATATACGATTCAAACGTAAGAGATGACTGAGTTCATTTTGAATTATCACACATTGAAACTAAAAACTGTGAGATATCTTTAACCAGCAATCCTAAGACAAGGTTAAGCAAAAGTCTGAGTTTAGAAAAGAAGAAATTAAAGAGTGTCTTGATTTATTCTGAAGTCAGAATCTAACTCCTCCTTTTAGGTTCTCCTACTTCACAGTAGACTTTTAAATATTTGAATCTTGCTTTCATAGTGTGGAACCAACAGAAAAATTTTTAGTAAGGACTTCACCATTGCCAAAAACAGTTAGATGACTATTTCATGTTTTTTTTTTTTTTTTTTTTTTTTTTTTTTTTTTTTTTGCTTGACGCATTAATTTACCCATTTGCAATTGTGCTAGGAGCTAGGGATGTCAGTGTCTTCTCATTCAAAAAGGAGTAAGAATCCAATAATATGGCTGCTGTGGACAAGAGGGCACTTGGGAAGACTGCCTTGTAATTTTAAAGTAAATTACTAGTTTTGATTTGTGCTTAGTGGACCACTGCATCTTGTCACTAGCAGCTGAATGCTCAACTTCAATAACCAGATCTGGTTCTCTGGTTCAATTAAACTGGGGTCCCATTAATGAAAATAAGATAATCAGATTCCACAGTCTTCTGCAACAGTATTAGTTAATGTGTACTGGGAATTGACAAAGTGAATAGTGTGAATGCGTGGTTTTTGGAAACATAATTATTAGTTTCATTAAAAGCTCTTGATCAAGTTGTATTCTATTCAACAAAATGCACTCCAAAACAGTCAGAAGTTTTAAGGTTTCCTTTTCAGCTTGTGTGAAAACACTAGAAAGCACCCACAGAAAACAGATACTTCTTTCTCTAGAGGTTTCATTGGGATCTCTCAATATGTGCATTTATAATAAAATATCACAATTTACATGAGTAGTCCATAGTTAATTAAAGAGAACACATTTTCTCATGCAATTCAAATCTCATTGTGGGGAGTCCACTTTTTAGAAAGACACAAAAACAAGTACTTCAAATGAAGAAATATCTCTTGGCTTTCCCATGATTAAAAAGCCTGTCCTTGGGAATTATTCATTACCTACACCTTTCAAATGGCTTACACAAAGAACAAGAATTATTACAATATTCACTGATGGTAAGCTTCAAAGCTCACAAATGTCAAAATCAGCAATTGAAAAGTATTTACAGAAAGAGAACCACAAAGTGCAATTTATGTTTGTGTAATCTTAGCTGGCATACATGTGCAATGAGATTTACTGAAGAAGTGCAATCATAAAGCCTATGGTAATGGATATAAATATAATTGGGATTCACAGAGCAGAAGAAATGTGCTATGAGATGACAATTATTCATTTCTATATATATGACTCAAGTTCACTATTATGCACTGAGAGCCCATTTATGGAAATTGCAAAATATATATTAACATCCTCTTTTATCAGTTGGGTTCAAGTATGGCCTATGAAAAAGTTTGTGTTTAATTATAACATTGAATTAGTGATGCAATTAATATTTATTCAAATTCCCATTTAATTTCACACATTATAAGTGTCTTTCAATTTTAAATCGAAAAAGACACTTAAAATATCTGGATATAGACTCGCACTTTCATTTAAAGACATAATTAATTCTTAAAACATTAAGCTAGAAAAATAGCATTTACAATGGCAAACAATTATCTGATATGCTTTATAGTTTAGCATTTGTTATGGAAAGTTATCATAGCATATTAGATACAGATATATCATTTGTTATAGAACACACTCTTACTTATTTTATTCTGTGGTACATCTTCCATTCAGATTGAATTGTGACCCAAAGTGTTTACAGTAGCTGTCTGGGTAGTCAGATCTTTTTAATCCTTTTATGTATATATTTTCTCAAGGCTCTTTAATGACCATGGATTGTATACAGTCTCTCTCTGTCTAAATATAGTATATATAGTAAGCACACAAATTCCCATTGTGTGTGCCTGCATTGCTATCAAAAAGTCCTACCTAAAGTTGGTAACTGCAGAAGCAGGTGATGAGTACACAGGTATTGTTCATCATACATTCTCTCGAATTTTCTGTAAGTTTGGAAATGTCGTAATTAAGGGCTAAATAACGTACTGCTTATTTATACATAGTAGTCTGCCAGGATTTATACTGAAAAGGTTACCAAATAGGTCCCAATGCTCTGGGAATATACAATTTAGGACAAGTTATACTGATGAAGATTGACATATAGAAAATATCCCAAGAATAAATGAACATGGAATAAGTACAGAGAATAAAATGAGTTCACTTTTGAAATTTTCATATCATGGTTATCTCCTTTCTCTTGTTTCTCCTTGACCTCCTTCAAACTTTGATCACTCTCTCATCCCCATCTATTACCTGAGAATCACTGAGTCTTGCCAGTTTTCCTGGCAGTTGCTCTCACGGCCATTGCTTCCCACTTTCAAAGCTACTGTGAGTCTGGGCCTTTGCCATTTTAAGCCTAGATTGCCACAAAGACTTCTTAGTTGTGCTCCTTAATTTCTGGTCTCACTTGATTTCAAAATTTCACTTTGAATCCTGCTGTTAAATTCAACTTCCTAAAACAGAAGTTATCATTCCTCTACCTTAGGAAATTGAAGCCCATTTCTCTCGTATTCTTCCAACACAGTCACTCTGCTTATACTAAGGCCCTTCCTCTTATTAATCCCTCAGTAAACTTATCTACCCATTGTGCTGTCTCTTTGTCTTTGCTCAGTCTTCTGCTCCATCTTACACTTCCAACAACCTCACATCTATTTATTTATTATAAGTACTTATTTATATAAGTATAGGTTGGATACTTTCAAGATCTACTTCTTCCTCCATACATGTCCTGTGATTGCCACCATCATTTTACCTTTCATTGAAATACTTCAGTGTTTGTGAGTGTCACCTGAACCACACGGCTTTTGTGGGATAAGTGATCCAGTGGTCCATCCTAGGCCAATTAAATCAGAATCCCTGGGACACAGACATCAGAAAATTTTTTTTGACATTAAAAATGTCTCTAACCTGTAAGGAGGTGATTCTAATACGTAGGTAGTTGAGAACCACTCACCCAGACAATATTAAATTTCTTCATTTGTACGTACTATTCATTCATTTGGTCAACAGCTCTGGTGTCCATCACAGAGGTAGAACACTGGCAGTCCTGACATGTTTTGTTTGGCCCATGGAGTGTTTTCAAAATATTTTAGACAATGTTTTAAAATTGGGAGATTTATCATAAACATTCACATATCCAGCTCCTCTTGAGAAAAATGGGAGATCTGGTGAGAGTGGGCCTGCCTTTCTGAAAGGCAACACTAGCTAGAACTGAATTGTGGCTCTCCCTTCTAGACTGAGGGAGCTTTCAGTTGGCTTCAGTCCCCACCACTCCCTACAACTAACTCCCTCACAGGGGCTGAGTGTTAATTGCAATTTAATGTATTATTTGCACAGTTGTTAAAGTTACTGTTTCCCTTAATACCATAACCATTTCTCTCACTGCTGAAGTTGAAAATATTTCTATGTGTCAAATACTCAGGCAACCAGCCCACTTTGTTCATTTTTGTTATCCTCCTGGCCTTGTTAGTGATCTGAGTTTGTAGCCCCTGGCCTGGTATGTGGCAAGTATACTCTGTTAAGTGCTAAGGATATAGAAGAATGAGGGACAATGCCCTTTTTGGAGGAAGTCACACTTTATGGGGGAGATGCAGACATATTACACTTTTAATTTAGGTGCCTGGGTGTGTACCTGATTCTGCTGATCTTAGAGGATGGCCTCCAAATTTTATTTCAGTTTGTCGAAGTTTAGTCATGTTTAGCAGCTGTGTGACATGTGGAACATCTGTCATTAGTTGACAGCTTCGTGGTATAATATCTGTAGGCTCATCTGTTGAAAAGGGGACACCACAGACAGCTGGAAATAAAGACAAACATTCATTTTCAAAATGTAAGCCATTTCTGCTAAATGGACATATCACATAAATGAAACCAATTAAAATTAAAGATTTTATCATATGACTTTGTATGAGTTATTCAACCTTTCAGCCCTGATTTTCTCATTTGTAAAATGAGCATGATAATTTTACTGCTTACTTCCTAGGGTAGACAGGATTAAATGAGATAAAGCTTACACTATATGGAGCAAGTTCAGAAAACTATACAATAAATAAGAGCATGCATTGGAAATATTCCACACTTTCTTTTCAATACTAGAGGTGTGACTTGAGCGAACTAATTAGGTATGCACCATTTAAGATTTCTGGGAGTACATCAGCATATTTATATGAGATCAGTAGGTACAAACATATTGAATAACTTAAGCACCCATAGCCGTTATATGGGTAAATTAATTTTTTAACTTTTTATTTTGAAATAATTTTAGACTTTTAGAAAAGTTAAAAGAAGTTTAGAGAGCTTCCTATTACCCTTTACCCAGCTTCCTCTGTTAACATCTTACCTTCTAATATTTTCAAAATAATAGCTTATTATACTTACAATGATATTTTATTTTAATTTCATTCATATATATTTATATGGATATTTTAATTTTCTTTTTAAAAATTGTTTTTTAATTGACAAATAGGAATTGTACATATTCATAGTGATGTTTAGATACATGTAATATATGGTAAACAGATCAGGGTAATTAGCATGTTCATCATCTCAAACATTTATCATTCCTTTTTGGTGGGTACACTCAATATCTTCTTATCTATTTGAAAGTATATAACATATTATTGTTAACTATAGTCCTCTTACAGTGGTATTCCTCTTATCTAGCCATACATTTGTATTCTTTAACAAATCTTTCCCTAGCCCTCCCTTCCCCGTACCATTTCCAGCATCTAGTTTCCTCTGTACTTCTTTTTACTTCTAAGAGATCAATTTTTTAAAGCTTCCACATGAGTGAGAACAAGCGGTATTTAACTTTCTGTTCCTGGCTTATTTCACTTAACATAAAGTCCAGTTCTATCCGTGTTGCTGCAAATGACAGGATTTCATTCTTTTTTATGGCTGAATAGTATTCCATGGTGTATGTATACTACATTTTCTTTATTCATTCATCTGTTGTTGGACACCTATGTTGATTCTGTATCTCATCTATTATGAATGGTGCTGCAGTAAACATGGGAGAGCAGATGTCTCTCTGTACTTTTCTTTTTAGTAAATTTTCTGTTCATGTTTGTAAGCCATTTTACTATTAGTACATTTTTCCTATTTACTTATATGACCTCTTTTACAGTAAATATATTAAGCCTTGTCATTTGTAGCAAGTGGGAATATAAATTAGTGTTAATATCCTAGAAAGACTTTACCATGTGTACCAAAGCCTTAAAAATGTTCATACCATTTTACTCAGTAATTTCATTTTAAGAATCTACTCTAAAATTAAAAAAAATTAGAAACTCAGGATCTATGCAAATAAGTGTTTATAAGTTCTGAAAAATAAACAACTTAAATTTCCAGCACTTGAGGAGTGTTAAGCACACTACAGTGTTTCATGGGATGAGACAGCAAAGAGCCACAATAAATTGAATTTATGAAGATGTCTTCATGATATGGGAAAGCTTTGAGATAAGAAGTTAAATGAAAAAAACAGATACAAAAAACTATCTCAACCATAGAAAATAAAATTATAAAATGTATGAAGGGGGTGGTGTGGTGGCTCAAGCCTGTAATCCCAGCACTTTGGGAGGCTGAGGTGGGAGGATTTCAGGCCCAAGTTCAAGACCAGCCTGAATAACATAGCCATACCGCATTTCTCTAAAAAAAAAAAAACAAAAAAAAAATTAGCTGGGCATAGTCCCAGCCACACAGGAAGCTGAGGTGAGAGAATCACTTGAGCCTGGGCGGTGGAGGCTGCAGTGAGTGATGATTGCACCACTGCACTCCAGCCTGGGAGACGGAGAAAGACTCTGCCTTAAAAAAAAAAAAAAAAGTGTGAATGGCAAAAAAACTGAAAGGAAATATACCAAATGAAACTAACTTTAGGTGGTTAACTTAAGCATAGTTTTAAATTTTATTCTTCACAATAATTTCTATATATGTTTGATTTTTATGAGTAAAGTTTCTGTTTTTAGAATGTGGTGGGAAAATTTTGTATGTATATATGTGAAGGTATGCAGTCAGGAAAATTCAACCAATCATCCCTCAAAAAACTTCCTTATGTACAATTCTCACACTTTATAAAAGCAAATAGAAGAGGTTTCTGTGCATCCTAGCCATGGCATTTTTCTAATTAGATCCTAATGTCCTAATCTGAAAAAGGAAAATCAGTCATCTAACTAAAAACTTAAATACTCATCAGCAGAGCAATGATTTCTAAATGTCCTAATGCTCTAGTCATTAAAAATGCACTAGATTTACAAATATTAGTTTTCAGATGTTTTGTCCATCCATTCTTTGTCATCAACATTTAGAAAATCTATATAAGCAACTGAGCAAATGAACTCTCAAAATAGTAAATATTTACCTAACTTCAGATATATTTGACATATACCTCAAAACTCCTTTGAGATAGAAAAAGATAATTTCCATGTCAATGCCAATATTAATAAATGAAGATTTTTAAAATTAGAAGATGAAGAGAATTCTGGAGGCCAGTAAAAACCTGAAATAAAATGCTGTCTTCTGAACCCTACAACGAGAATCATGAAAACTTTAGCTTATTGAGCTTGTGTGACAAGTACAAGGATAAAATGGCATACAAAATTTGAAATGTATGAACACAAAACTTGAACTTACAACTAACAAGAGACAGATAGCAAATCTCTAGTAACCATAAATGCCTAAGCTTTTATGGAAGATAGAACAAGGCAGGGACTATCACAAAACTGCAGGCTGAATCTTTTTTGTTTGTTTGTTTTGTTTTTTTGAGACAGAGTCTCACTCTGTCGCCCAGGCTGGAGTGCAGTGGCACGATCTCGGCTCACTGCAAGCTCTGCCTCCCGGGTTCACGCCATTCTCCTGCCTCAGCCTCCTGAGTAGCTGGGACTACAGGCGCCCGCCACCACGCCTGGCTAATTTTTTTGTATTTTAGTAGAGACAGGGTTTCACCGTGTTAGCCAGGATGGTCTCGATCTCCTGACCTCGTGATCCGCCCGACTCGGCCTCCCAAAGTGGTGGGATTACAGGCGTGAGCCACTGCGCCCCGCCTGCAGGTTGAATCTTAAAGAAACATGGTTGACATGCAGATCAGACTTCACATTAAAAGGCTATAATCCAATCTGCATCATCCAACATCTTTCCTTTCTCTATATCTACTCTCCCTTTGCACCTAGAACTGTTTCACCACTTACTGGATTATTTTTTGAGGGAAACTGTGAGCAGTATAAAACCTGCAATAAAAGGAGAATTAAAAAAAAAAAAACATTGGTTGATTATTTTAAAATAAAGACTAACCATTAAGCCCATCTAGAACTACTAGCTCTAAAGGTTTCTCTGAGACTTCATGGTGGAATACTTGGAAAGGGACTTTAGTATCATTTTTGTGAAACCAAGCTATGAAAGAGCTTTAGGACCATCTATTACCTGGCAGCTGGATGTTCTGTAGCACTAAATGGAAATTCACTCGTCTTCTCACCTCACCACTAACCAATCACCACCTTTTCTACGTCCAATTACTAAGTTATTGTATTTTTAGCATATACAGCTTAATTTTAAAATAAAGGCTAAGTGTGAAAATAGAACAGACCCTACATAAACGTTAAACAGCGCTTCATTGTGAGTTCATAGAAAGCATGGTCCAGTTTCATTTATTTACTCATTCTGTCACTCAACAAATATTTATTGAGGCTCTACTGTGTGCCAGGCATATGTCTAATGGCTGGAAATCTAGGGGTGAGCCAGAGTGGCCTTGTCCTTGCCTCCTTGAAGCTTACACCTAGCAGAGAATATGAAACAAAATCACAAATAATTCTTTTTTTTCAACTTTTAAGTTCAGGGGTACATGTGGAGGGTGTGCAGGTTTATTACATAGGTAAATGTGTGCCATGGTGGTTCACTGCACAGATCATTCCCATCACCCAGGTATTAAGTCCAGCATCCATTAGGTATCCTTCCTCATGCTCTCCTTTCCCCAACCCCTGACAAGCCCTAGTGTGTGTTGTCCTCCCTCTATGTGTCCATGTGTTCTTATCATTCAGTTCCCACTTATGAGAGCATGCAGTATTTGGTTTTCTCTTCCTGCATTGGTTTGCTGAGGATAATGGCTTCCAGCTCCATGTCTCTGCAAAGGACATGATCTCGTTCCATGTCATTGCTATTGCAAATAGTGCTGCAGTGAACATATGTGTGCAAGTATCCTTATAGTAGAATTATTTATAGTCCTTTGGGTATACACCTAGTTATGGGATTGCTGGGTCAAATGATATTTCTGCCTCTGGTTCTTTGAGGAATCGCCACGCTGTCCTCCACAATGGATGAACTATGAACTAATCTGCACTTCCATCAACAGTGTAAAATTATTCCTTTTTCTCCACAACCTCACCAGCATCTATTTTTTTTTTTTTTGACTTTTTAATAGTGGTCATACTGGCTGGTGTGAGATGGTATCTCACTGTGGTTTTGATTTGCATTTCTCTAATGATCAGTGATATTGAACTTTTTTTCATATTTTTTGGCTTATGTATGGCTTCTTTTGAGAAGTGTCTGTTCATGTCGTTTGCCCACTTTTTAATGGGGTTATTTGTTTTTTTTTTCTTGTAAATTTCTTAAGTTCCCTGTAGACTCTGAATATTGAACCTTTGTCAGATGGATAGGTTGCAAAAATATTCTCCCATTCTCTATGTTGTCTGTTCACTCTGATGATAGTTTCTTTTGCTGTGCAGAAGCTCTTTAGTTTAATAGAGCTCATTTGTCTATTTTGAAATGCTTTTGTTGCAATTGCTTTTGGTGTTTTCATCATGAAATCTTTGCACATGCCTGTGTCCTGAGTGGACAAATCTTTGCCTGTGTCTATGTCCTGAATGCCCAGATTTTCTTCTAGGGTTTTAAGTTTTGGGTTTTACATTTAAGTCTTTAATCCATCTTGAGTTGATTTTTGTATATGGTGTAAGAAAGGAGTCCAGCTTCAATCTGATGCATATGGCTAACCAGTTATCCCAGCACCATTTATTGAATAGGCAGTCTTTCCCCCATTCATTGATTTTGCCAGCTTTGTTGAAGATCAGATGGCTGTAGATGTGTGGCCTTATTTCTAGGCTCTCTATTTTCTTCCATTGGTCTATGTGCCTGTTTTTGTACCAGTACCATGCTCTTTTGGTTATTGTAGACTTGTAGCATAGATTGAAGTTGGATAGTGTGATGCCTCCAGCTTTGTTCTTTTTGCTTAAGATTGTCTTGGCTATACAGGCTCTTTTTTGGTTCCATACTAATTTTAAAGTAGTTTCTTTCTAATTCTGTGAAGAACATCAATGGCAGTTTAATGGGAATAGCATTGAATCTGTAAATTACTTTGGGCAGTATGGCCATTTTCATGATATTGATTCTTCCTATCCATGAGCATGGAATGTTTTTCCATTTGTTTGTGTCCTATCTGATTTCTCTGAGAGTGGATTGTAGTCCTCCTTGAAGAGGTCCTTCAATTTCCTTGTTAGTTGTATTCCCAGATATTTCATTCTTTTTGTGCCAGTTGTGAATGGGAGTTCATTCATGATTTAGCTCTCTGCTTGCCTGTTGTTGGTGTATAGGAATGCTAGCAATGTTTGCATGTTGATTTTGTATCCTGAGATTTTGCAGAAGTTGCTTATCAGCTTAAAAAGCTTTGGGCTGAGATGATGCGGTTTTCTAGATATAGGATCATGTCATCTGCAAAAAGATAATTTGACTTCCTCTCTTCCTATTTGAATACTCCTTTTTTTCTCTTGCCTGATTGCCCCGGCCAGAACTTCCAATATTACGTTGCATAGGAGTGGTGAGAGAGGGCATTCTTGTCTTGTGCTGGTTTCCAAGGGGAATGCTTTCAGCTTTTGCCCATTCAGTATGATACTGGCTGTGGGTTTGTCATATATAGTTCTTATTATTTTGAGGTGTGTTTCTTCAACACCTAGTTTATTGGGAGTTTTTAACATGAAGGAATGTTGAATTTTATCAAAGGCCTTTTCTGTATCTATTAAGATAATCATGTGGGTTTTGTCTTTGGTTCTGTGTATGTGATGAATGACATTTATTGATTTGTGTATGTTGAACTAACCTTGCATACTGGGGATAAAGCCAATTTGATTGTGGCAGACAAGCTTTTTGGTAAGCTGCTGGATTTGGTTTGCCAACATTTTTGTGAAGATGTTTGCATCAATGTTCATCAAGGATATTGGCCTTAAGTTTTCTTTTTTTGTTGTATATCTGCCAGGTTTTGGTATCAGGATGATGGCCTCATAGAACAAGTTAGGGAGGAGTCCCTTCTTTTCAACGGTTTGGAATAGTTTTATTAGAAATGGTACCAGCTTTTTTTTTTAACCTCTGGCAGAATCCAGGTGTGAATCCGTCTGTTCCTGGGCTTTTATTTTTTTTGGCTGGTAGGCTGTTTATTAGAGCCTGCATTAGTCTGTTTTCATGCTTCTGATAAAGACATACCTGAGACTCGGCAATTTACAAAAGAAAGAGGTTTAATGGAGAACTCACAGCTCCACATGGCTAGAGAGGCCTCACAATCATGGTGGAAGGAAAAGGAGCACGTCACCTCTTACAAGGATGGCAGCAGGCAAAAAAAGCTTGTGCAGGGAAACTCCCCCTTTTAAAACAATCAGATCTCATGAGACTTATTCGCTATCATGAGAATAGCATAGGAAGTACCTGCCCCCATGACGCAATTACCTCCTACTGAGTCCCTCCCACCACACATGGGAATTCAAGATGAGATCTGGGTAGGGACACAGTGAAACCATATCATTCCCCCCTTGGCCCCTCCCAAATCTCATGTTCTCACATTTCAAAATCAATTATGCCTTCCCAACAGTCCCCCAAAGTCTTAACTCATTTCAGCATTAACTCAAAAAGACCACAGTCCAAAGTCTCTTCTGAGACAAGGCAAGTCCCTTCTGCCTATGAGCCTATAAAATCAAAAGCAAGTTAGTTATTTCCTAGATAAAACAGGGGTACAGGTACTGAGTAAAAACAGCCATTCCAAATGAGAGAAATTGGCCAAAACAAAGAAGCTACAGGCCCCATGCAAGTCCAAAATCCAGCAGGGCGGTCAAATCTCAAAGCTCCAAAATGATCTCCTTTGACTCCACGTCTCACATTCAGGACACGCTGATGCAAGAGGTGTGTTCCCATGGCCTTTGGCAGCTCCGGCCCTGTGGCTCTGCAGGGTATAGTCCCCATCCTAGATGCTTTCACAGGCTGTCGTTGTCTGCGAGTTTTCCAGGCACACAGAGCAAGTTGTTGGTGGATCTACCATTTTGTGGTTTTGGAGGATGGTAGCCCTCTTCTTACAGCTCCACTGGGTGGTGCTCCAGTGGGAAGTCTGTGTGGTGGCTCCAATCCCACATTTCCCTTCTGCACTGCCCTAGCAGAGGTTCTCATGAAGGCCCTGCCCCTGCAACAAACTTGTGCCTTGGCATCCAGACATTTCCATACATCCTCTGAAATCAAGGTGGAGGTTCCCAAACCTCAATTCTTGACCTCTGTGCACTTGCAGGCTCAACACTGTGTGGAAGCTGCCATGGCTTTGGGCTTGCACCCTCTAAAGCCATGGCCCAAGCTCTATGTTGGCCCCTTGTAGCCATGGCTGGAGCAGCTGGGTCACAGGGCACCAAGTCTCTAGGCTGCACACAACATGGCGACTCTGGTCCTGGCCCATGAAACCACTTTTTCCTCCTAGGCCTTAGGGCCTGTGATGGGAGGGGCTTCCAAGAAGATCTCTGATATGCCCTAGAGACCTATTCCCCATTGTCTTAGGGGCTAACATTCGGCTCCTCATCACTTATGCAAATTTCTGCAGCCAGCTGGGAATTTCTCCTCAGAAAATGGGATTTTCTTTTCTATCGCATTGTCAGGCTGCAACTTTTCAGAACTTTCATGTTCTGCTTCCCTTTTAAAACTGAATGCCTTTAACAGCACCCAAGTCACCTCTTTAATGCTTTGCTGCTTAGAAATTTCTTCTGCCAGATACCCTAAATCATCTCTCTCAAGGTCAAAGTTCCACAAATCTCTAGGGCATGCGTGAAATGCCACCAATCTCTTTGCTAAAACATAACAAAAGTCACCTTTGCTCCAGTTCCCAAGTTCCTCATTTCCTTCTGAGACCACCTCAGCCTGGACTTTGTTGTTCATATCGCTATCAGCATTTTGGTTAAAGTCATTCAACAAGTCTTTAGCAAGCTCTAAACTTTCCCACATTTTCCTTTCTTCTTCTAGGCACTCCTGTTAGTTCCAAAGTTGCTTCCACATTTTCAGGTATCTTTTCAGCAGTGCCCCAACTCTATTGGTACCAATGTACTGTATTAGGCTGTTTTCATGCTACTAATAAAGACATACCCGAGACTAGGCAATTTACAAAAGAAAGAGGCTTAATGGGGAACTCCCAGTTCCACATGGTTGGGGAGGCCTCAAAATCATAGTGGAAGGCAAGGAGGAGCAAGTGACATCTTACATGTATGACAGCAGGCAAAAAGAGTTTGTCTAAGGAAACTCTCCTTTTTAAAACCATCAGATCTTGTGAGACTTATTCGATATTACAAGAACAGCACAAGAACAACCTGCCCGCATGATTCAATTACCTCCTACCAGGTCCCTCCCACAACATGTGGGAATTCAAGATGAGATTTGGGTGGGGACACAGCCAAACCGTATCGCTGCTTCAATTTCAGAACTCATTATTGGTCTGTTCAGGGACTCAATTTCTTTCTGGTTCACTCTTGGGAGGGTGTATGTGTCCATGAATTTGTCCGTTTCTACTGGATTTTCAAGTTTATGTGCATAGGTGTTTATAGTATTCTCTGATGGCTGTTTGTATTTCTGTGGGGTCAGTGGTTATCATTTCTGCTCATGTTTATTTGATTCACTTCTCTTTTCATCTTTATTACTCTAGCTAGTGGTCTATCTACTTTATTAATTTTTTTCAAGAAACCAGCTCCTGGATTCGTTGATTTTTTGAAGGGTATTTTGTGTATCTATCTCCTTTAGTTCAGCTCTGATCTTGGTTATTTCTTGTCTCCTGCTAGCTTTGGGGTTTGTTTGCTCTTGTTTCTCTAGTTCTTTTCATGTGATTTAGCTTGTTAACTTGTGATCTTTCTAGCTTTTTGATGTGGGCATTTAGTGTTATAAATTTCCCTCTTAACAGTGCTTTAGCTGCATCCCAGAAATTCTGCTACATTGTCTCTTTGTTCTCATTAGTTTCAAAAAACTTCCTGATTTCTGCCTTAATTCCATTATTTACCCAAGAGTAACTCAGGAGCTGGTTGTTCAATTTCCATGTAGTTGTGTAATTTTGACTGAATTTCTTAATCTTGAATTCTAATTTGGTTGTGCTGTTGTCTGAGGGACTGTTTGTTATGATTTCAATTCTTCTGCATTTTCTGAGGAGTGTTTTACTTCAGATTTATGTGATCAATTTTAGAGTGAGTGTCATGTGGGGATGAGAAGAATGTATGTTCTGTTGTTTTTGGGTGGAGAGTTCTGTAGATATCTATCAGGTCCACTTGATCCAGAGCTGGGTTTAGGTCCTAAATATCTTTGTGAATTTTTTGCTTTGATGATCTGTCTAATATTGTCAGAAGGCTGTTAAAGTCTCCCATTATTATTGTATGGGAGTCTAAGTCTCTTTGAAAGTCTCTAAGAACTTGCTTTATGAATCTGCATGCTCCTGTATTGGGTGCATATATATTTAGGATAGTTAGCACTTCTTAAATTGAACCCTTTATCACTACATAATGCCCTTCTTTGTCTTTTTTGATATTTGTTGGTTTAAAGTCTGTTTTGTCAGAAACTAGGATTGCAACCCCTGCTTTTTTCTGTTTTCCATTTGCTTGGTATATTTTCCTCCATTCCTTTATTTTAAGCCTATGTGTGTGTGTCTTTGCACATGAGATAGGTCTCTTGAAGGCAGCATACCATGAATCTTGGCTCATTATCCAGCTTGCCATTGTGTCTTTTATTTGGGACACAAAGTTCATTTAAATTTAAGGTTAGTATTGTTATATGGGAATTTGATCCTGTCATTATGATGATAGCTGGTTATTTTGCAGATTTGTTTATGTGGTTGCTTCACAGTGTCACTGGTCTGTGTACTTCAGATACACTGTACTTCAGCGTGTTTTTGTAGTGGCTGGCAATGGTCTTTCCTTTCCATATTTAGTGCTTCCTTCAGAAGTGCTTGCAAGGCAGGCCTCGTGGTGATGGATTCTCTCAGCATTTGCTTGTCTGAAAAGTATCTTATTTCTTTTCACTTATGAAGCTTAGTTTGGCCAGATATGAAATTCTGGGTTGGAAATTCTTTTCTTAAGAATGTTGAATTTGTCCCCCAGTCTCTTCTGACTTGCAGGGTTTCTGCTGGGAGGTCTGCTGTTAGTCTGATGGGCTTCCCTTTGTAGGCAAACTGGCCTTGCCCTCTGGCTGCCCTTAACATTTTCTCTTTCATTTTGACCTTGGAGAATCTGATGATTATGTGCCCGGGCGTTGATTGTTTCATGGAGTATCTTATTGGGGTTCTCTGCATTTCCTGAATTTGAATGTTGGCCTGGCTTACTAGGTTGGGGAAGTTCTCCTGGATAATATCCTGAAGTATGTTTTCCAAGTTGGTTCCATCTCTCAGTCTCTTTCAGGTACCTCAGTCAGTTGTAAGTTCAGTCTCTTTCCATAATCCTCGTATTTCTTGGAGGTTTTGTTCATTCCTTTTTTTTCTCTATTCTTGTCTGCTTTTCTTATTTCAGAAAGATAGTCTTCAAGCTCTGAGATTCTTTCCTCCATTTGGTCTATTCTGTTACTTTTTTTTTTTTTTTTCCAGATAGTATCTCACTCTGTCGCCCAGGCTGCAGTGCAGTGGTGTGATCTCATCTCACAGCAACCTCTGCCTCCCAGGTTCAAGTGATTCTCCTGCCTTAGCCTCGCAAGTAACTGGAACTACATAAGCACATCACTATGTCTGGCTAATTTTTGTAGTTTTAGTAGAGACAGGGTTTCACTATGTTGGCCAGTCTGGTCTCAACTCCTGAGCTCAAGTGATTCACACGCTTTGGCTTCCCAAAGTGCTGAGATTATAGGTGTGAGCCACTGTACCTGGCCTGCTATTGATACTTGTGATTGCATTGTGAAGTTCTCATGTTGTGTTTTTCAGCTCCATCAGTTCAGTTATGTTCCTCAAACTGGCTATTTTGGCTATCAGCTCCTGTACTGTTTTATCATGATTCTTAGCTTCTTTGCATTGGGTTACAACATGCTCCTTTAGCTCAGTGAAGTTCGTTATTACCCACCTTCTGAAGCCTACTTCTGTCAGTTTAGTCATCTCAGCCTCAGCCCCATTTTGTGCCATTCTGGAGAGCTGTTGTTGTCATGTGGAGGAAACTAGGCACTCTGGCTTTTTGAGTTTTCAGTGTTTTTGCGTTGATTGTTTCTCATCTTTGTGGGTTTATCTACCTTTGATCTTTGAGATTGCTCATCTTTGAGTTGGATTTTTGTGGGGTCCTTTTTGTTTATGTTATTGTTGTTGTTTTTTCTTTTTCTTTTAACAGTCAGGCTATTCTTCCCACAGGGCTGCTGTGGTTTTCTGAGGGTCTGCTCCAGACCCTAGTTGTCTCAGCTTTTCCCATACCAAGGTATCACCAGTGAAGGCCATGAAACAGCAAAAATACCAGCCTGCTTCTTCCTCTGGACTCTCTGTCCCGGGCGGTACTGACCTGTTGCCAGCCTGAACTGCACCTGTAGGAGGAGGCTGGAGACCCCTGTTGGGAGGTCTCATCCAGTTAGGAGTAACAGGATCAGGGACCCACTTAAAAAAAGCAGTCTGGCTGCTTTCTGGTAGTGCAGCTGTGCTGCGTTGTGGGGGACCCTTCCTTGTCCAGACCATCTGGACTCTCCAGAGCTGACAGGTTGGAATGGCTGAGTTGCCCAAACCATAGAGATGGTGGCCGCCCCTCCCGCTGGAACTCAGTCCTTCTCAGGCAGACTCAAGTCTGTTGCTGCTGGCTGGCTGGAATTCCAAGCCAGTAGGTCTTAATTTGTGAGGCACTGTGTAAGTGGGGCCTGCAGAACATGCTGCTTGGCTCCCTGGATTCAGTTCCCTTCCTAGGGATGGATCTCCCACCTTGCTGAGAATCCCAGGGGTGAAGTATGCAAAACTCCTGGGTCTCTGTGTGTGCCTGAGTGGCTGCTCTGCTGGGACTCCACACAGTTCTGTGTATTGGACCCAATACCCTGGTGGCATGGGCTTATGAGGGGATCTCCTAATCTGCTGGTTGCAAAGATCTGTGGGAGGTGCGTGGTTTCCTGGGCAGGACTGCACAATCACTCACCGCTTCCCTTGGCTGGGGTGGGGGTACCTTTGGCTTCATGCCACTCCCTGGTGGGCCATCACCCCACCCTGCTTTTTTTCATTCTCTGTGGGTCAAGCTGTTTGACTAGTCAGCAATGTGAGAACCTGGATATTTCAGTTGAGGGTGCTGAATTCACTTGCCACTTTCATTCCTCTCCACGAGTGCCACAGACAACAGCTGCTTCTAATCAGCCATCCTGGCCCTCTCTCTCCACAGATAATTCTTTAATTAAAATTTTGCTAAGTACTCTGAAGGAAAAGTTCAAGGTGAAGAAATAGCATAATGGGGGAATCTAATAGCATAAGGTGTCAGGGAAAGTCTTGTGTGAAAAAGAGACATTTAAGCTGAGTCATAAGATAAGTAGAAGGCAGCCTGATAAAATGGGTGGGAGTGATCAGTGAGGTGAAAGGAATAGATCATTGAAGACTGTGAAGGCAGAAGGACTCTGGTGCATTCTAGGAACTGAGATAAAGTTCTGCCAAAGGATTGCGAGCCTGGAAGTGAATGATGGGAGAATCCTAATGATATATTTCATACAGTACCTGGTTCAAAGGGGATGCAAAGTAATCCCCTTATGGACAAAAGCCCCTTAATAACAGGCTGGACTAGATTAAATGCAGCTGTCATGTCTTCCCTTTTTTTCCTTTGGTTAGTCTTTGTTCAATTATATCCTGAAAAGTACTCCATACACATTTTATTTGGATACTACAACTTTATCCCAGATGGCAAATAACAAATCAATCAGATATTAAGGGACCAGGGCCTATCTGCATTGTTCTTTCAGATGTGTTCTATCTTCTGGAACGGACTGTGTATGGAAACATACAGACTGCCTGACTAACATCTAGATAAGGACATAGCTGAATCTAAACTGCTTTTGCTAACAAATATGAAAGCACATAATATTGGCTGAAATGACCAGTTGAGAATGGCTAAATGGCACATGAAAGAGAAGGCTATGAGAAGCTGACAGCTCATGCAGCATCCAAGCACCACCAGATGGTGGGTTTTTTGATGTCTTTGCTCCCAATATGAGGTTGTATATTATTGGAATGTTTGAGTGACTTTGTAACCCTGTTCCCTTTTCTTTGGCCATAAAGCCATCATAAAATGATCCATTCTGTAGGTGTTTAATATATTTGATGAGGATCTTAACTAGCTGTAAGAATTAAATCATCATTTTTAACACATATGTAAAGCACTGTATGCATTAAAAATCATCATCCCCATTTTATTAAGGCTTATAAAGAGTGAGATTTACAGATCAGTTTTGGTATACACCTCCTTCTAATTAATATAGTTTAAATAATGACTAATTTTGTAATAGTTCACTGGTCTCAGACTCATCTACATTCATCTTATTATTTGGTTATAGTCTGCAGTGCCTAGCACAGTGCTTTAGTTATATGGAATTTCACCTCTCTGAAACACCAGTGAGGGCCAAGTATAAAACACAAAGTTCTCTGCCAAAATATTGCCATAAAGTGTGTTCATTTTTTGTTCATTCACTCATTCATTTGCCATGTAATTATCAGATTTTCTCTGAGTTTGCTATACAATGCTGGAAAATATTAAGAAGCAGTATATTATAGCACAGGCTCTGGGGCAAGGCATCCTGGGTTCATATTCTGGCTCCACCACTTATTAGCTGTGTGACCTTGGCACAATAACTTTACCTTGTTGTATGTACCCTGCTCTCCTTATCTGTAAATCATGGACACAAAAATAGAACTTACCTCAAAGGGCTATTGTGATGATTAAATGAGGTTTAAGTAATGATTAATGTAATGAGTGGATAAGAATAGTGCCTGGTATACAGCAAGTGCTACGTAAGTGTTATGTAAATTATTTCATTACAAAAAAGCACTATATCTTACTAAGTGATTTTTTTAATAACAAAACGTTATGATGTCTGAAGGGGTAAATAACCCTGGGCTACACCTAAAACTTGGCTATCCTGAATGAATCATGCCTTCAGAACTTTTTTAAAAAAAATGCTTTATTGAAGAGAAATTCATATTAATAGAAAATTGACCATTTCAAAGTGAACTATTCAATGGCACTTTGTACATTCACAATATGTAACTACCACCTGTACATTCACAATGTGTAACTACCACCTCTATCTACTTTCAGACATTTCTATCACTCCAAAATAAAACCCCTTACCCATTAAGTAGTTTCTCCCCAGTCTCTCAAGTCCCCAGTCCCTAGCAGCCAGAAATCTGTGTTCTGTCTCTGTGGATTTGCCTATTCTGGATATTCCATAAAAGTGGAATCATACATTATGTGACCTTTTTTTGCCTAGCTGCTTTCACTGAGCATGTTTTGGAGGTTCCTCCACATTGTAGCCTGTGTCAGTACTGCATTCCTTCTTATGGCTGAATGTCATTCCACTGCAATACATACAAATGGCTGAGTGCTACTCCACTGTAATACATACAACATCATTTTTTAATCCATTCATTTGTTGATAAGCACTTAGGATGTTTTCACATTTTGGCTACTGTGAATTGTGCTGCTATGATCATATATGTACATGTACTTGTTTGAATACCTGTTTTCCATTCTTTTGGGTATATACCTGGGAATGGAAATGTAGGGTTATATGGTATATTCTACATTTCACTTTCTGGGGAACTGCCACAGTGTTTCCCCACAGTGGGTGAACCATTTTGTATTCCTACCAGTAATGTACAGGGATTCCAATTTATCTACAACCTTGCCAACACTTATTCCCATCCTAGTGGGTATTAAGTGGTACCTCATTGTGATTTGAACTTGCATTTCCCTAATGGCTAATGATATTGAGCATTTTTTCATGTGTTTGTCTACCATTTGGATATCTTATTTGAAGAAATGTCTATTCAAGTCCTTTGACTATTTTTAAATTGAGTTGTTTGTCTTTTTGTTGTTGAGTTTTAAGAGTTCTTTATACAGTCATCCCTTGGTATCCACAAAGGATTGGTTCCTAGGACTCTACATGGATACCAAAATCTGCAGATGCTCAAGTCCCTTACATAAAACAGCTTAGTATTTACATATAACCTATGCACATCTTCCAATATACCTTAAATCATCTCTATATTACCTACAATACCTAATACAATGAAAATGCTAGGGAATAGTTATATATACTGTTTATTTGTATTACTTTTATTGTTATATTGTTATTTTTATTTTTTTTTCCTGAATATTTTTCATGTGCACTTGGTTGAAAATCTGTGAATGGGGAACCTGCAGATATGGAGGATGGACTGACAATATTCTTGGTACTAGAATATACTAGAATGTTTTCTATGTATTCATATATAAACCAGGACACATATTGTATCAGATATATGATTTGCAAATATCTTCTCACATGCTGTAGGTTGTCTCTTCCCTTTCTTGATAGTGTTCTTTGATACACAAAAGTTGTACATTTTGATGAAGTCCAATTTATCTATTTTTAAAAACTTTGTTGATGTGCTTTTGGTGTCATATCTAATACTATTGACAATGCAAGGTCACGAAGATTTACCTCTCTTTTTCCCTAAGAGTTTTATAGTTTTAGCTCTTACATTTAGATCATGGAAACATTTTTAGTTAATTTTTGTATATGATATGTGGTAGGAGTCCACCTCATTTTTTTGCATGTGGATATACAGAATCATTTGCTGAAGAGACTATTTTCCCTCTATTAAATGGTCTTATAGCCCATTTTGAAATCAAATATATGGTTTGTGTATTAGTTCCTTCTCAGGCTGCTGTGAAGAAATATCCAAGACTTAGTAATTTATAAAGGAAAGAGGTTTAATTGACTCACAGTTCTGCATGGCTGGCAAGGCCTCAGAAAACTTACAGTCATGGCAGAAGGGGAAGCAAACATGTCCTTCTTCATAAAGCAGCAGGAGAGAGAAGTGCCGACCAACGAGGGGAAAGCCCCTTGTAAAACAATCTGATCTCATGAGAGCTCACTATCACAAGAACAGCATGAGGGTAACTGCAGCCATGATTCAATTACCTCTCTCCGGGTCTCTCCCACAATACATGGGGATTACGAGAACTACAATTCAAGATGAGATTTGGGTGGGGACACAGCCAAACCATATCAGTTTGTTTCTGGACCCAGTTCTATTCAGTTGGTCTATATGTCAATCCTTATTCCAAAGCCAAATTGTTTTGGTTACTGTAGCTTTGCAGTAAGTTTTGAAATTGGGAAGTGTGAATCCTTCAACTTTGATCTTTATTTTCAAGATTGTTTTGGCTATTTGGGTTTCCTTGCTATTCCACATGAATTTCAGATCAGCTTTTCCATTTCTGCAAAAAAGGCCATTGGAATTTTTAGAGAAATTGCATTGAATCTGTAGATTGCTTTGGGTAATACTGACATCTTAACAATATTAAGTCTTCCAATCCATGCATGTAAGATGTCTTTCTATGTATTTAGGTCTTCTTTAATTTCTTGCAGGAATGTTTTGTAGTTTTCAGTGTACTTTCTCCTTCTTCATTACATTTATTCCTAGGTAGTTAATTATTTTGGATGCTATTGTAAATGGAATTGTTATTTTTAGAGTTTCTGAGAGATGAGGTTCTATTATAAATAATATTTTATAAATGTTTAATTTTAAAATATAGAGATATTTTAATCAGAATAATTGTGAGTCTTGATATACAGATATTCATGACCCATTTTTGTGGGTTCTACTATTGGCTGCTGGGACCTCTGTTATACTAAGACCATACCCCCTTTCTTGTTCTGAGGGGATTTGCTAGGAAAGGGCATTTTGAGTTCAACACCATTACAGGAAGGTATAGAAATAGAGCCTTAAACTAATGAGATTTGGGTATGATGTGCATTCACCTGATTTGGAGATGAAAATAGAGGTGAGGAAACACCCAACATAAGAATAACAAATATTATTACAACTAATAATAGATACTAAAACCACAAAATCATTCTGATTATTGGTGGAGGTAAACTTGTGCACTGTTGAGGAAAGAACAGTCAGAGGCCTGGTCTTGAATTCCATCTTGTGTGACTGCAGCACAAAATGCCTCACTTCCATGGGACTTCTTTTCTTTATCTGTCTAATTAAGACATTGGAATAGAGCATCTCTAAAGCCCCTCCCTGTTCAGTGAGTCTATTAAGGCTAGATGTCAGTGTTTCTAGATTCTCTGTGGCCTTTGAAGGAATAAATTTTCTTCACATTGCTTGACACTCAATAAAGGTTTTATTGAACAGAGACAGTGAATGGATGAATAGTTAAATAAATAGCCAATTTTAAATTCATTAATTAATCAAACACTTATGATAAGTTACCAGTGCTAGGTCTTTTGCTAGAGACAAAAACACGAAAATACAGGGTCTATGCCTTCCAGGGGCTCTTAGTCTGAAATCATACCTTTAATTTTTCTCTTCTCACATTTCTGAACACAGAATACACAGAACATAGAGCACAGAATATTTGAGAAAGAGCCCTGAACTGGGGAGTCAGGAGACCTGTATCATCATCATTGGTGTAGCATATCTTGCTTCAGAGATCATAACTTGATCTTCTCTCTTCTCATTTCTCTCCTCTGTCTTCCTTTTACTTAACAATCTACACAGATATTATCATTGCTTGTTCTTCTCTCCTTGTTTTTCTCCTCTTTCTCTTATCTATCACATATGCATTCTATTTTTTATTTTAAACACAGAAAAATTATATGAGTTCATCAATAATTCAGTCATACACATGCCTAAAAATGGCAGCTCATGTCTTCTCAAGAGTCATAAAAGTAATAAAGTAAATTGAATCAGTATGCTTTACTACTTGTCCAACAAAAGTCATTTCTCTGGAAAAGTGAAAACCGATTAATTGCTTGAAGCAAGGTTCCAAAAAATTCACTTTCTATTATATCCCACCGTGTAAAGAGAGAATAGAAAGGAATTAGGCAAAATCTCCTAACTTGGGTGAGTTTAAGAAGTTCTAGACTGAAATGATAGCAGTTTAAACAATCCAAGGACAATAAAGTACTGAGCTCAAGTAAGCACTTAATACAGTATTTTTAAATGAAATCCCAGTGTGGAATTTAAGAAATAGGTTAAAAAGTTTCCTATGATAAAGTTCTCAACACAGACTAATCAGTCTTTGCAGAATAAAGACAAAAAGATATCTGTTACTTATTGCAATATAGACACCCTCAACACAGCCAGTCACCAAATCTTGGCATTCTTACTCCGTGGCATCTCTTGTATCTTATCTTTTTAAATTTATCTCTCTTCTACCAGCACATGAGAAACAGTACACTGAAATAACCAGGAATATGAGCTCGGAACCCTACTGCAAGGTTCAAGTACTGGCTGTACTACTGAAGAACTGTGTGACATTGTGCACATTACTTGACCTCCCCATGCCTCAGTTTTCCTATATATAAAATGGGGATAATGGCAACACCCATCTCACAGAGTTGTTATGAACATTAAATAAGTTCATTTCTATCAGTGTTTAGAACTCTGCCTAGGTCACATCAAGAAGTAATGCTGTAATCATCACCACAATCATCATCATCACCATCTCCACTACTATTATCATTATCACAATCATTGCATCACTTCTACTGCCCACCTCCTTGACCAAGGACACTCAATTTGTCCTATACTATGTTATCCTTTGTCCTTTTATGTGTAATTGTCTTCATAATAAACTCTTGTATTAACTTTTCTAATGTCTATAATTACACACAGAACTCAGAAGATAGGAACTGAGCTCTACATCTTTATGTCATCCTAAATATGCAGCCTAGTGTTGCAATATTGTATTATACCTTCCACCCTGCCACAATACTGAACTTGTTCCTTGAGCATATGAGATCCTTTCATGATGCCATGACTTTATATATATATGCCCTTTTCTCTGCCTGAAATGCTTTTTCTACTCATTTTCCTATTTGCATTGGTTGGAAAATAATTATTAATACTTTTCCTTCAAGATGAAGTATAGGGCTAGGTGCAGTGGCTCACACCTTGTAATCCCAGCACTTTGGGAGGCCAAGGAGGGATCACTTGAGTCTAGGAATTCAAGACCAGCCTAGGCAACATAGTGACACCCTGTCTCTACCCAAAATAGAAAAAGTTAGCTAGGCAGGTGGTTCACACCTGTAGTCCCAGCTAATCAGGAGGCTGAGGTGGGAGGACAGCTTGAGCCCAGGGAGGCTGAGGCTGCAGTGAGCCATGATCATGCCATTGCACTACAGCCTAGGCAATGGAGTGAGACCCAGTCTTAAAAACAAAAGCAAAAAACAAGATGCAGTTTGGAAAGTTAATTTCCTAGGTCAGTATCTCCCAAACAGTGGCTATGGACAGATACTAACCCATGAAGTCATTTTCACTAGTCTATGGTGAAAATGTCAGCCTCCATTCCTAAATTAAGACCTTCCTACTTTGTGCCTCGTGTGTGTGTGTGTGTGTGTCTGTGTAAATGTCCTTTCATTTAATGAAACAATCAGAATAACTGTAGTTTTTCTTGTTTGTGTGTTTTAATCTTCCAATTTGACAAATTCATATGTTAGCAACCTATGGTAGTCAAAGTTTTCTTAACTTGACAGGTCTGTGAAATCCAAGTGCCTCATGAAACGGCTCTCTCAAGTAAAGGGCAAGTGCTCCAGACTCTCCTCTTACTGTTAAGTAAGCCCATCAGGGAAGTTACCATTGGGATTTAATCTACTATTACATGTAAGGTTTCTTGCCAGACCCTGAGCAGGGAAGCAGGGGCTGCATCATCCTGGTGTCTGGTGAATAGAAGACAGATATATGTTTAACATCTGCACACTGCATTATCATTTATGCACATCCACTTTTGTGTTTAATTGGATCTCTACAATAACCTTATAGTAATCAATGAGAAAGCAAAGCTCAGGGATGTTCAGAACTCACACAAAACCACCAAAGTTGCTGCAGGATCACAGCAATGGACTGTGTGGGAACATTAAGTCATGTCTTAGGCTCTACAATACTAACTTAACTTTTCTAAGATGTACTTGGTTTACACACTTTGTGTTTGCACTGGAAATACGATAATAGCGTTTTACCTAATCAAGGAATAAGTATTATCCTCATTTTACTGATGAGGAAGCTGAAGCATAAAGATAGGGTGTGTATAAGGTGAAGTACTGGCAGCTAAGATGAAAGGAATACAGGGTTATACGCCACAGCAACTTGAACCATAGTGTGCTTCCCTATGTCTATTCAGAACATTTCAGGCAATCTGAGAGGCTACATTCATAAGGTTTCTTTTCAGGCCTTCCAAACACCTGAAAGAAATCATGCCAATGCTTGTTCTTAGACTCCCTTACGGATTATCCATTCACTTTTAATAAAATTAATTTTTAAACATAATAATACATCTATATTATTTAAAAGCTCCAGTGGTACTACAAAATTACAAGAAAAAAATCATTGTTACCTTTCACCTAAGGCTGCCCTTACACCTCCTTTATCCCGAAGTCTTGCAATGCAGAGGCAAGTATTTTCAAGCCTTTCAGTTACATCTTCTAAATCTTCCAGTGTTTATTTCCATACTTATAAATAGTAGCCTTGTACTGACATTTTTTCAACTATCAGTTTTGGATAATACCTCTGACTTCAATTTTGAAAAACAGAGGATTCACCATTCTTAAGCCACCACCCCATTTTCCTTCCCTCCTCTCATCCTTCTAATATGATTTTTCATAATTTTTGGATAAATTCTTATTCAGTGTTTTACATTACTAAGATCATACTAAAAAGTTTATACTACACACATAATAGAATGGTGAAATATCCAAAACAGTGACAACACCAAATGCTGGTGAGAATGTGGAGTAACAGGAACTCATATTCACTGCTGGGGGAAATGCAATATGGTACAGCCACTTTGGAAGACAGTTTGCAAGTTTCTTACAAAACTAAACATGCTGTTACCACACAATCCAGCAATCACATTCCTTGGTATATCCAAATGAGTTGAAAAGTGTGTCCACAAAAAAACCTACACAAAAATGTTTATAACAGCTTTATTCATAATTGCAAAAGCCTGGAAGCAATGAAGATGTCTTTCAATACGTAAACGGATGAATAAACTGTGGTACATGTATACAATGGAATATTATCCAATGCTAAAAAGAATTGAGCTATGATGCTATTAACAGACATGGAGGAACCTTAAATGCATATTACTAAGTGAAAGAAAACAATCTGAAAAGGCTACATACTATGTAATTTTAACTATGACATTCTGGAGAAGGAAAATTAGGGAGACAATTTTAAAAGATGAGTGGTTGCCAGGGGTTGGGGGAAGAAATAAAGAAATAGCTGGAACACAGAAGACCTTTAGGGCAGTGAACCTATTCTGTATGATACTATAGTACTAGACATAGGTCTTTACATATTTGCAAGAACCCAAAGAACGTATAGTACCAATAATGAATTCTAATGTAAACTATAGACTTTGGATGATAATGATGTCTCAACGTAGGTTCATCAATTGTAACATATGTACCATTCTGGTATGCATGTTCACAGTGGGGAAGGCTGCACGTGTGTGGGGACAAGGGACATGAGGAAAACTCTATACTGTCTGCTTCATTTTGCTGTGAGCCTAAAACTGCTAAAAAATAAAGTCTACTTAAAAAAAAGTTGTGCACATCTGAGCTACATGAAATATTACGATATTTCTTCTCTTGTACAACTTTTTGTTTTCCTTGATGTTGATTATTGTTTTGTTTTGTTGGAGGTTTTCTACATTTCTAACATTAATTATTTCTAAATCCTCCATTAGCACTACAACATCACAATCAATTTTATTCTTCATGTTCAAACACATCATACTCTATGTGATACATTTGTTTCCTGGAGACTTTTCTCCTGAAAGTTTCCATTTTTCTGCTAAACTCTGGACAGTCTGCCTCTAGATGTGCTGTCCAAGAGTCATCCTTTGAATTCTTTTGAGCTTAATTCTAGAAATCCCTTTGCTTTTTTTTCTTAAAGACTTTACTTTTTTGTTTTAAATGAAATTATCTGTTCTTGAATTTTGGGAAATCTTACATTTATCTGTTTCATCTAGTCTCTCTTTCTGGAATCCTTTTACTCTGATGGTGAACTCCCTGGACTAATACCTAATATTGTTAGCATTTCCATCTTATTTTCAGTCTTTTGCACTTATTTCTCTTATTTTTTGATTTTATATCTTCAGAGGAAGAAAACACCATCTAGAGCCTCAAAATATTTCCTAATTTAATTAAAAACTTAATTTAATTTAAAGTTCTGGGGTACATGCACAGGATGTGCAGATTTGTTACATAGGTAAACATGTGCCATAGTGGTTGGTTGCATCTATCAACTCATCACCTAAGTATTAAGCCCAGCATGCATTAGCTATTTTTCCTGGGAGAGAGCTTACCAAGGGAGAGACCACATGATAAAGGAGCAACTAAATAAAACTCTTAACTGGACAGGTTTGGCCATCTAATCCTTTATGCATACTTGGGACCTGTAACAAAGTTCTCCCTCCTCTTGTCCCCTACTCCCCAACAGGCCCCAGTGTGTCATTCCCCTCCCTGTGTCCATGTGTTTTCATTGTTCAGCTCCCACTTATGAGTGAGAACATGCCGTGTCTGGTTTTCTGTTCCTGTGTTAGTTTGCTGAGGATGATGGCTTCCAGCTTCATCCACGTCCCTGCAAAGGACATGATCTCATTGCTTTTTATGGCTGCATAGCATTATTCCCTGGTGTATGTGTACCACATTTTCTTTATCCAGTCTATCACTGATGGGCATTTGGGTTGATTCCATGTATTTGCTATTAAGACTTTTTTGGAGCAGATTCTTTCTTTGCTTTTCTCCTGGATGAAATTTTCTGTTTCTTGATTCCTATATACTTCTTTTTCTTCACCTACTCATTCATTTTTGTGGAGAATATCTTCGAGATATTTTCTGAGAAACGATGTAAATAAGTTTTTGAGGCCTTGTATCTTCATTCTGCATCATTTGATTGATAGACTGGATGTATACAGAACTTTAGGTTGATAATAATTTTTCCTTAGATTTTTAAAGGTAGAGTTTCAAGGTCTTGTATCATCTAATGTTGCTATTAAGAAGTTAGATAACATTCTTATTCCCAATCCTTTGTACATAAATTGTATTTTTTTTTCAATTGTGGAAGCTTAAAGGATCTTCTCTTTATCTTTCCTGTTCTAAAATTTCACAGTGGTGAGTCTTTTTCATTAGTTGTTCTGGCATGTGATGAGCTATGTCAATCTGAAATTATCTGTCCTTGAATTTTGGGAAATCTTACATTTATCTGTTTCATCTAGTCTCTCTTTCTGGAATCCTTTTACTCTGATGGTGAACTCCCTGGACTAATACCTAATATTGTTAGCATTTCCATCTTATTTTCAGTCTTTTGCACTTATTTCTCTTATTTTTTGATTTTATATCTTCAGAGGAAGAAAACACCATCTAGAGCCTCAAAATATTTCCTAAGTTTTTGATACCCAATGTCCATCATTCACTCAAAACTTATTAGGCATACCAAGAGACAAGACCAAGGGAAAAATAAACAGATAACAGAACTAGGCCTACATATAGATCCAAATATTGGAGTTGTGAGCTAAATGCTTTAAAGTAACTTTGATTAACATATTTGAGAAATTTGTTAACAAGATGTAGAACTCCATCTTATGAATGGAAACCATAAAAAAGAATCAAATGCAAATTCTAGAATCAAAAAATAAAGTAACTGAAATTAAGAATGCTGAAGTATGCATTCATTCTGCTCTGAGATAAATGCCTACATGCATGCCCCAAGAGAATAGAAGAATGCTTCTAACACCATTATTCATAACAGCTGAAAATGGATAAATAAAATAAGGTATATCCGTTCAATAGCATACTATACAATACTGAAAATCAGAAAATTACTGTTATGTGCCACAACATAAATGAATCTCACAAACAGTGTTTAGTACAAGAATGTATACATGAAATATGTACTATGTGACTCCATTTCTATAAATGTAAAAGATAGGTAATATTAATCTGTTAGAAGTCAGTATAGAGGTTATCTCTTAGGAGAAGGGAGAAAGTGATGATTGGGAGCAGACATAAGCAGGCTTGTAGGATGCTTGTAATGCTTGGTCTGGGTGGTGGTTACAGAAATGTGTCCACTTTGTGGTAAGACCTCAAGTTGTACACTTATGTTCTGCATGTTTCTATATATATATAAAATTTATAATATAGTAACACTTACAATACACCTCAATAAAATGTTTATTGAAGTAAAACAAAAACACATTATTCTTATTTTATAGATGCAGTATCTTTTCTTAACTCTGAAAAAAAAACATAGATTTTCCCTATCATATCCATTTCCTTCTTGTTAATTTTGATATCAAGTGCCTGATGCACCCATGTTCAGAAGCTCTCTGATTCAGTTTCTCCAGAGACTAAATCTCCTGTGGGTTGGTTATATGGAGTTAGAGCAGGAACCTGGGGTCCTCCTATAGCAACCTATACAGAATTTTGGCCAATCTCCCTGTTTTCAGCCCTCATCCTTAGCCTGCCTTTGCCAGTATGTAAAGCTGCAAATTCTTGAGCCTCTCTGAAACTCCTTGGCAAACCTCTCTATAAGCCTAAAGGTTTCAGCTCTCTTTGCTCTTCTAAGTCATTGCTTAATGTTATAAAATTTACAAATGTCTCTAGTCTGTTATTGTTTCCCCTCCTATATTCTTTATTCTGGTGGATTTGTGCCTTTTTTATTCCTATCTTATAATTTTAGTGGGGCTTGAGGAAGGATAGGAGATTGAAACATGAATTTACTTTGCTATGTTTGATCCACTTTTTTTAACATTTATTTAAAAATATTAATCAGTTATGATTCACCTTCTATGATCTGATGTACACTGCACAAATGTTTCTAAAAATTTTGAGGCTTCTTATTCGCTGGGTGCCATTTAAAAAAATGAAATATTTCACTTTCTCGTATAGTCTGTAAGTGGTACATAAGATGAACAGCCACACTGTGGTGTGTGATCTCTTTGGAGAGCTGTTAATACACTGCTGTGACTTATTATCAAATGAAATTTAGAGGCACAGTGTCCTGTTCCACAGAGTGAGCCATATCAAGATTTCTCAGGCACTCGCCCAGATGGAGCACTAATCCAAAGTCTAGATAGAAACTTCTAAGTAATCACCTTTGACATCTTATAGGCAGCCCTGCTTCCTGGACTTCTTGAAGAATTGATTTAACAAATAATAATCCCAGATGAAAATCAAAAGGAGGCATCAGTATTCTTTCAATACTTTTGGTTGTTTAAAGTCATCTTAGCAGTATGGTATGCTACCTTAGAATTCCAGGAAGCTGAGTTACCTGCAGAGTATATTTATAAATCAAATTATGAACAATTAGTGTAAATATTTCTAGTCTCTCTAGAAATATGAGGAATAACTCAACTCTTTTTCCATTTTAACTTGATCACTAGAAAATTAATATGATTTCTCCCAAATGACTTCCTGAAATGTACACAGAGTAATAAGACAGCATAATGGACAGAGATTTTTGGATGCCCAACATCTTTTGCACACCCTTCCTAATTTGGTGATTTTCCTACACAATGAGTCCTGCCTCCTTAGTCAGGAATCAGACGTTGCTTTGCCTGCCTCCCTTGTAGCATGCAACCTAGACTCCACAGATCAGAAATAGCCACACCAAACGTTTTCAGTGGAGACAAACATGAAGAAAAAATATCTACTTCTGATAAGGGTGACAGGGAAGAAAACATCCTACTTTCCAGGACTGCTGTAACAGAAATTATGGAACTTACAGCCCAGCATTATGATGTGACTTATGGAGTCTCTGTATAGCTGCAGTAGCTCCTGGCAGTGGGTGGGGGTGGCAAGTCGATGGGGTTGTCCTTAGATAGGGGGTGGTAAGTGGATGGGGTTGTCCTTAGATAAGTCTTGCGGTAGAGGCTGGATTCTTCTTGGCTATAGGCTCTAAGCTGACTCTCTAAATATCCTTGAGATTCTATGAACTGTCTAATTTCCTTAAATAAATTCATTTTCTTTTTCAACTACCCAAAGAGGATTATGTTGTTTGTAACTAAGGAGCCTAAGACAGATAGCAAGTGTTACCATAAAGAAAAAAGAAAACAACCACAAAGAGAAGATTAATACATTTTTTGTGACATTCAGCTATAGTAAAAATAAACATTTGATCCAGAACAAAGAAATCAGCATGGCTGTGGACACATTTACTTTAGCAGACATAAAATCAAACTGCTACCACAAACTCATACTATCCCAAAGGTATGGTTAATTTTAAAAATACATCAGAGAATTAAAAAATCTTGATAGTAACCTGAACATACCATCTTTATCAGCAGTGTCTTGAGGCTTTGATTTTAAGGTGAAGATCTTCCGTAGCTTACAGTTAGCTGAGACAACAATTCCATCCAATGACTGGAAAACTGCCCCCTTGAATATTTCACTGGTGAATGCCACCAAGTCAATGCATAGATTGCACCACTAAAATAGAGAGATGCAAAGAAGAGTAAGTACCTTTCATTATCACATAAATGAACAAGCCATCTATATGCAGACATTCAGAGAGTTGAGGCAGTTATCTTGATCAGCAGGCCCCAAACTAATTTTCCCCTTTAGGTAGATTCATCTCTGTTTTGGCTTAAAAACTGACCTGCTCTTTCCAAAGAAATCACCATAATTCTAAATTATCCATTGGTCATCAGACTACAGAATTCCCATCATGAGACAACACTATGAAAACTTTGGGAAAGAACTCTCTATCTGTAGGCAAGTATGCCAGCAGGAAGCTAACTGCAGGTGTGTTAGACCACTTACATCTTGAAAATCAGAGATAAGTAGCCAATTGTTCCTTCAAGGGGACTCATTTGATCACAATTAGCCACTCATATTTGTTGAAAAAGGCACGGATGAAATTAGAAGCTGGGTTTAAATTGTGGTCAGTAATGTCTACTTATAACCAATTAACCTATTGTAATCTTCTAAAGAATTTGTAATTATGCCTGGTATTTGCCAGTTTTCAAAGTACTCTTTTAGGGACTAATTTCTGCCCATTAAACAATTAGGCCCCTCAATATTTCATCAAACGAATTTTCTAAATGGTTAAAGAAAATGAAAAAAAAATCATTTAGCAAGAAATGAAGACATATTTAAGACTATAGGACAAAAGCCAGAACAATAATTTTTGAAATGAAAAGTAATATTAATATTTTATGTGTTTCTTTTAAAATATTGGGCTCTTCCATTATTTGCTTAGAAGCAAAGTTTACATAAGGTCCTGTGTGTGTGTGTGTGTATATATATATATTTTAAAGACAAATCTTATCTATCTAGGAATGCTGATTTTAATATGGAGGTGAACCTTAGGTTGTATCCACAGTAGAAAAAGTAAAAGAGACCAAAATACATTATTTATTAAATATATGAAGAGTATTTTCTGCGTAGATGTCTCAACAGTAAAATTACATTTGCAGGCTGTGGCAATGCTCTGGTCTTTGTGGAGAAAGGAGCCTGGTGTCAGCAAAGGCAGCAGGTAGACTGAGAGTAAAGTAATAGTGTGATTGGCTTGACTGGCAGAATGTTGAACACTGGAGAGGAATAAAGTAATGTAAGACGGCCCAATGAGGCCAGGTTTCAGAGCATCTGGATAGGGTAAAGCATCATTGTGGTTCTTTACAAAAGAATGTGCAAAAGCAGAGTGTTGAGAAGTTTGGACAAACCATGATGCAGGAATATTTTGAGGTGGGAGATGGGGTTGGTCGGGGAAGGGAGGCAGAATGGAGAGCACCAAGGCACAGAAAGACTAGCCCGGTCCCTGTCAGTCATCTAAACACGAAGTAAGGAGGGCTGGCTGGGAAGCTGATGTAGGAAGTAGAGTATAAGGGACAAATCCAGTAGATACGCCACAGAGTGGAACGCTGTGGCTTGGTGAAATGCAGGTTATAGGGGATGGATGTGTTGGGGTTTCTAGATATCCAATCATAATTATTAACCTTATTATTATATTAGCATTATTATTGTTGTATAAACGTGGTTCCTAGTCCTAAAAGACTTCTTATCATGCCCCAATCCTAACCATTCAGCTGGTTCATCAGTCAGCAGTTCCAGTGGCCCATTCTTCCCCACACATGCTGAGTACCTATCACGCGTTAAGACTCTGGGCTTGGCTCCAGGGGTACAGACATAAATAAGACGGTCCTTCCAGTCTGGGAAGGAAGGCACACATGTGGTATCTACCTAATACAGTTACTACAGAGGGGGCTCATGGTGGGGATGTGGGGAGGTTTAGGAAAGCCTTATTTGAAAAAAAATTTAAAAAATTGTATTATGGTATTATATGCAAATATAAGCCAGATAGCACCAAAAGTTTCATACAAAATACAGTTCTTTGTCACCTTACCCTCATCTAATCACACCGTCGACTCATTTAACTGTTTCTTCCCTTTGTATTTTAGAGTAATGCCTCTTGATTCATCAATCTTAGACACTATCTACTGACTTCCTAATATGGTAGATAAGACTTAGCTAGCTAATACCCTGCTTCTGCTACTTCATCCTCCCTGGATAATTATTTGTTTCTCATTTGCTCTCATTTTTTCCCTTAAAGTCCATATTCTGTGTTTTCTTTTTTGTGACTACGTAAATACTGTATACAACTGAGCCAAGTGGCTCTCCATGATTACCTTTTCCTTCCTTATACAACTTTAAAAATATCTTTACAGTTAACCATTGTTTTTTAAAATTATCTGCTCTATTTTCTTTGACTCTAAGTCTTCCCATCTAGGAAAGACTAGGAGGTGACATCTGAGTTTGGTTTTGAACAACAAATATATTTTTTAGGCCCAGCGTGGCATGGACATGACATGCTGGGCATTTCTTCTCAGGGTCCTGCCTCTTTATTACCTATTTAGACTATCTCCAGCTGGCTACACTGCCAGTTCTGCTTGGGAGTCAGTTCCAACCTCCTTCAAAAACTCTGAGTCCTAAGAAACCAGATCCTTACCCACTATACACTTTTCTTATCCATCATGGTCATGCTCCTTTTATTCTTTCAACCTGGGTTCATGCTTCATGGAATGTACTAAACAAATAAGGGTACGCATATGTGTGTGTGTGTGTGTGTGTATGAACACATGAAGATGTGTGTGTATGTGCACTGAGTGTGGGCATTGAGTGTATGTGTGCATGCTTACACACATACACTCAATCTTTCATTTTATAGTCATTCAACAAATAAATGTCTGGGAACTGATAACTTTATTGAATGAATCAATTTCCTGGGAATACAGATGGGGGTGGTTTCTAAAAAAGATGGAAATAACTTTCACAAATCCCCCTTGGTTAGAGGGAGCAGAAATTATTTTTTGGTTTAGCTGATACTGATAAAGCTTCCAATTTTCATATGCTTCAACAAATAACTCATTGTTCATATAAATGCTGTGATATATTTTCTGAAGTATTGGAAAAGTGTATAAACTCTCTACTACCAACAGGTAGATTATTTGAATTACAGCTGAACTTTATAAAATATTATTTTCATTATTCTTGATGATATTCACTCTTAAAAATCCATTTTTGACATCTTTCTTGATCTCTAATTACTATATTCCTATGTACAACTCTAGTCCAGCAAGAAATAACTTGATCTAAAATGTCCATAATTATTGGTCCTTCTGATGCATAAGAAGTATGCCAAAGAAGAGAGAAATCTGAAAGAGAAAAGACAGTTCTATTTAGTATGTTGCTTGGATTAATAAGTAAGTTTCTGCTATTTATTTCCGACATGGAATTTTGCATAAAGGAGTTGACTAGCAAAGGGTGACAGAATGATTCAAAGCATGAATTTCTAGTTTTTACTAACTCATGTTTGGAATATGGCTTTATTATACTGTTGAAAGGAGTGCAAATTCTGTGAACACACACACACACACACACACATACCCCACAAGTTCTAGTGCATCAAATAATAAATCCTTGGGAGTGTATTTTTGATTCCCTATGCTCCTATTCTCTGCCATTACTATAGAAAAGATCTCAAGAAATTAGTTACATTTGTCAGTGCAGAAAAAGCCTGTGCTACTGACAGTGCACAGTTCTAGCCAGCACTGTCCTTCCAAAAGGAAATGACAAACAAGAAACCACAATTTCATACCCTGGCAATCCTAAAGTACCTCACTTCACAGAGTTGTAGAACCTCATTCTGTTTTCTCACTCCCATAATGGTATATAGAGACCAGGGTCTTATGATGTTTATTCTTGTGGCTTTAAAAATAATTTTTCACTTTAGTTATAATTTCTTGATAGAAAATCAGCTTACAATGACCTTATTCATCTCTATTACTATGTTGTGTTTAATAAGTGGTATAAGCAGAGATTGAAATTGTAATTTTATATTTACAAGGTTAGAAGAAGCAATTACCTATTACTAATGTATTAAAAACATTTTCCCTAGGTAAAGCAAATCATGACAAGTCCTTCTATGGAGAGAGAGGAGGAGAGGAAGGAAAGCTGGGGCTGACAGAGCTGCCAGACCTTGCTCTTGGCTGAACCAAGAAAGGGCAAGTTTCTTGCAGAAGTATTGTCACAATACCTGTTCAGCAACCCGTGTGTACCTCCCAATTTCTACCCATATGGAGAAACTATCTCTTATTGAAATCATAGTTTCATTCTCAAGCTACTTTCACTGTGCCCCCTAAAATTCTTATTTATGAAAAGTACTTACATTCTCTGCATTTTTCTAAGAGTCTTAGACACATTACCGTCAGTGAAACAGAGCTTTTTTCTGAGATATTACTTCTCCTTCAACTCTGGAGTTGAAGTTCACTTATGGGGTTCATTTGTGCTTCTACAGCCCTCTATTTTGAGGCCAAGGGGCTGGGAGGCAGTGGGAGAGGGTATGCATTTCTGACTTGGAATTCTATCATCTTTGAAGCCCAAGGCATTGCAAAGACAGGCTCTACTACCCTTTTAGCTTTACCAGTCTTCATTCAATCACTCCCTGGACATTCCTGTCACTCCTATAGATGCACCCACACCATCCTCTATTCACACTCCTGAAAAAAGCTGGAACCAGGTTCATCTCATCTTCTAACATCCTGTTCAACATCCTAATGGTCCTTTAACTCTTTTTCCTTCAAAAACCTGCCTCTCCTCTGTTCCGAATCCACTCATAAGGCTACATTTTGAGACTTAACTTCATTATTCTGAAGTCATTCACTTTTTAAATTTTGAACTGGACATTATTTTAATTATCAAGTCACACAGTCTATTTTTTAAAAATCTGTTTGGAAACTGCCTCTAGTTAAACCATACTGCAACTCCTTTGAAATATATTCTTCCCAGGTATGCAAGAGTCTGGGCTCTGGAGCCAAACTGTCTGGATTTGGATACCAGCCTGCCTCACCACTTACTAGTTATATAATGTTTCCAGTTACTGAACCTCTCTGAGCCTCCTTTTCCTCATTTGTAAAATGGTGATAATAACACATGTTCCTCACAGAGTTGTTTGGATTAAATGTTTAAGTACATGCAAACACTTAAAATAGTACCTGGTACATCATTTGTGCTCAATAAATGTCAACCAAAATATCTTTCTGGCTTTCATACTATGAAATGCACAGATGTTAAGGATAGAATTCAATTAGTTTTGACCATATCATACACCTGCATACCACATCCCATCAAGATATAGGATGTTTTAATCACCCCAGACAGATCCTGTGCAGCTTCCCAAATAATACCAGAACTCACCTCTTGTAGGGGCAACCATTGATTTCTTTCACCTTAGATCATTTGTGTTTGTTCTGTAACTTTATATAAATGGAATCATAGTAAATGGCGTCTTTCATTCAGCATAATATTTAAGGCTCATCAGTGTTGTGTATATTGGTAGTTTTTTCTTATTTTGCTGAGTTGTACTCCACTTGGCGAATACACCACAATTTGCTCATTCTTCTGTTTTGAACAGTTAGATTATTTAAAGGTTTTGGCTATTATGAATAAAACTGTTGTTACTGGTATCTGTGCCAATACCACAGTGTCTTAATTACTTGGGCTTTAAACCAAGCCTTGAAATCATGAGGTATAAGTACTTTTTGGAAATTGTTTTGATATATTCTAAGTCTTTTGACTTTCCATATAAATTTTAGAATTGGTCTGTTAATTTCTGCAAAAACAGCCTGCTGAGATTTCAACTGGAATTAGATTGAATCTACAGATCAATATAGAGAGCACTGCCATCTTAACAAATACAGTCTTGCAATCCATGAACACAGTATCTCTCTCCATTTATGCAGGTCTTCTCCGACTTCTCTCAGTAGTTCTACAGTTTTCAGTGTAAAGACCTATATACATATATATTGTTGAGTTTATTCATGAGTATTCAGAGTTTTAATGATATTGAAAATATCTTTAAAACCTGAAATTTTTAATTGTTTATTGCTACTGTATAGAAATACAACTGATTTTGGTATATTGACCTACCTTACATGCTGTGACTCTGCTAAACTCATTTACTCTAGTAGGTTGTTTTGTTTTTATAGACTCCTTAGAATTGTTTACATAAATGATCACATCGTTTGCAAAGAAAGTTTTACATTTTCCTTTCCAATCTTTCTATTTTTAATTTTTTAATTGTCTTACTGCACAGGCTGGGTCCTCTAGTCCTCTAATACAATGCTGAATACAAGTGGTTAGGGTGAATATTCTTTTCTTTTTTTTTTTTTTTTTTTGAGACAGGGTTTTGCTCTGTGGCCTAGGCTGGAGTGTAGTGACATGATCACTGCCAGTGGAGGCTGACCGCAGCCTCTGCTTCCCAGGCTCAGGTGATCCTCCCACCTCAGCTTTCCAAACAGTTGGGACCACAGGCATAAGCTAACATGCCTGGTTAATTTTAAAAAATTATTTGTAGAGATGGGGGTCTGCATATGTCGTCCAGGCTGGTCTTGAACTCCTGGGCTCAAACAATCCTCCTGTCTCAGCCTCTCAAATTGTTGGGAATACAGGCATGAGCCACCATGCCCAGCCACGGTGGATAGTCTTGCCTTGTTTCCCATCTTAGGGAGTAAGCAGTCAATATTTTATCATAAGTGTGATTTAGTTGTAGGCTTTTCGCAAAGGCCCTTTACCAAGTTCAAGAAGTTTCCTTCTATTCCTAGTTTAATGTAAATATTTATCATTAATGGCTCATAAATTTGTTCAAATAATTTTTCTGCATCTATTGAGATAATTTTATGATTTTCCTCCTTTATTCTGCTAATGTGATAAATTATATTGATTTTCAAATCAAGACCAACCTTGAAATCCTGGAATAAATGCCACTGGATCATGGTGTTAAGGAGTCATACATCCACGTTCATGAGGGATACTGATTTATAGCTCTTTTGAGAACTTTTAATATCTTTGTCTGATTTTATATCAATTATACTGGCCTCATGTATAAGTTGGGAAATGTTCCTCCTTATTTATTATTTGAGAAAAGAGTTTTAAAGTGGTATTATTACTCCTTAAATTTTAGAAGAATTATCTGTAAAGCAATCTGGACCTGGATTTTCTTTTTCGGAATGTTTTTCACATTCACTTTCTAAAAATAGATATAAGGCTATCCACATTTTCTATTTCTTCTAGTATCAATTTTAGCTGTTCGTGTCTTTAAAAGAATTTTCCCACTAGTTGTCAAATTCATTGGCATAAAATTGTTCATAATATTCCTTTCATTTCCTTTTTCCCCACTTTCATACTTGATATTGGCAATGAGTATGTTTTGTCTTTTTTTTCTTGATCAGTCTAGCTAGTGATTTATCACTTTTATTAATCATTTCAAAGAATCAATTTTTGGGTATTTCTCGGGGGCGGAGCAAGATGGCCGAATAGGAGCAGCTCCAGTCTCCAACTCCCAGCGCCAGCGACACAGAAGACCGGTGATTTCTGCATTTTCAACTGAGGTACTGGGTTCATCTCACTGGGGAGTGCCGGACGATCGGAGCTGGTCAGCTGCTGCAGCCCGACCAGCGAGAGCTGAAGCAGGGCGAGGCATTGCCTCACCTGGGAAGCGCAAGGGGGAAGGGAGTCCCTTTTCCTAGCCAGGGGAACTGAGACACACAACACCTGGAAAATCGGGTAACTCCCACCCCAATACTGCGCTTTAGGAAACAGGCACACCAGGAGATCATATCCCACACCTGGCCGGGAGGGTCCCACACCCACGGAGCCTCCCTCGTTGCTAGCGCAGCAGTCTGTGATCTACCGGCAAGGCAGCAGCGAGGCTTGGGGAGGGGCGCCCGCCATTGCTGAGGCTTAAGTAGGTAAACAAAGCTGCTGGGAAGCTCGAACTGGGTGGAGCTCACAGCAGCTCAAGGAAACCTGCCTGTCTCTGTAGACTCCACCTCTGGGGACAGGGCACAGTAAACTAAGACACACAGACACCTCTGCACAGACGCAAACGACTCTGTCTGACAGCTTTGAAGAGAGCAGTGGATCTCCCAACACGGAGGTTGAGATCTGAGAACGGACAGACTCCCTGCTCAAGCGGGTCCCTGACCCCTGAGTAGCCTAACTGGGAGACATCCCCCACTAGGGGCAGTCTGACACCCCACACCTCACAGAGAGGAGTACACCCCTGAGAGGAAGCTTCCAAAGCAAGAATCAGACAGGTACACTCGCTGTTCAGAAATATTCTATCTTCTGCAGCCTCTGCTGCTGATACCCAGGCAAACAGGGTCTGGAGTGGACCTCAAGCAATCTCCAACAGACCTACAGCTGAGGGTCCTGACTGTTAGAAGGAAAACTATCAAACAGGAAGGACACCTACACCAAAACCCCATCAGTACATCACCATCATCAAAGACCAGAGGCAGATAAAACCACAAAGATGGGGAAAAAGCAGGGCAGAAAAGCTGGAAATTCAAAAAATAAGAGCGCATCTCCCCCGGCAAAGGAGCGCAGCTCATCGCCAGCAACGGATCAAAGCTGGACGGAGAATGACTTTGACGAGATGAGAGAAGAAGGCTTCAGTCCATCAAATTTCTCAGAGCTAAAGGAGGAGTTACGTACCCAGCGCAAAGAAACTAAAAATCTTGAAAAAAAAGTGGAAGAATTGATGGCTAGAGTAATTAATGCAGAGAAGGTCCTAAACGAAATGAAAGAGATGAAAACCATGACACGAGAAATACGTGACAAATGCACAAGCTTCAGTAACCGACTCGATCAACTGGAAGAAAGAGTATCAGCGATTGAGGATCAAATGAATGAAATGAAGCGAGAAGAGAAACCAAAAGAAAAAAGAAGAAAAAGAAACGAACAAAGCCTGCAAGAAGTATGGGATTATGTAAAAAGACCAAATCTCCGTCTGATTGGGGTGCCTGAAAGTGAGGGGGAAAATGGAACCAAGTTGGAAAACACTCTTCAGGATATCATCCAGGAGAACTTCCCCAACCTAGTAGGGCAGGCCAACATTCAAATCCAGGAAATACAGAGAACGCCACAAAGATACTCCTCGAGAAGAGCAACTCCAAGACACATAATTGCCAGATTCACCAAAGTTGAAATGAAGGAAAAAATCTTAAGGGCAGCCAGAGAGAAAGGTCGGGTTACCCACAAAGGGAAGCCCATCAGACTAACAGCAGATCTCTCAGCAGAAACTCTACAAGCCAGAAGAGAGTGGGGGCCAATATTCAACATTCTTAAAGAAAAGAATTTTAAACCCAGAATTTCATATCCAGCCAAACTAAGTTTCATAAGTGAAGGAGAAATAAAATCCTTTACAGATAAGCAAATGCTTAGAGAATTTGTCACCACTAGGCCTGCCTTACAAGAGATCCTGAAGGAAGCACTAAACATGGAAAGGAACAACCGGTACCAGCCATTGCAAAAACATGCCAAAATGTAAAGACCATTGAGGCTAGGAAGAAACTGCATCAACTAATGAGCAAAATAACCAGTTAATATCATAATGGCAGGATCAAGTTCACACATAACAATATTAACCTTAAATGTAAATGGACTAAATGCTCCAATTAAAAGACACAGACTGGCAAACTGGATAAAGAGTCAAGACCCATCAGTCTGCTGTATTCAGGAGACCCATCTCACACGCAGAGACATACATAGGCTCAAAATAAAGGGATGGAGGAAGATTTACCAAGCAAATGGAGAACAAAAAAAAGCAGGGGTTGCAATACTAGTCTCTGATAAAACAGACTTTAAACCATCAAAGATCAAAAGAGACAAAGAAGGCCATTACATAATGGTAAAGGGATCAATTCAACAGGAAGAGCTAACTATCCTAAATATATATGCACCCAATACAGGAGCACCCAGATTCATAAAGCAAGTCCTTAGAGACTTACAAAGAGACTTAGACTCCCATACAATAATAATGGGAGACTTCAACACTCCACTGTCAACATTAGACAGATCAACGAGACAGAAAGTTAACAAGGATATCCAGGAATTGAACTCATCTCTGCAGCAAGCAGACCTAATAGACATCTATAGAACTCTCCACCCCAAATCAACAGAATATACATTCTTCTCAGCACCACATCATACTTACTCCAAAATTGACCACGTAATTGGAAGTAAAGCACTCCTCAGCAAATGTACAAGAACAGAAATTATAACAAACTGTCTCTCAGACCACAGTGCAATCAAACTAGAACTCAGGACTAAGAAACTCAATCAAAACCGCTCAACTACATGGAAACTGAACAACCTGCTCCTGAATGACTACTGGGTACATAACGAAATGAAGGCAGAAATAAAGATGTTCTTTGAAACCAATGAGAACAAAGATACAACATACCAGAATCTCTGGGACACATTTAAAGCAGTGTGTAGAGGGAAATTTATAGCACTAAATGCCCACAAGAGAAAGCAGGAAAGATGTAAAATTGACACTCTAACATCGCAATTAAAAGAACTAGAGAAGCAAGAGCAAACACATTCGAAAGCTAGCAGAAGGCAAGAAATAACTAAGATCAGAGCAGAACTGAAGGAGATAGAAACACAAAAAACCCTCCAAAAAATCAATGAATCCAGGAGTTGGTTTTTTGAAAAGATCAACAAAATTGACAGACCACTAGCCAGACTAATAAAGAAGAAAAGAGAGAAGAATCAAATCGACGCAATTAAAAATGATCAAGGGGATATCACCACCGACCCCACAGAAATACAAACTACCATCAGAGAATACTATAAACACCTCTACGCAAATAAACTGGAAAATCTAGAAGAAATGGATAATTTCCTGGACACTTACACTCTTCCAAGACTAAACCAGGAAGAAGTTGAATCCCTGAATAGACCAATAGCAGGCTCTGAAATTGAGGCAACAATTAATAGCCTACCAACCAAAAAAAGTCCAGGACCAGATGGATTCACAGCTGAATTCTACCAGAGGTACAAGGAGGAGTTGGTACCATTCCTTCTGAAACTATTCCAATCAATAGAAAAAGAGGGAATCCTCCCTAACTCATTTTATGAGGCCAACATCATCCTGATACCAAAGCCTGGCAGAGACACAACAAAAAAAGAGAATTTTAGACCAATATCCCTGATGAACATCGATGCAAAAATCCTCAACAAAATACTGGCAAACCGGATTCAGCAACACATCAAAAAGCTTATCCACCATGATCAAGTGGGCTTCATCCCTGGGATGCAAGGCTGGTTCAACATTCGCAAATCAATAAACATAATCCAGCATATAAACAGAACCAAAGACAAGAACCACATGATTATCTCAATTGATGCAGAAAAGGCTTTTGACAAAATTCAACAGCCCTTCATGCTAAAAACGCTCAATAAATTCGGTATTGATGGAACGTACCTCAAAATAATAAGAGCTATTTATGACAAACCCACAGCCAATATCATACTGAACGGGCAAAAACTGGAAAAATTCCCTTTGAAAACTGGCACAAGACAGGGATGCCCTCTCTCACCACTCCTATTCAACATAGTGTTGGAAGTTCTGGCTAGGGCAATCAGGCAAGAGAAAGAAATCAAGGGTATTCAGTTAGGAAAAGAAGAAGTCAAATTGTCCCTGTTTGCAGATGACATGATTGTATATTTAGAAAACCCCATTGTCTCAGCCCAAAATCTCCTTAAGCTGATAAGCAACTTCAGCAAAGTCTCAGGATACAAAATTAATGTGCAAAAATCACAAGCATTCTTATACACCAGTAACAGACAAACAGAGAGCCAAATCAGGAATGAACTTCCATTCACAATTGCTTCAAAGAGAATCAAATACCTAGGAATCCAACTTACAAGGGATGTAAAGGACCTCTTCAAGGAGAACTACAAACCACTGCTCAGTGAAATCAAAGAGGACACAAACAAATGGAAGAACATACCATGCTCATGGATAGGAAGAATCAATATTGTGAAAATGGCCATACTGCCCAAGGTAATTTATAGATTCAATGCCATCCCCATCAAGCTACCAATGAGTTTCTTCACAGAATTGGAAAAAACTGCTTTAAAGTTCATATGGAACCAAAAAAGAGCCCGCATCTCCAAGACAATCCTAAGCCAAAAGAACAAAGCTGGAGGCATCACGCTACCTGACTTCAAACTATACTACAAGGCTACAGTAACCAAAACAGCATGGTACTGGTACCAAAACAGAGATATAGACCAATGGAACAGAACAGAGTCCTCAGAAATAATACCACACATCTACAGCCATTTGATCTTTGACAAACCTGAGAGAAACAAGAAATGGGGAAAGGATTCCCTATTTAATAAATGGTGCTGGGAAAATTGGCTAGCCATAAGTAGAAAGCTGAAACTGGATCCTTTCCTTACTCCTTATACGAAAATTAATTCAAGATGGATTAGAGACTTAAATGTTAGACCTAATACCATAAAAATCCTAGAGGAAAACCTAGGTAGTACCATTCAGGACATAGGCATGGGCAAAGATTTCATGTCTAAAACACCAAAAGCAACAGCAGCAAAAGCCAAAATTGACAAATGGGATCTCATTAAACTAAAGAGCTTCTGCACAGCAAAAGACACTACCATCAGAGTGAACAGGCAACCTACAGAATGGGAGAAAATTTTTGCAATCTACTCATCTGACAAAGGGCTAATATCCAGAACCTACAAAGAACTCAAACAAATTTACAAGAAAAAAACAAACAACCCCATCAAAAAGTGGGCAAAGGACATGAACAGACATTTCTCAAAAGAAGACATTCATACAGCCAACAGACACATGAAAAAATGCTCATCATCACTGGCCATCAGAGAAATGCAAATCAAAACCACCATGAGATACCATCTCACACCAGTTAGAATGGCAATCATTAAAAAGTCAGGAAACAACAGGTGCTGGAGAGGATGTGGAGAAATAGGAACACTTTCACACTGTTGGTGGGATTGTAAACTAGTTCAACCATTATGGAAAACAGTATGGCGATTCCTCAAGGATCTAGAACTAGATGTACCATATGACCCAGCCATCCCATTACTGGGTATATACCCAAAGGATTACAAATTATGCTGCTATAAAGACACATGCACACGTATGTTTATTGCAGCACTATTCACAATAGCAAAGACTTGGAATCAACCCAAATGTCCATCAGTGACAGATTGGATTAAGAAAATGTGGCACATATACACCATGGAATACTATGCAGCCATAAAAAAGGATGAGTTTGAGTCTTTTGTAGGGACTTGGATGCAGCTGGAATCCATCATTCTTAGCAAACTATCACAAGAACAGAAAACCAAACACCGCATGTTCTCACTCATAGGTGGGAACTGAACAATGAGATCACTCGGACTCAGGAAGGGGAACATCACACACCGGGGCCTATCATGGGCAGGGGGGAGGGGGGAGGGATTGCATTGGGAGTTATACCTGATGTAAATGACAAGTTGATGGGTGCAGCACACCAACATGGCACAAGTATACATATGTAACAAACCTGCACGTTATGCACATGTACCCTACAACTTAAAGTATAATAATAATAAATAAATTAAAAAAAAAATAAAAAAATAAAAAAATGTATTTCTCTTAATAAGATGCATTTTATAACTTAATAATTATGCAAATGAAAATGGAATGATTTTAATCATTTCAAAAAATCTTGATTAGTATTTTCAAGGTAACCTAAAATAAGTAAATAAATAAATAACTACAATGAACTAGACTTAACTCTATATCTCAAATAAAAATTTGTAATTGTTTATTATTTAAAAAAAAAAAAAAAAAAAAGAATCAATTTTTGGTTTCATTAATTTCTCCATCACCTATTTTTTATTTCATTGAATTATTCTTTTAATTACTTCTAGCTTTCTGTACACATCAGTTTAATTTGCTTGTTTTTCTACCTTTCTTAGATGCTTATATAATTAATTTTAAGTCTTTTTTCTTTTTGAATATAATCATTAAAAGCTATACATTTCTCTTTAGGCAGTGACTGCTTCAGATACATCCCACACATTTTGGTATGCTTTATTTTCATTATCATTTAAAATCAGCTATATTATTTTCTAATATTCTAATTTTTTTACATATAGATTACTTAGAAGTATGTTACTTTATTTCAAAGTGCTTGGGGATTATCCAATTATCTTTTTTTATTGATATATAATTTAATTCCCTAATAGCACAGGGCATACTATATATGATTTCAATCTTTTAAATTTGTTAAATATGGCCTAACATATCATACATTTTGGTGAATGCCCCATGTGCACTTGAAAATTATGTGTATTCTGCAGTTGTCAGATGTTCTACAAATGTCAAATAGGTCAAATTGGTAGTGTTTTTCAAGTCTTTATCTTTAGTGATTGTCAATTTCTGGGCAAGGAGTCTTGAAATTTCCAGCTACACTTGCATATTTACCATTCTGTGTTTAGTTTTGTTAGTTTTTGCTTCATGCATTTTGAAGCTCTGTTATTAGATGTGTGCACATTAAGGATTGTTATATCTTCTTCATCATTTAACCTCCTTATCATTGTGAGACATTCCTCATTACATACTGTTCCTCATCCTGAAGTCTAATTTGTCTGCTGTTAGTATAGGTACTCTAGCTTTTTTATGATTAGTATTTGCATGGTATATCATCTTACTTTCATCTTTTTATTTGTAACCTGTGTCTTTAGATTTAATGTGCACTTTTTATAAACAGCATGCAATTGTCTCTTGCTTTTAATCAACCTAACAATCTCTGCCTTTCAAATGGAACATTTAGTCCATTTCTACTTAATGTAATGACTTTGATATGTTTGAGTTGAAGGCTACTATCTTGCTTTTTGTTTTCAGTTGGTTCCATCTGTTCTTTGTTCAGTTCTCTAATTCTACCATCTTTTGGATTAAAAACATTTTTTTTTAGCATTCCGTTAACCTCCTCAATTGGCTGATTAGTTATTGCTATGGTTTGGATATGGCTTATTTGGCTCCACCAAGTCTCATGTTGAAAGTTGGTACCCAATGTTAGAGATGGGGCCTGGTGGGGGTGTTTGGGTCATGGAGGCAGATCCCTCATGTATGGCTTGGTGACATTCTCAAGGAAGCGAATGAGTTCTCACTCTTAGTTCTCATGAGAACTGGTTGATGAAAAGAGCCTGACAATGCCTCCTCTTTCTCTTTCTGTCTCTCTTATTTCAGCTCTCACTATCTGTGCACAGGCTAGCTCCCCTCCCGCCTCCACCATAAGTGGAAGCAGTCCGAGGCTCTTCCCAGATTCAGATGCCAGTGCCATATTTCCTGTAGAAAAGTCTGATATTTTCCTCCAGTAGTACTTATCCCACAAGACTAGTTTGGTGCTTACCATAGCCCATTATCAATAATTATTTACATGTTTGCCTTTTCTGCCACATTATAATCGCCTCAAGAGGAAAGACCATGTTCCATTCACGTTTGGATTCAAATCATCTGGCACAGAACTTGGCCCACAGCAGGAACTCAATCAATATTTGTTAATTAAAATAAACTGTAAGTTCAGAGGTTTATGATGATACCATATTTACAAGTTAATAAACATGGATTCATGTCAATAGAAAATAGTAAAATAATAACAACATCAGCTGACAGACTGAGCACTTACTATGAGTATGGCACTGTTTTAAGTCGTAACCTACTTAATCCTAACAACTGGTCTATTAAACAAGTTCTATTATTGCACTGTCTAACTGTTGAGGAAACTAAATTAGAGAGATCAACTGATTTGCTCAAGGGCCTATAGTCAGGAAGTGACAGAACCAGAATCTGAACCCATAGAATCTAGCTCCAGAGGCCACATGTTAATCCAACAGCATTCTGCCAATTTAAGCATTTTGAAAATGGAGTGACCCAAAGCTAAAGCTAGGTAATCATCTGTTTTCCAGGATAAACTTATTTTGAATTAGTTGTGCCTACTTAACCATTCAGGACCAGCATAAGAAGGCATAAGACAGTTCTCCTTTCCCCAGATTTCTTCAATACCCATATTAGACTGAGTAAGTAGGGAAAGAAAAAAGATATTTAAAATAATATTCAGGCCAGGCACAGCGGCTCATACCTGTAATCCCAGCACTTTGGGAGGCTGAGGCAGGTGGATTATTTGAGGTCAGGAGTTCGAGACCAGCCTGCCTAACATGGTGAAACCCTGTCTCTCCTAAAAATACAAAAATTAGCCAAGTGTGATGGCGGCCGCCTATAGTCCCAGTTACTCAGGAAGCTGAGGCAGGAGAATTGTTTGAACCCGAGAGGTAGAGGTTGCAGTGAGCCGAGATCGTGCCACCGCACTCCAGCCTGGGCAACAGAGTGAATGAGACTCCATTAAAAAAAAAAAAAAAAAAAGGCCGGGCGCGGTGGCTCAAGCCTGTAATCCCAGCACTTTGGGAGGCCGAGGCGGGCGGATCACAAGGTCAGGAGATCGAGACCACAGTGAAACCCCGTCTCTACTAAAAATACAAAAAATTAGCCGGGCGCGGTGGCGGGCGCCTGTAGTCCCAGCTACTCAGGAGGCTGAGGCAGGAGAATGGCGGGAACCCGGGAGGCGGAGCTTGCAGTGAGCCGAGATCGCGCCACTGCACTCCAGCCTGGGCAACAGCGTGAGACTCCGTCTCAAAAAAAAAAAAAAAAAAAAAAAAAAAAAAAGAAAAAAAAAGAAGAAGAAGAAGAAAAAATAATAATATTCATATAAATGAGATGAAAACATTAAAAATCTCTCAATCACGTACCATCAACATTACAATGAATTCTAGGTTAGAATGGTATCATTAAGAGACATTCTCTAATTGTATCTTGTACGTATTTCTAAATGACCTTTTGTCTGAATACATCTGCCTCCTCCATTCCCTTCTCAATCAATGACACTCAAGAAATTAAACACTCAAACTATTAAAAACCTCAAACTTCCAAATCATTGGTTCTATGGGAAAAATGATCTATGAGGGGAAGTTTTAAAAATATTATACCAGACTTCCAGTTTGTAATAAAAGCTATAAAATATTCCATCAGAGTTGTGGTTCTAGATGGAATAGCTCCTAAAGAGTAATTTTATCCATTTAAATGACAAACACTGTGTATCTTAATTCTAGAGGTTACTAAAAGACTCTGGCATTATAATTTATCATAGCACGTTGTTATATCTCCAATGAATGATTTATGCTGAATGATATCTCATAATTGAACTTCTTATTCAAATGGAATTAAACTTACTGTACATTAATACATACTTTGGTAGCGAGACATTGATGTTCATCTGACACCAGCATCAACTAATTGAAATTACATTAAAGAAGTAAGATTGATTCCAGTGAGTCTCAACTAAGTGGGTACTTCTACTATTTAATCTGATAGTTTTTAATTTTTAAAATTGTTCTTGCCATTGAAAACCCAAGTTAAAAGCATAAATTATTATAACTTAAATATTAAAGTGACTCTTCACAGCTAAAAATAACATGAAATATAAAAATTTTTATTTGAAAGGAACATTTAAAGCCATTTGGGACAGAAAGTGGCCTATATTAAATATTCATTTTGGTGTGGCTAGAAGAATATTAACTTTATTTGCAGCCTCTGGCTACCTAAAGGACTTAGCTAAAAAACCAAGGCAAAGTGGACCATTTGGCATTTATCCTGTAAATCAAGGGTTGCCAATGAACACCTAGAAGGCCCAGGCAGAAAACCGAAATGAGTGAAGCAAGAAGGGTATGAGTCCACCTGCATATCTTATGAGTAAACAGGATTCAACTTCACAGGAGAGCTTGCACCTTCTTAGAAGTGTGCCATTACTACTGAGCTCCCACCGAGTGCTTGTGTGCGATAAGGCAGGTTCAATGTTGAAAAATCTGACCTTTTTCAAGGAAGGTCTGAAATTAGGAATTTTACATGAAATTTCCTGATATATAAATGCTAGCTGAAATGCTTTCAGAATGCTGTTTTGAGGTTTGCCAACAAAATATCTACTAGTTCCTAAGGGGTAGAAAGAAGTGAAGAATGCTTTGGCAAAAACAGAGAACTGGGGCCAATACCACATCAACACCAGGAAGGCCCCTAGAGATGGCATCTTGAATGGGTGAGATGCTCTCTGCCACCTTGCTGCTCTCTGGAGAAATTTCCCCTAAAACACAACTCAACTTTAATTAAATAAGGACTCTTTGGGAATACAGCATACTAGCAGGAGAAAGGAAAGACCCTCTGCTGCCAAGCACCTCTTGGATTGGGAGGAATGAGAGCAAGTTTTCAAACCAAATTTCTTAATATTTGAATATTCATGAGCATTTGTGGAATCACCAAGCACATTTAGAAAGCTTATATAATTTGGCCATGATAAACTCATTATTTTTTTTCTCCCATGTCAGGAGACACTTTAAGACTTGCCGATTTGTTCAATAAACATTTATTGATCACTTACTATATGCCATGCACTGATAGGGACTGGAGATGATATGCTTGTAGTCTACTGGGAAAATAAGACATGCTTGTAGTCTACTGGGAAAAACAGACAAGTAAACAGATTGTTAAAGTGCAAGGTGGAGAGGTATTATGAGGGTTATGAAATTGTGAATGGCAATGATGAGCTATGCCCAAAATATCTAATCTGTAGAGGGGAAATCATAGCGTGCTTCCTGGAAGAAGTAGCATCTATAGATCAGACAGGACTTACAATCCATATCTAGGACTTACTCTGTGCCAGGCACTGTTCTAAGAGCTTTATGCTTATTAATTCATGTAAATCCCCACAACAACCTTAATGATGTGTATATTTCATATTACCTGCATTTTGTAGATGAGGAAAATGAAACAGGAACTTTGCACAGGACCACAAAACTAGTAAGTGTCAGAATCCAGATTCTATGTTCTTAACCCCTACATACTATTTATATGTTATATATGTAATAAAATATAGAGTAATTAGAACATATTACAAGTAATTATGACTTGATGATCTCGCTGTGTTGGCATATGGGCCTGAGGAGAACACCATGGAAATAAATGTCCTATCTGTTTCTTATTGTTTAGGTCTGCTTCAAATTTTTTCTAGATTTACCATATTTAGAAGGAAAGTTCTAGATATGCTACGATCATTTTGCTTTTTAAAATTTAGCATAACACGAGCTGAAGTCACCTAGGGTTGTCACTAATATGATTTCTTCATATCACTAATTTTTTAACAGCCATATTTAACTTTCTTGCCTACATCTCCTTTTTTTACATTCTCTATTGAGCCACTTGTCCAGGGGTAGAAACATGAGGAAGACAGATAAAGTGAAAAGGATTAGGAAACTTTGCTCCACAGTACCTATTATAGCTCCTTTCTTTATAAATACTAAATTGTTTATGTCATTACATACCCCTCACTGTAAACACATAACACACATTCATCTGAAAAACTCATTTATCGAATATGAAAGACCTTTCAGTCAAGTTCACTTTCTATCTCATCAAGATACTTGTGTGGTTTACTTATAATAGAAAGATAATATTTTATTTTCAAATACTGGATTTTCATGAATGTACACTGTGTGTGGGTTACAGCCACATACATAATGCTCAGATTTTGATGAAATATCTCGACTTCAGAGTTAGTTAACTGACAAGGGTGACTGAACTCACAAAAGCAAGGTAGTGACAAATTTGATTTATTAACTACACACTGAATAGTGTATTTGTCTCACATGGGCTTTAACTCTTAGATTAACACTGAACTCTGAAGAATCTTACATGAATAAGGAAATCAATACCTAAACACAAAATGATGAACACAATTTTATTTGTAAGGCATTTCCCTAAATGTCTTAAATGGTTTAACTTCAATAACTGGAGTCTTCACATTTAATGTTCAAGCATTTATGGATATTTAATATTAAATGAATTTTTAAAACTTCTACTGCAAACAGAAACCATCCATTTATTTCATAATCCAGCTCATTTTTATTACAGGGCTGCCAATCTCCAAAGTTATGTTTAATTCCCATTTTTTACTTACGTCTACATGAACAGCAAGCCCAGCAGATCTGCCTACTGAAAGAAATGGTCAGTATGCACTTCATGCTGCCACTTTCCGTCATCTTAGCTCATGGCCCTGTCTCTTTCCTGATATACCAGAACTTCTTATTGCAGTTACTTATGATTGCCACGTTCCCTAAATACTTTCTAATCTCAACTATTCTCCCTTGTTGGAACCTCCTTGGTTCTCTTCAGCAACGCTAGATCACTGGGCTTGTCTGTACACCATGCAGCTACCCTTAATGCTGCTTGTTCTCTTCCAGGAACACTACTCTCCCCTTCTTCAACTGGTTAATGCTTTTCTGTCTTTCAAGGCCATGCTCAGGCACCCACTTTTTCAGGGGGCCTTCTCTGACAACTCTCCTTTTACTCTGTAGTTCATTCTGATTCTTGCTCTCACAGTATATACCACATTGTATGGAAAAGGTCTGTTTACATACATGTCTTAGCTCATCTGACTATAAGTTTCTGATGTTACTTCACATCCATTCCTCCACTGCTCCCCTACCCTCGTCCCCACAGTCCTCACTAACCCTAATCTGGATGATTGCAAATAACTTCCTCACTTCCAATTTCTACCCCCTCCAAATCATTGCAAATATTACCACCAGATTAATCTTCCCAAGGCACAGAACTGATTGTGTGGTCCTTCTCTAGCCCAAAAGCTTTAATGGCTTCCTTTTCTCTACCATAGTAGTTTCCAAAGAGTGGAACATGTACCATTTGTGAAATGATTTTAGACTGTATATGGATGCGGCATTAAATAACTCTGGATCCCGGAATAAAAATGTCCCTTTATCAGTTTTCCTTTAGTCCTAACTATGACAGGGAGAATGGCTGAACATATGTCTAATCCTTGATAAACTCTTTTTAACAAAGAGTAGCACTCAGGACAGAGCCTTAAACAAGAAACAGTACCCAGTTAGACTTTAAAATATTGTTTTGTTTTTAGTATGTTTATTTTTATGTTGTATTTTGGGAAAATTACACTGGTTTTCCACTTATAAAAGTGGTACAAAGGAGAGAGAGTTGGTTTAAAGGAAAGTCTCAAGTGCATACCAGAATGGATAGTACACAAAAAGGGTACTGAGAGTAGTATTGAAATGACTGAAGTTTGACAAAGACTTGTCAGAAAAATCAGCCCTTCAGAAGTTACACAACGTACTTAAAATGTCTGAACCCACATCAGGCTCTTGTACTGTCAGACCAATGTTTCCTTAGGGCTCTTTTTCAACCTGGCAACCATGATTAATTGTTTGCTGTTCTCCGGAGGTTACCTCTTTCCAGCCTCCATGCTTCTGCCCATGCTGTTGCTTTTGCTGGAATGCTTGGCTTCCTAAGTCTCCCTGTTGAAATCTTAAGAGTCCTCCAAAGTCCATTCTAAGTGCTATCTCCTTCAGAAAGCCTTCCCCCACCCCCAGTCAGATGGATTCCTTTCCCTTTCACAGTACCAATAGCAATTTCTCTCTCCACTGTGCTTTGTATCACAGTTTTGGTGATTTTATAGATGTTCAAATAATTAAGTTATTCCACTTAGACGTTAAGCTCTTTCAAGAGAGGGGAAGCAAGGCCATGAATTGTATTCATTTTTTATACCACCATGGTACTTAACAAAGTCCCTCACATGTGGAGTCAGTCCATAATTAATATTTGCTGAATTGAATTCAATATTTTAGGCAACATTCACGTGATACTTACAATTTTACGTTTGATCATGAAGAGTGGAATTTTTGCATGAAGAGGGGTGGAGGATAGTTCCTTATGGACCGTTGATAAATATAATCTTCTTTTGATGTTCCCTAAATCAGTAATTCTGAAAAAATAGAGGAGAGAAGACAGAAAGATCATCAATTTAATAACCACTTCTTTGGATAATCATCAAAATGATATAATTTATCATATAGACCCTTTTCAACAGGAAGATCAAACATAGAATTTAAGAATTGCCTTTTTCTTTCAAGAAGTAATAAAATTTCTTTCTCAAATTCAAAGTGCTCAGAAGCCTGAATGTATAAATTCACTTAATATGCTAATTTATTTCAGTACTCTACACTAGATTTCCACAGTCCTCCAGCCTACGAAAAAATTCAATTTGGATGAACTGAGAGACTGCTAGCCTTTAATAACCATACTTGTTCCAGCCCCTTAAGCTTGTGTTATCTTGGGACATACTGTCACCTACTAAATAGGAAAACATTATGGATTTCTTTCCCTAAAAATACATCTGTCATTTTATATAGGCTCTTAGTCTGCTTAGAGACAGACACAAAACACTGATTGTCGGTTTCACTTCCTAAGCACATATCTTCCAACCAGAATTATAATACACAACTTTATCGCTCACTATTCAGGTCAACCCACAGTGATACCAAGGACATTGAATTTGAACATCTTTAATAGATTTAGACCACAGCCATGATCACAAAGATTAGGTTTGCTTCAAATTGATAGAGGCTCATTTTTATGTTCTGTTTCCTTTAGGTCTCAGAGGTAACACAGCAGGCTTAAAATCTCCAAACCTGCCTCAGGCTGCTATATTATAGAATTGATGCTTCTTTAAACACTGTCTTTTTATTTGAGAATGATTTTCCCCCATTATTAGGGAAAAACTTTGTTTAGACACATTACACTGCTAATTTTCTATATTTAGTAATCCCCCAAGAAGACATTTCATTCAAATGCACTGTTGTCAATATTTATAGTGTAATTAACTGTTTTTAAAATCGGCATTGTCTTTTCTACAGCACTTTCATTCCCCCTCCTTCCCACTTTTCTAATCTCGGTATTGCTTCTTTCTAAAATACTCTACATATCTTTCAGTGAAAAAACCTATCATTAAACAATGTTAAGAATAAATACAGTAAAAATTAGTGAGATGATTTCAGAGTATGCTCCAGACCTAAAAATTCCATCCTACTTGCACTAAATGATATCATAAATTCATTTAAAATGCAAAGTCTTTCAATCCATAGTCAGAGCTACGGTTTAAAATGAAGAAGTATTAACACTATGGCAGTATTATACCCTGATATATACACATATATGTAAACATGGTATCACATTTACCCTAAGGCAGTATCTTCAAAGTGGGATGAACACATGGGGAGGAGGAGTGATATGCAACAATCCACAGAAGTGCAGGAAGAAAACATTAGAACTTTCACCTCATCCTCTTAAAATGTGATTTTTGTGCATGTCTCATTATACAGTAGTATAGTAACATATTTATATATTTTCTGAAGAAATGCCCCTATATAGCAGGTATGTACAAATATTTTACTAATGGGGTACAGGATCAAATATGTTTGGAAAATCATGTCCTCAGAGATGCTATTAGGTCTCTTCTGTAAGTTCTGATTAGGAAATAAAAGGAAAGACTACTGGGATTCTAGAAAGGAAAAGGTAACAAAAAGAGGGACTGCATTAACCAAAAATTCATCTATCACAGTTTTATTAAAGGGTTACTGTGCTTTCATGAATAAAACGACATTTTTTTTTTTTTTTTTTTTTTGAGATAGAGTCTCGCCCTTGTCACCCAGGCTGGAATGCAATGGTGGGATCGGGGCTTACTGTAACCTCCAACTCCCAGGTTCAAGCGATTCTCCTGCCTGAGCCTCCTGAGTAGCTGGGATTACAGGCGCCTGACACTATGCCCAGCTAATTTTTGTATTTTTAGTAGAGACAGGGTTTCACTATGTTGGCCAACCTGGTCTAGAACGACTGACCTCAGGTGATCGGCCGGCCTAGGCCTCCCAAAGTGCTGGGATTACAGGCATGAGCCACTGCGCCCAGCCAAACTACATATTTTTAATCTAAATAGTTAAGAGTCAAACTCCAAATGGAGGAATGATTGAGAATACTATCACTTCATATGGAACTACAGGAACATTCATTCATTCATTCAGATATTCAACAAAGACTGAGCCAGGAAAATTGCTGGGAGTACCTCAGGGAGACAGTGATGAAAAAGACAAGGTTCCTATCCTTCTGGAGCTTCTATTCTTGTGCAAAAGGCAGGTGAATTTTCATGAAATATAGTTTACCATTATTTATGCTAGTGCCTTCTGTGTTCTGAAGAATCCTTGCCCAGGCTAAAGTTGCACAAATACTTTCTTATGTTTCCTTCTACATCTTTATAGTTTGTTTTTACATTTAGTTCATCCCAAATTAGTTTCTGTGAGTTGTATGACATAGGGGTTGGAATTCTTTTCTTTCTGTATATTTATACAACTGTCCCAACACCATTTATTAAAGACTCTCCTTTTTTCACTGAAATGCCCTGGTCCTTTGTTGAAAATCAGTTGACCATAAATACATGTGTGTGAGGTTGTATTTCTGGACTGTCTATTGATTCTTTTTTTTTCACCGATCCATTTGTCTATTCTTACACTAATAATACACTATCTTGATTACTGCAGATTTAGAGTAAGTCTTGAAACCAGGTAAAAAAAACTCTTCAACTTTAGTTTTGCTTAATATTTGTTTGGCTTTTGCTTTTTTATATGGATTTTAGAATCCATTTATCAATTTCTATTTAAAAAAAGGTGTTGAGAGTTTAACTTGGATTGTGTTCAATCTGTAGATCAATTTCAAGAGACTGATACTGATCATGTCTACTCACATGATATGTATCTCCAATTATTTAGGCTTTGCTTAATTTCTTTCTTAATGTTTTATATTTTTCATTTTAGAAGCCCTGCACATCTTTTGTTAAATTTATTCCTACATATTTTGTCTTCTGACACAGCTGAAAATGAATTTTAAAATTTCATTTCCCGGGGCCGGGTGCAGAGGCTCATGCCTGTAATCCCAGCACCTTGGGAGGCTGAGGGGTGGATCACGAGGTCGAGAGATTTAGATGATCCTGGTCAACATGGTGAAACCCCATCTCTACTAAAAATACAGAAATTAGCTGGGTGTGGTGGTACACGGCTATAATCCCAGCTAATCAGGAAGCTGAGGCAGGAGAATCGCTTGAAGCCGGGAGGCGGAGGTTGCAATGAGCTGAGATTGTGCTACTGCACTCCAGCCTGGTGACAGAGCGAGACTCCATTTAAAAAAAAAAAAAAAAAAATTCATTTCCCAGTCATTTGGTTCTAGTATATAGACATTCAATTGATTTCTCTATATGGTACTTGTTTCCTCTAACCTTTGCTTAATTCACTCTTGAGTTCCAGTAGTTGTTTTGTAGATTCCTGAGGATTTTATACATAAACAAACATGTCTGGAGTGAATAAAGACTGTTTTACTTCTGCTTTTTCAACTTTATACCTTTCATTTCTTTTTCTTGCATTACTGCAATGGCTAGGGCCTTCAGCATATCTTAAATAGAAATCATGAGAATACAGGGAGAAAATCATAGGGAGAAAGTGTTCATTCTGACCTTATTAAGTATGATGTTAGACGTAGTTTACTTTATCACACTGAGGATGTTCTCTTCCATTCTACTTTTTTAGATATTCTTTTTTTCAATCATGAAAGGCTGTGAAATTTTGTTAAATGCCTTTTCTATACTGGTTGAAATGATCCTGTTGTTTTTCACCTTTATCCTGTCTTATATATTTAATTATACTCATTGATCTTCAAATGTGAAATGAACTTTGTATTCTTGGAGTAAATTTCAATTGGGCTAGTATTTTGTTGAAGATTTTTATGCTGTGAAAGAAAAATAAAATGATATATGCCAGAAGATGGCTGAATAGGAGCAGCTCCAGTCTGCAGCTCCCAGTGAGATAAATGCAGAAGGCAGGTGATTTCTGCATTTCCAACTGAGGTACCCGGCTCATTTCTCTGGGACTGGTTAGACAGTGGTTGCAGCCTATGGAGGGTGAGCCAAAGCAGGGTGGGGCATTGCCTCACCCGGGAAACGCAAGGGGTCAGGGAACTCCTTCCCCTAGCCAAAGGAAGCTGTGAGGGACTGTGCCATGAGGAATAGTGCATCCTGGCCCAGATACTATGCTTTTCCCACGGTCTTTGCAACCCGCACACCAGGAGATTCCCTCAGGTGCCTACATCACGAGGGCCCTGGGTTTCAGGCCAAAAACAGGGCAGCCGTTTGGGCAGACATCAAGCTAAGTGCAAGAGTCTTTTTTCATATCCCAGTGGCACCTGGAAAGCCAGCGAGACAGAACCCTTCACTCCCCCGGAAAGGGGGCTGAAGCCAGCAAACCAAGTGGTCTAGTTCAGCAGATCCCACCCCCATGGAGGCCAGCAAGCTAAGATCCACTGATTTGAAATTCTCACTGAGAACACAGCAGTCTAAAGTCAACCTAGGACACTAGAGTTTGCGGGGGGAAGGGGCGTCTGCCATAACTAAGGCTCAAGTAGGCAGTCTTCCCCTCAAAGTATAAACAAAGCCCCCAGGAAGTTCGAACTGGGCAGAGCGCAATGCAGCTCTGCAAAGCCGCTGTAGCCAGACTGCCTCTCTAGATTCCTCTTCTCTGGGCAGGGCATCCCCGAAAGAAAGGCAGCAGCTCCAGTCAGGCACTTATAGATAAAACTCCCATCTCCTTGGGACAGAGCACCTGGGGAAAGTGGTGGCTGTGGGTATAGCTTCAGCAAACTTAAACGTTCCTGCCTGCCGGCTCTGAAGAGAGCAGCAGATCCCTCAGCACAGTTCTCGAGTTCTGCTAAGGGACAGAATGCCTCCTCAAGTGGGTCCCTGACCCCTGTGCCTCCTGACTGGGAGACACCTCCCGGCAGGGGTCGATAGACACCTTATACAGGAGAGCTCTGCCTGGCATCTGGTGGGTGCCCCTCTGGGATGAAGCTTCCAGAGGAAGGAACAGGCAACAATCTTTGCTGTTCTGCAGCCTCCGCTGGTGATACCCAAGGAAAGAGGATCTAGCGTGGACCTTCAGAAAACTCCAGCAGACCTGCAGCAGAGGGGCCTGATTGTTAGGAAAAAAACTAACAAACAGAAAGGAATAGCATCAACATTAACAAAAAGGACATCCACACAAAAACCCCATCCAAAGGTCACCAACATCGAAGACCAAAGGTAGATAAATCCACGAAGATGAAGAAAAACCAGCACAAAAAGACTGAAAATTCCAAAAACCAGAACGCTTTTTCTCCTCCAAAGAATCACAACTCCTTGCCAGCAAGGAAACAAAACTGGACAGAGAATGAGTTTGAGGACTTGACAGAAGTACGCTTTAGAAGGTGGGTAATAACAAACTACTCCAAGCTCAAGGAGCATGTTCTAACCCAATGCAAGGTAGCTGAGAACCTTGAAAATAGTTAGAGGAATTGCTAACTAGAATAATGAGTTTAGAAAAGAATGTAAATGACTTGATGGAGCTGAAAAACACAGCACGAGAATGTTGTGAAGCATACACAAGTATCAATAGCCAAATCAATCAAGCAGAAGAAAGGATATAAGAAATTGAAGATCAACTTAATGAAATAAAGCATGAAGACAAGATCAGAGAAAAAAGAATGAAAGAGAATGAACAAAGCCTCCAAGAAAGATAGAACTATGTGAAATGACCAAACCTACATTTGATTGGTATACCTGAAAGTGATGGGGAGAATGGAACAAGTAGGAAAACATTCTTCGGGATATTATCCAGGAGAACTTCCCCAACCTAGCAAGACAGGCCAACATTCATATTCAGGGAATATAGAGACCACCTCGAGAAGAGCAACCCTAAGACACATAATCCTCAGACTGTCCAAGGTTGAAATGAAGGAAAAAATGTTAAGGGCAGCCAGAGAGAAAAGTTGGCTTACTCACAAAGGGAAACCCATCAGACTAACAGTGAATCTCTCTGCAAAAACTCTACAATCCAGAAGAGAGTGGGGGCCAATATTCAATATTCTTAAAGAAAAGAATTTTCAACCCAGAATTTCATACCCAGTCAAACTAAGCTTCATAAGTGAAGGAGAAATAAAATCCTTTACAGACAAGAAAATGCTTAGAGATTTTGTCACCACCAGGCCTGCCTTTCAAGAGCTCCTCAAGGAAGCACTAAATACGGAAAGGAAAAACTGGTACCAGCCACTGCAAAAACATACCAAATTGTAAAGACCATCAACAGTACGAAGAAACTGTATCAACTAATGCGCAAAATAACCAGCTAGCATCATAATCACAAGATCAAATTCACACATAACAATATTAACCTTAAATGTAAACAGGCTAAATGCCCCAATTAGAAGACACACACTAGAAAATTGGATAAAGAGTCAAGATCCATTGGTGTGCTGTATTCAGGAGAACCATCTTGCCTGCAAAGACACACATAGGCTCAAAATAAAGGGATGGAGGAATATTTACCAAGCAAATGGAATTCAAAAACAGCAGGGGATGCAATCCTAGTCTCTGATAAAACAGACTTTAAACCAACAAAGATAAAAAAAGACAAAGAAGGGTATTATATAATGGTAAAGGGATCAACACTACAAGAAGAGCTAACTATCTCAAATACATATTCACCCAACACAGGAGCACCCAGATTCATAAAGCAAGTTCTTAGAGACCTACAAAGAGACTTCAAGTCCCACACAATAATAGAGGGAGACTTTAACACCCCACTGTCAATATTAGACACATCAATGAGACAAAAAATTAACAAAGATATTCAGGACTTGAACTCAGCTTTGGACCAAGCAGACCTAATAGACATCTATAGAACCCTCCACCCCAAATCAACAGAATATACATTCTTCTCAGCACCACATTGCACTTATTCCAAAATTGACGACATAATTGGAAGTAAAACACTTCTCAGCAAATGCAAAAGAACAGAAATCGTAACAGTCTCTCAGACCACAGTGCAATCAAATTAGAACTAGGGATTAAGAAACTCACAACTACATGGGAACTGAACAACCTGCTCCTGAATGACTACTGTAAATAATGAAATTAAGGAAGAAATAAACAAGTTCTTTCAAACCAATGAGAACAAAGACACAATGTAGCAGAATCTCTGGGACACTGCTAAAGCAGAGTTTAGAGGGAAATTTATAGCACTAAATGCCCATAGGAGAAAGTGGGAAAGATCTAAAATCGACATTCTAACATCACAATTAAAAGAGCTAGAGAAGCAAGAGCAACCAAATTCAAAAGCTAGCAGAAGACAAGAAATAACTAAGATCAGAGCAGAACTGAAGGAGACAGAGACAAGAAAAACTCTTAAAAAAATCAATGAATCCAGGAGCTGGTTATTTTTAAAAGATCAACAAAATAGACCACTAGCCAGACTAATAAAGAAGAAAAGAGAGAAGAATCAAATAGGCACAATAGGAAATGATAAAGGGGATATCATCACTAATCCCACAGAGATGCAAACTAACATCAGAGAATAATATAAATGCCTCTGTGCAAATAAACTAGAAAATCTAGAAGAAATGGATAAATTCCTGGACACGTACACCCTCCCAAGACTAAACCAGGAAGAAGTCGAATCCTTGAATAGACCAATAGCAAGTTATGAAATTGAGGCAGTAGTTAATTCCCTACCAACCAAAAAAAGCCCAGAACCAGGTGAATTCACAGCCAAATTCTACCAGAGGTACAAAGAGGAGCTGGTATCATTCCTTCTGAAACTATTCCAAACAACAGAAGAGGAGGGACTCCTCTCTAACTCATTTTATGAGGCCAGCATCATCTTGAGACCAAAACCTGGCAGAGACACAACAAAAAGAGAAAATTTCAGGCTAATATCCCTGATGAACATTGATGTGAAAATCCTCAATAAAATACTGGCAAACCAAATCCAGCAGCACATAAAAAGCTTCTCCACCACGGTCAAGTTGGCTTCATCCCTGGGATGCAAGGCTGGTTCAACATATGCAAATCAATAAACATAATCCATCACATAAACAGAACCAATGACAAAAACCACATGATTATCTCAATAGATGCAGAAAAGGCCTTTGATAAAATTCAACACCCTTTCATGCTAAAAACTCTCAATAAACTAGGTATTGATGGAACATATCTCAAAATAAGAGCTATTTATGACAAACTCACAGCCAGTACCATACTGAATGGGAAAAAACTGGCAGCATTCCCTTTGAAAACTGGCACAAGCCAAGGATGCCCTCTCTCACCCTTCCTATTCAACAGAGTATTGGAATTTCTGGCCAGGGCAATCAGGTAAGAGAAAGAAATAAGAGTATTCAAATAGGGAGAGAGGAAGTCGAATTGTCTCTGTTTGCAGATGACATGATTGTATATTTAGAAAACCCATAATCTCAGCCCAAAATCTCCTTAAGCTGATAAGCAACTTTAGCAAAGTTCTCAGGATACAAAATCAATGTGCAAAATTCATAAGCACTTCTATACACCAATAATAGAGAAACAGAGAGCCAAATCATGAGTGGACTCCCATTCACAATTTCTACAAAGATAATAAAATACCTAGGAATCCAGCTTACAAGGGATGTGAAGGACCTCTTCAAGGAGAACTACAAATCACTGCTCAAGCAAACAAGAGAGGACACAAACAAATGGAAAAACATTTCATGCTCATAGATAGGCAGAATCAATATCGGGAAAATGGTCATATTGCCCAAAGTAATTTATAGGTTCAATGCTATTCCCATCAAGGTACCATTGACTTTCTTCACAGAATTAGAAGAAACTACTTTAAATTTCATATGGAACCAAAAAGAGCCCATATAGCCATGACAATCCTAAGCAAAAAGAATAAAGCTGGAGGCATCATGCTACCTGACTTCAAATTATACTACAAGGCTACAGTAACCAAAACAGCATGGTACTGGTACCAAAACAGATACATAGACCAATGGAACAGACCGGAGGCCTCAGAAATAACGCCACACATCTACAACCATCTGATCTTTGACACACTGACAAAAACAAGCAATGAGGAAAGGATTCCCTATTTAATAAATCATGTTGGAAAAACTGGCTAGCCATATGCAGAAAACTGAAACTGGACTCCTTCCTTACACCTTATACAAAAATTAACTCAAAATCCAAGGCGTAAATATAAAACCTAAAACCATACAAACTCTAGAAGAAAACCTAGGCAATACCATTCAGGACATAGTCATGGGCAAACACTTCATGATTAAAACACCAAAAGCAATGGCAGCAAAAGCCAAAATTGACAAACGGGATCTAATTAAACTAAAGAGCTTCTGCACAGTAAAAGAAACTATCATCAGTGAACAGGAAACCTACAGAATGGGAGAAAAATTTTGCAATCTATCCATCTGACAAAGGGCTAATATCCAGAATCTACAAGGAACTTAAACAAATTTACAAGAAAAAAACAACCCCATCAAAAAGTGGGCAAAGGATATGAATGGACACTTCTCAAAAGAAGACATTTATGCAGCCAACAAACATATATAAAAAGCTCATCATCACTGGTCATTAGAGAAATGCAGATCAAAACCACAATGCCATACCATCTCACGCCAGCCAGAATGGTGGTCATTAAAAACTCGGGAAACAACAGATGCTGGAGAGGATGTGGAGAAATAGGAACACTTTTACACTGCTGGTGGGAGTGTAAATTAGTTCAACCATTGTGGAAGACAGTGTGGTGATTTCTCAAGAATCTGGAACCAGAAATACCATTTGACTCAGCAATCCCATTACTGGGCACATACCCAAAGAACTATACATCATTCTAGTATAAAGACACATGCACATGTACGTTTATTGCAGCACTATTCACAATAGCAAAGACTTGGAATCAACCCAAATATCCATCAATGATAGACTGGATAAAGAAAATGTGGCACATGTACACCATGGAATACTATGCAGCTGTAAAAAAGGATGAGTCCATGTCCTTTGCAGGGACATGGATGAAGCTGCAAATCATCATTCTCAGCAAACTAACACAGGAAAAAAAAAACCACTGCTTATTCTCACTCATAAGTGGGAGCTGAACAATACACGTGGACACGGGGGGAACATCACACACCGGGGCCTATCAGGGTCTGGAGGGCTAGAGGAGTGATAGCATTAGGAGAAATACTGAATGTAGATGATGGGTTGTTGGGTGCAGCAAACCACCATGGCATGTGTATACCTACGTAACAAACCTGCATGTTCTGTACATGTATCCCAGATCTTAAAGCATAATAAAAAAATGTAATAAGACTTACTGTACGATCTGTCATATGACTGGTGAATAGTCTATATGCACTTGAATTTCTTTGATCTTTATGCCATGTTGATGCTAATGTTTTTTAAACTTTAAAACATCAAAAAAAAATTCCCCTTAAGCCTACTCAATATTAATCTACTCATCTACTGATCTTTATAATATTCATTAATATTCCTGGGTCACTCTGGAACTCGGATCACAGTCCATTATTCTGGGTGACTCTAAATATTCACACAGACAGTAAGATTTCATCTAAACTTAAACCTCCTCCACTATGACAACCAATACCTTGATTCCACTTTAGCACCTTACATGAATAGTCCTACTTTGTAGCACATCATTGCTAGGGATTACTTGACTTCAAGGTCTCCTACTTAAATTTTCCTCCTGATTAATTAATTCATTCAGCTAACAGTCGATGCCTTAGTAGTACAATATAAGACACTGGAGATATGGAAGTGGCTAAGATGTGAAAATCATAGCGCAGTGTAGCAGAAAAAGTAACTATTCTTAAATAGTTGTTTCTAACACTTTTATTAATTTTCCATTTTACAGATGAGAAAATAAGCCTCTAGAAATTACTACCCCATGGATATACAGTTAGTAAGCAGCAGAGGCAAGTGTTAGCATTCTGTCTTTGAACTTAAAATCCACTGCCATTTCTGCCATGCAACACTATGCCGACTACTATTCCAGGCTGAAGCATTTTCATTTGTTTGCTGTTTACCAAGAGACTAGTACAGACATTGTGCTAGGTGCTATGGATACAGCAGTACCAAGAATTCCCTGGTTTTTGTCCTTACAGAGTTTACAGTATGGTGAGAACCACAGAACCATATTATACTCTGAAGATAATACTTGTTTCTCTGCTGAAAACCACTTTCACTTTTCCCTCTCGCACACTCCTTGAGAACCTCCTTCCTGCTTCGTTCTAGATCCAGTTTTCCAATAGGTTACAAATTTATACCTCTACCCATGATCCTGTGTCAGGCCTTCCAGAAGGATGATCTCCAAGCTAGCAAGAATGGAATGTAAACTACTGAAATGTGTTTATTCATGTAAAAAAAAAAATCAAGTATCAGAAGGATTTGTTGACTTAGCATATAATCAGAATGACTGACTTAGACTTCATGTAAGATGCATATATTTTCCAAAAATATTATTATTAAATATCAATTATTGAACATTCTCTATATGCCAACAATGTGTTAAGCACTCTATATACTTTACCTCATTTAATCCTCCCATAAACCCTACAAGATATCTACTATTATTATCATCTATTTTACAGATGAGGAATCTAAAGTTTAGTTAATAAGGCTAGGTAACTCTCCCCAAACCACATATTCAGTGGAGTACAGATTTAAACTCAGATCTACTTAATCCCAGTATCCACCTTCTGAACTACATGCTTGCTTTCTTTATGGGGCAGGTGATCCCTATAAACACATCCATAGTAGAATGATCTTTGCTCCTGGGAACAAAATATTTAATATCTAATGGCTAAGATGCCTACCCTACACTGTGTTTGAATGTACATAGTTCACGTTTACCTTTTGTGTGTATGTATGTATGAGATTATCTTCTTTCCGTCTACAAATCTTTCCTTTTGATAGGTTAAAAAAAAGCTCTGATCCAATGGTTATTATCTTACAATTAAAATTTTGGAGGCTAATCTTATTTTCCTAATTCCCAGGCTCTTGGGGGTAACCTCATTCCTCACAATAGGCCTCACATACTTACTTCAAATACTCTCAGTTATTAGCGAGGACTCCTGAGAATCATGAGCATCTGAACTTCACCAATCCAATTAGCTGCCACATCCTGTCAAAGTCACTTTCTTTTCTCTGAGACAGAGTCTTGCTCTGTCACCAAGCTGGAGTCCAGTGGTGTGATCTCGGCTCACTACAATCTCCACTTCCCTGGTTCAAGCGATTCTCCTTCCTCAGCCTCCTGAGTAGTTGGGACTACAGGATAAGGGTCAGAATTTGGACCCTTATAAGGTCCATACCCACACCACCATACCCAGCTAATTTTTGTATTTTTAGTAGAGATGAGGTTTCACCATGTTGGCCAGGATGGTCTCGATTTCCTGACCTCGTGATCTGCCCGCCTTGGCCTCCCAAAGTGTTGGGATTACAGGCGTGAGCCACCGCGACCAGCCCAAAGTCACTTTCTTAGTGGTTTCGTATCTATTCTTTCCTTTGGTTTCTTGCAGTTACAAAGTTAAGGTCATTTGTGGGTTGAAATGGCCTCTTCTACTGGTTTCCCAATTGCCCCAATTTTTTTTTTTTTTTTTTTTTTTTTGAGATGGAGTCTCACTCTGTCACCCAGGCTGGAGTGCAGTGATGCGATCTCGGCTCACTGCAACCTCTGCCTCCCAGGTTCAAGTGATTCTCATGTCTCAGCCTCCTAAGTAGCTGGGACTACATGCGCACACCACCACACCTGGCTAATTTTTTGTATTTTTAGTAGAGACAGGTTTCACCACGTTGGCCAGGCTGGTCTCGAACTCCTGACCTCAGGTGATCCATCCGCCTTGGCCTCCCAAAGTGCTGGGATTACAGGTGTGGGCCATCCCACCCAGCCCCCAGTGTTTTATCTCTCAGTCCATTCTTCATGTGGACCAGCCATGAGACCGAATGTCACCCCTAAGCTTCAATTTCTTTTTTGGCATCTTATAGTCTATGGAATAAAGTTTAAGTTTCTTATCTTGTTTGTTATTCAGAGACCTCCAAATTCTGACCCGTATCCACTACCCCAGTATTCCCTTCCACCACATTCCTCTATGCACCCTCTGCTCCTGTCAAACCCCATGAAGAAAAATGTGCAGGACTGAAACCAGGAGGTTATCACCCGAGACTCCAGGAGAGAACATCAGAATTGGTACAAGAGGAAGAGAGGAAATGCAGAAGAAAGCCACGATTGGTTGCTGGGAGTTTTAATATGAGATATCAAGACGACCTCAGCAGGGGAAAAATCAAGAATATAATTATAAATAGTTAGAAGAGGACGGGACATGGAAGAGCAACATCTAAATCCTTACCACGTGCCAGAATCTGCATACCATTTTACCAGTGTTATGTCATTTATTCCTCCCAACAAGTCTTTGAAATAGGAATCAATATTTACATTTTATCAATGTAGTGAGAGGCTCAGAGACATTAAGCAACTTGTTCAAGGTCTCATAGATAGTAAGTAGCAGAGCCAGGAGACCTACTAAAGCCTAAAATGATGAGGCAAGAGCAATAATGGTAAATTATTTACAAGTCTATGTGACAATTCCAAGGTTGGTAGTTACCTGGCTCAGTGTTTTTAAAAGGTTGCATGCTTCTTCTGGGAAGGAAAGAGAGAGCAGCAGGCCTGCAACCATTTACTTTACTTTACTAAAGGGCATTCCAGAAAAGAAAGTTATAAGACCAGCCAAAACTCCCTGTAAACATGAGTGACTCCCTGGCAAATGCACTAATGGTATTACGGGAAAAGTTCTTAATGGAATGTTTTTTGCAGGATATACCTGATACATCTAGGACTGCTTGTAGTCAACAAACCTGGAATCCATGGGCTTATGCGGGCATGGCTCCCCTGAAAAATGCCACATAAGCTACAAATATATGAAGTAGCCAAAATAAGCTCTCTTTGGGCTGGTAGCTCTCCCTCAGGTATTGCTTGGAGAACTTACTCATTAAATCTGGGCCAAGTGCATTTAGAAAAGACTGGATCTCCTTCTGCTTCATGTGTACTTCATGACTTGTATCCTTGAGAATATTTATAAAATTCAATACTGACTAAGGTCTCCAATTTTTGTAAGTTTGTTGGCCAATGCAATCCTTAGAGCTATTTCATATACCTGGTTGTGTTGTGCAGCATCTTTAGGAAGCAAATCTCCAAAAGTAGAATTTAAAATATGGTGCAAGTAGTCTATTTCAGACGTGATCTCATGAAGCAGGAGTCAGGGAGCAGGGAGAATAGGACAAAAAGGAGGAAAAGTCAATTTAAAAATGCACTATCAGTGACATCACTACAGGTCACAGGGGCTCCATTCCACCGGGACTTCTGAAGACATGTACAGAACAGCCTACAGAATGGACCGCCTGAAGGGTGGGAGGTGGGAGCACATATTCACTGATTCCCAATCCCCAAGGGTTATGGGTTGCCTTTAGGGGCCTTAACTCCCAGTATTTCCAAGTTGTGCTAGTCCATGGGTGAAGTGGGCCTCCACAGCATCAAAGGAGGCCCTAGGGTACACTTGCACAAACTTGCACAAACTGTCCAGTGCAGCTGATAGCAGAGGTGGGTCCAGAGGATATGATATGGGACACTGGGGTGGACTGCCACAATGACAATACCAGTATGCTTACTGTTACCTAAAAGGATGTACTTAAATACATTCTTTTTTATTTTCATGCCTTTGCTTATGCATTTCCCTTGGAAAGCCCCTTCTCTCTTTATTATGCCAACTGAAATTATATTCATCTATCAAATTTGAGTTAAAATGCCACCTCTTCCCTGAAAACTTCTTCGATCTCCAGATTTTAATCACATTTTTTTATTGACTTGCTACAGCATGTTTTTTAACCTCTATTACTGAATTTTTTTCATCCCCCTTTGTGGTTTAGGTCCATGACTATAGTCCACTTTATGAGCCATAAACTGATGCAAATATGCACATCTTTTCCTTTGTTTTCATGGTTAAATAACATGTAGTCCCATGTATTCCAGTTTTAACACTTGGGTAGTAATGTTGTAATTGAGTTTAAAAGGGTTACTAGAATTTGGTGTTCCAAAGCTCACTCTAGAGTTTAAATAAGTTCCTCATGTTAACTTTCACAAAAAAGTCTGAGTGCCCCGAAAGGCTGGGCAATTTGCAAAGTTCCTAGTGTGCACATTATAAAACACGATGGTGGGGTGGGAGTAGGGTAGGGATGGAATTTCTGGAAATTTGGGAGGAAAACCATTTACTAAAAATTCATCATCAATATTGAGTTCATTGTAGTTTTCAAGTAGTGCTATTCTTAGTTTTCAGTGATATGTTATTACAGTAGACCCCCTCATCTGTGGTTTCATGTTTCAGTGGTTTCAGTTACCCAGGATCCAAAAATATTAAGTGAAAAATACCAGAAATAAATAATTCATAAGTTTTAAATTGCATGCTGCTCTGAGTAGTGTGATGAAATTTCTCGTCATCCTACTCCATCCCACCCTGGATGTGAATTCTCCCTTTTTCCAGTCTCCATGCTGTAGATGCCACCCATCTGTTAAGTTAGTCATTTAGTAGCTGTCTCGTTGATCAGATTGACTGTCACAGTATTGCAGTGCTTGTACTCAAGTAACCATCATCAACTTGGGTGGCTGCGGATTGTTTATTGAACCCTGTGGAATTCTGGCCTTTAATTTTCTATTAACTAAAACATAAGTGGCTCATACATGCCTCAGTAATCCTCTCTCTATCAATGTCCCAACCTCCATACTGGAAAGTGGGAATGGGTGGGGTTGTAGGCTATGACATCTTTTATTCTGCTCCAGTGAGTCTTGGTTAAAAAAAAAAAAGTGTGGGTGTTAGGCTGTTATATATAAACTCTTCTACTAGCCTGTAAGCACCCCAGGGCACTGAGATCACATCCTGCTTATCACAGTACTCTCACAGAGCTAGGTTAAGGGGTTTATAATTAATTAGGAAATATTTGCTAAGTTGCCTTTTTTGAAGCCCTACCATAGTTACATATTGGCTCATCTTTTTATTGAGCACCTACTTACTCTCAAGGCTGGAAGTAGATATTGGGGATTTCACAGTGAAAAAAACAAGGTCTCCAGCTTGTTCTAGTGGAGAAGATAGTAATAAATAAACCAGTCCACATATAGTATATCAATTCCCAATAAGGACTATGGAATAAAAATAAAGCATGACAAAGTGATAGATAGGGATGGAAAGTATTATTTTAGAAAGGGTAGTTAGGGAAGGCCTCTCATATAAGACACCATTTAAGCTGAGTTGAGTGAAGTAGAGGTAGGAACCATGCACACATCTAGGGGAAGAGCATGCCAGATAGAAGACTGTGTGAAAAGCCAAAAGAAAGACGCATTCCTCTGCTATAGGGTATCTTTTAATGTAATCCAACACATTTATTAAGAGGTGGGTCCTCTAGACTGTAAAACTCAATAGGAACCAAACACGAGGCTCACAGCATGAGGTTCATCTTCACAGAAGTCAGATTTTGGTTTGCACAAAATAGTTCTCAGTTAAGTCTAATCATTATGGCTCTGATGTCTGAAAGAATTTCTAAATGATCATGTGCCCAGCTTAAGACAGAGATATTAGGACTAAGCCATCCATATGGTGATGAGGGCTTATGCTACTGTCTTTGCAAAAATAAATATGCAAACCTTCCCTATCTCATAATCAAGAATAGTTAGTTTTGGGGGGAAAACAAAATCATGTGCTAAGCTTAAATGGTTCTAAAAGCAAGCTGAATTGCTACTTTAAAAAAATTAAAATTAGTCATTCATGAGAGAGAATATAAATGCCTATGTGTGACTACTTAAAAGCTTCATTACACTTATGTGCTTTTTTGGGGGCAATTTAGTTGCTGCAAGGAGACTGCTTGTAAAACAGCTCTTCACTTGTAATACAGGCTTGATTTTCACCATCAAAAACCTCCTGTGACCTAACAAAGAAGAAAAAGACAAGCAACACTAGCATTACTCCTCTAGTACTTAAGGATTCATTTTTTAAAAACACCATATATGAGTTAATACATTGTTATATACACAAGTGAGCATTCACAGCTAAGGGTCAGCAAGGTGATAGAAAAAGTAATGAGACTATGTTGAGAAAAAATGGGGTAGTTGACGGGAAAATCAAACTCATTTATAATAATATTCTAGTGATCAGCAGGTGTATAACTCTCTCAGCTATGGTCATTAACAGCATTCATTTCAAACTTAACATCTACATTTGCAAATCACCTGAAAGTAAAATTACTTTTCAATTCAATTTTCAATTTGCTTTCAGATCTTCATCTTTGATTGACAGTTTTTTCTCCACAATGGCAACTCCATGAGAATTTCAGTAAATGGTAGCACCCATCCAAGAGTGTACATAAACTCATCTATTCAGATTGCCTATTCACTTTTCTTCTGTACGTACAATCATTTACAATCATTTGCAAATGCTCACTTCAGGTTAGAATGAACCTGCAAAACTGATCTCAGATTTCTGATGATTTGATTCATTTATTAGAATCATTTGTTCTTTAAGCCAAAATGGTTTTTATTTTTCCTCATCATGACCTAAAAATTACAAAATTAGAATGCACATTTTCAGTGATGGTATCAAATAGCTCTAGGTATAGTTACAAGGAAATAGTGAGATTGCAAAATAGCCTGTTTAAATATGTAAAATGTTTTGATATATATTATATGGCTGTGTACTGAATTTAACAGCCAATAGAAGATGGTTCTGTGGCCTCCCTTACACATTCATTCTAATGTTTCATGATTAGTATAGGGAATTTCGTTCCATTAGTTTTCCCTTCTACTGAAGTTTAAATTCACTGAGGATTCTTCTGTCTTTAAAAGAGTAGCAATTCTGAACCCAAGACACTTTGGTGTGCTTATTAAAATACACTATAGCTGATTTCTTTTTTTTTAAATGGTTAATATTCTTTACAATGCATATTTTATGCCTATGATTTTAAATTAATAACTGGCACTCTTGAAACCTTTCTATGAATATCATTTGATTCCCTTTTTAAAAACGGCTTTATTTCAGAATTCACCACCATATAATTCATAAAGGTAGCAAAAAACCACTAGTATCCAAAAAACTATTGAAATAAAAACTAAAAAACAAAACAAAACAAAACAAAAACTTTACTGAGGTATAATTTTTATGCCACAAAATTTACCATATTTAGTGTAAAATTCAATGATTTTTACTATATTTAAGGACTTATGCAACCATCACCAGAATCCAGTTGTAGAACATTTCCATCATCTCAAAAAGATCCCTTAGACCAAGAGGGGCAGAACAAGAGGGCAGAACAAAAGGCTCCACTGATCATCCCCTCTGCAAAGACACCAATTTAACAACTACACACAGAAAAAAGCACCTTCATAAGAATCAAAAAATCAGGTGAGCACTCACAGTACCTGGTTCTAACTTCATATTGCTGAAAAAAGCACTGAAGAGGTAGGAAAAACAGTCTTAAATCACTGATGCCACCCCTCCCCCATGTTCGGTTGTGGCAGCATGGTGCAGACAGCATTTCTGTGTGTCAGGTAGAGGAAGAGCCAGCAATTGTGAGGCATTTAACTCAGTGTTGCCCTTGTTATAGAAGAAAGCAAAACCAGACCAAACTCAGCTGATGCCCACCCACAGAGGGAGCATTTAAACCAGCCCTAGCCAGAGGGGAATCACTGATCCCAGTGATTAAAACTTAAGCTCCTGCAAGCCTAGCTACCATGGACTAAAGTGCTCTGGGACCCCAAATAAACTTCAACAGCATTCTAGGCCACAAGGTCTGCAATTCCTAGGCAAGTCCTAGTGCTGAACTGGGCTCAGAGTCAGTGCACTGGCGGGGCATGTGACCTCTTGAGACACCAGCTGGAACAGCTAAGGGCATGCTGGCATCACTCCTCCTCTAACTCCAGGCTGCACCATTTGTAGCTCCTTTTCTTCTGCTTGAGGAAGACTGGGGAGGACTTTGTTTTGCACCTTGGATACCAGCTCAGCAGCAGTAGGATAAGGCAACAGTCAGAGGCATGAGACTCCCTTTTCAGGCCCTAGCTAGCTCCTGGATGACCTTTCTAGACATACTCTGGGCCAGAAGCGAACCCACTGCCTTGGAGGAAAGATCCAGTATGGGCAGGATTCTTCACCAGCTAACTGAAGAGTCCTTTGGCACTGAATAACCAGCAGTGATACCAACGTACTACGCCGAGGGCCTGAGACTTGCTGACTTCACATGAGACTCAGTACATTCCCAGTTGTAGTGGCTATGGAGTGAGACTTCTGCTTGAGAAAAATGAAAGGAAAAGTAATGGGACTTTGTCTTGTATCTTAGGTACCAGGTTGGCTACAATGGGGAAGAGCACCAAGCATGTTCTTGGGGCCCTCAATTCCAGGACTTGGCTCTTAGAGGGCATTTCTGAACCTTCCCTAGGCCAAAGGGGAGCCCACTTCCCTGGAGGGTGAGTCCGAGACCAGGCAGCATTCACCACAAGCTGAATGAAGAGCACTTGGGCCTTAAGGGAACATCAGCAGCGGTCTAGCAGTACTCCCAGTGGGCACGAGGTGGCCGTAGCCACAGGGCAAGACACCTCCGCCTTTGGAAAGGGGACAGAAGAGTGGGAAAGACTACACCTCCTGGTTTGAGCGCTGTCTCAGCCACAATACAATAGAACACCAGGTAGACAGCTAAGGTTTTTGACTTTAGTCCCTGGCTCCTGGATGGCACCTCTGGACTGGCACAGAACCTGGAAGAACTTGCCAATCTGAAGGGAAGGCAATTCACTGGTGCACGAGCTTCTGCACAGCAAAGGAAATATATTAGTCCATTCTCACACTGCTAATAAAGACATACCCGAGACTGGGTAATTTATACAGGAAAGAGGTTTAATTGACTCACAGTTCAGCTCGGGTGGGGAGGCCTCAAGAAACTTACAATCATGGCAGAAGGGGAAGCAGACATATCCTTCTTCACATGGTGGGAGCAAGGGGAACAATGACTGCCCAGCAAAGGGGGAAGCCCGTTATAAAACCATCAGATCTCGTGAGAACTCGCTTTCATGAGAACACGATAGGGGAAACTGCCCCCATGATTCAACTGTCTCCACCTGGTCCCACCCATGAAGGGGAACTACAATTCAAGAGGAGATTGGGTGGTGACATAGCCAAACCATATCAGGAAACAATCAACAAAGTGGAGGGAGAGTCCACAGAATGGGAGAATATTCGCAAACCACCCATGTGACAAGGGACTAATAATTAGAATATATAAGGAGCTCAAACAACTCTATAGGAAAACATCTAATTATCTGATTTAAAAATGGGTAAAAGATTTGAACAAACATTTCTCAAAAAAAAAGATCTACAAATAGCAAACACACATATAAAAAGGTGCTCAATATCACTGATCATCAGAGAAATGCAAATCAAAACTACAGTGAGATATCTTACCCCAGTTAAAATAATTTACATCCAAAAGATAGGCAATAACAAATGCCATCAAGGATATGGAGAAATGGTAACCCTTGTACACTGTTGGTGGGAATGTAAATTAGTACACTCACTATGGAGAACAGTTTTGAGGTTCCTCAAAAAACTAAAAATAGAGCTATCATATGATCCAGCAATCTCACCACTGGGTATATACCTAGAAGAAGGGAAATCAGTATATCAAAGAGATATCTGAACTCCCATGTATGTTGCAGCACTCTTCACAATAGCCAAGATTTGGAAGCAAACTAAGTGTCCATCCACTGATTAATGGATAAAGACAATGTGGAACTTATATACAATGGAGTATTATTCAGCCATAAAATAGAATGAGATTTAGTAATTTCCAACAATATAGACAGAACTGGAGGTCATTTATAAGTAAAAAAAGCCAAGCACAGGACAGACATTCAATGTTCTGACCTATTTGTGGGATCTGAAATCAAAACAATTGAACTCATGGAGACAGAGTAGAAGGATAGTTACTAGAGGCTGGGAATTGTAGTGGGCAGGTGGTGAGGACATGGGAATGGTTAATGATTACCAAAAAAATATAATGAATGAATAGGACTTAGTATTTGATATTACACAGTGTGACTATAGTCAATAATTTATCTGTACATTTAAAAACTAAAAGTATAATTAGATAATTTGTAAAACAAAGGATAATGCTTGAGAGGATAAATAACCTATTTTCCATGATGTAATTATTACATATTACACATGCCTGTATCAAAACATCTCATGTACATCATAAATATACATGCCTATTATGTACTTATAAATTTTTTAAAAAATTATTTAAAAAAATCCCTTCTGCTTGTTTGCAGACAACCGCTACTCAAACTCTCAGCCCCAGACAATACCAATCTGGTTTTGGTCTCTAAATTGACCTTTTCTGGATATTTCATATAAATGTAAAAAATATATATAAAATATTTTGCATCTGGCTTCTTTTACTTAGCATAATGTTTTAAGATTCATTCATATTGTAGAATGTACGATAACTTTTTATTGCAGAATAGTATTCTAGTATATGGATATGTCACATTTTGTTATCTATTCCCCAAATGAGTTGATGGAACTGTAGGCTGTTTCCACATTTGGCCAACCTGAATGATGCTGCTATGAGCATTCATGTTCAACTTTTTATGTGGACACATGTTTTCACTGTTCATAGGTACATATCCAGGAAAAGTGGCTGTGCTGTTTCATATTCCATCAGCAAAGAAAGTATGAGAGTTTCAGTCTCTTCGCATCCTCACCAACACCTGATATTCTCTATATTTTTGATCACAGTCATCATAGTGGGTGTGAGGTATTATCTCATTATGGCTTTAATTTACATTTCTTTAATGATACATAGTATTGAAAATATTGTCATGTGGTTTTTAGCCCTTTGTCATTTTCTTTTTGTGAAATGCCTATTCAAACCTTTTACCACATTTGAAACTGGATGATATATTTTCATATTATCAATTGTAATTGTAAAATTTTAAAAATATTTTGTGTACAAGAACTTTATCATATATATGATTTGCAAACATTTTCACCAGTCTGTGGTTTGTCTTCATTTACTTGTGTATTTAGAAACATAACATTTTAAAATGTTGATAATGTCTATTTATCATTTTTTTCTTATACTAATCTTATTTTAGTATTATATCTATAAACCCTTTCACTAACCCAGGGTCATAAATATTTCCTTCTACAAGTTTTATAATTTTAACTCTTACATTTTTTTCCCCCTTTTTTGAGATGAATTTTCACTCTCGTTGCCCAGGCTGGAGTGCAATGGCACCATCTCTGCTCATTGCAACCTCTGCCTCCTGAGTTTAGGCAATTCTCCTGACTCAGCCTCCCAAGTAGCTGGGATTACAGGCATGTGCCACCACGCCTGGCTAATTTTGTATTTTTAGTAGGGATGAGGTTTCATCATGTTGGTCAGGCTGGTCTCGAACTTCTGACCTCAGGTCATCCACCTGCCTCAGCCTCCCAAAGTGTTGGGATTACAGGTGTGAGCCACTGCACCTTACCAAAGTCTTATATTTGAGTCCAAAATCCATTTGAGTTTATTTTTGTTTATAGTGTGAGGTAAGGTTCTAAATTAAGTTTTACATATGTGACTCTTCAAAGGTCTCAGCACTGTTTGTTGAAAAAACCCTATTCTTCTACCCATTAAATTGCTTTAGCACTTTTGTCAAAAATCAACTGGCCATAAATGTAGGGATTTGTTTCTTGACTCTCATGCTGCTGCATTGATCTACATGTGCTCTTCATGCCAGTAACATACTAACTTGATTACTGTAGCTTTACAGTAAATTCTGGAATCACTAATTGTAATTTTGCCACCTTGTTGTTCTTTTATAAAATTGTTTTACCTTTGAATTCCATATAAATTTTAGAATCAGCTCATCAATTTTGACAAAAACAACAAATGCTCACTGGGATTTTTCCTATCAAAAAATCTAATGAATTTGTAGAGGATTGTCATCTTAACAATATTGAATCTTCCAAATTAATGTCTCTGCATTTATTTAGATGTTTAATTTCTCTCAGCAGTGTTTTGTAATTTTCAGCATACAAATCTTGCACTACCTTTGTTAAATTTATTTCTAGGCCAGACGTGGTGGCGCACGTCTATAATCCTAGCACTTTGGGAGGCCGAAGTGGGCGATCACCTGAGGTCGGGAGTTCAGGACTAGCCCGACCAACATGGAGAAACCCCATCTCTACTAAAAATACAAAATTAGTTGGGCAAGGTGGTACATGCCTGTAATCCCAGCTACTCAGGTGGCTGAGGCAGGAGAATTGCTTGAACTCACGAGATGGAGGTTGCAGTGAGACGAGATCACACCATTGCACTCCAGCCTGCGTGACAAGTGAGATTCTGTCTCAAAAAAAAAAAAATTATTCCTAAGTATTTTATTATTTTAATGATGTTATTGTTACTGGGATTGGAATTATTTTCTTAATTTCATTTTTCAATTGCTCTTTGGTAGTAGAAATGCAATTATTTCTGCATATATTGACTTTCATATTCTGCAACTTTGCTGAACTTGTTCATTCCTTCTAGTGGTTTAAAAAAATGCATTACATTGGATTTCCTATGGACACATGTTTATGATTAAAGACAGCTTTTCTTTTTCCTTTGCAATAAGGATGACTTATATTATTTATTTTTCTTGTCTTATTGCATTATACTAGAATACAATGGTAAATATAAATAATGAGTTAAGTCATTCTTGTTTTGTTCCTAATCTTAGAGAGTCAGCATTCAATCTTTCACCATTTAGTATGATAAGCTATATGTTTTTCATAGTTTTCCTTCTTATCCTAGTTTGTGGAAAGTTTTAATCAGAAATGGATGTTAGATTTTGTTATATGCTTTATCTGTCCCTATTGTGGTGATTATGTGTTTCTTGTTCTTCATTCTATTAACAGGGCATATTACATCAATTAGTTTTTGAATATAGACCCAGCCTTTCTTTCCTGGGATAAATTCCACTTGGCCGTGGTATATAATCATTTTTATACATTTCTAGATTTTGTTTTCCAATATTTTTGTTGAAGGCTTTTATATCTGTATTCATGATGAATATTAGTCTGTAGTTTTCTTGTGATGTCTTCATTGTCTTTGGTATCAGGATAATAGCGGTCTCATAAAATGAATAAAACTGTGCCTTGCCAGGCGCGGTGGCTCACGCCTGTAATCCCAGCACTTCGGGAGGCCGAGGCGGGTGGATTACCTGAAGCCAGGAGTTTAAGACCAGCCTGGCCAACATGGCGAAACCCTGTCTCTACTAAAAGTACAAAAATTAGCCTACGTGGTGGTGAGTGCCTATAATCCCAGCTACTTGGGAGGCTGAGGCAGGAGAATTGCTTGAACCCAGAAGGCAAAGGTTGCAGTGAGCCGAGATCACGCCACTGCGCTCCAGCCTGGGTGACAAGAGCGAGACTCTGTCTCAAAAAAATGAAAACAAAAACTGTGCCTGTCCTTTTCTATTTTCTGAAATATTTGACATTTGATATATTTCAACAGTGAAGCAACCTGGGCTAGAATTTTTCTTGGTGGGAAGATTCTTTAAATTATTAACTCAATTTCTTTACTTGTTATATGTCTATTGAAATTTTCTATTTTTTTTCTTGATTCAGTTGTGATAGTTTCTGCCTTTCAAGAAATTTTTCCATGTCAACCAAATTGTCTGTGGAGTTGGCATAAAGTTGTTCACAGTATTCTCTTATCCTTTTAATTTCTAAAGGGTTACAAGCAGTGTTCGCCTGTTTTACTGATTTTGGTCATTTGTATCTTGTCTCTTATTTTCTTGGACAGTTTAACAAAAGATTTGTAAGTTTTGTCCATCTTTTCAAAGAACCAACTTTGGTTTCATTGATTTACTGTTCTTCTGTTTTTACTCTTTTCTGATCTGTGACTTCTACTCCAGTATTTTCTTTCTGCTTTCTTTGCATTTAGTTTGCTGTTCTTTTTCTAGTTTCTTAGGGTAGAAATTTAGGTTATTGATCTGGGAATCTTTCTTCTTTCTTAACATACGAATTTACAGGTTCAAATTTCCCTTTAACCACTACTTTGGCTACATTTCATACATTTTGGTATGCTGCATTTTTGTTTTCATTCAGTTCTGATCTTTAAAATATTTTCCTTATAATTTATCCTTTGACTCATCGGCTATTAAGACACATACTATTTAATTTATAAGTATGTGAGCATTTCCTCAATTTTTTTATCTGATGTTTATTTCTAATTTAATTCCATTATGGTCAGAGAACACACTTTGTATAATTTCAATCATTTATTGACACTTGTTTCATGGCCTAGTATTAAGACTTCTCCCAGAGAAAATTCCGTGTGTACTGAAAATTCCGTGTATTCTGAGATTTGTGACCACAAATTCTCTGCTCAGTATTTCTGTTAAAACTTTACTTTTAAGCCTGGCTTCCTAGGGGTCACTGTTGTGTTAGTATTGCTTGGTGGTCACCAACAACTGGTCAGAGGCTGTGCTCAAACACTTTGTACTAGTAAAGTTTCCACCCTTGCTGATGGATCTATGCATTGGTTATGGAACAATTCAAAGTTCAGGCAGTGAACGGGCCTGGCCCAGCTTTTACTTTCTGCTAGGCCCTCTTGTGTCTCCTCTGCAACTGTACAAGGCCTGCCTCCTCTGCAACTGTACAAGGCCTGTCATTTAACCAGAAATGTGTTGATAGCAAAGGCTCTTTTCAGTTTCTCCAGAATGTGAGCATGTAGCCTTCCAGACCCCCAGGGATATGCAGGTACTTATCAAAGCTCACTATGGCTGACTTCTTCCCCGGAGTGGCTAACATGCCAGTCTATTGCTTGCCCCAACCAGGATCTCAAACTCAGGCTAACTGTGATGTTGGCCTTTTCTATTCATATACCACCAAAATTGCTAAGGTTTCAACACACGAAGAGGCATGGGGTATTTCCACTGTGCTTCAAATCAAGTCAGCTGGCTCTGGCAATGGAGCTGCTGATTTTCATTGACTGCACTGACAGAGCTGGGGAAAAAAGGAGGGACTGCACCAGCCCCAGACAAAGTTGCCCCAGGCTTCCATACTTCTTCCCAAGGTTCAGTAGTGTGTCTGTGTGTGTGTGTGTGGGTGGGTGTGTGAATAAATGCTTCTTAATTTGTTTTAAGAGTTGATATCCATAGTCCTGAAATAGTTATTATTGACTATTTTGTCCAGTTTTACTATTGCTTTTTGGAAGAGAATTTGCTGAGTTCCTTACTCTACCATTTTGTAATTCCTGCCACCACTCATTTTAACTTCTGTCTTATTTTCCAGTCTTTTGCTCAAATCACAAGAACACTTGTGATCACAGCATGATCAAGTATAACATGTCATTGTTAATTATCCTGAAACCAAGGATGAATATGGCCCTAGTACCCTTGGGAAAGACAATAAACTAAAAATGATTTTTATATATTCCCTTAAAGACCCATTAGATGGTAACAGACAAGCCTCAAAATAAGAACCACTGTTTTTTTAATCCACCTTCCAGAATTTTTAAGATACTTTCATTATTCATAAAAAGTAACGTATGCTCATTTTGGAAAACCTGGAAAACATGGAAAAGAGGAAAGAAAGATTAAATACCTACAAAATCATCAAAATCCTACGTAAACTAAAAATAAAATCCTAAGCCCCACAACTGATTGAACAGATTACCTCTTGGCCAAGGGGACCCCAAACTGAGTTTACAGCCATGACAGGACAGGAGGTCAGACACCCCTCGTTATAACCCCTCCCTTTTGCAGTTTACACACAACTGACCAGCATTTATGTTAAAATAGAAGTTTTAAGACTGACAGAACAGACTCTTTGTGGCAATAAGATACCAAATTATAGACAGGACCTAAGGCCACGCCAGGCAAGGGTTAAGTTATGCACTATTACACTTAAAGAATGTACTCTGTTCTAGCTGCCACAAGGTTTTTCTTTTTCTCTGGCAGTTAAACAAGCACTGGCCTTGAGATAAGCAATACTGAAGCAGCTGAGCTTGCCAACCACCAGACACTTTCTGAGTTCCTTATTCCACGTCATAACTATAGCTTCAATAAGACAAGAGACTGATTTCAATAACCTTCTCCTGTTAAGAAGACTACCCACTATGGACTGGTTCTGGCCAGTTTAAAGAGGCTGGTCATTCAAATGCCTTTGTGTCCTGAAAAGACCTTTTGAGGTACAGGGCCTAATTGTAATAAATTTGAATGTTAAGTCTCCACCCCAAGGTGGGCATGTAACATGTATGTTTCCTTATCACTCATGTACACAACCCTTTCATGAATATTCATAGTTCCCCCTATATCTTGTTGAATATGTATATTTGGCTAACCTGGTCCACTTAAATTCCTATCTTATCCCTTTCTTCCTCGAAGTGCTTGCTTTGGGTTTTAAGCTGGAGGCAGTGCTCCCGACTGTGGCTTGTAATCCCCTTCTTAAGAAATAAAGTTTTCTTTTCTACATTTATAAATGCTGTGATTTTTAAGTTAACACCTACCACTTACTAACAATAATTTGAACTATTTCTTTACATATTTTTGTTTTTGTGTATACATCAAATTGCACACACATTTTTGTATCATGCATTCGTGACAAAATATTTCTAACCTAAAACGAACCATAATTAACACAGCTCCTACTAGATTTTGGTGATTACATCATTGTATACTAATTTTTGCAGGTATTTCTATTTTCTTAAGATAGGTTGCTGGATGTAGACTTGCCTGTCCAAATGGTAAGGACAATCTAACACAATAGTGGACACTTGAAACCACTACTGAAATGTTTTCTAAAAAGGTTCTGCCCAATCTACCACTCATATACTCACATCGTTGGAATTTAATTAATTTTCATTTTCATTTCTTTGCTTACCAAGGTTTGCATTTATTTGTGTTTTATTTTTATTTATTTATTTATTTATTTATTTTTGTATTTTTTGTACAGATGGGGTTTCACCGTGTTAGCCAGGATCGTCTCGATCTCCTAACCTCGTGATCCGCCCATCTCGGCCTCCCAAAGTGCTGGGATTACAGGCTTGAGCCACCGCGCCCGACCTTATTTGTGTTTTATATGCTTTTTATCTGTAAAATTGGTGTTCATACCTCTACCATTTCTTCTAAAAGGGTCACAGTGGTTCTTCCCGTCCAGGGGCCTGCAACAACCATCCAGTGAGGTTGGCATTATGACATGAGCTGCTATTTTACAAATAAAGACACCAAGGCTCAGAGGTGGTAAGTTGCTGAATGTCAAAAACGCAGTAAATGGTGGAAATGGGTTTCAAACCTAGATTTTACCACTCTAAAAGTTTATGTTTTTTCCATTATATTTCTTTCCACAGGTGAAATAATCTAAAATAACAAAATGATTTGTTTATTTCTCTGATTTTAAAACAGTGAAAAACATGAGCATTTGGGGATATGTGGAAGCATAAAAGCTCCTTGTAATTATGGCACTTAAACAGTGTTACACCTCAATAAATCTTTTTTTTCTTTTTTTAGTTGTTCAAAGTTCAGGCTAATGTTTAGGTTCTGGAGGCAAGGGTGTTAGATTCCAATCTCAGATGTGCCACATCCTAGCATTTAATCTGGGACAATTTACTTATCCTGTCTGAGCTTCACATAGTTGCAAATGAGGATAATAATAATAATATTTATTTCATATAGACAAAATAATTAAAACTTTTTAAAATAATTTAATTCCTGCCATATAGTAAATGCTCAAATGTTATCTGTATTACTAGATGAATTACATTAACTTTCACAATTATTAAAAGCATGTTCTCCTAAAGAAAAAAGAAGAAAAAGAAATGAACAAAGCCTGGAAGAAGTATGGGATTATGTAAAAAGACCAAATCTACGTCTGATTGGGGTGCCTGAAAGTGAGGGGGAAAATGGAACCAAGTTGGAAAACACTCTTCAGGATATCATTCAGGAGAACTTCCCCAACCTAGTAGGGCAGGCCAACATTCAAATTCAGGAAATACAGAGAACGCCACAAAGATACTCCTCGAGAAGAGCAACTCCAAGACACATAATTGCCAGATTCAACAAAGTTGAAATGAAGGAAAAAATCTTAAGGGCAGCCAGAGAGAAAGGTCGGGTTACCCACAAAGGGAAGCCCATCAGACTAACAGCAGATCTCTCGGCAGAAACTCTCCAAGCCAGAAGAGAGTGGGGGCCAATATTCAACATTCTTAAAGAAAACAATTTTCAACCCAGAATTTCATTTCCAGCCAAACTAAGTTTCATAAGTGAAGGAGAAATAAAATCCTTTACAGACAAGCAAATGCTTAGAGATTTTGTCACCACCAGGCCTGCCTTACAAGAGGCCCTGAAGGAAGCACTAAACATGGAAAGGAACAACCGGTACCAGCCATTGCAAAAACATGCCAAAATGTAAAGACCATTGAGGCTAGGAAGAAACTGCATCAACTAACGAGCAAAATAACCAGTTAATATCATAATGGCAGGATCAAGTTCACACATAACAATATTAACCTTAAATGTAAATGGACTAAATGCTCCAGTTAAAAGACACAGACTGGCAAACTGGATAAAGAGTCAAGACCCATCAGTCTGCTGTATTCAGGAGACCCATCTCACATGCAGAGACACACATAGCCTCAAAATAAAGGGATGGAGGAAGATCTACCAAGAAAATGGAGAACAAAAGAAAGCAGGGGTTGCAATACTAGTCTCTGATAAAACAGACTTTTAACCATCAAAGATCAAAAGAGACAAAGAAGGCCATTATATAATGGTAAAGGGATCAATTCAACAGGAAGAGCTAACTATCCTAAATATATATGCACCCAATACAGGAGCACCCAGATTCATAAAGCAAGTCCTTAGAGACTTACAAAGAGACTTAGACTCCCATACAATAATAATGGGGGACTTCAACACCCCACTGTCAACATTAGACAGATCTGCGAGACAGAAAGTTAACAAGGATATCCAGGAATTGAACTCAACTCTGCAGCAAGCAGACCTAATAGACATCTACAGAACTCTCCACCACAAATCAACAGAATATACATTCTACTCAGCACCACATCGCACTTATTCCAAAATTGACCACATAATTGGAAGTAAAGCACTCCTCAGCAAATGTACAAGAACAGAAATTATAACAAACTGTCTCTCAGACCACAGTGCAATCAAACTAGAACTCAGGACTAAGAAACTCAATCAAAACCGCTCAACTACATGGAAACTGAATAACCTGCTCCTGAATGACTACTGGGTACATAACAAAATGAAGGCAGAAATAAAGATGTTCTTTGAAACCAATGAAAACAAAGATACAACATACCAGAATCTCTGGGACACATTTAAAGCAGTGTGTAGAGGGAAATTTATAGCACTAAATGCCCACAAGAGAAAGCTGGAAAGATCTAAAATTGACACTCTAACATCACAATTAAAATACCTAGAGAAGCAAGAGCAAACACATTCAAAAGCTAGCAGAAGGCAAGAAATAACTAAGATCAGAGCAGAACTGAAGGAGATAGAGATACAAAAAACCCTCCAAAAAATCAATGAATCCAGGAGTTGGTTTTTTGAAAAGATCAACAAAATTGATAGACCACTAGCAAGACTATTAAGAAGAAAAGAGAGAAGAATCAAATAGACGCAATAAAAAATGATAAAGGGGATATCGCCACAGAAATACAAACTACCATCAGAGAATACCATAAACACCTCTAGGCAAATAAACTAGAAAATCTAGAAGAAATGGATAATTTCCTGGACACTTACACTCTCCCAAGACTAAACTGGGAAGAAGCTGAATTCCTGAATAGACTAATAGCAGGCTCTGAAATTGAGGCAATAATTAATAGCCTACCAACCAAAAAAAGTCCAGGACCAGAGGGATTCACAGCTGAATTCTACCAGAGGTACAAGGAAGAGCTGGTACCATTCCTTCTGAAACTATTCTAACCAACAGAAAAAGAGGGAATCCTTCCTAACTCATTTTATGAGGCCAACATCATCCTGATACTAAAGCCTGGCAGAGACACAACAAAAAAAGAGAATTTAGGCCAATATCCCTGATGAACACCGATGCAAAAATCCTCAACAAAATACTGGCAAACCAAATCCAGCAGCACATCAAAAAGCTTATCCACCATGATCAAGTGGGCTTCACCCCTGGGATGCAAGGCTGGTTCAACATACACAAATCAATAAACGTAATCCAGCATATAAACAGAACCAAAGACAAAAACCACATGATTATCTCAATAGATGCAGAAAAGGCCTTTGACAAAATTCAACAGCCCTTCATGCTAAAAATGCTCGATAAATTCGGTATTGATGGAACATATCTCAAAATAATAAGAGCTATTTATGACAAACCCACAGCCAATATCATAATGAATAGGCAAAAACTGGAAAAATTCCCTTTAAAAACTGGCACAAGACAGGGATGCCCTCTCTCACCACTCCTATTCAACATAGTGTTGGAAGTTCTGGCTAGGGCAATCAGGCAAGAGAAAGAAATAAAGGGTATTCAGCTAGGAAAAGAAGAAGTCAAATTGTCCCTGTTTGCAGATGACATGATTGTATATTTAGAAAACCCCATTGTCTCAGTCCAAAATCTCCTTAAGCTGATAAGCAACTTCAGCAAAGTCTCAGGATACAAAATTAATGTGCAAAAATCACAAGCATTCTTATACACCAGTAACAGACAAACAGAGAGCCAAATCATGAATGAACTTCCATTCACAACTGCTTCAAAGAGAATGAAATACCTAGAAATCCAACTTACAAGGGATGTAAAGGACCTCTTCAAGGAGAACTACAAACCACTGCTCAGTGAAATAAAAGAGGACACAAACAAATGGAAGAACATACCATGCTCATGGATAGGAAGAATCAATATCGTGAAAATGGCCATACTGCCCAAGGTAATTATAGATTCAATGCCATCCCCATCAAGCTACCAATGAGTTTCTTCACAGTACTGGAAAAAACTGCTTTAAAGTTCATATGGAACCAAAAAAGAGCCCGCACCTCCAAGACAATCGTAAGCCAAAAGAACAAAGCTGGAGGCATCACGCTACCTGACTTCAAACTATACTACAAGGGTACAGTAACCAAAACAGCATGGTACTGGTACCAAAACAGAGATACAGACCAATGGAACAGAACAGAGCCCTCAGAAATAAGACCACACATCTACAGCCACCTGATCTTTGACAAACGTCAGAAAAACAAGAAATGGGGAAAGGATTCCCTATTTAATAAATGGTGCTGGGAAAATTGGCTAGCCATAAGTAGAAAGCTGAAACTGGATCCTTTCCTTACTCCATATACAAAAATTAATTCAATATGGATTAGAGACTGAAATGTTAGACCTAATACCACAAAAACCCTAGAAGAAAACCTAGGTAATACCATTCAGGACATAGGCATGGGCAAGGACTTCATGTCTAAAACACCAAAAGCAACGGCAACAAAAGCCAAAATTGACAAATGGGATCTAATTAAACTAAAGAGCTTCTGCACAGCAAAAGAAACTACCATCAGAGTGAACAGGCAACCTACAGAATGGGAGAACATTTTTGCAATCTACTCATCTGACAAAGGGCTAATATCCAGAACCTACAAAGAACTCAAACAAATTTACAAGAAAAAAACAAACAACCCCATCAAAAAGTGGGCAAAGGATATGAACAGACATTTCTCAAAAGAAGACATTCATACAGCCAACAGACACATGAAAAAATGCTCATCATCACTGGCCATCAGAGAAATGCAAATCAAAACCACAATGAGATACCATCTCACACCAGTTAGAATGGCAATCATTAAAAAGTCAAGAAACAGCAGGTGCTGGAGAGGATGTGGAGAAATAGGAACACTTTCACACTGTTGGTGGGATTGTAAACTAGTTCAACCATTATTGAAAACAGTATGGCGATTCCTCAAGGATCTAGAAGTAGAAGTACCATATGACCCAGCCATCCCATTGCTGGGTATATACCCAAAAGATTATAAATCATGCTGCTATAAAGACACATGCACACGTATGTTTATTGCAGCACTATTCACAATAGCAAAGACTTGGAATCAACCCAAATGTCCATCAGTGACAGACTGGATTAAGAAAATGTGGCACATATACACCATGGAATACTATGCAGCCATAAAAAAGGATGAGTTTGTGTCCTTTGTAGGGACATGGATGCAGCTGGAAACCATCATTCTCAGCAAACTATCACAAGAACAGAAATCCAAACACTGCATGTTCTCACTCACAGGTGGGAACTGAACAATGAGATCACTTGGACTCAGGAAGGGGAACATCACACACAGGGGCCTATCATGGGGAGGGGGGAGGGGGGAGGGATTGCATTGGGAGTTATACCTGATATAAATGACGAGTTGATGGGTGCTGACGAGTTGATGGGTGCAGCACGCCAACATGGCACAAGTATACATATGTAACAAACCTGCAGGTTATGCACATGTACTCTAGAACTTAAAGTATAATAATAAAATAAAAGCATGTTTCTAAATGTATTTCAAATAGACTCCTATACATAAAGTAGAATTAGTTTACTTGATTGATAGAACATAAGATACTGTAACAAGCTGAGGTACAACACTAAAAGAAGAGTTACATGGCACAGATGAAGGAGCGCTTGATGTTAGCTATTACTGAATATTACTGTATGCCTATGAAAATGGTGGAGAAAAAAACCTCTGAACATTTTTGCTCCATAAAAGCAATGAGAACACTGACGAAAATGGTCAGGATCAACTTTTCAAAACACTGGAAATTAACCAAAGGATTGCATCAATCTGGGAAGTATTCAAGAAAAATGACTGAGTATCAGTAAAGTGCAGGGCCTTGGGGCTGGCAAGGCGGGCTCCCATCCTACTCTGTCTCTTCCTAAGTGTGCTCATGTGGTCCTGCCATACACAAGCTTGACAGGTTCCTCCCTGAGCATCCCTTACAGCTTTCTCCATGCTTGCCTTGACCGTTGTTCCAGAAGTGACCCTTAAAGCCAGGGAATGGCCCTTGTTTTCCAAGAACAGAAGCAGAGAGGAAGTCTTGGCTGGGGCCAGACCACCGGGTCCTTATTTGACCCTGTAAGTCCACTCCCTCCTGAAACATGTCCCTACGTCAGTCTTGGCCTAAAGTAAATAGGAAGAAATAAATACTGAGAAATAAATTTAACAAAAGAAGTGCAAAACATATACACTGAAAACTACAAAATATCATTGAATTACATATATGTATTTTATATATATATATAAAATGATATAAAATATATATATATATGTATTTTTTTTTTTTTAACAGAGTCTCACTCTGTAGCCCAGGCTGGAGTGCAGTGGTGTGATCTCAGCTCACTGCAACCTCAGCCTCCCGGGTTCAAGCGATTCTCCTGCTTCAGCCTCCCCAGTAGCTGGGATCATAGGTGCCCACCACCATGCCTGGCTAATTTTTTGTATTTTTAGTAGAGACAGGGTTTCAGTATGTTGGCCAGCCTGGTCTCAAACTTCTGACCTCAGGTGATCCACCCACCTCAGCCTCTCAGAGTGCTGGGATTACAGGCGTGAGCCATCGCACCTGGCTGAAAAATCATTTTTTTAGAAAATAAAATAAATAGAAAGACATGCCATGTTAACGGACTGGGAGACAATATTTTTAATATGGCAATATTCCTATATTGTTAAAATGACAATACCCCCCACTCCACAAATGATCTACAGATTTAATCCATCCCTATCAGAATCTGAGCTGACTTCTTCAAGAAACTGACAAGCTGATTCTAAAATTCATATGGAAATGCAAAGGACTCACAGCAATCTGGAAAAGCATGAAGAAAGTTGGAGGACTCCCATTTCCCGATTTAAAACTTATCACAAAGCTATAGTAAACATGATAGTGTGCTATCAGCATAACGACAAGCATATAAATCAGTGGAAAAAAATAGAAAGTTTAGAAATAAAACTACATTTAGAAATAAAACTACAGATAATTGAGTTCTGACAAGGGCGCTAGGACAATTTAATGGGGGAAAGAATAGTCTTTTTACAATGCTACCGCAACAACTGAATATTCACATGCAAAAGAAAAAAAATTTGATCCCCATCTCACATCATATACAAAAATTAACTCAAAATGGATCGAAGGCCTAAATTTAAGAGCTAAAACTATACATCTCTTAGAATAAAATAAGTGAAAATCTTCATGCCATCGGAATAGGTAATAGTTTCTTAGATATCATGGCCAAAGCACAAGCAATAAAAGAAAAAATAAACTAGACTTCATAAAAATTAAAAACTTTTGTCCTCAAAGGATGCTATCAAGAAAGTAAGAAGACAACCTACAGAATGGGAGGAAATTTTTATAAATCATATATCTGATAAGGGTATAGTACATAGAATAGATTTAAAAACTCATATGAATCAACAATAAAACGATAACTAATCCAATTAAAAATGGGCAAATAATTTATTTTTAATTTTTGAACTTCTATTTTAGGTTTAGGGGTACATGTGAAGGTTTGTTACACAGGTAAACTCATGTCATGGGGGTTTGTTGTACAGATTATTTCATCACCCAGGTGTTAAGCCCAGTACCCAATAGTTATCCTTTCTGCTCCTCCCACCCTCCACCATCAAGGAGACCCCAGTGTCTGTTGTTTCCTTCTTTGTGTTCATAAGTTCTTATCATTTAGCTACCACTTATAAGTGAGAACATGCGGCATTTGGTTTTCTGTTCCTGTGATAGTCTGCTAAGGACAACAGCCACCAGCTCCATCCATGTTCCTGCAAAAGACATGATCTTGTTCTTTTTTATGGCTGCATAGTATTCCATGTGGTATATGTTCCACATAGGTTGATTTCGTGTCTTTGCTATTGTGAATAGTGCTGCAATGAACATTCATGTGTATGTGCCTTTATGGTAGGATGATTTGTATTCCTTTGTGTATATACACAGAAATGGAATTGCTGGGTCGAATGGTAGTTCTGCTTTTAGCTCTTTGAGGAATCACCATACTGCTTTCCACAATGGTTGAACTAATTTACACTCCCATCAACAGTGTATAAATGTGCCCTTTTCTCCACAACCTTGCCAGCATATTTTTTACTTTTTAATAATAGCCATTCTGATTGGTGTGAGAAGGTATCTTACTGTGGTTTTCATCTGCATTTCTCTAAGAATCAGTTGATATTGAGCTTTTTTTTCATATGTTTGTTGGCTACATGTATGTCTTCTTTGAGATGTGTTTCTTCATGTCCTTTGCCCATATTTTAATGGGGTTGCTTTTCTCTTGTAAATTTGTTTAAGTTCCTTATATAGTCTGCGTATTAGACCTTTGTCAGATGCATTGTTTGTAAATATTTTTTCCCATTCTGTAGGTTGTCTGTTCACCCTGCTGATAGTTTCTTTTACTGCGCAGAAGCTCTTAAGGTTAATTAGATCCCACTGTCAATTTTTGCTTCTGTTGCAATTGCTTTTGGCATCTCTGTCATGAAATCTTAGCCTGTTCCTATATCCAGGATAATATTGCCTAGGTTGTCTTTCAGGGTTTTTAGTTTTGGGATTCATATTTAAGTGTTTAATCCATTTTGAGTTGGCTTTTGTATATGGTGTAAGGAAGGGGTTCAGCTTCAACCTGTTCCAAATGGCTAACTAGTTATTCCAGCACCATTTATTGGATAGGAAGTCTTTTCCCCAATCCTTGATTTTGTCAGCTTTTTTCAAGATCAGATGGCTGTAGATGTGTGGCTTTATTTCTAGGGTCTCTGTTCTCCTCCATTGGTCTATGTGCCTGTTTTTGTACCAGTACCATGCTGTTTTGGTTACTGTAGCCCTGTAGTATAGTTTGATGTCAGGTAACGTGATGCCTCCAGCTTTGTTCTTTTTGCTTAGTATGGGCAAATAATTTAAACAGAAATTTCTTCAAGAAGGTATGCAAATGGCCAATAAGCAAATGGAAAGATGCTCAACATTATTAATCAACAGCAAAATGTAAATCAAAACCATGAGATACCATTTTGCACCCACTGGGATGGGTATAATAAAAAAAGACTAATAATAATATGTCTCAATGAGGATGTGGAGAAATTAGAATCCTCATGATTGCTGATGGGAATATTAAATGATACAGCCTCATTGGAAACAGTTTCAAATATGTAAAGTTCCATATGACCCAGCAATTTCACTCGTAGGTGAGCTCCAAGAGGACTGAAAACATATGTCCACACACAAACTGGTATATGAATTGTTCATAGCAGCATTATTACTAATAGCCAAAATGGAAACAACCCAAATGTCCATCAACTGATAAGTTAACTAATAAAATATGTTATATCCATACAATGTATTATTCTTCAGACCTAAAAAGGAAAGAATCACTGATATCCATGTTGTGTGTTTCATAGTAATAGAATGGAAATAATAGTTCTTATTCTTATCTATTCCACTCTACAATATGAATAAACCTTGTAAACATTATAAGTGAAAGAAATCAGACACAAAAGACCACATATAGTATGGTTCCACTTATATGAAGTATTTGAAAGAGTCAAATCTAGAGAGACAGGAAAAGGGCTAAGGGTAGCAGGGAGTGGAGAGTACCTGCCAATGGGTACAGGTACTTTTCAGGGTGATGAAAACATTCAAAAATTACATAGTGGTGATTGTTTCACAACTGTGAATTATACTAAAAATGACAGAATCATCCACTTTAAAAGGATAAATTTTATGATATGTGAACTATAACTGAATTAAAAAAAGCTATTACTAGTCCAGTCACTTATTGATGATGAGACTTCGGGTAAATGGAATTTTAGAAGAAAGGTATAGATAAAATGAGAGCTACTATTTTTATTCCATTACTATGAAACACACAAGTTTCTTGGTGATACTCTTGATCCTGAAATGTTAGTCCCTGTGGGTTGAACTGTGTCCCCCAAAAAGATATGTTCAAGTCCTAACCCCTGGTACCTGTGATTGTGACCTTATTTATGACTAACGTATTTGTAGATGTAATCAAATTAACATGAAGTCAGAATGGATTAGAGTGGGCTTAAATCCAATTACTGGTGTCTTCATAAATAGAGGGAAATTTAAACAAAGACACAGGGAGAGGATGCTGTGCAACAATGAAAGCAGAGATTGGAGTGATACACCTACAACAAAGGAATCCCAAAGATTGCTGGCAACTGCCAGAGACTGGGAAAGAGGGATGGTACAGATTCTCCCCCAGTGCCTCCAGAAGGAAACAATCCTGCCAAAACCTTGATTTTGAACTTTCAGCTTCCAGAAACAGTAAATATACATTGTTCTAAGCTATCCAGTTTGTGGTTACTTGTTATGGCAGCCCTCAGAAACCAATACAGTAATTTTCACATCATTAGTCTTAAAGAAAAAGGTTATAGGAACAGGAGTCAACCTCTTGGAGTTTCAATTTCCTCCCCTTTAAATTGGGAATAATAACATCTGTCCTTCCATTGTACTGAGAAAATGATCATAAAAATACTTAGAAACTGATTTATAAATGCAGGGTATTACTCTTTCAGGTGTATGCTTCTAACTGCTTTGTCAGCTCTAACTTATTGTGTTTTTCTCTTTCCCTTTTTTTAAGATCATCTATTTTCAAGTAACATTTGCCTTCCTTAGATAAGTTACTGTTTGGGTGTAAGCTGCCTATTTAAAAAATAACCACCCCTAGCATAAAAGGGAAAATTCAAATTATGAATCTGTAACACCACCCACCCTCCTAACCTCCCAAGCATACATTTTGCCATAAATTGACAACAAATTTACCCTTCATTTGAGGAGATATCAAGCACTATAACCTTTTGTTAATACATAGATGTAGGACATTGCTTGTTCCAGTTAATTGACTATTCTGTTGAGCCCAACAGTAGCATCACAAATGATCACTTTCCGAAGCTTATAATAAAGAAGATATTTGGCACTGAAAGTACGTTTTTCACAAATCACAAATCAGTTAAGGATTCTCAATTATCAACACAAACTATGATTATAAGATATTACCAATTATTTATAGTCTTGAAAACTTTTTTTTAAGTTTAAAATAAATTGCCCACCAATAAAAATTTGACAGTATCCAACAAGGAGAAAATATGTCAAATGTTTTAAAATATCTCCAACATTCATTCTTGAGATCTTTCTATCCTCCCTCACCTCTGCTCTCCAGAATGTATCACCATAATTGCAGGATATTTTTACTCCTTAGGCAATATATACATTCTCTTTTTCATTTTTACACGAAAATCTCACACATAGTTGAATAGAGGACATTTCACAGGTACACAAAGATACACACACAGATATTCAAGGTAACACTAATAGCAAAACAGAGGGAAAACTTAGAGGTCCACCGTAAGGATCTAGATAAATAGGTGATGCTCTAGCCATGCAATGGCATATATAGCAGCTATTAAAAGGAGTGAGACAGATTTAGTAGTATGGAAATCGTCTCAAGATAGGTAACAGAGAAAGCCCCACTGTCACTACCAAACCAACTGCCAAAAAGTGTTAATGGTATGATTCCACTTGTGGGAAAAAGGACTGTAATATCATATACATGCACACATACACACACACACACACACACACACACACACACACTCAATTAAGCTCTAGAGGTACTCATAAAAAAACCTGCTAAAAGCAATTACCTTTGGAAAATGACTCCAAACTTTCTTATAGGTGTGGATTACTTTAATTATGTATGCAATTTTAAAATGGCAGAGTCTTACAGCATAAGAAAAAAGCAATGATTAGTGGTTAACTATTTATTTGAAATAAAATAAACATGCAAAAAACAATATTTGGTTTTAATAAATAACGTAAAAAAGTTCCTTTACGATCTGAGATCCCAAAAAAGACATTACACAACATACATAGCACAAAGGAATTGCAGATAGGGGCGTTCTGCTAGGCTCATACCCATGAGGGGAATCAATAGACTATCCTTCGAGGTTAGAGCACAACAATTTACTTATAGTGGTTTATTGAGTACTTAGTTCAATATGAGTGGACATTTTGTCAATAACATTCTAATGCATGCTACAGATGACAGTTCAATGCTATAATATAAAAGCTGGAAGGCCGTATAATAAAATCTATAGGTCCTTGGAGTCAGAGGATGATCATTTGTAGAGGACCTAAAGAAAAACACCAAGAAATGTCTTATTGCAGGGTTTAATGATTGTTTTGGTTATTATGGATTGCATTAGTGAAAATACACTGGTGCCATTTTTAAACATTCTTTTATCTTATAAAATTCTAGTAAATGAAAGGTGAAATTAGAAAGCTTTCCTTCTAATTTGAATTAGGCTGGAAGCTTATCAATGTAAACACATTTCCCAATTAAGTTAGACAATATGCAGAACTCACCACCTGGGCATAATCCTGTTGGTTCAAAATAAGAGCTTGCAATGAGGAGGTAAATTAACTCATTCAGTTCTATAATCAATTTGTAAGTTTCCAGCACAAAGCTAAAGTGTTTACATGAGCTATATTTGTGCCAATGTTCAAAGCATAAGTAAGGCAGTATTGCTAAAAGGAACAGTCTATAAATTAGCCTTTTAAAAAGCATGTTCAATTAGATATCAAGTTCATTTTATGGGGAGAAGTATAACATAGTACACAGCATTTTCACATTTGATTTCTGAAGCATCCCTTATTTTCATTTTCCTTTTCTCTAAAACTGGATTTACATATTATTTAAACAATATTTGGGGATGAATTAAAATGTGCATTCAAATCATTTCTAGGGACGATTAAATGTTAGCAGCTCCCAGGCTCTCTTCTCATTTTTTTAAAAAATTCTTTTCCTTGGGGATCATGTCCATTCTCACTCAATTTTTAAATGTTTTTTATATGTTCATAACTCAATGTAGATATCCAGCCCTAACTCATTCCTTGAACTCCAAACTGCTTAATTGAATTTCTTGCAGGATATGTCACAGATATTTCAAATGAAACCCATCAAAGATAAAGAATCCTTAATTCCTTACCAACACCACCTCCCAATGGCTCAAATCATTAACTTAAGTCGTTCCTGACTCACATTTCTGTGCCAAAAGTCTATCAGTTACATGTTGAATCCACTCATTTCTCTATCTCCTATACTGTCGCTCCTGCCCAGGCACCACACACTTCCTGGCTTCACAGCCTTCCAGCTGGTCTCCCTGCTTCCATTCTTATTCCTCTAGTCAATACCCTCAAGAGTAGCCAGGATGACCATCTGACACAGGGATCAGATTATCTCACCATATTTCATTGGCCTCACACTGCTCTGAGAATGGCATCTAAATTCCTAGCTAAAAAGGACTAGAAATTATCCTGCCTCACTCACTAGGTGTCATTCTCTACAGTCAGGAAAAAGAATTCATCCCACATAGTTAAAATGAAGAGACTATCATGAAACAATTCCTTACACAGGTGTGGGCAGGGTTGAGGAAACAAAGGAGGGACGGTTAGGCACCCCCAAAATAAAAACAATGGGCAGCCTTTACCATTCCTAGGTCTAAAGGGGCAAGGGAAAGAACCAGAGCCAGAGCAATTGGATCCTTATAGAAAGGGTCATCAATAGGAAGTCCAAAGCAGAAAAAGAAGGAAGGAATACCATGGCTTCTCTCTCGTCCTGTCTTCTGATCTCCTGCTGGTACTTCTCATTGTCTGGGAGGCTTGAGGAAATCAGAAGCCTCAGGTCAAGGGAGTCTGGGTGATTCATATGGTATGACATAGGAAGACAGGAGCGGGCTACCTCCAAGGACACAGAGTAAGTGAGAGAATGGCGGGGAACAGATCTAGAGGGGTGGAAGGGAGGCTTTTTCTTTTTGTTTTGGGGGTACATGTAAAAGTTTGTTATACGGGTGAGTTGCGTGTCAGAGGTTTGGTGTACAAATGATCTCGTTACCTAGGTAGCGAGTACAGTACCTACCTAACAGGTAGTTTGTCAACCCTTGCCCCTCCTCCCACCTTCCCCCTACTACTAGTCCTCAGTGTCTTTTGTTCCCCTCTTTGTGTCTGTGTGTACTCAATGTTTAGCTCCCACTTTAAATGAGAATATGTGGTATTTGGTTTTCTGTTCTGGTGTTAATTCACTGAGGATAATGGCCCCCACCTGCATCCATGTTGCTTGTAAAGAACATGGTTTTGTTCTTTTTTATGGGTATATAGTATTCCATGGTATATATGTCATATATACCACATTGTAGGATAAGCGCACCTGATAGTATAATTTAAGCAAACCCTTAGAATGACACTGTATGGCAGATGCACCTGAATATGTGTTCAGAGCTAGGGAATCCTGGAATGGCCAACCTAAAGATTCATTCCTTATCTATGATAAACATTTAAATGCCCCTGGCCCATCCCATGGAACATGGGCTGTACAGGGGATTGGGGTCTTGAATTCTGGGTTAAATGAAAGTTTCCAGGTGGAGGTTGTTAGGGGGAGGGTGGTAAGTGAAAATGCTCCATAAATTCCATGCCATTTGCAAGTGGTCGTGGTTCTCTTGCCCAGCCCACTGCTACTGGGCCAGGTGAATATGTTGTCCAGCCTGCCACCACTGAACTGTAGTAAGGCAGTTCTCCTGTCCACCCCACCACCACTGGACACTCTCCTCTGTATGGAAGCATGGAATAAAACCCAAAGTCTCCTTTGCTGGCTCTGGGTCTTTTTCAGCCTCTTGAACCTGGTACCTTCCCTACTGAGGTTAGCAGGAGTTCAGCAAACACAGTTTCTTTATCCAGTAGTTGGCAGGGAGATTAATCAGTATACGTACCAGTCTGACTCTCGCCAGTTTCACACTTGGTGTGTCCTTATCACAAGGATTTGCACAAGCTTTTTTTTTTCAGCAGGTACACTATGCTTTCTACTCTTCACATGACTAGTTCTTCATTCTCCTTCAAATCTTAAATTAAATATTCTTATCACCTTATCTAAGTAGGTACCTCCTTGGTAAGTCCTTTGCCTGTTTTTTTCGGAGTACTTACCAAAATTTGTAACTATTTTATTTGCTTGCTTTTCTGTCTTCTCCTCCAGAATATGAGGGCAGCAACAATCTGTCTAGCAAATGCCTGCCTTACAGTAGGTGTTCAATAAATAGTAACTGAATAAATGTTGGCCAAATTACATAGCAAAATCACAAGACTATGTCTAGAGACAAAGAATTTATAGAAATATATCCATGAATTCTAAACTGAGGCAGCACTGAAGAAAATGCACTTACTCTTTATTTTTCTATACAGCATAATCTTAGCTAAGAAAAAAATTAAAAGTCTTTATGTAAAGTAAAAATCTGCATTGATAAATGCTCCATTCCATGTTTACTTAAAAGGAGAATGTCTATTATGGTGCCAACGGTCTAAAAGAGAATAACTGCATCATTTAAAAGCAAGGTTATGCTCATTTCTTTTACTGCTTTTTCTATAGCATAAAATCACCTGTTTTGGTATGTAATACTCTTGGTACTAAAATATGAGTCATGTTCAAATCTTTTTTCCTCTTTTTTTAATTGAAGAAAGTGAACTAAGGAACAGGGAGTAGCTTTGAGTATAGGAATATTTGGCTGTACATACCATTTTTTATATGTGATGAGATGGTAACTGCAAAACACATTCTACAGTGGTGACAACACTTTCATATGACTGTATATTTAAACACCGAAGTGCTTCTCTTATCTCCTGTGAAAGAGGGGCATCAGGTAATGCTAAACCTCAAAGCATTTTAACTTTCATTAAGAATGGCAGGGGTCTATTTGCTTTTGCAGAAACAGTCTATAAGAAGCAACCTTTGACTTCACTTATACACCACATTATTTTTAAAGGCAGCTGCATTTATAATGATTGATCTCCACTTAAGACCTATTCAACAAGGTACACCTTCACATCTAAGCTGTTAACGGAGATTAAAGTTAATCTTCAGTGATGGCAGGAGTGGAAATGCCAGGAAATATCCTAATTCTGGAAGGAGGCAAAAGTGAAAGTAAAGGTAGGTGAGGAAATAGCAGAGGAGGATCAAGGAATACTGGAGGGCTAAAAGGTGAATGAAAATGATTGTTGCCAAGACACTGGGTGGCTGGAGCAGGCCTGACGACATGATGGTTCTTGCTAAATAAGAAAGGGCAGCAGCACCAGCTGAGGAAAGCTGTACATGTTTTGATGACCATTTTTGCCATCACCTGTGTCCTGAAAGAGTGCCTGGGGTGATCAAAGGCCACGGAGGCAGGTGGAATTGGCTTTAAATTCTGTCTCTGCCACTTACACAATTTGCAAAACTTGAGCAAGTCATTGTCAAAGCATCACAAGAGGTCCTCTAATAACACCATTTCATTCAACATCATTTCCTCATAGTGCTGACGAGGAAAAAAAACAGATTCCCAGCTGGGGCCCCTGTCTGTGTGGAGTCCGTACATTCTCCCCATGTCTGCATGAGTTTTCTCTGGGCACTCTGGTTTCCTCCCACATCCCAAAGACGTGCATATCAGGTTCACTAGCAGGTCTACATGGCCCAGCTGCAGTGAGTAGGGTGTGTGTGAATAAATGCGTCCTGTGATGGGATGGTGTCCTGTCAAGATGGGTTCCTGCCTTGTGCCCTGTGCTGCTGGGACAAGCTCTGGCCACCCACAACCCTGAACTAAAATATTTGGGGAAATACTTGCCTTACTTGTTTTACTTGATCTTTCTTAAATGTGTAGCTCACATATACTTCAATATTAGAAGTGATTAATAGTACAAGTGTTTGGGGTCTTTATTTAGAAGCCTGGTGATGTTTTGTGACCAGAATAGAATGTAAGTACTGTTTGTATCAATTAGCTTATGGTGAAGTTGGTTCTGTTATACGTAGATTTGCTTAAAGTCTCAATTTCTAAGAACCTAATGATGATGTTAGGTGAGGAATTACTGTAGTTTCTTCTTCTGTTAAATGAGTCTAAAACCTAATTTGCCAAGTTACTGTAAAAACAGGAGGCTAGCCTCTTTAGGATCTGTTCCCTTGCCCAACTAAATTACTTAAATGGAACCAAAATAACCAAATGATTAGCCTTTCTCAGGTAGGAAGTCACGTGTGGATGTGCGAAGGCTCACAGTCAGAATTAAAGGATGTAAATTAAACAGCTAAAACAAATATTTTTCATAAGCAACCTAATCATGAAACACAGAGCAACTTCTGACATTTTAGAAAACACTGAGGTAAGCCCTGACTGTAGCCCGGAAGCTATAGTGCATGTGTTGCTGGCATATCTGACAGGCAAATACTGGCCTTGTCTGGTATCCTGTATCTCACAAGCAGTGCTCCCTGAAAATTAACACTTATTGAGGGTTTACATACCACTGGCAAGACATTGGGGATATAAGAATTCTGGACATGGCCTATTCTCTGGTAAAAGTTTTATAACTTCTTGTCAGATATTTAGGGTGGCAAAGTAAAAATTTTTTTTAAAAAAATGGAAGGAAAGGAGTCAGGAAATTTGAAAACTGAAGAAGACAATATAAACCCAGCTCCCGCTGGCAAGCAGGAGCAGCCTCACACCTCCAGTGTTTGTCTCTCCCCACTCCACCCTGGTACCAAGGTCAGAACTCTGCATAAGGACCTGAAAGAAGTGTGGGAAGGAGGATGCAAGAAGAGGAGAGGAACCTGTCACCAAAGTACAATTTTGCCTGGGGAAAGCCCAGCCCCTTCCTCTCAGGAACTGGGTGGGGAAAGGCATGAGGTGGTTCCTCCCTAGAATGAATGGAACTGAAGAGGAGAGGATTCGGAAGTAGGCTAGCGAGTGCCAAGGCCTGCAAAGCTCTCTGTTCCTGGGTAGAGCAAGAAGAGAGAAAAAAATGCGGTGAAGCATGAGGCAGCTTCATTAGGACCCTACCATTTACCTTCTTTCCTATCCTTCTTCCAGGTTCTTCCCAGTTCTTTTGCCACCACTGGCTTCCCCACTCCCCTGCCTTCTAATAGTATCCTATCCCTGACCTTCATACTTCTCATCTTCTTTCTAAGCTTCAAGAGAGCCAAAGGCTTTTTCTTGTCTATATTTTCTCAAGGTTGCAAATCTCCACTAAAAGCAACCTAATTGCCTCATAGTTGACAGCTCCCTCAAAGTATGAGTGTTACTCAAGAAAAGTTTTATTCCGGCCAGGTGCAGAGGCTCACAACTGTAGTCCCAGCACTTTGGGAGGCCAAGGTGGGCAGATCACTTGATGCTAGGAGTTCGAGACCATTCTGATCAGCATGGTGAAACCCTCTCTCTGCTAAAAATACAAAAATTAGCCAGGCTTGGTGGTACACGTCTGTAATCCCAGCTGCTCTGGAGGCTGAGGGATGAGAATTGCTTGAACCTGGGAGGTGGAGGTTGCAGTGGGCCAAGACCACTCCACTGCACTCCAGCCTGGGTGAAAGAGGGAGACTGTCTGCCCGCCAACAAAAAAGAAAAAAAAAAAAGTCTTACTCTATTCATTAAAACAAAGCAATATGGGGGAGATATTTCTGGACTTGGGGCTTCCTACCATTTCTAATGCAGACAGTTCAAGGAGCACATGAGAAACATGGCTGAATCCATTACAGAAGCACTCCTCTGGCTTTTAGTTTTCATCAATTTCTGCCTCTTCTCGGCTAAACTCAGCAATATCCACTCTAATCCCAGGTCCTGACACATTCTTGCTATATTCTTCAAGCCTCACCTTAACCTGGTTCTGTATTATCCCAGTGGTGGTGGTGATGCTGTGATTTACCAGATACCTTAACTTCAGGGCTACAGCTAAGTTACTTTCCACAAAGGTCCCAGGAAGATCCCACATGACCAAAGGGCTTGATTCTTTGCAGCCAAGGTCATGACTAGATGATATGTTCTGTCAAGTAAGGAGAATCACAAAACCTGGCCTCCAAGTGAAAGAGGAAGGACAGAGTGGAAGTTAAGCTAACAACAGGCTTTGTAGTCAGACTGCCTGGGCACAAACCATGGTTCTTCCACCCATTAGCCTATAGTACTTTGGGCAAGTTAGGCCTCCCTCTTCTCGATTTCCTCACCTTTAATCTAGGAATAAAAGTAGTCTCTATCCTGTAGAATTGCTATAAGGATTGAATGCAATAATGTATGTAAGGTGCTTAGTATAGTCTGAATAAGGTATTTGTGTTCATTATGTGTTAGTTGTTACTAAATTTTATTCATATTCCAGAACTTTGAGGTTACAACAAAGTATTTATTCTAATACTGAGGAATGAGTTACCTTTGTTAATCCAGCTTTCCACAAAAAGAAGATGGCTCTCAGTGTGACAAGAATGAAATTCAGCCTCTGAACTTCTATAAGAGAATGTCAACTCTGCTTCCAGTCTGGTATCTAAAGTATATTGATCCTACCTTAAGCAACAGCACTGAGTTTCAGCACTTTAGGCGCTTGTCAAAATTCACCAATGAACTGGCTGAATCTAGCACTTGCCAAAGGATTGCTGGAAATGCCTCATCTTCTGAACCATATTACATTTGCTCCCTAAAGAACTGCCTTCACAAAGTTGAGATTTAATGTTTTGTCCTTGCTTTTCTTTCTTTTTTTTTTTTTTTAATGGAGAATCAATATAAGAAAAATCCATTTGAAGGAAACTTTATGTCTTTTGTAAAAATCACATCCTGGACAGCAAATAGGCTTCATCTTAAGTTCCAATGTCAAATGATTGGTAGTGACTGTCTGGAGTGCTCTGTTAAGAAGGACGGCAAGGTTGCCATGATCGATTAGCACTGTTTGCCTCGGACATCACTGAGGAAGTATGGTGCCTTAGTGATACAGTTACCCACCCTATCATTACCATAGTTGAAAGCCTGATGCATTGTCAGTGTAATGTAAGGACCTCCTAAATGTATATATCCCTTCTTAAATTCAATGCCATAGGCTTCTCACTACTGAGCCTGATAGCTCTTAATGCCTCTGTCTGAGTTGTCTGCCCCCCATCATCAAGTAGCCCTCCAAACTTGAAGATAAAGTTACCTTAAAAGTTTTTAGAATCAACTCACAAAGGAGGAGATTAGAAGACAGGATGTTTCTCAAATCAAAGCGAAAAGAGTAAGACAAGGAAATTAAGCATGGGTTGGATAATATAAATGAAAGAGCCTGATTAGTGGTATTAAGTATATGCAGATGAAGATGATCTGAACAGAAAAAGGAGAGCCAAAGTAGGGGGAAAGCATTTGAAGAAAAATATTCCGATCATGGGCCATTAGGATAATGATGGTACTTGAGACAGCTCAAAATGATAAATCATTACAGTTTGTTTTAAAGAATTCTTTGCCAGAACCATTTTAGTGATATTAAATTGTTTAAGTGGCCATCTGTGAAGTGGTGTGGCAACTGGGTGGGTTTTATGGGACAGTCTGGTACATCTATTAAAATAGCTACACCTGTTACATGGAAGCTGTTTGCAATGATCCTTTGCCAATCATAAATCTGGTTAATCCAACTTTTTTGTCATTTTAATTCTATAGATTACTTAAACCAGAAGGAATGTGGGTGCACTAAATTGTTTCCAATTTAACAAAGAAAATATGTTTTTTTTTAAAGCACGAAAACTATACTCAATTTAGATGGCAGTTTTAGAACTTATGGTTCAGTTTTATATCGTTTCTATTTGAAAGATTTACACAACAAAATCAGAGCAAAACACTCTAATGGGAAGGCATAAAAGAGACTGCCTATTCTTATTCTACTCAAAGATTTGCTTATTGGAAATAGGGTAAATATTTTATCATCCAAATTTAATAATAATCGCCATAACACACCAAAATAGAAATTGTTACTTATAAATATCAACAATAATAATTACAACAGTAAACACCTATATATGGCTTAATCTGTGGCAGGTGCTATTCAAAATGCTTTATGGATATTGTTTAATCTTCAGGCAACCCCATGGGATGTTCTCTTATTATTCCCATTTTATGGATGAGGAAATTGAGGCACAAGGACACTAAGTAACTTACCCAGGATCACATGGCTAGTGAGTATCAGAACCAGAATTCCAACCCAGGCAGTCTGGCTCTAGCATCTGTCATTTAAACCACTTTGATATATACTCTCTTCACCCTTCATCCAGAAATTCTAATGCATAGGTGTGAGGCATGATTTCAGGAGTTAGGTTGGGCTACTTCTGAACTTTATAACTATATCTCAGCATTTCTTTGCCTGTCATTAATGTTTAAATGGAAAAGGGAAAGAATGCTTGTAAGTTTGGCTGGGGAGGAAAGGAAGACTCCAGTTGGCAGGACAAATTGGTGATAGCATTCCATCCTACTTATCATAATTAAATCTTCTCTACTTAGATAAAACCTTTCTTTTGAAGTGCCCAAGAGAACTTCTGCAGTAAATCACCAATAATTATTATTGGCTTCCTATTTCTTTGTTGTGACACTATATTTGTCACAATATCCCTAAGTGGTCACTGTTTTTTGAACTGTGAACTTAGTGGCGATGGTATAGCTTCTGAATTGGTTTCTGATAACTTTTGCCAGAGGATTTAGGAATAATTATTATTTGTAGCCCCACCAAACCACACGGTGACACCAGCAAACTCTGAAATGCAATAAGCAGGATCATTGCACTGCAGAGAGATATAGCCTAATGACATGGAAAGAGATGTCAAATCATTTTTAACTTTAGAGGGGCTGGCCTTGCAAGATTTAATTAGCTTACAGTTGAGAAGTAATTTGACGTTTCAAATTATAGTTATTTAGAGACTCTTGAATTGCTCATCATTTCACCTGATAAAACTGCAATATGAGGATAGTCCCACGGAAAAAATGATTAGAATTAAAACAAAATCCCTACAGAGAAGCAACAAAAAGAGTGAAAAGAAAACCAGCTTGGGAATCAGACAGCATTTGGATATAGCACCACAGGTGTGATGTTGGGTGGGCTATTACTGAACTTCTCTGAGGCTTTCTAATTTATAAATGATCACTTACGGAGTTTTGTGAGAGTTAAAGGAACTTGGTAAAGTTGCTAGCATGGTGTCATTGCTCAATAAATTTTGGTTACTTTTTTTGGGGGGCTGGGAGGACAGGATCTCCCACCATCACTCAGGTTAGAGTGCAGTGGTATGATCACAGCCCACTGCAGCCTCGACGTCCTGGGCTCAAGTGATCCTCCTGCCTCAGCCTCCTGAGTAGGACTGAGGCACCAGGACTGGGGGACTGGGACTATAGGAGTGCACCACAATGGCCAGTTGATTTTTTTAAACTTTATTTTTGTAGACAGGGTTTTGCTATGTTGCCCAGACTAGTCTTGAACTCTTGTGCTCAAGCCATCCTCCCACCTTGGCCTCCCAAAGTGTTGGGATTACAGGTGCGAGCCACTGTGCTGGGGCAATTTTGGTTTATTTATTAATATTCTTCCTATTCCCTTTTTATACTAACACTGAAAAATTTCTCTGAGAGTCCTCACCTCTGAAGTCTATTCCTTCTTCTTCATCTCTACTCTTGTTTTCAATATCCACCATCCCTGGCCTGATTGACTGCAACAACCTCTTAACTACACTCACCATATCTAGTTTTTTTTTTTTCTCAGCAACTTAACACATCTTTAGAAAAATAAACAGCATTGCAAAAACATGCCAAAATGTAAAGACCATCGATGATGGGAAGAAACTGCATCAAATAACGAGCAAAATAACCAGCTAATATCATAATGACAGGATCAAGTTCACACATAACAATAGTAACCTTAAATGTAAATGGACTAAATGGTCCAATTAAAAGATACAGACTGGCAAATTGGGTAAAGAGTCAAGACCCATCAGTTTGCTGTATTCAGGAGACCCATCTCACATGTAGAGACACACATAGGCTCAAAATAAAGGGATGGAGGAAGATCTACCAAGCAAATGGAGAACAAAAAAAGCAGGGGTTGCAATCCTAGTCTCTGATAAAACAGACTTTAAACCACCAAAGATCAAAAGAGACAAAGAAGGCCATTACATAATGGTAAAGGGATCAATTCAACAGGAAGAGCTAACTATCCTAAATATATATGCGTCCAATACTGGAGCACCCAGATTCATAAAGCAAGTCCTTAGAGACTTACAAAGAGACTGAGACTCCCATACAATAATAATGGGAGACTTCAACACTCCACTGTCAACATTAGACAGATCAATGAGACAGAAAGTTAACAAGGATATTCAGGAACTGAACTCAACTCTGCACCAAGCAGACCTAATAGACATCTACAGAACTCTCCACCCCAAATCAACAGAATATACATTCTTCTCACCACTACATCACACTTATTCCAAAATTGACCACATAGTTGGAAGTAAAGCACTCCTCAGCAAATGTAAAAGAATAGAAATTATAACAAACTGTCTCTCAGACCACAGTGCAATCAAACTAGAACTCAGGACTAAGAAAATCAATCAAAACCATTCAACTACATGGAAACTGAACAACCTGCTTCTGAATGACTTCTGGGTACATAACAAAATGAAGGCAGAAATAAAGATGTTCTTTGAAAACAATGAGAACAAAGATAAAACATACCAGAATCTCTGGGACACATTTAAAGCAGTGTTTAGAGGGAAATTTATACCACTAAATGCCCACAAGAGAAAGCTGTAAAGATCTAAAACTGACACCCTAACATCACAATTAAAAGAACTAGAGAAGCAAGAGCAAACACATTCAAAAGCTAGCAGAAAGGCAAGAAATAACTAAGATCAGAGAAGAACTGAAGGAGATAGAGACACAAAAAACTCTCCAAAAAATCAATGACTCTACGAGCTGGTTTTTTGAAAAGATCAACAAAATTGATAGACTGCTAGCAAGACTAATAAAGAAGAAAAGAGAGAAGAATCAAATAGATGCAATAAAAAATGATAAAGGGGATATCATCACCAATCCCACAGAAATACAAACTACCATCAGAGAATACTATAAACACCTCTACGAAAATAAACTAGAAAACCTAGAAAAAAATGGATAATTTCCTGGACACTTACAGTCTCCCAAGACTAAACCAGGAAGAAGTTGAATCCCTGAATAGACCAACAGCAGGCTCTGAAATTGAGGCAATAATTAATAGGCTACCAACCAAAAAAAAATCCAGGACCAGAGGGATTCACAGCTGAATTCTACCAGAGGTACAAGGAGGAGTTGGTACCATTCCTTCTGAAACTATTCCAATCAATAGAAAAAGAGGGAATCCTCCCTAACTCATTTTATGAGGCTAATATCATCCTGATACCAAAGCCTGGCAGAGACACAACAAAAAAAGAGAATTTTAGACCAATATCCCTGATGAACATCGATGCAAAAATCCTCAATAAAATACTGGCAAACCGAATCCAGCAGCACATCAAAAAGCATATCCACCATGATCAAGTGGGTTTCATCCCTGGGATGCAAGGCTGGTTCAACATATGCAAATCAATAAACGTAATCCAGCATATAAACAGAACCAAAGACAAAAACCACACGATTATCTCAATAGATGCAGAAAAGGCCTTTGACAAAATTCAACAGCCCTTCATGCTAAAAACGCTCAATAAATTCGGTATTGATGGAACGTATCTCAAAATAATAAGAGCTATTTATGACAGACCCACAGCCAATATCATACTGAATGAGCAAAAACTGGAAGCATTCCCTTTGAAAACTGGCACAAGACAGGGATGCCCTCTCTTACCACTCCTATTCAACATAGTGTTGGAAGTCCTGGCTAGGGCAATCAGGCAAGAGAAAGAAATAAAGGGTATTCAGTTAGGAAAAGAAGAAGTCAAATTGTCCCTGTTTGCAGATGACATGATTGTATATTTAGAAAACCCCATCATCTCAGCCCAAAATTTCCTTAAGCTGATAAGCAACTTCAGCAAAGTCTCAGGATACAAAATTAATGTGCAAAAATCACAAGCATTCTTATACACCAGTAACAGACAAACAGAGAGCCAAATCATGAATGAACTTCCATTCACAATTGCTTCAAAGAGAATAAAATACCTAGGAATCCAACTTACAAGGGATGTAAAGGACCTCTTCAAGGAGAACTACAAACCACTGCTCAGTGAAATAAAAGAGGACACAAATGGAAGAACATACCATGCTCATGGATAGGAAGAATGAATATCGTGAAAATGGCCATACTGCCCAAGGTAATTTATAGATTCAATGCCATTCCCATCAAGCTACCAATGACTTTCTTCACAGAATTGGAAAAAAACTGCTTTAAAGTTCATATGGAACTAAAAGAGACCCCGCATTGCCAAGACAATCCGAAGCCAAAAGAACAAAGCTGGAGGCATCACGCTACCTGACTTCAAACTATACTATAAGGGTACAGTAACCAAAACAGCATGGTACTGGTACCAAAACAGAGATACAGACCAATGGAACAGAACAGAGCCCTCAGAAATAAGACCACACATCTACAGCCATGTGATCTTTGACAAACCTGACAAAAAAAAGAAATGAGGAAAGGATTCCCTATTCAATAAATGGTGCTGAGAAAATTGGCTAGCCATAAGTAGAAAGCTGAAACTGGATCTTTCCTTACCCCTTATACAAAAAGTAATTCAAGATGGATTAGAGACTTAAATGTTAGACCTAATACCATAAAAACCCTAGAAGAAAACCTAGGTAATACCATTCAGGACATAGGCATGGCCAAGGACTTCATGTCTAAAACACCAAAAGCAATGGCAACAAAAGCTAAAATTGACAAATGGGATCTCATTAAACTAAAGAGCTTCTGCACAGCAAAAGAAACTACCATCAGAGTGAACAGGCAACCTATAGAATGGGAGAAAATTTTTGCAATCTACTCATCTGACAAAGGGCTAATATCCAGAACCTACAAAGAACTCAAACAAACTTATGAGAAAAAAACAACCCCATCAAAAAGTGGGCAAAGGATATGAACAGACATTTCTCAAAAGAAGACATGCATACAGCCAGCAGATACATGAAAAAATGCTCGTCATCACTGGCCATCAGAGGAAATGCAAATCAAAACCACAATGAGATACCATCTCACACCAGTTAGAATGGCAATCATTAAAAAGTCAGGAAACAACAGGTGCTGGAGAGGTTGTGGAGAAATAGGAACACTTTTACACTGTTGGTGGGATTGTAAATTGGTTCAACCATTGTGGAAAACAGTACGGCGATTCCTCAAGGATCTAGAACTAGAAATATCATATGACCCAGCCATCCCATTACTGGGTGTATACCGAAAGGGTTATAAATCATGCTGCTATAAAGACACATGCACACGTATGTTTATTGCAGCAGTATTCACAATAGCAAAGACTTGGAATCAACCCAAATGTCCATCAGTGACAGACTGGATTAAGAAAATGTGGCACATATACACCATGGAATACTATGCAGCCATCAAAAAGGATGAGTTTGTGTCCTTTGTAGGGAGGGACATGGATGCAGCTAGAAACCATCATTCTCAGCAAACTATCGCAAGAACAGAAAACCAAACACCGCATGTTCTCACTCATAGGTGGGAATTGAACAATGAGATTACTTGGACTCTGGAAGGGCAACATCACACACTGGGGCCTATTATGGGGAGGGGGAAAGGGGAAGCGATGGCATTGGGAGTTATACCTGATATAAATGACGAGTTGATGTGTGCTGATGAGTTGATGGGTGCAGCATACCAACATGGCACAAGTATACATATGTAACAAACCTGCACGTTGTGCACATGTACCCTAGAACTTAAAGTATAATAAAAAAGAAAAAAGAAAAATAACCAGCAATGTTATCTTCCTAATTCATAAAAACAATCAATCCCTTGTCTACAGAATAAAATCCAAAAATCGGTGCCTATTTCTCCAGATCCATCTATCATCACTTCTCCATTCACTCCTTATTCTCCAGTCAAACCAATATACCACACTAATAGTGTGACCTTTATACATGTTTATCTCTCATCCAAAAAAGCCTTGCTTACCATTTGTGAGTTTTCACTTGTTCTATAAAACCCCTTAGCAACATCCCCTATTCCATCAACATACCTCTAACTAAAAGGAAAAAATAAAAACTCTATTTTATTTAAAATCTTTATAGCAATTATATATACTTCTGTTAGCATTTCTCTCACTGCATTCTATTTGTTCTATATTATTCTATTTGATACACTATGAACTCATTAAGGAAGGGAATTATTTCTTATTCATCTTTGTATCGCTAGGGTCTAGAACAGTCTCTGGAATCTTATACAGTACATATTGAACAGACACTGGATGAGACAATGTTCAGACAGTTTTCTCTAATAGTTCACTCTCATCACCAGTTCAGCCTGTAAGCTATAATTACATTTCTCACTTTTGGCTAACCATTCTTTTTCCTTTATTAGAAACTAAGGAATTTTAGCAACATGAACTGAGCTAATGAATATTCCCTAACTGTTACAAACACATAGTCTGGGAAAATATAAGAAAAATGAACCTTAAATACATAAACAAGTTTGAAAGATAAAATAGAAAGTTAATTGCATATGAGAATAAAGAGGAAATAAAAGCCAGGGCCAGTCAGCTATCAGCTGATGCCAAAGTAAGGTATGTGTTTATTGGGGGATGAGCTATCTAGCCTAAATGTATGTAGGAACCAGATGGTTAATATGTGTGCATGTGTGCACAGACACACATAAAATTATAGATGGGGGCCTCAGGATTGTAATACCTATAGTGAGACAGTAGATGTGGCCTTGGGCTTAAATAAGGTGGGAAGCTAGAACTGAGCCTCCTGCAAAAAGCCAAACCTTGGAATGACTGCTCCCTCTGTGAAAGAAGTTCTAGAAACTTCTGTATGGTAAATCAAAAACAAACAAACTAGCAAAAAATAAATAAAAAATAAATGTCCAGGCTTTGGGTTTGGTTGAGTAAAAAGTTGACTGTGAGAAATTAAGTCCTTAAGACCAAACCATGTACGTGACCTGAGTTTCACTTTAAACTACCCTTGTGAGGGAATCCCAAGCTGAGAAAGACATTTAAAAACTGGCTCTATGTCAGTAAAACCCTTGAAGAACCCTTTGAATAAAATGCATAGCTTTTCTAGGGGGACATACCAGCAATCTATGCTACAGGTACTCTCATGGAAAAAATGACCCCCAATAAAGATAAAGTCACATTCCAAAGTTACTAACTACACAAGGAAATGATACACCGTAAGGGAGAGTAAGTATTTATAATAGCAAGAGTCACTTCTTTAGAACTTCAGAGAACAGAGCAATTTGAAAGTCACTATAAAATATGTTTAAAACTGTAATAAGTAAATAGGATACCATAAACAATAAATTTGAAAAAGAGCCAAATAGGGTTCTAGAAATTGAAATAATTTTTTTAATAAAAAAGGACCTGCAAACAACAGAAACAACATATTAAACAGAGCTAAAAACTTAGTGATCTGAAGGAAATTACTCAGAATGGAACACCGAGAAATAAAGGGAGAAACAAGGAGATGGGTGGAATACAACTGGAGTTAAAGCTTTCTTAGGTAAGGTGGTTGTGTTATAAGAGAATAAGCTACTAATTTTCTACTTTAAGTCAAATATGAGTGCTATAAATTTAAGGGTAACCACTAAAAGAACAGAAATAAAATATAACTTCCAAGTGGTCAAGGTTAAAAAATAAGAATCACATACTACATATAAGAACTTGAAATTAATCTAAATGTATAGCCTCAAATTGCATATTAAAAAAGTAAGATTAAGCTTCCTGGGTTAAGCATTCAACTCAAAAAGTTGGAAAAACAATATATTTACAAAAGTGGAAAGAAGGATTAAGAAAATAATTGAAATGGAAACTTTGAGAGTATTATCTAAAACAAAAATATGATTCTTTGAACAGACCAATAAAATACAAAATACCTGAAAAGATTAGGTAAGAAAAATACACAATATTAGAAATTAAAAAATACAGTATCAGCATTGTACAGATACAGCAGAGAACAAAAAACTATATATACTTTTACATATATAGCTATCTATAAACTCTCATGTAACTCTTATACCTCTATGCTATTAAACTGGAAACACTAGAAGTGACACTTCTAGAATAGTATAATTATTAGAATTGACAAAAGAAAAAAATAGAAAACTTAAAAATACCTATAACCATTAAAGAAGTGCTATCAGTTGTTAAAAATCTATCCACTAAAAAGCACCAGGTCCAGACGTTTTAAAGACAAGCTCTATCAAACCTTTAAGGAACCCAATAGATTGTTTGAGATGTAAAAATGGTTAAAACACCCCAACTTAATTTATCAAATATAATTTTATCATAAAACTATGTGAGGATGGCTAGAAAAATTATAAAATAATCCAATAATGAATGTATGTGTCTAAAAGTCTTAAACAAAGGATAGAAAACTCAATCTAACAATGTATAAAAATACCATATTTGATGACCAACAGAGGTTATGGTCAAGAATGGAAGGAAGTTTAAATATGACAATATCTGTAATGTTATCCATGACATTAACAGACTAAAATCAAAAACATATGATCAACTGGACAGATGCAGAAAAAAAGCATTCAATGAAATTCAACATTCATGAATAATAACAAGCTTTAGCAAACTAGAAAAGTAAGCACTTTAATCTATGACTAAGTTATATTTTTAGATCCTGTATCAGTCAAGATGGGTGATACCAAAGTAATAAATAACTCCCAAATTTCGGAAACTTAACATGTAAAACATGATGTCTTCTTCGCACTACATGTTCCATGGGGCAGCAGGAGGTTCTGCTTATTCTGGTAACTCAGGCACTTAGGCTGATACATTGTTCCATAATCAGCAGAGCACTGAGATGGGAATAGGGACATTTCTAAAGCATCTTCCTAAAGTGACATATGTCAACTATACTCATCTTCACTGGCTAAAGCAACTCCTTCACCATATTTCCTTGTCAACCGTGACAAAAATTTCTGTAGTTTGTAAGCTACTTTAGTTTATGATATTTCGTTAAAGCAGCCCAAATGGATTAAGACAATATTTCTGCACCTTTGGTTGCTCCTAAAGAGAAATATAAATATAAAATATTTAGCCATTATTACTTCTAAATTTTTGTCAACCTCTAGTCTTTTTCCTAAATCACTGTCATTTAAAAATATTTCCCATTTTAGTCTGATTTCTGAGTATTACTTTGCAAATGGAAGCCTGAAGAAAAAACAATAATTTGCCAAGAGACCATCAATACCCATGGTTCCAAATGTTATGATGATGTCTTTTGCCAGGAGTTCATTTCTAAAATATTTACATTCTGTGCTTTTTTAAAAACCATTTTTCCAGGTTAGATAACACAAGATAAAATTAGTGTATTGCATTTAAACAATACTAAATGTAAAATTAATGATAAACTGGCAGAAATAATGAAAAATCATGAGTAAAAGTCAATATTTTAGTCCTTGCATCACTGAAATCAATCAAAATCTGAAATTTCCACTGTGCCTTTTTTCTTTGAGATTTACTCTTACTGTTACTAAAATTAGGAGTAGTTGAAAAATCCAGATGATGATGTATAAGACAGACAGAATCTAGGTCATTCTATCATTGGCTCTAGATCTGCAATACTCATAGCAGAGCTTCTTATGTAAAGAAAGCAAATATACAGAATTAAGATAGCAAGGAAGCCAATGTACTTAGTAAGAACATGCCGTTTTTAGAATTTTTGCTAATGATGATTACATTTTAAAGTCTTCCTAGAGTTTCACTAGATACAGCATTACTCATTTCCTGTCTTTAAGAAGTATTCAATATCACTGAAGTATACAAAGAGGACACTATAAGTAGTTCATGACCAAATATTTCAAGATTCATTCATAAACTTTTTTAGATATTCCACTCCACCTAAGGAAGATAAAATTTTGTAATACAAATATATTCCAAACAAATCTATAAAAGTGAACTTATGAATAAAAAAGTTAAGTTTGACTTGTATACTGCTTTTGATGAAATAAACCAAGGCTAAGTTTATACTTCACAAGCAGATGATTATTTTTCAATATTGGAAGTAAATTAATTTCCATAGTCTACGTGAAAAAATTTAAATGACAGTAAGATATTCTGACCAAGAAAATTTATTACAAAATTAATGCTTACCATATATGGCTTCATTTGGATGAGAGCAAGAAATAAGCCATTTATTGATTTATTATTAGCAAAGCACAAGACAAGGCATGAGCTATAGTAGAAACAGAAAAAATCATGACCTCTGAGAAAGGTGGTAGTCAAGAGTTTCAAAAGAGTCAAGAGTTAATCCTGTGGATAAAGTATAAAAATTATAGTAAATGAAAGTAATTTGTATCAAGAGAAACTCCCAATGGAATTAAATGCCTAAGAGGTACCTGCAATGTACTGATGAATAGCATGTAATTAAGACAGGAGCACAAGGAATGCATTTTGTGCTCTCACATGCCCTGGAAACACTCTGAACTGCAGTCCTGATCGGCCCTCAGAGAGGTCCTGTGACGAAGAAATCAACAACTCCAAAGAGACAGAAATACTGGCATAGTAAATTAAAGTAGAAATGCCTTCAAACAATGTCTAGCCTCTGCTACTAAGGCTACTAGCCTCTGCTATGAAGATGTAAAATACAGCTGGAATTCTTTGGTCATTTATTCTTCTTCCCAAGAATAACTAATGAGTTGTAGCTGGTTTTGTATACAAGTATTAAAAATGCCCGGTTTTTGTCTTGTTGCTAGAGAAAAGACACTGCATCTACTGCTGCTGAGGAGTTCTTTGAAATACCTGAAGTACTGCACAGAGTAAACAGGAGCTTTTCCAGCTCCTAGAATGCTCTTTATATGGCTTGCTCCTCATCCTTTGAGTTTCAGTTCAAATGTTACTTTCTTAAAGGTACTTATCCTGACCATTTTTCCTAAAGTAGATCTTTCTGTGTACTTTCTTATTGCGGGTTGAGCATCCCAAATTCAAAGATCAGAATTCTGAAATGCTCTAAAATCTGAAACTTTTTGAACGCCAACATGATGCTCAAAGGAAATGCTCACTGGAGCATTTTGGATTTCAGATTTTCAGATTCAGGATGCTTAGCTGGTGTGTGTGTGTATGTGTGTGTATGTGTATATGTGTGTGTGTGTGTGTATAATGCAAATATTCCAAAATCTAAAAAAGTCTAAACCATGCAACATCTTTGGTACCAAGCATTTCAAATAGGGATACTCAACCTGTGCTCTGTGCACTTATTTCTTAACACTCACTTTGTTATTTTTTTTTAAGAAACCTGCTTTTCTTTCCTGGCTCCATACCAGAATGCAAACTTCATGAAGACAAGATATTTTATCTGCCTTGATAACTGAAAATATTCTCAGCAGCTTCACTTGGCACATAGTGGGCTCTAATAAATATCTGTCAAATGAATGAATTTGCCAAATATAAAGAAAACATTAAAAATATGTTTTCTACATACACAATCATGAACACATGAATGAATGAATATGTCAGAGGAAAGTATTTATGATATTTTGTTTATCTTGGGGTCTACACGGTATAAATTCCAATTGTGGTCCACATCCTTAACAATCTGTAGTTGAACCAAATACTAATCAGTAACCATCTTCAACCAGATTTCTTCAGCTGTGACCTCTGACAGAGGCTCAGTAACAAACTGCTTACCTCCTCCCTAGGAAACTAACGATGTCCTCTAAAGGCTACATATGAAACAGCATGTTCAATAAATATTCACTGAACATTAAATATTCTTGAATGTTTGAACCTCATGATGAATGAATCACACTCCCCCCAAATAATATCCTTGACTTAGATTACCTTCATGGTCTATATTTGCTTAAAATATATCCCTTAAAACATCAGTTTTAACATCAGTTTTATATCCCTTAAAACACCTTTTGAGCACCAGAGACTGGTTTTGTGGAAGACGATTTTTCCATGAACAGGGCGAGGGGAAGGTATGGTAGTGCAAGGAGGAGATGGTTTCAGGATGAAACTGTTCTACCTCAGATCTCAAGTCATTAGATTCTCATAAGGAGGGTACAACCTAGATCCCTCACATGTGCAGTTCACAGTAGGGTCTGCACTCCTACGAGAATCTAATACCACTGCTGATCTGACAGGAGGTGGAACTCAGGCGGTAATCCTCTAGCCCCTGTTCACCTCCTGCTGTGCGGCCTGTTCTTAACAGGCCACCTACAGGTACTGGTCTGTGGCCCAGGGCTCAGGACCCCTGCCTTAAAAGTAAACTAGGTTTTAGAACAATTATTCTAGATAAGTCAGAAAAATATGGAAATTTCAAGTAGGTTCAAAATGTTACTGACTTAGCAACATTATTACTGCTGCTAAACACACAGTAAGCAAACTATTGTTACTAAGTTCAACAGTATTAAGTATTTTGTTTATATAATGCTTGTGGCAACCCTATGAAATGGGTTAGCATTGTTATCCTCATTTTACCAATAAGAAACCTGGGGCACAAGAGGTTAAATGACATGCCTACGGTCTCAGCTAGCAAATGGTAAAGCTGAAATTCAAACCCAGGCAGTCTGATTCCAGGTTGTGTGCTGTTAATCACCAATTTACCCAGTGCTATTCTAAGATGCCTGCCTGCAAATGTATTGTTACCAGTACATGACCAGGTGAAGCACAAAAATTTACATTGTTCAGAAACTTATATACCAATTTGACATTGCTGTAACATCCAAGTATGTTATCACTGGGCTCATCTCATTGGGCAGGGTGATGGGGGTTGTCAAAGGCATATGGTGAGTGGCATATGACCCTAACTATCTACTGGCACTATGTACAGTCAGTTGAATGACATATTGCTCAGAAAAACAAGAAATTAAAATGAAAGGAAAAAATCTCACCTGGTTCTTCAAATGGTTTGAGAAGTCCTAGTCTACACTAATCTCATTTGAATTGTCAGAAGATCTTCATATCTTGGGGAAAAAGAATGCTGGAGTGTCACATTTTGCCTGCCTCCATCAGACAACAAATACAAAAATAATTTCGAAATTTGTTCCAAATTTACATTTATAAATTTAGTACATATTTTAATGAAGACATTATATAAAAACATTTGACCATGTAATATATAAATAATTTGTTGCTCTTACTGCATGAAAATATAATGCTTAGTCATGTAAGGTATGTAAAAAATATCTACATAAATATCCATCCAGAACTGGAAATTTTCAGTTTTATCCAAAAAAAGGGGAAAGCTTATTTTAAAATAAAAATAGATATATAATTTACATTTTTAATTTGTAAAACACCCCTGCCCCTCAAAAACAAATTTCAAGAATCTAACTCCTTGTTTTGGCTTTAAAATGATTTGGAAAGTGATTTAAATCAGATCAGGAGCTACAAAGGAGAAAAACATGGGGAGTACTTTTCCATTTGAGGAATTCAAACTGTTTCTAAAATAGAATAGTAGTATTGAATATATCTAACATTATGAAGGAAAAAATGAAATAGTCCACATATATTTTCTACATAAATGATACATATTCCCTCCCTTTTTAATAGAATGCTTCCTAAAATGCAGTACATATTTCTTTTTTTGTAAATGCATTACAAATTTCTTTGTAAAAAGAGCATTCTGCCCATGATTCAGAAAACTTTCAGCAAAGCCTGTAAACTCTGAAGCAGGAAACCAGTACAGTGTGATTAACTGAAATACAGAATGCTGTTTACCCCTAGTTCTGGCCTCTTCCCAGTTATCTTCATGGTGAATTTATTTTTTAAAAAAATTTCCAACTTTTAAGTTCAGGGGTACATGTGCAGAATGCATGTTTGTTACATAGGTAAATGTGTGCCATGGTGGTTTGCTGCACAGAACATCCCATCACTTAGGTATTAAGCCCAGCATCCATTAGCTATTCTTCCTGATGCTCTCCCTCCTCCCATTCCCCACCCTCCAACAGGCCCTAGTGGATGTTGTTCCCTTCCATGTGTCTATGTGTTCTCATCATTCAGCTCCCACTTATAAGTGAGAACATGTGGTATTTTGTTTTCTGTTCCTGCACTAGTTTGCTGAGGATAATGGCTTCCAGCTACATCCATGTCCCTGGAAAGGACATGATCTTGTTCCTTTTTTACAGCTGCACAGTATTCCATGGTGAATATGTACATATTATCTTTATCCAGTCTATCAATGATGGGCATTTGGGTTGATTCTATGTCTTCGTTATTGTGAATAGTGCTGCAATAAGCATACATGTGTACATATATTTGTGATAGAATGATTTATATTCCTTTGGGTATATACCCAGTAATGGGATTACTGGGTCAAATGGTATTTCTGCCTCTAGGTCTCTGAGGAATCATGACACTGTCTTCCATAATCGTTGAACTAACTTACAGCCGCTTCATGGTGAATTTCCAAAGAGACACTTTCATCTGCCTCAATCATCCTTTCCCTTTCTTGCCTTTCCATTAAAATAAAAATCTATCTTCCTAGGTAACTATAGAGAGGGAAGAACTACAGAGAAAAGAAACACACAGGCACACAAACACATGTATACACTGCAAGCTCAGCACACACTGAGCTTAAATGACACATAATTCCAAGTCAATGGACTTTGCATTTTCTTAAAGCCTGCAGTGCTCTCATTGCTCACAGGCCTTTTTCTGCCTGCTTCTGAGATTCATTACAGATGGCTAAGGCTGGAAGTATGATGGCTGGATAAGTGGGGCATTACTTGATCTTCTATCATTCTGATAAGAATTCTGTGAGGCAGAGAAAAGGCATATGCCATTATCCTCATTTTTTTTTTAATGGGGAAACTGCAGCACACAAAGAAAGTTAAGTAACTTGCCCAAGGTACTAAGCTAATTGGTGTTAGAGAATTCAGGTCTTTAAAACTGTGTTCTTCTCCTCACCAGATAACAATAATGCTTTCCCCCTTGCCCCAGTCTTTCCCACACTTGTTATCCAAGTACAATATATATCTAAATTGTATTTTATACATTTCTAGACACCTCCAATCATTAAATTATAATTTCCTATTATGTTTTATTTGAAATGTTAGCTTTTAAAATGATATCCATAAATCTTTCAAACATGCAATTAGCAGGAAGAGGAGAGAAAGGATGATTGGAAATAAAAAATAAGAACAGTTTCAATGACTTTGCTTGGGTAAAGAACCAAAAGATTTAAAAAAACAAAAAACAAAAAGCAAAACCAACAATTCCAGCAGGTGGGGGAAGAAGGTTCTTTGTGACAGTGTTTTGCCTCTTTGCCTCCTTATGCAGTAGGGGGAGCTATGGTACTATTCGTTAAGGTTACAGGAAGACAACAAGTCTGAAAAAATAATACAATTCGCTCCGAGGATATCCATTTTCTTTTGCAATTTCAGATGGTTCTTTACTGTTTTGGAAACATTTTTCCTCCATGTCCTGAGAACCTCAGGCTGCACTACCCATATCCCTTTTTCTCTGGAATGACAGAGGGTTACCACCTTCGCTGTACACCCTTATGATGCCATTTTGACAAAGATATTAGGAGATACAGTTGCACAAAGCAGCCTGCCTTCCTCTGCCCCATCACTCGATAGGTTTCCTCCATAATTTATCAAATCTATTTTTTAGCCCAAAAATAGGACTCTCCTGCAACTGAAAAATTCCCAAAACAACCACTGGCACATGTCTTTACATTTTCAGTTGTAATCCATCAGAAATGATTGTCAATAATCTCTCATTTAAAAAAACACTATTTGTAGAAATTTTAAAAAATTTATTCAAATAATAAGAAATTAAAATGTTTTCAAAAGTAGTCTAAGTAATCAATTTTGAGTAGGAAAAAAAAACATTTTTAAGAGTTTATATGAATCAAAGAAGTTCATCCTTATATAGGGCTGCATCTAATATTACTGTGAAGTTAATTTTTTTGTTTCAACTGAATGGGCTCTTGGGTCCCCAGAGATTTAGTTAAACATTATTTTGGGTGTGTTTGTGAAGGTCTTTTTGGCCGAGATTAACATAACACTCATCAGACTGAGTGAAGTAAATTGCCTCCCAAATGTGGTTGGGTCTCATCCAATCAATTGCAGCCCTGAATAGAATAAAATGGTGGAATAAGGGAGAATTTACTCTCTCTGTCTTTTGGTTGGAACATAGGTCATTTGCCCTGGGAGTCTTCCAACTTGGACTGGAGCTTATACCATTGGCTTTTCCAGTTGTCAGGCCTTCAGACTCAACCTGGAACTATACTATTGGCTCTCCTGACCTTTCAGCTTGCCAGACTGTAGGTCATGGGACTTCTCAGCCTCCATGACCACATGAGCCAATTCTGTATAATAAATCTATCTATCTATCTATCTATCTATCTATCTATCTATCTATCTATCTATCTATCTTTTGTTTCTGTTGCTCTGGAGAGCCCAGATTAATATAATTACTAATTTCATGTTAAATTGCTTTGATATAAATGAAGCACAAAAAAAAGTGTTTACTTACAACATTCCCTTCTAGGTAACAACATCATAATTGGGTTTTCTAGTAAACAACAGGCATAGTTTCCAAACTTATTTATGCAAATAAATCTCACCTGTAATAACCATAATTAGTTTTATATATTTGACTATAAATAGATGCTAACATGGTAGCAAAAGAAAATGAGGATATCACCTCTGTGTCTTCCTGATATCTGGTAAAGCCCACTCTAGGCTTCACGTGACAACCCACATGGCTGTCTTTATCTACTCTACCTACTAGAAAAATATTCAAAACCTTTACAGAAAAAGCAGCTGTGATTTACCTTGTTTGTAACTTTTAAGATACAGAAAGATTACAAATACATGTATAATATATGACATACACACAACTTCAAATCCACAAACTTCGTTATTTGCTTCCTCTTAATAAGTTCCTTTACATAGAGAGCCTTTTCAGGTCAGAGTATGTAAACAAATTTACTGACTGCCTACTATATCCTGGGCCAGGGAAACAAAAAGTGTGCTATGTGAACTGTTTATTGCTGATCTACAAAGAAAAAAAGCTAGAGCTGGAGAGTAAATTAAATTTATCAATAAGCACACATTTTTTTTTCCTAGCAAGAATTTTCCAAAGAAGGAAGGAGAGTGCTGATTTATACTGTGGCCCAAGTTCCTTATCTCACTGTAATAGCCACTTTGAGTAGCATTGTTCTAGGTAATTCTAGATGCTTTTGAGACAGCCAGGTGGGAAGGGGTCCCCGGAAAAACTCCAACAGGCCTGCCCACTGGGAAGAGTGCACACTGGTGTGGAGCCACAGAGGTTTGTACCTTTTGCAGTGGGGAGGAGCCTGGCCCCTCGTCTTCCTGTGTGGAATCTGGGATTCAAGCTGTGGTGGGAAGCACTCCAGGAGGGACTCTGGCTTTGTGGAGGATTCCTGTTTCCCTTTTTCACCCAAAAAACTCCTGCTTTACTCACCCTTCAAACTTTCTGTGAGCCTAAATTTTCATGTCTGTGGGACAGACAAGGACGCTGTCTTTAGCTGAACTAAAGAAAAGTCCTGCAACACTTTCAGATGTATTATTTTGTTATTTACAATGGCTAACATTTATTTAATTCTATGTGCCCAATACTTGTACTAACTCATTTAATCCTCATTAAAAAACTTGTAAAATAAGTACTATTATTATCTTTACCCTATAGATGAGAAAAATGGAAGCACAAATTTTAAACACAGTAAGTAGTGAGCTGGGATCTGGCTCTAGAACATACTCTTACCACTTCACTATACTGCCTCCTTTGAAATCTGAATCCTCATGACAATTCAGTGAGGAAAACAATGTTGCCATTTAAGAGTTGAGAGACAACACTGCTAGATTGTTAGCTTCCCAAAGAGAAAGGCTGTATCTAATTCATTCTGCATATTCTCTCTAGAAGCCTCTAATGATGGCTTCAAGCTCATAGGCATCGTAGAGAAATGCAGAAGTATCATGAAACCAGGACTTCTACTCTCATGAAGCTCATAACCTCATGTTAGAGATACTACCAAGTACAAAGTGGAAGGGCTGCCCTGCCCTGGGCTTGGAAGAATGAATGTGAGGATCAAAAAATTCTTTTAAGGACTTACCCCAACCTCTAAGCCTTGAAAGTAAACAGGTCTAGTCTTGTAAGATTGCAAATGCCCACATGTCTTATTCTACCATTTGTACACTAATGAGATACAGGAAGAGGGACAAATAAGTAACTCTCAATAGCAACGTACACACTGTAGGGTCTGTCTTCTGCCTTGGGGAGTGGGTATAGAGGGGTCCAGCAAAGAATTAGACAAATAAGATCCCATAGAAGGCAAGGTCAAGATAGTATGTAAATTTATCCTACTCTCCAAAAGTGGGATTAAGAGCTTCAGAGTCCACAGTTGGTCTTCCATAGAGTTGGCCTCTGTGATTTGAATAAAGTGATCAAAAGCACTAGCCCAAGCTTGAAGTTTATTGTAACCAAAGTCTTTGGACTTTGGTAACTGTGGGGTAGACAGCTGTCTAAGGGCAAGTCCTTCAAGGTCATCGCAGATTCTGCAGAAGTGGTAGAGACTGCAGTGGCAACAGTGAAATAAGCTCATTAAGTTTAGGAGGAGCCCTCCCAATACATGTTTTCTGGAGTAGTAAAAGATTAGGAGCAAAGATTCTGAAGTCTCACAGGTCTAGTTTAAAGGCCCATTTGTTCCTTGCAAACTGTATATGACTGTGGAGAATTTAGCTAACCTCTGTAAGCCTAAGTTTACTCATTTGTAAATGGGTGATAATAATATCAAACTCATGGGGTTAAACTATATGACACCCATACAGTACTTAGCATAGAACATGGCACAGACTTAATAAAACAACTGATACTTTACTGAGTCCTTACCATGCGCCAGGAACCCTTTTAAGCTCTCATGCCTATTAACTAATTTATACTTCACTGTATTCCTATGAGGCAGCATGGTGGACTACATTATCACAAACAGCCACTGCTCCTATCTTTGTGGGAGGAGGATATAGCCCCACCCTGTGACTCTAAGGTAAGTCATGTGATGGACATTAGGCAGTGGAACTGGGCAGACGTGACTCAACAGAAACTCTAAGAAGCACCCAGAGGTCTCATCACAATACTGACCCTGATGATGACATGTCCGAGAAACAGGAGCTACTCTTCACTCTGCACCGTAGAATGAAAAAGAACAAAGCAGCCTACCTATTGCCCACATGTCATGGGCAAGAAATAAATGCCAGTCATTAAAAACTATGGAGTCTTGTGGATTATTTGGTATTATCACTAAACTCATTTTCTGTGGAACAAATTAAGGCACACAGAGGTTAAGTCCTTTGTCCAAACTCACACAGCTGGTGGCCAGTTAAACTCCAAACTCCTGTACATTAACCTTTCTTACCATCATCTTCACTGATGAGGACTGAGACACCTAGGGAAGTTTATTAGCAGACAGACATGAGAGGGAGATCCAGTGATGCTAGAGGAAGAGAAGAAAGCAGATCAGCAGTCCTGGTATTTGAATGTGATAGAGCTTCTGCAGATCTGTAAGTATGGTATGGTAAGAGTGGATGTTAGCGTGAACACACAGATTATGGGAGACTTGAACAAGGTCAGTGGAACATATGCTTTATGTGGTGGAAAATTAGAAGCCAGTCTGGGAGGCCAGGCAAGAGGCCATAAGACAAACAGGCAGACAAATGGCCTTGAAAAACACCGACTAGAGATAGCAGCAAGGAGACCATTCCAGGCTTCAGACAAGGAGCTAAGATAGGGTGGGTACAGTGGCAGTGTCAACAGAGGCCCACTGAGTAACAGGAAACCTTCACTGACTATCCGAATATAACAAGAGTCACATATCCACTCATGCTTGTTAAACAAAAGGAGTGATGGATAGACAAAGAATCAAGCCTAAAGAATCAAGTATGGGATAACTAATACAATAATGATGGTATCCAGGCCTGGGAGTTATAGATCTTGCACAATTAAATGGACTCTTGGCCCTCTCATGGACGAATCACTAGAGCTGACTCAAAAAGGGTCTTAATAGATCTTAACAGGACTTCAGGGATTGCACCTGATGGTAGTTGGCAGTTGACACACTAGAAAATACAGTTTTAACTCTGAAAATTTAGTACAGAAATACTACATCTGAATTTTCTTCCTTTGCTCTTTTGCAGTATATGCTATTTACCATTGCCATGAAAATCGCCAGAGCCAAAATGGAGTCACTAAAGTAAAAAACAAGAAAGAAAGAAAAAAAAAAAACCAACAGAGCACGGGAAGGCCACAAAGAGAGGGTTCTTATGCTTGTATGCCTCATAATTCGTATCCTTCACAGGATGTGAAGAACAACACAGGAGGTTGTCTTCCGGGGACCAGAGTAGAGTGTGTTCGCCTCCACAAACAGGAAGGCCCATTTGGAGAGTTTCTGGAGCAGAAACTTCAAGAGGTACCAACTGAGTTGATATTTAGGTGAATAATACATGAAAAATATCACAGTTTGGAACTCAAATTAAGGTCACCGACTAGAAGTTCAACCATAAAAAGACATCACCCTGTGAGAAAGTGTAAAAGAAAACTTGATAGGGGAAAAAAAAGGAAAATGGATTTAAATTAAATGCTGAAAAATAAGAATTAACCTATTAATTCCAAGAAGCTTAAAAAAATTTAAATGTTACTAAAATACAGTGCATATTGGAATTAAAGCAATAAGAGTTAGTAAAGAGAGCAAATTCAAAGAGCTGAAGCCTGCCAAAGGGAAAGAGAAAAAAAGGAAAGAGACCTAAGTGATTTAAATCAACGGTAAAATAACACACATTGTAAATTATAATTTATGTACTTAATTTCTATACTTAATCCTTGAAGATTCTTTGATACTACTATAAAAATATGAGGCCTGATAGACTGCCTCTATAGGACTATATAGATCACCAAGAAGGCATACCACTAGAGGAATGGGGGTGGTAATCTTATGCTTAGGAGTTTGGCCTTTGAAACAGACAGACTCTTTTTCCTTTCCCCCCTCTCCCTCCCCTTCCCCTTCTCCCTCCCCCTCCCCTTCCCCTTCTCCCTTCCCTTCCCTCCCTCCCCCTCCCCTTCTCCCTTCTCCCTTCCCTTCCCTTCTCTTCTCTCTCTTTTTTTTTTTTTTTTGATGGAGTTTTGCTCTTATTGCCCAGGCTGGACTTCATGGTCTCAATCTCAGCTCAGCTTACCCCAACCTCTGCCTCCCAGGTTCAAGTGATTCTCCTGCCTCAGCCTCCTGAATAGCTGGGATTACAGGCATGCGCCGCCACATCCGGCTAATTTTGTATTTTTAGTAGAGATGGGGTTTCTCCATGTTGGTCAGGCTGGTCTCGAACTCCCGACCTCAGGTGATCCGCCTGCCTTGGCCTCCCAAAGTGCTGGGATTACAGGTGTGAGCCACTGCACCCGGCCCAGACAGCCGTTTTCTAATCTGGCAAAAGCAGGGAATTAGCCAGGCAACAGTCTGATTAGGGTGGCCTCAGGGAAGAGAGGGAAATACCTGATGTTACTACAGTAATCAGGGGGTTTCCTGGGCTCTCTGCCAATTGGTGTGGCTTGAGTGGAAGGACAAAAAGGTGACATGAGGTAAAGAAGAGATTCCAAAACTGAGACATTCTAAATTGAAAAAGTGAACTATTAAACAAAAATGTAAGTAACTTTTGGCATTCTTTAATATCTGGTATATACTAAAATGCCATGTGATTGGCCACCATCTTAATTGTTTACCTAAGAGGCACGATCATGAAGTTAAAAGTCCATGGATTGTCAGAGCCTGACACAACTGAATTGGGGGTCCCAGCTCTGTTAACCCACTGACAAGCCTTCACAATGTTACTCACAGAGCCTCAGTTTCCTCATCTACAAAATGGAACCAAGTGGAATACATACCTCTTACTCCTAGTAGTTGAGGATATGCTAAAATAAGTCTCTGGCACACACCCATGCTGAATAATTAGCTTCCTTCCTAAGGGATACATGACCCCACCTTAAGGAACAGATCTCCAATTTCTAAACAAAAATCATTTGGAAAAACTGATGCTTCTAAATGGCATAACCAAAATGGCTTTATGCAAGCAAAGCCAGTAGAAGTATTTTTAAATGTGAAAACATCTACAAAACATCTATTCAGTAACTTACAAATTAAGAACTATCACTGATGATACTACCATTTTGATTTTTAAAACTATCCATGTATACCCTGGTCATCATAACAAAAAGAAAATACAAGTTACTCACAAATTAGCATTGCAGAAAGTGCTAAGTTTTATGTTCTATTATTCTTTCTCTCAACCACAAATCTGATCTGATATGCCTGGTGTTATCTCCAAGTGCAGCAAAGGATGCCAAATCAATGTTCTCAGGCTTATCAATGAGGATTGGTTCTATTTTTCTTCAACTTTCTTCCTCATTCAAGGAGATGTTATTTTAAGTATATATGAAAAAGAGAGCATTTGTGACCTTCTTTTAACAAGAACTAGTATTTGTCTAGCTTAAAAAGCACTTCTTATCATCAAACTTATCCTCACATTAAGGAGGCATTTTCATTTTCTCCTTTTATATCTAAAGAAACTGAGGCTCCCAGAAAATGAAGTCTCTTGCCTAAGGTCTTTGTTAGTGACAGAGCTATAATGCATCCAAGATTTCTGACTGAATATCCAATGTTCTTCCCTATAGTTATATGATGAATCTAAAAGACTTATTTTATAAGCATTTCAAGAGTTACCAGAGGGGGAGAATACTGATTAATCCCACTAAAAATGCAGCACCGAAGGGATGAAAAATTTGAAAGGCTTTAAAAATTATGAAATAGTGTAGATACCACTCTCAGTCATCCGAAGGCAGATATTTGTTTTATACATTGTAACAACCTAGTTTCTTATTTCTCTATTTTTTTTTTTTTTTACAAGAGAACAGATAGAATGGGTGGATGGAGGGAATGAACTTTTGCTGCACGTCTATTAACCAGAAACAAGTTATTGGTGGTTGTAGGTGTTATGCAGCCTAATCTATTTAAGAGATTCAGACACAGACTTAATATCTGGCAAGTCAGATGTGCTTCAGAATAGCAAGTTACAGGCTGCTTTTAGGTGTGCTTTAGAATAGCAAACTAAAGACTGCTTTTATAGTTGGATTATATTTATAGTACTATTCGTTACCTTTCTAAACCCAAAGTCAGATGTATGCCAAAACAATCCATAGGTATCCCAATAAAAGATCCAACTTAAGAATACCAGAGATATAGGGTGCTTATATAAGTCTATACACAAACAGATGAAATCTCAATTTACTAGGACAAAAGTCTAAAGATATCTGTTATCTCTTTTCCAGACATGACATGAAAATGGAACAACTGATGTAATTGCCTAAGTGACAGACTATGCCTGATAATGGTAAAAATTGATCAATCCTGACTTTGCCACATTACAGCATTCCAGGAGAAGTTTGAAACTAACTTGCCGGAAGAAAGTAGAGGAACCTATAATGAAAACAATACATAGTACATACAAAAGGATGAAGGTTTTCTAATTTCACTTTAATTTCCCCCAATTACTAAGGGCTCTTTTCAGATTTGCTTTTGTTTAAACTAAGTGCAGAAAGAGCTCTCCTAACAGACCTATTGGATTAATGGACACTCTTCTCTTTGTGAAACATACCTACTTTTGGTGCCCTTGGCTGTTCTCACCTCATAAATGTCTTGATAAAGTTACAGGATAGGGCTTTTACTGTAAATACTTTCAAATAGGGCAAACCTATGAATGAGGCCCTGATTTTTAGGACAAGGGGGTCAAGCTACAAAGAGAAAGAACATAAACTCCATGAGGGCAGAGATCTTCATCTGTTTTGTTCACTGATGTATGTTAACAACCTGGATCAGTTCCTGATGTATACCAGGTGCTCAATAAATATCTGGTAAACAAGCAAAAGTCTGTAGCACCCAACCTGCATCTGAGGCACAGGAAGAAGGCTCTTCCTGCTTCCTGGAGGAAGCAAGAGACATATTTTTCAACCATAATCAAATGAGAGAATGAAAGTGTTTTATAAAATATAAAGTGACATACTAATTTAAGGAGTTATTATTATTATTAACATTAATTATTATGGTAAGATTTGTAATGCCCTCTAGCTTCTAGAGAGAAGGCTACTATAATGGAAAATGTTCTAGAGTCTCCAAGGAACCTCTGGCTTTGCACAGATTATCAATTAGAGGCCCACGTTCCAAATCTGCCTCTTGGATTTGGCCGACAAGTTATTATCTTTTAAAAAAATTACTTATCAACATCTAAAAATTAGAAAATGTCATTAAAATTTTTAAATTTCTTGATTCTCTTGAGAAATCTGAAGATTTGGTAAACATGATCTGCTTGTCTACTTGGTAACAGTCAGCTGTGGCTGCACAGAGGCCCCCACCTCTTTAACCAGGGCACAAATTTTCCACTGCATAATCCCCACAGTTGTTTTGTTCATTTCCAATATCTGCCTAGTCCTCTGTAAACTTGTGATTTGAGCGTCCCCACATTAGTGGATACCAACCACAGAACCCTGTCTCCAACATCTTGTTCTAGGTCAGAGAAAGTGCCTTATAACAATGAGATTCTTAAGTACCTATGTAACTAATCCCCTTTGGCTATAATGGTAGAATGGCTCTGATTTTTTATCCCTTACTCTATTCATACATTTTGTCCTGTAATTTTGTAATGCCTTCTCCTTGGGCATGGCATTATTCCCTATTTTTTAACTTGGGGTATGGCCATGAACTTGCTTTGACCAACAGAATGAGGCAGAAGGGATGGTATGCCAGTTCTAAGTCCAGATCTCAAGAGACCTTGTGTGTTTTTGTTCATCCAGTTGTGTCTCTACCAATGCCATGGGAAGGGCCTTGGTGGCTTCTGTTTCCCTCGGCCTCAGCCCTAGAATGAAAACATGTGGAGCAGACCTTACCCCAAACCTCAGTGAGGAAGCAAGTCCAGCCACATGCATGGTTCAAGCCTATTTGCCTGGCCAGGCCTAGTAACTCCAACTTGCCCACAGATAAATGAGAAATAATACATAATACTTTTAAGCCACTGACTCTTGGAGTAGTTTGTTATGCAGGAAAAGCTAGCTAATACAGACAAGTTTCAGACAAAGTCACCTTACATAACACTATGTTCTGTGGTAAACACTACTCTCAGACATTATAATATACTTAAAGTGTACCATGTGTAAATTTTTCTGTCATATAATTTTTATATAAATTAAGCTTTCTGCTTATATTCATTTTATATCACTTTAGATAAACTAAAATGATGTGAATACTGGTAACATCTTGCTTAATATCCCACCACTATATTTCTAGACAGACAATAACTGTTATAGAACTATCATTAGCTCTTATTGTCGTAAAAGTTTCAACATATTAATGTAATTAAATGTCTTCATCATCTGTTTCTTAATCTTCTTTGGTGGTCAACAGAGACTATATTATTTGTGAACTAATCAAATTTAAGTATTGATTACTTTCATTTCTAGATGAGGCTGAAAAGATAATATGAAGTAGTAAATCCTCATTTACAAAATATCCTAGATACATAGAATTAGATGAAAACAAATGTGGTTTTCAGTGACTCGAATCTCTTATTTATCTAGGAAAGCTAAAACTAACACCTTATCATAATTTGGGCATACAGAGGAAGAAGGTAAATAATTCACAAGATGGAGTTACTTCTCAATGAAAAGTATTTTTTAAAATCCCTACATTTATATGTGTTTTTATAAATATGTAATATACTGTGTATATGTATATATATACACATTTATAGATGGAAGGAAGGATGGATGGATGGACAGAGAGGAGGGGAGAATAGGTTAGAATGCAGACAGTGGCAAAAGACTGCTACTGTCATCCCAGCAACCAGAATAAGCCAAGAAAACTATAAAATCATAACGTTGAAAACCCATCCGAAGGAGATGGGTGGAGATGGTGGCCAGGAGGTAGGGCTAATGTGTACCTCCCACTTGGAGAGACTGAACAATGTGTGGAGACTCACACCATGAACTTTTGTTCCAAGTACTACTGCAGGAATCTACCAGGAAAACTGGAAGAATTCACAGATTCTTTGAAGGAAGCAGCATGCTGCAGCAAATTCTGCGAGACAGGCAAAAAACTGTGAGTTCCCAAAGTGTGAGCTGGGGAATCCTGCCTCTGAACACACATTCCCACTGGGGAATCTGAAAATCCAGATCACGGGAGAAGGACTTAACCTTACCTAGAGCTAGAACAGATCTGGGGAGCTGAACGAAATATAAAAGTAGAACCAGCAGCAGGAAGAGCCTTGTAGGCACTCCCATTCTCCAGCTTGAGCCCAGGGAAGCCATCCCTGACAATGTCTCACAGAGGCCCTAGGGGAAGGCAGCCAGCAGAATTAGGGGTCACAAGATGAAAGAAGCTTCCAACTAAATTCTGTAATAGTTTCAACTGGGCACAAACTTTCTTGATCAGAATCTGGGTGGGAAGCAAATGGGAACTATTACAGATGCGAACCCAGGAGCCGCTGACATTGTAGTCTGACAGGGAGGGGCAAGGCCTGAAAGCCTTGCTTGCTTTCTCCGTGTGGAAGCTTATGGCCTGGGGCAGGTCTGAGTTCTGTGAGCAGGCTGCCTGGATCTAAACTCAGTGCTGTTAGTGGGGCACTATGAGAGCGAGACTGGCCTCGCCAACTGCGTGGAGCTGGGTGAGGACTTTCACTACCGGATGTCCCCCACTTCCCTGGGAAACTATACTGCACAGCAGAGGTAACCATACTTCCCTCTGGAACAAAACCCCATTGGCCTGAGAACCACCCCGCACTCCCCATCAGTGGCTGTGGCAAGTCTTGCCCAAGGAGAGTTTGAGCTCATACTCACCTAATCCTGCCCCCATCTGAAGGTACTCCTCTACTCACCCTGGTAGTCGAACACAAAAGACATAAACTCTTGGGAGCTTTGTGGCTCTGCCCATCACCTAAGAAACCAGAATACTTCCCCTGGCCAACTTAGAGTAAGCTTAGATCTCCCTTCTACTACTGCAGCTGGTGCTCTCTTGAAAGCGCCACCTCCTGGCTGGAGGCCAACCAACTCAAGCCATTACAGCAACTCATGATGACAGAATAATCTGGCTCCCAGCGAGGAGAAAACAACAGCTATGGCTAACCAGAGGGCCTGAGTGTGCCCACGTGACAACTTCACTGCAAGCATAACCAGCATTTGAGAAAACCAGCACACTAAACCTGTCTACGACTAAGGACTCTCACAGAGTCTATATCACTGCTCTGCTACCTCCACCAGAGCAAGTGCTGGTATCATGGCTGGGAGACCTGAAGACAGATCACATCACAGGACTCTTTGCAGACATTCCCCAGCAGCAGGCTGGAGCCTGGTAGCCCTGCTGGGTGGCTAGACCCAGAAGGGCAATAACAATTACTGAAGCTCAGCTCTCAGGAAGCCCCAACCCTAAGGGAAGGGAGAGAGCACTCTATCAAGGAAAAACCCTGTGGGACAAAAAAATCTGAACAGCAGGCCTTGGGTTTCAGATCTTTCCACTGGTGGGTAGTTTCTCATAGCAGAGAAACAATTGCAATGCTGGGTGCAATAGGGAAAGTCTGCACCTATATCCCAACAGACAGGCAGCCTCTGTGATCATGAAAGGCGTTAGAGAAAGGATCCTTGTTCCCCCCAACACTCCATTGCAGACACAGCTGGGGCTTCCCCCACAGAAACACTGGATGCACTTATAGACAGCCTTTCTGGAAAAATCCAGGGTGAGTGCAGCCCCACAGAAGAAGCACACCCCAGATTCAGGCCAACATGAGAGGCAGGGTCACAATTCCTCCCTACTTGGAACATCAACATTCCTACAGATGAAAAGAGATGTCTGTCTGATGCGAATAGCTAAAACACTAGGACAGGAACGAGGCTGTGAGGTGAACAGCTTTCCTGGTGACCTGGCATGGGAGCTCTGGTAGTTCCTACTCTTAACCCTGATAAAACCTCAGGACATCTAATTAAGAGCTTCCCCAGCCACACTCATCAAGGCTGGGACCTCAGCCCACCATTGAGTGTTACATCTACCCACCTGCCTTTGCCACAACTAGTGCCTACCCAGGAATACCTTCCCCACTGGCTTGAAGCCTGAATCATCAACTCAGTTTAAAAATGAAAAAAAACAAAAAACAAAAAACAAAAAAAACTGAGAAAACAGTAAATAAATAAAGTGTGCACCATGAGAGAACAAGATAAGCTTCAAGAGATCCCTGCCATTATAACTCCACAGGAGACAGGGAACCCACCCACACACCAAGAATAGAACTACCACCACTCACCAGCATTGGGGAAAGCCAGTACACAAAGACTCTCTATAACTAAGGATCTCATACAAAGTGTTCACTCCTGCAAGCACCAAGAATCATATTAGGCTAAAATAAACATCAAAGTCTGGTCCTTAGGAGAGGAAAAAAGAAATTTAAATTTAAAAAACCACAGTCCAATCGAAAACAAATTCAAGAACAATTTTAAGAAATAGTCTACCCAAATAAGAAGCAACCAGAAAAATAATTGTGGTAATATGACAAAACAGGGTCCTATAATATACCAAAAAGATCACATTAGCTCCCCAGCAATGGATCCAAGTAGAAATCACTGAATTGCCAGATAAAAAATTCAGAAGGTTGATTATTAAGCTATTCAAGGAGATACCAGAGAAAGGTAAAAACCAACTTAAATAAATTAAAAAAACATACAGAATATGAACAAAAAACTTTCCAGAGGAATAAATATAAAGAAAAAATAATCACAACTTCTGGAATGAAAGACACATTAAGGGAAATACAAAATGCAGTGCAAGTCTCAACAACAGACTAGAACAAGTAGAATAAATTTGGGATTATGTTAAAGAGCCAAACAGAAGAACAATTGGTATTCCTGAGGAAGAAGAGAAATATACACATTTGGAAAATTTATTTGAGTGAATCACTGAGGAAGGCTTCCTTGGCCTTGTTAGAGACCTAGACTTCCAAATACAAGAAGCTCAAAGAACTCTGGAGAAATTCATTGCACAAAGATCATCACCTAGGCACACAGTCATCAGGACATCTAAAGTCAAGACAAAGGAAAGAATCTTAAGAGCCGTGAGACAAAAGCATCAGGTAACCTATAAAGGAAAACCTATAAAGTTTCTAGCAGAAACTTTACAAGCCAGAAAGGATTGGGGTCTTATCTTTAGACTCCTTAAACAAAATAATAGTCAGCCGAGAACTTTGTATCCAGTGAAACTAAGCTTCATAAATGAAGGGGAGAATAAATCTTTCTCAGACTAACAAATGCTGAGAGAATTCACCACTACCAACACAGTACTACAAGAAATCCTGAAAGGAGTTCTAAAACTTGAAACAAAACCCTGAAATACACCAAAATAGAACCTTCTTAAAGCATAAATCTCACAGGGCCTAGAAAACAATAACAATGAAAAAAACCAAGGTATTTAGGTGACAACTAACATGATGAATAGAATAGTACCTCACATCTGAATACTAACACTGAATGTAACTTGCCTAAATCCTCCACTTAAAAGACACAGAATGGCAGAATGAATACAAATCCACCAACCAAGTATCTGCTGTCTTCAAGAGACTCACCTAACACATAAGGACTCATATAAACTTTTGGTAAAGGGGTGGAAAGAGATATTCCATGCAAATGGAAACCAAAAGCAAGCAGGAGTAGCTATTCTTATATCAGACAAAACAGACTCTAAAGCAACAACAGTAAAAAAAAAAAAAAAAAAGGCAATAAGAGACATTACATAATGATAAAAGGATTAGTCCAACAGGAAAATATAACAATCCTAAATATATATGCACCTAATACTGAAGCTCCCAAATTCATACAACAATTACTACTAGGCCTAAGAAATAAGATAGATGACAACACAATAATAATGGGGGACTTTAATACTCCACTGACAATACTGGACAGGTCATCAAGACAGAAAGTCAACAAAGAAACAATGAACTAAAACTATACTCTAGAACAAATGGATTTCACAGATTTTACAGAACATTCTACCCAACAAATGCAGGATATACACTCTGCTCATCAGCACATGGAATATTCTACAAGATAGACCATATAATAGGCCACAAAACAAGTCTCAATACATTTAAGAAAATCGAAATCACTTTAAGTAACCTCCAAGACCACAGTGGAATAGAACTAGAATTTAAACTCCAAAAGGAGCCTCAAAATGATACAAATACATGGAAATTAAGTAAGCTGCTAAAGAATGATCTTTGGGTCAACAATAAAATCAAGATGGAAATGAAAAAATTCTTTCAACTGGACTATAATAGTGGCACAACTTCTCAAAACCTCTGGGATACAGCAAAAGTGGTCTTAAGAGAAAAGTTCACAGCATTAAATGCCTGCATCAAAAAGTCTGAAAGAGGCCAGGCATGGTGGTTCACTCTGTAATCCCGGCACTTTGGAAGGCCGAGGCAGGAGAATCACTTGAGGTCAGGAGTTCAAAACCAGCCTGGCCAACACGGTGAAACCCTATCTCCACTAAAAATACAAAAATTAGCTGGACATAGTGGGACACACCTGTAGCCCCAGCTACTCTGGAGGCTGAAGCAGGAGAATTGCTTGAACCTGGGAGGTGGAGGCTGCAGTTAGCTGAGATTGCACCACTGCATTCCAGCCTGGCTGACAGAACAAGGCTCCATCTCAAAAAAAAAAAAAAAAAGTCTGAAAGAGCACAACAGGACAACAGACAATGTATGTCACACCTCAAGGAACTAGAGAAACAAGAACAAATCAAACCCAAACTCAGCAGAGGAAAAGAAATAACAAAGATCAGAGCAGAATTAAATGAAATGGAAACAAAAAAATATGAAAGATAAGTCTCTTTGAAAAGATAAAATTGACAGACCATTAATGAGATTAACCAAGAAAAGAAGAGAGAAGATCCAAATAAGCTCAATTAGAAACAAAAAAGCAGATATTACAACTGATACCACAAAAATACAAAAGATCATTCAAGGCTAATATGAACACCTTCATGTGCACAAACTAGAAAATCTAGAGGATATGGAAAAATTTCTGGAAATATACAACCCTACTAGATTTAATCAGGAAATAATAGAAACTATGAACAGACCAATAACAGGTAGTGAGATTGAAACAGTAATGAAAAAAAAATTGCCAACAACAACAAAAAATTCCAGGACCAGATGGATTCATAGCTGAATTCTATCAGACATTTAAAGAAGAACTGGTACCAATCCTACTGAAACTATTCCAAAGATAGAGAAAGAGGGAATCCTTCCTGAATCATTTCATGAAGCCATTATTACCATAATACCAAAACTAGGAAAGGACATAACAAAAAAAGAAAAGTACAGACCAATATCCTTGATGAACACAGATGCAAAAATCTTCAACAAAATACTAGCTAACTGAATCCAAGAATATATAAAAAAAGATCATACATCATGATTAAGTGGGTTTCATCCTAGGAATGCAGGAATGGTTTAATATGCAAGTCAATAAATGTGATACATCATGTAAACAGAAGTAAAAACAAAAATCATACCATCATTTCATGAGATGAAGAAAAACCATTTGATAAAATCCAGCATTACTTTATGACAAAACCCTCAGCAAAACTTGCAGAGAAAGGACACACCTCAAGGTAGTAAAAGCCATCTATGAGAAACCCACAGCTAACATCATACTGAATGGGAAAAAGTTGAAAGCATTCCCCCTAAGAACCGGAACAAGACAAGGATGCCCACTTTTACCACTTCAATTAAACATAGTTCTAGAAGTCCTAACCAGAGCAATCAGACAAGAGAAAAAAATAAAGGGCATCAAAACTGGAAGACAGGAAGTCAAACTGTCACTATTGACTGATGATATAATTATGTATCTGGAAAACCCTAAAGACTCATCCAAAAAGCTCCCAGATCTGATACATTCAGCAAAGTTTCAAGATACAAAATCAATATATATAAATCAGTAGCACTGCTATATAGCAACAATGACCAAGCTGAGAATCAAATCAATAACTCAATCACTTTTACAGCAGCTGCAAAACAAATATAATACTTAGGAATATACTTAACCAAGGAGGCAAAAGACCTTTATATGGAAAGCTACAAAACACTGTTGAAAGAAATCATAGATGACACAAACAAATGAAAACATATATCCCATGTGACCATACTGCCCAAAACAATCTATAGATTCAATGCAATTCCCATCAAAATACCATCATCATTCTTCACAGAACTATAAAATCAATCCTAAAATTCATACGAACCAAAAAAGGGCCTGCATAGCCAAAGCAAGACTAAGCAAAAGGGCGTGCCCAAGATGGCCGAATAGGAACAGCTCCAGCCTCCAGCTCCCAGTGTGAGTGACACAGAAGATGGGTGATTTCTGCATTTCCAACTGAGGTACTGGGTTCATCTCACTGGGGCGTGTCGGAGAGTTGGTGCTGGTTGGCGGGTGCAGCCCGACCAGCGAGAGCTGAAGCAGGGCAAGGCATCGCCTCACCTGGGAAGCGCAAGGGGGAAGAGAATTCCTTTTCCTAGCCAAAGGAAATTGAGACACATAACACCTGGAAAATCGGGTAACTCCCACCCTAATACTGCGCTTTACCAAGGGTCTCAGCAAACGGCACACCAGGAGATTAATTACCACACCTGGCATGGAAGGTCCCACGCCTACAGAGCCTCCCTCATTGCTAGCACAGCAGTCTGAGATCTAACTGCAAGGCGCCAGCGAGGCTGGGGGAGGGGTGCCTGCCATTGCTGAGGCTTAAGTAGGTAAACAAAGCTGCTGGGAAGCTCGAATTGGGTGGAGCCCACCACAGTTCAAGGAGGCCTGCCTGCCTCTGTAGACTCCACCTCTGGGGACAGGGCATAGCTAAACAAAAAGCAGCAGAAACCTTGGCAGAGGTAAATGTCCCTGTCTGACAGCTTTGAAGAGAGCAGTGGATCTCCCAGCACAGAGGTTAAGATCTGAGAACAGGCAGACTGCCTGCTCAAGTGGGTCCCTGACTCCTGAGTAGCCTAACTGGGAGACATCCCCCACTAGGTGCAGCCTGACACCTCACACCTCACACGGTGGGGTACACCCCTGAGACGAAGCTTCCAGAGCGAGAATCAGACAGCAACACTCGCTGTTCAGCAATATTCTATCCTCTGCAGCCTCCGCTGCTAATACCCACGCAAACAGGGTCTGAAGTGGAACTCAAGCAAACTCCAACAGACCTGCAGCTGAGGGTCCTGACTGTCAGAAGGAAAACTAACAAACAGAAAGGACACCCATTCCAAAACCCCATCAGTATGTCACCATCATCAAAGACCAAAGGCAGATAAAACCACAAAGATGGGGAAAAAGCAGTGCAGAAAAGCTGGAAATTAAAAAAATCAGAGTGCATCTCCTTCTCCAAAGGAACGCAGCTCATCGCCAGCAACGGAACAAAGCTGCACGGAGAATGACTTTGATGAGTTGAGAGAAGACGGCTTCAGTCGATCGAACTTCTCAGAGCTAAAGGAGGAACTACGTAACCAGCGCAAAGAAACTAAAAACCTTGAAAAAAGATGTGATGAATGGCTAACTAGAATAACCAATGTAGAGAAGTCCTTAAAAGAACTGATAGAGATGAAAACCATAACACGAGAACTACGTGACAAATGCACAAGCTTCAGTAACCCACTCGATCAACTGGAAGAAAGAGTATCAGCGATTGAAGATCAAATGAATGAAATGAAGCGAGAAGAGAAGTGTAGAGAAAAAAGAGTAAAAAGAAATGAACAAAGTCTCCAAGAAATATGGGATTATGTGGAAAGACCGAATCTACGTCTGATTGGTGTGCCTGAAAGTGATGGGGAAAATAGAATCAAGTTGGAAAACACTCTACAGGATATCATCCAGGAGAACTTCCCCAACCTAGTAAGGCAGGCCAACATTCAAATTCAGGAAATACAGAGAACGCCACAAAGATACTCCTCGAGAAGAGCAACTCCAAGACACATAATTGTCAGATTCACCAAAGTTGAAATGAAAGAAAAAATGTTAAGGGCAGCCAGAGAGACAGGTCAGGTTACCCACAAAGGGAAGCCCATCAGACTAACATCAGATCTCTCGGCAGAAACTCTCCAAGCCAGAAGAGAGTGGGGGCCAATATTCAACATTCTTAAAGAAAAGAATTTTAAACCCAGAATTTCATATCCAGCCAAACTAAGTTTCATAAGTGAAGGAGAAATAAAATCCTTTACAGACAAGCAAATGCTTAGAGATTTTGTCACCACCAGGCCTGCCCTACAAGAGATCCTGAAGGAAGCACTAAACAGGGAAAGGAACAACAGGTACCAGCCATTGCAAAAACACGCCAAAATGTAAGACCATCGATGCTTGGAAGACGCTGCATCAACTAATGAGCAAAATAACCTGCTAATATCATAATGACAGGATCAAGTTCACACATAACAAAATTAACCTTAAATGTAAATGTACTAAATGGTCCAATTAAAAGGCACAGGCTGGCAAATTGGATAAAGAGTCAAGACTCATCAGTTTGCTGTATTCAGGAGACCCATCTCACATGCAGAGGCACACATAGGCTCAAAATAAAGAGATGGAGGAAGATCTACCAAGCAAACGGAAAACAAAAGAAAGCAGGGGTTGCAATACTAGTCTCTGATAAAACAGACTTTAAAATATCAAAGATCAAAAGAGACAAAGAAGGCCATTACATAATGGTAAAGGGATCAATTCATCAGGAAGATATAACTATCCTAAATATATAGGCACCCAATACAGGAGTACTCAGACTCATAAGCATGCCCTTAGAGACTTACAAAGAGACTTAGACTCCCATACAATAATAATGGGAGACTTCAACATCCCACTGTCAACATTAGACAGCTCAATGAGGCAGAAAGTTAACAAGGATATCCAGGAATTGAACTCAACTCTGCACCAAGCGGGCCTAATAGACATCTACAGAAATCTCCACCCCAAATCAACAGAATATATATTCTTCTCAGCACCACATCACACTTATTCCAAAATTGACCACATAATTGGAAGTAAAGCGCTCCTCAGCAAATGTACAAGAACAGAAATTATAACAAGCGGTCTCTCAGACCACAGTGCAATCAAACTAGAACTCAGGACTAAGAAAATCAATCAAAACCATTCAACTATATGGAAACTGAACAACCTGCTCCTGAATGACTACTGGGTACATAACAAAATGAAGGCAGAAATAAAGATGTTCTTTGAAACCAATGAGAACAAAGATACAACATACCAGAATCTCTGGGACACATTTAAAGCAGTGTGTAGAGGGAAATTTATAGCACTAAATGCCCACAAGAGAAAGCTGGAAAGATCTAAAATTGACACCCTAACATCACAATTAAAAGAATTAGAGAAGCAAGAACAAACACATTCAAAAGCTAGCAGAAGGCAAGAAATAACTAAGATCAGAGCAGAACTGAAGGAGATAGAGACATAAAAAACCCTCCAAAATATCAATGAATCCAGGAGCTGGTTTTTTGAAAAGATCAACAAAAATGATAGACTGCTAGCAAGACTAATAAAGAAGAAAAGAGAGAAGAAACAAATAGACACAATAAAGAATGATAAAGGGGATATCACCACTGATCCCACAGAAATACAAACTACCAACAGAGAATACTATAAACACCTCTACACAAATAAACTAGAAAATCTAGAAGAAATGGATAATTTCCTGGACACTTACAGTCTCCCAAGACTAAACCAGGAAGAAGTTGAATCCCTGAATAGACCAATAGCAGGCTCTGAAATTGAGGCAATAATTAATAGCCTACCAACCAAAAAAAGTCCAGGACCAGACGGATTCACCACCAAATTCTACTAGAGGTACAAGGAGGAGTTGGTACCATTCCTTCTGAAACTATTCCAATCAATAGAAAAAGAGGGAATCCTCCCTAACTCATTTTATGAGGCTAATATCATCCTGATACCAAAGCCTGGCAGAGATACAACAAAAAAAAGAGAATTTTAGATGAATATCCCTGATGAACATCGATGCAAAAATCCTCAATAAAATACTGGCAAACGGAATCCAGCAGCACATCAAAAAGCTTATCCACCATGATCAAGTGGGCTTCATCCCTGGGATGCAAGGCTGGTTCAACATACGCAAATCAATAAACGTAATCCAGCATATAAACAGAACCAAAGACAAAAACCACACGATTATCTCAATAGATGCAGAAAAGGCCTTTGACAAAATTCAACAGGCCTTCATGCTAAAAACTCTCAGTAAATTCGGTATTGATGGAATGTATCTCAAAATAATAAGAGCTATGTATGACAAACCCACAGCCAATATCATGCTGAATGGGCAAAAACTGGAAGCATTCCCTTTGAAAACTGGCACAAGACAGGGATGCCCTCTCTCACCACTCCTATTCAACATAGTGTTGGAAGTTCTGGCTAGGGAAATCAGGCAAGAGAAAGAAATCAAGGGTATTCAGTTAGGAAAAGAAGAAGTCAAATTGTCCCTGTTTGCAGATGACATGATTGTATATATAGAAAACCCCATCATCTCAGCCCAAAATCTCCTTAAGCTGATAAGCAACTTCAGCAAAGTCTCAGGATACAAAATCAAAGTGCAAAAATCATGAGCATTCTTATACACCAGTAACAGACAAACAGAGAGCCAAATCATGAATGAACTCCCATTCACAATAGCTTCAAAGAGAATAAAATACTTAGGAATCCAACTTAAAGAGATGTAAAGGATCTCTTCAAGGAGAACTACAAACCACTGCTCAGTGAAATAAAAGAGGACATAAACAAATGGAAGAACATACCATGCTCATGGATAGGAAGAATCAATATCGTGAAAATGGCCATACTGCCCAAGGTAATTTATAGATTCAATGCCATCCCCATTAAGCTACCAATGACTTTCTTCACAGAACTGGAAAAAACTGCTTTAAAGTTCATATGGAACCAAAAAAGACCCCGCATTGCCAAGACAATCCTAAGCCAAAAGAACAAAGCTGGAGGCATCACGCTACCTGACTTCAAACTATACTACAGGCTACAGTAACCAAAACAGCTTGGTACTGGTACCAAAACAGAGATATAGACCAATGGAACAGAACAGAGCCCTCAGAAATAAGACCACACATCTACAGCCATGTGATCTTTGACAAACGTCAGAAAAACAAGAAATGGGGAAAGGATTCCCTATTTAATAAATGGTGCTGGGAAAATGGCTAGCCATAAGTAGAAAGCTGAAACTGGATCCTTTCCTTACTCCATATACAAAAATTAATTCAATATGGATTAGAGACTTAAATGTTAGACCTAAAACCATAAAAACCCTAGAAGAAAACCTAGGTAATACCATTCAGGACATAGGCATGGGCAAGGACTTCATGTCTAAAACACTGAAAGTGATGGCAACAAGAGCCAAAATTGACAAATGGGATCTAATTAAACTAAAGAGCTTCTGCACAGCAAAAGAAACTACCATCAGAGTGAACAGGCAACCTACAGAATGGGAGAACATTTTTGCAATCTATACATCTGAGAAAGGGCTAATATCCAGAATCTACAAAGAACTCAAACAAATTTACAAGAAAAAAACAACCCCATCAAAAAGTGGGCAAAGGACATGAACAGACACTTCTCAAAAGAAGACATTCATACAGCCAACAGACACATGAAAAAACGCTTGTCATCACTCGCCATCAGAGGAATGCAAATCAAAACCACAATGAGATACCATCTCACACCAGTTAGAATGGCAATCATTAAAAAGTCAGGAAACAACGGGTGCTGGAGAGGATGTGGAGAAATAGGAACACTTTTACACTGTTGGTGGGACTGTAAACTAGTTCAACCATTGTGGAAAATAGTGTGGTGATTCCTCAAGGATCTAGAACTAGAAATACCATTTGACAGAGCCATCCCAATTACTGGGTATATACCCAAAGGATTATAAATCATGCTGCTATAAAGACACATGCATATGTATGTTTATTGTGGCAGTATTCACAATAGCAAAGACTTGGAATCAACCCAAATGTCCATCAGTGACAGACTGGATTAAGAAAATGTGGCACATATACACCATGGAATACTATGCAGCCATGAAAAAGGATGAGTTCGTGTCCTTTGTTGGGACATGGATGCAGCTGGAAACCATCATTCTTAGCAAACTATCGCAAGAACAGAAAACCAAACACCGCATGTTCTCACTCATAGGTGGGAACTGAACAATGAGATCACTTGGACACAGGAAGGGGAACTTCACTCACCGGGTCCTATTGTGGGGAGGGGGTAGCAGGGAGGGATAACATTAGGAGATATACCTAATGTAAATGACGAGTTAATGGGTGCAGCACACCAACATGGCACATGATACATATGTAAGAAAGCTGCACGTTGTGCACATGTAACCTGGAACTTAAAGTATAATAAAAAAAGACTAAGCAAAAAGAACAAATCTGGAGGTATCACATTACCCAACTTCAAATTATAATACAAGGCTATAGTTACCGAAACAGTATAGTACTAGTATGAAAACTGGCATGTAGACCAATGAAACAGAATAGAAAACCCAGAAATAAAGCCAAATACTTACAGCTACCTGATCTTTGACGAAGCAAACAAAAACATAAATTAGGAAAAGGACATCCTATTCAATAAATGGTACTAGGAAAACTGGCAAGACACATGTAGAAGAATAAAACTGGATCCCCATGTCTCACCTTAAAAAATAAAATCAACTCAAGATGGATCAAAGACTTAAATGTAAGACTTGAAACCAAAAAAAATTCTAGAAGATATCATCGAAAACTCTTCTGGACGTTGGCTTAGACAAAGAAATTCATGACTAAGACCCCAAAATCAAATGCAGCAAAGCAAAAATAGATGGAACCTAATTAAACTAAAAAGTTTCTGCACAGTAAAACAAATAATCAGTTGAGTAAACTGACAACCCACAGAATGGGGGAAAATATTCGCAAATTATGCATCCAACAAAGGACTAGTATCTAGAATGTATAAGGAATTCAAACAATTTAGTGAGAAAATAAATAAATAATCCCATTAAAAAATAGGCAAAGGACATGAGTAAACAATTCTCACAAGAAGATATACAAATGGCCAATAAACATATAAAAAATGCTCAACATCATTAATTATTTGGGAAATACAAATTAAAACCACAATAAGATACCACCTTACTCCTGCAAGAATGGCCGTAATTAAAAAAACAAAAAAGAATAGATGTTGGGGCAGATGTGATGAAAAGGGAACACTTTTACACTGCTGATGGGAGTGTAAACTAGTACAACCACTACAGAAAACAGTGTGGAGATTATTTAGATAATTAAAAGTAGAACTACCATTCAATCCAGCAATCCCACTACTGGGTATCTACTCAAAGGAAAAGAAGTCATTATATGAAAAAGACACACATGTTTATAGCAGAACCAATTTGCAACTGCAAAAATATGGAACTACCTAAATGCCTATCAACCAACAAGTGGATAAAGAAAATGTGGTACATATACACCAAGGAATACTACTCAGCCACAAAAATGAAAGAAATAATGGAATTCACAGCAACCTGGATGAAACTGGAGACCATTACCTTAAGTGAAGTAACTCAGGAATGGAAAACTAAATATTGTATGTTTTCACTTGTAAATGGGAGATAAGCTATGAGGATGTAAAGGTACAAGATATAATGGACTTTGGCGACATGGGAGGGTTGGGAGGAGGGGTGAGGCATAAAAGACTACGAGTTGCATACAGTGTACACTGCTTGGGTGATGGGTGCACCAAAATCTCAGAAACCACTGCTAAAGAACTTATCCGTGTAATCAAAACCCACCTGTTCCCCAAAAACTACTAAAATAAAATATAAGATAAAATGTAGATACAATAAAATGCACCCATGTTAAGTGTACATTTTGGTGAATTTTGACAACTGTATGCATATATTTAATTACCACTATAATTAATTTGTAGAACATTTCCATGAACCCCAAAATTGTCCTTGTACACCTTCAAATTAATTCAGTCTTTCTTTCTGGGCACCTGTATTGGCAAATACTGATCTAATTGCAGTCTGTCTGCATTTTCTATAATTTCATACAAATATAATCAAATAATAATACATTTTCATATCTGCCTTATTTAACTCAGCATGATGTTTTAAAATGCAACCATGTGGTTTAATGTATCAGTGGTTTGTTTGTAACTGCTGAGCAGTATTCCATTATATGGGTGTATAGCATTTTGCTTATCTGTTTACCTGCTGATGGACATTTGGGTTGGGAGCTTAAATAAAATTATGAACATTTGAGAACAAAAAGAATCCACCAGAGAGTGAGATACAAAAAGACCTAAATGAACTACATTTCACAAATGAATGCGCTTCAGAGGAAAGACCCATGGCTGTTCTTATCTCTAGCAGGACAAGAGAAGGACAGGGAATCAGCCAAGGATGGCGGTAAGAAAAAAACAGCCAAACTTTTCACAGCTGCATGCAGGCTGACATGATGGATTAGAATTCCAAGAAGCCCCGCCTACAAAGCAATTCTGCACTTGCCTGCCAACTTTTTCCTGTGGGTCTTTAAGTGCTCAGGAATGTGGAGAGTGGAAATTCACCTGAGGCACTCTGAGACTTCAGCTACTAGAGGCTGGGAGTGGTCAGGAGAGGTGAAGGAGACCTCTCCAAGGAATTTTAGGCCTTCAGAGTATAGGGCAACCTTTATTGGTAGGTAAGCTTAGGTCAGACAATAGGGGGAGAAAAGATTTCCTAAGGTTCAGGAAGCCAGGGGCAGACAAAGAAACAAAGAGAACTCCCTAATGGTCCAATGAGCCGGTATCTGGGCTACAAAGTAGAGAAAGAATCCCATAGTTTGAGAGCTTGTTCAAAGGGGAGCTCAGCCACTCCTATACTCATGACTGAAGAACAGTCCTCCTCTATTAAGGAAAATCATCTTTGACCAAGCTTACAGCTTCAGAGGGACACACATGGAGTGGTGAGGGAGGAAGGGATAATCCACTTAGCCAGCCAGATCAGACAAATCAACCCTGGAGATTAATGGAGTGATAGATGTTGCAGCAAGACCCCCACACTTTGGAAAGTTGGTCACATATCTGTAAATGTGACAAATCTTGCCTGTGGTCAGATTCAAGCCCTACTAAAGGGAACTATCTGACTTCACCCTCAAAAGACTTGAAGGTAGTAAAAAACGAAATCAAATGAAGCTACAAAAAAACCCAGACTCAGCCTAATCACAGACTGACTCAGCATCCACCTCCATCAGCCTAAAAGAGAAAGGGTCTTTTCTGGAGGTAAGTGTTAATTATTTCAGAATTTACTTTTCTTTCACACACTGTATGGTACATAATCCAAAAATAAAAGACATACAAAGAAGCAAGAAAACCATAGTCATGGGTTAGAGTAAAAGCAGATGCAGAGATGACCCAGATGGACAATTATTTGTTAGGTAATTGATGAAGATTATTTCATCACCAGCAGCATTTCTTTCACAGGGATACATTTAAGGAACAGGTAAATAATTAACTAATTATGAATAATTAATCCTAGTACTCAATGAAAGGTGCAGAGTTTAAATTTATTTACTTGTTATAAAATCATACTTGAGTATTTACTCCTTTCCAGGCACTTGCTAAGATACTGGCACTTCAAAATAAAGCATAGCTTATCTCTTCATAGAACTCACAGTCTACTTGGAAAGACAGACCTGTAACTATAAATTGACTGAATAAATGCTATCATAGAAGTATAAAAAGAATGTTATGAGAAGCATAGAAGATGAAGTAGTCATTAACTCAACTTGGAAGAGTCACGGAACACCGTAAAGACAAGTCAGTTTTGAAGAATGAGTGGGATTTCACAGATGGAGATGAAAAAAAGGGGTATAGAAGTGAAAGGATACACAAGGATATGAAAGAATGACAGTATGTGATAGTTTCTGGATCCTACCAAGAGTCCAGTGGTTTTAGACAGCATAAGGCTGAGGAAATACACTGAGAGAAAGAAAGGAGTGAAGACTGGACAAGGCTATTGGAGCCAGAATGAAAAGACCTTCAATACCACATTAAAGCTCATGGAAAGCTTTCAAGTAAGAAAATAATAAAATCAGATTTGCATTTTAGACACATCTTTCTAGAACTTATAACACTGCATTATAATTGTTTATAAATTGGCCTCTTCCACCGGACTACAGGCACTTGAAGGGTAAGAAAACACAGCAATTGGTCAAAGAAAAAGGAAGTAGAAATTAAAAAGAGAAGTAAGACTTGAGAGATGAGATTAAGAAAATTCTTTTTTTTCCCTGCAGTTGCAATTGTTATCACTAAAATTATTCACCAGTACTGTTCTTACATTTGTATGTAATGTGGTTTATTAATACGGTAAGGCTGGTTCAATTTATTTCCACATAAGGACATAAGTAAAAGTTTAATTTTATAATTCTAAAGTAGACACTGTTTTAAAAGACAGAACGCATAATTTCCTGAAAACTTAGATGTTAAATCATAAAAAGAAGTGTATCACAGGAGAGAGCAACACACCAAAAGACAAAGGGCTAAAGGAGCAAATTAGCTGAGTCTGTCCCTTTTAAAATGCTCTCTTCGGAGACCCCGCCATAGAATTCCACTTGCACTTCATCGATCGTTGCTAGGTTATGTGACCATTGCTAGCTACAAGGGCTCTAGGAAGGTGAGTCTATTTAGCTGGGCTCATTGCTACCCTGACCAAAATTCTGTTCAAGAAAGAAGAGAAAAATGGAGGAGTGTTTGTCACAGGAAGTAACTTATAATCTTGTCCAAGTTTTATGTTAGATTGTGATCCAACTACTAAGAGACACATGCTACTGAACACTCTTCTCTTTGGTAAGCAGTTCACTTATGTTATTTATGTAGGCTTAGACACATGTCTGCTACTTGAAAGGATGTTCCCAGCATCATATAATTGAAAAATAAATTTTAAACACAGAGAGCAATTATGGAAGTTTACCTAAATTCATTACACACAGAAAGGCTTTTAGGAGTCACTACAAATAGTTTGCATTTTATCTATTACATATATCAATACCAGTGAAAGTATGGAGACTTGTTACAACTCCAAGTAGCAGAAGTACTAACACCTGCACATATTCAATATTCTAGATGCTTACCAGGAATAGTAGGATAAGCCTGTTGCTATTTTCCTTCCTGCCCAAATATTTTCCAAATATTAAGCTATTTTTGTTATTGCAAAGAGGTAACAAAATTCACAGAACTAAGCATTTAACAATTGGCTACCATATTTATGACAGATGGCTACATGTACAATTACTAACAGTCTTCCTACTGTTTGAATATAAAAACCAAAAATACTACATAAATTACATGCTCAGTTGCCTTAGTTCTCATTTAACTTAAGGGAACGAGAATTAATTTGATCTAACTATTTTAAATATTTGCCAACAGGATGAATTCAATGACGTATGGAAGGATAATACTGAATTCACTGTCTTCTACTGCTTGCCACTAAACAATATATCAGCTTGCTTTTCTACTGAAATTGCATAAAACAGATAGGACAGCTAATTTAAACAGTTGTTTGCACATTCAATATTTATAACCCAAATCTTGCATCACTGACTGCAAGCAGTGAGTTAGAAGGTTTAGTTCAGCTGCTGCCTAGAGTGATGGATGGCCTTGAAGAATTTCTTGTTCACTGACCAGATCAATCACATAACAAAATGGGAAAAAAAGATCAACCTTAAACTAGATTTCCAACATTTCCATCTGTATGCAAAACTGTTACAGGAAGAAATGTATCATAAAACATAATGTGAAGCTACTTAAAAATAATAAAAATCCACCAGAGATGATGTAGAATGCAAATAAAAAAGATAAGGTGACTGGATAATATTCTACTTTTTAACTAAATATTAATGGAAACTTTATGATATCTACAATCCATATAGTATTGTCAATTCATAGGGATATCAAGCTCAGACTCACAAGTAAAAAGAGGGTAACTGTTGAAAGGTCTAAATTATTTTTGACAGTACTTGCAGTTAAATTTTATTTAATCAAACTAAAAGGTAGTGTTGTGGCAATTATAATATGCTGCTGCCTTTAATTATCTCAATGGCTGTCAAAAAAAATGAGCCTGTTAAGGAGTTAACAGACATCTCATGTTTCAAATGAGAGTAATTTATTTATTAATGGCTAACCCTCAATTATCTGCATTAATTGTGGAAGGCAGTAGTACTACATATGGTAATAGTACTACATAATGGTGGAAGGCAGTAGTACTACCTATGGACCATGGCTGTGTAAGGCCCTCCTTAGTAGTACGCTTGACTGGTTTGTGAGGCTCCATGGTGAGCATCTCCACCCAGCTCCACATTCAGTGATGTCAGATTGGTAGCTTGAAAGCAGCCATGGTGGGAGTATTTACACCACAGAAACTATCAAGTACTAAGTAAGCATCAGGACCTCAATACTCCATCACCACCCCAGAGCCAAGTGTTAAACATTTACCAGTACAGGACAGTGCGAGCTCATTTCTGAGGTTAGGATGTGGGTGGAGTAGTGAGGATGAAGGGACTAAGGGTTGAAGAGCCTAAGGTTGAGTTCTTGCTGAACAGGTGTGGGACAGGGCAGGCTCAGACACTGAATAATCCTGCAGGTGCCTTGGGTGTCTAAAGATGTCTGCAGCCATGATGATAGAAATAGCATTTACCATTTCCTATGGCCCTCAGGCACCCACTTTCACTTGTTGAGTAAGTTTACTCCCACAAGAGTAGAAGTGTAGCTGAAGAGTGATAAGAAATGAGAAGGAAAGGAAGAAGGAAAAGAAAAATTTGGAACAAGAGGAATAAAAGTAAAAGGCAAAGGGCAAGAATAAAGATAGATGGAAGGGAAGCGAGGACAAAGAGAAGAAAAGTAAGGGAGAGAGGGAAAAGGGTGAGGGAGAAAAGGAAGAGAAAGAAGAAACGGAATGGCAGAAAAAGGGAGAAAGAAAAAGGAAGAGGAAAAGAAGGAAAGAGGAAGGAGGAGGGTTGGAGGGTGGAGGAGGAAGAAGGGCTACAGGCCCCTAGAAACAGCAGATCTAATTCTCTAGTTTATTCACATTTACCTCACTTTAGGAATTAGTTGTGTTCCTGAATGTCTTTCATAAAAGTACATATACAGTCTTAGAACGAGGCCTCACAGACATCCAGACTTCTTTCCATAAGATGGCAAATTTCTAAAAAATGCCAGACACATGGTGGTCTGTTCTCAAGGCTAAACCAAGGAGATGGAGGCTTTAGTTCTGGGGACAACAACCTTTCTGCTGTTGAAGTCTGTTTTACTCTTTAGAAGCCCGAGGTTGGGACTCTCTTTTGAAGCAATGGGCAGGGAACATATGACCATGTTTCCATATCCAAGCAGTACCAATGGATCCCCAAGCTGGGACAAAATGCTGAGAAGAAGCCAGATCCTGGGTTCTGGCTACCTTGTGGGTTTTTGGGAATTCCCTACATGAGTGGTTCTTAAACTTCAAGTGTATCAGGATCACCTGAATGACCTGTTAAAAATATGGATTGCTGAGAGATAGCTGAGATACGGAATCAACTTAAGTGTCCATCAATGAATGAATGAACAAAGAAAATGTGGTGTATATATACACAATGGAATACTATCCAGCCATAAAAAGGATGAAATCCTGTCATTGGCAGCAACATGAATGAGGCTGGAGGACATTATGTTAAGTGAACTAAGTCAGACATTATGTTAAGTGAACTAAGTCAGACATTATGTTAAGTGAACTAAGTGACAACAGAAAGATGCTGTCGCTCATATGTGAGGACCAACAAGAAATCTACGCTCATGGAAACAGAGAGTAGAATTTTAGGTATGAGAAGATGGGAAGAGTATGGGAAGCAGTTGGTTAACAGATACAAAACTGCAGCTAGATAGAAGAAATGAGTTTTGGTGTTTTGTAGCACTGTAAGGTGAAGACAATTAACTGTAATTTACTGTATATTTTCAAAAAGCTAGAAGAAAGGATTGTGAATGTTTATTATACAAAGAAATAATAAATGAGGTAATGGATGTTAATTACTCTAATCATTACACATTGTATATATACACTGAAATACATGTATATGGAATCCATATCCCACAGGTATGTACAATTGTTACTTGTTAACTAAAAATGTTTTAAAAACAGTTTTTTAACCCACAGATTGCTGGGTCATCTCCAGTTTCTCTCTCAGTAGGTCTGGGATGGGGCCTGAGAATTTGCAGTTCTAACAAGTTCCAAGCTTGCCAATGCCGCTCATGCAGGAACTACACTTTAAGAACTACTGCCTTAGTAAAACAGTAACAACAGAAAACATCCTGGAAGTGCTTATAATCCAATCCTTAAGATCTTATTAGTTAGCATCTTAGCAAGAATTCAAATGAGAGAAACACAGGCTAATGATGAAGAGACGGGTCCTGAAAGGGAAGAAGAAAGGCATCACAAACCAATTTTTCCTATTTACAATTATGCCCTCAGCTGGCTGTGGCATCCACAGATGTTTCTCTAGTGGCCAACTCTGGAGTCTCTTCCTGACCAACCCTCTGAAATCTTCTCTTTACCCACAGGGCTAGGTCTTCTAAAACCATTTTTACACTAATGAGCACAACTGAACTGAATAGCGGTAAATGCCTGACACAAACTAACACAATCATATTCTCCCTCTAGGAATTTTGAAATTGCCTGGTGGACTGGACATGGAGCAAAACACAGAAAAAGCTGAGATGAAAGATGGAGAGTGCTTAAGGCTTTCTAGTACTGGCTTCCACGCCCAGCTGCATCACTGTCCGTGAGCTTCCTGTGACATCCCAACAAACTTGCGCTTGAAGCTCCCACTGTGCTTTAATTCACTCAAGTTGGTGTGGTGAACAGAAATGAGTCCAAATGACACTAGTCCCATCACACAACTTTAGCAACTTTACTACTAAAAATTAACTCAAGTGCCTTTTGGCAAATGGAATATACACTGCTGATTCTGATATTACAATCTTTAGTGACCTATGACATGGTTCCATCACCAAGCTGAGGAGAACAAACAAAAAACCCTACATCCATTTTTTGGTTGTTGTTGGATACCGGAAAAGTCTCATACATCCTCCTTATAATTTTTTAAATTCCAGGTTAAACAGCGATTAGCATTTACTTATGAGAGTATCAGTTAGGACTCTTTTATGTCAAAAGTTAATAGAAAATCCAGCTTGAGCTAATTCACCTAGATGGAATGCTCACATTTTTGGAAACCACAGAGGTAGAGCGGGCTTCAGGACTGATTGATTCGGCTGCTCAAAGCTGTCATCAATGACCCAATTTCTCTGTTTCTCTCTTTCTGCCATCCGGTATCAGTTCTGTCCTCATGGTCACAGGATGGGTGCCAGCTACAAACAGAGTGCAGCCCAGTCCAGCATCCCAAACAAGAGTCATAAAAGTCACTCAATTGGCCCAGCATAGGTCAGATTCCCATTCCTAAAAGAATAATGTGGCTAAATAAATGAAATGCACTAATTGACCTATCAATCAAAGCTCACTCCAGGGGCTAGACTGTGATCCATTTTACTAGACACACATAGGCTGCACTGGCCAGGGGAGATACCCAAACAAAGATCATATAATTTTTGGAAGAGAAAAATGTGGCAAAGTATGCTAGTTAGACAACTAATAAATGTCCACCATACTTGGTTCTTCCATGTGTTACTAGAAAATAACTTAAAAATTCACTTTATTTTGTAACCATTACAGTAATAATTAGTTCAGGCAAGAATCATCATGCTAACCTGGTGAATGAGAGCTTAATGAGGAAGAAGATATTTATATAGTCTCAAATTATAGCCCCACAAATGACTCAACTAATATTAAAGTAAAAACACAGTAACTTTACTGTGAGAAAACCTGGTAGAGACCACCTTAACCAAGTGGTTGAAGTTAACATCAGCTGTAAACATCATAAGCCTCCTGATAAACTGCACTGAGAAGGACACAACATCACTTTATAGTATATTTTGCCAAAGATGCATAACATGAATCTAATCATAAGAAAACATCAGACAAACTCAATTAAGGGGCATTCTGCAGAATAACTGACCTGTACTTTTCAGCAGTGTCATTGATGTGAAAGACACAGAAACGCTGAGGAACCATTACAAATTAAGGGAGACAAGTGAAAACTAAAGGTACTGTGTAATTCTGGATCAAAAACATAATTGCTATGAAGGACAGTATGTCTATACCATAGATAGTAGTAGTACTGCATCAATGTTAAATGGTTTTGAAAATTGTACTGTGGTCATGTAGTGAATGTCTTTGTCCTTAGTAAATATATACTGAAGTGTTTAATAAAGGAGTACAAAGTGTGCAACATACTCTCAAATAGCTTGAGGAAAAAAATGTGTATACACACATACACACACAGGATCACACACAAACAAAAAAACTGTAAAGGCAAATGTGGCAAAATGTTAATAATCGGTGAATATGAGTGAAAGGTATATGGTAGTTCTTTGTACTATTTTTGTAACTTTAAGTTTGAAATTATTTCAAAATAAAGTTTTTAAAAAAAATTTTAGATTGCATGACCCTATAACTTGTCTCAAACCATAAGTGTTATTATTTTACACTGTATGCCACTTAAGTTTTGTAACAGCAAAAAAGCTGAAAACAAATAATCAAGTTTTAACTTATTTATGTATAGAACAAGAATAATCAGAATAAATTGGTTATTCTGGTGGAGGCAGGTGTGTCTTGGCTAAGCCTGGTTGTTTCCTTTTCTCCTGGGCATATAACCAGACTACATTTCCTAGCCCGCAATGCTTTACAGGTGACGCATGAGTTCTGGCCAGGGGAACCTGACCCCAAACATCCTCCCAAGTGATTCTGCAGGCTCTCTCTTCCCTTGTTTGCTGACAAACAAGGGATATGGAAGATCCAGCAGAAGACTATGCAGTCCTAGATTAGAATATGAAAGCATTCAGGCTCTCTCTTCCCTTGTCTGCTGATAAACAAGGGATATGGAAGATCCAGCAGAAGACTATGCAGTCCTAGATTAGAATATGAAAGCAGCCTAGGTCTCCCTAAATGACACTGCAGGACAGAGCTCCTATTGTTGGCCTGCAATGAATTGTGATATGAACAAGAAATGAAGCTTTACTGTGTTAAGTGATCCACTGGGATTTGGGGATTATCTGTTAGAGCAGTTAGCCCACCTGAATGATAAAGCTACCTAATTTATAAAACAGATTAGCAGAATGGTGACACTTTCAAAGTGTACTGAGGATGTCATGTATTTGCTTTTAGTGTATACTTTAAGATAGCAGTTTTCAAAATGTGGTTAAGAGATTCTTAATTCTCAAAGAGTAGTCTGGGGATAGCTAAGGGTCTGCAAGACCCCTTCAGGAACTCAGTGAAGTCAAAACCATTTTCATAACAATACTAACATGTTATTTGTTTTTCACTCTCATTCTCTTACAGCATAGAGTGGCGTTTTTCAAAAGGTGACATGATGTATTATATCACAACAGACTGAATTAGAGGCAGACAGGAAAATCTACCTGTGTTCTATAACATTTAGCCAGAGATTAAAAAGATTTGCAAAAATGTAAAATAATTTCACTCTTCACTAAATTATTTTTGTAAGTATAATTTTGGAAAATATAGATATTTTATGTATAGGTTTTTATAGGTATTTATGCTAACATGTCATGGATTTATTATTATTTCTAAATAATAAATATATTTTAAATCACTCAGTGTTAATTTCCAACATGGTAAATATTGAGCTACAACCCACATAAAGAAAAGTCCTTTTGGGATCTCAATATTTTTTAAGAGTGCAGAGGGATCCTGATCCCAAAGAGTTTGAGAATTTTTTTGTTTTACAATAAAGTATATCTGATAGTCATAACATTTTAAATAAAATAAACCCACATTACCAATGCATAAGAGACAAGGATAGGAGAGTCCTCATTTGACTCTTGTTTTCTCAAGAGCCACAGGATCTAGAACACAATAGGTGCTCATATATATTTGTTAAATTAATAAATTGTGTAATAATGATAATATCCACTTTTAAGAGTGCTGTGATAATTGCATGAAGTGTGTGTGTGTGTGTGTGTGTTTATAGTAAATTATCACTGTTCACGATTATTTGCTATCTCCCTTTTACATAGGAGACTGAATACATCCCTGCCCTGTTGATTCTAGGCTTGGCCATGTTAACTGGGCTGGCCAATGAATGTAAGTAGAAGTAACATGTGCCACACAAATATGAGGAGAAGCTTTAAATTCAATTGTGTGGTTCTGCTCAGACTCTTCCTCTTCTGCTCTCGCCTTATGCACAGTATGTCCCAGATAGGGGCTGTTTGTTCTATCTGGGTTCTGGAATGAGAAGACACAGACCAGATACATACTCACCCTATAGATAAAGCAGAGCTGCATCCTACCTGTAGCTCTTAGGTAACGTGAGACAGCTATGTATGAAATTTTGTAAACCATCTTAGCAAACCTGGCAAATACAGCTTTATATTTGTGACCCCAAACATCTTCCCATGTGTTCCTCCAGGCTCTCTTTTCTTTTGCTTGCTGACCAGATATACAGGATCCAGTAGAGGACTCTAAGGCCCTAGATGGAAGATAGAAGCAGTCCAGGTTCCTTGGCCTAATGTATTATAGATGTTCAATAAATCCAACCATTCTAATCAGTGTTATTATTTAGCTAGAGAAACACTAAAGAACTATAGCTTAGTGCTTAAATGACTGCATAGTGCATCTAAATTAAGACAATTTAGACAGTACCATTAAGATAACCTTAGGATTCCAGGTAAATAAAGTACATGACCCACGACAAGACTGGCATCAAAGTATAATAGATCTGACTATAATGAAAAATTTCAGTAACCAGTTACCCATGAATGCCACTAGAGGGGCTCAGGAATATCTGTAGAAGTCACTGGCAGGTGACTGAGAGAAAAATAAATTCTAAAGTGACTGTCAAGTGTCTATAATTAAAGAGCAGTGGAGTGGGTGTATCAGTCCATCTGCCCACCCTGCCTACACTGCCTTCTTATGGAATCTCTTCCAGCTTAAAACTTCTAAAATTGAAACCAGCTTTAGAGCACTTAGCTTAAAAGTACTCTAAGGACCAGTCCCGATTCTTATTTCAAATCTCTGAACCAGCAGATACACAGACTGAACCTGGTCACACAATGATGGGATAGAGTGATGTACTGGTAGCCATTATTGTCCACATACACAATGACAAGAAATCAGAAAAAGCTGATCTGCAGAATGAAACAGAAGAACTGAGCAGCAGACTTACAAACAAAATGAGAGATGAAAGTAGCTGCGAGAAAGAGAGAGACAAAGAGAGAGAGAGACCTGTTGACAACTCTCACCTCCCACGAGGTCTGTACCAATTTTTGCGGTTGGGTTCCTTAAGATCTCTCCATGTTCTTCCAGTACATATCTTTTTACTTGAAATAATGTAAATAGATATCTGACCCTCACAATCAAATGGTCATTAAAATAAGTTGCTTTGTTTTTTGCCTTGCTAATCCTGACCCAAGCAAAGAATCTGACTTATTTCTGTTGATTTTTGAAGCGGAGGAATGAGAGAGAAGTAGAAACCTGGGGTATCATAACAGAATTGACCTTCCGCATTTGAGAGTTCAAAGTACTTGCAGAAATAAATTCATTTTTTAAAAGTGTCATAAACCATGATTATGAAATCATAATACATGTTCACCTTTTTGCAACTCAAGCACTAAAAGGCAGGAAAGATATCAAGAAAAGAGGCTAGAGAGTCAAAAGTCCAGAGCTTTAGTCCTGGTTTTGCCACTAAGAAACTGCAGCCTGAGAGATGTCACATCCCTTTTCTGGGCTTCAGGATTTTTCCTAAAAAAAAACCAGGGAATTAGATAAGATTTGTAGATGCTCCATAATAGAGAATTGAGCTGCTAAAGCTTTTTAAAAGTTTATGCTAACACGTCAGTTTCTAAACACAGTGAATTCATATATTTATTTCAAATCATTCTTTGTAGCATATCAATAATCACATATGGTTTTAAATAATGCTAAGAGATAGTTTACATTCCAAGTTATAGATCAATGGCATTTAACCTCAAAAAAAGAGAATGGTAACATCTATGTACATGAAACAGAAAGGTTGTTCCTACTTACTGCTAATAAATGCAACCAACCACTTACTATACTGAGAATTTCACATTACTGTCATTGTTTGAAATAGTTTATTATAATATCTTTTTAATATGAAATGACATAAAACGAAGGTCACTAATGTGTTCTAGTAAACAAGGGCACACTATTTGGTTTTAATTAAAGTTGTCTTTGGGGACCTCTATTGTAGGCTTATACTCAAACTCAGAGTTTTTATCTAAGAGTCAACTGTGGTGTTCGACAGCTTTAGTATGGCCTTGAAAATGTTTACTTAAATATACTTCTACCCACATGACCATTTTAACAAAATTCATTCATTACCTAAATTCTCCTGCCTTTACGCATTCTTTAATATAGTTACCATTCTGCCAGTAGAGCTGTGGTGGAGAGAAATGCACTTTATACATGGCAGAGCAAATTAAAAGGTTAAATTAAAGCTCAGTCACTAGTCTTTCGGGAACTAAGAATTGAGAAAAGGAAAACAGAACACTTTCTTAGTCCTGTTCACCTGCTTTCTACTCTAATTCTTGTTTTTTTGTTTGTTTGTTTTCCTGTCTTTTTCTAATCAAAGAACAACATCGACAGTGTATCAACACATTTCAGTACAATATAGTATAACAAGCACTACTGAGGACCAATCATGCACAGATAATTCTTCTAAGTGCTGTAGGGATTACACTGATGACAAGATGTAGTCCCTGCCCTCAAAGTAATCATGCACACAATTATGAGAACACCGAGGAAGCACAGACGTTACTACAACTGGAGGATATGGGAAGTATTTATGAAAGATAATGCATTTGAGTTGGACCTTAAAGAACGATTAGGGTTCAAAAAGTGGAGACATGGGATTAGGTTGGATGAAAAACTTGAGCCAAAGGCTGAGAGCTTCTAAGGTGCTCAGCAACCAAGGTGGCTATGGCAAGGAGGAGGAGTGGAATGAATTACGGAGAGAGAGGTGCCTGAGATCAGATCCAGAAGCCTAGAGTACCCAGTGACCACCAACTTTGTGGGGCAACTGGATAAAGAAGCTTGGGCTGCAGGAAATCCTGCTTTTTTTCCCACAGACCCAGGCTAAGATCAAAATCTAAAACTTAAAGTTCAAATACTGATCATTTAAAAAGTAAAAACAAACGTTAGAGTAGCTTAAAACATGGAATTTAAATGTGGTTGAAAATTGCAATATCAGCTTTATTTGACTATGTATTATTACCCAATTTTAAAAAGAAGGTTGAACCATATCAGTGGATTTCAACCTTATGAGGGAGCAATGGCATCCTGTTTACATAAAACATATAAACATTTTCATCCCTAAATGCACATAAGATTAAAAAAAGGGAGGATGAATTGTTTTGTTTGAAGTAACAGAGGGGATTCAGAAGTGTCTAAAAAGCAATGGATTGGATGATTTTTAATTATCTAACTCCAGCTAGCTCCAAAACTCCTTTTCTATGAGTGGAAATTCTAAATGTGAGTATTACTACCTTACCAATTTTAGGCCACCCATATCTTCATTCTGTCTCCCAAAAGAAGTATACCACAGAACAAACTGAAGCCAAAATAAGGGAAGTCTAATAATGCAAAGAATTAGAAAACTACTAAAAGAAGGAAATTAACATTTACTGATCATGTACTACCATGATAGGTACTATACTATAACCAGTCTAAAGTCCAATGAACTCTACTGATGTCTATTATAATATCTGGGCAATGTCTTTTACAAATGGGCCTTAGAAATGGGAAGTTCAATAGCAGCTTCATTGGGATCTAAGTGCTCTGGCCCCTCAAGATCTCATGGTCTATTTGGAGGTGGAGAGTTGGTTGCTGAGATGTCTAGATAATAAGACCATTATGTAATAAATGCCATAACAGACATGTATAAGTGCTATTATAAGATATTTGTAATTTACTACATGTATGCCATTCTATCAGTCATTTCTATGAATCCAAAGAATCTGAGATATTTTTACATCCAAATCAGAAACTTCACAATTTATGAGGAAAAAAAAATACAGAAATCAGGAACCTTAGAGATACCAGTCCTTCCCAAAGGGGGATTCTTCTTGTATTTACAACTAGCCAACTTATTAAAGCCAAATGACTTCATAAGATGCCATGATATACTTGAATTGCTAACAATAAATTTAATTAACTACCAGAATAAAAATGAAATACAGTGAAAGGGAAGAAGAACTAAACCAGGGAGACATTTCTCTTGACCAAAGGAAAAAAAGTGAGCTACATATCATGGCATCGAAGAAACATATCTACCTGGCATTGCCATATCAAAAAAGGGAGTGCATTTGGAGGATCTGTGATTTGCTATGAATTGTCTTCAATCATCACTGTTAGTGAAGGCAAACAGGGGCAGTGGAAAATGGGAAAGCCCCATTTATTATGCATTAAGTCACTGGAAGTCTACCGTTTATCTATTTTTCCTAGGTCCTGCTTCTTCACAGTTGAACATTTCTATCTATGGTTCTACACTTGGTCTGGTCACCTGTAACTCCCTTCATACCAGGACTCTGATGCCAGGACTTCTTGCAGTTGTCTTTTAAATAAATAACTAGCATCCATACCAAAACAATAGCAATCACTTTTTTCTTCATGTTTATGCCAACCATTTCTTTCCAAATAGAGAACTTGCATAAGTCAATAGTCAAGCAGGCTGCCAAGAAAAAGCTGCTTTTCCATCTGTCTTTAGGGACAAGTAGCATGAAAATTTCACAAGGAAAGCAGACATGCCCAGTTTGTCTCAAAATGTTTCAGAAGAACAATTTAAAAATTAAATAGCAATGTACTCTTATCTATATTGAAAGAATACAAAAATTATAAATTAAAATATACTGTGCACTTAGAATTTGGCATTATTGAATTTAACCCTCTTAACTACCCAAAAAACACATATAAATATCACCCCCATTGTACAGATGAGGCTTTGACATACAAAGATGTTCAGGAATTTACCCCAGGTCACCATGCTAATAAGTGGTAGAGCCAGTAACTCCCAAGTCTATAATCTGACCCATCACAGGACCCTGACTTGTGCCCTGAAAATTGATATGACAAACATTTAACTGCACAGTGGCTTAACAAATGTATGGCCTTTTATTATTTTGTTTTACATAGTAAAAACACTTCCAAATATTTGTATATGTGCATTTTTTCTTTTCTTTTCTTTTAGCTTTGAACATACATCTAGTTTGTTTAAAGAGTATTGTAAAAATAATTTAGAAAAGCAAAATGAACCAAACTAAGAAACAGGAAAAAAAAACTTTTCATAAACATATGTTTAATAGATAAAGGATATGCATCTGATTTATATACTTACCACATATGTTATCAAAAACTTCCACATAAAACCTATTTTAAGGCATGCAAATTTAATATATTAAGAAAGTCAGAATGCAAAGTATCTTAAAGTGCTCTCTTTACTAATGCATGTAACAAAATATACTGATTATGCAAGTACATTTAATTTGACATAATTAAAATAATGAGATTTAAATACTGATGATTTTAAAAAGAAAAAATAGAAATTGAAATTAGCCATGAGATGTGTTCAAAATATTAATGAAATGTTATTGCCACTTTAGTGTACAATACTTCCAGTTTAAAAAAGAGCTACTACTGGCCATTGTTGTCTAGTTCTCAATGCATAGTTTAGAGATGTATTCCCTTGGTGACATAAAATATTTCACTGGATAACATAATAATTCTTTGCATTTGGTTAATATCTCTTTTACAAATAACTTAAAATGCTACAAAGCAATCACTATTTTCTTTAAAGGAAGGCACTGAATGACCAAAAAGATAAGAAAGCAAATTTTCCACAGAAAGAGTTGTGCGTAGTTAAATGGATACAATCTCAAAAGCTCTCACTAATGTCATTGTGACCTAAAGATATCAAATTTAGGTATTCTCTCAACTCCAGTGGCTTTAAAGAGGCTGAAGAAGACCAATGACATATGAAAAGATCAGGTCTGCAGCTGTGAGGCCATATTCACTTTACTTAGTTTAAAGTTTCAAAGGAGCCTACTGTCTCCAATGTCACTGAAGAAGGAAAGGTAGGAGCAAAATTCAATAGGGTAGAAGACTCTGAAACTTCTATTAGATTTATTTTCCGACATCTTTGTCTGGCTCACTAGTAGCAGTACGGAAAAAGTAACGTAAGAGTAACTTTCATTAAATTAGCTTGAGGCTAAAGCTTTGTTTGGAAGGATGTCCAATTTTCCATATTATAGAAATGAAAAAGGAAACTTTGAGGTCTACACGGACCTAAACTCCCTAAAATTCTTAGAAAAAGACCAATGTCTTCAATTAACTCCGGCCATTAAAATAAAAGAGTTCACATTACCATTTACTGTGAGGAAATGGAAACACCAGATTAAAGTGCTGAGTCCAAAGCCACACAACTAGGAAGCACAGCAAAAGGAAAAGATAAAAACTCTGGAATGAGCATCATAAATTCTATATTGAATTCCACGTTAAAATCATTAAACTCCATTCAGATACAATTTCAAATTCAGGATACTGCCATGCAAGGATCACAAAGGATCAGTTAAAATTTCTAAGGACAAGGTACACTTTTAGGGTTTTTTTTTCTTTTTTAAAGAATTTAACTTTTGCTTTCAACCTTTATCAGATTCCAAATGCAAGTAATACTTCAAACAGCTAAGGGGTCAACACGTGAAAGCTTGTACACAGCAATAATATTCTCCACGACCCAAGGGCTAAGAATTCTAACCTCTCCAAACAGCACATGATGCACACCACAGGGTCTCAGGGTTTTCAACCCATTTATTGAAAAAGCACTTACTGAACTGCATGAAAATGAGAAAAATAACATCAATTCACTAGAGGCACAACAGCACAAAATGTCTCTCAAAATTCATTGAGATAATGACAAAATCAGGATAGAAAAAGGAATTAATGCAGCTCAACAATATTCAGAAAATGAATACAATTCCTGTCAAAAATGTAATATCCCCAAATCATTTAGTGTGATTGGCAGCATCAAATAGAGGAAAATGAATTTCTATTTAAAGATGTGGTTGGTTGTTTTCTAAGAGCTCAGGTTCATAGTGTTCCTCCTGTGCACCAGATGTCTGCCCCCAGGCTCTGAAACACCTAGCAAACCACACAGGGAAGCCACGGGCCTCCCAGTGCCTTGAAGATACAGTTTGGAAAGCACCAAAAATAAAATAAATTTTAAAACCTGTTGTTTTACCTTCAAGTGAAACTGTTAGACACAGTTACACTAAAATATTTTGGAAAAGAAAACTGCCACTAATATGAAATAAGCAAGTCAAGATGATTTTTGTAAAAAGCAAGGAAGTCTTTTGTGGGTTGACACCTCGACCCTGAAAATGAGAGAATTCCATTACTTCACTGCTCACCATACTATGTGTTAGTACAATAAACACTCCCTTTGCTCCACATGCAAAATGTAATGTGCTTAGATAATGGCTGGTCAGGTCATGAAGATCTGAAACAACCTTATCCACAGGCGTATGATCCTGAATAATATAATTTTTGATCTTAAAGAAAAAAAGAGAAATCAATAAAGAAGAGGTAAAGTTGTTTCCTAGTTTTCATTTTAAAAAGTCTAAAATGAATTCATCACCTTTGGGATGCAAAATGCAAATAAAATAAAGATTTGAGTAAAGTCCTTCCTTTAATTCGCAGGCATTTAGCTCTTATAAAGATAAAGATAGAAATATCTCAGCATGAAAGAAAGACCTTTCCTTCCTGAAACTCTACGGACAAAATTGTCGTATGAGAAGCCCCTTGAGAAGACATAAAAGGCTTAGCTCTTTCAACTTATACTAAAATTCAAATAAAACATTTACTATATATCTACTACTTACACATATATGTATAGTCAAATAGAAAAATAACAATATTTACAAGTAAGGCAGCCTGGCAAGGGGGTACAGAGCATAGGTTCTAGATTTAGACTACATGTTTGAATTTTGGCTCTAAGAGTTAGTAGCTGGCAAGTTCCTTATCCTTTCTAGGTTTCAGTTCCCTCAAATAATAAAACAGAGGTAATAATTATGCCTTCCACCCAGGCTAATTCTGAGGAGTAATTAAGCTAAAACAATTAAAGTGCTTAGAATAATGCTGATATGTCATAAGTGTTTAATGTTAGCCATTATTATTACTTTACGTTAGTTTTCTCATTTAGTGCTTATGACAGACCTGTGAGGTATTATTACTCTCACCCTATAGGGTGAGGCAGGTTAAGTAATTTGACCAAAGTCCCACAGAGATAAAGCAGAATTTGCCTACAGATCTGTCCAGTTCCCAGCCTATAATCTTACTTCCCCATAACACTTCATATGTTCCCCACAGGTCTTGCTCTTATGTCATCATAACATTCATCAATATGTATTTAAATTTCCTTTTAAATAGATCTTTCATTCACAGAGTAACCTCTGAGGACAGAGACTGGGTGCTGCTTCTCCCTTCATTCATTAGTCTACCCATCCTTCTGCCCGTATGTCCGTATTTCAGAGCCTATTATGTGTCATGCCTTGTGTTGGGTGCTGGGATATCAAGCTGAATAGAACAGCCTCCATGTCTTCATGAAACTTGAAGTCCACTCAAAAAGACAGATAATTAAATAACCATATAATAATTATAAACTGTTACAGTTGTAATGAAGGAAAAGAAAGGGGTGCTAGAAAAGGCAGAAGAGATGAACCTCATTTAGTTGGGGGAAAATCATAAAAGGGCTTTCTGAAGAAGGGACACTTAAGCTGAGATGAGGAGGCTGAAGAGGAGGAGTTAGTCAGGCAAAGAGATGGGAACAGAAACCACTGTGCACGGGACTTCACCTGGTACGTGAGGAAGGAAAGAAGCAGGCTGGCAGCCAAACTGTGAGCTTCCAGCAGAGTGAGTGCTATGAGATGAGAAGGGAGAGGTGAGACCAGAACACCCAGGAGTATTGTGAGTTGGGAGTTTATCCTCAGTTCAATGGGAACTTCAGCTGGTTTTTAGAAAGACCACTCTACTTCAGTCTGGAGACTAGAATGAAAGAGGACAAGAGAAGAAGCTGGAAGTTCACTGGGAAGCTCTAAGAATACAGCAGACAAATGTGATGGTGGTTTGGGACTAGGAGGACAGTAGCAAGTGTGGGGAGAAGTATACAAATTCGAGGTATATCAAATCCCCCATGCCTAACACAATGCCTGAAAATAAGAGGAATTCAATTACCTATCGACTGAATGAACGAGTAATTCCTCAAGCAGAACTGTTGCTGGTTCTCAAGCCCCAACTATCCCATATGCATACTCATCCAGCAGGCATGGGAGACATAGAGAGATGCTGAGGAAATGATGACTAAATTTGTAAACCAGCTGGCAAGACTTCACTTATGAAGACTTCTTGATGTATAAACGTATCTTTATGAAACAAAATGCCTCTCCCATTCTGACAATGAAAAATTTTAGAAGCCAGATACCTTTCTGTTATGTGACTTTCCAAGCTTGTTAGAGAAATGTATTATTTAAAATAGCCTAGAGCTACGCTGCCAGAAACACAGTAAAACACTGAGGGTGCTGAAAGAAAGCCCTTTCATTTAAGGGGGGGAAAAACAGTGCAGCAATGCACAGAAAGACAATCCATACTTGTTATTCCACTTTCCTTCTTGTAAAAACATGATCGCTGTCATTACTTCCTAAAACAGCACTATATTTTGATTGTCTATAAGCAACAAATTCAAATACAGAGTTAGTATATTTTCTCACAATCTGATAAATCCCCAAGGTCAGGAGAGAGAATGTCTTCCCCATGTTATTTAATAATTTTGATCTTTAATCCATAAGACATTTAGTTTGTTAAAACTATAAAACTGAAACCATTTGGAAAATCGAAATGTTTTTCCATGCAGATATGAAAACAAGGGAATCTATTTCTATAGTCAACTGAATTTAAAAACTAGTCATCATCCCCAACACCCCTCGAAATGTTTTCCTTTCCTTAAATAGGTCAAGAGCATCAGTAATAGGGTAACAAAGACGTCATCAGGTTTACTTAGATATCAACTGCTCTCTGGCTAGGACTAAGTTAAACCTAAGATACTCATTGATTTCTCAACAATTAAAGCTTCAAGTTTTTTTTTTTTTAAATTAGTTAAGACAGTATATTGCCTTGGCTAAAGTAATAAGCTCTAGAGTTTGGGGCACAAACGAAGCTTGATTTTGCATAGAAAAAGAGGGCTCATTGGCAAAAGATTCTGTTCTAAGGTTCAGCCAAGTGTCTTGTACAACTTTGATCAAAAGGCCAACTACCAGCACCCTCACTACTGCTTCTGATAGGGAGATAAGAAGAATAAGTGCGCCTATATGGGATTCTATGGGTTGTTAAGGAGCTTAAAAATAAAACATAATTTACCTTCTTCCATTTGGCAGGAACCACTTTTGCCTACACTGAAAATAAAGCTTTGTGTGATCCCCTCTACCTTTAGCATGCCTTTGGAGTCTTGAAAATGCTTTTTCTGTAGAACCAGAAAGCGATATGTGAGTGCATCAAACAATGCTTTGTTCCTGTTACTCTAAGAGCTATTTTAAAGAAACCTAGTGACCATGGCAGATGATGAAAGAAGATCTCAGTAAAAAGTCTACTGAGATTTAAGGTTGAATAAAACAAAGGCATAAATTGTTCCATCTATCTTTTATCACCCGAGAAGATTGTATATTGATAGCTAAAATTCATATGTTAACAACATATAAACAAATCATTAATATCCAAATTCATATAAACTAAATGAATAACCTCAAATTTATGTTACTCTCACTTTATTAACAAAGTTCTTCTTTCTTCTTAGTTTGCACCAAACTTACTTAGTAAAAGTAGTATAAAATCATCTTTTATGAGGTGGCTGGCAATATGGCTGAATAGGAACAGCTCCGGTCTACAGCTCCCAGCGAGATCAACCCAGAAGGCAGGTAACTTCTACATTTCCAACTGAGGTACCCGGCTCATCTCATTGAGACTGGTTGTACAAAGGGTGTAGTCCACGGAGGGTGAGCCAAAGCAGGGTAGGGTGTCGCCTCACCCGGGAAGCACAAGGGTTTGGGGAACTCCTTCCCCTAGCCAAGGGAAGCTGTGAGGGACTGTGCCATGAGAAATGAAGCATTCCAGCCCAGATTTTTTACACTTTTCTCATGGTCTTTGCAACCTGCAGACCAGATTTCCTTGGGTGCCTACACCACCAGGGCCCTAGGTTTCAGGCACAAAACTGGGCAGCCATTTGGGCAAACACCGAGATAGCTGCAGAGTTTTTTTCATACCCCAGTGGCACCTGGAACGCCAGTGAGACACAACCATTCACTCCCCGGGAAAGGGGACTGAAGCCAGGGAGCCAAGTGGTCTGGCTCAGCGGATCCCACCCCCATAGAGCCCAGCAAGCTAAGATCCACTGGCTCGAAATTCTCGCTGCCAGCACAGCAGTCTAAAGTCAATCTGGGACACTCGAGCTTGGTGGGAGAAGGGGTGTCCACCATTAGTGAGGCTTGAGTAGGTGGTTTCCCCTCACAGTGAAAACAAAGCCACCTGGAAATTCGAACTGGGCAGAGACCACTGCCGCTGGGCAAAGCTTCTGAAGCCGGACTGCCTCTCTAGATTCCTCCTCTCCAGGCAGGGCATCTCCAAAAGAAAGGCAGCAGCCCCAGTCAGGCACTTACAGATAAAACTCCCATCCTCCTGGGATGGAGCACCTGGGGGAAGGGACGGCTGTGGGCACAGCTTCAGCAGACTTAAACGTTCCTACCTGCTGGCTCTGATGAGAGCAGTGGCTCTCCCAGCACTGCGCTCGAGCTCTGCTAAGGGACAGACTGCCTCCTCAAGTGGGTCCCTGACCCCTGTACCTCCTGACTAGGAGACACCTCCCAGCAGGGGTCAACAGATGCTCATACAGGAGAGCTCCAGCTGGCATCTGGCAAGTGCCCCTCTGGGATGAAGCTCCCAGAGGAAGGAACAGGCAGCAATCTTTGCTGTTCTGCAGCCTCCACTGGTGATACCCAGGCAAACAGGGTCTGAAGTGGACCACCAGCAAACTCCAGCAGACATGCAGCAGAGGGGTCTGACTGTTAGAATAAAAACTAACAAACAGAAAGGAATAGCATCAACATCAACAAAAAGGATGTCCACACAAAAACCCCATCTGAAGGTCACCAACAAGCGCAAAAGGCTGAAAATTCCAAAAACCAGAATGCCTCTTCTCCTCCAAAGGATCACAACTCCTTGCCAGCAAGGGAATAAAACTGGATGGAGAAAGAGTTTGATGAATTGACAGAAGTAGGCTTGAGAAGGTGGGTAATAACAAATTCCTTCGAGCTAAAGGAGCATGTTTCTAACCCAATGCAAGGAAGCTAAGAACCTTGAAAAAAGGTTAGAGGAATTGCTATCTAGAATAACCCATTTAGAGAAGAACATAAATGACCTGACGGAACTGAAAAACACAGCACAAGAACTTCGTGAACTGTATACAACTATTAAGAGCCAAATCGTTCAAGCAAAAGAAAGGATATCAGAGATTGAAGATCAACTTAAGGAAATAAAGTATGAAGACAAGATTAGAGAAAAAAGAATGAAAACGAATGAAAAGAGCCTCCAAAAACATGAGACTATGTGAAAAGCCCAAACCTATGTTTGATTGGTGTACCTGAAAGTGATGGGGAGAATGGAATCAAGTTGGAAAACACTCTTCAGGATATTATCCAGGAGAACTTCCCCAACCTAGCAAGACAGGCCAACATTCAAATTCAGGAAATACAGAGAACGCCACAAAGATACTCCTCCAGAAGAGCAATCCCAAGACACATAATTGTCAGATTCTCCAAGGCTGAAATGAAGGAAAAAATGTTAAGGGCAGCCAGAGAGAAAGGTTAGATTACCCACAAAGGGAAGCCCATCAGACTAACAATGGATCTCTCTGCAGAAACTCTACAAGCCAGAAGAGAATGGGGGCCAATATTTAACATTCTTAAGACTTTTCAACCCAGAATTTCATATCCAGTCAAACTAAGCTTCATAAGCAAAGGGGAAATAAAATTCTCTACAGACAAGCAAATGCTGAGAGATGTTGCCACCACAAGGCCTGCCTTACAAGAGCTCCTTGAGGAAACATTAAATATGGAAAGGAAAAACTGGAACCAGCCACTGCAAAAACGTACCAAATTATAAAGATCATTGACACTATGAAGAAATTGCATCACCTAACGAGCAAAATAACCAGCTAGCATTATAATGACAGGATCAAATTCACACATAACAATATTAACCTTAACTGTAAACAAGCTAAATGCCCCCAATTAAGACACAGACTGGCAAATTGGATAAAGAGTCAAGAACCATCAGTGTGCTGTATTCAGCAGACCCATCTAACATGTAAAGACACACATAGGCTCAAAATAAAGGGATGGAGGAATATTTACCAAGCAAATGGAAAGAAAAAAAAGCAGGGGTTGCAATCCTAGTCTCTGATAAAACAGACTTTAAACCATCAAAGATCAAAAAAGACAAAGAAGGACATTACATAATGGTGAAGGGATCAACGCAACAAGAAGAGCTAACTATCCTAAATATATATGCACCTAATACAGGAGCACCCAGATTCATAAAGCAAGTTCTTAGAGACCAACAAAGAGACTTAGACTCCACACAATAATAGTGGGAGACTTTAACACCCTACTGTCAATATTAGACAGATCAATGAGACAGAAAATTAACAAGGATATTTAGGACTTGAACTCAACTCTGGTCCAAGCAGACCTAATAGACATCTACAGAACTCTCCACTCCAAATCAACAGAATATACATTCTTCTCAGCACCACATTGCACTTATTCTAAAATTGACCACATAATAGGAAGTAAAACATTCCTCAGCAAATGCAAAAGAATGGAAATCATAACACAGTCTCTCAGACCACAGTGCAATCAAATTAGAATTCAGGATTAAGAAACTCACTCAAAACCACACAACTACATGGAAACTGAACAACCTGCTCTTGAATGACTACTGGATAAATAACAAAATCAAGACAGAAATAAATAAGCTCTTTGAAACCAATGAGAACAAAGACACAACACACCAGAATCTCTGAAACACAGCTAAAGCAGTGTTTAGAATTAAATTTACAGCACTCAATGCCCACATCAGAAAGTGGGAAAGATCTAAAATTGACACCCTAAGATCACAATTAAAAGAACTAGAGAAGTGTGAGCGAACAAATTCAAAAGCTAGCAGAAGGCAAGAAATAACTAAGATCAGAGCAGAACTGAAGGAGATAGAGAGATGAAGAACCCTTCAAAATATCAATGACTCCAGGAGCTGGTTTTTTGAAAAGATTAACAAAATAGACAGATCACTAGTCAGACTAATAAAGAAGAAAAGACAGAAGAATCAAACAAACACAATAAAAAATGATAAAGGGGATTTTACCACTGATCCCACAGAAATACAAACTACCATCAGAGAATACTATAAACACCTCTATGCAAAAAAAACACAAAAAACAAAAAACTAGAAAATCTAGAAGAAATGAATAAATTCCTGGACACATACAACCTTCCAAGACTAAACCAGGAAGAAGTTGAATCCCTGAGTAGACTAATAACAAGTCCTGAAATTGAGGAAGTAATTAATACCCTACCAACCAAAGAAAGCCCAGGACCAGAGAGATTCACAGTCAAATTCTACCAGAGGTATAAAGAGGAGCTGGTATGAGTTCTTCTGAAACTATTCCAAACAATAGAAAAAAAGGGACTCCTCCCTAACTCATTTTATGAGGCCAGCATCAGCCTGATACCAAAATCTGACAGAGACAAAACAAAAAAAGAAAATTTCAGGCCAATATCCCTGATGAACATTGATGCAAAAAGCTTATCCACCGCAATCAAGTCGGCTTCATCCCTGGGATGCAAGGCTGGTTCAACAGAGGCAAATCAATCAACACAATCCATCACATAAATAGAACCAATGACAAACACCTCATGATCTCAACAGATGCAGAAAAGGCCTTCGATACAATTCAACACCCCTTCATGCTAAAAGCTCTCAATAAACTAGGTATTGGTGGAATGTATCTCAAAATAATAAGAGCTATTTATGACAAACCCATAGCCAATATAATACCGAATGGCCAAAAACTGGAATCATTCCCTTTGAAAACTGGCACAAGACAAGGATGCCCTCTCATCACTCTTACTCAACACAGTATTGGTAGTTCTGGCCACAGAAACCAGGCAAGAGAAAGAAATAAAGGGTATTCAAATACGGAGAGAGGAAGTAAAATTGTCTCTGCTTGCAGATGACATGATTGCATATTTAGAAAACCCTATCATCTCAGTCCAAAAACTTAAGCTGATAACCAACTTCAGCAAAGTCTCAGGATACAAAATCAATGTGCAAAAATCATAAGCACTCCTATACACCAGTAACAGACAAACAGAGAGCCAAATCATGAGTGAACTCCCATTCATAACAGCTACAAAGAGAACAAAATACCTCGGAATACAACTTACAAGGGATGTGAAGGACCTCTTCAAGGAGAACTACAAACCATTGCTCAAGGAAATAAGAGAGGACACAAACAAATGGAAAAAATTCCATTCTCATGGATAGGAAGAATCAATATTGTGAAAATGGCCATACTGCCCAAGGTAATTTATAGATTCAATGTCATCCCCATCAAGCTACCAATGACTTTCTTCACAGAATTGGAAAAAACTACTTTAAATTTCATGTGGAACCAAAAAAAAGCCCATATAGCCAAGACAATCCTAAGCAAAAAGAATAAAGCTGGCGGCATCATGCTATCTAACTTCTAACTATACCACAAGGCTACAGTAACCAAAACAGCATGGTGCTGGTACCAAAACAGCATGGTGCTGGTACCAAAACAGATATATAGACCAATGGAACAGAACAGAGGTCTCAGAAATAATGCTACACATCCACAACCAGCTGATCTTTGACAAACCTGACAAAAACAAGCAATGGGGAAAGGATTCCTTATTTAATAAATGGTGCTGGGAAAACTGGATAGCCACATGCAGAATACTGAAACTGGACCCCTTCCTTACACCTTATACAAAAATTAACTCAAGATGGATTAAAGACTTAAACGTAAAACCTAAAACCATACAAACCCTAGAAGAAAACCTAGGCAATACCATTCAGGACATAGGCATGGGTAAAGACTTCATGACTAAAACACCAAAAGCAATGGCAACAAAAGCCGAAATTGACAAATGGGATCTAATTAAACTAAAAAGCTTCTGCACGGCAAAACAAATTATCATCAGAGTGAACAGGCAACCTACAGAATGGGAGAAAATTTTCGCAATCTATCCATCTGACAAAGGGCTAATATCCAGAATCTACCAGGAACTTAAACCAATTTACAATAAAAAAAAAACCAACTCCATCAAAAACTGGGCAAAGGATATGAACAGATACTTCTCAAAAGAAGACATTTATGTGGCCAACAAATATGTGAAAAAAAGCTCATCATCACTGGTCATGAGAAAAATGCAAATCAAAACCACAATGAGATATCATCTCACACCAGTTAGAATGGCAATCATTAAAAAGTCAGGAAACAGATGCTGGAGAGGATGTGGAGAAATAGGAACGCTTTTACCCTGTTGGTGAGAGTCTAAATAAAACCACTGGGAAGATAATGTGGCGATTCCTCAAGAATCTAGAACCAGAAATACCATTTGACCCAGCAATTCCATTACTGGGTATATACCCAAAGGATTATAAATCATTCCACCATAAAGATACATGCACACATATGTTTATTGCGGGACTGTTCACAATAGCAAAGACTTGGAACCAATCCAAATGCCATCAATGATAGACTGGATAAAGAAAATGTAGCACATATACACCATGGAATACTATGCAGCTGTAAAAGAGGATGAGTTCATGTCCTTTGCAGGAACATGGATGAAGCTGGAAACCATCACTCTCAGCAAACTAACATAGGAACAGAAACCAAACACCACATGTTCTCACTCGTAAGTGAGAGGTGAAGAATGAGAAAACATGGACACAGGGAGGGGAACATCACACACCAGGGCCAATCAGGGGTTGGGGGGCTAGGGGAGGGATAGCATTAGGAGAAATGCTAATAATAATGTAGATGATGGATTGATGGGTGCAGCAAACCACCATGGCACCTGTATACCTATGTAACAAACCTGCACATTCTGCACATATATACCAGAACTTAAAGTATAATAATAATAAGAAGAAGAATCCTGTTCCAAGCAAAAAGAAGAATGTGAAGAAATATAAGTGTGGAAAACATGACGTGTGAAAATAGATCAGCTTGGTCAATGGATTGACATTGTGTAACATCCAAAAGAGTGATGCAGAACTACCTAGACCAGAATGGAAAGATGTCTTACATAGCTACAGGCATACCTTGTTTTACTGAGTTTTGCTTTATTGCACTTTGCAGATATTATGTTTGTTACAAGTTGAAGGTTTGTAGCAACCCTGTGTCAAGCAATCTATCAGTGCCATTTTTACAACAGCACGTGGTCACTTTGTGTCTGTAGATCACATTTTTTTAATTCCTGCAATATTTCAAACTGTTTCAGTGTTATTTATTTGTTAGGGTGACCTATGATAGTGATCTTTCATGTTGTAATTGTTTTGGGGTGCCATTAACACATCCCATATAAGATGGTGAACTTGATTAATAAATATTGTGTGTTTGATTGCTTTGCTGAAAAAAAAATCATCTTTTACTTAGTAAAAGCTGTATAGAATCATCTTCCTTAATAAGAAAAATCATTTATTCTGGCATGGAAAATAAAAACCTAAGCTCAGACCTTGGACAGCTATTAATTACAAAGAAAAATGAGAAAATAGCATACCTTAAACATAACGGTTTATTTAAAATATATAAATTTATTAATAAAATCTTAAATAATACTCAATTCTATGCAAGTGTACCAAATGTTATTTTCATTCTCAATAACATCTCACACAATAGATAGCTCAACTGAGTAAAGGTTGTATATTTTCATTTTTGCTAAACAATCTCCATTTAAAACAAATATATTGCTAGCTGTCTATATGTAAACAGGAAGGACTAATACTTCTAGACAAAGTAAATATTATTAAAATAAGATATTTCAATCAATTTTAGACCAACCACAGTTTTGAATAGCAGACAGTATAAAACATAACATCACCCTTCATTCACCCTTCATTCAAATATATAATCCAAAAATCTCAAACTTTTGGATTATATATTTCTTCAAGTTATAGGTCATTTATTGTCAAAATAATAATCCTTTGATATTTTCTTAAACAGATGAAATTTGCTTTCTTTTCCTAGGGAAATGCCAGACTATAATGATATCTAAGAAATATGATTAAATTAGTTTAATTACTTGATGCTGACTTGATATAAGTCACTGCTCTTTAATGCAAAAACTGCCACTTGCAATTAATGATTGTTGGTACTGCTTCAATTGATCAAATGTCTAACACACATAAAACATTCAAAGAAGTTCTGTGTATCTTACAGCAATTCAGTGGAGAAGTCTTGTCCCAGGGGTACGTAAATCTGAAGTACAAGAAACCTCTGGATCAATCCAACTAGAATGAGAGGGGAAAATACACATTCAAATGTTCAAAGCATTTATATGTGCATATAAACAAATACAATCACACACCATCAACAAGCTGAAGCTTTTAGCATTTCAGTAATACACAGAACTGCAATAGCACTACCTATGAGTTACAACCTCATTACGAAAGTAAAAAAATTGATGAAAATAAAATCAAACTCACAACAAATGTTGTCTTTTAAAGTCCCATCTGTGGCCTTGGTGAAATCTTTATTAAAATTTTAAAAATAATAAGTTTTTATTTATTATTTTTATTAGGTTGGAAGAGAATGTACACACAGAACTGCATTCAACAGAGACATATAAAATTGAACTATAAATTCCCTTCAAGGCAGCCATAAAAGCATGTCGCAATTATTTTTATTCACTGGCAGTTTTAACTGTACTAAACAACTTAATAAAAAACAATAGATCAAGAAAAACAATTCTAATTATGACAACTACAACTGAAGGTTTGATGAGCCATAGCTAATTCATATGGTTTTAAATGTGTCCACAATGAGATGAATAGAGGAACATATTTTCATTTATACCTTTTGTTAATTAACATATATTTAATTAATTTAATGTTCACTGAGAACTGCTAGCTTTTATTCCCTATTACTAGCTTCATCTGGATTAAAAATGTTTGCAGAGAAACCAGTCCCTATAGTACTTTTGACAGCTGAATTCTACAACTGCTTTAAAAAAATCAACTGATTTTATGTTACCTCTCCAGACCTGTTCACTTAATGCCTTTCCTCTTAGGTTTTGAACTTTTGCTTGATCTCTCAATTATGGTGCTCTTAACAGATATTTTTAGTATGACATTTCCTAAAACATGCAACTTACAAATATATTTTCCTGCTGTGGGACTTTGGGTAGAAAATGGAGATGTCTTAATTTATCTGTGAACCTCTCCTACAAAGCCAATAGTACAGACCAACACATGGATTAAAAACAAAAAAAGGCAACTGGTCTAAAACTCATGCTATGTTATGTTATTCCAACATAGTAGGCTTAACAAATTAAGGGATTTTAAAGTAACAACACATTTTTGGATAGTCTATATAAAGAACTTCTGGTTTATGATTTCCATTTTGCAACCTTCCTGAACAACTTACACAGTTCCTACGTTTTATCCCAAATTTACTTTCTAAACAATAGATATATTTGATAAAATATGCATAACATTTTCATCAAACATACAGGGATAACTTTTACTTTAAAGTACTAAGCTTCTGCTTAGTATGTTCCAGAGGGCCCTCGGTAGTGTAAGAAATGTAGCAGAAATAACAGATCACAGGCTTTGACCCTAGAAAATTCTCTAGAAATCTGATTTTACCATATTTATGTGAAAAGCCAGTGAGGCCACCAGAGCTCTGGTCTACAAAAGCAAAGTGAGATACCAAAATGAGGCCAACTTAAATAAACCATCCTCAATCAATCTCTCTTGCATCTTGCATTGATTGGCTCCACAGTATTTTTCCGTTGCACTGTAACGGAAAAATGGCCTCTGTAAATAGAGCTGAGAGAACAGCAGGATAAGTGAAATCAGTCTTTAAAAGAGGTCCCTAATTTATGTCACAAATCTCACTGAATCAGCACTGTTCTCTTCAAACACAAAGAGTTACACATATAGGGCATTTTTATATGAGCATTTTTAGATATAAAAGAGTTCTACACTCAAAAAAAGAAAGCTTTGTAATTCAACTTTCTCACATATAGAAGCCCTAGTTTCCAAAAGGCTTCACTTCTAAGATTAAAAGAAATATGACGATACCATATGGTGATGATCTGACAAAAAAAAAGTACTTTAATAACATTTGACACAGACTGATCCTGTGTGTCAGATGCTAAATAAATTCTATAGTAACATTTATTTTCCAGTGGCTTAGTATATTTAAACTGACTATTCATGTCTACATTATATTTAAAATCACTCTAAGTATTGTTGAATGTGGAAATTATTAGTCAAAAATGTCCATCAAGAACATAAAATTCATAAAAATTTAGTTTCTTCCTGAAATATGCAGCTTTTTACAGTTTTATAATCTGTTGTGTGTCAGAAACAAACTACCTATTTTTTTTTCCCACTTCAACAAACAAAACAGGAATCAGTTATCCGTTCGTTATGGCTTATTCCATATCCCTTGAGCAAATTAGAAAACCTGTGTGGGCCCTTTTACTTTTCATCTGTAAAACTGGGTTAATAGTTCAGATTTACAACTCATAGGATTATTTATATGGATTAAATTAGGTCTATCATACAACAAAGATTACTGAGCACCTACTACATACAAGACTCAATGCTGAAGTTTTTGCAGTAGATGAGACATACATGGTCTCTGCCCTTTTGGAATTTATATTCTAGCTCCATGAAGAATGTCAGGGTGCTATGAAAGCATATAACCCTGGTTCCTTGCAGGGGAAGAGGATGATTAGTGAAGATTTTCTTGAAGGACAAGCATTGAAACTCAGCTGGGATGAATACACAGGAATTGACTGGGCAAGCAAGATGGGTGTAGGAGAGAGGAACAACTGTTGCTGGCAGAGGGAGTACTCCATCCTATTATGGAAAAGGATGGAGTAGGTTGGATAAAATTAAAAAGGGCTTAATGGGCTGGTAGGAGAGACAGAAGAGGAAATGCAGCGGGAGATGGGTCTGGCAAAGTAGAGAGGAACTCAATTATGTGGGGTCTTAAAGACCATGTGAAGAATATAAGTCATCCTAAAATCAACGGTAAACCATTCGTACATTCATTCATTTATTCAACAAAGATTTACTGAATGTCTATTCTTGGGGAAAAATGCTCTAGGTAGAGGGTACAGTCTGTGCATGGGTGCCAAGGTGATAGTGCACTGGACTATGTTTCAAAACAGCAATGGGACCTGTATGGTTGCAACAGCATAAACAAGAAAAGGAGTAATAGGAAATAGGTCAGAATTAAGAAGGGCACCAGATATTGCAGAGTCCTACAGGTTTTTGGGTTTTAATCTGAGAGAAATAGGACATTTTTAGTGGAGGAGTAACATTACTTGTATGTTTCTTACAATTTAAAAGTATCACTCTGGCTGCTAATTTGACACCAGACTGTAATAGAGAGGCCAGGTCAGAAACAGGGAGACCAATTAGGTTACTACAATAATCCAAGCATGAGATAATGGTGGCTTTGACCAGTAGCACTGGAGGTACCAAGTGATCAGACTCTCAACCTATTTTAAACATAGTGCCAACAAGACCTTCCAGATAGTCTGAATGAAGAGAAAGAAATATCAAAGCTGATTTAAAAGGTTTTTTTCTAAGCAACTGAAAAGATAAGTTGCTAACAGAAGAAATGGGGCAGCCTGCAGGAGGAGGAATTTTGAGGAGTAAAGACCAGAAGTTAGGCTTTGGACGTATTATATTTCAGCTGTCCAAGTGTAGAAATGTCAAGTAAGTAAGATGATATTCAAGAAGACTAGAGTTTAGGAGAGAAGTCTGAGCTGTAAATGTAAGCTAGAGTAAGACAGAGATGGCATTTAAGTCCATGAGCTGGAAGTTGATAACCAAGGGAGTAAGGGTAGATACAGTGCCAAGGACTGAGTCCAGGGATGCTGCAACATTAATTCAAGTGGGGGAAAGAGGAAGAACCACAAAAGGAGGCTAAGAAAGAAGAACAGTGAAATGGGAAGAAAACTAGGAGTACGGACATCTTGGGTCTGAGTGAGGAAAGTATAAGAAGGAGGTGTCAACTTTCTCAAAGGCTGCTAATATGTGAAGTAAGATGAGGGCTGCGAACTGTCCACTGGATTCAGGAAAATAGAGGCAGGTCAAAACCATTGAGGGGTTTTAAACAGAGGAAGTCATGACAAGATAAAAATGATACTAAAGTGGGGGCCCGAGGAGGCCTGGGGAAACCTCATAAAGGTGACCTCATCCTCCAGAGCACCTGAAATGCAGAACAATGCCAGGCTTCAGGGATGCTACTCCCCCGAGACACATCATTTGATTTAGATGCCACAGGCAGAGAAAACAATGGTTTCAAACACGAGCCTCCAACAGAAGGCTCTGAAGAAGACCTCCAAATGACATATGTTTATGTGTGACAGAGCTGCTTCTCATATGGGCAACTCTATATAATGTGCTCCAGAGGGAAGAGCAGCAGGGATTTATTTATTTAGCTGGTGAAGGGTTTACTCAAGCCTCATTATCAAGGCCAGCTGGTTACAATGAAAAATTATGACCCAAATTGTCATAGCTTCATAGTACAGCAAATTTAACACACTTATTGAATGCCAACCATGGACCAGGCACTAAGTTAAGGGTACAAAGAAGATGATTCAGGAAGATCCCTGCCCTAGAGAAGTGCACAGTCTGATAAGTAATATTACAATTTCCTTTACTTTATGTGTTTGAGATCCTCAAATACAAGTTAAATCAGAAATCTTATTTTTTAAAATGAAAAGTTAAACATACTTAATTTCATTACTAAACTTTCTTTCTAAGTAGTACCTAATACAGTCGGAAACACAAATAGGGTACCTAATGTCAAGTTTGCATAAATAAAGTGGATGTTTACTCTTAAAATAGGAATACATAATGGTAATTAAATTTAGAAATGTTAATTAAAAGCCAATTATCTATTCAAGGCATGTCATTTAATTTAAATTTAACCATACAAACTTCACATAGAAGGTCGTTTTACACAAGTAAAAATAGCTATAAATTTCTTTTATCAAAAATTCCAAATAATTAACCTTAAAGGCATTAGTGCAGGGCAGACTATATAAACTGCTTCATTCGTTACAGTGCTACATGTGATATAGAAAAGTCAGATTAACTTTTAATTATAAGGCATTGTACAAGAAATACATTAAAAGATTCTTCTGTTTTTTTACAATTAAAACCATCATCTTTCCATTTAAAAAAGTAATTATGACACATTAAACTTGGTTTGTTTCTTAAAAAAACTTCAGATAAAAATGGAAAAGCAGAGTTTGTATTTAATCATTCAGCCTTTAGTAGAGGAGGAATCTTTCTCAGAATCAAGTGAGAAAGGTTACTAAAAGTGATTGATTTTTATTAATAAGGTAACCATGTGCATTGATACTGAGGACACTAAATGAAAATACAGGTGGGCTTTATAAGTTAAGAAAAAAACAAAGGAACAATTGGCTTAGAACAAAGTCATGTTCTTGAAAGTCAAATGTATCCTTCTGTCTTACAAAACCAATATCCTTAAAAAGATGTCCTGTGCCTCTTGTAAGAAGATGAAACTACAGTGTCAGACAGGTTTCCCTGGATCATCTTAGTTCACCTCATTTATAAGTATAAATATATATGGAAATGCAAAAACCTACTATTAGAGACAGAAACACACACACACACACACACACACACACGCAGAAACTATTAGGAAAGCATAATCTTTAAGTGGCAGTAAATTAAAAATTATTTTTAATGATGGTTATCTCTTCTTTTTTTTCCAGTCTCTTTCTTAGTTTAGAAAGAAACAGTGGCAAACCACTTTAAAATAAATCATCTTTCACCTATAACTTATATGGCTAGTTTATGTCTTGGAAATCTAAAATATGCATGTAGTAGCTTGAAATGGTACATAAAGCGCAGAACCTATATAAGTTTAGAAAACTGAATTAAATCAGGTATCAACAACAGGTCTTTTTATAGAGCTTCATGCATGGTAGGTATTCGATAAGTGTTCTAATGAATGAAAGAAGGAATAAGTAAATGATGGAAGTAAAAAACAACTATTTATATTTGCTAAATCACCTGAAATTTTTATTTAAAAATAGGACATAGTTGATGAAAACTCTAGTTAATCGTTCTGATAAATCATATTCCTTAAATCAATCAGTTTACTCAAGGTCTAATTTAGTGGCAGAGCCCTGAATTGTAACCCTATCTCCGTTCATAACTGGGCTTCTGATAAATCTGGGTTATCTCTCAGGGTCTCTTCTGCTTTGAAATGCTGATCTTGATTTCTGAAGTAAATAAGAATTGAAATAGATTCTTTGGGTTTTTGTTAAATCACATATTCATACATATATTTTAATTATGATTAATATTAAAAGGTAATAAGCATATGAGTTGACATGTCACCAAATTATGCTTTATATCTTATTTCTGATACATTTTTTCTCACAAATTAATTTCTTGTAATTTAGGAATCCTGATTTTATTTCCGTTTAGCCCTGATGAGGAACCAAGCTCAGTTTGTTAATTTGTAAAAGACCTTTTATGAGGATGAAAAGAGTTCATAAGTATTAAATGTTTACAAAGCTCCTGGCATACAGTAAGTGCTCAATAAATGCTATTATCATCATAATTAATGGCTGCCAAGTACTCTTCTAAATCTTCTTTAAGATACTACTAGATTTCTAGAAGATGGTGAGGTAGAATATATTTTTTAAAAGGCCTAGCATACAATTGCCTTCTAAATTAAAAAAAAAATTATATCACCTTACATAAACAGATGTCAGTAGAAGTCATACTAATGTGCCTGTTTGCATACAAAATGTTAAGTTTCAATATTAAAAATATTACTTACGGATTTGCTTATTCTCCTTTGGTAACTGAATTTTGTTTGTTTGGCTGCTGCCTTCCAGGACAAACACAAAACTTTTAACTTCTTTATCAAACTCCTATAGAACAAAATGAAAACAGTAGTTATCACAGGATATTTTACTTGGCTTCTACTATAAAATTGAAACTTCAGATCTACAGGGGAAAAAAAATCCCATAACCAAAAACTTAAAAGCAGGCTCAGGCCTTAGTACTTTTATTCTGAGACTTCCTGGGAACTAGAATACAGAAGCATGGCGAAAGGACAAAGAGCAAGGGCATTCAAGGTCTGGACTGGAAAGTGACTGAAATTATGGATGATGGATTCTGGGCTGGAGAGAAAAGGAAGACAAAGAAAATTAATTAATTAATTAATCAATTAAATAAAATAAAACAAAACACAGGAAAAGTGGAACAGTCAATGGCCTAAAGGTCCCAACTAAGTTGAGCAAGGACCTTAAGAATAAAGATTGGGGGCAGAAAGGGATATTTTAATGCCTCACTTAGTAACATCAGAGGTCCTACAGTTTGTGGTGATAAGGACCAGGGTAAGACAGTAGGGATGAATGCTGAAGTAGAGTGGAAGGGGTTGTTAAAGATGAAGAAATCAAGAAACTGAGAAGCCCAGGACTTTCCTCATAGATATTGAAGTCATCTAAAATTCTATATAGCAGGGCATGGAATACAGAGAACGGTTATGACCTGTGTGCCAAAGTCTTAGACAACTGAAGAGTGGTGTCGAGGACAGCTGCAGCCAACAATGTCATGAAAGGGTTTTGGAGTGAAAGAACAGGAAAAACAGTTCTGAAATTTGATCAAGCTCTTTCTTCTATAACCTTCACTCACATTTCTTCCCCTGATTTACGTGGCTCTAATTTCTAACACTTACTTTCCAAATCACAGATGGACTGCCAAGGATCTTCCATTTTGCTCCAGGATTTTTTCCTTGAGCACTGAAAATTTCAACAAATGCACCTCCCTAAAAAATGAAAACAAAATATTTAAAGTAAAAGACAAGGCTAATGAGGAAGTATTATCCATCACAGAGTCTATAACCAGTGTTGCCGGCATCTGTCAGTTAAGCTGATCTGGGATGAAACATTATCCCTGTTATTACTCCTACTTTATACGTTGATTGTATCTAAACCACAACCATTCTGATTTGGGCCACCTTGGATTAATGGTTTAAAGAATCTATTTTTAAAACATGACAAACATTAAATAAATTGTGCCATACAAACCCTACAGCATCTCAGTGGGGGACTCGTTTACTTGACACATACAGATCATTCTTGCAAAACATTTTATGTTTTGCAACCCACACTAAAGGGTTTAAATCCAATTCTTGAATCAGGCCAATACATTCAGGTAGTTATCTCTGAATACAAGTTTTCTAATCATACTGACTGGGGCTCCAACACTGGCTTTTTAACTATCTGACCTTGGAGTTATTTAACTTCTTGATTCTCCATCTGTAAAATGGGTTGTTGGATTACATAAGATACTAAACATCAAACCTCCAGCACAATATTGAGCTCCCAGCAGGGACTCAACAGCACCATCAGAGATTATTCAAAAAATGGGGAGGGAAATTAAATAGTTTAGTACTGGTCAATAAAAAGGTCTGGGAGGCATTTGGGAAGTCCTATTTTGAACATTTCTACAAGATATTTTTATATATGTAATACAAATTAATGTGCAGATCTAGAAAATCTATACAAGAGAAATCAAATATCGTTTCTACAGACAGCCTACTGGTTCCCCATTGTAAACATGAGAACATGGAAGGACACACTTATGTAAGCACACTGAGTATATTACTGAGGTCCATAAGCTTTAATTATTTAAGAAAGGGAAATTAAATAATTATCTCTGAGGAAGAATTTATCGCAAAAAAATGAGAATCTGATATGAGGACTAAATACAGTTTGAATTATAAACAATACATGAGCAAGTCTAATTTCTGTACAGAATTTCCAGCTTTTAATTTTTCTCAGTAATATAAAGATATTTTTGCCTCTGAGTTTTAACACACAATCACTTGAAGGTAAGACATTTAATGTCTTCTTCCTTAGGCGGTATTATGTGCAAACTGTATATGGGATAGAATTACTATAGCTTGTGAGGGCAGGTCATTTTTCACCATGAATTTTAAATTTGAGACAGCTGGTTGTTTTAAAAGAAAAAAGTCCTCATACTTGGTGAGACAGCAAACTGTCCCTGCTGCTTTTTGCTTTCCCATGTTCTCCAAGTTTCCTGTAGTGGGCATATGCCTTTTTGATCATATACTTTACCTATAAGAAGTGAGACAAACTCTCTAAAAGTGGCCCAGTTAGTGATAACGAATGGGACAGAAGAAAGAGAACTGCAGACTACTCCCAGAGCACTCATAAGGAGGCAGGTAGTGTTGGGTGAATGAAAAGGCAGAAGCAATAGAGGTGGAGACGGGTGGAGAACTGATTCCATACAGCCAAAAACGTTCATCAGAACAGCAGGACTAGCATGCTAAGCAGACTGTAAACAAGGAGTGTAACCTCTTGCAGAGGCGAGGACAGGAGAGCAGGAAGGGAGGTGTTCAGTGAGGTGAGGAAAGCAGGTCACCGAGACACTCCAGGATATTCAAAGTGACTGAGGGCAACCCAGAAGCAGGGTTTCTCCAAGTGCGATCCTTGGACCCCCTGCATAGGAATCACTTGGGGGAAGTAGTTAAAAATGTAAATCAAGTGACCCCCATCTACAGATTCGGATTCACCAGATCTGGGATGAGGGTCCGGAAATCTGCATGTTTAAAGGTACCCTAAGAAATTCTGACGTACTCCAAGGTCTGAGATTCACTGATTCCCAGTTCTGGAAAAATAAAACAGCACATAGCCAAAGTGCTTTCCTTCTTGATGTAACAATGCATGCGTTCACTCATTCACTCTTCTAAATCGCTTCTGAGATGCCAATGTTGCAGGAATACTGAGTCTCCAAGGCGCTTGTTAAAACGTAAGATTTCTGGGCCCTGCCCTCAAGATTCTGATTCACAGGTTTCAGTGGGGCCTAAGATCTGCATTTTAAGTAGAATCACAGACAATTAATTCATATACCTTAAGAAACACTGAGTTGGAGAGTGAACAAAAGCCAAATCATACGCCTAGACATTGGTACTTTTCCTTTCTCTCTGGGTCAATAGCATTCACACACTAATTCTGTCTTACCCCTGAAAAAGACCGCATTATGGGGATAGAGGGTGCACTGTATCCTCACCCCGATCACGGCCTACTTCACCTAAGAGGAGAAAGGTATAGACAAGTTGGAGAACCGTTTCGGGTTACCTGGTACTCATTTTTGAACATTCCCGCAGGGGGCCCAGGGCTTGGGGGGCACAGAGTTCAGGGTTTCCAGCGAGTGGCGTGACCCTGACGGCTGGAAATCGGCCGGCGGGAACCCAGGAGCCCGACGGGTGGGGAAGGGCTTCGTGCTTGGCACCGACTTGGGCAGGCTCTTCTCAGACCCTCTGGCCCCTGGTCAGCTCCATCTCCGGCCCTCGACCCGCACCATTGCGGCTCCAGCCTCCGGGGTGCCCAGGTCTGGGGAGGGCGCAGCTGCCTGGACCGACTCCGGGCCGTCCCTGGGGAGTGATTGTGTGTGTAACCTACGTGACGGGGCGCCCAGTTGCGGAGCCACAGACAACCGCCCGCCGGCCCAAGAAAGGCGGGCGCGCTCCCGCTGCCGCCCCACCCCAGAATCTGACCGCGAAAGGGCAGCACCGAGCGCCACCAGCGTTCCGGCCGCGCCCATTGGTTCCCACTGGGCGCCTGCGCGTTGCGCTCTCTAGGCTTCTCGCCGACGGGCACTGGATACGCGGTGACGTAGCGTTGCCCAGGCAACCGCAGGACGCCTAGAGAAATGGCGGGCGATCCAAACGGTGAGCTGCACTCTCCTTAGGTCATGACCTCTGCCGGCTAAGAAGCCTAAACTCAGCGTGGATTAGGGCTATGCCAGGTTCCGCACTCTTCTGGAGTACCTGTCGGCTTGGTCTCTCCTCTTGGTAAACACTGATAACTGGTAGGTTCCTGAGGGATACAGTCATGGACTCATGGAACCCTCACTCGGCCTTTGATTAGAGGGTTCCAACATTTGGGTTCGTTGAGGCAGTAAGAGGGTCTGCTGGACCCTTTCATTGTTTCAGAAGAGCCTAGGAAGCCGAGATTTTTTTGTTGAAAATAATAACTTATTGAGACTAGCACTCGCTTAAATGTAACTGTTAAGTTACTTTATTTAGTTTCTAGATCAGAGCCACTTTTTACATGGAAGGTACTATTGCCAATTTTTGGCTAAGGAGCTGTGGCTCAGAAAGGTTAAATGGCTTGGCCAAAGTCATATGGCACCAGTTAGGAATTCTTGTCTGATGCTGTACTCATGGTTGAGTTAGGTCAATGGCATAGGTTAATGCTAATCAGGTACCACTCATAAAGTCCCTGCTATAGGCTGAGTGGCTCACAGGTTCACAATTCTGTGAGGTAAGGGTTAGTCTCTTTTCATTTGAGAAGATTGAGATTCAGAGTTGATTAGGAATTTACTCAAGGATGCAATGTTGAGTTTCATTTATGTTTGAGTCTAAAGCCCAGTATCATTCCACTTCACCCAAAATCCTCAAACATTTATTGTCCTATCATATGCCAACTATTATGGATTATGTAAGGGATACGAAAATGAATGCTATTCAGACCTGCTCCTTACCATAAGGAACAAATCTTCTTGAACATTCTAAGCCAAATAATAGATGGAAAGGAAATAGAGGTGGGGGCCATGGCACGTTTATACATTGCGGTATGGTGTCTAGAATCCAGACTTGTTGATTTCTAGACCAGCAAACTTAGTTCAACAGCAGTTTCTTTTAAGTTTCTGTGCTGGAGGCTTTGACAATTATGATCAATAGACATGGTCTCTGTCTTACAAGACTTACCTATGGGGGACATTTATCCACTGATTCTTTTAACAGATAGTTTCTAGGAACATGAGATATTTCAAATACTATGCTAAGAGACTGGGTGTGCAGTGAATGGCCCTACTTTCATGGAGCTTACATAGGGGAGTGAGACAGATGATAAATAAAATAGCAAATAATTACAACTTGTGATAAATATCATGAATTCAATCACAGGGAGCAACATTGGGTGGGTATATTAGTTTCCTGTGGCTGCTGTAACATTACCTCAAACGGAGTAGCTTAAAACAACAGAGGTTTATTCTCTCATAGTTCTGGAGGCCAGAAGTCCAAAATCAAAGTGTCAGTAGGGGCACACTCCCCCTGGTGGCTTTAGAGAAGAATCCATTCTTTGCCTCATCCAGCTTCTGGTAGCTGTTGGCACCCCTTGAATTGTGGCTTCATTTGGAGGCCAGAAGTCTAAAATCAAAGTGTCAGTAGGGCCACACTCCCCTAGTGGCTTTAGAGGAGAATTCATTCTTTGCCTTATCAGCTTCTGGTAGCTGTTGGCACCCCTTGAATTCTGGCTCCATTTCTCCAGTCTCTGTCTCACCTCCATGGTCACATTGCCTTCTCCTTTTCTGTGTGTGTTTTCCCTGTGTGTCTCTTATAAAGAGGTTGTAATAGTATTTAGGGCCAACTTTGATAATCCAAAGCAATCTCTTTATTTCAAGATAATTTAATCACATCTCTAAAGACCAATTTTTCCAAATAAGGAAACATTTACACGCTCCAGGGAGTTGATGTGAATATCTTTTTTGGGCAGCTGTTAATAATAAGGATGGCAAAAGGTATAATGAGAATCTGGAGAATCTAGGGGACATCTTAAGGCTTCTAACAATCTACTTGGGTCTCTGAAAAGGGTCTTTTGACACCATAGTTGAAGTGAAATCCACAACTTTGCCCTACTTTGTTTTCTTTCTTCCTCTTATGATTACATGAGTTAATTAATATGTTTATCATTTATCTACAACCAAAAGGGTAAATAACCTCAGTTTGTCAATGAAAAAATGAGCTACAGAATCGAAAAATGAATAATTACAGTGAATCAGTAAGTCTTATTACTCAGGTGTTTTTGGTTTTGATCACCTATTTATTCAACTTAAGACTAGAAGGAAACAGTGTCCATTTATTTCAATGTCCTCACTTCCTAAAGAGAAAGTAATAGTCCAAAGCCAAACATTGTCACCTGACTGTCCTAATTTCTAACAGGTTCAGGAGACTCAGAGTTGGATTTTCATTGGCAACTACGGTATAGTGCTTGTCCAGGCAATGGGCAAATCTGAAAGCTGGCCAAGTTCGTCAATGTTATTTTGCCTATGATGAGAGCCACCATTAACAATGACAATGGTAGCAATAAAGCAAAAATAAGAATGTGCAGTACTTTAACAGTATGAATTCAAAATCAGAGAAAGGAGGAAATCCAACTTTACAATAGCAAGTACTCTTCAATTTGATTGAATGCAAGCTATGAACGAAAGCTTGGATTTGACTGTGACTTCAAGGATATCTAGCAGAATTCTGAAAAAACGAAAAAAAGGGAAAAAGCCAGCCTGCCCAAACAACTTGGCTTAAACCAAGTTATTTATGTTCATTATAAAAGATAAACCAAATTATTTATGTTCACTATAAAAGACAGTGAAACAATAATTGCTACAATTTTTTAAGAAGTTGGTACATTTAGTAATTGCGTTAAATTGCTTAACTTAATTTGACAACATTAAGAATTAGTCACTTTACAAGCTGTAAAGTGCTTGTCTTTGTTCTACAAAGAAAGTGATTTGAAAAAAAAGTAACTTGGTGGTATATTAATATTAAAGGATATTGGATAGTATTTAAAATGGAATAGACTAGAAACAGTTTCAAAGGGTGGCAGTCTTCGTATGCCAGTATAGTCATTCAACTTAGATGAGTACGATTATCAATTTGAAAAGAAATAATATTCTTTTGAACTAAGAATGTACTGTATTTATCACAATATTGTTGTAGTTTTTATTTTGGTTACAGTACCTAATCTAATTATTTGGCTGTAAGATCTGTTTCATGAGAATTTGTTCTGCTGCATAGTAATCTAGAAATGTTTAATACTTGAAAGGTTATTTTAATTTTTTACACATTATGGAATAGCTTTACGAATGATAATGTTGAGTTGATATGAAAGTTTTAAAACTGGGCCTATTTTATGGTTTTAAGCCAGAAAAATTAATGATACCAAAGTTATTCATTTGACAGTTGATTTGAAAATAGTAGTGTCTTCTTTTTTCCAGAAAGTATGGAATGGTGAAAGTTTTTGAGGGTTTTACTATTTTTAGATTTTCTCCTCAAATGGGTCTTTCCCCCTTCTCGGGTCCATGAGATCCTATGGGGACTATTTCTTGCCTGTACCTACAGATGACCAAGTACTTCAAAAGTCATGCATAAATGTAAAATTTTCAAAACCAGCTACCACTTGAAAGCTTTCTCAGGAAAACAAGACAAAACAAAAAAACTATCCCAGTAGTTTGATATTTAGGTATGAATACTTTCCTAATAAAGTAGCTTTACATAGCAAGCGCTTAGGTTTAAAAAATACGAACATTTGCCAAATACATCTTTGAAAGGAATAAATTAAGTGGATATTTAGTACTAATTTGTTTTGCAATGACATAAATGATCAAGGTTTTTAACAGAAAAGTTAGATCTAAGTAGCAAGTTTTTCTTGCATAACTTTCTCTAACCTAAAGCCAGTTAGTGTTGATATATGATAAAAGGGCTGTAGAAAACTGAATGTCTACATGAGAAAGAATGAAATTGGACTCTTGCTTTACTTTTTAAGTTTATATACATGAGTTAACTCAAAATGAATCAAAGACATAAGACCTAAAACTATAAAAGTCTTATAAGGAAACATAAGGGGAAAACTCATGACATTAGACTTGGCATTGATTTCTTAACAACCTAGAGTAGATCCAGCTGCATCTACAGATCAGAAACATCATCAGGTTTCCTTTCTCCACACTGCTTCCTCTCGGTTGGCTCAGTCCTTAGGCTGGCTCTCTTTAGGTTTACAAAATGGCTATAGCATTCTCAATTTTACATTCTGATACCACTAAATAGAGCATTTGGGGCTAAAGTCCTGAAGTTCACCTTCATTTGGATCAGTTTAGGTGATACGCCTATCTCTGAACTAAACACTTTGGTCAGATAAATATGCTTAAGGCTAGATTAAGTGCTTATTCTTAAACCAGTCCCTGCAAGCAAGGAGATGAGATATATTGATTGGCTGGGAATGGGGTATCACCAAAACATGCAACTAGGGAATGAGGAAGGATTGTTTCCCAAAGGAAACTCTGGGTCCTCTTCTAGGGAAGGAGGAAGATGGATATTGTGCAGCCAAAAGGAGATACACTATAATGATTTTTTTTTTTTTTTTTACAAATAACAGACACGAGACATATTTTTAAAAAATTCTAACTATACGTGAATAATTTAATATGAAAGAAAGGTTCTCTAATATTCTTTAAATGATTTTATGTACATATGTGTAATTCAAATATCATAGGCCCTTTTCATTATCCCAGGATTTACATTAACTCTTAATATTCAAGCCTAGATTCTTTAAGCTCTTACCTGCTTAGTAACAGGAAATCCAATGTTATTGGATGCCCATGTGTTTCCAGGATCTTTAAGAGGATGCTAAGTAGCCAGGAATCACTTCGGAAATGAATACTTGACTGCATTTTTTTCTCAGACCAAACATTCTTATGAAGGATTCCACTTAGTTGCCACTGTTACCACTATTGCCAAAGAATACCTGCCATGTTTGAAGTTGTTGAAATTAGAATGTAACTGCTTTCTAATGCTAATGTCACCAGTGAAACAAAGACATCTGGGAGCTGGCCTGACACTCACAGCTAGGTTTTGGTGTTTTGTTATTGCTGTTGTTACTGAACACGAACAGTTTCACAGAATATCAACATCATACGAAGCCACTCTGTGACCATGATGAATCAAGATAAAAACATGAATATTGTCCAAATCAAAAAGATGACCAAACATTTCCCTATCCTGGTTAATATGAGTGACTGCTGCTTCTTTACCAATTATAGCTAAGCCTTACTTCATTCTTCCTGTCTTATATTAAGATTTCTTAATATTCCCAATCATTGAATTACCCTTGGTTCCTGACATGACCCAATCCAGAGCAAAGCTCTGCTTCCCCAAACCCTCCCCTAAATCAACTAACATAAGCCCAAATCCTAAAATGAGTTCTAACATCCTCTTACTAGGATACCCAAGGTTCCCCAATGGTATATTTTCTTCCTTGTTGCAATGAGTGATGAACCCAACTTCTTCAACGACTGATATATCGCTGATATTCTTTGGCTGAGGGGCATTAACACCAGTAAATCTAGAATTTTGTGTTTTTATTCTTAGGAAGCAAACTGAATGGTTATTGTGAATTTCACTCAGTTGCCAGGATTGGAAGAAGAAAAGCCTTTCTGCAAAATTATTTGAGCCCCAATATTCATAAAGCTATTGCACTCAAATGATGCAGCTAGTCCAGACCTAACTCTGAAGCCCAGACCCCAATTGGAACTATTTAAATAAAGTGACCTACACTGTTGCCCTGAGTACCACTTACACTGCCTACCATCATCATTGTCCATACTGATTTTTCGATGTATATCTTCTTTCATTTACCAAGGGAAAGATGTCTTTTCCAGGTAAGATAAGGTGTTTGGGGTGGGGAAGTCCCCACAGTGAAGCTAACTGGATCCCAAAGTTCTGTAATTTTAAAAAATTCACATATACATACATACACACACTCACAGGCCTATTCCATGAGGGTGGTTGGGTTGGGACAAGTTTGACTATTTGCCCTACCCATACCAATATTTCCCTATCATTTCAGGTCCTGTTACTCATCTAACTCATTGTATATTCTTCCCTAATGGTGAATTCTTTTCTGAAGCCCTCCTAAAATCTGATTTCCCCAATTTTCTATCAGTTAGGCATAGCTCTGCCAGGTAGGCACACATATCTCAACAGAGTTTAAATATTTTTCTCCTGGGAGGCTCTTGGACCTTGTGAAAACCACCAGACGCAAATAGATATGTGTATGAAGGAATTCATACCAGTCCCCTAAAATATCTAATCCTAATTCAAATTAGCACACATGGAGAGGAGACTTGTCCAACTCGGCTCCCAAAAGCATCTGAGTTCCACCTCCACTCAAGTGCCCTAGTACTAGCTTATATTTCACCACCAAGAATATGTGCAGAAGAATAGGATTTCCTTCTCTCTTTTACTCTTTCTCACCCCATAGGAGGCAGATATTTTGTTTAGCATATTAAATACCATTAAACTATGGAACACAATCAATAATATGTAGAGAAAAGTCTATTCATCTCATAGAAGTTCCAGTGTGAAGAACCCGAAGGACTTCTCAACCCCACCTCACCCATCTCTTCCCCCGGGGCCCAGGGTAAGGACCTGCCATGACCACTAGGACAGAGAGACAGGTGAAACTTAGAATTCTCCGTCAGCTGTGCTTCTGGGATGGAGCTAGAACCCAGGAAGGAGTTCAGAGGGATAGAAAAAGCTACAAAGAAGAGAGAAGACAAGATAAATGGGAAGTGGGAAAAAGGCAGTAGATGGGAATCCAGCATGTTCATCTTGCAAGGTCTTCTGATGTCTGATATTTTTCTGCGTTTCTGATAAGTTAATGGGAAGGATATTTTCTTTCCATTCACAGACTTCTGCATGTGTGCTGATATTGTGTGCCTAATGCATACAAACACATTCAGAACACACTATCAGAACACATGAATCATAGCCATTATTATTATTTCTTATTTCAATAGGTTTTTGGGAAACAGGTGGTGGTTGGTTACGTGGATAAGTTCTTTAGTGGTGATTTCTGAGATTTTGGTACGCCCATCACCTGAGCAGTGTACACTATACCCAATGTGTAGTCTTTTATTCCTCATCCCCTTCACACCCTTTCCTCCAAGTCCCCAAAGTCCATTGTATCATTCTTATGCCTTTGCATCCTCATAGCTTAGCTTCCACTTATGATTGAGAACATATGTTTAGTTTTCCATTCCTGAGTAACTGACCTTAGGATAATAGTCTGCAGTTCCATCCAGGTTGCTGCAAATGCCATTATTTCATTCCTTTTTATGCCTAAGTAGTAGTCCATGGTGTGTGTGTGTATGTGTGTGTGTGTGTGTGTGTGTGTGTGTTTGTGTCTATATGTATAACATTTTTTTCATCCACTTATTGATTGATGGGCTTTTGGGCTGGTTCCATATGTTTGCAGTTGTGAATTGTGCTGCTATAAACATTGCATGTGCAAGTGTCTTTTTCATATAATGACTTTTTTCCTTTGGGTACATACCTGGTAGTGGGATTGCTGGATCAAATGGTAGATCTACTTTTAGTTCTTTAAGGAGTCTCCACACTGTTTCCAAAGCACTTGTACTAGTTTATATTCCTACCAGCAGTGTAAAAGTGTTCCCTTTTCATCACATCCATGCCAATATTTATTATTTTCTGATTTTTTTCCTTATGACCATTCTTACAGGAGTAAGGTGGTATCGCATTGTAGTTTTGATTTGCATTTCCCTGATAATTAGTGATGTTGAGCATTTTTTCATATGCTTGTTAGCCATTTGTATATCTTCTTTTGAAAAATGTCTATTCATACCATTTACCCATTTTTTAATGGGAATTTTTTCTTGCTGATTTGTTTCAATTCCTTGTAGATGCTGGATAGTAGTCTTTTGTCCGATGCATAGTTTGCAAATATTGTCTCCCATTCTGTGGGTTGTCTGTTTACTCTGCTGATTATTTCTTTTGTTGTGCAGAAGCTTTTTAGTTCAATTAAGTTCCATCTATTTATCTTTGTTTTTGTTACATTAGCTTTTGGGCTCTTGATCATAAAGTCTTTGCCCAAACCAATGTGTAGAAAGGTTTTTCTGATGTTATCTTCTAGAATTTTTATGGTTTAAAGTCTTAGATTTAAGTCTTTGATCCATCTTGAGTTGATTTTTGTATAAGGTGAGAGATGAGGATCCAGTTTCATTCTGCAACATGTGGCTTGCCAATTATCCCAGCACCATTTGTTGAATCATGTGTCCTTTCCCCACTTTATGTTTTTGCTTGCTTTGTCAAAGATCAGTTGAATGTAAGCATTCGGCTTTTTTTCTGGGTTCTCTATTCTGTTCTGTTGTTCTGTATCCTATTTTTATACGAGTTCCATGCTATTTTGGTGATTGTTGACTTCAAGTATAGTTTGAAGTTGGGTAATGTGACGCCTCCAGATTTGTTCTTTTTGCTTAGTCTTGATTTGGCTATGAAGGTTCTTTTTTGTTTCTGTATGAATTTTAGGATTTTTTTTCTAGTTCTTTGAAGAATGATGGTGGTATTTTGAAGGGAATTGCATTGAATCCGTAGATTGCTTTTGGCAGTATGATCATTTTCACAATATTGATTCTTCCCATCCACGAGCATGGAATGTGTTTCCATTTGTTTGTGTCATCTATGATTTCTTTCAGCAGTGTTTTGTAGTTTTCCTTGTAGAAATATTTTACCTACTTGGTTAAGTATATTCTTAAGTTTTGTTTTTGTTTTTGTTTTTTTTTTCAGCTATTGTGAAAGGGGTTGAATTCTTGATTTTATTCTCAGCTTGGTTGTTGTTGGTGTATAGCAGAGCTACGGATTTGCATACCTTGATTTTGTATCCTGAAACTGTAGTGATTATCAGTTCTGAAACTTTTTGGATGAATCTTTAGGGTTTTCTAGGTATATGATTATATCATCAGCAAACAGTGATGGCTTGACTACCTCTTTACCAATCTGGTTATCCTTTATTTCTTTCTCTTGTCTGATTGCTCTGGCTGGGACTTTTAGTACTATGTTGAATAGAAGCAGTGAAAGTGGCCATCCTTGTCTTGTTACACTTCTCAGGAGGAATACTCTCATCTTTTCCCTGTTCAGTATGATGTTAGATGGGTTTTATTACCTTGAGGTATGTCCCTTCTATGCTGATTTTGCTGAGGGTTTTATCATAAAGCGATGGTGGATTTTGTCAAATGCTTTTTCTGCATCTATTGAGATGATCATGTGGTTTTTGTTTTTACTTCTGTTTATGTGGTGTATCACATTTATTGACTTGCATATGTTAAAACATCCCTGCATCCCTGATATGAAACTCAGTTGATAATGGTGGATTATCTTTTTGATATGCTGTTGGATTTGGTTAACAAGTATTTTGTTGAAGGTTTTTGCATCTGCGTGTTCATCAAAGACATTGGTCTGTAGTTTTTGTTGTTGTTGTTATGTCCTTTCCTGATTTTGCTATTAGGGTGATACTGATTTCACAAAATGATTTAGGGAGGATTCCCACTTTCTTTATCATTTGGAATAGTGTCAATAGGATTGGTACCAATTATTCTCCGAAGGTTTGAGAGAATTCAGCCGTGAATTGGTCTGGTTCTGGAATTTTTTTGGTTGGCAGTGTTTTTATTACCATTCCAGTCTTGCTTCGATCTCATCTGTTCATAGTTTATATTTCTTCCCAGTTTAATCTAGGAGAGTTGTATATTTCTAGGAATTTACCCATCTCCTCTAAGTTTTCTAGTTTGTTTGTGTAAAGGTGTTCATAGTAGCTTTGAATGGTCTTTTGTATTTCTGAAGTATCAGTTGTAATATCTCCTGTTTCATTTCTAATCAAGCTTATTTGGATCTTCTCTTTTCTTTTCTTGGTTAATCTTACTAACAGTCTTTCAATTTTGGTTATTTTTTCAGAGAACCAGTTTTTTGTTTCACTTATCTTTTGTGGGGTTTTTTTGTTTGTTTGTTTTCATTTCATTTAGTTCCGCTCTGATCTTGGTTATTCCTTTTCTTCTGCTGGGTTTGGGTTTGGCTTGTTCTTGCTTCTTTAGTTTCTTGAGATATGACCTTTGATTGTCTATTTGTGCTCTTTCAGACTTTTTGAGTTAGTCATTTAATGCCATGAACTTTCCTCTCAGCACTGCTTTTGCTGTATCCCAGAGGTTTTAATAGGTTGTGTCACTATTATCATTCAGTTCAAATAATTTTTTAATTTTCGTATTGATTTCATTGTTGATCCAACAATCATTCAGTAGCAAGTTAATTTTCATGTATTTGCATAGTTTTGAAGGCTTCTTTTGGAGTTGATTTCCAGTTTTATTCCACTGTGGTCTGAGAGAGTACTTGATATAATTTTGATTTTCTTAAATTTGTTGAGACTTGTTTTGTGGCCTATCATATGGTCTATCTTGGAGAATGTTCTTTGTGCTGATGAATAAAATGTATATTCTGCATTTATTCTGTAAACATCTGTTAAGTCCATTTGTTCTAGGGTATAGTTTAAGTCTATTGTTTCTTTGTTGACATTCTGTCTTGATGATCTGTCTAGTGCTGTCATGGAGCATTGAAGCCCCCCACTGTTACTGTGTTGCCATCTATCTCATTTCTTAGGTCTAGTATTAATTTTTCTATAAATTTGGGAGCTCCAGTATTAGTTGTATATTGATTTATGACTGTGATATTTTTCTGTTAGACTAATCCTTTTATCATTGTATAATGTTCCTTATGGTCTTTTTAAACTGTTGTTGATTTAAAGTCTGTTTTGTCTGATATAAGAATAGCTACTCCTGCTTGCTTTTGGTGTACATTTGCATGGAATATCTTTTTCCAACCCTTTACCTTAAGTTTATGTGAGTCATTTATGTGAGTCTCTTGAAGACAGCAGATACTTGGTTGGTGGATTTGTATTCATTCTGCATCTTTTAAGTGGAGCATTTAGGCCATTTACATTCAGTATGAAGGTACTATTCTATTTGTCATGCTAGTTGTTGCCTGAATACCTTGTTTTTGTTTTTCAATTTTGTTATTTGTTTTTGTTTTATAGGTCCCCTGAGATGTATGCTTTAAGGAGGTTCTATTTTGGTGTATTTTGAGGATTTGTTTCAAGCTTTAGAGTTCCTTTTAGCAGTTCTTGTAGTGCTGGCTTGGTAGTGGTGAATTCTCTCAGCATTTGTTTGTCTGAAAAAGACTGTATCTTTCCTTCATTTATGAAACGTAGTTTTGCTGGATACGAAATTCTTGGCTGATAATTGTTTTGTTTCAGGAGGCTAAAGACAGGACCTCAGTCCCGTCTAGCTTGTAGTGTTTCTGCTGAGAAATCTGCTATTAATCTGATAGGTTTTCCTTTGTAGGTTATCTGATCCTTTTGCCTCACAAGCTCTTAAGATTCTTTCATTCATCTTGACGTTAGATAACCTGATGAGTATGTGCCTATGCAATGATCTTTTTGCAATGAATTTTCCGGATGTTCTTTGAGCTTCTTGTATTTGGATGTCTAGATCTTTAGCAAGGGCAGGGTAGTTTTCCTTAACTATTCCCTTAAATATGTTTGCCATACTTTTAGATTTATCTTCTTCCTTGGGAACAGCAGTTCTTAGGTTTAGTTGTTTAACATCATTTCAAACTTCTTGGAGACTTAGAATTTTTAAAAATGAACTTTTTTTTTTTTGTATTTGTTGGATTGGATAAATTCAAAACCCTTGTCTTTGAGTTCTGAAGTTCTTTCTTCTACTTGTTTGATTCTGTTGTTGAGACTTTCCAGTGTATTTTGCATTCCTCGAAGTGTGACCTTCAATTCCAGAGGTTGTGGTTTTTATTTATGCTGTCTATTTATCTAGAGATTTTTTTGTCCATATCCTGTATCTTTTTGTTTTATTTCTTTAAGTTGGTGTTCACCTTTCTCTGGTTCTTCCTTGAGTAGCTTAATAATTGGCCTTCTGAATTCTTTTTCTGCCAATTCAAGAGATTTCATCTAGGTGTGCATCCATTGCTGGTGAGCTAGTGTGATCTTTTGGGGGTGTTAAAGAACCTTGCTTTGTCATATTACCAAAATTGTTTTTCTGGTTCCTTCCCATTTAGGTAGACTATGTCAGAGGAAAGATCTGGGGCTCAGGGGCTATTCAGATTCTTTTGTCCACGGAGTGCTCCTTTGATGTGGTACTCTCCCCATCCCTAGGGATGGGGCTTCCTGGGAGCCGAACTGCAGTGATTGTTATTTCCCTTCTGGATCTAGCCACCCAGCAGAGCTTCCAGTCTCCAGGCTGGTACTGGGGAGTGTCTGCAAAGAGTCCTGTGATGTGATCTGTCTTCAGGTCTCCAGGTCTCTCAGCTGTGGATACTAGCACCTGCTCAGGTAGAGGTAGGAAGGGAGTGAAATGAGTCATTGGTTGTAATTTTGTTTAGTGAGCCACATCTAGTGCTGATTGTGCTGGCAGTAAAGTTGTCATGTGGACAGACTCAAAATCTCTGATTAGCCAGGTTGTTACAGGCAATGAAATTAGTTGTTATTTTCTCCATTCTTGGGGCAGGGTTGTTCTTCTATGAGTTGCTGTAATGTTTTATGTTGGTTGGTCTCCAGCCGGGAGATGGCGCTTTCAAGAGAGCATCAACAGAGGGCTTCCTGGGAGGACACAAGTTTACCCTAGGGTTGCCTAGATGAGTATTCAGGTTTCTGAGGTGGTGGGTAGGGCATAGGGCTCCTGAAAGAGTATGTCTTTTCTCTTTGGCTACCAGGGTGAATAGAGAAAGATCATCAGGTTGGGACAGGGTTAGGCATGTTTGAGCTCAGATTCTCCTTGTGGGGGGCTTGCTGTGGCCACTGTGGGGGATGGGGGGTGTGATTCTCAGACCAATGGAGTTATGTTCCCAGAAGGATTACGGCTCCTGTGCTGTGTCATACAGGTCACCAGGGAAGTGAGGGAAAACTAGTAATGACAGGCCTCATCCAGCTCCTACACAGCCAGAAAGGCCAGTCTCACTTCCACTGTGCCTCACCAGCAGCACCGTGTTTATATCCAGGCAGCCAGTGAGCAGTGCTGAGATTCTGCCCCAGGCTACAAGCCTCTCCACTGAGAAAGCAAGCAGGGCTTTCAGGTTTCACACCTCCCTGCCTGCCACAGCTTCTGTGCTCATATCTGTGTTCCCTGTTTGCCTCCCTCCGTGGGATTCTGTCCAGGAAAATTCATTTTCTGTCAAAACTATTACAAAATTTAGCTATAAGTTTCCTTCTTCCTGTGGTCCTTCCCCAATTCCACTGGCAGCCCTCCCCCAGGGACTCCTGTGAGGGAAAGTCAGAAATGGCTTCCCTGGGGACCAAGAGGGCCCACACTGCTCTTCCCGCTGCTTCCTCTTCATCTGTATTTCACTCGGCTCTCTAAATTCATCTCAGCTACAGGTAAGGTCAAATCCTTCTCCTGTAATCTGGACTTTCAGGTCCCCAATGAGGATGTGTGTTCAGGGGTGGATTTTCCCCCCTGCTCACACTTTGGGCACTCACAGTTTTTTGGCTGTCTCATAGAGTCTGCAGCGGCAAGCCACTTCCTTCAAAGGGTCTGTGGATTCCCTTGGCTTTCCTGGTATGTTCCTACGATAGTTCTTAAAGCAAAAGTTCATGTGAGTGTCCACGTGCTGCTCTGTCTGTCTAAGTGGAAGCTGCAAGTTAGTCCTGCCGCCTATCCGCCATCTTCAAACCCACATTTTAGTCTTTTAGTCACGGGCTTTAAATACATCTTAATTAACTGAAAAGCCCTTGAAAAACCAAGAAAAGGTCAAAGAAAGTGTTTCAAGATAAAGGTCTCTTCACTGATAATTTGGGTAAGGCAGCCTTTCATGAAAAGACTCTGAAATTTTAACAAACTTTCTGTAAAACCATTTTTAATGGTCTTTGGACATATCTAAAGTACCTTCTAGCCATATTTATTACACAGCACTTTATGGTAATAAATTTGCTACTCTTTCCTGATGAACAGTTTGCATTAACCAGATTTAACCAGAGATTTTGGGTCTGTTTGTATTTTATTACTGTGATCCATTTTCTTCTAATATAATCCCCAGGGGAAACAAGTTGCTTTAATTCACTGACTATAGAATCAAGTGCCACCACCCCTACCCTCAGAGGCTCAGACTCTGAACTTTCTTCAGTTTTAAAAACTAACTGCTTACCTCCATCTGGAACTATTTTGCTGGCTCTTCTTCCTCCTTTCACCCTCTAATTATAAGAATTCCAGAAAGAGGTCTTATTCTTTCAAAGGTAATATTTGAGAGCCACTAGATGCCAGACGCTGTGTTAGGTATGGAATACAACAGTCAACAATGCAGTTTATCCTCTGCTTTCTCTCCAATTAAGAGAGCTAAAATGAACCAAGAACTAATATGTGTGAGGTCCTAATCTAGGTGCCTTATATGCATTCATTCTTCTAATTCTCACAACTATACTAAGAAGTAGATATTAATTTAATCCCTATTTTACAAGTAAGCAGAGTAGGGCAGAGACAGAATAAGCAACTTGCTCAAAGCCATACATTAAGAGGTAAGCCCATGCTAAATTGCCCGCACTGCTTTTCGAAAAATGCCATGAGATGTATAAATTAGGCCTTCTGGGAGAAGGTGACGTATCTTGTAGAATGGAATGGATGAATTTATTTTATTTTATTTTATTTTTTTTGAGATGGAGTCTTGCTCTGTTGCCCAGGGTGGAGGGCAGTGGTGCAAAAATCTTGGCTCACTGCAACCTCCGCCTCCTGGATTCAAGTGATTCTCCTACCTCAGCCTCCTGAGTAGCTGGGATTACAGGTGCACACCACCAAGGCTGAGTAATTTTTGTATTTTTAGTAGAGACGGGGTTTTACCATGTTGGCCAGGCTGGTCTCAAACTCCAGACCTCAGGTGATCTGCCCACCTCGGCCTCCCAAAGTGCTGGGATTACAGGCATGAGCCACCATGCCCAGCCTGGATGAAATTTTTAAATGTGGCTGTGAGCATGGGGGTGAGAGTGCAGAGTAAAAGATGTACCACTTGCATATAATATGCTGCGTGTCGAAACATATTTACCTCAAATCGTTTTTTTTTTTTAATTTTTTTTTGAGACGAGTCTTGCTGTGTCACCCAGGTTGGAGTGCAGTGATGTGATCTCGGCTCACTGCAAGCCCCACCTCGTGGGTTCACACCTTTCTCCTCCCTCAGCCTCCTTAGTAGCTGGGACTACAGGTGCCCACCACCACGCCTGGCTGATTTTTTCTATTTTTTAGCAGAGATGGGGTTTCACCATGTTAGCCAGGATGGTCTCGATTTCCTGACCTCGTGATCCACCCGCCTCAGCCTCCCAAAGTGCTGGGATTACAGCCATGAGCCACTGCGCCCGGCCTCAAAATCTTATCTTTTTTGCTGCTGCTGTCTTCAACTAGCTTTATTTTATATATCTAAAGTATAAAACATGATTATTTTAAAACATTTTATAATTCACATCCCATGTTCAAGTGACTGATGTTGTGCTGCATTTGTTGGGGATGTGATTGAAAATACACAGGCACTGGTACTGTCCACCACTGCTATCTTTGGTTTCTACCTAGTCCTACTCTTTCTTGGTTGGCCTGACAATTTTAATAGCTAAGGCAGGAGACTACAGACACTCTTTCAAGTGGATAATTGTGGATAATGCATTCAGCTAAATTGAAATTAATTGTAGCTATATTTAGATAATAAAATGGTTCTATTGAAAATAGGGCTCAGACTTGTATAGAGCAAAAAATTAATCTCTGTGTTGTATTGCTTAGGCAATCTGCTACTCTCCTGATATGATATTAGAATGAGGTTACTTAACTCTTACTGAATTTTTTTAGCTTTTTAGTTTACCCTCCTCACTTTTTCCTCTCATTTGTTTATCTCTTTCATTGTCTTATTTGAGCTTTTTCCAGTCCTTGTATTTTTCACAATAATTTCCTTGTAAGTCCTTTAGGGTAAAATGTAAACACTAAACGGAGAAATGTAAATCTGCAAAGAGACTTTGGCAGCTTTGTTTTCTGTTTATTTACTTATTTAGGAATTCATTCTTTAGTTTGCCAGAAAGCAATCCTGTTTATAAACACTAGAACCAGTGCTGGAAATATGATTTTCTTTATAATATAATCTTAGGTAAACTTTTCAACATATAAGAACATCTAGATAGTGTTATAAATAATGTTAATCCAATAAAATATGAAATTTACACATATTGATTTCCATTGCGAGTTGGAATATACTGATACATATGCCATTAGTGCTCTAACAACCACTTCCTTTTGTTGCCATATTCAAGAAATGTAGATTGTTAAGGGCAACCTGTCTCCTTTTTTGCCTCAAATAGTTGTATTTAGTTGCAACATGCTGTGAACAGAATGGATTTAATTTAGAAGCTTCTTTGGTGTATAAAAATATTCAATATATGATATTAAAAACCATTTGTATAAAAGAAACCCAAAGGATGCATCTTGACTTTTTAATCTATAACAAATTATTTTAATTTGGGAATGCATGCAAATATGAACATGGTATACAGGGCTTGTGTATTATAAGGTTAAACTGTTCAAGTGTATTGGGAACTGCAAGTTTTCTAGCTGAATTTTGAGATAATAGCATCATTTTTGAAATTTTGAGTTAAAAATTTTGGGATAATTTTTTATAACAGCATCATTTATTCAGAGTAGTGGGAACTGCAGGTTTTCTAGTTGAACTTTGAGATAAAAGTATCATTTATTCCGACGTTACATATATTTAAGAAGAAAGGATGTTACTAATTTGTGTAGATTTGGGTGGGCAGATAAGAGTTGAGTCAGGCCCTGCCCTAAACGATGTCTTTTTCTAACTTTTTAGACTTTGGAAATCATTACAGAAACAAAGTATTCCTTTGTATATTATGGTCTCCATAGATGTATTTAAAGAATCTAAAGGTCAGAAATTCAGTCAGATGCTGCATAATGATGTTCTGGTAAACAACTGATTGTCGTGACCATATATGATGGTGGTCCCATAAGATTGCAATGGGGCTGAAAAATTTCTGCTGCATGGTGGTATCTTGATGATCCTGACATGCAGACTTAGGCTAATGTGTGCGTTTGTGTCTTAGTTTTTAGCAAAAACATTTTAAAAGTAAATTAAAAAATTAAAAATAGAAAAAATCTTATAGCATAAGGCTATAAAGAAGAAATATTTTTGTACAGCTATACAATGTGTGGTTTTTTTCTTTGTTTTTTTTTAACTGAAATTTTTTAAAATTTCACTAGTTTATAGGGTACAGGTGGGTCTTGGTTACATAGGTAACTTCTTTAGTGGTGATTTCTGAGATTTTAGTGCACACATCAACAGAGCAGTGTACACTGTACCCAATATGTAGTCTTTTATCTCTTATCCCTCTCCTAACCTTCCCAACAATCCCCAAAACCTGTTATATTATTCTTATTTCTTTGTGTCCTCATAGCTTAGCTCCCACTTATAAGAACATACGATATTTGGTTTTCCATTGCTTCTCTTCTACATGCAAAATATACTCATTCTCTACCTAAAGAAGACAGCTCAATCATCCTATCCAATCATAATATCAGGCTCAAAGTTCAAGATATTGTGGTAGTCTCTCTGTAAAGCATGAATGTGATTCCTCTGATCCAGAGACTTAAGAGCTATAAAAGGTGAATTATCTATTTTCCATAAGTTTAATATACAAAGGTGGAACAGGGATGGTTAATTTCATTTCAACAAACTGGAATAAAGTCTCCTATTCTTGAAAGGGAAAGAATGGGAGGCGTAACAGTCATTAGGTCATATATATTCTGAAATCCTACAGACTCCATAAGGGCCGCTTACCCTGGAGGTGAGGAATGTTTCTTGATTAGTCACTGTTTATGCTCCCTAAGAGTAGCTTCTGAGGACATTTTTCTCCATGGCTTTTTGCTCACCTTCTTTTTCATGATCCTTCTTGGCCACATCGGAAAAGGGGACTGGAGAATATGCCTTTCTTGGGGGCTTTGTGGCTTCCTCATCTTCCCTCCTACTCATTAAAGTTGTAATGTAAAAGTTGATTTAAGTCTGAAACAGCATCTTTTAATGCAGCATATGGCTCTTTTGTCAGTACAAAATTTCTCATAAACATCTTAGATTTAATATTTGATTCTTGTCAATTCCATGTGCCAATAGTTATGCCAAGTTTTTTCATCTGTCTCTATCTCTAGACATGTTACTGTCTCTATAGACATATAGCTGATATGTGGATAATTAATTGGTTTTGTGCATAATCACATCTTTACCTCTTTCCAAAGCTATCCTTTTCAACTAAAATTACTGAATGCCGTCTTAATTATTCAAGTATTTGTTGAATGCAATGTTTACATTAAGTATTGAACTTAAAGTTTCATCAATTCTAGATTTATAGTTAGAGCTTGGTAGTGAGATTTGAGAACTGATTGCATTTTCCAATTCTGCAACTCACAGAAATTCTGATATTCTCTCTTTCATTTCTGCTTGCAAACTGGCCAGTTCTTTTCTGAATTGTTTTGTTTTATGACTGCAGACAACAGCAAGAAAATGTGCCCCTAACATTTGTGATTTCAACTTTTTCACCTAAGGCCACATGCTTATTGTTTCCATTATCTAGTTTTTAAATTGTGGTTATCAATTTTCCCCAGAGTTTTGCTACTGTAAAACATGTCACCTTGTTTCTATCTGCCAGTAACCATCTCCCTTCCACCTGCTGCCTAATCCCAAAGCCAATGCCATGTGAAGTTCTGTTCAAGCAGCACCCCACTCTTGGTACCAATTTTGATGTCAGTCAACTTATACAAAGTTATGTAGTTCTAACAATTTCCAAATTTCACAAACTCATAATTAACAAAAGTTTATTTCTTACTTTGCTTGTTTTTCAAGGGCTAACTGTGACTTTTCCCATCACCTTCATTCCCAAACATAGGTTAAAGAAACAGCTACTATTTGGGACATTGTGTTTTTTTTCTGGGCCTTTTTTTTTTTTTTTTTTGTATTGTGGCAGAAGGAAAATAATACAATAGAACCATTCAGGGAGTTTTATGGCTTATATTTGGAAGCAAAATGTGCACTTGGCCAAATTAAATCACATAGCCAAGTATGACTTCAAGGATAAAGGATATGATAATCTGTAATCCTTCTGCAAGGAGCACTAAATATTTTGATCAATAATATAGTCTACCCCAGCCATCCTCTTTTTTATGCAGAATGAAATCAGATGAACATTTATTTATTTCTGCCTTATGTTTTGTCTGCCTCTTCATCTGAATTTGTTCTAACTGAATATGCAAAGTATTAGTATACAGAAAGTTTATGTTGGAAGTTATGCTCTTTTTCCCCCCTAGAAATTGTTGCATCTCAATGTGTTGCTAGAATTGTAAAAGAAATGTTTATAACATTCTGATGATGAAGCCAAAATTGCAGAATGAATAAAGGAGAGGAAGAAGAAACCTGTTCCTTGAAGATAATATTAAGCCACTGAGTCAACTAACTCAGGAAATGCCTTTCACCTCCCACCATGATTCTGAGGCCTCCCCAGCCATGTGGAACTTTAAGTCCAATTAAACCTCTTTTTCTTCCCAGTCTCAGGTATGACTAACAAAAGAAGTGTAAGACTTGTACATTGAAAATTACAAAACTTTGCTGAAAGCAATTAAAGAAGACCTAAATAAATGGAGAGACGTTCCATCTTTGTGGATTGGAAGATTCAATATTAAGATAAAAATTCTCTACTAATTGAGCTATGGATACAATATAGTCCCCATCAAAATTCTGGCTGGCTTTTTTGCATAATTTGACAAGTAGATACTAAAATTTATGTAGAAATGCAAAACACACAGAAAAGACAAAACAATTTTGAGAAAGAAAAAGTTGGAAGACTTTTGCTTCCCAATTTCAAAACTTACTATTAATAACGATTATTAAGACAGAGTGGTACTGGCGTAAGGGTAGACATATAGGTCAACAAAACACAAGAGTTCAGAAATAAATCTTTATAGCGAATTGATATTTGATAAATATGCCAAGAAAAGTCATTGGGGAAAGGATAATCTTTTCAACAAATGGTCACTGGGACAATTGAATATCCACATGCAAAAAAAGATGAACTTATACCCTTACCTTATGCCATATGTAAAAATCACAGTCTTAAATGTATGCTAAAACAATAAAACTTTTAGAATAAAATATTGTAGAAAATATTTGAGACCTTAGGTTAGGCAAAGATTTCTTACATATGACCAAAGGCTTAGCTCATAAAAGAAAAAATGGTAAGTTGAACTTCATCAAAATTCAAAACTTTTTCACTTTAAGTCTGAAAATAAGAATACAAGCAATAGATGGGGTCAAAACACATAGCTGATAAAGGACTTGCATCCAGAATATACAAATAACTTGTAAAACTCAATAAGATAAATAACCCAGTCAAGACTGGTCAAAATATATAAACATATTTTACCAGAGAAGATACAGGAATGGCTACTGAGCACAGGGATAAAATGCTCAACAGCATTACTCCTTAGAGAAGTGCAAATTAAAACCACAATGAGACACGATTTCACCCCTGCTGGAATGACTATAATAAATTACAGTAACAAATGTTTGTGAGAATGTAGAGAAATGGAAACACTCATACATTGCTGGTGGGAATGTAAAATGTAGCTATTTTCAAAAACAGTTTGGAAGTTTTTCAAAAAGTTAAACATGAAACTACCATACAAGCCAGCAGCCCCACTCCTTGGCATCTATCCAAGAGAAAAGAAAACAAGTCCACACAAAGGCTTGTATGTGAATGCTCATAGCAGCATTATTTGCAATAGCCAAAAACTAAAAACAACCCAAATGTCAACTAGTTAATAGACAAAATGTGGTATATTCATGTAATTGAATATTATTCAACAATTAAACTAGTCAACCACTTACAAATTCTACATCATGGAGAAACCTAAAAGATTATGCTAATTATAAGAAAGACATAATTTATATGATATGTTCAGAAAAGGCTAATTTATTGAGTTAGAAAGTAGCTTAGTGGTTGCCCGGATCTAGGGGTGGGAAGCTGGATTAACTGTCAATGGACGTGAGGGATCTTTTATTGCGGGAGGATGAAGATGTGCTAAAACTGATTTATGGCTACGTTTGCACCACCCAGTAAACCTGCTGAAAATCATTTAAATTGTATGGTTGAAATTGGTGAATTTTATTACATATTTTATATATATGAATAAAACTGTTTTTAGGAATCACATGTGGTGACATGCCAAAACACAGAAGGAGATGAAGACAGAACAATTAAAAATGTCATCTTGGGCTTTCCTACCAGTTTAGGAGGATCACAATGAGATGACCAATTGGTTTAAAACAATTTATCTTCTGGTGTTATTTCTGCTTTTGGTGGCCACAGTCTGTGGTGGCTAGGTAGCCTCTGTCCTTTAGGAAACATAAATGTAGACAGAGGACGATTGCTCTCTAAAAATACTGAAAAACAAAAGTCACAGATAAAAGCTACAAGAGCATCTTTTTATTCTCTAAAAGTTTCACCAGCTGCTACCATAATCTTTTCAAGTCTTCATTTTGTCACTGTATAATTCACAGAGTTTCATGTGGTTGTTGTTGACTCTGAGTTTTCTCTAAGGTCAGTTTCCAGGAGCCAGATACTGTTTCAGTTGGTTTTAAGTAAGGATTTGTATGTTCTCTGAAGTGAAATAGTTCACTCTGAAATGAGCTTATGGAGATAGCTGTTTAAAAAACTAAGCCTTGTATTTCTGGAGCAAAATTGATTTGGATGGTTCATTAGTTAGTTTATAACAGCTAATGATCCTTGTTAATGTCTTCTTGAGATAAAGAGCCTTCTATTGGTTGATCTCATTTACTCATTCACAGACATAGGCATTCATTCAGCAAATTTTATTGAGCATCTCTTCTTAGCACTAATCTAGGTTCTGGGAATGTATCAGTGAACTCCACCTGAAGAAAGAAAAAAATAAATAAACAATGACATAAGCAGGGTAATTTCACAAGACGGGAGGTGACATGAGAAAGAGCAGCCAAAGGAACGATTGTAGATAGGCTGATGAGAGAAGTCTGTGTGTGGAGGTCAGACGTGAGCTAAGGTCTGAATGATGGGAAGAAACTAACCACGTGAGGATCTGGAGAGAGAGTAAAACAGGCCTAGAGAATATAAAAGAAAAGACCTTTAGGAGAGATTGATTGGGTCTGGAGTGTTTTTGAGAATATGGAAGCAAATGTTGTTAGAGTATGATGATGCAGGATCATAGCATATGTATTACAGGTCATAGTAAGAAGTATGAATTGAGTCTAATCGCAACAGAAAGACTTGAGCAGGGGGAAGGTTTTTAAGAAGGCAGTAACAATCTGATTTATATTTAGATCAGTTTGGTTGTTAAATGGAAAATAGAATGGGGCAGGGGATGAAGTGCATAGTTAACAGACCAATTGAAAGACTTTTCCAACACGTAGGAAGGGAGATAGTGATATCTTGGACCATGGTAGTAGCAATAGAGATGGAAAGAAATGGCTAGATTTCTATTTTTTTTCTTTAGTACTTCTTAATTGTTTAAAGGTGGAGGATGAAATTAGATAAATCAAAGAGGGTGTTTAGATGTTTAATCTCAATAACTGGAAGGATGATGGTATCATTTGCTGAGATGGGGAAGATAGGAGAAGAAACAGATTTAAAAAAATCAAAAGTTCTTCTGTTTTTAATAAGTCAAATATAAAATCATATTAGTCATCCTAGTAGAATATCAAGTATCATAGTATTTAAATCTGGAGCTCAAAGGAAAGGTCAGGAATGAACACATATGTTTGAGAGTTACTGGCATATAGGTGGCATTTAAATCCATAATTTCAGTCTCTAGAGGAGATCACCTAGGGAAGAGAAAAATGCTCAACTCGAATTCTGGGGCACACAAACACTTAAAAGTTGAGTAGAAAGAATGCAAAAAAGGCCAAATAAGCGAAGCAGGTTGAGTGGAGACTATGTTGCCTAGAAGGTGCATCTCCATCCAAAGGCTCTGCTGCCACTCAGCTCCTGTGTGTAGCTAGGCAGTGCCATAAGGAATTGTACTGAAGCCTGAGGCAAAAGGGACAATGTGTATTTCTATATACACTTACCAAAATATCTTCCCATATTTTGAACTAAGTGGAAGAAGTTATTAAAAGTTCTACAATAAAAAGTGACTATATCTAAAGCTTTATTATCCAATCTGTTTGCATATCATCTTCAATGCTCATAAACCTGCCCAGTGGCAGGGCTTGATGGACAATTGACCTCAGTCTACAGGGCTGATTAGAAATGACTTTGCATGGCACAGTAATGGAAGGTTGTAAAACACATGAACAACAGCCTCACTTCATTTAAAATTGTTTTTTCTAATCACAGATTTTTTGCATTAATATTGATTACTTAAAGATTGCATTAAAATATTATTATTGTTATTATTATTATTATTATTAGAGACAGGATCTTGTCCTGTCACCCAGGCTGGAGTGCAGTGGCATGATCATCACTCACATAGCCTTGAACTACTCGGCTCAAGCAGTCCTCCCACCTCAGCCTCCAGAGTAACTGGGACTACAGGTACACCCAATTATGCTTGGCTCATTTTTTAACACAAAGTATTATCTTGTTTTATTAGTTATTTGGCACCCCTTGACATTATGCACTCTCAGAATATTTGATTTTCTTCATTGTAATCCTGATCCTGGACTCAGGGCAGAATTTTCCCCATTTTTAAAGAGAAACTGACAATCCAGATTTTGATGTGAAATCTCACATTTTAAATATGTTGGCTAGTCAAAAAAGTTAAAAAATGCAGTGTTGGCCAAAGCTCTAGGAGTTCTACCATAAAGCATTCTAGTATGAAAATCCCATTGAACCGGCCATCTAGTTGTAGTTTTAACCTAACTACATGACACGTTAACTTTTCTGGGGCTCACTTTTTATATTATTAAAAGTAAACATCTATGACCCAGTGTAAGGCATGGTAATTATAATTTTACAGAATACTAACTTGACTAAATCCTGTGGATCTGAAGTATAAATGTTAGATTTAACCATATGAAATTACTGATAATAAGCCTTCTTTTCAGATAGGGTCTTGCTGGAGTTTAATGGCATAGTTATGGCTCACTGCAACCTCTACCTCCCAGGGCCTCAAGCAGTCCTCCCACTCTCAACCTACCAAGTAACTGGGGACCGGCAGCATGTGCCACCATGCCTGGCTAATTTTTGTACTTTCTTTTAGAGACAGGGTTTTGCTATGTTGCTCAGGCTGATCTCAAACTCTGGGTTCAGGCAATCTACACTCCTCTGCCTCCCAAAGTGATGGGATTGCAGGCATGAGTCACCACCCCCAACCTAATCAGCCATTTTGGATCTACCAAAACATGAAATCCATTTGGTTCAAGCTGATAGTTTTGTTTCAGCCTGTTGAGCCTGAGAGTACAATGAACCAAGCAGCACTCTGCTGAGCCTGTGGTAAGGGAAAACTGCTCCCCTATATTTACAGCAAGATCAGGAGTTTGGCCAGAAACCTCTGGCCAGAAATCTGTAGCCAGATGACAAGGGCCAGTGATAGGGACAGGATCATGACTTGCCTTTTTTTCTGCCATAGCTGCAGCTAATTTGATGTGAGTTCCTGTTCCCGGAGGCTCTCACTTAGGTGCTTTCTCTCTATACAGGCCTTCAAGTGGTCTATATCTGAGTCCATTTGGGTTTCTGACTTGGATCTGGGTGGTTTATGTATATGAAAATCTTAAGCCTTCATTGTCTTTAAAGCAACACTGTTTTGAAAGAAACAGCTGAAATGAAGTCTCTATCAATGCTTGTGCATTCATTTTTATCCAGGAAAGATAACTGAGGTTGGCATTAACCAAGCATAAAATGTAACTGTTCACTAACCTCTTCCAATCTGAGTGCGCGCACACACACACACACACACACACACACACACACTCCATGTGTAGAGTTCTTAAAATGATTATCTCATTAGTTTAAGGTGGGTCTTACAGTAATATACCTAGTAGTTTTCCTACTCCCTTAGTTAATTCAAAGCTACAGCTAATGCTTGCAATTCAGATGTACGTTGATTTCAGGCCACATTACTTGTCAAACTCAATTATTTAGTTCACAAGGAACACAAAAGTCTTAAACTGTTCATGTCAGTCTGATATTTTGTGCTTCAACATGTAATAATACATTTTAAAAAAACATACGGGCTGGGTGCAGTGGCTCACACCTGTAATCCCAGCAATTTGGAAGTCCGAGGTGGGTGGATCACTTGAGGCCAAGACTTCAAGACCAGCCTGGCCAACATGGTGCAACCCCGTTTCTACTAAAAATGCATGGTGGTGTGCACCCAACTACTAGGGAGGCTGAGACATGAGAATCACTTGAACCTGGGAGGCAGAGGTTGCAGTGAGCCCAGGTCCTGCCACTGCATTCCAGCCTGGGTGGCGGAGCAAGACTCTGTATCAAACACACACACACATACCATAGAATCTCCTTTTATACATTAGGATACTAGAGAGTTTTTAATTCAATTCAAGAAACATAATAGGTGTTAAATGCCTATATGTTGAATGAATAAGAATGTTTTGGATATTTATTGTAGGCTTGATGTTGTAATAACAAAATGTAAAAAGACCTTGCTTTTTCAGAGTATAGGAATAATGGAGTTTGCATCCATTTCATTAAAAATAGGCCCAAAATATATCCTCATTTTATAAAAATGAGGATATATAAAACAGCCTTATTTTATACCATCTACAATTCAAGTTTTCTCTTGCTTATGGTCATTGTGCACTCTAATTTTAAAAGTAATAGAGTGGTTTTAAGAGAGCATTAAAAAAGGATAATATTAAGATTTTATAGTTTAGAGAATAAACTGTTTCTCAGATTAAATAAATGTTATGTATAACCTTAATTTACGCTTAAAATTTTTTTCTTATTTGAGGGAGTACAACAATAATATATGGTAGGGAAAGGAGAAACAAAGCCTTCCTTTTCCCCCTGGAGGATATTAGGTGGAAAGAAACATAGCTAGAGCTTAACAAGGAAAAGGCCTGTGTAGAACTGAGGGGATGTAGTGGACAGAGTAGCTAGCCTCCAAGTTATCTTTCAGTAGTCACCACCTCCAGTATTCATGTACTCATGTAGTCTTTTCTCACATCACACAGTGGTCAGTCTGTGTGACCAATAGAATATGGTAGATGTAATGATACGTTACTTCTAAGATTAGGTTTTAAGACTTGGCCATCTCAGTCTCTCTCTCTCTCTCTTTCTCCCCCCTCTCCCCCTCCCTCCCTGGGATGGATCACTCTGGAAAATACCAAGTTTGTATCATGGGGATCCTCAAGAAGCCCCATGGAGATGTCTACCTGGCGAATAACTAAGGCTTCCAGTCATCAGCCAGCAAGGGACTGAGGACTCCAATCAATAGCCATAAGCATGAGCTTAGAAGTGGTTCCTCTAGCTCCAGTCTTCCCATTCCTGGATTCCTAACCCTCCAACAATGAGATAAAAAGTGTTTGTTGTTTTAAGGCACAAAGTTTTCATCTAATTTGTTACGCAGTACTAGATAACTAATAGATGAGTCCTACCTCTCCAAAGTAGACCCATAAAACTCAAATTCCAACATCCTGTGCATCTACAACATAGATTGTGCATTCTAAACTCCACCACATAGATTCTCCCATGCTAGATTTCAATTCAGCAATGGGCAATTTAAATACTGAGGTCCTCTATAGAATCCTTTTAGCTGGTGATGTAGTGGGTAAGAATTTGGCTTTGAGGGATGCTGGTGGTTGCAATGTCCATTTACTGGGACTGAGTGACATTAGTATTGCAGAAACAACAGTGGAGGTTTTTCACCCTGTCAGTTCTGCAGGATGGTTTTAGTCCTTTATCCTGGAATTTCAGTTTTAAATGGAATCCTCCTAGTCCTAGTCAATCCTCCTCCTAGCAATTCTGCAAGCTTTCCAATATCCCTTTCAGTTTCTGCTGCCTGCAACTAGAAACCCTGACTGATACAGAGGAGAACTGCCAGTGAAAAGGAATTGCCCTTTCTATAGATAGAATACAGGTACTTTTGCATGAAAGCTGAGGGGAGTATACCTAAGGAGTAAATCAGAATAGAGTTTTGAAATAATTGGGGCATAAAAGATTTTGCCATAGGGCTTTCTAAAAGGAAAAGAGATCATCTCTGTAGGGACCTGATGTGGCAATAAAGTCCATCAACCCTTTTGTCTGTGGAAATATTCAGTGGATGGGAAAGCTAATTTTTATTCACTGCACTAGCACTATTACACGAAAGTATTTTATAATGATCCTGAGTCATCAGGATCTTTTAAATTATGTTCATTGATTTGCTTTGATAGTCAAGTTTTGCAACACCTTAGACAGATTAGAGAGATTTCAGTGAGAAATGGTTTAAGATAAAAAGTCTCCATCAAGTGATTACAACAGAAGGTTATTTGTAAAACTCACTTGTATGGTATAACTCATTGCTCAACATTGCCACACAAATATGCTGTTGCTGTAGGTGCTAGATAATCATTTATTTCAGTTTAAATTTTTCAGTAGCAAATTTTTGCTAGTAGCTATATATAAACTTTCATGGATGATCAGCTTATTTAACAGAGAAGAAACTCTGATTCCTGACTTCATTTACTTCCTTTACATGTAAAGATACAATCAATCAAGAAACACATTCAACAAAATATTTGTAACAGCAACTATAATTGATTTAACTATTAATTTCTATATTATATTCACCTAGTTTTTCTATAAGTATAGCTTCAAAATGTTTATGTTTTAAAGCATCCACTACAAATGTTAATGTCCAAAGCAAGTCTTCAGAAATGTCAAAATTTGAGTGTCTCTTTGTTAATAAATATTCAGCATTAACAGGACATCTAGATCTGGCTGACTGATTGTCAGGAATGTTGTACAAATATTAAATCATTGGTGGACTAAATAAGTGAATTTTAGAATCTCTTCCAATTTTGAAATTTTGTGAGCATCTATGATGTATACTGTTAGAGTTACCAAATTAGAACTCATAGTTTAACAAATACTTTTTTTCTTGTGGTGAATTTAATTCCATCTCAAATGTTTAGAACTGGATACAATTTAAACAATATGCGTATTCTTTAGAGAAATTACCTTTATTAAAAGAATGAAGTTAAATGAATTGAGACTCCAGGAAAATTATCTAGTCCATTACAAATTCTTAGTTAAATGTCAAACATTTTGTACGTTTAAAACAAAAACAACTTTTTAAACCAATAGTTGTTTAAATGTTTTGGCTTAATTTAAATTATATAAATATATATATATATGTGTGTGTGTGTTTGTATGTGTGTGTGTGTGTGTTCTACTTCCAAAACACATTTCAAATCTATTCATTTTGCTCTATTTCTCTTGGAATATCTGCTAAATCAAATAACCTGGGCTACTGCCATTGCCTTCTACCACTCTCCCTGCTTCCTCTTTTGCCTTCCTCCAAGCCTTCTGCACACGGCAGCCAGAATGAATATGTGTCAGTCATGTATCATTTTTTTCCCTTAAAATCCATCTGGGGCTTCTCTCTGCCCTTAGTATATAAATCCTAGTTTCACAAGTATGGCCAGCAAAGCCCTCTAGGCCCTCACAGGTACCTACATCTCCAACTTTATCTCTACCCCTAGTCTCTTTTTCCCCTGTCTGCATTTTCTTTTTTGGTATAGTAATATTGACTTATTATAATGTTTTCAAGGTTTATCATCTTTTAGCATGTTTTAGCACTTCATTCCTTTTTATTGCTGAATAATAGTCCATTGTGTGGATTTACTGCATTATCTAACTTATCCCCAGTTGATGGATATTTGAGATTTTCCCCCCACTTTTTGGCTATTAAGAATAATGCTTCTGTTTCAGTTTCTGTTGCTTGCAACTGGAAGCCCTGACTGATACAGAGGAAAACTGCCAGTGAAAAGGAGATGCCCTTTCTATAGATAGAATATAGGCATATTTTTGTGTGAACATATATTTTCATTTATCTTGGGTGTATACCTAGGAGTAGAATTGCTGGGTCATATGGTAACTCTACGTTTAATCTTTACAGGAACTGCCAAACTGTTTTCCAAGCATCTGTACCATTTTATATTCCTACCAACCATTGTAAAAGTTCCAATTTCTCCACATTCTTGCCAGTACTTGTCACTTACCCATTTTTCTTATTATAGCCATCCTAGTGTGTATAAAGTGTTCTCTCATTGTAGATTTGATTTGCATTTCTCTGGTGACTAATGATGTTGAACATCTTTCCATGTGCTTATTGGCCATATATCTTCTTAGGAGAAATATTGATTCCAATCCTTTGGCAATTTCTCTTTATATTATTGAGTTGTAAGTTCTTTACATATTATTGGGTGGAAACAGTAGACACTGCGGACTTTAAAGGGAGAGGGGCAGAGGGACTCAAAGGTTGGAAAAACTACAAATTGAGTACTATGTTCACTATTTGGGTGATGGGTTCACTAGAAACCCAAGCCCCCACATTACACAATACACCTATGTAACACACCTGCATAAGTACCCCCGAATCTATATTTTTTAAAAAAATATTATTGATACAAGTCAAGAGTTCTTGATACAAATCCCTTGATACAAGTCCCCTATCCTTGATACAAGTCTCTGTATTCATGATATAAGTCCCTTATCAGATAAATTATTTTCAAATTTTTCCCCATTCTGTGAATTGTCTTTTTCTTTTCTTGATGATATCTTTTGAGGAACAAAGGTTTATAATTTTGATGAAGAACAAATTTATCCATTTTTTCTTTCTATGGTTTTGACACTTACATGGCTATAGGTGTCATAGCCACAAAACCGTGTCCTGACCCCAAGTTATGAAGATTTAAACTTCTATTTTCTTCTGTGTTTTAGTTTTAGCTTTTACGTTTAGGTCTTTAAGATATTTTGAATTAGTTTTTATAAACGGTATGAGGAAGAACTAGAACTTCATTGTTTTGCATGTGGATTGTCTCAGCACCATTTGTTGAAAAGATGATTTATTCTTTCCTCATTCAATGGTCTTGGCACCCTTGTGAAAAATCAATTGATTATAGATACATGAGTTTATTTCTGGACTCTCAAATCTATCCCAGGAATCTATAAATCCATACTTATGTCTGTCAGTACTGCACTATCTTGATTATTATGACTTTGTAGTAAGTTTTGAAATCAGGAGGTATGAGCCCTCCTACTTTGCTCCTCTTTTGCAAGATTTGTTTTTGACTATTTTGGTTTTCTTGAATTTTCATGTGAATTGTAAGATCAACTTGTCAATTTCTTTTTAAAAATGACAACCTATATATATACATATGTATTTTTTTTTTTTTTTTTTTTTGAGATGGAGTCTCACTCTATCACCCAGCTGGAGTGCAGTGGCGCAATTTCAGCTCACTGCAACCTCCATCTCCCGGGTTCAAGCTGCCTCTCTCAGCCTCCTGAGTAGCTGGGATTACGGGCGTGCACCACCACATCCAGCTGATTTTTGTGTTTTTAGTAAAGGTGAGGTTTTACCATGTTGGTCAGGCTGGTCTCGAACTCCTGACCTCATGATTCGCCCACCTCAGCCTTCCAAAGTGCTAGGATTACAGGCGTGAACCACTGTGCCCAGCCCAAGATTTTAATAACAATTGTATTGAATTTGACAATCAATCTGGGGAGTATTGTCATCTTAATATTAAGTCTTCCAACATGGAATGTCTTCCATTTATTTAGGTCTTCATTAATTTTAATGATGTTTGGTAGTTTTCAGTGTACAAGTTTTGCGTTTCTTTGTTAAATTTACTCCTCAATCTTTTCTTTTCTTTTCTCTTGAGACAGAATCTCATTCTGTCACCCACGCTGGAGTGCAGTGGCACGATTTCGGCTCATTGCAACCTCCACCTCCTGGGTTCAAGCAATTCTCTTTCCTCAGCTTCTCAAGTAGCTGAGATTACAGGCACACACCACAATGCCCAGCTATTTTTTGTATTTTTAGTAGAGACAGAGTTTCACAATCTTGGCCAGGCTGGTCTCGAACTTCTGACCTCAAGTGATCCACCCACCTCAGCCTCCCAAAGTGCTGGGGATTACAGGCGTGAGCCACCATACCTGGCCTAATTTTTTGATGCTGTGATAAATTAATGTTTTCTTCATTTTCAGATTTTTTGTTGTAAGTGTATAGAATACAACTGATTTTTGTATATTGATCTTACTATCCTGTACTCATTTATTACCTCAAATAGTTTTTTTGTGGTTCCTTAGGATTTTCTATGTGTAAGATCATGTCATCCGCAAACACAGATAGTTTTAAATTGTCTTTTTCAATCTTGATGGCTTTTATTGTTTTTCCTGCCTATGAATGAAAGTGGTGAGAGTGGACATCCTTGTCTTGCTCCTGATCTTAGCTATGGGTTTTTACCCCTAGTTTCTTATACACCAATCACACGGTTTCCAGAACTTGTCACACTTTCCCACCTCGGGGCCTTTGCAAATCTGGTTCTTCTCATCTTTAGTTTCTTCTCATCCTTCAAATTTCAGGAAAGCCTTTCCTGACTACCCCAGCTAAAACATATTGCCTCCTCTATGCATTATTCTCTGGAAGGGCATTGTAGATCCTTCAAATAATTTATCTCAACCTGGGGTTATTTTCTGTATTTTTCTGCTTGTTTATTTTCTGTGTCTTCATGTATGTTCTATGAAGACAGAGGAACAATTTCCATTGTGGTTGCTGTTGTATCTCCAGTGCCCAGAACAATGAACACTCCACACATTCTGTTAAATGAATGAGTAAATAAATAAGCACTCATATATCAATGTGTCTTTGAGGTCAGGTGACAGATTTTTAAAAAACAAACCTACCATCTTCCATCTAGAGCAGCCACTTTAGAAACCATCCATTTGTTTCATGATGCTACAATTTTGCAGAATGTCTCTAGAATTCTTCTTTTGGAATTGACTTTATGGCCTGTGTCATTTTCTTCTTTGCATCCTATCAATTCTTAAGAAAAATATGAGTTGTGTAAAATGAAATCTGAATCTACACTATGATAAATGTTAATATCTGGTATATGACACAGCAGTGTATTTGGCAGTGATTATTTATATTGCCTGACTCTACACAGCCATCCTTAGTGTGCTTATTAAGAGAGAAATCATGTTTCTTTCTAGCTAATGTGTTAGGAAAACTCCATATATGCTTCTAGAATAAACACATTTAGGGATCTGAAAAAAGAAGCCTGCATTTTTCTCGGCTCTAGTCTGATTCCTGTCAGATTGCTTTGTCAGTCAGCTTGTAAATATGCAAGAAGCAATCCAAGACTGACTTTTGAAACCTCTGACCCTATCTTGGGCCCTGACAAGTTCTGGGACCCTGGCAGGTCCAAGCTTTAGCGTCTCTCCTGTGCAATCATCTACTTCACTAGATTTCTAAGAAATAGATAAGCTAATTTCAAGTATTCATTTAGTGCTAGTTGCGTGGAACAGTAGGCTGCCAAAAATGGTTGCTGCTGTTATTATTATGATCACCTATTAGCCCAATTCCCACCCATCTTACAGCTAAGAAAACTGGGAGACAACTATTAAAAAGCTGAAACTCAAAATGTCCTTGCTCACAGTTCACTTCTTTCCGTTCCAACATGCAGAACAAGCCACAGCTTGCAGAATCTAACATCTGGGAGGAGCAAGCTCATTTTACGGCATAAGTTAGCCAGAAAAGAATGTGGCATGTATACTTATCTAATGAAAAGTAAGCAGAAAGACCTTTTTAGTTCTTTGGCTGCAAATCAGAATCTTTTTGTGCAAATTGAATTCATTTTGTTACTGCCTCAGGATAAAATAGATTCCATTACCATTATTCATCACTATTTCTCCATTTTTCTTGCTCTCAATGTGTCCCATCTCTTAGAATTAGAATGGGAACTTTGGTTGATCACAGTAGTCATTGGAAAGTTATAGGGTGAACAAATAAAAATAACCTTTATTGATATAAAAGAAGGAGTAAAAAATAACCTTTGGGATACCAATAACACTATTTTTTTTTAGTCAGAGTCTCCCCACTCTGTTGCCCAGGCTGGAGTGCAGTGGTGCAATCTTGGCTCGCTGCAGTCTCTGAGGCAGATGGATCACTTGGGGTCAGAAATTCAAGACCAGCCTGGCCAACATGGTGAAACCCTGTCTCTACTAAAAATACAAAAATTAGCCAGGCTTGGTGGCATGCTTGAAATACCAGCTACTCAGGAGGCTGAGGCGGGAGAATTGCTTGAACCCAGTAACATTTTAATTTGAAAAATTTCCATAAGATTAGACTAGAGAGCCTTTGTAATCATATATAAATTGTATGTGTGTGAACCTTTTCGTGATTTGTATTTCATCTAGCATTCAGGAAAAATCAGGTTGATTAAAAAAAAGTAGGTTGAAAAAACAATTAAAGGGAAATCTGAATTTTTAACATTCCAATATATTCTATTAGGTTTTTTTTAAACAACTATTGAGTATATCTTTTATTAATAAAATCTAGCCTGAAGGAAATGACTCAACAATACAAAATAGCAAGAAATTCCTGATTTTTGCTCCTTTCTTTATAATTTTTCTGTATTTGTATAGGATGACCAAAGCTGTACCACTTAATGCTTTCAATGCAGATGAAGTAGTGGGGGTAAAAATCGAACCGGGTCCCTCTCCATCTCCCCAAGTCTTCCAGAGAATGAACCACCTTTTATCTTTATACAAAGACTCCATCTTTTCACCAAGTCACATGCCCTGGGGGCTGCATCCATTCTTAAGGGACACCTTTCTAACTTGTCCAAAAATGCTGTATAGGCTAGGATGGTATAGGTGTTATAGCCTTACTAAATAATAACATCATAACATAGCCTCAAATGAGCTTACAGAACAGATCTGTTTTCCAACAATGAGCAAACACTCCAACTCTTACACATAAAAGTTTGTAATGGAAAATTTACTCTGTGTGAAAATTCCCAAAGTTCAATTACTAGTTAATTCATTTCCTTTATTCATGCATGCGTCTATTCATTCAATACACATAATAAATAGTTCCACTGCTGATCTAAGATATAAAGAATTTCAGACGAGTTCCATAAACAGTGAGGAAAAGTTAACCCATTGCTATTATGTGCTATCACTGTGTGGTTACATGCATATTATCGTGCTTACCCATTAATTTGTAACACTGCACTTTTAGCATGGATTGTTGAAAACTTGCTTAGTGTTTTCTGAATAGCTGCTAAGAAAAAGCTAGCCTTTGATTAGCTCCTAGCTCCACTGTTTTCTATTTACCCTTAGAAGAAAACCTGTGCTGAATGCTTGCCTTTGTAGCAGTTGTTAGGTTGGAATGGGGTGCTTTTGGGTAGTTGCTCAAGCTCAATAAGTCTGTATGCCCAGCTCAGGCCACAGTAGCAGGTGGGTTCATTTTAATATAAATAACGTACTGAATGTCTTGTGTTGTAATATTATTCTTGAATATTTACTTCTGTAGGACTTCTCTTTTTATTTCTCTTTATACCCACAACAAATGCATTTCAGAGCTTTCCAATGAGCAATTAAATACTTTGCAGACCACAGCTCTGACTTCCATGGATTCCCTTTTAGGAATCTGAGGAGGTTAGTGTTTTATGTGTTAATCATGTCAGTTCATCTTTTACATAACAGATTCATTAATCTCTCTGGTGAAAACATCCCAAACAAATCAAGCTTCCTTCTTTTCCTTTTACTTACAGGTGTTTTGGGGAGCAATGCTAAGAAAGACTCCCCACCCTTAGTGAGAAGAGGGTAATACTGACATGAGCTTGTCATCTTGAGTGTAAGTCTTTACAAATTAACCAGGTTCACTAACTCATAGTGCCTAACAGGGTTACCAATGGACGTTGTCACAGTACCATTGAAGTATTTTTTCTTTTACTGCCTATTTTCCTTTCTCCTGGTAATTATATACCCATTTATCTTTTAGCCCGTTAAGTAGTATTAGTTCAGTGCCCTGCTCAAGAGTTGTACATGTTCCTGGGTTTGAGCCAATTCGCATATCACATTTCCTGGTCACAATGATTTGTTCAGAGAAACTCTTGCCACCAGATTGGAGCCAATGAAACAGAATGAACCTTTGGCTGGCCGGAAATGCGGAGAGGCAAGAGCTCCCAGTCTTTTCTACTGAATATGAATGAGGAGGAGCCATCTTAGGAACACTGTGGGAGAGCCTGTCTGACAATGGTGTGTATGCAGAGATGGGGAGACAGAAGTTGAATTTGGATGGCTTTGGTTTGAGTCCTTGGGTCCAGCGATGCCTGTAGTCAGATTTGCTCCCCTGGATTTTTTAGCTATGTAAGCAATTCTCATTTTGCATCATCTAGTTAGGATTGGAACAAACAACTAATACAGTGTAGAGGGTGTGAAGAAATATATGGATAAGGGTTGAAGATGTGTTTGCTGAGATTGAGGCATCACTGACACAGTTTGGAATCCCTCCTGGTTCCCCTGCAGCTCAGGATCCCACCTCTTTGAGAAGACTTTGAAAGTTTCAGAAGCAAATTCTCATTCTAATTTAGTCCCAAGCTTGGCCAGCCCTATCCCACTTGTAGCTACAAGGAATGTAGATAAAGTTTTAGGATCAGATCGCCATTCCTTCATAGTTCCTCCTTGTAAACAGAATTTAGGGTTTACATGATTGGAATTGTCGTTAGTGTCCGAAGTGACTTGTAGAAAGAATCTAGAATAAAACTGTCTCAACTGGGTTGTAAATTAGTGAGTATCAATCTGGTATTGGGTGAGGTACGTAATGAACCAGGATGGAGAATATGCTCAGTGTAAAATTCATAGGTTACCAGATACTTTTATTTCCTACAGTTGGGTCCATCTTCTCCAAATTGGTAGGTTAAAAAAGGAAATTCAGGAAAGATGAAAATCATTATATTATTTCTAAAGGATAAAAATACCAGCAAATGTTTTTGATAATATTTGGACATGTATAAGAAAGACCAAAGAGTTCCTTTTTAGTTGGATGTGCCCATATTATTCAAAACATGGTTATTTGGGTGTATTCAATGTGTGAAAATTTGTTGCCCTAATTAATATACATGTACTTTTCTGTAGGTATATTTCAATACAAAAATTTTTAAAATCCCAGTTATTACAATGTCAAAACTGAATAAAATTATCTGTGTATATATATTTATTTAAATGGAATAATTTCAAAATGTAGATATATGTCTCTTATCCCAATAAATTATATGACCCAGTATATGTGTTAAATTTGGCTAAAATGTTGAGTTGTATGAGAATGTTGCATATATTTCATTTGGAGATAATCACTACAGAAATCTGAATGTGATAGATTTTTTTTTTTAGATGGAGTCTCACTCTGTCAACAGGCTGGAGTGGCACGATCTTGGCTCATTGCAACCTCTGCCTCTGGCTTCTGCCTCAGTCTCCCCAGTAGCTGGGATTACACGTGCACACCACCACATCCAGCTAATTTTTTTTTTTTTGTATATTTTTTAGTAGAGATGAGGTTTCACCATGTTGGCCTCAGTGGTCTAGATCTCCTGACCTCGTGATCTGCCCGCCTCGGCCTCCCAAAGTGCTAGAATTACAGGTGTGAGCCACTGCACCCGGCTGATATTAAAGTATCTGTTGTTAGTCAGCGACCATCTAAAATAAAACCTGCAAGTTCCATCTGTTCAGATTCTTCATTTGCTTTTGTGTCTAGCTTGTAATTTTTTTACCTCTTAAAAATTTTAAAATATATCTGTTAGAACAGTCTCAGCATGCCTGTCCACATTTTCACTGGAAGTCTCCTATACTGCATACAATAATCTAGTAGGATTAGATTTGGCCTAGTCATTTTTGGTATGTGCTTTTAAACAGATTAGTTTATCTATTCATGATGCTGATTCCAACTTAATTCTTTGGAAGCAGGACTGATACTACATATAAAGCACTTTATTCTGGAGTGAAGCACTGAAGAAACTGTTCTGTTGTTTCATTGTAGCTGTTTTTCTATTGTTTAAGCATTCAAATTTGATCTTAGGAAAGGTCTTTTCATTTTTTTACCCTAATAGATATTATAAACTGAAATTTTACATGTGGTGCAGAGAGCACATTTATTATCATTTTATCTGTCTATATCTAATCATATCATCTGTCTTTCACGTGTCTATCAAAATTACATTTTAATTCTAGTTGCATTTGTCAGACTGATCTATCAAGAGAGACCCTTCTGAAAAGTTGGAGTTTTTTCTCTTTGGAACTTTGTGATGAATATTAGTGCAGAGTTGAGTTGTTTTTTATGGTTGTAGTGAGCGGTGTTTGCTCTGTGTTCCTTTGCCACTCTCCTTTGTTGCATGGCCAACCCTTTTCAGTTACGACTCTGCTGTGGGTGTGTGCTGGCACTTCACCACCATCAATAATAAACCATGGGTTGGATTTTTAAAAGTGTCTAGGCCTGGCACAGTGGCTCACACCTGTAATCTCAGCACTTTGGGAGGCTGATGTGGGTGGATCACTTGAGGTCAGGAGTTCAAGATCAGCCTGGCCAACATGGTTAAACCCCATCTCTACTAAAAATACAAAACATTAGCAGGGCGTGGTGGCATGTGCCTGTAATCTAGCTACTTGGGAGTCTGAGGCAGGAGAATAGCTTGAACCTAGGAGGCAGATGTTGCAGTGAGCCAAAATCATGCCCCTGCACTCCAGCCTAGGTGATAGATCGAGACTCCGTCTCAAAAAAAAAAAAAAAAAAAAAAAAAAAAAAGGTGTCTAAAACTATTGTGTAAGAATCCACATCAGTCCCTTAAAACTTTTTTCTTTCTGTTCTTTTTGACCCCTACCTTTCCCAAACGTTAAATTTAGGGTAGTGAACATTTTTAAATTTTTTTCAATTAGTATAGTGAATAGTATTTACCAGTGTCTCTAATTTTACATGGTTTCTTTTTCACACATTAAAAATTATCCCTGGCTGAGATAATTTATATAAAATGATATATTACTAGTTTGAACACTTAAAAGGCACTCGATAAAGTTTAGTTTTTTGATTAGAAAAATTCTTTTCTCGTCAAAATTTTGGCTGTTTTGACCTAATGTTTATGACACTTTGTAGAAAAACTTTCCCCTCGATAGGAGGCACTCAAAGATGAGAAAAGCTAGAAATATGAGCAGAGGACTTGATTATTTACTAGGTTCCAAATATGTCAGTCATCCGTCTTATGCAAAACTTAGGATTTGTGGCCTTCCTGACATCACTTGTAAAACTTTGTCCACAGAGGCTGCAAACTTTGAAGAGGAAATAGTATAGATTTGCCATGGATAATGGAAGGTAAATGATTGATATTGACAGATTTCAAGGATGATGGCCCTTCCAATCAGGATCAGTGGACCACGTAATACTTGGATCAGATAATTGCCAAATGCAGTGAACACTTTTCAATTCTTATTTGATCTCCAGACATAGCAACAACATCAAGTCAAATAAATGTTAGACTGGAAGGCTGAGTTGACAGTCTGGCTTTTACTTCTCTCTCCATAATGCTGTTCCAAATGATTCCTTTTTCACCTTTCTATGAAACCTTATAGTTCATTAGGCCTCATGCCATCCAGCTTCAACACTCATTACACCCTCCATCTTTTACTGATAATATGCTATTTTCTTAGCTACTCATTCTTATTCATTAAACCTTTTCTCTTAATCTTTTGTTTTGAAACAATTCATATTTATGAGAGTTGTAAAGATAGTACATAGATTTTCCACATACCCATCAGCCATCTTCCCCTGATGTTAACCTTTTATCTAACATGGCACATTTATCAAAACTAAGAAATCAACGGTGGCACAACACTATTAACTAAACAACAGACTTTATTTGAATTTCACGAGCTTCTTCGCTGCTGTTCTTTTTTCTAAAATCCAATCCAGTACCACATTGCATTTATTTGTCATGTTTCCTTAGTCTCCTCTAATTTATCTTTCTTTGTTTCACAACCTTTCCTTATTTCTCAGTCTTGACACTTTGGAAGATTACTGGCCATGTGTTTTGTAGAATGTCCCTCAATTTGGGTTTTAGCTAATATTTTCTCATGACTATACTGAGGTTACAGAACACTGCCACGGAAGTGAAATGCCCTTCCCATCATATCATGTCAAGGGGTATATGATTTCCATCATCTCATAGTACTGGTGAGGTAAACTTTGATCACTTGATTAAGGTGATGTGTGCCAAGTTTTCTCACTATAAAGTTACTACATGTTATCTTTTAATACTTGTGTGGTTAGAAGCGAATCACCAAGTGTAGCCTATGTTTAAGGAGAGCAGAATAAGAGGTAGAAATTCTACCTCTTCGAGGTAGTAATATTTAAAAAAACTTGTGGATATATGTTAAAACTATCATAGTAAATTTATTGAAGAAAAGACTGAGGCTATATAAATGCCCTGTTTCTTTTTGATATTTTCTTACTACTTTTAGTATTCATCCATGAATCTTGTGAAAGCAAATATTACTGGGTAATTATCTATTTGCCTTATTCCTCCTATATTTATTATTTATAATTATGCTATATGAAAGGTTTGTCACTTATTTATTCATTTTAGAGACAGGGTCTTGCTCTGTCACCCAGCCTGGCGTGCAGTGAGGCAATCATAGTTCACTATAACCTCAAACTCTCAGGCTCAAGAGATCCTCCTACCTCAGCCTCCCAAGTAGCTAGGACTAGAGGTGTGCATCACCATGCCTGGTTAAATTTTATTTTTTTTTTGTAGAGGAGGGGTCTCCCTGTGCTGCACGGGCTGGTCTTGAACTCCTAACATCAAGTGATCCTCCTGCTTTGGCCTCACAAAATCCTGGGATTACAGGTGTAAGCGACCATGCAGCCCTATTTCTTTATTTATTGAACCATTTATTTACATGTAGGTATCCATGAGTATGAAGTTATGGATATTTATTTTATTTTTTGTGCTATGATGCAGCACTGTTGTTTCATTGCTCAAAAAGCTTTGCCCATTGGAGATATTTAGGGTTTTTTTTTTTTTTTTTTTTTTTTTTTTTTTTTGTATTCTAAGACATCTCATTCCTTTGTCTTTTTTAAAGCACCTCCTTGTTGGTATTCATCAAAATTTTTCTATTTTTTAAAGCCGTCCTATTCATTAATTTTTCCATTTCAATTTGTACCATTGTTCTGGTATCTTCCATACCTATATAAACAACTCATCCAGTAGCAGTAATATCTCAATTTCTGCAACCTCATCAGCTCCCATGATAGTTATCTCCACTTGACTTTAGCCACTTACTGAAGTGACCTAGTGCTGGATTTTATCTTCACCGGGAATTGCTCTACTTTTCTAATATCAGATTCAAATATTCACTTCTTCCTGGTCTCTCAGTCTCTTCCCCCAACAATTGTTCTTTGTCTCATATGAGCCTTCAATCTCTTCACTTCTCTATTTTCTACCAGTTCATATATCTTAGAGCTTAGAGCCCATGGGCCAGAACTTTGACCAGTCCTGGGTGCTAGCAGTCCAAAGCACACAACCTTATTAGGCTCTTAGCAGCTGATCTCATCTCTTGCTGCACAGAGACAATAGAAATCATCAGAAAGAATACTGTCAACTCCAGCAACAAACTGATGATCTTACCTATCCTCCTCTTATATTTTCTTCTTTACTCTTGTTCCTCCCATAAAGGATTTGGTCATATTCTTATGTAAGGCCAATCTCCTCCCCCTGGGTTCTGAATCCCATTCTCTGCCTCTTTTCTAACCACCCAGTCTCATGATTATCCTTCTATGTACCATATCTTCAAATTCTTCTTTTCTCCTGCTGCCTCCTTTAGTTGAACATGTAAACAAAGCAAAATGAAACAAAGGCCCTTCTTCAAGCCCATGTTACCCTCTAAGTACATCCATTATATTTATTTGCCCCGTAACAGGCACACATCCTGAGAATTGTCTACTCGCCTGTCTTCTACTTCTTAGTCCACTATGATTCAGCTCTGTCGTCTTGCACTATTTCACTACATTGCTCTTTCCAAAGTTGCCAATGGCCTCCATATAGCTAAATCCAGTGGGTACTTATCAGTCTTCACCTTACTTGATCATCCTTGTTGATCACACTCCCTTCTTGAAATCCTCATTTTATTTTGCTTCAGTGACATATTTTATTTTTCCTCCAATTATTCTGGCTATTCCTCTGTCTTTACATATTCTTCAGGGTTCTGATCTAGATCCCCATCTCATATCACATACATTTCTGGGGAAATTTATGTTCAACTACTATTCCTATGGCTTAAAAATTTGCATTTCAAGCCTAGACATCTCTCATGGGCCTCAGCCACAGATGTCTCTCTGGCCCCTGCATACCAACAGTTGAATGTTCCTTAAGTAACCTGGATGTATACATCTAAAACTAAACTCTACATCTGCCTCCTCAAGCAGGACCTCCTCTTTGATGCTTCTCTCGGTGAAAAGTACCACCATCTCCCTGTAGCTAAAATTAGAAACTCAGGGGTGGAGGGGAAGTCTTTCTTGACTCTTTTATTTCTCAAATAAGAAGCCACATCAGGAATAGTTGATTCTACTTCTTAATAGTGCTCGAGCCCTTCTATTTGTGTTTATCCTCTCTGAAACCCTTTATCTGTCAGCAGGATTATGACAATAGCCTTCTAATTGTGTTCTCTGCCTCTAATCTTATTCCCCACTAATCAGTTCTCCACATGCTGCTTGGATGACTTCCAAATGCAAATGGGAACAAATCCCTTCCTTCAATTGCTCCAGTTGTCTTTAGTCTAAAACGCAAAATTCTAATCTGGATTCACAAGCCCTGCCTGAGCCTGGATTATTTGTCCGGCCTCATCTGTTGTCAGCTTGTTCTTCTAAACTTATATTTTCTCTTGCCTCCAGAAATATTGTATTTTATTTTATTTTTTGCCTACAATACTCTTGTCTACCCTTCATATTCTTTCAGTTCTCTTAAGTCATTCCCCCATGTCTTCCTTGGCCACCTTTCTACCCCCATCAAGATTGGTTAGATGTCCCTCCTTTGGGCTCCCATAGCACCCATATCCTGTTAAAAGCACTTAGCAAACAAAATGCATTGTTTACTTGCCTATCTCCCCAATAAGCAGTTACTGAATACATGAATTTCTTGGATTTTTAATGAGCCAAAGCTACCCTCTTTGCTACCCTTCATTTTAATTTTTTTTCTAGGCAAAAAATGATTTAAAGCAGAGTTTATTTCAGAAAATCATTTCAGACATATTTCACCATGGAAACATTATTAAAATTATACTTATGTTCTCAGATAATTTAATATTGTTAATAACTCATATCTTAATAATTCCCCTTGGAATTTTCCTACCTACTATATTTGCTCTATAAAGTCTCAATTTTCCTTTCTGCCCCTTCCCTATTTTTCTCTCATTTTCTTCTTCTATAGCATCTCAGCCCCATCATAGGTTAAATAGGAATTTTTGAGTTTGTCTGGGACCTCTTTGCAACATTGATTATTTGGGGAATGGCAAATTGCCATTCTTAGCAAGAAGAGAATGTGGTGGCACAGATAATGTTTATACCCTAGTTGAATCCACATCAGTTGGCCAATTGACTATTTCTTTGTTTATAGAAAACTGGAATGGCTAGAGGCTGTGATTGCTATGATGCCTATGACCCACTGTCAATTACTGAAATGAGATTGCAATTTTCCTGTATATGTTTTTTCTAGACCATTGCTAAGGTACTTTGTGGTCACTAAGGATAAAAGTAATAATGAACCAGGCACAGGCCAGGTCAGCCATTTATACGTACAAGTGTTGATTATTCAAGTTTATAAAACCTGGGGAAGTACACACACACACATGCAGACACACACACACACACACAGACACACACACACACACCTGTTAACCTGTTATGATTAGAAGTTATTTTGCTGACAGTATTACTTCCTGGGCTATCAGTGTGAAAGAAAAACGTTCTATGATGCAAAATCTCTTCTGCCTTGAGGTTGTGACTCCTTGATGAGAGCTGAAATCCCAAAAACTGAATTGGCAATTTACTATTATCTGAGTAGTTAATTTTCAGCTTCATGTTGACCCAGCACAAGAGTACACTTGGACTGCCCTCTGATTGGCAAAATTTCTAAAACTGTGGCTGTTTGCTTCACTGTCCTTCACCTATTTAGGCTGCCTGATGCTTTTGCTGAAACAAAGCAACTCTCTTGGGCTGCCAGCTACCAAGGTTATCTGTCTTCTCATGTTGATTTCTGGCAGTCAACAGGCACGCTGCTGTGCCTTTCAGTGTCCTTGTGCAGCAACAAGGGCTTGGTTGCTGCTGGTCAAACATGAAGGTTGTTTATATTAGTGCATCAGGTACATGCGGCTACTTTGTTGCTCTATTCACCTAGACCTAATTGGCTAAGATAAGTTTTTCAGTATACTCTTGATGTAGTTTTTCAATCATCTTTATGTCCTATAGAGTTTATGTGCAAAATAAATCATTTTGCCTTCATATTTTAGCAGTAGCAGCTTATACTAAATTATTAAACTACAGCTTACATTTTAGAGGCATGCTCATCAAGTTGTGTGAATAATAGTTTTATACATAAGATTAGCCTGTTGACCAGGTAGTGGGTATGCTAAGAGCAATGCCTGGTCTGGTCTTTCACCTGTATGGGAGATAATATTTGGTCTAAGGATTATAATTTGTTAGTTGACTGTCATATATTGAACCTTTAAAATGTTTACAGCATTGAATAGGCATTATAAGGAAGTTAAAGACTCTGTCATTGTATTAGCCACTCAAAATACATACTCATGAAATGGTCCTAAAACAGTCCCATTAAGTACAAGCCTATAAGTTAAATTTGTATTAAGTGCTGAGCTTAGAGTCAAGGAGTGATCAGAATGAGGAAAAGTTCATTCATTCAACAAATTCAAGAAAATATTTATTGAGTATCTCATTTGTACAAAGCACTGTGCTAGGTTAGATGTTGGGAATAACAAAATAAATCCATATGTTCACTTGCCTCAGAATCTTAAGAAGAAGACAGTATATAAGAATGACACGAGTGGCTGCTCTGTCTATGGAGTAACCATTATTTTATTCTTTTACTTTAATAAACTTGCTTTCACTTTGCATTGCAGACTCACCCTGAATTCTTTATTGTCTGAGATCCAAGAACCCTCTCTTGGGGTCTGGATCAGGGTCCCTTTCCTGTAACATATTTCTGGCGACCCCCAAAGGGATTATAGTGCAGAAACTCTGACCCAACAGCTACCTTTGGGTCCTGTAACATATTTCTGGTGGACCATGGAAGAGACAGTACTGAAGAGACCCCCAACCCGAAGGAAAATAATCTGCGTGCATCAATTGGCTGACTTTGGGTAAGTGGGGTGCATATACCTGGGTAAAGAATGGGATTGGGTTTGAGGCCCAACTTAGAGGAGTTAGAGTCTCTCCTAAAACAGAGTGGGTTAGAGGCCCCTCTTTTTGTTTTTATATTACTTTAAGGTCTGGGATACATGTGCAGAACCTGTAGGTTTGTTACATACCATGTGCCATGGTGGTTTGCTGCACCTATCAACCTGTCATCTAGATTTTTTTAAGCCCTGCATGCGTTAGGTATGTGTCCTAATTCTCTTCCTCCCCTTGCCCCCTACAACCCAACAGGCCCCAGTGTATGATGTTCCCCTTACGGTGTGTCTATGTGTTCTCATTGTTCTACCCCACTTATGAGTGAGAACATGTGGTGTTTGGTTTTCTATTCCTGTGTTAGTTTGCTGAGAATGATGGCTTCCAACTTTATCCATGTTCCTGCGAAATACCTGAACTCATCATTTTTGATGGCTGCATAGTATTCCATGGTGTACATATGCCACATTTTCTTTATCCAGTCTATCTTTGATGGGCATTTGGGTTGGTTCCAAGTCTTTGCTATTGTAAATAGTGCTGCAATAAACATACATGTGCATGTGTCTTTATAGTAGAATGATTTATAATCCTTTGGCTATATACCCAGTGATAGGATTGCTGGGTCAAATGGTATTTCTGCTTTTAGATCCTTGAGGAATTGCCACATTGTCTTGGGGGGTTGAACCAATTTACACTCCCACCAACAGTGTAAAAGCGTTCCTATTTCTTCACAGCCTTGCCAGCATCTGTTGTTTCCTGACTTACTAATAATCACCATTGTAACCGGCATGAGATGGTATCTCATTGTGGTTTTGATTTGCGTTTCTCTAATGACCAGTGATGATGAGGTTTTTTTCATATGTTAGCCACATAAATGTCTTCTTTTGATAAGTGTTCATACATATCCTTTGCTCACTTTTTGATGGGCTTGTTTTTTTCTTGTATATTTGTTTAAATTCCTTCTAGATTCTGGATATTAGCCCTTTGTCAGATGGATAGATTGCAAAAATTTTCTCCTATTCTGCAGGTTGCCTGTTCACTCTGATGATAGTTTCTTTTGTTGTGCAGAAGCTCTTTGGTTTAATTAGATCTCAATAGTCAATTTTGGCTTTTGCTGTAATTGGTTTTGGTGTTTTAGTCATGAAGTTTTTACCTATGCCTATGTCCTGAATAGTATTGCCTAGGTTTTTCTTTGAGTGTTTATGGTTTTGAGTTTTTTACATTTAAGTCTTTAATCCATCTTCAGTTAGTTTTTGTATAAGGTGTAAAGAAGAGGTCCAGTTTCTGTTTTCTGCATATGGCTTGTCAGTTTTCCCAGGACCGTTTATTAAGTAGAGAATCCTTTCCCCATTGCTTGTTTTTGTCAGGTTTGTTGAAGATCAGATGGTTGTAGATGTGTGGTGTTACTTCCGAGGTCTCTGTTCTGTTCCGTTGGTCTATATATCTGTTTCGGTACCAGTACCATGCTGTTTTTTTTTTACTGTAGGCTTGTAGTATAGTTTGGAGTCAGGTAGCATAATGCCTCCAGGTTTGCGCTTTTTGCTTAGGATTGTTTTGGCTATACAGGCTCTTTTTTGGTTCCATATGAAATTGTAACAGGTGAAATTTGGCCCCTGATATTTCACATAGGTTCTTTTCTATTTCCCTAAGTGTCGGCTGGTCTGAAAAACAAAGGGAAAGAGTACAAAAGAGAGAAATTTTAAAGCTGGGTGTCCAGGGGAGACATCACGTGTCAGCAGGTTCTGTGATTCTCCCTGAGCCATAAAACCAGCAAGTTTTTATTAGCTATTTTCAAAAGGGGAGGGAGTGTACGAATAGGGTGTGAGTCACAGAAATCACATGCTTCACAAGGTAATAAAATATCACAAAGCAAATGGAGGCAGGGCGAGATCACAGGACCACAGGACAGGGCGAAATTAAAATTGCTAATGAAGTTTCAGGCAAGCATTGTCATTGATAACATCTTATCAGGAGACAGGGTTTGAGAGCAGACAACCAGTCTGACCAAAATTTATTAGGCAGGAATTTCTTCATCCTAATAAGGCTGGGAGTGCTAAGGGAGACCGGGGCTTATTTCGTCCCTTTGTCTACTACCGTAAAAGACAGCCGTCCCTAAAGCGGCCATTTTAGGGGCCTACCCTCAGGGGCACATTCTCTTTCTCAGGGATGTTCCTTGCCAAGAAAAAGAATTCAGTGGTATTTCTCCAAATAGGAGAAGAGAAATATGGCTCTCTTCTGCCCGGCTCACCGGCAGTCAGAGTTTAAGGTTAGCTCCCTTGTTCCCTGAACATTGCTGTTATCCTGTTCTTTTTTCAAGGTGCCCAGATTTCATATTGTTCAAGCACACATGCTCTACAAACAATTTGTGCAGTTAACGCAGTCATCAGAGGGTCCTGAGGTGACATACATCCTCCTCAGCTTACGAAGATGACGGGATTAAGAGATTAAAGTAAAGACAGGCATAGGAAATCACAAGGGTATTGACTGGGGAAGTGATAAGTGTCCATGAAATCTTCACAATTTATGTTCAGAGATTGCAATAAAGACAGGTGTAAGAAATTTTAAAAGTATTAATTTGGGGAACTAATAAATGTCCATGAAATCTTCACAATTTATGTTCTTCTGCCATGGCTTCAGCTGGTCCCTCCGTTCAGGGTCCCTGACTTCCCGCAAGAAAATTTAGTTTTTTTCTAGTTCTGTGAAGAAAGTCAATGGTAGCTTGGTGGGAATAGCGTTAACTCTATGAATTACTGTGGGCAGTATCCATTTGCATGATATTGATTCTTCCTATCCCTGAGTATGGAATGTTTTTCCATTGTTTTTGTCCTCTCTTATTTCCTTGAGCAGTGGTTTGTAGCTCTCCTTGAAGAGGTCCTTCACATCCCTTGTAAGTTGTATTCCTAGGTATTTTATTCTCTTTGTAGCAATTGTGAATGGGAGTTCCCTCATGGTTTGGCTTTCTGCTTGTCTATTATTCGTGTATAGGAATGCTTGTAATTTTTGCACATTGATTTTGTATCCTTAGACTTTGCTGAAGTTGCTTATCAGCTTAAGGAGTTTTTGGGCTGAGACAATGGGGTTTTCTAAACATACAATCATGTCATCTGCAAACAGAGACAATTTGACTTCCTCTCTTTCTATTTGAATGCCTTTTAATTCTTGCTCTTGCCTTATTGCCCTGGCCAGAATTCCCAATACTATGTTGAACAGGAGTGGTAAGAGGGGGCATTATTGCCTTGTGCTGATTTTCAAAGTGGATGCTTTCAGCTTTTGCCCATTCAATATGATATTGGCTATGGGTTTGTCATAAATAGCTCTTATTATTTTGAGATATGTTCCACCGACTATCTAGTTTACCGAGAGTTTTTAGCATGAAGCGATGTTGAATTTTATTGAAGGCCTTTTCTGCATCTATTGAGATAATCATGTGGTTTTGTCATTGGTTCTGTTTGATGGGTTATGTTTATTGATTTGTGTATATTGAACCAGCCTTGCATTGCCAGGATGAAGCCAACTTGATCATGGTGGAGAAACTTTTTCATGTGCTACTTGATTTGGTTTGCCAGTATTTTATTGAGGATTTTCACATAGATGTTCATCAGGGATATTGACCTGAAATTTTCTTTTTTTGTTGTGTTTCTGCCAGGTTTTGGTCTCAGGATGATGCTGGCCTCATAAAATGAGTTAGGGAGGAGTGCCTCTTTTTCTTTTGTTTGGAATAGTTTCAGAAGGAATGGTACCAGCTACTGTTTGTACATCTGGTAGAATTTGTCTGTGAAGCCATCTAGTCTTGGGCTTTTCTGGTTGGTAGGCTATTAATTACTGCCTCAATTTCAGAACTTGTTATTAGTCTACTCAGGGATTTTACTTCTTCTTCGTTTAGTCTTGGGAGGGTATATGTGTCCAGGAATTTATCCATTTCTTCTAGATTTTCCAGTTTATTTGCATAGAGGTGTTTGTAGTATTCTCTGATGATAGTCTGTATTTCTGTGGAATCAGTGGTGATATCCCCTTCATCATTTTTTATTGTGTCTATTTGATTCTTCTCTTTTCTTCTTTATTAATCTACCTAGCAGTCTTTATTTTGTTAATCTTTTCAAAAACCAACTCCTGGATTCATTGATTTTTTGAAGGGTTTTTCATGTCTCTGTCTCCTTCGGTTCTGCTCTGATCTTAGTTGTGTCTTCTGCTAGCTTTTGGATTTGTTTGTTCTTGCTTCTCTATTTCTTTTAAGTGTTATTTTAGGGTGTCAATTTTAGACCTTTCCTGCTTTCTGATATGGGCATTTAGTGCTATAAATTTCCCTCTAAACACTGCTTAAGCTGTATCCCAGGGATTCTAGTATGTTGTCTCTTTTTTCTTATTGGTTTGAAAGAACTTCTTTATTTCTGGATTAATTTCGTTATATACCCAGTAGTCATTCAGGAGCAGATTGTTCAATTTCCATGTAGTTGTGTGATTTTGAGTGAGTTTCTTAATTCCGAGTTCTTATTTGATTGCACTGTGGTCTGAGCAACTGTTTGTTATGATTTCCATTCTTTTGCATTTGCTGAGGAGTGTTTTACTTCCAGTTACATGGTCGATTTTAGAATAAGTGCTATGTGGCACTGAGAAGAATGTATATTCTGTTGATTTGGGGTGGAGAATTCTGTAGATACCTATTAGGTCTGCTTGGTCCAGAGCTGAGTTCAAGTCCTGAATATCCTTGTTAATTTTTCATCTCATTGATCTGTCTAATATTGACAATGGGGGTTAAAATCTCCCACTGGTATTATGTGGGAGTTTAAGTCTCTTTGTAGGTCACTAAGAACTTGTTATATGAATCTGGGTGCTCCTGTATTGGGTGCATGTATATTTGGGATAGTTAGCTCTTCTTGTTGCACTGATCACTTTACCATTATCTAATGCCCTTTTTTGTCTTGTTTTGATCTTTGTCGGTTTAAAGTCTGTTTTATCAGAGGCTAAGATTGCAACCCCTGCTTTTTTTTTTTTTCTTTCCATTTGCTTGGTAAAACTTCCTCCATTCCTTTATTTTGAGCCTATGTGTGTCTTTACATGCAAGATGGGTCTCCTGAATACAGCACACTGGTGGGTCTTGACTCTTTATACAATTTGCCAGTCTGTGTCTTTTAACTGGGGCATTTAGCCCACTTACATTTAAGGTTAATATTATTATGTGTGAATTTGATCCTGTCATTATGATGCTAGCTGGGTACTTTTCACATTAGTTGATGCAGTCTTTTCATAGTGTCATTGATCTTTATGTTTTTGGTGTGTTTTCGCAGTGGCTAGTACAGTTTTTGTCTTTCTATATTTAGTGCTTCCCTCAGGAGCTCTTGTAAGGCGGGCCTGGGGGTGATGAAATCTCTCTGCATTTCCTTGTCTGTAAAGGATTTTATTTCTCCTTCACTATGAAGCTTAGTTTGGCTGGATATGAAATTCTGGGTTGAAAATTATTTTCTTTAAGAATGTTGAATATTGACCCCACTCTCTTCTGGCTTGTAGGGTTTCTGCAGAGATATCTGCTATTAGTCTGATGGGCTCCCCTTTGTTTGTAACCTGACCTTTCTCTTTGGCTGCCCTTAACATTTTTTCCTTTGTTTCAACCTTGTAGAATCTGGCAATTATGTGTCTTGGGGTTGCTGTTCTCAAGGAGTATCTTAGTGGTGTTCTCTGTATTTCCTGAATTTGAATGTTAGCCTGTCTTGCTAGGTTGGGGAAGTTCTCCTGGATAATATCCTTAAGTGTGTTTTCCAACTTCGTTCCATTCTCCCCATCACTTTCAGGTACACCAATCAATTGTAGGTTTGGTCTTTTCAAGCAGTCCCATATTTCTTGGAGGCTTTGTTTGTTCTTTTCATTTATTTTTCTCTAATCTTGTCTTCATGCCTTATTTCAGTAAGGTAATCTTCAATTTCTGATATCCTTTCTTCCACTTGATCGATTTGACTATTGATCCTTTTGTATGCTTCATGAAGTTCTTGTGCTATATTTTTCAGCTTCATCTAGTCATTTAAAATTATTCCTCTCTAAACTGGTTATTCTAGTTAGCAGTTCCTGTAACCTTTTTATCAAGTTTCTTAGCTTCCTTGCATTGGGTTAGAACATGCTCCTTTAGCTCAGAGGAATTTGTTGTTTACCCACCTTCTGAAGCCTACTTCTGTCTATTTGTCAGTGTCATTCTCCATCCAGTTTTGTGCCCTTGCTGGAGAGGAGTTATGATCATTGGGAGGAGAAGAGGCATTCTGGTTTTTGGAATTTTCAGCATTTTTGCACTGGTTTTTCCACATCTTCGTGGATTTATCTACCTTTGATCTTTGAGGCTGAAGACCTTTGGATGGGGTTTTTGTCCGGGGGTCTTTTTTTGTTGATGTTGATGTTGTTGTTTTCTGTTTGTTATTTTTTCTTCTAACAGTCAGGTCCCTCTTCTGCAGGTCTGCTGCCGTTTGCTGGAGGTCCACTCCAGACCCTGTTCACCTGGGTGTCACCAGTGGAAGCTACAGAACAGCAAAGATTGCTGCCTGCTTCTTCCTCTGGAAGCTTTATCCCAGAGGGGCATCGGTGTAATGCCAGCTGGAGCTGTCCTGTGTGAGGTGTCTGTTAACCTTTGTTGGGAGGTCTCTTCCAGTCAGAAGGCACGGGGGTCAGGAACCCACTTGAGGAGGCAGTCTGTCCCTTAGCAGAGATTGTGTGCTGTGCTGGGAGAATCACCCTTATCAGGATCAGCTGCTGTCTTCAGAGCTGGCAGGCAGGAACAATTAAATCTATTGAAGCTGTGCCCACAATTGCCCCTTCCCCTAGGTGCTCTGTCCCAGGGAGATAAGAGTTTTATCTGTAAGCTCCTGACTTGGGCTGCTGTCTTTCCTTCAGAGATGCCTTGCCCAGTGAGGAGGAATCTAGAGAAACAGTCTGGCCACAGCTGCTTTGCCGCACTGTGGTGAATTCTGCCCAGTCCTAACCTCCCAGCCTCTTTAGCACTCTCAGGAGAAAACCACCCACTAAAACCTCAGTAATGGCAGACACCGTCCCCCAACCAAGATTGACTGTCCCAGGTCGACTTCAGACTGCTGTGTTGGCAGTGAGAATTTCAAGCCAGTGGTTCTTAGCTTGCTGGGCTCCATGGGAGTGGGACCTGCTGAGTGAGAACTTGGCTCCCTGGCTTCAGCCCCTTTTTCAGGGAGTGAATGGTTCTGTCTCGCTGAGGCTCCAGGTGCCACTGGGATATGAAAAAAGCTCCTACAGCTAGCTCAGTGTCTGCCCAAACAGCCGCCCAGGTTGTGCTTGAAACCCACGGCCCTTTAGGCAAACAAGGGAATCTCCTGATCTCCGGATTGCAGAAACCATGGGAAAGGCATAGTACCCGGGCTGGGTAGCACAGACCCTCACTGCTTCCTTTGGCTGGGAAAGGGAGGCCCCCTGCTCCTTGCACTTCCTGAGTGAGGCAATGCCCCACCCTGCTTCTGCTCACTCTCTGTGGGTTGCTCCCATTGCCTGACCAGTCCCAATGAGATGAACTGGGTACCTCAATTGGAAATGCAGAAATAAACTCCCTTCGCCATTGGTCTCACTGGGAGCTAGAGACCAGAGCTGTTCCTATTCGGCCATCTTAGCCCCTCCCCGGCAAGGCCACTCTTAACAAAAGGCAAGGACACTTTTTGGACCTCATGTTAGAGGCCCAATTTAGGAGGGTTAGAGTCCTTTCTACGATTTAGAGGGTTAGAGGCCCCTCTTGGTAAAGTCCCTTTAAGAACAGATTTGGCACTGTGGGGTGCTAACGGCTGTTCTTTTTGGATTAATCTGCCTTGTACTCTTTGCTGATGGCTGTGGGTGACAGAGTTAGGCATGTACAAGATTGTGGGACATGGGAAGCTTTTTCCTCCCTAAAAGAGGAAACTTGAGAGGTAATGGGACTCCTGGAAAAAAATCCCTTTACAACAGCAGCTGCAGCTGCCTGAACTTTTCAGTGTTGCCGCAATGGATGAGTCTTTTCCCTGGCCTCCCTGATCATTTCACCTTCCCCCAGCTGCCGCAGGCAATGCTTTCCTTCTCTACTTTTTATTTCCCTTTGTTATATTTTCTATTACTCAGGGCAACCAACTTGCCCAGAGAACACGTGTTGAAACTCCTAGTCAGAGGTTGGATTAAAGATGACAGGGCCCTTCTGGGGGCAAATTTAAGCCTTGCCAGTTTGATATTGGGTGCTAAACAGAATGGGTAATGTCTATGTTTTATCACATGTATTTTGCTCTCGCCAGAGCAAAAACAATAATTTTCCTTTATGATGTGGCTTGGCCCCCAGGGCTATGGTGCCACAAGCTGCATCACTAGGGTTATTCAGGGAAAGGGAACCCAGAAGCCTGGCATGATGGCAAAAGGATAAGAATTTCTTACCAGTCAGATTTCTGGCTCCTCTCTTTCTGGGCAAACAGTTGAATGGATGATAAATAAATAAATAAATAAATAAATAAATAAATAAATAAATTTTAAAAAATAAAAATTAAATCAGTGTTTATCTCCTCTAAAGTTTTGATTAATGCAAAAAAGAATTGTAAGGCTAGTCTTAAGCTGGTGTATTTTGTGCTATGAATTTGTTTTTCTGTGTCAAGGGGGTACTTTAGGTGAAAACACTGGCTTAGAACACTTGTAATCCCGTTCTTCAAGACGACCCAGCAAGCTGGTCAGTAACAAACTTGGCTGCAGGTCCCTGAAACAAACAAAAAAACTGAATGAAGTCTCCACCTTGTTTTGTGTCCTTGGGAGCTTGGCGTTTTAACCACGTGGTGGTACTTTCTTTTGGTCTCTGCCTTCAGGAAACAGGAATTATAGGGTTCATGTCAGAGTTAGCTCTAAAAATCGTATCACAAAATTAGAAGCCTTTGCAAGCTCAGAATTAACTACTGTAGATTCCTTGTGGGAAAGGAACTGGAGATTGCCTTGTGCTGTAGTTGTGTCTTCTGCTAGCTTTTGAATTTGTTTCCTACTTCTGCCCAGTAACTGCTAGTACTAGCTGCCCGGTAGCTAATGTTTTGCACTTTCACAGTGGCGGTCTGGGTTCAATTCCCCACCTAGGAAGTAAGTCATTTCTGGTTTAATATCTGCTTGACCTTGTCTATTCTTGTCTCCATGGACTGTCTTAACTTTTTCTTTCTCTAAGCACCTAGGAGGTTAACTTTGGTAAAGTTCAGAAACTAGAAATATTGGCCACTTGGCATGGCTGAAGTCGGGTAGTAAGAGATTTGGAAGGATTTCTTTTTTAAAGAGCACTATGGTTAAAAATCAGCTTAATTAAAAGTGGATAAACAAGCTATAGATATATTTTAAAGGCTGTTATGTTTTTGTCTTCTTATAACTTTTTTTTTCTGAAAAAAGGTTTTTTTCTTCTCAGTCGATTGAATTATTTTTCTCCAATTTTTTTTTGTCTTGCCACTCTTCAAGCACACATGAGAGGCCCTAAGATAACTTCAGGTAGCCTGGGACTCCTTGGGAAAAACAAAGGAGGTGCCACAGACCCCGTTTTGGGGAAAAAAAAACCTCTGTTTCCTTCATGAAACCCCAGAAATTAAAAGCAAATCGATCCCTCTCAAACTCAAAGGCTCTGTTCTGTTTTGCATTGTGTTATCTAACGGTTTTGAGTTTTGGGGTATCAGAAATTACTTCGCATTATGAAAGAGCTTTGGTTTGTAATAACCAAGTAGGAAATACGCTTGAATTTTAACCCAAGGAGGGATACTTGACTCTTTGCACACTGGATCAGAAAAGCATGCTCTTGGCCACCTGGAAGATAAGGAAATGTCACCATCCCCCACTGGGAGATGAGACTCCCATGAGGGATGGACTGATTACAAAATGGGCTGATTGGCTTTGGGTTGCCTTGCAATGAAATGCAGAGTAGAAGCACTGCACTGTCTTCTCCCATAGTATTTCCTTCCTTCTGGGGATCCAGCAACCAGTATAAAATGGCACTCTTAATTTTGGGGATCTGTCTTTGCCTTCAGCTGCTTTATTGCTGGTTATTTGGCCCTAAGAACACATGCTTTTCTGGCCTTGTTCCTCCAAGGGCTCCACTCTGCAGTTAAGAAACTGGTAAATGAAAAATCTTACAAAGTGCTGAATCTGTCTGTCTGTGTATTTATATGTGTTACATGTTTATATATAAAAGAGCTCTAATTAATTGGCTTAGAAAAAATAATTGTCAGAAAAATAGAAACTTTAATGCCTTTTTGTTCATGTAACTTTAGTAATCTTTTGGAAACAGACAATTTTAAAGATTATTGGTAAAATAAAATATCTTGAAAATGTAGACATTTGGTCTCAATTAAGATCAGATATCAGATTTACTAAATGCTTTAAGGTCAAACTATTTATTAGACTTTTGAAAATTGTTTAATTTACTTACCTTAAAGCCATTAGATTCTAGATAAGGCCTGGGAACATGTGGAGTTAGCCACGCCCCCTAGCTATGCTGGAGAGCCAGCTCTCATCTGCACTTCTGCCTTGTGTGTCCTCAGCTAGAATCCCCACCTAGTACACAATTAAAATTGCCTATTAACCAGGGTTTTCACCAAAAGTAAGAGTCACTAAAAGTTAACATTGTAACATGTAATTACGACTACTGAAGAAACAGTGTTTTTTTGTTTGTTTGTTTGTTTGTTTGAGACAGAGTCTCCCAATCTCTCCCTGTCGCCCAGGCTGGAGTGCAGTGGCACGATCTCGGCTCACTGCAACCTTTGCCTCCCAAGTTCAAGCAATTCTCCTGCCTCAACCTCACAAGTAGCTGGGGTTACAGGCGCCCACCATGATCCCTGGCTAATTTTTTGCATTTTTAGTAGAGACGGGGTTTCACTGTGTTAGCCAGGATGGTCTAGATCTCCTGACCTCTTGATTCACCCACCTTGGCCTCCCAAAGTGCTGGGATTACAGGTGTGAGCCACCGTGCCCGGCCTACTGAAGAAACAGTTCTACATGCAAGGTGTATAAGAAAAGTGAAATGTGTTTTTGGTAAAAAAAAAAAAAAAAAAAGATTATAAGAAGGCATGGGAATGTGGAAATTTTTCAGCCTAGATTAAAGTTTTAAAAGATTGTTTTAAGAAAAAAAATCTAAAGGTTTAAACAAGTTGTGAAAGAATTATAAAAATTAATTGTAAGAGATTCTGTGTGTGAACATATTTGCTAAAGTTAAAAGGGTATTATTCAGTTTTTCTGTAAATTAAACCCTGAAATAGCAGCACAACAGGTTTTTCTTAAAGCACTGATAACGCTCTTTCACAAAAAAATGTAAAGGGTTATAAAAGGTTTTTAAGAATCTTACATTATGGTTAAACATTAAAATTGGGTAAATATGTCTATAAGGTTTTATTAAAAATTGAGTTTAACATTAATAGTATATTATTGTAAAGGTGAAATTTGGCTTATTTGGTATAAAAATCATACAGAAAGCATTATCAAATGTGAAATAGTGTTTTGCTTTCTTTGGACTATATTTGCATAAATTTGTTATGTTCTAAAGTTATGGGAAACTCCTATAATTCCAATATGACTTAGTGTATATTATTAATAATTATAATTATTATGTAAAATTTTGTGTGCCACGGAAGTAACCAAATTTCCTTATCAATTGTGGCTTTAATAGTGGCTGTCCTAAAACTTTTTATCATCCACAGACAATTGTCTTGTTTTAATCCTATTTAGAAGGTGGTTTATAATCAACTATAGAACTCCAGCAGGTGTTCTTAAATGCAGGTTTGTAAATACCTTTGGAAATTGTAACATTAGAGAAAACAACTTTCAGAACTCTCATGAAGAGCTGGAAGGTTCATGAATATCGACTAGAACAGGAGTTAACTGAATTAACTGAATCAATAGACAACTGAAGTAATATTTTTAACTTTGCTTAAAACGTTGCTGATCCTTTGTTTTGTTTTTCTGAGTTAAGGAAACTTTTGAGCTATTTGCAGCTTGTTGCAGTTGAGTAAAGTATACTGCTGTGAACAAAATTTGGAACTTATTTGTTTTTCTCTACCTGATTTCTCCAGAATTTGGAAACGAGTTATGAGATTCTTAACTTATGGCAATATAGTTATTTGCATATCTGCAGTAAGAATCTGTTTTATTTTGTGACAGGACACAGTTGGAGAAATTGGTTATTTTACCAAGGCTTTAACTGGAATGGTGTGCTTTCCTTTAAGGAATCAAACTTGACTTGTAGAGCCAATAAAAGCCCTTTGGGGAACTGGCCCAATACCTTGCCTACACAGTGCCTGTATAGGGTTTTTAACCTATGGTAAGTAAAGATATCACTTTCTCACAGGTCCAGCAGCCCCAAGTGATCTTGGGACATCAAAAAGAGAGAAATTTACCCAACTCATCAGGAGCCCCAAGTTATCTTGGGACCTCAAAAAGAGAGGAATTTACCCAACTTATAGATATTTGAGGGTACAAACCCATGGCAGGGCTCAGCTGTAAAAAAGTCTTGTCTAAGATTCCTTCTGTGGAATAGTTTCATCAAAGTCAATAAAAAAAAATAATCATACTTGCTGCACTTCATACAAATAACCCGGCCAAATATAATAAAGCAAATCAGCTTTACCATGGTTTGTCTTTAGTAAAAATGGGAAACCGGAGAAATATTATGTTTCAAGAACTATAGTACACTGGTTATTAAATTCTAGTTTCAGTTGTTTTTAAGTTTGTTTCTGCAATTTAGACTAACCCTGCTTATTCCTGTAAACCAACCAGTGATTTTTGACTGTTGCTCAGAAGAAACAAGAGGGATGGGTAATGTAAAACTCTGGGTCAGTGTTCTAATTCTGGGCACATTACAATCAGCTAACAACCCCATATCAGCTTAGTTCCAACAGTTGCCCAGTTCATGAAAAGCCTTCTAATTTTAGTTTACTTGGAACAACTTCACTTATTTTACTTTAATCTTGAGGAATATATAGCTGTTACACTGTTTGTGCAGGAACACAGGACAAGCTTACTGAATGTTTTCTTAAATTATACACTTATTTATCTTCCAGCTATCACCTTCTGTCGAAACTCAAGAGTTGTAAACGGACCTTACCATACTGATGCTTTCCGACTGAGCTCCTCTCTACTCTGAATGCAAGAGACCCTCATAGTTAGGCAGGAATATCATTACCCCTATTCAGCCTCAAGAAGTTACAGAAGACAGAACTTTGTCCCTCTGCAACCTTTAAGATTAAGGGTTCTTTTATAAAAGGGAGGGGGGAAATGTCAGAGGCCTGTGAACCAGAGCACCTTTATCTTCAACAGGAGCTGGGTAAAATGAGGGTGAAGCCTACTGGGCTGCATTCCCAGATGGTTAAGGCATTCTAAGTCGCAGGATGAGATAGGAGGTCAGCACAAAATACAGGTCATAAAGATCTTGCTGATAAAACAGGTTGCAGTAAAGGAGCCGGCCAAAACCAAATAAAACCAAAATGGCCACGAGAGTGACCTCTGGTCGTCCTCACTGCTACATTCCCACCAGCACCTTGACAGTTTACAAATGTCATGGCAACATCAGGAAGTTACCCTATATGGTCTAAAAAGGGGGAGACATGAATAATCCACCCCTTGTTTAGCATATAATCAAGATATAACCATAAAAATGGGCAACCAGCAGCTCTTGGGGCTGCTCTGTCTATGGAGTAGCCATTCGTTATTCCTTTACTTTCTTAATAAACTTGCTTTCATTTTGAAAAAAAATGACATGAGCAAACTGCTGTAAGAATACAAAGAAAGCTCCAAAAAGGGATGAAACTTTCAGAAATACGAAGAGAATCCATAAAAACCTGTACTGACAGTTCTAGACACAACTGCTACTTTCAATGTCTGGTTTCCAGTTTCTTTGAGTAAAAATGATTTGTTATGCCAAACTTCATGCCAAACCTATCAACAAACTGACCCTTTAGAATTCAGTAAAGTAAGAAGGCCAAACTTTGCAAACTTTATGCAACCTTTTAGGACACTGATTAAATAAAAGCATGAAGAAGGGCTTTGAAATTCAGTTTGTAAAGGCTGTTTGACCAAAGAAGGCAATATATTGAGCAAATATTTGAATATGTGGTAAAGTAGCACAGGCACAGTCAAGTGAGACTGGTGGTAAAACAGAAGCACGTTGCTAACACAAGAAGATTCTTTACAACTTGCAGTATCCAAACTCATGTTAATGACGTGTCCCACTGTCATGTCCAGCTTCAGGCAATGTTGTCCTTGTCTTAGTCCATTCCTATTGCTATGGAATGGACTAAGACTATTGCTATGCTAAAATACCTTAGATTGGGTAATTTATAAATAACAGAAATTTATTTCTCATAGTTTGGGTGGTTGGGAAGCCCAGGATCAAGGTGTCCGCAGATTCTGTGTCTGTAAGGACTCTCTTTGATTCCAAGATGGCGACTTGTTACTGTGTCTTCCCAAGGGGACAAACACTATGTCCTTACATAGCTGAAAAGATAGAAGGGGAAAAGGGGCCTAGCTCATTCCCTTCAGACCTTTTGTAAGACACTAAGCCCATCCATTAAAATGGAGCCCTCATGGCCTCATCACCTCCTAAAGGACCCGCCTGTGAACACTGTTGCATTGGGGATTTAGTTCCAGCATGAATTTTGGAGGGAACACAAATATTCAAACCACAGTGGTCCTGAAATACCATAGACCATTAAGATCTAGTAGAAATGTAAGCCACATAAAAATTTTTAGTAACATTAAAAATGGTAGAGATAAAATTAATTTTATCAATATATTTTGTTGACCCCAGTATATCCAAAACATTATTTCAATATATAATCTTGTAAACAATCATTAATGAGAAATTTTACTCATTTTTTTGCTAAGTCTGAAATATGCTGTGCCTTTCATACTTATAGCACACCTCAATTAGGACTAGCCGCATTCTAAGAGCTCAATAGCCACATACATGAGGCTAATGGCTACCATATTGGATAGTGCAGTTCTAGTCATATATAAAATATCCTGTTTTTAAGAGTCTCCATAGGAGATAATTCTTCAACTTTTTTTTAGGACCCCATTCCAGTTTTCAGTGATGCTCTAAAAATGCTCTCAAATGTACCCCAAGTCCCTGTGCCAGTGTTTGACTGTTTCATCTCTTGCTGTTATCATACAATAAATATTTATTGAATCTCTACTATATACTAGATTTTATGTTAGGTGTTGGGATATAATGATGAGCATCAATTCTGTGGTTCCTACTCTAGGGTGCTTACGCTAATATAAAAGAGAAATATTAAACAAATGAGCAAATTAAATCTGTACATGTGACATGAGTTGGGATGGAAAAGTTCAGTGAAGTATGAGGATTTGTAACAGGAGGACCTCTCTTACTCTGGAGGGACTGAGAGGCTTCCCCAGTGAAGCAGTCTTAGACTTGAAATCAGAGCCTCTTGTGGCGGGGCTCTGAGGCAAGAAAGAGTTTGCATTTTCAAGGAACTCACAGGAGGATGGTGTGGCTCCAGTGGAAAGAGCTAAGGCAAGAATGATTCAAAATGAGGTAGGGGAGTTAGTCGGAGACCAAACACATGTGGCCTTTAGGTCATATTAAGGACCAGGATCTTCCTCCAAAGAGTAACAGAAACCACTGCATTACTGGATTTGTGTATTAGAATATCACTCTGTTGTAGACTGGGAATGGATCTGAAGGAAAAAGGGCGAGTGTGAGAAGACCTTTCAGGGAGCTACTTTTTAATCCAAGTAAGATAATTGGGGCAGTGGCTGTCAAATGCCATAAACTATGACCTTGAGACATATTTAGTAAATAAAACTGCTAGGACTCTGTGACTAATTGGGTGGAGGAGAGTACAGGAAATAGGGAAGAGGTGTGTCCAAGATGACTCCTGGCTTTCTGACTCATTCAAATAAGTGGATGTGCATGTGTTGTTTCTTAAAGATAGTTCTCTTAACTCTCCTCTGGATAGAAATTTGAAGGTAAGGTATTCCTCATCTAAAATAAAAAATATGGTGTTAATTTGCCTGTCATTTCTTTCTTGAATCAGAATGTTGTAATTCTTTGGTGTTAAGGGTAGGATGTTATAAAGAAAAAAAATTAACAATGAGCTTCTGTCCATCTGTTAAGCTTTACTTACTGAATAATCAGTAATCAGTAAGTAAATTGCATGAATCACTTAATGATTTTACTGTTTTGAAAGCCAATGTCTGTTTTCTTATAAATTAAATGATATTTTCATGATGCACAGTTTTATTGCCATAGTACTGTCATGAGTATTACGACAGTCTTTGCAGAGAAAGGAAACAATCAAAACAATCAAAGGAAAACAAAGAAACAATTTGACCTTGAAGTTTTGTAAGCCAATTAGGAAACCACAACAATAAAGCTTTTGTTTTTCTTTACAATTGGTTTGCACAGATTTGTAATTATTCTTAGCTAATCATTAAAAATTACATCTCTTTTAAAATTAGTTATTAAATACCTAACTTACTTCCTATTCAAAGTCAAATCTTCATGAAGATTTCAAATTGCCAGATAATTCAAAATAACTGGACACTGACAATCATGTTCATTCATTCATTCATTCATTCATTCATGGGATAATAATTAAGTGTCTAGATACTTAACAGAATAGACAACCCTTGAGGGGTTTACAATATAGTGGTGAAGGCATAAATGAATAAACACATAAATAAATAATGCATTGTCAGTAGTGATAAGTATTATTAAAAACAGACAGGGATAAAAAGCCATAGAGCCAGATGGCTCACACCTGTAATCCCAGCATTTTGGGAGGTGGAGGCAGGCGGATCATGAGATCAGGAGATCAAGACCAGCCTGGCCAACATGGTGAAACCCTGTCTCTACTGAAAAAAAAACCCAAAAATTAGCTGGGTGTGGTGGCACGTGCCTGTAATCCCAGCTACTGGGGAGGCTGAGGCAGGAGAATCACTTGAACCCAGTGAGCTGAGGTCGCGTCACTGCACTCCAGCCTGGCAACAGAGCGAGACTTGGTCTCAAAAAAAAAAAAAAAAAAAAGAAGAATCACAAAAGCCATAGAGCAACGACGAGAGCTGTTGTAGCTCTACGATGAAGGAAGATCTCTCAATATGGGAATATTTGAGCAGTGCCCCAAGGAAGTGAGGGAGTAATCTGGGAAAATATCTGGGGTAAAGAGCCTTTTAGGCACAGGGAAGCAAGCGCAAAGATTCTGTGGTGGGCATGATACATCTTCCAGGAACAGCAAGGAAGCCAGTGCTGCTAAGCTACAGTGAGAAAGGTGCTATAGTTTGGATATGGATTGTCCCCGACAAAACTCATGTTGAAATTAGATTCCCAATGTGGTGGTATTGGGAGGTGGGGCCTAGTGAGAGGTGTCTGGGTCATAGGGGTAGATCCCTCATAAATGGCTTCATGGTATTCTTAACAATAGTTAGTTCTTACTCTGGCAAGACTGGATTAGTTCTTATGAGAATGGATTATTTGCTTCAAGAGTGGGTTGTTATAAATCCAGGGCATCGCTTTTGTTTTCTCTCTTCACATGTGTCTGCTTCCCTTTTGACCTTTTCCACTAGGCTATTACTCAGCACAAAAGCCCTCACCAGAAGCCAGAACTCTCTCCTTAAACTTCCCAGCCTGCAGAACCATGAGCTAAATAAACCACTTCTCTCTAAAAATTTCCCAGTCTTGAGGTGGAGGTTGTGGTGAGCCGAGATCGCGCCGTTGCACTCCAGCCTGGGCAACAAGAGCGAAATTCATCTCAAAATACATAAATAAATAAAATAAAATTTCCCAGTCTTAGGTATTCTGTGATAGCAACACTAAACAGACTAAGACAGAGGGAACAATGGAGGAAATGAGATCAAAGAGGTGATGGAAAGCCACATTATGATAATTCTTAAGGTCATATAAAGATGGGTTTTTATTCCAAGTATGATGGGAGGCATTTGGAAGGTTTTGAACAGGAGAACGATTTCAGTTTAGATGCACGGTATATAAGAAAGAAGAGAATCAGTCATGATTCCTAGGTTTTTGGCCTGAACAATTGGATTCATGGTGACACCACTTACTGAGGTGGGGAAAACAAAGAAGGAATGACTTTAGAGGAGAAATCAACATAGTTCCATTTGGAGCATGTAAAATCAGAAATTGAACTTTCAAGTAAAGGGGATAACTGAAAAAAAAAAAAACCTCTTTGTTCTAGCATTATGTGTGGTAGCAAAATATTGGGCTTTCCAAATGTTCATCAGTAGAGCATGCACTTGTTAAATCACCTTCGTTGTAGCAGCACAGTAAATTATGAGTTTGTAAAGGGAATGAGGCATATCTTCTATAGAGGATCTCTAGTATATGTATTATATATGAAGAAAAGAAAGAGAAAAGTAGTATGTATGGTATGTTACCACTTTTAAAGGGTGGACGCTGTGGTTTTAATATGTCTCCCAAAGTCCATGTATTGAAAGGTTAATTCCCAATGCAGCAGTGTTGAGAGCTGGGACTATTAAGAGGTGATTAGGTCCTGAGGGGTCTGCTCTCGTGAATGAATTAATGTCATTATTGTGGGAGTGGGTTAGTTATCATGGAGTGGGTTCCTAATAAATGGATGAGTTTGGCCCTCTTCCTCTCTCATGCACATGTGATCTCTTGCTCTTCTTTCTTCTTCCATGTGATGATACAGTAAGAAGGCCCTCACCAGATGTGGGCCCCTCAACCTTGGATTTGCCAGCCTCCAGAACTGTTAAGAAATGATTTTCTTTTCTTTATAAATTACTCTGTCTGTGGTATTCTGTTACAGTAACACAAAACAGACTAAGACAGGTGAGGCAGAAATACATCTACGTTTGGGCTGGGCGTGATGTGGCTCACGCCTGTAATCCCAGCATTTTGGGAGGCCAAGGCAGGCGGATCATGAGGTCAGGAGTTCAAGACCAGTCTGGCCAGCAGAGTGAAACCCCGTCTCTAGTAAAAATACAAAAAATTAGCTGGGTATAGTGGTGTGCGCCTGTAATCCCAGCTACTTGGGAGGCTGAGGCAGGAGAATAGCATGAACCTGGGAGGTGGAGGTTGCAGTGAGCCAAGATCACGCCATTGCACTCCAGCCCAGGTGACAGTGCAAGACTCCATCTCAAAAAAAAAAAAAAAAAAAAGAAAGAAAAGAAAAGAAAAGAAATACATCTATGTTTGCATTTATAATATATAGTTACATAATACATATATTTGATGACAAAACATATTGATTATTCTTTAGGAGGGAGAAAATAGTATGAAGGAGATAGAGATAGAAGGTGGATTTCCCTGAACATAATTTGACTTTTAGACTTGACTTTGTAACAATGTAAATGTTTTATATAATTATAAAACAAAAATAAATTAAAAATGGTCCTAAAAATCAGAAGCAAACTAAAGCAAATGAATCTAAATTTATTGAGTTGGTGGCATACCCACAGAGAGGGAAATTATTTCAAGTAACTTTAAATTATGGTTAACTATATTAAAACTTTCTTTGTATTCCTGGTGGATTATATCTAAAGGACCAACTGAAAAAACAAAAAGGACAAAATAATCTTAATCTTTTTTTGGTAATCATGTTATCGATGGTAATATAGGTGCTGTTCTCAAACTGAGGAGTATAGTGGGATAAAGTAAATAGGATGTATTATGATAATGAGATGCTGAAAGCTGGGACATTTGGTATACGATAAAAGAGATACAGATAGATATAATAAGATTGATGAGCTTAAGAAAAGTTCTGCAGTCTTGGATTTGAATTGGAAGTATCAGTATGAACACGTGCTCCATTTTATTGTTTTGTAAAAAGTATTTTGTAGCCCTTTCCCTAAAATAACCTGAAAAACAATGATAACCTCACAACAGTGAACACCTCTACTGTCCTAATTGTGGTCTCTATATCTTCATTCTCATTAAAAGGAACCAGAATTTGATGAATAAATGGAAGATTCCAGAATCTCGGGCAGAAAGTTTACAAGATAAGCCTGGAACATCTTGTCCTATCAGAAAGTAAGCTAAATATTAAAGGCAACTGGGATTGTGACAAAAGGGTGCAGGAATCATCTTGAGCAGGTTTTTTTTTTTTTTTCTTGGACAAAATCTGGAACATTTTGAACATAATTAGGAAAATAATGCAGCAAATTGAAACATATGAAATAGGTTTAAATTCATGAGTTCATAATGATAGCAGAGAAATTACTGGTCACTTTTGGAAAATTCTAGGTAATCAACTCATTGTTTTGAAAAAAAAAAAAAAAGCTAAGAATATTCTTTGTTTTTCTTTTTTCTTTCTTTTTTTTGTTTTTTGAGATGGAGTCTCGCTATGTTGCCCAGGCTGGAGTGCAGTGGTGCAATCTTGTCTCACTGCAACCTCCGCCTCCCAGTTTCGAGCAATTCTCCTGTCTCAGCCTCCCAAGCAGCTGGGATTATAGGCGTGCACCACCAAGCCTGGCTAATTTTTGTATTTTTAGTAGGGACAGGGTTTCAGCATGTTGGCCAGGCTCGTCTTGAACTCCTGACCTGAGGTGATCCACCCACCTTGGCTTCCCAAAGTGCTGGGATTACAGGCATGAGCCACTGTGCCCGGCCAAGCTAAAAATACTCTTATCTTTCCTGTCGAACTGTATCCCTGGGTAACCAAATATTTGATGAGGAAAAATGTCTACTTATAGGTATTCCAAAGAATAAATGAAAAAGGTAGAATTTGAGTATCAATATTTTGCAATCCTAACAAGTTAGTGGATCTTGGCAGTGATAATTTTTGCTGACATCCCGTACAAAGAATCAACTAGGCATTATTTGCCTTCTGAGGGAAATATGTGACATCCCTTATGAGCTATTCTTGCCAAAAAATAAATAAACACTCTGGGTCTAACAACCAACTTACAGGACATACTAGATACAGAAGAACATGTTGAATCACACCATGGGGATGTGATCAGCAAAATCCATACTGTAGGATACTCCAGAAGGGAATAAAAATCACTACATGAACAAATTCACTGTAAGGAAAGTAAAGGAGAGACAAGAGGGGACAAATATCAACCACCTGCAGGTAATGACCTTATTTGGGTCCTGGTTTTAACGCAAAAAAAAAAAAAAAAAGGAGGGGAAAAGAGAGAGAGGAAGAGTCAGGCAATACTTGTAGAATTTCAACACTTGTAGAAATTTGAACACTGACTGAATATTTGATAATATTAAGGAATTATTATAGACTAGAAACAAGACACCCAAGTAGTAATAAACACATCTAGTACCCAGATCCTAGTTTCCAAATACCATTTCCTAGTAAAGGAATCAAATTTCTTTGGAAAAAATGGCTGATTTCAGGGAAAATACAAAGAAGTCTGGTGCTATAACACAAGTGTTCAGGGACTAATGGAGATGTGAACAATCACAGAAGCGGAATAGAAAGGCCTTCCACTGTGAAAATCTGGGACAATTTGAGCATCAAAAAATTATGAAAGTAATAGATTGTAGCACATTGAATAAGAGAAACTTCTGGGTCCATGAGATACTTAAAGAGAGAAAGAGAAATAGAGAAAGGGAAATATGAGGGAAAGCTCTTATTTGGAGACAGGAGGAGCATAAAAATGTCAGCCAATAAAAGTAGAAGGAATTGCAGAATTAGGAAATCTTTCTTTTGCAGTTATCTATGTAACACTTTAGCTAGGCAAAGGTTGTTGATAGAAGCTATAACTATTGGATCAAAGTTGTTGGAGAATAGGGTATTCACGTGATAGTGAAATATCTTCTCATGGATAAACTACTAATTACAAAAAAAATGTATCTTCAGCTAAGAATATTAGCTGAAGTGATTACATTTATTTTTGTGAGGAGAGGTACTGATACAAATGACAATAATATTTCAATTTTTTTTTCCAGATACAAGTACATATCACTTATCCAGTGTTCTTACAAAAAAGATGTTTCAACTGAATCTAATAATGAGGAAATAATCAGACAAATCCATTATATAGAGTTATCAGTAAGACAACTGGTCTAGACTCTTAAAAAAATCCATGTCATAAAGAACAGATAATATAAAAATGTTATTCTAAATTAAAAGGGGATAAAGAGACATAACAAGTAAATGCAATGTGTGAAACTTGGTTTGGATTCTAAGTGTGGGAAAAATGCTATAAAAGACATATTGGAAGCTTCTGGGGATACATAAAGACAGTATATTAGGTGATGTTACTAAATTATCAATTTTCTAAAAATGATCATGGTATTGTGGTTATAAAGGAGAATGTCTTTACTCTTAGGAGATGCTGGCTGGAATATTTAGGGGTAAAGTATTACAGTGTCTTCAATTTGCTTTCAATTCATTCTTAAAATATCTGCATGTATATATGCATGTATATATGTATTAAGAGAGACTAAAAATGTGGCAGAATATACAGGCATTTATTGTCCTGAAGCTCTGTGTATTTTTTCTGTAGATTTGAATATTTTTTCTAATAAAAAATTGAAAAAATGAAAGAAAAACAAAAAGATCACTTAGCTTAAAAATTTTGTGTTTACTTAGAGCTTATTACTATGCATTAATTTTCAATCTTTTAATGTAGGACCAAGTGCTTCTCTTTGAGTAAAGGATTGAAGTTCTGTATCTATCTTGCATAAATAACATTATAATTATAAAGATGTCCATTTTCAGTAACTGTAAAATGAAGTAAAGTCACCTGCAAAGCAATGAATACAGAGTTCTTCTAAATTTATTTTATTTTTCCTTTTAATCTTTTACCTTTATCTCTCCTACAATTTCCTTTTATTGAATCTTTCCAAGGCATTCAGGCCTGTTTTTCGAGAATAAGCAACTCTTTCTTCTCACATTTACGTTTCAGCAGTTTACATATGTAATTAAATATTATAATTAAAGCAAGTACAACTGATACTAGTAAGTCTGGGGACAAATACAGCTCACTCTTGGCGAGTATACAACTCAGCTGGTGGGTAATGAAGAAGTACATGGATTACAAGAGATTAGCCTACCAGTTGCCAGTTTTTAGTGGCTATAGTATCCAGTTGGGATATTTTACAGTAAAACTGTAGACAGTTGCTTAACCTGGTAGATTGCTTGAGTAGAAATTAGTTAGAAAAGTTCTACTATAGTGAAATACTCACTAGGCCTATGTTGCAACACGATTCCAAATTGCTCAAATACAGTGAAATTCTGCCCATGGCTACATGCCCTGGTCAAATTAGTTTATGAATATTCTCTTCTGTTTAGATTAGTGCCAAGGCCCTTCCCCCAGTAAAGCTAAATAAAATGGCTTCAGACCCCATAACAGTTACAAATGGGCACATTTAGGTTATTTTTCTTTCCTTTTATTCTATGACTCACGCACATCCCCACTAACATGAAGCTGATACTGGCACAGTACCTCCTGGGAGTGTAGCAGAGAATCATGAATTTCATACTTGTTAGTTAGTAGTACTTGTGGACCGTTCATGTGACAATTACAATGAAATTCTGACTCGGTTGAAGCAATGTTGAAAGGTTTAGCTTTCACTTTCAAAAAAAGAAAGATTGCCTGCTTTGTGAGCCCTGAGAATGCTGTCCTGAGGAAGATGGGTGTCTCTTTCTTGTAAGTGGCATGCCAGACAGCTGGATTAGATTTCTGTCTCTGTTCATTGAACTTGCTGCTCAGCTCTCCGAGTAAAGGAGGATAAGAAAACTGTTGAGAGGGGCTTTCAGCAGATTTGTAAGCGCCAGCATCTTTCTTCTCTAGAGCATGCTGCACTTAAATGCTACTTCTCCCTTCGGGGCACCTTTCAGGTTCTGGCTTTTTCCGACAAAGCAAGAGACCCTAATTATTTCACTTTCAATCAATTCTGAAACCTCAAAGACCAAAATTGTCTCTTCAGATCCACACAGATGCCAAAGAGAAGTGTGAAAGAGAAATTGCTGCACACCAGCGGCTGTAGAACTCTAAGCCATCTTTTGCTTTTATTTTCTATGCAGCGGTCAAGCATTGTTGCTAACACTCAAATAAGTAAAAATAAAATGTTTCAACAAATACCTTGGAGAATAAGGTCGATTTTTCATTGAAAACGTCTCTACAGTCATTGTGACAGGCTTTACTACAATTCATTGACCAGTCCACCTCTTATACGAAGGAGAATTGTACTCCCTCCACCCTGAAAGTCAGATGTGATCATGGGACTTGACTTTGGCCAGTGAACTGTAGTGGATGTGTTTAATTTCCAGTGCTCGAATTTCCGCCTCTCTCTTCTCCAGCCTATCAAAAATCTCACTTCATAAAACCTTTGAGGATAAACCACTTCAGATTGTCAGTCTGATTGTTTCTTTTACTAACTTTATCTGAGTTATTACCTATTTATACACGTATCTCAATTTACTTAATAGAAGTTTTTCAGAAAGAAAATACATATAAATGGAATTTTTAAATGTTTCCTATGCCCAAAGGAAGTCTTAGTAAATTATTTTATGTAGTAAATATATCGGTATGCATATTTCCTCCTTTTCATACGTTGACTTTGTCTAAAGCAGAGCACAGTGGATATTCTTTCACCAGATATTCTTTTTCCCTTAGCTGTAGCATCGTTTCTAGAAGTTGGCTATTTCACTTGTCAAACAAATGTTTACTGAGCACTGGCCACATGGAAGTCCTAGGTGCCCATATTTATGTGTAGCTATAACTCTACCTAAATATTGTGGGTAGTTTGCTGCTATGAACTGAATTGTATCCCTCTGAATTTCATACGTTGAAGCCCTGACCTCAATGTGACTATATTTGGAGATGGAATGTGTAGGCAGTAATTAAGGTTAAATTATGAGATCATAAGAATGGGACCTTAATTCAGTAGGATTGGTGGCCTTCTAAGAAGAGGAAGAGTGAGAGAGATTTTGCTCTCTCTGTTTCTACATGCACATACCTAGGAAAGAACACGCAGGCACAACCAGGAAAAGATCCCTCACCAGCATTTGACTATGCTGGTGTCCTGATCTTAGACTTCCCAGACTCCACTAGACAGAATAAATATCTGTTGTTTAAACCACCCAGTATATGGTATTAATGGCCGTTCAACCTGACTAATACATTTGCCAAATCAAAAAATTTTACAAATAAAATCCTTTTGAATCCTGTAAGAAATAAATCAAGGGCAACAAAATTAGAACTATGTACAGCTGACTGTAAACTTACCAAATTTGAAATCCTAAATTCTTATTAAATTTGGAAAAATATATAATAAATCTAATAAAAGACTCAGATAAATTCATGGATGTCAGATTTATGATGGCATATTAAAGGAAACCAGATTTTCAACCTTGTAAGATAAAATGGAGGAAAACAACAAATGAACCAATGCAATAAACTCATTTGTTTATTAAACAAGTGCTCAGGACTTCCCTTAGACAATATATCTCAAGGTATATAGACCAAGGCTAACTGTGTCAGAATCGTATAGTTGTGCCTGTTAGATATCCAGTCTCTGGCACCTTGCCACAGTCATACTCAATTTCTTAGAGCTAAAGTCTGGGAATCTTCATTTTAAACAAGCTCTGTAAGTGATCTGTAAGCACACTAATAACAGAGATAGCCTACTTTAAGCATTGTAGGCCTGCATAAGAAATATTAACCTTTGTTCTTGCAGTGAGATGCTTACAGTTAACATGCATGAAATAGAAGGTGAATCAAGATGGGATGTGATCACGTGCTCAACTATGTAGTATGGAGTGTAATGTAGTATTTTTAGAAGAAGACATCAGCAAAGAACAGAAAATAGCTACTAGAGATCTGTTCACAGCACTCCAAGAGCTTAGAGGGAGGGCTAGAACAGTGGACCAGAGGAGCCTGGAGTCAAGGAGGCTCTGAGAGGCCATCATCTGAAGAATAAAGAGGCTCTTTCTCTTTGTCACTTTTAAGAAAAAGACAATGTCTTTGTTTGTTATTGTTACAGTTATTATTTCACAAGGACATAGAACACAGATAAGAGATAGGAGCGAATGAAAATTTTTAAAAGACAGAAAACAGATGAGAAGATGGTTCTGATGAGACTAGAAGTATGCTGATTTGCCCTGGGCAACCTCTGGAGGCTCAGCTCTTGGAAGAACCAGGTATTGCAGAAGTTTGGGGAGAGGTATAAGTAAGGATAAAAAGAGAAGGAACATTAGTGGGTGGACCTTCTAAATCCCCTCATCCCCACCAGGCAACTATCCTAGCCTCTTTTCTTTCAGAACAACTGACTTTTCTCTAGAGGATTTGAACTGGAGGAGGCTTGAAGTTGAACAATGGAACTCTTAGTACCAACTTCCCTTTACACTCTGATGTCAGAAATCTGACAGTCAGATGTATTCCCCCAGACCTTCTACCTTCACCTGTAAGTCTAAATGGCAGGGATTTCTCAACTTCAAAAAGTGATACTAAAAAATATTGGAGCAATGTCTTCAAAATCGTAAGAGTATACACCCAACCAAACTGTTAATCAAGTAGCATAAAGAGTAGAATAAAGATTTTTCCCTGGCCAGGTGTGGTAGCTCACACCTGTGGTCCCAGAACTTCGGGAGACCAAAGCTGGAAGATTGCTTAAGCCCAGGAGTTTGAGACCAGCCTGGGCAACATAGGAAGACTCTGTCTCCACAAAATTTTAAAAATTTAACTGAGCGTGGTGGTGCGTGCCTGTGGTCCCAGCTACTCATGAGGCTGAAGTAAGAGGATCACTTTAACCCGGGAAGTCAAAATTGCAGTGAGCCACGATGGCGCCACTGCACTCCAGCCTGGGTGACAGAGCAAGATCTTGTCTTAAAAAAAAAAAAAAAAAAAAAAAAAAAAGTATTAGGTATGCAAGTCCTCAAAACATTTGCCTTCTTAGGAAGCAAGTAGAGGATGTACTTTGACCAAAATAAGGGGATAAACCAAGAATCATAAGGATCCTGAATTCAGGAAATAGGGATTAGAACACAGGGGACCTGCAAAAGAAAATTCAGGATGCAACTACACAATCAGGCCTAGAATGCAGCTGACAGAGATTGATCGGGACCCAGGGGCTCAGGGATGGAGGACTGAAAGTAAAAAAAAAAAAAAAATGGAACTCATATATCTTCTGAGTTTTTGAATCTTACGTGCATTCAGAAACCTACAAATAGCCTGTGAGTAGTTCTCCAACCTTCCGTTTCTTTTTACTTCTGTTGACCCTGTGTGAAACAAATGTCATTATACTTACCTTTTTTCTCTGTTTATGTTTTCATTTTTCATATAAGAAATATACTTTTCTTTTAGGAGTTATATAGTTAAAAGATTATCAGCGATTGAAGTACTTAGCACATAGTTTTCATATTACCATGAGTTATTTTCTATATGACCCAATTGAAAAATAAACAACAAACAAAAAAAGCCCCTGCTAACATTTGTATACAAAATGGTAGGTAATTTTGTTACATTTTATTTACAGATATTTTTGAAATTTACTACATTATTCTTTAGATTGTTCACTAACTTAGCTAATTGTAAGGACTGATTTTCCATTTTTGTGGGGAAAAAACCCAATAACCACCATTTACAGGGAAGAATTTTCACTAGGCAGTGTCTTAAAATAATTTTGAAGTATATTTATTTACGTCTCAAATATGACTTCTTTCTAAAATGTTCAAAGTCTCATTTCCACAGCTGCAATTAAGTGACTTTTTAGGATAATGTTTCATTTGGCTGTATTATGTTAATAATCAGCTAGATGATGTATATCTTTTCCATCTTTATGTACTCATGAATTATTCAGAAGTGTTCTCTTGCAAATGAAGAGTAGAGGAATTCAGTTTCTCTTCCCCAAAAAGGGTCAGACATGCTGTAGTTTAGAAGCAGGTGGGTGGTTCTTTCCTCTCTCTTTTTAAAAGTCATTTAAAATATCTTAAAGTGAACAGTAAATTCCTTAAATATCCAATAATGAGAAAATGATCAAGTAAACTGTGATACGTCTGCTTGACAAAATGATGCAACTATCAGAAACTAATGGTTGGAAAGACAACATAGCTATATAGAAAAATGTTTTTGTCAAAAAAGTAAGTAGAAAACAGCAAGATATAAAAGTATATGTACACTACAATTACTATTTAAAAATAATCATAGGAAAAAATCCAGGAGAAAATACAGTAAAATAATAATCATGATCATAAAAGGACTATAAGTGGCTTGATTTTTCTCTATATTTTTCAATTTTCTTTAACATGTTATTATTTTTAGGATGAGAAGAGACAAAACAAACCAACACACCCTTATTGAGTGACTAGTGTTTGCTAGAAGCTGGGCTGCGTACTGAGGATGAAAAGGTGAAAAGATAGGCTTAATGATAGATAATACATCAAGTTTTCCCTGGCAGTACCAAAATCACTGGTATATAATTGATGCAAATTAATTGCCAGTGTGTAATTAACATACATTTCATCTGGATTTTATTAAGATGGAATATAATCAATTTCATTAAATACCTAGTAGGTGCTTTTCATGTGCCCATCTAATCCACTCAACAATCATATGAGGAAGATAATTCTCATCTTACCATCAGGAAACTAGGTCTCAGAGAGGCTATGCGACTGGTCCAAAGTGGCATAATTAACAAGATATTGAGCCTGGCTTGATTTAAAAGTCCATATTCAATCATTTAACAACAGTTTATTAAGCACTGACTTAATAAATTGTTCTAGATATGAAATTGTTCTAGGTAAGACATACTGAAATGGACAAAGCAAAGTCTTGCCTTCATGGAGCTTACATTCCAGCGCAAGGGGACATAATCAAAAAGAAATGTCAAATGATATATTAGAGGTTAAAAAGTGCTACATAGACAAAGCAGAGAAAGGGGACAAGCATGCATGGTAGGAAGGGGGGATTGCGATTCTAAATAGGGTGATTGGGAAAACCTTGCTAAGAAAGCAGTGTTTCTCACCTAATAGAGGTGAGAAAATGATCTGTCTCTGAGAGAGGTCATTTCTGGCAGAAAGAGAGTAAAGGTAAAGGCCTTGAGATGGGGGCATACCTAGAGGAAGAGTAAGAACAGCATGGCTAGAGCTGATGGGGCAGTAGGGAGTGTGGAGCAAAATGAGATAAAGGAAAATAGCAGGAAGTCAGGCACTTTGGGCATTGTAAAGCATTGTAAAGACAGAGGTCACTGGAGGGTTTTAAGCACAGGAGTTGCTATGACTGATTTGATTTTCAATGGATCCTGGCTGCAATGTGCAGAAAAGCCTGTAGGGGAACCAGGGTGGAAGCAGGAGACCCTTTAGGAGACTTAGTAGTGAGAGATGATGGTTGATTGTGGCAGAGTTGGAGTAGAGGACTGTCAACTCCAGTTGGAGGACTTACTTAGCTGGGTGTGGTAAGTGCCTGTTGTCCCAGCTACTCTGGGAGGCTGAGGCAGGAGGATAGCTTGAGCCTGGGAGGCAGTGGTTGCAGTTAGCTGAGATCGTGCCACTGCACTCCAGCCTGGGCAACAGAGACAGACCCTGTCTTAAAAAAACAACAACAACAACGAAGAAGAAAAGAAAAAGAAAAAAACTGTCAGGATCTGAGTTTTACCCTACTACTTGCAAGTTAGCAAGTTAGCCTGGAACAGTTTCATGAATGCTGGTAAAAGACACATGAGACTTCTGGATTACAAAGGACTTCTCATGACTTATCAGTCAGCGGAGCTTCGTGATTGTCTCATTCTCCTTGTCTCTCAAGTCTCCATGAGGGGATGCAGAGTGGCCTGGGTGAATGTTGAGCATACAATGAGTTTGTGTCACAACAGAGGGACCCCAAGCTTAGGAAACCCCAATCTTTTATAATGGACTACAAGAAAACTCACCTAAGCTGTGATCTTTTTTGCAGGGTGACATTATCTTTATTATACTGGAGGGCAAACAAATGACCACTTCTCCAGAGGGTAACACTATCAATCACTATCTTCCAAGGCTATTTGCTCTACAGCCTCCTTGAAAAGATAGGTCAGCACAAAATTTATCAGCACCTCCACTTGTAAGTTGGGTAGAAATAAACATGAAAGACCCATGGAGAACTGTCTTCCAAAAAGGATGTAGTGTGAAGTGACTGAATTCTGGAAGTATTTTGTAGGCAGAACCCAGATCAGAGGTGGGATGTAAGAGAAAGAGAGTCCAAAAAGTAGTAACTGAGGCTGGGTAATCCACAAGGTAAAGAGGTTTATTTGGCTCATGGTTCTGCAGACTGTACAAGAAGCTTGGTGCCAGCATCTGATTCTGGTGACCGCCTCAGGCTGCTTCCACTCATGGCAGAAGGCAAAGGGGAACCCACCACATGGAGAACTTCCCAATAAGCTCATGGGAAAGCTAGTAGAGTGAGCACTCACTCATTACCAAGAGGACATCACCATGCTGTTCATGAGGGATCTGCTCCCATGACCCAAACACCTCCCACTAGGCCCTACCTCCAACACTGGGGATCAAATTTCAACTTGAGATTTGGAGGGAACAAATATCCAAACTACATCACAGGCCATGGCCACCATGGGGCTGACCTTCCAGTGAGGAAGACAGACCCAAAGCAACTAAGCATGCCAAATAAATAAAATGATTGCCAATTATGGTAAGTACTAGGAGGGTAACAAACAGGGTACTGAAAGAGATCTACTTTATATATAGTTTCCGAGGATTTGAGCTCTGTAAAAATATGGTTTTATTTAAACCAGGTAAAATTTCAACCAAGATAGCAAGAGAAAAGGTAGATTAAACCCCATTGATGAAGTCAGGTATGCTTGCCTCTGGAGTTAATTTCATCCTTGTTATCTTTTTTGAGAAGCAGAATTTTCTTGGGTTTGTGTCCTCTGCAATAGATACACTTAGCATTTTTCATTTTATTGGTAACCTAGACACGTTTACTTTGGAACACAAATGCTAGAATTTTAAAAACAAAATTATTTTACCTTACTTATGGACATATATCTGGGAGGTTGAATGTAATGAGCTATTGTCTTTGATGGAAATCATAAGCAACTTTATTCCTTATTGGTTTATTGTCTTATCTTTATCAACCAGAATAAAAGTTCAATGAGGGAAGGGAAGGGAATTTGTTTTGTTTGCTGATACAGTCTCAGCTCTTAGAATAGTGTCTGGTATACAATAGGTGCTTACTATTGATTGAATGAATGTATGATAGACGTATTATTTTGTATTCTGTTTCTACATAGACTCTTTTCCCTAGTACTCTTTTCATTTGATCAATCTTTAATGTTTGCTAACTTTTTAAAAAATCACTTTTTTGTACCACAGCCATTCTTTGTACATTTACATGCTTTCCAAATGTTTACAATGACCCACAAAATACTGAAATAATGTTTTGTGCATTTCCTTTGCATTATCTCCTTAGTAGAAATTTGAAGGATTGAGCCAAAGAGTATTAACATAATCATCACTCTTCCTCCATGTTGTCATTTCCAAAAGGGTAGGGACAGTTTTCAGTGGATGAGTATACCTGTTTCGCTTCAAACTCAAACTCATTAGCATTAGGGGTTATGTTTAAAATATATATTTTTAGAAGGTGAAAATAGAGGACCTAACATGCTTTTATTTAATGTCTCTTGATGTTGTATATATTTTTGCATTCATTTATTCATTTTATTTTCTCTGTTGTGAGCTGTCTGCTTATACACTTTGCTTAGTAGAGCTGTTTGTTGAGTTATTCAGTTCCTAAGTTCTGGGCAGAATATTGACATCTAGGTTTTATAAAACTTTCTCCTGGGTACTGAGGTTGTCCCACATGGCAGTTTCAGGTGAAATTCTTCTGGAGATGACAAGGGGCAGGAAGGTGCTTCAGGTACATGGTGGGGTGCTCTTTGGAGTTCACACCCATGCACTGAGGATTTCCCTGCCTGATACAGAGAGCCTCATGGAGCCACCACTGGTAATATTCCCTCTTTCAACTACCTGCCACATGCCAGGCTGTTGCATTTGCTGCTATGTACATGGAAAAATAAAGTTCTGATTATAATATGTTATAAGTATAATTAAAATAGGATGCAGTGAGAGACAATAATGAAGAAGAGATGTGTATTTCGAAGACTTACTTAGATCAAGGAGCCTCTCTCAGGAAGTGACCTTTTACTCAAAGCCTGGAGGGAAAAGGTATCCACAAGCTATTGACAATATCGTATTTCCAGTAGAGGCAGAGTGTAAGATGCCATTATTATAACCTATTGGAGCAGCCTGTTCAGCTGAGCTGTAACAGTCTCTGGGTCTGGAAGTTGCTTTCATTTTGGTTTCACTCACAAAGACTGTGCTAAAATCAGAGGGATGAAAGAATAATGTTCTTCCTTAAGTTCCCAACATGCCTGGCCACTTAGTGGGGTAAAGGAAATATTTATGCTTGTTTGAGGATCAAATAATAAGATAATTACTATGCGTCATTTTCCCCATTCTTTGCATATGATTGTAATAATTACAATAATTTGAGTTCAGGGGGACCCACTCTCTCCTGATTTTACAGATCATGCTGTAGGAGCTGCCAACACAGCATAATACAAAATGCAGTCATAGTGTAGTCTGCATAAAGGCAATCACAAGTCACATAAACGCCTCTTAAAGAGCTCCTCTCTATATACAGTATCTCCTACTATACACAGGAAACATGAAAATCAGCATCTTTTTTCTTTTTTTTTTTTTTTTTCTTTTTGAGACGGAGTCTCACTCTGTCACCCAGGCTGGAGTGCAGTGGGCAATCTCGGCTCACTACAAGCTCCGCCTCCTGGGTTCACGCCATTCTCCTCCCTCAGCCTCTCAAGTAGCTGGGACTACAAGCGCTTGCCACCACGCCCGGCTAATTTTTTGTATTTTTTTTTTTAGTGGAGATGGGGTTTCACCATATTAGCCAGGATGGTCTCGATCTCCTGACCTTGTGATCCACCCACCTCGGCCTACCAAAGTGCTGGGATTACAGGCGTGAGCCACCCCGCGTGGCCGAAAATCAGTATCTTAGAGCTGACATTGTTCGTTTGGCTTTCTAACTTTGACCACTATTTCCACCATACTAGCTTATCCATTTAAGTTTATTTTTAATAAAGGGACACTTGGGGGCCCAGTCTTCTTTAGAGGCAAGAAGAATTTAAAGCCATCTTGCTTTTACTGTTCATTTAAATAATTCTCAAAAGTCCACATTGCAACAAAGTAAGAATACAGAGCCATGTGTACAACAGGAGCGTTTATTTTCTGAACAGTTAGGAGTTTATTTCACATTCTGCATGCAACCCTCTAAAATGCCCTGTAATTTCTAAGGAAGCATGCACTTACAGTCCATTGCCAGAAAAAAAATTAGTCTTAGTAGTAGTTTACTGCAGACATTCTTAGAGTCCCGGATATGATGCGCAACTTTTTTGCTTTGTTTTTACTATTCTCACTGGGCTCTTTTGTTTTCTTGGGTGTTCGTTTGCTTGTTTTTTGAGAAGGAGTCTTGCTCTGTCACCAGGCTGGAGTGCAGTGGTGCTATCTCAGCTCACTGCAAACTCCACCTCCCAGCTTCAAGCAATTCTCCTGCCTCAGTCTCCCAAATAGCTGGGACTACAGGTGTGCACCACCGTGCCCCACTAATTTTTGTATTTTTAGTAGAGAAGGGGTTTCACCATGTTGGCCAGGATGGTCTCGATCTCTTGACCTCATGATCCACCCGCCTCAGCCTCCCAAAGTGCTGGGATTACAGGCATGAGTCACCACGCCCGGCCCTCACTGGGCTCTTTTAACCTGAGTCAGCCTTAGGCCCTTTCTCCCTTGGACTTCCTCCTTCTTTTCTACCCTTCCAACTTCCCATGTGGTCAAAACTGAGGAAACCACTGCTCCTGGGTCCACCCTGGGGCAATGAGGAATCAGAGCTGGTGGCACCTCACAGCCCTCCATGGGATTTGGCTGAAATTTTTCAGTTTCTTTGGAGTGGAATGTTTGTTCTATAAAACCAGCCTCTCTGGTGCTAAGAATGATCAACCTCATAGCACAACTTTGATGTAATTATGCCCCAAAGGGCCTCCTCCACAAAGGAGGAGGCTAAGAAGGAAAGAAAGGGTACAGACAATAGAGAGCCTGGATCAGTCGCAGATGATCTGCCGGGGTTCTTGCAACCAGTTTATTCCAGGGGAAACCCCACATAGCCACTTCACCAGAAATGCATCCTTACTAGAAAATGCTTTCTACACAAATAGAAGATAAACAAAGTTCCAACCTAGCAAACAAATTTAGTGAGGCAAGGACTACCAAGTTATCTGAACAATTAATAAAAATGGCCTGGGCTCTTTTCTTTTCCCAGGTTCTCTGTAGTATGTATAAAAGAAATTATGAATCCAATGATGACACATAGTTTTACTCACTAGATGGGAAGAAAGCTTGTTTATTAGGAGCTGCTATTTGTCAGTGTGAAAGGCTAGTTGACCATTTTAGTTGCCTTGATACAGCATTGTTAACTTGACAGCAAAAGTAGCTATGACAGCTTTCCCACACTCTGCCCAGCTCTCCAGGAGTCCTCTCACTGAAGACATTTAGTGGAGTTCTGAATGACTCATTCTCATAAAAAAAAAAAAAAAAAAAAAAAAAAAGCCAGACACTGAGCTGGATTAGAGTTTTAATTCTTCCAAGTTTGATCTGTCATGAAGAAATAAATGTATGGGTGGCACTGTTCAAACCTTAACATCTTGCTACATGAAAACTAACTCATGCAAAATAAAAGTTGTTTGTCTAAATGGTCTAAATACGTGTGTATGAATGCCTAATTTCTTCGATTTTTCCTGAAAATGGCATTTTAAAGTTACATCATGGCTAAGAATTTGTACCCATTTCTCTTATAATTATTTTAATTACAGTAGCTATAATCGTTGCTTTTCAAAGAGACAGCCAACGAGGCTTTATATCAAGCTTTTACTTCGGGCAATGAAGAACTTTTTCCTTTGTAAACTATATAAAAAGATGCTACGTATTATGTACCAAGAAAAAGAGATGCTTTTTTTCTCCCCAAAGTGCCAAAGCATCTCTTTTATCTCCTGGCATCCTCTCAAGCTCATTACTGCTTCAACATTTGAACTTGTCGCCTCTCCAAACTCATCTAGTCACATTTCATCATCTTAGACAAACCTTAAGACTTTCTAAAGCTCCTTTGATTTTGTATAAAATCTCATTCTTTGAGATTCAGAAAGCTTCTTTAAATCTATTTTTTAGCATATTTTTATAAAACAAACCAATAAATGGATGGCAAATTTAAATATAATATCAGTTCATATTTCAATTTTTATGAAAATTTTTATTTGCTTCCAGCTTTGTCTCTGTTATAAGCTTCTTTTTTCTCCCTTGACCCTAAGCCTGTGAGGGAATGTTAATCTTCCTTAATACCTCATTGGGAAGAAAATCTAAAAGTTTCTGGGGTGGCAGCATTTTCAATATTGGATGCTACTGAGAACTATGGTTAGATTTGGAAAGGCTCAACTTACTGAATTGGCAGCTCTTCTACTATCTGAATTTATTTTTTCTTGCTTGCTCACCTTTGGAGAACTTCTCCCGCTCAAACTTTTCCTTTTATGTAATTTGTAGGCTTTTTGAGAACAATCCAGTGAATTACTGGAGCTGTACTTACACCTTGAAGGTAAAGGAGAGACTGACTTTAAATGTGTTCGTTCAGGTGCCCCCTAGTTAGGCCTTCTTCGTGGCAGGGCCCCAGTCCCGCTAGGCTCAGTATTGCTGAAGCAGAGTCCAGTGTATCCATCCTATGTGGTCTGCAGAGGATATGTCATTTTCAAAGGACCGTTCCTGGGACCAGAACCTTTCACGTGGAGGCGATTCTGTTGCACAGCTGGAACAATTTGCCTCCAAAGAGCAGCCCTCATTTGATTAGCACTTGCTCCCTTCTGTATTATTTGTTTAAATAGATTAGAAGAGCATTCCTCTCTGTGCCAGGTCATCTCTCAATTTAGATAGTGTTGGAACCGAACTGTCGATTCCCTCCTGGGCAGGGGTCGCCACGAAGGATCACCGACACGAGATTCACAGCAGAGAGTTATTTATTACTAGCGCGCTAGGGTCCTAAGCTCTAAGTTGGCCCTGGGACCCCGACTGCTTGTTACAGGCTGTTTATATAGGCAAACACAAGTTCAAACACAGCTTATGGCGCGAAATTCAAACAAAGCTTAAGGCGCAAAATGATTGTGTCTAGCTATGGCCTGAGCAAGGTGTCTTATGCTAATTGGTTAGAGCAGGACCTTATGAGGTTTTTTTCCTGGAGTTGTTGATTCCGGGAACTTCGAGGCAGGGTGGGACCCCCGGAATTGGCAGGGTGGGACCCCATGAGGTTGTTTCCCGGAATTGGCAGGGTGGGACCCTATCAGGGTGGGTCCCTATCGAGGCAGGGTGGGACCCTATCCAGAGCCACCTGGTGTTAATTTTTTCTATATGAGGCCTAGTTTCTAAGTTTTATGAGGCCTAGTTTCAATAGAAGAAGGCCTCTTTCAAAGCTGCTCTGAAGATGTGACAGTATCAACTAGAAAACCAAAGGCCTAGCTAGGTTTCTTCCTCAAATTGCCACTAAAGTAAAGCACCTTAGGATTCTATGGTGAAAATAAAGAGGTGTCTAAGTTCAAAGAACTGTTTCTAGAAGGAAAGGAAACACATCTAATGAGTGACAACATTTCACTCTTACCTGAGAAAATGAGAGAACATTTCATCTGTGGGCAGGGATCTCTTCCTGAGCAGGGATAAGGCCTGGCAGACTACTCCAAACACCCATGGAAACCTTGTGAATAGTTTCGAGAAGTCACTAATGGTCACTAAATGCTGTCTTGCTTACAAAGATTTTCACTTCCCTTCCCAACTATCCCCAACTCTTCTTTGATTTGTCATATAAACATCTGCCCTGGAAACACTGTAATTTCTCTTCATAGAACTAGACTTTCATAAGAATGAAAAACAAAGGATTATAGAAGAGAAGCAAAGTGCAACACATTTCTTTAAAGCTCATTTTTTGATTCTTACTAGGATTTCTTTCAGTTGGAGCCCTTAGGATGTGTTTATTTTATATACCCAGTCAACATTCCATTATAGCATTTCTATACTTTACAGAGACTTTTCTAAGGAAATTAGAAAGAAATAGAGAACATAGTCACTAATTTCCCCCTACTACCTGTAAGTGGAAAGTACATCTGAAATGGTTTGAACTAAGCATATCACTACAGTACAAGGGCTTCCTTGTGCCATTCAAGTAGATCAAGCTCCACAGTGGCTTAGATACTCCCAAACTTAAGGAATCATAGGTTTTCTGTTATGTACTGAGGTCTTTAAAAACCTCTCTCTCCCCTAGCTCCTCTGAATTCCTCTACCAGAGTTCAGATGCCCCAGGGGTCTCTAGTCCCTAGGCTAGATTTAGATGCCAGGGTGGACCCCTTAATTTGACAGTGTGGGGGTGGTTTCAGTGGACAGTTGGATTGGGTTGTTAGCTTGGATTGGCAGTACAATGCAAATTAAAGTATGTTGAATACTGTGCTAGAACATTGCTAATAAGGTATGTGATTCTGTAGGTTTGGGTGCTGGTACACACCTTGGTGACATTATTTTGGTAATATTAATACTATTTCCAAGGATTTGTATTACTCATATTATTAAAAAAAATTTTTTTGTTTCTCAAATTACAAAAATCATATGGGCTTGTGGTTAAAAAAGCAAATGATAACCAGTTAGGGGTGTGTGTATGGGTGTGTGTGTGTGCTTGTGTGCATGTGTGTACCCATGTGCACATGTGCATCAAATCAAAGTTCAACATCTTCCCATCTCAATCCCTTAAGTCTGAAATGAACCATTCCACAACCTGCTGTATCTTTATTCAAATATGTTCAAGCATATAAGCATGAATGCATTGTTTGCGGTCATTAAATTAGAATTATATTGTACACAATTTGCTTTTTTCGCTTAATATCATGGACATCCCTGCAAATCAGTAGTTAAGGGACTAACATCTTTCTTTCTAATTTTTTAATTCTTTCATAAACATAGGAATTTTAATTTTACAGAAGAGGGATCACAACCCTTCCTGTAGGAAATTAGCTTTTCATTTTATTATAACTTCTGTTATTATTATTAACATTATTTTGATTTTCATTTGCATAATGCTTTATAGATGACAAAATCCTGTCACATACACCATCTTATTTATGCTTAGACATTCTATCAGATGGTTATTATTAACTCTATTGTAGGTGACCAGGAAGTGTAAAGAGGTTGAGGCTTTCCCTTTATCACAAAGCTGACAAAGGTAGAGTTAAGATTAGGAGTTGGCCTGTCTTACTCACCCATGCCTTTAGCAAGCAGTTAACCTTCTGTTGATGTTTGAAAATGTTTGTGGTGGGAAGGTAGGTAAACCCCTATTGAATACCATCCACCATACTGAACAATTGTCAATATAATTACATAGCCATCACCTTATCTACCGTAACTGTTTGTTCTGCTGTGCCTATTGTACGGAAATGTAAATTCTATGTTAATTTTTCACCTTAATTCTTAAAACAGATTCTTATCTACTAAACAGAAGCATTATTCCATTTAAATGGATTTCCACCTTCTATTATTTGATTCTAAACTCATTTTATCTACATTTTCTTGGACTGGGCTCCATTTGCTGTACATTAATCTCAAAGCCCTAATGATTCATCTGACTCCAAGTGTATTATTTCTCATTGTATCTTGCTTTTCACAATTTAACTTAGCCTGTAAACTGGCTTTCCATGCAGCCTCCAAATTAATAGCAGAAAAATAAACTTTTAAAGATGGAAAACAAAGCTTGCCCTTGACCTCATGGAAAAATAAATATTTGTCTGAGAAATGGCTTGGCTACTGTCCTGATGGGTCCCCAGAGGCACTTTTCCTATTTTGTCAATGCTGATACACAAAAAATTAATTAGAATGCTGAGTTTTATGTGTCCAACCACAGATATCCAGCCAGCAGTAGAAATTGAAACTTTTAGGCAAACATGTTGGTAATTAATGAAAAGCACATGCTTCCAGAGCATAGGGTAGCACAGTGCAATCAGAATGGGTTGTGGAGACTGAGAGATTGGGGCACTGGTTAAGTCTTTGACCTTGCAGAAGTTGATTAATTTCTATAAGCCTACTATTTTGCGTTTGTAAAAACAGGGATCATGCTCATAGATTTGTTGGAAGAATTGAATGATATGATGTGCAGTTGCCATTACAGTGTTTGGCATTTAGGAAATCTTCAGTAGATGATAATAGCTGATTTTCAGCTGCTTTTTACCTACAAAACAGCTATTTCTTACCTAATATAACACCTAGTATATCCATATACCTAATACAACTATCTAACTAAAATTAAATTTAACCTTTTTAGCCAGGTTCGTATATAAGTACCTTTATTATTTTCTTTTTTGTCACTTGTTCTGTCTATACAATGAACCCACTTCTTCCTGTTTTGAAGATAAATTTTGGTATCAAAGTCCTTTTAAAGATTATTAATTCTTTCTGCTAAATTAGTAATAAGTTAGTAGTTACATTATTAAGGTTTATCATCATAATACACTGAACAAGTTAAAATATCTTCCTTACAACAAATGATTTAAGCATGAATTCAAATTTTGATAACATGACTTATGGCTCAATTGCTCAGTTTATTATGTATTTTTTTCAGATTTTGTGGCATTCAGTTAGCAAAATAAGGTCATTTAGTTTCAAAATTTGTTGTCTTTCACTTTCTTAAACACTTTGAATCTGGACCTCAGGACCTAATGTTTTCTAAGTATTTCTTTTGGTTTTAAACTGGATTTGAGTGCTTAGTTTTGTGTGTTCACATTTAGAGTGATGGTAGAAATCTTGGAGAATGATAGCTTTTGGCTACCTACTAATGCATAGCATTTCAGAGAACAGAAGACTATATTCCTGTTGTCAAAGAGTTTAGGATCACTTACTTGTTTATAATGGGCCAGGTGCTATTTTAAGCACCAGCAACAGTGGTACACAAGACAGATGTCCTAGCCTTGATGAGCAAAGATTCTAGTTAGAGTGAAACAGAAGTCAACACATAAATAACCGTATATAAAAGGCAATTTCAGACACTATATGTACCATATGAGGATCATATAGGGTAAAGTGGCATGAAGGGAAGGCCTCTCTTTGAATTAAAGCCTGAATTATACAGAAGCTGGCATGTGTCTATCCAGGAAACAGGGTTGCAAGCAGAAGAAAAAAACCTGTACAATGCTTTGTGGGACAAGAGAGTGGGCATAGGAATTAGTATACAAATGACTCTCACCAAAGAACAAAAATGTGCATGAGCACTGTACATTCAAAAGTCGGTTTCAGACAGGTGAAGAGTGAGAAACTGAGAAAATACATTTGGATACCGTCTTCTTCAAGGCACCATGTACTCAAGGTTAATGAATGACTATTCAACATTTCAACAGAAACATAATTTGGGCTATTTTCTATCCTAAGGGATATTTTACAAGGGCAGTGGAAGAAAAAGATTGTCTTTCCTAAAGGAGAAGACTAATGTACTTACAGATGTGAAAACAGTTTCTATGTCATACATATCTTTCATTTTAACTAACTTCAACTGGAAATGAAAGTCCTGAGTTAAAGATCGTCTCTTTAGAGCTTAGGCCTGTGACTTTAGCCAAGCTGCATTTTGGACACTGTATTCTTGGAATTGAAAGTCCACTAGAAAAATCCCCAAGACTGTTGAATCTCTTCGTTTTCTTCTCTAAATTGGCATTTTCTTCTCTAAATTATAAGATCATCACATTTTGGTGCTGTGAAATGTGAAAATGAAGTCAGAAATATTGAAAACATAACTTTGAACTATTTTTTTCATTTCAGCTCCTCCTCTAATAAAAGACATATGTTTTAACTAGGTTAATGCTTTTCCTGGGTTTCTAATTATAGTACATCTTCATTTTAGGTATGAACAGCTTACATTTTTGTTCCCTGAATTATGAGTTAAAAAAATAAGCACAGTTGTGCAATTCAGCCGGATTCTCAAATCTTTTTAAAGAAACGATGCCTCCGAGACAGAACAGAAAGCAGAAGGGCTTTGGGTCTACATGGATGTCATCATTAGTAGACCTTGTAATGTGTCAAATTTTGAATATAAAAACTTATTACATGTAGTAATTATTTCTCTAGATTCCTTGGTCAGAGGGAAAGTTTTCACATCAAAACTGAATACAAACTGAAAGCACTTTCACCTATATTCCTTCCTCTACCTACCTAGAAGAAACAAATTATCTGAGAAAAAAATTAATAGCTCTCCTACTGTAATGCATCAAAGCATTATTATCTCATTTTCTTGTCTGAATTTTTAAATGCTCAACATTAGAATTTCTCAGCAAGGTAGTAGAACAATTGGCATTAGTAGAAATTGAAATTAATGTTAGATGCTACATTTCAAAGATTGCTTTGGTTGAAGATTTCTAGGCTAGGTAATTAGGTATTCCCAAAGAAATCCAGTGTCCTAAGTATTTTTTAAAAAATTAATTAATAAGAAATCAAAGGAGCAATCTGAAATAGTAACAAACATGTGGATACCTAAAATCAATATATCTGTGATTTACCTCTGGCTGTGGATGTGGCACAAAGAACACAGTGAAGTCTTCCCTTAGGAAGTTGGAAGTCTGATGCAGACAGGAAGAACTACGTTTTATTTTGTGGTGCTATCTGGCAATTATAGAAGGTCACAGAAAATGAAGGGCATGGATATGGAACTGAATCTGTAAGAGTATTTTATTATCAGAAATATGAGAAATGGCTGTCATAAAAATATTTAGTCCTGGTGCATAGAGTTTGGAGGATACATTTTTGAATTTATTATGAAGCTGATTTTATTTTAAAATCAATCAAAACAATATAAGAAGGTATAATAGAAAGTCTCACTTCCACCTTCTCCAATCCATCCTATTTTTTTCTCCTCAGGCCAAGAAACTATGTTTGCTATATATTTATCCCTCCATAGTTTCTTTATGCAAATTTAAGCAAATGCACCTATATATTCATTCATATTTCCCCTTTCTTACTATTGTGAAGTATTTTATGAATGGGATATTATGTTTCATGCTTATGAGACATATATACATGGCATATCATTAATGTATCTTCAATGGTAACAATAAAGTAAGTAGTATTTTCAACCTTTTACATATGAAGAAACTGAGGCTCAAGGGAATTTAAACATGCCCCAAGGTCATACATTGTTAGAGGTAGGATTTAAAGTCTCCTTTTTTGCACTAATAATATTTTTTGGTATAACCTTAGCAATTACTTTTAATGGCAAAAACCACAATTATTTTCGCACTTGTGTATTGAAATGTCTGGACAGAATTCTGTAGCTCTTAAATAACTAATGCTATTTTCATTGTATTCGAAGAACTTCATGGAATGTTTAATCTTTTAATTTTCAAAATTAAAATGATTTTTTTCTTGGTTAATATTATTTTATAAATAAGATAGTAAAACACATGTTAAACCCAACTCTCCAGATAAAAATCACTGTTTACATCTTGGTATCTACCCTCCTAAACTGTTTTGTGTGTAAAGTGATGTCACATCATGCAGTTTTAAGAGGAGTTACAGGTTGACTGGCAGTGATCTCTCTCTTACACACATGCACACTGCAGTTCCCCATTTAGTTACCCAAGAATCCAGAAACATATTGGCAGTTGGGTGTTCACAGTGGGCAGGGCCAGCACCGCATTTCCTGGTTTTTCCCTGTCCCCAAGTTCCTTAGTGGGATGCACAGCCACCAGCGATAATGTCCATACATGGTGGAATCCTGCATCATCTTAGGAAACCATAGAACTTTCTTCTGTTCTAATTGTTTTTATAGGGCCTACACCATTCCAGAATAGCCTCTACAAACAATCTACATGCTGCCACTTAAGCAAAGGTCTAGAGATATATCAATTCTTTGATGTATGGTTATACATAGCTGCTGTGAGTTTATAAGTTTATAAGGGGCCACCTGTAAATTTATCTCGCATAATTTCCATTATTTATCCTTTTTGAACATCATCATATACTTATGGCCTTTCATAGACTCAAATAATTCCAGTCTACAGCTATGAACAATTGGTTTTTTATCCACATTCATAGTCATTGCATTTTGGCCAGTGAAAGAAATTTTGAAAGTATTTTTACTGTCTTTTCACTAGATTTGCCAGCCCCAGCTTGAGCTATCCCATCCCAGAATCAGTTTCTAGAAATTAAATGTGGATATTAGGATTGCATATTATATTGTGTTATATGAGCAGGGGATAAAGGCTAATGACAAAGGCCTCCAGGCCTTTAGTGATAGAACAGACATTTATGTTTCTTTCAATATGAATGAATTAACGTTGGTATGTCATATTTATCACTTTAAAATATTACTTAAAATGATTGTTCATTAATGCAATTTGCTATTGTTTTGAGCTAGATTTTAACCTTTACTCACTAGCTTTGGTGTATATATACACACTATATATATATATACACACTATACTATATGTGTGTGTGTGTGTGTATGTATATATATAGTCTTACCAAACTGCGTGTTTAAATTTCTATGCTACTGCAAGTTTACTTTCTTTTGAATTTTTGGCTCAAGCATCCTGAGAATTTAGTGTGAAGATCTCATTTTTCCCCTGTGTCAAGCATCAGTGGAACAACAACTGCCTAAAGAAGAAAATCAGGCCAACTTATTTCCAAGGGGAATACTAAAGAAATAAAAAGTTCTGGGCAAAGAGGCAAAACTCTTGAGACGGTAGTAAGATTCATGGATGAGAATGGCTTGGGAAGAGTGAGGAAGGGAGGGATGACTACTAGTTGGAGCACAGAGGATTTTTAGAGCAGTGAAACTGATCTGTGTAATACTCTAATAGTATGATACATGAAGACACATGTCATTATGCACTTGTCAAAACCCATAGAATGTGCATCAAGAGTGAATCCTAATATAAACTATGGACTTCAGGTAGTAATAATATATCAATGTTGGCTTATCAGTCATTAACAGAGGTACTGCACTAATAAAAGGTATTAACAATAGGGGAAACTGGGTGGGGAGGCGTAGACAGGAAGGATATATATGGTAATTTTCTGTACTTTTTGCTCAATTTTTAAATAAACCTAAAATTATGAAATAATGTCTATTAATTAAAAAAACAGTTATGGGCCCTCAATCAGAACGTGGATTCAACTATGCTCAACCAACAATAGTTATGGAGTTATTGCTGAAAAGAAAAGTAAGAATTGCATGGACCCTGAGTCTTTCTTTCTGGGTGACATATACATATTACACATATTTGGCCAAACACACAGGGGAAAATGAATCAAACCATAAGGCCATTAACAACCATGCCCAAAAATTTCCAAAGCCTTGTGACATAACTGATCACTGACAGGAAAACATGCACACGTAGAATGTGAATAAAATGTGAAACCAAATTACAGTATAATCCCATAGATGTTAAAATGTATTATACACATTTCCCTAAGTCACATTTTATCCCCTTCTAGGTTAAGATTATACCTCTCAACTCTGAATCACATAAATTAACACCATCCCTTCATATCCCCTTAACACCGCTTTCCAATGGTAAGAGTTATCCAGTGAAGAGAGAACAAAGACGCCATTGTTGAAGGACTCTAGATTTAAAAGCCCACGGAGATGGATAAAGATTACACAGAGGCACATTTAATGGAGCAGTATAAAAGAGTAGGTGGTCACTTGCCCCTGAAATGCTTCACTGAACAGATCCATGTTGAAAGAAGAACAGGCTTTGATATAAATTAATTGGCAGGCATGTGAACCACAGAAAGAAAACACATACCTTTAGAAAAGATGTGAGACGATAAAAAGCAGGAAGTCAACCTTCCTAAGACAGAAGTCTGAATCAGAGTTGAGCTGCTTTTTCCCAAACTGACTTGAACTTATTAAAGTCTTGAATCTGAACACTAGTACTGAAAATTTCAGAAAAGCTCACTGATTTTTAGTACTTTTGCTTAAGGCCAGAAATGGAGCAAGGACAAAAATACAGCAGGCATGCTTTATATATATCTCCACCATTTTAATCTGAACCAAAGTAAAGAACTACTTATCTGAACCCTGCATTGCCTCCCGTGTTGAGACTCTGTTTCTCAAGGCATTTACTTACCCACCTCTACTGTCCGGGGAAGAAGTGGACACTAGATCCAAGAGGAAGCTGAATTTTGGAATAATATTGTTATTGTGGACAGTTGGAATCACTAAATTTCATGCCGATTTTTAAAACATTTTCTAAAGTGGTAACTTAAAACTGAACAAAATGCACCTGGGAAGTTTTGATTTGAAAATTACTTTGCCTACTTTTCTGGGTTTTTTTTGTTTGTTTATGAAAAATAACAGTTCCTTGGCTCCCTCCTCTAATTTTTCCCCTCCTGAAGGCAATCATTTGCATCTCTTTGAGTAATTATTTTAGACTATATATCCGAGCTCTAAATAATATGTTTATATTATTTTGATTTTTCCATGTTTTATCTCCCATTATGGAAGACGAGGATCTGCATCCTCCTGCTCCTGCCACACACTGGGCCCTGTCCATTTTCTCACCGCTAATAAAGTAATACAAGGAAGATCAATAATCATAGACTTTGATAGTATGGTTATATAAATACCATCCATAGATGAGCTGTGACATGAACTATATTCATTTTTCCTTTCATGCATTTTTAAATTTTCTCTGGAAGGTGAGATAATTTTGTTGCTGTTTAATCATTTGCTTTGTGTTCTATACATTTACCACGAATTCAAGCCCTAACTCTGTCAGTTTCCTCAATCTCCTCTCGAGACAATCAGACACATCTGATTTCTAACAGTTGATCCTCCTGAAGAAGCCTGTCTTGGGTATTTCTGACTTGCTCCAATCCACACTGGTTTTCGTCTCTGCCTGATGCACCACGCCTTTCCTGGGCTCTTCCTTCACATCATCCTGGGAACTTCCTTTGCCTCTGTCCTCTAGTGCATCGTCTCTTTCTGGTATCCCTTGTTTTCCTCTATATTGGTCTTTTCCCTGACTTTTTTGGAGGACAGTAGCTTTCCAAGAAAGGGTGCATGACATAAACATTTTGGAATCTTGCATGTCTTAAACTGCCTATATTCTATCACCACACTTGACTGATCTTTCCTCTGCTATAGAATTTCTAGATTAGAAACATTTTCCTTCATATTTTTTAAGATATTGCTTCCAGTGCCTTCTAGCTTACCAGGTTAGTCATTCTGAAATTATCCTGATTTGGGATCTTTTGTATTTGACCTGTTTGGTCTGGATACCCACAGGATCTTTCCTTTGCACAGGGGGTAAATCAGTGTAATATTTGTACAGGAACAAATAGATCAGCAGAAGGGAATTGAAAATCAAGAAATAGCATCCCATTATAAATGAGAATAAAATTTAAAGCAAAATACTATTTTTAATTTAACAGGTAGAAATGGTTTATTTTGTAAGTAATATTTGGAACAACTGGCTATTCATATGGAAAAAAATAATGCCTCTCTATCACATTACTTTAGAAAATTACAGATGCATAGGGATTAAGTGTAAAATGGAAATAATTTTTTATTTTTTATTTATTGCGATAGCTTTATGGGTTTTGGTTACATGGATGAATTGCATAGTGGCAAAGTCTGGAATTTTAGTGTACCCATCACCTGAGTAGTGTAGCTCGTACCCATTAGGTAGATTTTTATATCTCTCCCCTGCCACCCTCCCTGCTCTTGAGTCTCCAATGTCCATTACACCAACTCTGTATGCCTTTGCATACCCATAACTTAGCTCTGCCTTATGAGTGAGAACATGTGGTACTTGGTTTTCTAAGGATTTTTTTAAACCTTGGAAAAAAATTCAAGAGACTACATGTAAAATACAGAAGTAGTAGAGACCTTCTTAACCAAGAAAGGAAGCTTGACATTTATCAAAAGGAAATCTGGACATATTTAACTATATAAAAATTTAAAATTATTTGGATGAAGAAAGATATTATAAAGGAAAAACACAAATTATAGACATAAAGTAAACAGACAAAAGATACTTTAAAGTAAATAGACAAATGGTCTCATAAATTGACAAGAGAAAAACAACAAAATGGAAAAATGGACAAAAGAAATAAATGAGCAGTAGGGTCCCCTAAATGCCCCCTCCGATCCTGGCAAAACAGCTTATTTTTTAAATTTTGGAGATGGTAAAATAAGAGGACACCAAGCATAGTTGAGAATGGGATGGGACATCATACTGAAAAGAGAACAATTCATTGAATGTATCCATACTATGCCTTAAGACTTCCAGACTTTTCCCCCATACAGTTACCAGAAATTGGCAGAATTTCTGCAGGCCAAAGGACCTAAAACTATTGATATTATAATTTTCCACAACTAAACAGTCCAACTTGATCTTCCCACAGTGCTGGTGACAGAAATCACTGCTAGTCAGAAAAATGCAAATTCAAGTAACAATGTGCATAGAAATTGGTTTTCTATGCATGTAGAGGCAACTGGAGGCAAAGATCTTCTTTAGAAGCATCTGTTCTGTGACTATGTCCTTGCCCCAGATGAGAATGTGGCCTGCTGATGATATATGATTCACAATAAAGAGCATAATGCTTATCAACCTTTCCTTAAACAGAAATAGAAGTTCTTTTGGAAAAGTGATGTAAGCTTTGATCACGAAAGATACATGGTATAATAGAAGTGCCCCAGTCTGCAGGACCTGACTGTGCTTCGACAGGGAACTAGGGGCCATGAATAAGCCTTGCCATGGTATCTGTGGCCATCCTTCCACTTAGTTTCTATATCCTTCTCTATTTAAATCAGGCACTGGCTCTGTGTGTGTGTGTGTGTGTGTGTGTGCATGTGTGTGTGTCTTTTTGTCAATCTATAACCGGAATGTTGCAAATTGGGTCAAGGGTGGGCTAGAAATAAAATCCATACAACCTCAGTGATTTTCCAAGGGGTACCAAGGATCTGAAGAATGAAATTTTTACTGGTTCAAACGAGGCTCCTCTTTTGTTTGTGTTATTTGTTTATTCCCCTTCATACCCATTTCCCATCCTCATAGGCAACCACTTCTGACATGTTTAATATGAATTATGTATTCCTATAAAAAGATATCGTTATTTTGTGAATATGTATCTTAAATTTATGTATATCTCATTCTAATCTTTTTAGTCAGTACTATGTTTTTAAGATCAGTCTATGTGGTTATGGGTATGACTGTGCCAGAAATGCAGATAATAAGTGTTTACCCTATTTTACCTATTTTCCCAGCATTGAACACTCAGATTGCCTCTAACAGATGCCCCCACAAATAATGTTGGGATAAGCATCAGCACCCATGCCCTCTGATGTGAACTCGCTGGGTCATATGACATGCATATACTGAATTGGACTAGGTCCTGCCAAAGAGTTCTCCATAATGGCTGCACCAGTCTACACTCCCACTAGTAACAATAAAATTTTAAAAAAATCTGCCTTCACAGACCTTCTATGATAAAAGCCCCAAGAAAAAGATGAATTTCAAATTGAAGTTTTTGACAGTAAGTACATTGTGTGAGCTAAATCTTCCCTTTGGCAAGCAATGCTGGCTTTGAGACTCTGTAACTTATACAAAGGTCTTTGAAATTATCCTTAAATGAAAATTAACATTTGACCTGACTAAAGGGTAAGGATACTTTAAATAGATATACATATGAGATCTACATGGGTGTTTGCAATTTTTTTTTTTTTTTTTTTTTTTTTTTTTGAGACGGAGTCTCGTTCTGTCCCCCTGGCTGGAGTGCAGTGGTGCGATCTCGGCTCACTGCAAGGTCCGCCTCCCGGGATCATGCCATTCTCCTGCCTCAGCCTCCTGAGTAGCTGGGACTACAGGCGCCCGCCACCGCGCCCGGCTAATTTTTTTTTTTTTTTGTATTTTTAGTAGAGACGGGGTTTCACCGTGTTAACAAGGATGGTCTTGATCTCCTGACCTTGTGATCCGCCCGCCTCGGCCTCCCAAAGTGCTGGGATTACAAGCGTGAGCCACCGCACCCGTTCTGGTGTTTGCAATTTTTTAAACATTCTAAGTTGTATTATGTCCAGTATGATTTTTCTTCCTAATTGCAATGGTTGTAGGAAAATTCAACTAGAGTGTTAAATAACTAAACTCTGTGGTTTTTACTTCATTTAATTTTCAGATTGATGACCTGAGTCAGCTGAGACAATGGAAGCCTTGACCCACGAATGCAGCTGGGAAGGGCAGGATGCAGGCTTAGCTGAGAAAAGCCCAGCATGTCATACTCTCCCAAAAGGAAAGCTGTCCATCCTTGCACTAAGATGGACTTAGAGTGAGCCCAAGCTCTCTCTGCATTCTCACTCTCAGGAGACCGATGACCCATCGGTAAGTAACAGTAAATTGGTCTGGAGTGGGATTGCATAGAAGGTTAAGGAAATGCTGTCTTCCCTCTGCCTGAATGCATGCGCTAAGTGGTCATGCAAAATGTAAACTTCACTGTTACTGGCAGACAGGTCATCCATATCAGGTAAGTGTCTGGGGAACACATGGGTAGGGGTCAACCTCACATACTACGGGCTATTAAGAATAAATTGTTGTCTCTGATCTCATCCAGGTTCAAACTGAAAGTCCAATGCCTGCTCAGCCTATTTGGCTTTTAACTCAATGACAAACAAGGCTTTATTACCCAGCACAAGTGGTTTAAAAAAAAAAAAAGTTTCTTTTCACTGATGACCATACAATTACTACCACAAAAGGCAAAACTGATATGGTGCTTTCAATTTATATCAGAACTTAGATCTTTACAACAAGACTTAAAATAGCTGCATTCTTCTTGCTTATTACACTGAAGGATTTTGCTACCCAGACTAAGATTGGAGATATATAAATATGATGTAAATATAAAATTACAACTGAAATATATTATAGACTAAATATACTTTTTTATTAGCTGCTTCTTATGAAGCCTAGATAATGTTATTAAAATTATATAAGCCTAGTTAATATTTTTAAAAATATAGAATTGAATGTTTAAGATAAATATTAAAAGTCTGAGGTTTCTTGGCCATAATTTGATTATGTTCTATGGCATTCTTACTTAGATTTTAGAAAGTTAAACTAGTATATTCCCAAGATAAAGAAGAGTAGTAGTCATCATAGGCCATAATGAAATCAGAGTTTTACAATAATCCAGAGAGAAAAAGTAGTGACACTAGGATATATTTATCTCTTTTAACTCTTAATTCTCTGAACTCTAGTGTTGTTACTATTTCTCTCTGGATCATTGTAAAACTCCGATTTCTTTCCTAAAGAGGTATTTGTTTTTAGTCCCCATTTTCTTGCTGTTGTCTGTCAACAGTTTGGGATTTTATGTAAGCATCTAAGTGTCTAAGAATCTAAGTGTCTATTACCTTTGATGCTGTGTTTGGCCAAATGTGTGTAATATATATATATGTCACCCAGAAAGAAAGACTCAGGGTCCGTGCAATTCTTACTCTTGTTTTCAAGGATAACTCCATAACTATTGTGGTTGAGCATAGTTGAATCCACATTCTGATTGATACATATATACAATTGAGTATACAAGTGGGTTCTGATATTGTTGACTGCTTCCTTAGTAAGGTAACATGATAACCCTAACAAGTATGGCTAAATGAATATTTTGTTGCAGTATGGATACTCTTTTTTTTTTCTTATTGGTCTGGTCTGAATTGTGATGCCCATTTCTTGCCTCCAGGCCTTTATTGCTGAATACTGCTAAGTATTCATACACTTATTCAAAGTATGGTCTTTAAGTCCTGAGGTTTTATCAATTAAGGCCTGTGTAAAGCTTGGGTCCTCTAGGTATGCTCTGCAGATTGTTCTATGGAGCACTACAGTTCTGTGTCCTTCCCTGAGCACCCAAGTTTGTATTGGTTGTTCTTTGGTGCTGCACACTCTTTGCAGGATCATGCTTGGGTAGTGAAGTGCTCTTAATGCTGTGGTCACTGAAGGGAGAAGTGAACACCACTTTCATGGGAAGAATCTTCTTCTGCTTGGAGTCTTGTCTTAAAACTCAACTGTTCTTTCCTCAAGCTTCAGCACTTCCTGTGGATCAACATCAGCTCAGGTCAGTATTATTTATTCACTTAGTGTGTATCTGCAATGGGAAGTGATGGAGGGGGAGTTAAACATATGTGTGGGTATATGTGTAAGTATAAATGGGTAGACATATTTATTATATATATATACACAATATGTAAAATCACAAAAATTTAGAATGTTATACTGAGTATGCCAATGGGAATGGGTCTTCCAGCCCAGTATTCGGTTTTCTTAGAAAAGAGCCAAGGGGAATTTTGGGGGAGAGAATATGGTATTTGTTCTCTCAGTTCTATGTCTCAAAATGGGCAGAATTCAGAATGACCTTAGCTTTTTCTTTGTCATCTATTTTGATGCTATTATCTAGAAATTTTAAATAAAATCTTTTTGGGATTTTTTTCTTCATGCATTTTCCATATTTTCTATTTGAATATATAACTTTTATAATGGGAAATATATGCTAAGTCTTTATTTTCAATCTATCTGTCTTTAATATAAAGTGCTTTTTTATTAAAGAGCAAAGATTTGGGTCTTGTGCTTTTTATCCAGTCTGAAAATGTTTGCCTTTTACATGGAGTGCTTACTTTCTTTACGGTTAATGTAATTATTAATGTGGTTGAATTTTAGTCTGCCATCTTGGTGTTTGATTCTATCTGTCCCATCTGTCCCTTATCCCTTGATGCCTTCTTTTCTGATTCTTTGAACCACTGTATTCAGCATTTCTTTTCATTTGCTCTGTTGATGTTTTATTTATACATCTTTGTGTAATTTTTAGTGGTTGCTCTAGAGATAATGTAACCGAAGGTAAACTCTTTAAAAGGACATGAAAATGTTAGAAGCTTATGTCAGTATAATTCCATTCTTGCCCCCACCAGCTCTTCCAGTTGGTTCTTGACTATAGTTTCTTTCTCTGCTAAAATTCCTTATCAGCTCATATATGTTAAAATTTTATAACTAGGTTCTTTTGTGTATTTATCATAATTATTTTAAAGTCCCTGTTTGGTAAATCCAATATCTGAATTCTCTCCAGATTTGCTTTTATGCCCTTTTTCCTCCTTCTGGATCATGGGCCACATTTTTCTTTCTTCTTCACATCTCATAATTTTATAAATGTTATGCCAAGCATTATATGCAAAAGAATAGTATAAACAATACTTACCACCATACAAGTGATATTGCTTCTTCTTTGAAGCTGTTAGTATGAGGAACAAGATCAATCTAATCTGTAGTTGTACTGGATCTAGACTTTGTCCCAGTTCTAGTTATATGCGGTTACCACTGGCTTAAAATGTTTGAAGTTAGGTTTAAGATGTGTCCTTCAGTAGAGTCTGGTGAGATTCCAGAGATCCTGTTTGCCAGCTTTAAGTGTCACTGGGAGTTCTCTTTGACTTTTAGTCCTGCCCCTAATTTTCCGCACTGCAGAGACCTCTCTCCCCTAGCTGCCCTGCCCTTGCCTCTGGAAGACTGTTGAACTATCCTCTGTTAAGACCCATAGTACTTTGGAGAGATTTTTCTTGGCATTAAGAGAACTGCTTCAGGTACTTCATTATTTATATAAGATACTTTAATAAGTTAAGGTAAAATTCATATAGTATGAAATTAACCACTTTAAAATGAAGGATTCAGTAGCATTTAGTGTATTCACAATATTTGGCAAATACCACCTCTATCTAGTTCCAAAACATTTCTATCATTCCAAAATTAAACTCCTTACCCATTAAGCAGTTTGTCCCAACTAGCACCCTCCCTCCAGCCTGTGGCAACCACCAATGTGTGCTCTGTCTCTATGGATTTATATGTTCTAGATATTTCACATAAATGGAATAATAAAATACACGATGCTTTCTGTCTGGCTTCTATCCCTTAGCATAATGTTTTGCAGGTTTCTCTTGGTATTGTGCCCTGCCCTCAGCTTTCAGTGTCCATGCCTTTCACTTGGTGAAGGTCTGGAGTGACTTGGAGGGATTTCTTTCCATTTTTCTGGCTTTCCCTCAGGCTTCCTGGTATTTGTCTTTGGCGAAGGCTGTCTCAGGTCTCCTTATCTACCCTTGACACTCAAGTCCCATGGAAACGAGCTCACAGGTTGGGGAAGACTTGCCTGTAGTTAGGGTTCCTTAGGTTCTCATTCATCACACCAGCCCACAGGGTCGTTAAAGGTTCCTTCAAAGTTTGGCTAGTTTCTCCTTATCCCTGTCTTTGGCAGATTTGTCTTCTTTTGGCTATTTTGTCAGGGAGTAAAGAAACAGTGGCTCTCTTCTCTCCCAGATGGATTCATCACTTTCTGGAGTTTAGTTTATTTGGGTTACTTTGCGTCCTCAGCAATCTGATGAACCTTTAAAAAAAATATAAACTTGTACATTGTTGAGCTTGTTTTAATTGCTAGGTTTGAAGTGGCAATGTCTTGTGACTCTCTATTTATTCTTTTAAAAATTATAATATACATATTCTTAAAATGAATTTTATTTATATATTCATTCATTGTTTCAGATAATTACATTTTTTATTGTGGTAAAATACACATAATATCCACGTGAGTGTAAGGTAGTATCTCATTGTGGTTTCAATTTGCATTTCCCTAATGATTAGTGATGCTAAACATCTATTCATGTGTTTAATGCCATTCATGTATCTTCTTTGGAGAAATGTCTATCCAAATTCTCTGCCCATTTTTAAATTGAGTCATTTGATTTTGTCATTGAGTTAGGAGTTCTCTATATATTCTGTATTTTAATCACTTATCAGATATATGATTTGCAAGGACTTTCTTCCATTCTGTAGGTTGCGTTTTCACTCTGTTGATAATGTTGTCTGATGTACAAAAGCTTTTAATTTTATGCAATCTGATTTGCCTGTATTTTGTTGTTGTTGCCTGTGCCTTTGGTGTCATATTCAAGAAATCATTGTGAAATCCAGTGTGGAGAAGATTTTGCCCTATGTTTTCTACTTAAGAGTTCTATAGTTTTAGCTCTTACATTTAAGTATTTAATTCATTTTGAGTTAAGTTTTGTATACAGTGTTAGTAAGGGTTACATTGTTTTGATTACTGGAGCTTTGTAATAAGTTTTGAAATAAAGAAGTATGATTTCTCCAGCTTTGTTGTTCTTTTTCAAGATTGTTTTGGATATTTGGGGTTTCTTGGGATTTCATATGAATTTTATCATAGATTTTTTGATTTCTACAAAAACATAGTTGGGATTTTGATAGGGATTGCATTGAATCTGTAGATAATATTGGGTGGTATTGACATTTTAACAGTATTGCATTTCAATACATGAGCAGGGATACCTTTTCATTTATTTATGTCTTAAAATTTCATCAATGTTTTGTAGTTTTTATTGTACAAATCTTCACTTCTTTGGTTAAGTCCTAAGTATTTTATTTTTCCTGGTAGTACTTTTAAGGGAATTGTTTTCTTAATTTCCTTTCAGATTGTTCATTATTAGTGTGTATAAATACAACTGATTTTTGTGTGTTCATCCTTTTGCAGTCAGAGAACGTACTTTGTGTGGTAGTGATCTCTTTCAAATCTATTGAGATTTCATTTGTAGCCTATTATAAGGTCTATCCTGGAAAATGTCCCATGTGAACTTGAGAAGAATATGTGTTCTATTGTTGTTGGGTATAGTGTTCTGCATAAGCTGTATTGTGTTGATCTAGTTGTATTGTGTTGTTCAAGTTCTCTATTTCCTTACCTATCCTCTGTCTGGTTGATCTATCTATTATTTAGAGTGGGGTATTGAAGTCTTCAACTATTACGGTATTTGTTGTATCTTCTTTCTTTATGGAAATTTTATTAATATACAATGTCCTTCTTTGTGTCTTGTAAACTTTTTTTATTTAAACTCTGTTTTGTCTGATATTAATATAGCCACACTTGCTGTTTTTTGAGAATTATTTGCATGGAATATCTTTTTATCCTTTCACCTTCAGGCTGTTTGTATCTTTGGAACTAAAGTGAGTCACTTGCAGATTGCATGTAGTTGAATCATTTAAAAATTTATTATACCGATCTCTGTCTATTAAATGGAGAGTTTAATCCATTTACATTTAAAGTAATTACTGATAAAGAGGAACTTCTGTCACTTTGCCTCTTATTTTCTATAATGCCTTACAACTATTTTATTCCTCATTTCTTGCATTATTGTCTTCTTTTGTGTTTGACTGATTTTTTTCTGTAGTGAAATGTTTTAATTCTTTTCCCATCCCTTTTTGTGTATATTCCAAAATGACTTTCTTTGTGGTTACTATGGAAATTACATTTAACACCCTAAAGTTATAACTCTCAAATTTGAATTTAGACTAGCTTAATTTCAATAGCATACAAACACTCTGCTTCTTTATAGCCTTGTCCCTATCCCTTTAGTTATTGATATCACCACATTACATCTTTATACATTGGGTGTCCATAAATATAAACTAATAATTGGTTTTTAAAATATGTTACTTAAATTATGTAGAAAACAAAAAAGTTATAGAAAAACATTATAAAAACACTAGCTTTTAGACTAATACTTGTTTTTTAAATATATATTAGTCTTTTAAATCACATAGAAAATAAAAAGTGGAGTTACAAACTGTTGTTACTGTAATATCAGCTCTTGTAATAGCCCATATATTTACATTTACTGAGATCTTTATTTCTTCATATAGTTTTTAGTTATTGTCTAGTATCCATCCTTTAATTTCATCCTATAGGATCCTCTTTAGCATTTCTTGCAGAGCAGGTCTAGTGATAATGAACTTCCTCAGCTTTTATTTTTCTGGGAATGTTAATTTCTCCCTCACTTTTTATGTACAGTTTTGCTTTCCATCAGCAAATCAAGAACAGGATTCTTGATTTGCAGGGTTTTTTTTTTTTTTCTTTCTTTTAGCATGTTGAGTATTTCAGCCTACTGCCTTTTGCCCTTCAAAGTTTCTTCTGAGGAATCTGCTGCTAATTGTATTGATGATAACTTGCATGTGGTGAGTGGCTTCTCTCGTTGCTTTCAAGAGTCTCTTTTTGTCTTTGACTTTTGACAATTTGATTATAATGTGTCTCAGTGTGGATCTCTTTGAATTCATCCTACTTGGAATTTATTGAGTTTCTTGAACCTTCCTATCTTTTGTCAAACTTGGAAATTTGTGGGGTTTTTTGTTTTGTTTTGTTTTGTTTTAAATAGAGATGGTCTTGCTCTGCTGCCCAGGCTGAAGTGCAGTGGCACAATCACAGCATACCACAGCCTCGAACTCCTGGGCTCAAGTGATCCTCCCACCTCAGCCTCCCAAGTAGCTGGGACTACAGGCATATGTCTTCACATCTGGCAATTTATTTTTTATTGTTTTTGTAGAGACAGGGCCTCCGGTCTCACCATGTTGCCCAGGACTGTCTTGAACTCCTAGCCTCAAGCAATCCTGCCACTTTGGCTTCCCAAAGTACTGTCATTACAGGTGTGAACCAGTGTACCCAGCCAAACTTGGGAATTTTTAGCCATTATTTCTTCAAACAGTTTCTGCCCCTTTCATTCTCCATCCTCCTTCTGGGTCTCCTGCACTGTGTATGTTGGTTTGATGGATGGTATCGCACAGGTCTCTTGGGTGTCTTAACTTTTCTTTAATCTTTTTTCTTTCTCTTCCTCAGGCTCAATAATTTCAATTTTTCTATTTTCAAGTTTACTGATCCTTTCTTCTGCCTGCTCAAATCTGCCTTTGAATCCCTCTAGTGAATTTTTCATTTCAGTTATTGTACTTTAGAGCTCTAGAATTTTCTTTTTGATTTCTTCTTAAATATTCTGTTTATTGATATTTCCATTTGTAATGCATTGTTTTCTTGACTTCCTCCACATATTCCTTTAGTTCTTTGAGCATCTTTAAGATAGTTGTTTTAAAATCTTTGTTTAGTAGGTTTGCCATCTGGTCTTTCTCAGAGATGATTTCTGTTGTCTTATTGTTTTTTTTGAATGGGCTACACTTTTCTGTTGTTTTTTTTTAATTCCTTGTGCTTTTTTCTTTTTTTGCTATTGAAAACTGGATGTTTGGATCTAATAATGTGATAATTATGGTAATTAGATTTTCCCCCTTCCCCTGGAGTTGCCATTTTTCGCTTTTGTTTCATTTTGTTTTGATTTGATTATTGCAGGCTGTCTCCATGCCGAGGATCAAACTGAGGTGTAAAGTTAATGTATTTCTCATTTTTTCTGAGCCTGCTTCTTTCCTCAGTCATAAGCAGTGACTTGAAATTTCCCTAATATATGTAGTTATTTTTGAATGTCCTAGTCTTTAACATCTGGCTGTCAAAAGGGAAAGAACAGAATGAAGCGGGGAAAGATGACCCTTTAAATATCCTGGAAGTTGTCTCAGCCTGAGTGGGTGGGGCTTGCAACTATGAGAGAGGGTTGCAACAAAGGCTACCTGCTACTGTGTCTGCAACTCCATGATCAGAGGCAGTAATTAGCTACCAAAATATGGATCCCTGATATTTAGGGAATAGGGTCCTCCTTATTGCCCACCTTGCTCCTGCAAACTGTGTTCTAGCTGTTCTAGCAACATGGGCATGACTGCTTGCTAGGAGGCTGTGGTGAGGGATGGGTAGCTGCTGCTTAGATAAGAGCTAAAATTGACCAAGATTAACTGCAATTTGCTGTTCCGTGCTTCCTCTGGACCTTGCAAGCCTTCAATAGGCTCCAGGGTTCTGAAATAGTTACATCACACAGATTCTGCCAGTACAATTGTTGTCTAGGTGGGGAGACAGAGTCCTGGTGCTTCCGACTCTGCCAACTTCCCAGAATTATCTGCCTATATTATATTTTACATATAAAATACATCACTGTAATGTAGATTATGAAATAAACTCTTATGAAGCTACAGCCAACTGAATGACAAGAACATCGTGCTGCTCCTCAATCCCATCCCTTTGCTTCCTCCTTAAGAGTTTACTACCAGCCCACATTTCTCATTTATGACTTTCTTACATTGAAAACCATTTTCCACATAAGTATGCATCCCTACAAAATATATTCCTTAGTTTTACCTGTTTTGAAGCTCAATTGATTGTCCACATTGAAAACAAATAAAATTACATCCTTACTTTAGTCCATACGCCCAAATCAATTTCCTTACTATTCATCCCATGCCAATTGGACTTCTGCTTTGACTGTTTTACGAAAACCAATCTTGACAAAATGTCCACTGACTCTGTTCACTGAGTCAGATCCAATGTCCACTCTCCTCTCATTATCCTAGTTGGCCTTTCAGGACTACTCATCATAGCAAATTTTTTTTTTTCTCAAAGTTGTCTTCCTTTCAGCTTCTGTGATATTGCTCTGTTCTGGTCTATCTTCTTTCTCCATGGCCTTTCCTGCTCAGTCTTCACCTCGGCATTTACTTTTCTACCCAATCTCTACATTTTGGAGTTCCTCAGCGCTCAATCCTAGGTCCCGCTCCCTTATCCTTTTATAATTTCTCTTCAGATAATCTAATTCATGCCCATGGATTTTTATGCCACTACCTGCTGATGACTTCTGAATTTACACCTTGAATCTAGCATTTTCCTTGGACCTCAAAACTCATATATAAATCAACATATATCTCTGGTTTCTATACACTTAGGTGTATACCAAACACTTCAAAACTTAGTATTATTGCAACTAAACTCAAAATTTTTTGTGAAACTGTTCCTCTCTCAGTCTTCTTCATCTCAACAATCTATTTAGTTGCTCAAGTCAGAAACCTGAGAATTTTACTTTATTCGGTGTACTCTTGCTCACTGCAATCAATTCATGGAATTTCCCGTATTTAGTCCTCAAAATATATGTCAAGTTCTGCTTTTCACCATCTCTACTGCCACCACCTTTGTCCAGACTATCTACTTCTTTTTTTTTTTTTTTTTTTTGATATGGAATCTTGTTCTGTCACCCAGGCTGAAGTGCAATAGCGTGATCTTGGCTCACTGCAACCTCCACCTCCTGGGTTCAAGTGATTCTCCTACCTCAGTCTCCTGAGTAGCTGGGATTACAGGCACATGCCATCATGCCTGGCTAATTTTTGTATTTTTGTAGGATAAGGTTTCACCATGTTGGTCAGGCTGGTCTTGAACTCCTGACCTCAGGTGATCCACCCACCTCAGCCTCCCAAAGTGCTGGGATTACAGGCATGAGCCACCATGCCTGGCCTCGATTATCTACTTCTATTGCCTGGTCTACTGCAACAGCTTCCTAATTGATTTTCCCTCTTCTCGACTTGCTCTCTTTCAGTATAGCCTCTACCAATCAGCTACAGAAGTCTTTCTGTAAACGTTGATCTAACAATGATACTTCTCTGCTTAATACAGTTTAGTATAATTAAAACGAAATCCATACTCCTCCTCACAACAATCATGGTCCTGCATAACACCTGCTGCTCACCTGTCTTCCACTTGAGCCGCACTTTCCTTTGCTCTCCATGTTTCAGACACTCTGTCCTTCTTTCCGTTCCTAGAAGAGGTGAAGATTTTCTCCATCTCAGAGCCTGCCCATGTCTTCTTTCCTATGACTAGAATGCTCTCCCAAGGCTCTTTAAATGGTTAATATCTTCTCACTCTTTAAATCTCAGTCTAGTGGCTTTCTCAGATTTTTCCTGGTCATTCCATTCAAGTGTGTTCCTCTCCCCACTTATTCTAAATGCCACTGCCAACCACCTCTTTCCACTGTTATTCTGTCTTAGTTTCCTGGGGCTGCTATAACAAATTACCACAAGCTGAGGTGCTTAAAACAACAGAATTTTATTCCCTCACAGTTCTTGAGGGCAGATGTCCAAAATGAAGGTGTTGGCAGGGACATACTCCTTCCAGAGGCTTTAAGGAAGAATCCATGCTTTGCCTCTTCCAGCTTCTGGTCACTGTCAGCATTCCTTGACTTGTGGTTGCATCACTCCAATCTCTGCCTCCATGGTCATGTTGCCTCCCACCTTCTGTCTGTGTTATCTTTCTTTGCTTTTCTCATATAAGAATACTTGCGATGACCATTGTATACATGTATTGAAATATCACCCTGTGTCCCAAAAATATGTACAGGTATTATGTTTCAACTAAAAATAAAAGGAAAAAAGTCAGTTGCACCCTACTCTTCACATTTTAAAATGGTTAAAAAGCACAACCTTTTTCTCTTTAGACACCTTGGGGTTCCTTCTTTTGGGGTGGTATGGGGTGGTCTTGCATTATATCATAGGATGAAGAGGAGAGATATAAACAAGGTATAAACTGTGATAACTGTGAATTGAGCCTCTTCAGGCTGCATTTCATGTGCATGAAAGAAGTCTTAACTAGTTATCTTTATTCAGACACAGAAACCTGAATGGATGAATATTCAAAATGTGTTGATGAGTTCCACACCCTCTTTGAAAGATAAGTGCCAAGTCCTTCCCTTAATTATACTCTGAGCAAAATAAGTTATGTAGAAGAAGAAGTAAAAAGAGTACTTGTGATGGCATTTAGGGCCACCAGATAATTTAAGGTAATCTTAACTCAAGATCCTTTATTTAATCATCTGTAAAGACCCTTTTCCCAAATAAGATAATATCTACACATTTCAGAGATTATGACTTGATGTCTCTGGGTGGCCATTATTCAACCTACTACATACTCTATCTGGCATTCAGATCATCAAATTCAGAATAATTTTTTCTATACAAAATAAATTTTATATTTATTTTTAATTTTCTAGTTTATCGTCAGTTTTCTTTATGCCAGTGCTATGCAATAGAAATGTAATGAGAGCCACATATATAACTTTAAATTTTCTAGCAGCCACATTAAAAAGTGAAAAGAAGCAAGTGAAATTGACTATAATAGCATATTTTATTTAACTGAATATATGCAAAATATTATCATTTAAACATGAAATCAATATGAAAATTATTACTGAGCGGTTTTGCTTTTTTAGGGGATACAAAGTCTCCTAAATCTGTCTGGTGTATATTTTGTACTCACAACACATCTCAGTTCAGACTAGCTACATTTCAAGTACTCAGCCACAAATGAATAGCAGCTAGTACTGAATTGGACAGTCAGCTCTAGACATGTAAAACACATCTATTGTGCTTTTCAGGGCCAACACAGTGCTTGAAACATTAGAAATGCTGTATATATGAATATATATGATACACACATGCTATACATATATATGAATAAGTTATTGGATGAGTAAAAGAAGACTAGCAAAATCTCATGCCCAAATATATTACATTTTCCTTAACATCAAAATAGATATCTATTTGCAGAGCCACATTTATCTGAATTTAACTGTGAGTGGAAAGTTAAGAATTAGTGATTATAAAACATCTTTGTCTCTACATCAACTCATTTTTTTGCTTGTACTATTTCTCTGGATGATAGATTTCACAACTTATCATTCTAGTATGTGAGAATATTTTATGTAAACTTTAGGGCATTTGTGAATGTTTAATATTCTAGGATTTGGTGAATTGTATCTTAATACATATTTATTGCAATATTTTCTTTAGTTATGGTGAATTCTGTGAACCAAAATTTCTATGGAATTTGTCCTCTTAAATATTTATTGTCACATAATATTTTAGGTTCAAACAGTGGGGAAATATAGCCGCTCATAGAGAAATTAGAACATGAATGAAATTCAACCTATAATAGTTTATATATCATTTTGAACTGACTAAAGCTAGGCAAAGCATGCATATTCACTTAAAAATATTAAGTTATTGAGGACAAATTTTTATTTAATAATAAAATAAAATGAAAACCTCTTAAATCACTGGAAAGAATCCTCAGAAGTGGAAGGAAAACTCTACATCAACTTAAACATTTCAAGACAACCAATTTCATTAATTTAAAACATCATCCAGAACCAAGGATCCAAGCAAATGAGCCTTTTTCTTTAAACATTCTGACTCATCTTGGGAGCATTAAAATTAATAGAACTTATGATCTTGAGTTCTACTCATTTGAGAATGTGTTTTCAGTAAGTACACATATTGGGGTTGGGATCTGGCAGTCCCTTATATATAACTACCATAAACATACACTGAGTTTTATACCATTAATATTTCAAGGTGTTTGATTCATAGTTTTTTACAAGCTGAACACACCCATGAAATGAACTAATATTGAAAAGAAATCTTATTGCAGACCAATGGAATGCATTATATTCATAACATATTAAGATTAAAAGTAGTAAGACAATATTTCAGCCCATGGCCTGATCCTTTTCTATAGAACTCTGGAGTGGGTAAGGTGATAGGAGATGCAGTGGAGAGAAGGAAGGAAGGATCAGAGAAGTCTTAGGATCATGTTTTGCAAAAATCTCATCGATGAGTGGGTCAAGACTTCATTTCCGCGAAGCAGATTTTTAAAATTGATTATCACCAAATCTTCTCTAGACATGATCATTTTGCCTAGATCTATCAGTGTCTACTTTCCCCAGTTCCATCTACTATAGTTTCTGATACCTTCCCCCGGGGAAGCACAGCCTGGTTCAGATTTTGAGCCAGTTTTGATGAAGGCAGGCGGTATACTCAGCACCTCAGTTTTGCCATTCAGTGGTATCTAAGTGTAGTTGTGTTACCATAGAATTGTTTTTCATTGTGCTTAGGAAAAGCTTTAAAGGCTGATGAGGCCACTTAACGTGGTGCTTTCCTTACATGCCCTGCATTGTACTCTGGTTCCCCATTGGAATGCTGTTAGCCCACCTTTGTCAGTCTTCTATACCTGGAGGTGGATGTTATCTTTCAATACAACAAAAGGTAAGAAACAACACAAACCTTAGACCTGCTTCTCCAGGATTTAACTGTGGTGGTTTTTGGTTTTTAAGTGTGTGGTTTTTATAAGATAATGTTATTAGAATGGGCCTTTGGTGGTATATGAAAGCCACATCTAATAACTTATAAATTTATTTATTTATTTACAGACAGGGTCTTGCTCTGTTGCCCAGGCTGGTCTTGAACTCCTGGCCTCAAGCAATCTACCTGCTTTGGCCTCCCAAAGTATTGGGATTACAGGCATGAGCCACCGGGCGTGGTAACTTATAAATATTGATATCAAAGGGGGAGGAGTAGGTAATGATCATTTTAAGAATTGTATAAACTTCTGAGTAATAAGCTCAAAATTTGATAGATGCCATATAATTTGAACTTAAAATAATCTCTAAGCATGTTTATAAAAAATTACATGCGTTTATGAAGATTTTTTGCTCAAAGAATTTTTGGTATTTTCAGTGTCTACTTATGCAGTGAAGTATTTAAACGTTTAAGGAACTATAAAATGGCCTAACCCTGAGAACTTGAGACTATCTAAAATAAATGCTAACAAAATATTAGACGACAGATCAAATACATCGAAAGTCTAAAAGAAGTTCATCACACTGTAGAAAAACTTCAGTGGAGAAAGAACAGTGACTTGGAACAAGAAGAGAAAAACTTCACAGGACTAAAGAAACAGAAGAACACACATAAATGATTGTAAATTACAATCATGTAGAAGAACATAATACAATAAGTATGTTATAATGTGATTTTATTATAATATACATTACATAATATATACATATTTCATATAATACAATTATAATATATACATGTCATATGCATAATACATAATGTGATATATATTATAGTATGTACTTTATTATAATATAATATGTGAGCTTTGAAATAAACAGAAATCATCCTTGCACATTACATTTACATATTGCACCACTGGATACAAAGATACTCTCATAATCAAAAGAATCTAGTTTCTCATACATTTAGCTGTTTGAGTACCATTCACAATCTCCAGGGACAGATTTTGACTTTATCTGTTCAGACATTTAAAAACCCGTTGAGTGTGGACAATTCAAAAGTGTAATTCTTTGAATCACATACTATATCTAAGAAGCATTAGGTATTTAATCTTGCTAACAGTAAACTTTATGAATATGTTACTAAAATGTGTTCATATTTTATTAATAATTATTAGGATCTTGAAGAATAATATGTATTATGTCAGGTCAGCTGAATTTCTATAAATTCCATCTGCTCTTTTATTTCAAGATGTGAATGCTTTGCAATTATGAAACTCATGAAAGTCAGTTGAAATGTGTTTATCATGTCCACTTCCATCCCTTCACCTAAGCTCTCACACAAACTTAGATCTCCTTGCAAGGTGCCAACTGAAAGAAGGAGGTCCAAACTGACAAGACTTATCTGGACACTGTTCATTGACTGTTGACTGCTCTAGACGTAAACGAATCCTACAATAACTGGATTCATTTTCTTAGCCTTCCATTCTTTCTTATTTCTTGCTCACTCCTTTCTCTGGTATCCTGCATTAACGAGACAGTGAATAAGACAAAGAACAGTACCTCTTTGTGTTCCTACAGATTCAGTTACTATCACTAACCGAATCCCCAAGCATGCAATTTAGCATCTCTCCACTTAGTTCAAAGCATGTTGCAAAATTCTCAAGACTCAAATCCTACTTAATTTTCATTCATTTTAATATTATATAGCACAGAGTCCTTGTAAGAGGAGTAATGGTATTCTGTGAAACCACATAAACGACAACAGGGTGTTATACTTCCCCGAAGACTGGAACTTACCAGTATTGACAACGTAAGTGGCAAATCTACCTAATACCACAGTGGTTAAGATCCGTTTGTTTTCAGGAAGGGGAGTGAATGAGCTGCTTCTCCTCCTGGTATGCCACTTGTAGTAGGTCTAGTGATAAGATGTCATGTCTCAGCCACCCTCTTAGTGGTGCACATTCTGGAAGGGACGACAGAGTTTCCAGAGTTACCAGCAAAAGGCTCTGCCTGTGTAAGTGTCCTTACATGAGTAGGTTGGGAGTGGATTTAGACATTGGTTGAAAAAGGGACCTTTACATCTATATTAGTTTTTTTAAAAAAATAAATTATTATGTGTCCATTAGATAGCTTTGCTCCATTCTTCTGATTTATCCTGTTCCTCACCCCACCCCTTGCATAATCCACACCAAACCTCGTTCTGTCCTTGAGCTTCATTCAACTTCTGCTTTCCATTCAACTCCAGAGCCTTGATCTGTGTCTTACCCCATCTCTCACTGAGGTGCTGGACACTCAGGGATGAGTGAGGGATGGAGTGTGGATTAGGGCCAAGTTAGGGTGAAAGGTGAAATGAGGCTCTTTCACAAGGTAATGGTTAGAAATATTACTGCAGAAATTATTTGTAATTTTAAAAATTACATTTTTAAGTTCTGACTCACATCAGTCAATGTGACACTGTTGGAATAGGTGTGTCAAAACATTCTATTAACCTGCCACTTGACTACACAAAAATGTCTTCTTTTTGGTCCTCAGTGACCTCAACAACTCTTCACCTTGAACATTGATGGTGGAGAGATTATTGGTGCTGTCAAAATTTGCCCTACAAATTTATCAAGAGGAACGGGGAAAAGGGCGAGTTCTTGGAACTTGCTACCAGAATAGTAGTACATTCCCGTATTTCCTTATCTGCCTTTGGCCTTTGGCCTTTTATCTCATTTCCCTGTGTCCGTGATCCTCTGGAACTTCTGCTAACATTTTCTAGTTCATCAAAGACACCACTTCCAAGGGCATTTATTTACTGATGGAAATTGGTTGGAAATTTGGTGTCACCAAGAGCTGCTTTATTCAATATGTGGGATGAATGTAAATTTATCTATTCATGTTGAACAAATATAAAATATAAGTCTGGGTTAGTGGTGAATAGCACTGTTCATAGACTAGAGTCTCATCAGGTGCAAGGGGTCCTGAGATGCAGAAAGTGTTACCTGGATAACTTTTATCTAAAATTTGTGCTCCGATTCTTTTATAACATCTCAATAAATGGTCACACACATCAGTAGACCAGCAATGCCTACTCCATAAGGTGAGCTATTACATTTCCAGTTGGTTCTAATTCAAGTCTTTCCTGAATTTGAGCTGAAATCTACCTTCCCAGTCCTTCTTCTAGTCCAAGTGTAGCTCACTACAACCTTGGATTGAAATTAACTCATCTTCTTCCTGACAACTTTTCAAATATTTGAAGACAGATATAACCGGTCTCTACTTCTTGGTTTAAATGACATTTTACCTTTAATTTGTGACATCAAAGTATAGGTCAGCAATGATAGAATCCAGATGTTGATCAATCAAATGCTATGGTTTTGACTTTTCTCAAAATGTGCCACCCTATCCATCACGGTATTTACAGCCATGGTGGTGCTTGAAAGCAGGTGATTATTTATAGAATCCCTGATGTGTGCAGATTCTCAGAATGCACAGTTTAATTTATAACCAGTCAAATAGTACATACTGGCAGATGAAGGGGCTTTCAAACAATAAGCAAACCTCCAGGAGACGCCTTGCATCTCTAGAGAAATGTGAGGTTTTTGAAAGGTAGATTTAAAATATTCTAATGCTTAAAAATAATATATAAACTGGAAAATACTTAAGTGGATATTATCCAAGTGCTTCTAACTTAATTATAATTCTATACTAAGAAAATTAAGAATTTTGTCTTTTTTTTAAAATAAAAAGCATTCCATGAAAATAGAGTACATTCTATGCCCGAGATGTTTTTATTGATTTCCTCTTTCTGAAATTTCTCTGTTTTTGTCTATTTTATTATCTGAGATAAAATTCTTGAGGCTTTGCCTCAATCTCTTATGTTTTAATGTAGAGATTAAAGTAATCCTTTTTGAAAATATGATGATAGTAAGCCATGCTGAAATATTTATCAAACATACTTATAATCTCTTTATTATGTGACTTTTATTTAATAACTTAAACTTGTTTTAGACAGAAAAGGACAGGATTAACTTTTCTTATGAAGATAAATGAGAACAAAAAGTATATATAATTTATTGCTGCTGTGTGAGTTCCTAGAGTTACTAAAGAATAGCAATGAAAATAATTGCAAGAAAATTGGAGAGAGAACTTCCACATGCTGAAATGATGAACTGAAAATGCTTTTACTTAAGGATGAGTAAATTACTTTCATACGGTTGAGCATACATTCCACATTTTTATATTCTGTATGGGGAGAAACTTTTTAAGAAGAGTCAGATCTCTTGGAAGCAAGTTACGAAGTTTATGGGAAAGTTTATAATATTCATTCATTTATTCATTGTTTGCTCAATATCTATCAGCACCAACAGAATATAATTTCTATGACACTTGCCATATTTTGTCTTGTAGGATACTTTTTTTATATATATGTGTAGGTTATAATTTCCTTGAGGCAGGGTCTGAGTGTTGTTCACGTTTGTATTACATGTGAGGCTGAGAATAGGCATAGCAGGCAGTTACTCAATGTAAAATCTATTTCCATAGACTTTTGATGTTGCTGCTAAAGTATCATTTCCATGTTTTTTTGAATCTGTGCCCTAAGTAATTATCAAAGACACACTGTGAGTTACAATACAAATTTATTTAACCTTAAAAGGATTTTAAGTACATTTGTGGTCTCATTTCCAGAATTTAGCAGAGTCCTACAAAGAAGAATGCTTCAGAATCTGTCAACTCAGGGTTGGATTCTGAGTGATGCATAATTGAAAGGGGTGGGGAGGACTTATGTGAAATACCAAATTCATACAATGTAGATGATTGGTATGAGAATATATGCAGAACACAATATATTTTCTCCAGCTCTCAAGCTAAGTTGAAAAGAAATTTGAATTCATATCCCACCTCTGATTTTATAAGCCTTGCAAAACCATTTCTCAATTTGGCACCATTAGCAGCCGGATTGGAAGCCACAGTGTCTGCTCAACTAGATCCAATGAATTCAAAATCAGAGTGAATGGATATTAAGACAGCAACACATGAGCAGAGCTGCATTACAGAAATGACACCAACAAATGACAGAGTTGCTATACTAAAAATATTTGGAAGCAATCATATAGATTTATTCATGACAATGATGTGGGTTGGTTTTATCTAGGTTAATTGATAAAAAGCAGATTTAAAGAAGTAATAAAATTTTAATTTAATGAAATCAAATGACAAAAATTATTGAACTGGATATTTTTCATACTAGATGTAATTTTAGGTTTAAATAATACAATACAGGCTATTCATGAATGGCTACTTTATTGACAGCAGATATAATTCTACAGGGTGCTAAAACATTACACAGTTGTACAACCCAAATGAGTATTGATTAGAGAACAGCCTCAAACAGATTTATGCCATTCTACAGCAATATAGAAAACACTAATTTTTTGAGAATGATATGAATACCAAGAATTATTTGAAAGGTTGTTGCACCAACCGTTGCAATAATAAATGTTCTATCTGCAATTCTGATGGCTCATTAGTTTTTTTCAGATAAACCTTTTGCCAAAGAGAACAAGGTATATTTTGTGTATGCAGAAGACTTAAAGGAGGCAGTCAAATAAAAAAAAAATACATATGAAAGAAATCCGCGTGTAAATAAGTAGATTGCAAAATAACTTAGAAATTTGTTCATGCAGAGTTCTGGAACCCAGTGGTGTGGAGTCCCCCAGAAAAGACAAAAGATATAAAATCCCCACTGTCTTCGAGTTGACATGTTAGTGCTGGTTTTGGTGAGATGACAAAGAAATAACAAGCGAAGGCCGGGCATGGTGGCTCACGCTGTAATCGCAGCAACTTTGGGAGGCCGAGGCAGGCAGATCACGAGGTCAGGAGTTCAAGACCAGCCTGGCCAACAGGGTGAAACCCCGTCTCCACTAAAAATACAAACATTAGCTAGGCATAGTGGTGGGCACCTGTAATTCCAGCTACTTGGGAGGCTGAGGCAGGAGGATCATTTGAACCCAGAAGGCAGAAGTCGTGGTGAGCCAAGATTGTGCCATTGCACCCCAGCCTGGTTGACAAGGCGAGAGTTCATCTCAAAAAAAAAAAAAAGGAAAAAAAAAAAAAGAAATAATAAGTGAATTACACAGTATATTTAACTGTGAAAAATTAAATGGAGAAGATTAAATAAGAAAGAGTAGTAGGGGGCAAGGCCAGTGGTAGGAAGAGAATGGTGGTTGCTATGTTAAATGAGATGGCTGTGGAAGGCAGGGCCCTAAGGCAGTGCCTTCGTGCTTATTGCATTTGGGAAACAGTATGGAGGTAAGAGTTAGCTGGAATGCAGTGAGGGAAAGTCAGTTATCGAGCCACGGAGATAAGAGGCCTGGAGTAAATCATGCTTGGCATTATGGGACGTTTAATGACTTTGGCTTCTTCTTATGAGTGGATGAGATGCCATTAGAAAATTTTGAGAATAGGGCTTAAAATTTAGAGCTGACTCTGATTTTCAGTGTTAGTGCTGTAGACTGAGTTGTGTCTCCCCTAGTTCATATGTCCCCAGTCCCTAATATAACTCTATTTGGAGAGAAAACTTCTAGGTTATTAAGGTTAAATTAGGTCATAAAGGTAAGGTCTTAATCTAATAGGATTTTTGGCCTATACGAAGAGAAGGGTTTCTTTCTCTCTGTTATGTAAGGACACAATTAGAAGAAGGTGGCTGTCTACAAGCCAGCAAAAGAGCTCTCATGAGGAACCAAAATAGTCAACACCTTGATCTTAAACTTCCCAGCATCCATAACTGTGAGAAAATATGTTTTTGTTGTTTAAGCAACCCAGTCTGTGGTATCTTGTTATGGAGGCCTGAATACACTAAAACAGTGTAGAAAATCTGAACTATATTTTGCCTTTGGAAATATTTTTTTAATGCATGGGTTGTCTACCATGCTTTATGCGTGTAGTGAGATGAAAACAATAATTATTTAAAACCAAGTATGACTACAGTTTACTTTGCCTTCTAAAGCAAGTGACATAGTTTATATGTGTTATACTGCTGTCTTCCATTTTTAAAGGACATACAAGAAGATAATTCTACTCATAGACTTCTGAATTGGATCTTGTCAGGCATTTTATTCAGAAGGATTTTATTTTTAAAAAACTGCAGGGAAGTATTCTTTCATTCTTTGTACTGTATTTCAGCCATTATGTGTTAAATGGGCTTTAATAGACAACCCAGAAAGTATTTATTTTATTTCTACAAAAACTGCAATCTGATTTCTAGGTCATTGACTTACATATGAACTTTAGGAACACAATCCATAAATGACCTGGAATTTGCCTATACAAACAAGTAGAAACAGGTAGATGATGGTAATAATCAACCTTCAGTAGATCAAATAGTTTTAGTGAATTTTTCAAATAGGGCAATCTTTTTCATGCATTGTAAAATGACTTTGGACTTTTAGTTTGCAACCTTTGAATATACAACAAAGTTTTTATTGGTTGTGATTGAAATTCAGACTGCTTCAGAGATATCATCCTTAAACTGGAATTTATTACCTGTGTAAAGTTTGATTCATAGAAGCTAGGAATAGAGAAAGCCCCTCATCCCTATCTTATCTATTGGATCTGTGAAACCATTTCTGGTGCATTTTCTGAAGTGGCATTTAGATGGAGGAATCCAGGAGGCCTGGACTCCTAGGCAGATGGGTTATCACTTTTGAAATGATCAGTCTAGCAGTAAGGAGAAGTAGTGATGCATAGCTACTAAGAGCAGGTGCTGTGGATTTAGTCAGAGTAAGCTCCAATCCCACCTCTGCAACTGATTGGCTGTGGGCTATGGGCATATTTCTTAACTTATCCCCAGCCCTGTTTCTTCATCTTCAAAATCAGGATTCTACCTAACAATTTGAGTTGTAATGAGGATAGTATGTATCCATTCCTGCTACTTAATAAGTATGGTGCCTTAATTGTAAAAATGACCATGATTCCATATTCTTTCCTGTACCCACACACTTTGAAATATGACTTTGAAGTTCCTCCCATGAAGAGATAGAATAGGCTGGACGTGGTAGCTCACACCTGTAATCCCAACACTTTGGGAGGCTGAGGCGGGTGGATCACAAGGTCAAGAGATCGAGACCATCCTGGCCAACATGGTGAAAACTCGTCTCTACTAAAAATACAAAAAATTAACTGTGCATGGTGGCATGCACCTGTTGTCCCAGCTAATCAGGAGGCTGAGGAAGGAGAATCTGTTGAACCTGGGAGGCAGAGGTTGCAGTGAACAGAGATTGCACCACTGCACTCCAGCCTGGTGACAGCAAAACTGCATCTCAAAAAAAAAAAAAAAAAAGAGATAAAATATATTTACTCACCCCTTGAGTCTGAAATGACCATGACTTTCTGATTTCTCTTAGCACATGTGATGTGATGATTTGAAGCCTAGATCTCAAGAGTCTTTATGTGACTCCACTTTTCCTCTTGGACCCTTGTGACTTCCAAGAGAATGAGGTTGAGCTAAATTTCAGGAGGATGAGTGACCACAGAGAACTATCCAAATTGTCTCATCTCAGTCCATGCTAGAACACTAGACCACTGGTAACTCATCAGCTGATCACAGATGCAGAGTGATGAGCTTGGCCCAGGTTAGTAATCTAAAGACTTATGGATTGACTAAGCCAAAACATAACACCATCACCACCACCAAAAAGTAAATAATGGTTCTTCTTGTTGTTGTTGCTACTGCTGTTTGAGGTACAGTTGATATAAAACAAATTGCACAGGTTTAAAATATGGAATTTGACAAGTTTTATGAATGTAGTGAGATGAAAGCAATATATCTATTCCAGTTAAACCATCACCAAAATCAAGATAATGAACATATCTATCACTTCCTGAGGTTTCCTTGTGCCACTTTATAAATTGCTTCCTACTATCCCATCTGCCCATACCCCCATCCCGAAGCATCATTTACATGATTTGTCAGCCTGCATTTTCTAGAATTATATATAAATGGAATCATACACTATGTATTCCTCTTTGGCCTCTTTTGTATAGCAGAATTACGTTCAAGTTCATTTATATTGCTCTGTGTATATTGCTGATTAGTATTCCATTTTACAGACATACCACAAATTGTGGCTACTCATCTTTTGATGAGTATTTAGGTTGTTTCCAGTTTTTAGCTATTATAGCTAAAACTGCTATAAACATTTGCATGTAAGTCTTTGTACCAACATATGCTTTCATTATCTGGTGAACCATACCAACACAGGCTTTTCATTTATGATGGCTGGTCATATGCAATTACGAAACTGCAAAGCAACTTTCCAATGTGGTTTTACCATTTTACATAACCACCAGCAATGTTTGAGAGCTGCTGTTGTTTCATGTCCTCACCAACGCCTGATATTGTCAGCCTTTTTTATTTTGGTCATTCTAAAAATTATGTAGTAGTATTCCATTGTCATTTTAATTTGTATTTCACTAATGACTAATGATGTTGAACATCGTTAGATTTCCGACTGTTGTGTGGAACAAAATGAGTATTTGGCAATCAGTAGCTTTCCTGTATGCAAACAATCAGTAAACAAAATTTCTAATGGGCAAAAGATATCATTTATGATGATATTCAGAAAGACCAGGAATAATCTTAACATAAAATGTTTGCATAAGCATAAAAAATATAAAATACCCCTAGAAGATATAAAATAAGCCTCAATCACAGGAAGATTCAATATTATCATAAAAATTTCAATTCTCCTTAAATTTACAAGTTATAAATTTAAAATGTGTTATAGAGTTGTACATTGAGGCCGGGCATGGTAGTTCATGCCTGTAATCCCAGTACTTTGGGAGGCTGAGGCAGGCGGATCATGAGATCAGGAGATCGAGACCATCCTGGCTAACACGGTGAAACCCTGTCTCTACTAAAGATACAAAAAATTAGCCAGGTGTGGTGGTGGATGCCTGTAGTCCCAGCTACCTGGGAGGCTGAGGCAGGGGAATGGCTGAACCTGGGAGGCGGAGCTTGCAGAGAGCCAAGATGGCGCCACTGCACTGCAGCCTGGGCGACATAGTGAGACTCCGTCTCGGGGAAAAAAAAAAAAAAGTTATACATTGAATAACCTTCCAATAACAAATACCAGTTTTTAATTTTAACTAGACTAGCTCCTTATGAATTTACATGGAAAAATAACAACATGAATAATAAGGAAAACTCTGGATCAGTGAAGGAACACTAGCCTATCAGATAGTGTAACAGGTTCTCCAGAGAAACAGAACCAACTTTGTGTGTATGTGTGCGTGTGGACAGAGAGAGGGGGAGAGAGAGAGTTTAAGGAATTGGCCTAGGTGATTGTTGGGGCTTAGTAAATCCAAAATCTTTAGGATAGGCTGGCAGGCTAGAGACCCAGGAAAGAGCTGCAGTTTGAGTCCAAAGGCAGTCTTGTGGCAAAATTTCTTCTTGCTCTAAGGAAATGTGGGGTGGGGGTGGGGAGTCAGTCTTTGTTCTATTAAAGGCCCTCAAGTGATTGGAGGAGGCCCACTCACATTTTGGAGAGTAATCTGCTTTACTCAAAGTCTATTCATTTAGAAGTTAAAATATTCAAAAAATACTTTCACAGAAACACCTAGAACAATGTTTGACCACAATTTGGCCCAGCCATGTTGACACATAAAATTAACTGTCGTGAATAAGAAGGCATATTATAAAGTTTCGGTAAATAAAACAGTGTAGTACTGGCCCATATATAGACATGCGGGCCAGAGAAACAAGTACATATGAGAATTGAACTGAAATGCAGGGGTTGGAAAATTGTGGTCCACAGGTCAAATCCAGCCCTCAGTCTACTTCTGCAAATAAAATTTTATTGAAATACAGACACACTCATTTGTTTATGAATCATCTATGGTTGTTTTTGCATGATGATGGCAGAATTGAACAATTGGGACAGGGATCTAGAAAGCCTAAAATATTTGCTATCTAACTCTTTATGGAAAATGTTTGCTGAACTCTAGTATCCAGCATACCAAGCTATCGGGGAAAAACTGGAATATTTGATAAATGGTTCAGAGAGCACTGATTAGCCATCTGGGGAAGGACAGGATGGGTCTATACTTCACACCTGTACCAGAATAAACTCCAAATTGATCAAAGATGTAAGGTAAAGTTTAAAACATAAAAAACTGAAATAAAATATGAGAAGTCTTGTTACCTATTATTTTAAATCCAGAAGACATAAAAGATTAATACATTCAATAACATTTTTTTAAAGCCCCAAACTTCTGCATGGCAAAAACCACTATAAGTAAAGTCAAAAGAGGAGCAACAAATTGTAAAAAAATTTGCAACTCATATCACAGAACAGAGGTTTAATTTTTCTAATATGAAAAGAGATCCTAAAAATTAAAATAAAGATTAACGGCCGGGTGTGCTGGCTCATGCCTGTAATCCCAGCACTTTGGGAGACCGAGGTGGGCGGATCACAAGGTCAGGAGATCGAGACCATTCTGACTAACACGGTGAAACCCTGTCTCTATTAAAAATACAAATAATTAGCTGGGTGTGGTGGCGGGTGCCTGTAGTCCCAGCTACTTGAGAGGCTGAGGCGGGAGAATGGCGTGAACCCGGGAGGTGGAGCTTGCAGTGAGCTGAGATGGCACCACTGTGCTCCAGCCTGGGAGACAGAATGAGATTCCGTCTCAAAAAAAAAAAAAAAAAAAAAGATTAACAACTCAAAATGAGTAAAAAGATGTGAACTGTTCATAAAAAGAGAAGTAAAGCATATCTTTAAAATTGAAATCCTTACCTATACTTCTAATAAAGTGAAACAAAAATTAAAATATTCTTATATACCAGTTTTCAGCAATGATATGCACAAAAATTAAAATTTTGATAACATTTTGTTGATGGTGCTGGAGCAAACAGAATTATTTATTGATGAAAGTGTAATTTGGAGCAGTTTTAAAGCAGTTTTTCTGATATTTATGAATTTAAAGCAGTTTTTCTGATATCTATAAATACTGCAAATGTATATAATCTATGACCCAGTAATTATTTTTCTAGGATTTAGTCAGGGCTATATTTACACCCATGTGTGAAATCACTTATCCATAATCTAATAATGACATTTGTTTTTAAGTGCAAAAGAATGGAAATAACCTAAATGGTCAACAATAGGAAACCGGTTAATTAAAATAGTTATGCATATCCATTCAAAGTAAAAAAAATGCAACTGTACAAAAAGAGTAAGCAGGCTAAGTGTGAATATGAAATGAACTCAAAGCTAAAGTTTGCATATATGTTTGTGTGTGTGAGAGAAAAAGTAAGATGAATAGAACAGTGTATGGTGCACTATCACTTATGTTTAGAAAGGGAGTATACATATTGATTGTCTAAGAATTAAGAGGGATATATGTACTCTGAAGAATGATTACCTTTGCATGTCTGTAGGTGGGAGATTGGGGTAAAAGTAAGACTTTTTACTGTATTAAAATGTTTAAAGGCATAAGAAAAAAGAAATAGAAACCATAATGGAACAGAAAGACAGAACCAAAAATTTTACACTAGAGAAAATTCCCACTGTATGGTATCATTAGCTATACCAACATCTGGCATATTGTAAGCACCCAACAAATGCCTTGTTTGTATTGATTAGATGATGTGTCTTTATAAAGCAGAAGGTATTTACTTAATAAGGTGCCATCCCAGTAGCTCTTCTAGATTTTCCTCAAATATTTATAGATAATTCTTAAGGATATGAACCAGAGCAAGACCTCACCTTTGTGAATCCTTGTCAGAGATACTCTTGAGTCAGAAAGATGTAGGTCCCTGGCTGTGGGCTTTTAGTATTTCCCCTGTCCCAGAAATATTTGCCCTATCCCAGAAAACAAGGGAAAATTACATGAACAGAGATCCTGTGATCTCAGATTCAATGCATGCAAGGTCATGTAACCAATAAATAAATAAATAAATAAACAAAACACCACACACACAGATAGAAAGAAGAAAAGGAGGAAGAAGAGAAAGAGAGGAAGGAAGAAAGAAAGGACGAAGAGAAGGAGGAAAAAAACTCGCTATTACTGCCCCAGCCAGCACATTTGGCGTCCTATTCCATTTTCCAAAGCCCACTCACCTGTAGCCTGAAACTCCAAGCCGCAGAGTTATCATTTAAGTAACTACCATTAAATGGGTATCATTTAAGATACCCTATGTCTTGCATATTTTCCAGAAATATCTCATGCGTATACTTGTGTATAAAAGTAGCTCTTCTATGTCTTTCTTTTTCACTTAAAAATGTATCTTGAAGGTCTTTCTTTTTTAATGGTTCTATGCATTGCATTGTATGGATTTGGGCTAATTATAGTTGATCATGTGTCCAAAGGGCTGAAATCCAGCCTGTGTACCACTGACATGGGGCTGTGAGAGCCAGGAGGAGGCAATGTTTCTAACTTTTTCATTATTATTATACCTGGTATGTTGATCTGTGACCAGTGAGCTTTGATGTTATTTTGTAATTGTTTTGAGGTACCATGAACTGCACTCATATAAGATGATGAACTTAATTGATCAATGTTGTGTGTATGCTGACTGCCACACTGACAGCTGCTCTGTATCTCCCTCTCCTCAGGCCTCCCTATTCTCTGAGACATAAAATATTAAAATTAGGACAATTAATAACCCTACAATTGCCTCCATGTGTTCAAGTGAAAGGGCGAGTTGCATGTCTCTCACTTTCAATCAAACCTAGAAACAATCAAGCTTAGTGAGGGAGGCATGTTGAAAGCCTACATAGGTCAACAGCTAGGCCCCTTGTACCAAAAAGTTAGCCAACTTGTGAATGCAAAGGGAAAGTTCTTGAATTAAATTACAAGTGCTACTCCAGTGAACATAAATCATAAGAAAGCAAAACAGTCTTACTGCTGATGTGGAGAAAGTTTGAGTGGTCTAGATACAAGATCAAACCAGCACAACATTCCCGTAAGCCAGTGCCTAATCCAGAGCAAGATCCTAAATCTCTTCAATTCTATGAAGTCCCAGAGAGGTGAGGAAGCTGCCAAAGAAAAGTTGGAAGCTAACAGAGGTTAGTTCATGAAGTTTAAGGAAAGAAGCTGTCTCAATAACATAAAAGTACAAGGTGAGGTAACAAGTGCTGATGGAGAAACTGCAGCAAGTTATCCAGAAGATTTAGCTAAGATAACTAATGAAGGTGGCTACACTCAACAACAGATCTTCAATGCAGATGAAAAAGACTTCTATTGGAAGAAGATGACATCTAGGACTTTCACTACTAGAGAGGAGAAGTCAATGTTCGGCTTCAAAACTTCAAAGCACAGGCTGACTGTCCTGTTAGGAACTTACGAAGCTGGCGCCTTTAAGTTGCAGCCAATGCTCATTTACCATTCTGAAAATCCTAGGACTCTTAAGAATTATGCTAAATCTACTCTGCCTGTATCTCTATAAATAGAACAACAAAGCTTGGGTAACTGCATATTTGTTTTTAGCATGGTTTACTGAATATTTTAAACTTATTGTTGAGACCTACTGGTCAGAAAAAGAAGATTCCTTTCAAAATATTACTGCTCACTGACAATGCACCTAGTCACTTAAGAGCTCTGATGCAGACGTACAAGGAGATGAATGTTGTTTTACCACCTGCTAACACAATAACCATTCTATACCTCATGGGTCCAGGAGTAATTTCAACTTTCAAGTCTTATTATTTAAGAAATATATTTCATAGGGCTATAGCTGCATAGATAGTGATTTCTCTGATGGATCTAGCCAAAGTAAATTGAAAATCTTCTGGAAAGGATTTACCATTCTAGATGCCAAAAAGAAGAGTCACGATTCATGGGAGGAGGTCAAAATATTAACACTAACAGGAGTGATATGGTTTGCCTCTGCCTCCCCACCCAAGTCTCATCTCGAATTGTAATCCCCATGTGTTGAGGGAGGGACCTGGTGGGAGGTGATTGGATCATGGGGGCAGTTTCCCCATTCTGGTTTTGTGATAGTGAGTTCTCATGAGATCTGATGTTTTAAAAGTAGCACTTCCAGGCCGGGTGTGGTGGCTCACACCTGTAATCCCAGCACTTTGGGAGGCTGAGGTGGTTGGATCACTTGAGGTCAGGAGTTCGAGACCAGCCTGGCCAACATGGTGAAACCCGGTCTCTACTAAAAATACAAAAATTAACCAGGCATGGTATGTGTGACTGTAATCCCAGCTACGCGGGAGGCTGAGGCAGGAAGATCACTTGAAACCAGGAGGTGGAGATTGCAGTGAGCCCAGATCGCACCACTGCACTCCAGCTTGGGCAATGGAGTGAGACTTAGCCTAAAAAAAAAAAAAAAAGTCATACTTCCCACTTTGCTCTGTCTCCTGCTTTGCTGTGGTAAGACGTGCTTGCTTCCCCTTCACCTTCTGCCATAATTATCAGTTTCCTGAGGCCTCCGCAGCCACATGGAACTGTGAGTCAGTTAAACTTCTTTCCTTATAAATTACCCAGTCTCAGGTAGTTCTTTATAGTAGTGTGAAAATGGATTAATGCAAGGAGTTTGGAAGAAATTGATTCCATCGTGGATAACTTTGAGGGGTCCAAGACCTCCGTGGAGGAAATAGCTGTAGTGGAAATGTGGTAGAAATAGCAAGAGAAGTAGAATCAGAAGTGGAGCTTCAAGATGTGATTGAATTGCTACAATCTCATGATAAAAGTTGAATAAATGAGGAGTTGCTTCCTATGGAAGAGCAAAGGAAGTGGTTTCTTGAGATGGAAACTACTCCTGGGGAAGACGCTGTGAACATTGTTGAAATGACAACAGAGAATGTAGAATATGACATCAACTTAGTTGATAAAGCAGTGGCAGGGTTTGAGAGGGTTAAGTCCAGTTTTTGAAGACATTTTACTGTGGGTAGAATGCTATCAAACACACTACAGAGACATCTTTTGTAAAAGGAAGAGTCAGTCAACACAGTAACCTTCATGTCTTATTTTTAAAAATGGCCACAGCCACCCCAACTTTCAGCAACCACTGTCCTGATCAGTCCACAGTTATCAATACAGAGGCAAAACTCTTCACCAGCAAAAAGTGTGGAACTCTCTGAAGGCTTAGAAGACTGTTAGGACTTTTTAGCAATAAAATACTTTTAAGTAAGAGAGGTACATTGTGTTTTAGACATAATGCTATTGCACACTTTGTAGATGACAGTATAATATAAGCATAACTTTTATGTGCACTGGGAAGCCAAAAAGTTTGTGTGACTCCCGTTACTGCGACGTTCACTTTATTGCAGCAGTGTGGAGCTGATCTTGCAATATCTCTAAGGTAGGCCTATATTTTTAATGGGTCTCTCATTGATAAGCATATTTTTCCTAGCCTTTTCCCCCACTAATACAACCAACATTGCAGTGAACAGTCTTGTGATATTTGTAATGCTGGGTGACACAGATTAACTTGTGGAGTCTTCACCCCAACATGGCCTGAGTTACTTCCTGGTTTTAGCAGGCTATAGTTTGGCCACTTATCACTCTTATTTCTCATTTTTAGAATTTCTTCTAGCCTCTTAATCACTTCCACAGGTCTAAGATTAATTCCTTAAGTTTCAGAGCCACCTTTAACTTTGGCAGTGACACAGGAAACTGTGCCTGCACGAACACATGCCTCTCCATATGTCTCCAGCAGAAAAATTAATAAAAGGAGAGGGGAGTGGGAAAAGCATGACATGTGCAACATGGGTGCCTTGGAAGGGAAGCTGCATTTATTGGCAAAGGTGATAAAGACAAGCAAAAAATAAATGATACCATCTGTATCTCCTTTCTGAAGTGAAGCTGGAAAGAACTTACAAACTCCACTGGACAGAACAGTCAAGGCAATGGAATTGTCTGTTTCCCTTAAAAGAAGAAAGCATCAAATGTTTGGGAAATTGCAGTTAAATTAAATGCCAAATACTTTCAACTGAATTGCCTGGCTACTCTGCTTTAGCTGGTGTTGTCCATATCTTCATCCTTTCCTCATGACTATTGTTCAGCCACACGTTGGAGGAGAGTGCTGGGCTTCCACAGGCTGGTCTTTCTTGTCAGCCTCTACTTGCACTGTATGTGACACATGTAACTTTTCTTTTTAAAAAAATTGTGGTTAAAAAATATATATAAGAAAGTATAACATATTTTATATCTATAAAACACATATTTATATAATATATAATAAATATATCTATGTAATATAATATGTATATAATATATTTATATAAGAAATATAATATATTTATGTAATATATAGTATATAATAAATGTAATATATTTATTTTATATTATTTATATTATATATTATAAATATTATCTATTATATTATATATTTATTTTATATTATTTATATTATATATTATAAATATATTTATTTTATGTTATTTATATTATATATATTTTTACATCAATGTTCATCAGGAATATTGCCTTGTAGTTTTCTTTTCTTTTCCTTGTCTGGTTTTGATATCAGGGTAATACTGGCCTCATAGAATGAGTTTAGAAGTATTCCCTCCTCCATTTTTCAGAATAGTTTGAGGAGGATTGGTGTTAGTTCTTCTTTAAATATTTGGTAAAATTCAGCAGTTGAAGCCATTGGGGACTGGGCTTTTTTTTTTTTCCCCTGGGAGACTTTTTATTATGGCTTTGATTACATTACTTGTTATTGGTTTGTTCAGGTTTCGGATTGCTTCATGGTTCATTCTTTGTACATTTATGTTTCTAGGAATTTATCCATTTATTCTAGGTTTTCCAATTTATTGGCATAGAGTAGCCTCTAATGATCTTTGACTTTCTGGAGTATCAGTTGTAATGTCTCCTTTTTTGTTATCTCAGATTTACTTATTTGGGTCTTCTCTCTTTTTTTCTTAGTCTGGCTAAAGGTACGTCAATTAAAAAAAAAAAGTTTCATTTCATTGATCTTTTGTATTTTTTTCCATTTCATTTATTTCTGTTCTGATTTTTATTATTTGTTTTCTTTTGCTGATTTTGGGTTTGGTTTGCTCTTGTTTCTCTAGTTCTTTAAGATGCATCGTTAGGTTGTTTATTTAAAGTTTTTCTGCTTTTTTGATGTAGGTGCATATTACTATAAACTTTCCTCTTACTACTGATTTGTCACTGTATCTCATAGGTTTTAATATGTTGTATTTCCATTTTCATTTGTTTCAAGAAATTTTAATTTTTTCTTAATTTCTTCATTGACCTACTGGTCATTCTGGAGCATGTTGTTTAATTCCCTTGAGTTTGTATAGTTTCCAAAACTCCTCCTGTTATTGATTTCTAGTCTTATTCCATTGTGATCAGAGAGGATACTTGATATTATTTCAGTTTTAAAAAATGTTTAAAGACTTGTTTTGTGGTTTAATATATGGTCTATCATTGAGAATGATCCATGTGCTGAGGAGAATGAGTGTGTAAAAAATAGCCATTTTAATTGGGGTAAGATAATATCTCATTGCAGTTTTGATTTGCATTTCCTTGATGATTAGTAATATTGAGCATTTTTTATATGCCTCTTGTCTATTTGTATGTCTTCTTTTGAGAAATGTCTATTCAGATCCTTTGCCCATTTTTAAATTTGATTATTAGTTTTTATTTGCTATTGAGTTGTTTGAGTTTCTTATATATTCTGGTTATTAATTTCTTTTCTTTCTTCTTTTTTTTTGGAGACTGAGTCTAGCTGTGTCACCCAGCCTGGAGTGCAGTGGCACAGTCTTGGCTCACTGCAGCCTCTGCCTCCTGGGTTCAAGCCATTCTCCTACCTCAGCCTCCCAAGTAGCTGGGATTACAGGTGCCTGCCACCATGCCCAGCTATATTTTTGTATTTTTTAGTAGAGATGGGTTTTCACCATGTTGGCCAGGCTGGTCTTGAACTCCTGACTTAGTGATCCACCTCCTTTGGCCTCCCAAAGTGCTGGGATTACAGGCGTGAGCCACCATGCCCAGCCCTGGTTATTCATTTCTTATTGAAGTATAGTTTGCAAATATTTTTTCCCATTCTCTAGGTTGTCTCTTCACTGTGTTGACTATTTTCTTTGCTGTGCAGAACCATTTCAAGTGTACAGTTCAGTGATATTAACTACATTCTGTTGCAGGAAGTCAGGGACCCTGAACAGAGGGACTGGCTGGAGCCGTGGCAGAGGAACATAAATTGTGAAGATTTCATTTTAATGTGGACATTTATCAGTTCCCAAATAATACTTTTATAATTTCTTATGCCCGTCTCTAATCTCTTAATTCTGTTATCTTTGTAAGCTGAGGATGTATGTCACCTCAGGACCACTGTGACAATTGTGTTAAATGTGCAAATTGATTGTAAAACATGTGTGTTTGAACAATATGAAATCAGTGCACCTTGAAAAAGAACAGAATAACAGTGATTTTTAGAGAACAAGGGAAGACAACCATAAGGTCTGACTGCCTGCGGGGTCTGGCAAAAAGAGCCATATTTTTCTTCTTGCAGAGAGTCTATAAATGGATGTGCAAGTAGGAGAGATATCACTAAATTCTTTTCCTAGCAAGGAAGAGTAATGTTAATACTCTGGGAAAAGAATGCATTCCTAGGGGAGGTCTATAAACGGCCACTCTGGGAGTGTCTGTCTTATGTGGTTGAGATAAGGACTGAGATACGCCCTGGTCTCCTGCAGTACCCTCAGGCTTACTAGGGTGGGGAAAAACTCCACCCTGGTAAATTTGTGGTCAGACTGGTTCTCTGCTCTCGAACCCTGTTTTCTGTTGTTTAAGATGTTTATCAAGACAATACATGCACTGCTGAACATAGAGCGTTATCAGTAGTTCTGTTTTTGCCCTTTGCCTTGTGATCTTTGTTGGACCCTTATCAGTAGTTCTGCTTTTGCCCTTTGTCCTCTTCCCTCAGACGCATGTGATCTTTATTAGACCCTTACTAGTAGTTCTGCTTTTTGCCCTTTGAAGCCTGTGATCTTTGTACCTACTCTCTGTTCTTACACACCTTCCCCTTTTGAAACCCTCATTAAAAACTTGCTGATTTGAGGCTCAGGTGGGCATAACAGTCCTACCAGTATGTGATGTCACCTGTGGTGGCCCAGCTGTAAAATTCTTCTCATTGTACTGTCTCTCTTTATTTCTCAGTGAGCCAACACTTATAGAAAATAGAAAGAACCTATGTTGAAATATTGGGGGAGGGTTCCGCCAATAACATTCACATCATTATACAGACCTCAACACCATTCATCTCCAGAACTTTGTTTATCTTACAAAACTGGGACTGTTCCATTAAAAATCCTTCATTCCCATCTCTCTTCAGCTCCTAGCAACCACCTGTCTATTTTCTGTCTCTAAGAATTTGACTACTAATCATATGATATTTGTCTTTTGTGATGCCCTTATTTTACTTAAGATAATATTTTCAGGGTTCATTCACATTATAGCATGTACTAGAATTTTCTTCCTTTTTAAGGATGAATAATATTCTATTGTATGTATATGCCAGAATTTGTTTGTCCTTTCATTTGTGAATGGGCATTTGAGTTGTTTCTGTCTTTTGGCTATTGTGAATAATGCTGCTATGAATGCTGGTGTACAAGTGTCTGTTTGAGTTACTGCTTTCAGTTATTTTGGGTATATTCAGAGGTAGAATTGCTGGATTCTTATAGTAATGCAATGCTTACATTTTGAGGAACTGTCATACTGTTTTCCATAGTGGCTATACCATTTTGCATTCCCCTCAGCAATGCATGAGTTTAAGTTTCTCCATATCCTCTGGTGGCACATGTCACTTTTGACAACCACTGACAAATGGCTCTTTCCCATGTGTTTACTTTAATTTATGATACTTAGAGATCTAATCAACAGTTCTAGGAATTGTTTAGAGTTGCTCATCGAAGTCCTCTATTCAGAAATAGATAATGAAGGCCAGGTGTGGTGGCTTATGCTTGTAATCCCAGTACTTTGGGAGACTGAGGTAAGAGGATTGCTTGAGGCTAGGAGTTCAAGACCAGCCTGGGTAATGTAGTGAAATCTTGCCTCTACAAAAAAAAAAAAAAAAAAAATACAAAAAAAGAAATAAAAGATAATGTGTATATATAATACTGTTTCAATAACTGATACATAAATATTCAAAAATGCAATTCCCCCCCACTTTAAATTTCTGGCTTCTTCCTTCTCTCTTGTTTTTTGTTTGTTTGTTTGTTTTGACATTACTACCATCTCTCTTGCTTAGATTGAGCATTTATACACCATATGATAGTGAGTATAAAATAGCTAAATTGAAACCTCCAGGACCCTGAGAGCAATGGCATGGAATTCTTGTTTTGTGCTTAATGAGGGATACTTTCTAATTTAGATTCTACTTAGCAGTGACTCCTTCTTTCAAGAAATAAGACAGGAAACATCCCATCATCACAAGGCATAAAACGAAAGTGCAAAATCCCAAAGACAGACTGGACTGGGAGATACAGCCAGGACACACACACACACACACACACACACACACACACACACACACACACACAGAGAAGATTGCTGTGGTTCATAAATAGAGGATGATAGGATGATAATTCCAACTAGCATTTGGCAGGCTATACTGGAACAAAGCTAGACTTACTTAAATACACCTATTGACACATACTCTGTACTAACAGATCAAGATATTTCTGCCATTGTAATAAGCTCCCTAACAATGGAAATAAGAGTCAGTCAAGAGCAGCCTGTGACATGGAGGAGCAAAATAGTAACAACAATAATAAATGCAACCATTTATTAAGCTCAAATTATGTGCAAAGGGCTTAATAACTGTTATTATTTTGTACTGTATTATTAGACACCACCTAATGATGATGATAATGTAAGTGCTTTTAATATAATGATCTTATTTAATCATGACTACAGCCCTATTGTGTCAACTAGGTTCACCTAAGTTATGCTACAGTAATAAATAACCCTCAAATTCCGGTGGTTTAGCATATCAAATGCCCATTTCTTGCTTACATAAAATGTGCTGGAGGTCCAAGATAACTGCAGGGAAGTGGTGCTCTGTTTCAGCTTGGAATTCCAGCCTGCTTCAATCATATCACGTTTCCATATCAATGCAACCTGCCATGATCACCAAGGCTGGGGAAGACAGCTGTGGAGTATCAAACGTCTGTGCTTAAATGCTCCCACCTGGAAGTGACACACATCAAAGCTGCTCACATCTCATTAGCCAGAAGAAGTCATATGGCCATGACTAACAACAAGGAAGTAGGGAAGTGCAGTCCTCTGAAGTGCCTAGAAGGAAAGGGAGCCAGATCTTGGAGAATATCTTTATGCCATGTCAGTGATGTAAGTACCATAATTATCTTCACTTCCAGATGGCTAAGCCAACACTCAGATTAAAAACACACATTCAAGGCCACTCTGCTACAGGGATGCATGATTTTTGGGTCCCAGGCACTTTGCCTTCAGCTGCCCTCTTCCTCCATTAAGAAAAAAATAATTTAAGTCTGGGCATGATGGCTCATTCCCGTAATCCCAACACTTTGGCAGGCTGAGGTGGGCAGGTCACTTGAGCCCCAGGAGTTTGAGACCAGCCTGGGCAACATGGCAAAACCCCATCTCTACAAAACAAAAAAAAGGAAAAATTAGCCTGGCATGGTGGTGGCACACCTGTAGTCCCAGCTACTCGGGAAGCTGAGATGGGAGGATCATCTGAGCCCAGGGAGGTTGAGGGTGCAGTGAGCCATGATTGCGCCACTGCACTCCAGCCTGGTGGCAGAGTGAAACTCTCTCTCTCTATATATATATATTTTTATGTGTGTGTGTGTGTGTGTGTGTGTGTGTGTGTGTGTGTAGTTAGATTGTGCTGAACTATGTTGAAGAGATAACCTAGAGAATGGGAGAAAATATTTTCAAACTATCCTTCAATAACGGATTAATAACCAGAATATATAAGGAACTCAAACAACTCGATAGCAAAAAAACTAATAATCAGATTTTAAAATGGGTAAATATATATATACTTTATATATATATTATGAATGCATTGGTATAAAGATGAAAATAATCCAGGCTTTTTTATTTTATATTTATTACATTTATTTTATTTTATATTTATTTTATTGTATTTATTTTATTATATTCATTTTTTTCTTCTGATAAAAAAAATAAAATGAAAACATTATTGTGGGCAGTAGGAATGAGCCTATTGTGCCTAGTGGAGAAGTCAGCCCTGTTCAAGTAGCTGGGATTAGAATAAAGTCTGATTCCTAAACCCATGCTTTTCACCACAGCACTAAAATACCTATCCAAACCAAAGAACCACATTGAGTCAAAATAGATACAGTTCTTTAAATCACAGTTACTTGAGTATTTTCAATATTTTCTCAAAATGAGAATGGAAGTTAATATGAGAATCCACTTTACCACTGTTTGAAAATTATAGGGTATTTGGGAGGGGTGCAGAAAGGTGAGATTATGCTGAATTATGTTTAAGAGTAAACCATGTGTGGTTCTCTTTCCAGAAGATGACTATTTCATCCACAACACATCCTTAAGTCCTTGCTAATGAGAAGACAGAATGTGGCCTTGGCCAGCTCAGTTCAACATTCACATATATACATTTTCATGAAGGATAGTTGAAATGTTCTATAGAATAAAATAAATAGTTGATATTCAAAGCAAATGCTAGTCATAACCTTCCTCTTCTTGGAGTTGCATAGTTCATCTCTAGTGTTAGAAATGGCAATTTGTTTAACAAACCACCTTAATGTGTCTGTCTTGCTGTGGAAGGCTGAGACCCTGGGTCTAGACCAGCACTGTCTGAAAGGCACAGGATGCAAGCCACACATGTAACTTTAAATTTTCTAACAGTTACATTTAGAAAGTAAAAAGCAGGTGAGGTCAGTTTTAATAATATACTTTTAATTTAATGCGGTATATTATCATCTTATTTAACCTATTATTCAATATATTTATTTAATAAAATATATTATCAGTTAGGATATAATCAGTATTAACATTATTAATGAGATATTTTATTACTTATTTGAAGACCAAATATTCAAAATATGATGTGTGTTTTACTCTTACACACATCTCAATTTGGATTAGCCACCTTTCTAGCAGCGTTCAGTAGTCGTATGTGGTAAATGGTTAATGTACTGGATATTGCAGGCCTAGATTAAGAAGAGGTCAGAAAAAGAAAGGGGACTTGTTCTACATTCGAAAGTGTGTAAGAGGCTGGTTGCGATGGCTCACACCTGTAATCCTAGCACTTTGGGAGGAAGAGGTAGGAGGATTGCTTGACACCAGGAGTTTGAGACCACCCTGGGAAACGTAGTGAGACCCCTTTCTCTACAAGAAATAAAAATAAAAATAAATCAGCAGGTGTGATGGTGTGTGCCTGTATCTACCAGCTACTTGGGAGGTGGAGGTGAAAGGATTACTTGAGCCCAGGAATGGAGGCTGCAGGGAGCCATGACTGTGCGACTATACTCCAGCCTGAGTGACAGAGCAAGATCCTGTCTCTTAAAAAATAAAAATAAATGAATAATAGAAAAGAAGGTGGCCGGGTGCGGTGGCTCACACCTGTAATCCTAGCACTTTGGGAGGCCGAGACGGGCGGATCACAAGGTCAGGAGATCGAGACCATCCTGGCTAACACGATGAAATCCCGTCTCTACTAAAAAATACAAAAATTAGCCTGGCGAGGTGGCGGGCGCCTGTAGTCCCAGCTACTCAGGAGGCTGAGGCAGGAGAACGGCGTGAACCCGGGAGGCGGAGCTTGCAGTGAGCCGAGATTGCGCCATTGCACTCCAGCCTGGGCGACAGAGCAAGACTCCGTCTCAAAAAAAAAAAAAAAAAAAAAGAAGGTATATAAGAACTCTGAGTTTCCTGGAAGGCAGTGGTGGTGGTGGTGGTGGGCACAGCCAGAGAGAACAGCTGAGGAGTCTAGAAAGAAGTACTGTTAAGGGTGTGGACAGAGAGGAACTGTGTGAAGACAGGAGATGGCCAGTGAAATAGTGCAGAGGTGGGAAAGGCTTGGAGTGTGTTTAAGCTTGTGATTTAATTTGTTGGCAGTGGTGCACTGCAACATATCCCCCTCTGAAGCTCTCCTCCATTGCTACTTTTGAACAATAGTAAAAGTGCTATTTATACATACCTACTGAAAGTTGTCTATGTTTCATCTTTTGCCATAATATGGAGTGAGGAAAGCAGCTATAAGACGGGAAGTGCAACTCATTCCAAAAGGACCAGGGTTCTAAAAATCAGGGTGAGATGGGGCATTGGGCTTGTAATGCCTGTGATGGGGGTTTGAACCACTTAAGTTTAAGTTCAAAGAACAGCCCCTCCCCTCCATTTCTATCCTCAAGGCTAAAAAATTTGAGTACATCCAGCAATCAGATTACATTTAGAGAGAGGACTCTTACATTAAGTAGGAGAAGTAGCATAGTTTTAGTTTTGTTTGTTTTTTTGGAGACAGGGTTTCCCTCTGTCGCCCAGGCTAGAGTGCAGTGGCGTGATATCAGCTCACTGCTTCTAGGTTCAAATGATTCTCCCACCTCAGCCTCCTGAGTAGCTGCGATTACAGGCACACGCTACGACGCCTGGCTGTTTGTATTTTTTTGTAGAGATAGGGTTTCACCATGTTGGCCAGGCTGGTCTTGAACTCCTGACCTCAAGTGATCTGCCCGCCTTGGCCTCCCAAATTTCTGGGATTACAGGTGTGAGCTACCACGCCTCAAGCTAGAAGTGGCACAGTTTCAATACAATTACATGTTTGCTATTTTCTACTGTATTATCAGATATTTGCTAGGTACTGGGGTTAAGAGGAGGAATAAAAATGACCTGACCCACAGACATATTATATCCTATGATAAAGATATACCAACTGAAAAACAACGTGGTCCCTAAAGTGTAACTTTAATGACTTTTTTTTAACTAAACTGAAAATACAAACCTCTATTTGTGTTCTTTTAAGAGTACTTAAATGCATTGTAATATGATTTAAAAGCTAATTCTGCAACTATTCACTAAGTGTATGACTTCATTTCACAATGAGATGCTTGAATAGATTTGATTCTTCTGAGTATTCTTTGAATTAAGATGGATTGTAATACCTGTTATCATCCTAGTCATTTATTTGTCTTCCAAACTTTTGACTATTTTTTTTTTCTTTGAGACAGAGTCTCATTCTGTCACCCAGGCTGGATTGCAATGGCATGATCTCAGTTCACTGCAACCTGTGCCTCCTGGGTTCAAGCGATTCTCCTGCCTCAGCCTCCCCAGTAGCTGGGATTACAGGTGTGGGCCACCAAGCCCAGCTAATCGTTTTGTATTTTTAGTAGAGATAGGGTTTCGCTATGTTGACCAGGCTGGTCTCCAACTCTTGACCTCAAGTGATCCTCCCACCTCGGCCTCCCAAAGTGCTGGGATTATAGTCATGAACCATCATGCCTGGCCACTTTTGACTTTTCCATTTGGAGATGTTTCTTTTTATTTTTCTTCGAAGACCTTAATTTCAACATTTATATTTTGTTCCTCAAAATATACAGAGATGTTTTAGTGGAATCAAAATCTGGATTAGGAAAAAATAAATGTGATTTATTAGGAAACGAAAGCAGTCAGGACTCTCAAGTTGGATTAATGGGGTCACCCTTTGCTTTTGTGTGGTGCCTGACTAGTGGTGCTTAGATTGTCCTCAACAAAGACACCAAAAGTGAAAAAAAGAAAGGAAGAAGGCAGCAAGCAAGGAGGCATGCAGAAAAGAAGAATCTATTGTGATGATAGAAAAACTTAAAAAGATAAATCCATCTCTCAACAAAATTAAGCTAAAAGGCCAATTTATTTTACTAGATAGCATCTCTATTTGGTAAGAAATTTTCAGAGAATGAATGTCAATAAATAGTGTCAGCTTTGAGGTTTACATTAAATTTTTGTTCATATGAGTAAATTTTGTGCAGCTTCATCTCTTTGACTCTGGTATGGTGAATTAAAGTACACAGAGATGAAATTCTTTCTCGGAAAATGTTAGAGTCTTGAAAATTACTTGTATTAAAAGAGAGAGAGAATAGAGAGCGTGAGCCGGGTGATTGGCAAACTGGCTGACAAACAATGAGAGATGGCTTTGGTCTATGCATTTGCAGTGGGCTTGGGGGATACGTTCTCAGCGGTGGAGTATGTGGCCCTATTGTTCTTTTTGCTAAAGTTCTTTCTTTCAGCTGAGAGATCACGAGGAAAGGCAGCTTTATTTTTTCTGACTGTCTTTTCAGATGGTCCCTTCAGTTAATTTTAACTCGATTTAAAAAAACCTATTTTCATGTGAGTTTTATTATCCCTTTCCTGTACTCAGACGGTCATCTGCACAGACCCGGAGAGAGCTGACAAAAAAGGGTACACATGCTTCAGGCCCTATCACTTCCCTAAGGTCAAATATATTATCCTTTTGGGTACGACTTGTGAACTTCTGTGTTTGAACTTCTGTGTAAGAAGAAAAAATGAAGGAAAATCTGTTCGCCTTTTATCTTAATAAAGTATCAAATCATAAGGAAAGCAAGCTCCAGAGAGAAACAGAAAGATCACAGTGCTTTGTTTCAACCAACAATACCCATGCTTAAAAAAAGACAAAAAAAATTTCTAGAGCATATTGTGCCCACCAGGCATTCTGTTGTAATTAGGAAAAAGTCACACAAGGCCACGGGAGTGAATAAAATGACAGATAGATTGGCTTCCCTTTTTGATGAATTTTATTTTTTTGAAAGGAGTTTGGGGTGGAGGTTGTATATGTGATCATACTAAGCATTGACCTGACAATGAATGATCTATTAATGCAGATTATCAGAGTTCTGAGATGATCAAACTTGCCTCAAAAGGTTAAAAAGAACCCTCATAGAAAAGAACTGATGAGAGCTCATTTCTTAGAAGATCAACTCTTACAGCATAATATGTTTGTTCAGAACAGCCAAAAGGACTTTCCCAGCTCCATTTGCAGCACAAAGGGCTAGACCTGCTTGGGGCAGACAATGTCATGTTTAACAAATAAGGGAGGAAAAGGCAGTGCCTCCCAACTTGGATTTTGCTTTGATTTTTTTTTCCCCCATGGAGGAGAATGATTTTCAAGTAAGAAGGATAAGCTAAAGAATCGGTGAAAAAGAATTAAAGTCCAAGACAGATTTGGAGAAGAGCATTTTGGCCTTTGCAAGAGCCCAGATCAAAAGTCATAGGCAGCTCCTATTTCATAGCCCTGATCAAAGAACCATAGTTGGTAATCTGAGAAATCATGGAGCATGAGAGTTTTCAGAACCCTGGAGAGGGGTGAGCATTCCAATTTTCAAAAAGAAAGGATGAAAGAAACAGCTGGCTAATAAGCTTGACCTTGAACTGAAGTAATTCAAAATGACTGTTTGTGAGTAACCGGAAAAAAAAGTGGTGATGATTCATTCTTAACATAGGTTTCTCAAGTCATGCCAAATTAGTATTGGTTTTTTATCTCTTGATGATTATTCATTAGACCAGTGGAGTAAGGAAATGTCATAGCTAGTGTAGAATCTCATCATTCAGAGCTCCATGTGGACAGTCACCTCTTTAGAAGAGCAATTCGTGAGCACCTGGTCTTAAGCAGTTACCCAGATGTAGCCATAAAAAGTTACTTTATTGTTTTTATTAAAAACATTTGTTAATATCTAAATATCCTATTGCAATGACTTTGTTGATAGTCTGGCCTCTTTCCCACTAGAATGCAAACTCCATGGAATTGAAATCCCAAGTGTTTGGCCTTCTTTATATTTCTACCATCTTTAACAGTGTACTACCATGCAACAAGCACTCAGTACGTGCCCATTCAATGAATGAATATTGCTTAAGTACATTTTTTTGGTGCAAGTACTCTCTATACATGTGAGATATGGTGATTATTTCAGCAAGGAATTTGACAAAGTCTCCCATTATTTCCTTGATGATGAGATGGAAAAATTCATCACATGATTTTATAGCTGCCAATTTGTGGTATAGCTGTCAATTACAGTCATTTCAGGCCAAGTAGGGACAGTCAGGAGTTGCAAGGCAGATAGGAATAGAGGCTATCTTTTGATTCCCTTCACATCTTCACATGTGGTTCTGTCTGTGACCACATGAAGCATATCCAGCTGACGTTACAAGTGAAGGGAATATGCTGATCTCAGAAGGATGCTTCATCTCATCAAAGTAACCTTCATTTCTTTACACTTTTATATTATGCTGCTTGTACTTTTGTTTAGCATTCATTTCATGCCGCATTGTTTTTAATTAATTTAACATATTTTTTGAACAGTTTAAAAATTCAAAAGGTGAAGTATACAGTGTAAAGCCTTTCTCCCACTACCATTGTTTACCAATAGCCCACTTCCTCTGTCCACAAAAATCCAATGTTATTGGCTGGGTGCGGCGAGTCATGCCTCTAATCCCAGAATTTTGGAAGGCTGAGGTGGGAGGATCGCTTGAGCCCAAACGTTTGAGACAAGCCTGGGCAACATGTTGAAATTCTGTCTCTACAAAAAATACAAAAATTAGCTAAGCCTGGTGGTGCACACCTGTAGTCCCACCTACTCATACAGGAATATCACTTGAGCCCAGGATGTTGAGGCTACAGTGAGCTGTGAGCGTGCCACTGTCCTCCAGCCTGGGTGAAAGAGCAAGACCCTATCTCAAAAACAACAACAACAAAAAAAGAAAAAAATAGAAACAAGACCAATGTTATTAATTTTTTTATCCTTCCAGAAATATTTTAGTATATACAAGAATATATACATATATATTACATATGTTAGTATTTTCTCTTCTCTTCTTTGTTATATATGTACAATGGTAACATACTATATATGTGTGTGTGCATATATGTTTAGGACTGTGATATTTTCCTGTTAGAAAAGGCCTTTTACCGTTATATAATGTCCTTCTGTGTCTTTTACTGTTGCTTTAAGATTTGTTTTGTCTGATATAAGAATAGCTATCTCTGCTTGCTTTTGGTGTCCATTTGCATGAAACGCCTTTTTCCACCCCTTTACTTTATGTTTATGGGAGTCCTTATGTGCTAGGTGAGTCTCCTGAAAGCAGTAGGTTAGTTGGTTGATGAGTTATTATCCATTCTGTGGTTCTGTATCTTTTTTTTTTTCTTTTTTTGGTCGGAGCCTCGCTCTGTCACCCAGGCTGGAGTGTAGTGGTGTGATCTTGGCTCACTGCAAGCTCCACCTCCCGGGTTCACGCCATTCTCCTGCCTCAGCCTCCCAAGTAGCTGGGACTACAGGAGCCCACCACCACACCTGGCTAATTTTTTTGTATTTTTAGTTGAGACAGGGTTTCACCGTGTTAGCCAGGATGTTCTTGATATCCTGACCTCGTGATCCGCCCGCCTCAGCCTCCCAAAGTGCTGGGATTACAGGCGTGAGCCACTGTGCCTGGCCTGTATCTGTATCTTTTAAGTGAAGCATTTAGGCCGTTTACAATTCAATGTTAGTATTGAGTTGTGAGGTACCGTTGCATTAATTGTGCTATTTGTTACCTGTGTATGTTGGTTTTTTTGTTTTTTGTTTTTGCTTTTTAATTTGTATTCTTGTTTTATAGGTCCTGTGTGATTTATGCTTTAAAGAGGTTCTGTTTTGATGTGTTTCCAGGATTTGTTTCAAAATTTAGAGCTTCTTTTAGCAGCTCTTGTAGTGCTGGCTTGGTAATGGTGAATTCTCTCAGCATTTGTTTGTCTGAAAAAGACTATCCTTCATATATGATGCTTAGTTTCACTGAATACAAAATTCTTGGCTGATAATTGTTTTGTTTGAGGGGGCTGAAAATAGGGCCCCAATCCCTTCTAGCTTGTAGGGTTTCTGCTGAGAAATCTGCTGTTAATCTGATAGGTTTTCTTTGATAGGTTAACTGTTGCTTTTGCTTCACAAATCTTAAAATTCTTTCCTTCGTCTTGACTTTAGATAACCTAATGACTGTGTGCCTAGGCAATGATCTTTTTGCAATGAATTTTCCAGATTTTCTTTGAGCTTTTTGTATTTGGATGTCTAGATCTCTAGCAAGAGTGGGAAGTTTTTGTTAATTATTCCCTCAAATATGTTTGCCAAAATTTTAGATTTATCTTCTTGGGAACACCAATTATTCTTAGGTGTGGTTGTTTAACATCATCTCAAACTTCCTGGAGACTGTTCATATTTTCTTATTCTTTTTTCTTTGTCTTTGTTGAATTGGGTTAATTTGAAGACCTTGTCTTTGAGCTCTGAATTTCTTTCTTCTACTTGTTCAATTCTATCGCTGAGACTTCCCAGAGCATTTTGCATTTCTACAAGTGTGTCCAGTGTTTCCTGAATGTTTGATTGTTTTTTCTTTAAGCTATCGATTTCCTTGAATATTTCTCCCTTTGCTTCTTGGATCGTTTTTTGGATTTCCTTGCATTGGGCTTAGCCTTTCTTTGGTGCCTCCCTGATTAGCTTAATGTCTAACCTTCTGAATTCTTTTTCAGGTAAATCAGGGATTTCTTCTTGGTTTGCATTCATTGCTCGTGAACTAGTGTGATATTTTGGGGGTGTTAAAGAGCCCTGTTTTGTCATATTGCCAGAGTTGGTTTTCTGGTTCCTTCTGTTTTGGGTAGGCTCTGTCAGGGGGAAAGTCTAGGGCTGAAGGCTGTTGTTTAGATTCTTTTGTCCCACGGAGTAAAAACTACTACTTAATGTAGTACTCTCCCCCTTTTCCTGTGGATGTGGCTTCCTGTAAGCCCAACTGCAGTGATTGTTGTCTCTCTTCTGGGTCTAGCCACCCAGTGAGTCTACTCGGCTCCAGGCTGGTACTGGGGGTTGTCTGCATGGAGTCCTGTGTTGTGAACCATTTATAGGTCTCTCAACCATAGATACCAATGCCTGTTCCAGGGGAGGTAGCAGGGGGGTGCAATGGACTCCCTGAGGGTTCTTAGCTTTGGTGGTTTAATACTCTATTTTTGTGGTGGTTGGCCTCCTGCCAGAAGATGGCACTTTCTAGAGAGCATCAGCAGTGGTAGTATGGAGAGGAACCAGTGGTGGGTGGTCCTAGAACTCCCAAGATTGTATGTCCTGTGTCTTCAGTTACCCAGGTGTAGGGAAGTGTTTCACGCGTCCGTGTGAAGAGATCACCAAACAGGCTTTGTGTGAGCAACAAGCCTGTTTATTTCACCTGGGTGCAGGTGGACTGAGTCTGAAAAAGGAGACAGCAAAGGGTGGTGGGATTATCATTGGTTCTTATAGGTTTTGGGATAGGCAGTGAAGTTAAGAGCAATGTTTTGGGGCAGGGGATAAAGATCACCAAGTACATTCTCAAGGGTGGGAAGAATTACAAAGAAACTTCTTAAGGGTGAGGGAGATTATAAAGAACCTTCTTAAGGGTGGGGGAGATTACAAAGTACATCGATCAGTTAGGGTGGGGCAGAAACAAATCTCAATGGTGGAAAGTCATCAGTTAAGCTGTTTTCACTTCTGTGGATCTTCAGTTGCTTCAGGCCATCTGGATGTATACACGCAGGTCGCTGGGGATATGATGGCTTAGCTTGGGCTCAAAGGCCTGACAGGAAGGACCATCAGGTGGGGGCAGGGCTAGGCATGTCTGAGCTCAGGCTCTCCTTGGGCGGGTGTTGCTGTGGCTGCTATGGGGGATGGAGGTAATATTCCCAGGTCAATGGAGTTGTGTACCTAGGAGGATTATGGCTGCCTCTGCTGAGTCATGCAAGCTGTCAGGGAAGTCGGGGAAAGCTGGCAGTCACAGGCTTCGCCCAGCTCCCAAACAGACTGAAGGGCCAGTGTCACTCCCACAGTGCCCCTGCAACAGCCCTGAGTCTGTTTCCAGGTGGTGGGTGAGCTGGCCTTGAAAACTCGCCCCAGGCTACCTGCCTCCCAGCTGCAAAAGAAAAGGGCTTGGTTCTTTCCCTGCCTGTGGAGTCTGCACACCAGATTCATACCCTACTCCGAGTTCTGGCCAGGAGGCTTCTTCCTCCGTTGAAATTGTTACAAAGTTCAGCTGGAGATTTCCTTCTCCCTCTGGTGTTCTTTGCTCACTCCTCTGGCCACCCTCTCAGTGGATCCTTCTGGTGCCAGACAGGAATGGCCTGCTTGGGGACACAGTGAGCTCCCAGGGCCTTCCTGCTGCTTCCTCTACCCCTGTGCTTTGCTCAGCTCTTTAAGCTGACTCAGTTCCAGGTAAGGTCAGAAACTTCTCCCGCAAACAGACCTTCAGTTTCTCCAGTGGGGGTGTGTGTTTGGGAGAGGAGGCTCTCCCTTTCCCACTTCTGCAGTTGGGACACTCACAGTATTTGAGGTTCCTCCCAGGTCCTGCAGGAGCAGTCCGCTTCCTTCAGAGGGTCTGTGGATCTTCTTGGGATTGCTGGTTTGTTCTTGCAGTCGATCTGGAGCTAAAATTCACAGTGTGAGCCTCCACACACTGCTCTGTCCATCCACATTGGAGCTGCCTATCCACAATTCTTAGCAAATGACACATAGTTAGTGCTCTGAATAGGACAGTCAGTTCATCTAATTGAGTGCTGCAAGCTTAAAGCATTTCTTAGCCTTTTGCTATAAAACATGACTTTCTCCTAAGTGAGAATGGCATTCATTTTACAAAAACATATTGAGCATCTACTATAAGCCTGGCACTGTTGTAGGTGCTGTGAATATGGCAATTAATGAAATACTTAAAAATTCCTATCTTCAAAAAAGCCACTAGACATTTCTAACTAATTCTGGTTTCCTTTGGAAACAAGAGTTAAGGTTCAACCTAGTATTGTTGTATAAATAACCATTATTCATAAGTTATTATCCTGTACATAATTTGTGGATTAGCAGTCAGGCATTATAATCACATTATAATCATTTTTGTTAAATATGATGATATTGTAAGCATTTAAATTTATATAATTAATCTTCTATATGTGCACTGTCCAGTAATATAGCCACTGTCACATGTAGCTATTGAGCACTTGGAATGTGAGTAGTCTAAAATGAGATGTTTCCAAAGTGTAAAACACATGCTAGATTTCAAAGATTTATTTTAAGAAAATAATATAAAATATAGCTTAATAATTTTACATTGATTTTATGTTCAAAAATATTTCGAATATATTGAATTAAATGAAACATTAATAAAATTAATTTCCGTTCTTTCTTTTTATTTGTATTTATGGGACCATAAGAAAGTTTGGTCCCTATATAGCTTACATTATATTTCTGTTGGGCAGTATTCTTCTAGATACCTCCTTTATACTTAGCTGGTGTTCCTCAAATATGGTTTTTAGTAGACAGGAACATGGAGTTAAGATTTAAAAGTTTATTGCTGGATTCAAAGAGTCTTTAATATGTTACTTAGAACTGTGAATTTTCATGAAGATAGGAATTGTTCACGGTGTTTCCCAGATCACTTTTACTAGGAGCCCTCTTGGAACAGCCTTTGCTAATATCCGATTAAAGTGATGCACTGCGCTGCTCATCTAGGAACTTGGCATAAAGGCACTGATGGCAGAAGAGGTTTTAATTTACAAGGCTAGGCTTCCATTCATTTTCTGGATTTTTCCTTGGTTTTCTAAATAAAATCAACACTGATAGTTTTAAAAATGTAATTGTATTGCTTAAATATAATTCACCAAATCTTGAAAAGTTTGATTTAAAAAATAAATATTGAGATCCACTGGATTTACCAAAATGACTAATTTTAAAAATATGTAGTTGTAATGGGCTTGTCCGTTTGGGTGGTGAGACAGAGAGAAATCCAGTGATGAATGGCGTAGAATTACTTGTTGATAAGTCATATTTTGACAGAAGAATATGCCACTTAGAGGACCTACACACTGGGAAATGATAAATTCCAGAAAGCAATTGAGCTGGGAGTTACTCCAGTGATAAATGTTACCATTTATTTTATTCAGAAGTCCTTTTTATAAAGGCATCCAAGAGATATCTAGGTGTAAGCCACAGTGTCATAAGCCTCAAATGAGCTTTCTGTTAGTCCACCCATTCCAGAGTGTGAATCTCTCCTCTGAAGACATCAATCTCACACTTGGAACAACAGAATCGCAGCTCTGTGCTTTCAGTAACTCAAAATGGTTCTCAGGCCTTCACCCAAAATTTCCCCCAGCACAAAATCCATTGGATATACATCCCAGGGAAATACCACATTTGCCACATTGTTGACATTTTGATAAAATCTATGTGGTCTTTTTGTTAACATGACTTCTGACAGAAACTAAATAGAGTAGAATCTGTTCATTCTAACAATTCACCAACAGTAGCCATTCCCCATAAAGAGAGAAAAGACAATTGATGTGTTAAAGGCCCCTGTTTGATCTCTCCTTGTGTTGTCGAGATTTTGTAATGGAAATGAAAAAATATGTAATTCCTTCCTTCCAGTTATATTTTTTTGTCCTTTGCGGCAGAAAGCTTACCAAGTAGGAATAAACAAAGGAAAATCTAAGAAAGCAAGACTGGAGAAGCTGGGTAAGTGAGATCTTCTTGCCAAAGTTTGTATCTGGGTGATTCATCCAAATTAAATGTGGTAGAGTGGATCTGATTGTTGGGCCTACTTAATGGTGGGTTTCTGCAAAGTCAGTTGACTCAATATAGCAATGAGCTGAATTGACCATTAAACCAGATCAAACCCGGTAAATTAGCTATCCTTCGGTCCTCTGTTTTCCAGTCATAACAACATAGTCATAAATCAGATAAACAGCCATCCAACTGACAAACAAAAATCAGAACAGAGTATAAAATGAATACCTATAATTGAAATACTCATTTCCCATTAGGAGTTCATGCAATAAATCAAAATTACTTATGTTTTCTCTTTTGATTTTGTTAATGTACTAGTGATGCCCTGGTATGGACTTGTAGATACTAAGAACTTATTTGCAAGGTTGCACTGAAATTTTATTCTAAAAAAGTATTGGTTTGGCCAGGCGTGGTGGCTCATGCCTGTAATCCCAGCACTTTGGGAGGCCGAGGCAGCCAGATGATGAGGTCAGGAGTTTGAGACCAGCCTGACCAACATGGTGAAACTCCATCTCTACTAAAAGTACAAAAATTAGCCAGGTGTGGTGGCACACGCCTGTAATCCCAGCTACTCAGGAGACTGAGGCAGGAGAATCGTTTGAATCCGGGAGGCTGAGGTTGCAGTGAGCTGAGATCATGCCACTGCACTCCAGCCTGGGCAACAGAGTAAGACTCTGTCTCAAAAAAAAAAAAAAGAAAGAAAAAGTATTGGCTTGTCATGAAGCCTGTCCTTTCCTCATACTTATATGTGTGCTTCTGTTAGAAGCACACATACAAGTGTGTATACAGATCCACTTGATGAAATTACAACAGCTTATAATCTAACTCCATTAAGATAAGTTTGATCTAAGATGACACTGGGAAAGACATTTTTGAGTGTTTTTAATACCAAATTATACATTTCACTGTAGAAACTTTAGAATTGTAAATAGGCAAATTAAGGGAATAATTATCTGTAATTTCACCACTGAGATAGAACCCCACTACAATGGTAATGAATATCTTTCCAGATGTTTCCCTTACATTAGAATATGAGATTATACCATAAAGACTGGTTGTCCTTTTTCTTTTTCTTTTTTTTTTTTTTTTGAGACAGAGTCTTGCTCTGTCGCCCAGGCTGGAGTGTAGTGGCCCAATCTCGGCTCATTGCAAGCTCTGCCTCCCGGGTTCATGCCATTCTCCTGCTTCAGCCTCCTGAGTAGTTGGGACTACAGGCACCTACCACCACACCTGGCTAATTTTTTGTACTTTTAGTAGAGACGGGGTTTCACCGTGTTAGCCAGGATGGTCTTGATCTCCTGACCTCGTGATCCTCCCACTTCAGCCTCCCAAAGTGCTAGAATTACAGGCGTGAGCCACCATGCCTGGCCTGGTTTTCTAAACTGTGTTTACAATATATTTATTCCTTTTTTCTTTTTAATATATGTTATAAAACTGATGGATGTATGCTTTTCTATACCATGCAGAGACCAGTTTTATTTAATCAGTTCCCTATTGTTCTATGATTGTTCCCAAATGGTTGCTCTTATTGGCAATGATTCAGAGAATATCCTTGAACATATGTTTGTTGACTTGCTCAGTTATTCCTCTAGATAGATTTCTAAAACTAGAATAAATGAGTAAAGGAGAAAGTACACTAAAATTTTTTGATACATTTTGCCAAATTGCCTTTCAGAAATGGTGTGCCTGTCAGTACGCAATTCATTGAGTGTTCAATATGCACTATAATAGTGAAGAAGGCATATAAATTCCTGATGCTAGCAAATTGACAAGCTAAGAGGACAATGTTTAGCTATAAAGACCTTTTGAATAGTGAATTATTACAATTTAGCAGCAAAATAACTTTACCTAAGCAATGCATTTTTAAAAAGCACATTTAAACTGTATTTATTTTAAAATATTTTAAAAATAAGCATTTAAAAATAAATATTTTCTCAAGTAAGTCTGATTTTTGGTCCTACTCAGTGACACATTTCTGCAAAGTAAATGGACTTAATACAGCAGTATCTGAACTGATCGTTAAACCAGGCCAAACCCGTGAACTTGACTATTCTTTTATCTTGTTTGCCAATCAGAAACACAAAATGTGTAACCAGAAAAATGCACAAATTATCAATGTATGGAAGATGAGTAGCACCTCAGAAGCCCCTCTCAGACCTTTGTTCAGTCGCTATATCCTCACTTATCAAAGATCATCATGACTCGCTAGTGTCACATAAGACTTATTAATAAATGTGTATGCGTTTCTCCTGTTGATCTTTCTTGTGTCAACTTAATTCTCAGACTCAGCCCAGGACTCTAAGAGGGGAAAGATGGCTGGGCGTGGTGGCTCACGTCTGTAATCCTAGCATTTTGGGAGTTCGAGGCTGGCGGATCACCCGAGGTCAGGGGTTTGAGACCAGCCTGGCCAACATGGCGAAAGTCTGTCTCTGCTAAAAAATACAAAAACTAGCCAGGCGTGGTGGTGCATTCCTGTAATCCCAGCTACTCAGGAGGCTGAGGTGGGAGACTTGCTTGAACCTGGCAGGCGGAGGCTGCAGTGAGCCAATATCGTGCCTCTGCACTCCAGCCTGGGTGACAGAGTAAGACTCTTTCCAATAATAAGAATAAGAATAATAATAATAAATAAAAAGTGGGGGAGAGATAAAGTTTTTGTCTCCTCTACAGCATATACAATGGAATATTCAGCCCCACAAAGGAATGAAATTCTGAAACATGCTACAACATGGATGCACCTTAAAGACACTATGCTAAGCGAAAGAAGCTGGAAACAAAAAGGATAAATACTGTATGAGTCCATTTATGTGAGATATCTAGAATAATCAAATACATAGAGATAGAAAGCAGACTAGCAGTTACCAGAGGCTAGGAGGTAGAGAAAGAAAATAAAGTATTGCTCTTCAATGGGCACAGAGTTTCAGTTCGGGATGGATGAAAAAGTTCTGAGATAAATGGTAATAATGCTTGTACAACAATGTAAATGTACTTAATGCTACTAAACTGTACACTAAAAATGGTTAAATAATAAATTTTATGTTATGTATAAAAGGTGGTGATTTTCCTAACTTTTAAATTCTTTATTTGTTCTGTACTTTATGCAAATTGAATTATACAGTGTATCTTCTTTTGTGTGTGGCTTCTTTGCCTCACCATTATTCTTTGTAAAATTTATCATGTTGTTGCATGTGATTATTGTAATCTGTTTATTTTCATAGCTTTAAAGTATTTGTTAATATGGATAAACTATATTCTCCTGTTGATGGACATTGATTCCATTCATTTATTCTTTGTTTATTTTGCTATTTTCAACGAGGTTGCTATGAATACACACACACACACACACACACACACACACACACACACACACACACATATATATTTATTTATTTATTATTTTTGAGACAGAGTCTCACTCTGTCACCCAGGCTAGAGTGCAGTGGCGTAATCTTGGCTCACTGCCACCTTCACCTTCCCAGTTCAAGCGATTCCCCTGCCTCAGCCACCTGAGCTGGGATTACAGGCGCCCGCCACCATGCCTGGCTAATTTTTGTATTTTTAGTAGAGACAGGGTTTCACCATGTTGGCCAGGATGGTCTTGAACTCCTGACCTCAAGCAATCCATTTGCCTCGGCCTCCCAAAGTGCTGGGATTACAGGCGTGAGCCACCGTGCCTGGCCTTGCTGTGAATATTTTTGTACGTGTCTTTTGGCGTTGGTGACGCAGGAACATATTTCTAGTGGATGTGTGTGTATCTCTAAGGGAGGAATTGCTGATCCTTGGGAGGCCTACCACAGTGTGTGAGAGCTCCAGTTGTTGCATGTCCTCATCATTTCTTGAGGATTCTTTTTGTTTGTTTGTTTAGCTATTGCAGTCGGCTCATGGTGATGTCTCATTGCAGTTTTAATTTAATTTATATTTTCCTAATGATTAACGACGTTTAACATCTTTCAGTAAGTGCATTGGCCATTTGGATATCCTGTTTTGTGTGAAGTACCTTTTATTCATTTTTCTATTGGATTGTCTTTTTATTTTTCTTGTTGATTTATAGGCGTTCTTTATCCTGGACCCTTTGTGGAATACATGGATTCCAAAAAATATTCCCATTTAGTGGCCTTGCTTTTCTTATTGTCTTAATGGTGCCTCTTGATAAATGAAAATCTAATTTTAATGTAGTGTAATTCATCATTCCTTTTCTCTATGGCTAGTGCTTTTATGTTCGGTTTAGGAACTGTTGGCTTATCCCAAAGTCCTGAAGATATTTGCCTGTGTTATCTTCTAGTACTTTTATGTTTTTGCCTTTTGCCTGTAGATCCTTGAGGTGTTTGTAATTAAATTTTGTGTATCATGTGAATATGATGAGTGGGGAGATGCTGAAATTCTTTTTTTTTTTTTTTTTCTGTGAGGATAGCCTTTTGACACAGCATCAGGTATTGAAAGAACTGCTTTACCCATAATACCTCACTCCTGACCTTTGTTATAAAACAGCTATATGCCATGGTTTGGATTCCAGACTCTCTATTTTGTTATATTGGTCTATTTATTCTTGCACTAATACCACCCTATCTTAATTGCATTAACTCTGTACTTGGTCATGTATCTACTGAGATATATGATTTCTCTTCTTTCCTCTGTTAATGTCATAATTTTATTGATTGGTCTGCAAATGTTAAGTCAACCTCAAATTATTGGAATAAAGTCAATTTAATCACAATATATTTTTCTTTCACATATCACTGGTTTGCTAACCTTTTACTAAGATTTTTGTGTGTCTATGTGGGTGATATTGGTCTTTAACTTCATTTCTTGTAATATTTTTAAAATTGTGTTTGTCATCAAATTGGGAAGTATTCTCTATGTTCACTGTAAAGATTTGTGTTCTATGGCTCAATTTCTTTAATATACAGGGTTATTGAGATATTTAATTTTTATGTCAGTTTTTTATATTTCTTTGGAAGCAGAGTCTCGCTCTGTTGCCCAGGCTGAAGTGCAGTGGCATGATCTCGGCTCACTGCAATCTCAGCCTCCTGGGTTCAAGCAATTCTTCTGCCTCAGCCTCCCGAGTAGCTGGGAGTACAGGTGCATGCCACCATGCCCAGCTAATTTTTGTATTTTTAGTAGAGATGGAGTTTCACCATGTTGGCCAGGCTGGTCTCGAACTCCTGACCTTGTGATCTGCCCCCCGCTTGGGCTCCCAAAGTGCTGGGATTACAGGCGTGAGCCACCGTGTCCAGCCTTATGTCAGTTTTATAATTATCCTTTGAGAAATGTGCTCATTTTATATACATTTTCAAATTCATTGGCATAAACTTGTGCATCGTAACTTCTTTATCATCACTTTAATGTCTTTAGGATCTTTAGTCATTTCTCCATTTTCATTCTTGATAGTGGTGATATATCCTTTTGTCTCTTTTTACGTGATCAGTCTTTCTGGGATACTGCCAATTCTGTTCTCTTTAGATAAGAACAACTTTTGAATTTGTTGATCTTCTCTATCTTAAAATTGCTTTGTATTTTGTTGATTTATGCTTCTATCTTTACTATTTCTTTATTTCTACTTCCTTTCACTCTAATTTGCTATTTTAAAAACTTCTTTTTGTGAAAAATTTTTTCAATGATAACTTACTTAGTTTGATAGAAAATATTAAATGTGAAGATTTTTGTTAAATTTGAAGATATAAATCTCTGGCTCTCCAAATATATGCACATTTGCAAATAAATTGAAAATTTTAAATTATATAGCTTAATATAGTTTAAAACACATAAGACTTACCATCATTTAAGAAATATTAATGTCATGCTATAAGCATTCATTGTCAATATCATCTTCATTGTATTTAATTTATAAATTCCCATTCAACATTATAATCATAACTTATTCTGAGGGATAAAAAAAACAGATATTTTACTTCAAAGGACATTAAAAATACTATATCTTTCATGATTCTCAAGACTATACAAAATACCTTCCAAACTGTTTAAGAACTTAGTATTAAATATAAGATCTGGCAGTTTCTCAATAAATACAAGTCTAACCATAATTACATCTTAGTATTTCTGTGAGTATCTGCCTTCTCCTTAGCATATTAAGAACTATATTGTGTCTTTTAGGATAAAAAATTTCATTTGTAAAAAATGAAAACATGACAAAATGTACAATATACATAGACTTTTTTTATATAGTTGTGTTTTGAGATGAGGCTGTTACTCCTGAGAAATTCACAGCTGTTTTTTATTTTCAAAAATCTCAATTTGAGTTCTCCAATCTTTGGTGGAATTCCAGGCGTTGTGAGTTCAGGTAGTAGTTCCCGGGGATGATTTTGGGACCTGTGTGCATGGCTGATAGGCTGGAAACGTGTATTTCCAAGTAGGTGAGCCAGGACACCCTTGAAAGGTATGGTGAGCTGCTCTGGAAAGCAAAAGTTCTCTTGGTGTATAAGTGCACTAACTCTGAGGACCCAGGGTGGGTGGAGCTGGTGTTTCCCCTACTTTCTGAAATAGATGAATGATATTCAGTCTTCTTTTTTAAACATGTGAGTTTAAGGCAAAAGAATTCCCTGTAAGTATGGTTTTAGCAGCATAATAATCTTTTTTTTAACATGCAACATTTGAAGTACAACAAATTTTAAGATATTTTTAAACTTCCATTGAATACATGCAAGGAAAAAAAGATTTGACAGAATCCAATATTTGTTTGTGATTAAAAACTCTCAGCAAACCAGGACTCGAAGGGAGCTTTCTCAACTGGATAAGTGGCTTGTGAGAAAAACCTCCAGCTAATATACTCAATGGTAAAAGAATAAATGCCTTCCTTCTAAGATCAAAAACAAAGCAAGGATTTCTACTCTCATCACTCCTGTTCAACACTGTACTAGAGGTTCTACCCTGTGCAATCAAATAAGAAAAAGAAATACAAGGTATCCAGATTGGAAAGGAAGAGGTAAAACTGTTTTTATCCACAGATGATATGATTATCTATGTAGAAAATCTATAGAATCTACATTAAAAACTACTTTAGAGTTACAAATACATTTACCAAGGCGTCAGGATTCAAGATTATATGCAAAAAAGTCAGTTATATTTTGCATCAGCAAAATTTTTCATGGCTCCATTTTTTCACCTATTTCTCTTATTCTCTCATTAAAAAAATTACTTATATTTTTATTCATTTTATTTACATTTATTTTTTTAAATTTATTTTTGATTTTTGTGGGCACATTGTGGATGTATGTATTTATGTAGTACACAAGATATTTTGATACAGGCATACAATATTCACATCAGGGTAAATGAGGTATTCATCACCTCAAGTATTTATCCTTTTTTTGTGTTACAAACAATCCAATTATACCCTTTAGTTATCTTAAAATGTACAATATTTTATTGTTGCCTGTAATCACCCTGTTGTGCTATCAAATACTAGATATTGTTCATTCTATGTAACTACATGTTTGTACCCATTGACCATCCCCACATTTCCCTCCCCTCCTACTATCCTTTCCAGCCTCTGCTAACTGTCCTTCTGCTCTCCAGCTCCATGAGTTCAATTGTTTAAATTTTTAGCTTCCACAAATAAGTGAGAACATGCAAAGTTAGCCTTTCTGTGCCTGGCTTATTTCATGTAATGACCTCCATTCATGTTGTTGCAAATGACAGGATCTTATTCGTTTTTAAGGCTGAATAGTACTCCATTGTGTATATGGGCCACATTTTCTTTACACATTGCTCTGTTAATGGACACTTAGGTTATTCCCAAATCTTGGCTATTGTAAATGCTACAATAAACATGGAAGTGCAGTTATGTCTTCAATATACTGGTTTCCTTTCTTGTGGGTATATACCTAGCAGTGGGGTTGCTGGAGTATATGGTAGCTCTATTTTTAGTTTTTTGAGGGACCTCCAAACTCTGCTCCATAGAGATTGTACTAATCTACATTCCCACCAAGAGTGTACAGTGGTTCCTTTTCTCCACATTCTCACTGGCATTTGTTATTTCCTGTCTTTGGATAAAAGCCCATTTTAACTGGGGTAAAATGATACCTCATTGTAGTTTTGATTTGCATTTCTCTGATGGTCAATGATGGTGAGCACTTTTTCATAGACCTGTTTATTTGCTGTATGTAGGTCTTCTTTTGGGAAACATCTATTCAAATCTTTTGTCCATTTAAAAATCATATTATTAGATGATTTCCTACAGAGTTGTTTGAGCTCCTTACATATTCTGGTTATGAATCCCTAATCAGATGGATAGTTTGCAAATATTTTTTCCCATTCTGTGGACTGTTTCTTCATTGTGTTGATTGTTTTCTTTGCTGTGCAGAAGCTTTTTAACTTGTTGTGATCTATTCATCAATTTTTGCATTGGTTGCTTGTGTTTGTGAGGTAATAATCACAAATTTTTGCTCAGACCAAAGTCCTGGGGCTCCCACAGTGTTTTCTCTTAGTAGTTCCATAGTTCGAGGTCTTAGATGTAAGCCCTTGGTCCATTTTGAGTTGATTTCTGTATGTAGTGAGAGATATGGGTCTAATTTCATTCTTTTGCACATGGATATCCAATTTTTCTACTACCATTTATAGAAAAGATTTTCCTTTCCCCAGTGTATGTTCTTGGCACCTTGGTCAAAAATACATTTGCTGTAGATGTATCAATTTATTTCTGGACTCTCTATTTTGTTCCATTGGTCAATATATCTATTTTAATGCCAGTATGGTGCTGTTTTGGTTACTATACCTCTGTAGCATACTTTGAAGTCAGGTAATGTGATTCCTCCTGTTTTATTCTTTTTGCTTGTATATTCTTTTACTTTTCTTTTCTTTTCTTTTCTTTTTTTTTTTTTTTTGAGACAGAGTTTTGCTTCTGTTGCCCAGGCTGGAGTGCAGTGGTGCGATCTCATCTCACTGCAACCTCCGCCTCCTGGGTTCAAGCGATTCTCCTGCCTCAGCCTCCTGAGTGGCTGGGATTACAAGTGCCCACCACCATGCCTGGCTAATTGTTGTATTTTTAGTAGAGACGGGGTTTCACCATGTTGGCTGCTCTTAAACTGACCTTAGGTGATCTGCCCACCTTGGCCTCCCAAAATGTTGGGATTACAGGCATGTGCCACCATGCCTGGCCTCTTTTACTATTCTTACAGTAGTTACCCTATAAATCACAACACACATCCTTGATTTATTACATTTAGTATGATTTCATATATTTATGATCTCCTGGACAATGCAGTAACTTTAGAACCTGCTAACTCCATTTATCTCTACCTGCCTGTGAATATATTTAATTTTGGAGATATTTTAAGCCCTATATTTTTATTATTGCTTTATTGAGATGCTATTCACTTAGATTTACCCAAAAACTAATTCTTTCCATTGCTATTCCTTCTTCTATCTTCTTACTCCTAAATGTGGTCATTTTCCTTCACTGAAGAATACTTATTAGTGCAAATCTACTGCACAGTGCTCGTCAGTACAGATGCTGCTGACAAATTCTCTCAGTTTTTGTTTGTCTGCAAATTTTTAAATTTTATTTCAACTTCATTTTTGAAGAATACTTTGGCTGGAATTAGAATTGTACATGTGGTAACCGCTTTTATTTCCCCATGGCACTTCAAATACCTGATACCACTGTCTTTGGCTTTTATTGTTAATAAGCTGTTAGTGTTACTGTGTTACTGTTAGTCTCCCAGAAGTTAGGTGATTGTTTTCCTCTGATAGTTCTCAACTTTTCTCTTTGTCATTGGTTTTTAGCAGTTTTACCAAGATGTACATAGGCGTAATTTTCTTTGTATTTGTCCTACTTCAGGTTTATAACATTTTTTTAGTTTACGGGCTTAATGTCTGCATCCAGTATTTTTTAATCTTAAATATTATCTCTCCAATTATTGTTTTTGCCACATTCTATCTCTTTCTTTCTTTTAGGACTGTAATTATACATATTAGACCTTTCCTCATGTTCTACATGGCTCCTATACTCTTTAATATCCCCCCCTTCTTCAGTTGGATTTTTTCTTCTACTTTATATTCCAGTTTATCGATTCTCTCTCTCTCTCTTTTCTTTTTTTTTTTTTTTTTTTTTGCTGGGTTTATTTTACTTTTTAGCCTATTAATTGAGTTCTTTATTTGGTTGGATTTCTTTTTTTAGTTCTACAATTCCATTTGGTTTTCTCTTTATGGTTTTCAGGTCTTTGCTGACCTGTTTCTGCTCTGTTTCAGTTTCAGTTTCTTCTCTGTTTAGAGTTCATACCTCTAGTTATAGCACTTCAAGGGTAACAACTTAAAACCCAGGTTTTTACTTGAAATTTCCCTCCCTTCCTTCCTTCCTTCCTTCCTTCCTTCCTTCCTTCCTTCCTTCCTTCCTTCCTTCCTTCCTTCCTTCCTTCCTTCCTTCCTTCCTTCCTCAGAATCTCACTCTGTCACCCAGGCTGGAGAGAAATGCTGTGATTACAGCTCACTGTGGCCTTGACCTCCCAGACAGGCTCAAGTGATTCTCTCACTTCAGCCTCCCAAGCAGCTGGGCACTAACATGCCCAGATAATTTTTGTATTTTTTGTAGAGATGGGGTTTTGCCATGTTGCCCAGGGTGATCTTGAACTCCTGCCTTGGCCTCCTAAAGTGCTGGGATTATAGGTATGAGCTACCACAACCGGCCCTTTACTTCTTTAACATACTTAGCTGATTAAAAAATTCCAATATGATCCTTAGAATTTCTGTATCTTTTATGGATCTATTTCTATTGTCTTTTGTTATTTTGATTTTTAGCTAATGTTTTGGCGTGTTTTGCTACTTTTAGTTGAATGCTGGTTGCTGTGTATGAAAATTATAGAGACAATTTATATCTGGATGATATCTTACTTTAGAGAGGATTTCTATTTGTTTCTAGCAGGTGGGTAGCATAGGAACATATTAAGTTAATCCATTCATGAGTTGAGCAGATTCAAAACTGGGGTTCAGTTTCTGTGAGGGCTACTCTGTTTAGAGTTCATACCCCTAGTTATAGCACTTCAAGGGTAACAACTTAAAACCCAGGTTTTTACTTGAGCCTCTTCTCCTGTATGAACTCAATCCCCTCTTCACTCCCTCTTTCTCCCAAGCCTCATGAAATTTCAGTATACTCTCAGCTCTACAGCCTTTCAGACACTACTTTCTCCTCAGTTTTTCTCATCTCGGTTGTTCCTTAAAAATTTGCAAATGTCTCAAAGGGAAAAGTGGTGTCAAATACCAGTTCAAAATTCTGGGTGTCTCCTCTCTCTAAGATCTTGGCCCTTTAAATCCTCACTGTTTGGGCAGCTCTCTGATGTCTTTGACAGATGTTTGCTTGCTTGTTTTAATTTTCTTCAGCCTTACTAATGGTTAATAGGAGTAAGTTTGATTTCAAATAAGCCAGTCTGCCATTTTTGGGAAGGGAAAAGTCAGCACTACTTAGATTTATATGTTGTTCTCATTTCTGTTATTTTCTCATACTTTTATCTCTATTTGATGATAGAGAAAATAGAAACAGATAGAAATTTTGCTTCAGGTTAAATTCCTAGTTAATGACCCAGCTGAATTAAGAATCCAGTTTTTGGACTACTGATACAGAATCTATTGCTTTCATCTGATATACACAGTAGAAATACTGCAGTCATATCAGGAATCATATTCTTTTGATATTGCAGATTCTGCTTAGAGGAAGCATTCTTTTCCATCTATAAATATTTAGATTCTATTTGTGCTGGGAAGCATGCTAGATTTTGTTTGGGCTCAAAAATTTTAAGTAATCCACACATATTGGGTACCTAGTTGGTAAGAGATAGTGCCATGGGTTTTATGTGCACCAACTCATTCAGTCCTCATGGCAATCCTCTGAGGCTAGATATTTTATCATCTTAATTTGGAGACAAGGAAGCCGTATTTCAGAGAGGTTCATTAATTTGCTCAAGTCACACTATTAGTAGTGACAGAACAAGTACTTAAACCTGTGTGATGTAGCAGAATGAAGAGTGATGTTTGGAGTCAGACAGACCAAGCTTAATACTCTGGCATTGTCGCTGATTAGCTGTGTGACTTGGAGCAAGGTCCTCTCTGAGTCGTAGTGTCTTAATTTAGTAATGATGAGACTTCAGTAACAATGCAGTGAAGAGAAAATAAAACAATGTATGTGAGCACACTTGGTATATGTGAGGCACTAAGTAACTATTAGAACCCTTTCATCCTTCCTGAACAAGAAACATTAGAAAAGAACTTCATATAAAACACTTGCAAAAATAGGATACATTTAACACAACAACTCTGAGTGGTATTCTGGGCAGGCAGACATGTGAAAACCATGTATTAGAGAAATGAGGTAACTTGCCTCCAGTTACACAGCTAACATGTAGAACAGATAAGCTTTGCTGACTGCAGTGTGCCTAGATTAACATCATATGTGTATCCTCAAAATGGAGTTTGTATAAATTAGTTAATATTTCAAATGCACAAAATGAATCTGCTATTTAAAGGATCCCTGCAGTGGATGCTTTTGTAAAGTCAGGAATAATTCTGGAAATGTAAGTTATATCCTGCTAATTTATCTGTTTTATACATTCAGGTTTTAATGTTTTCTTAAAGTTAGTCGTGTCTGATGCTGACTTTACCACCCTCAAAATGTCTTTCTGTTGATAAGATACTGTTACTTCATTTCTAGAACTTCTAATTAAAGTTGATAGTACTCTAAGGGACAGCAAATGTCAAAATCCACCAGGGTTAATTATTTTGAATGTCTTTTAAAAGTAAAGGAACATATAAAAATCAATGAAACTGTGGTAGTAGAATTAAATTATCCTGAGATTGTTTTCCTCAAACATATGATTTATTTGAACACTTGAATGTCTTGTTCAAGAGAGACATTTAGCTTATAGCAAATGTCCCCAACAGGACGCTGCTATGATCCGATATATTAGCTCAGCTGCCCTCCGTGCACAGGTAGGGCAGTCTTCTCGTCAGGCAGGTGTTTTGGGATATTCCTTGACTTTCATAAGAGGATGCCAACTCTCTCTGCCTGCATCCAGTTGACTAGAAGATTTATCTTCCAAGCTCCTGCAAGAGGACATATGCTCAAATTCCCCATTGCCCTGATCTTACCAAACTCAGTGACTTAACTCTACTCACACTTATGAATGCCCAAAGGGTCTTTGTTCCATTCACTTATCAAGATCAGTGGCATCCAGGCTTTCTGCTCAGAGAGAAGCAGAGGAAAGCATGGATGGTGCAATACACTTGCATGGCTGAGGCTGCTTGCTGTGTGTGATCTGTGGCACAGAGAGTAGGTGTCAATCTTGAAGTGCTGGCTGGAAATCCACCGCTTTCACTGCCACTCACCTGCAGCCATCCATTGTATTGAGAACACCAGCATTAAAATGATTGTATCTAAACTTTTACCATTTTATTTTTGGATGTTGCTGGTCTTGTAGGACTGCATGGTTTTGACCCGTCATGAAATCACTCCCTTTGAATTGCTCTTTGGTGTTGGACCATAAGCCTACGTTGAGGAACTTTAAAGGAATAAACATGAGAAATGTACTGTGTCGTCTAGGGATGTTCAGTGGTGTGCAATCTGGTTGCTAAGCCATTATTAACAAATAAATTATATGAAGTTACCATTAAATACATTATATCAAAAAGAAAGTTAATAAATATGTAAAATACATCACTTCCCAATTATTTGACCACATTTTACTGTTATCTATGCTCTTGAGGTTGTTCATGACTATTGTATTAGTGTGAAGGAAATGTTATATAAAGTAGGCTGCCATCCAGCTGCAAGTTCAGAGGTGTCATGTTGGTAGTATGAAATTGGCCAAGGTTGAAGTATTTACAATATAGCACATCAAATCAGCACCCTGCCCCACACCCCAAAACCCAGTTGTGAAATATCTAACAGCTCACTACTGTATGTTATTGAAGATATTATGTTACAGCGATTACGAGAATCTATGGGAGAGATTCCTCATAGGTCTCAAAAGCAAATAAAGATATGCTTCTCTTCGGGTACATGCTTATTTTTATTTTTAGAACCTCATGCCTATTGCTAATAGTTATGTTTCTTCTTCATGTTCATTGCTAAGTAGCTCAGAACCAAATCTTCAGCACCTTTTACAAAAAGAAACGTGTTCCAGGAACCATCTTATTTCCTTATTGTTGTTTTTATTTAGCCCCTTCCTTTCCTTCCTTCCTTCCTTCCTTCCTTCCTTCCTTCCTTCCTTCTTTCCTTCCTTCCTTCCCTCCCTCCCTCTTTCCCTCCCTCCCTCCTTCCCTCCCTTCCTTCCTTCCCCTCCTTTCCTTCCTTTCCTTCTGTTTCTTTTCTCTCTCTTTATCTTTTCTTTTCTCTTTCTCTTTTCTTTTCCTCTTTCTTTTGTTCTATGTTGTTGCATTAATGGATTTCTTTTAGCTATCTCTAAACATGTTAAAAATGATGTGGGGGTATAAAAATAAAAAGTATACTTAAATGTGTGCAAATATTCTTAACAGCAATGGATTATTAAGACTTCCTACCTTATTTATAGATTTTATCTTGGTATAATATTTAAGCCTTCTTCCTGCTTTAATATGAAAAAACTTAAAAAGTTAGAATAAAATTTAGAACTGCATATATGCTTTATATATTAAGGGTCCATGAAAAAAATCCTGGGGAGAAGAAGAGTTCACTTACACGTATTTATTATCTTTCGTCCTTCTCTTGAATGTAAGTTCCAGGAAGACATGGTGTGTCTTAAAATGTTTAAGCTACATCTCACGTTCAATGAGTATTTTTGAATGAATAAATAAATGAATAATTCACAAATTTTCTAATGCTCAATGGTTATGAATATCATTCGGTGTTTAATGATGATATTATACAACATACATACACACATGTTTAAGAACTTTCATTCCATACTTAGCACATCCATTTAGGCTCTGTTTCTTCAAATTTTAATTTTTCAATTAAACATTCATTGCTAATGATATTTTTTCATTAGTTATTTATAGAAATATGGTCACACATCATAAAAAGAAGCAATAAGGCATTTTCTACCCATGTGGAAAGACCAGTTATCCTAAACTAAGCCTGAAGTTTAATACCTCTGCATTCCTTAGATGGTTCTCCTGAATCTTTCACTGTAATTCTGCTGCTTTATTTTTTTCTTATGCTGAGAAAAAAGAACTAACATTTATTGAGTGCTGACTTTGTGATAAATGCTTGCTGTGTATTATTAACTGACACAACAATCCAGAGAAGCAGGTCCTATTATTGTCCCCTTTTTAATAGGTGAAGTAACTGGAGCTTAAAGAGATGATGTCACTTTCCCATGTCACGGCTCCCAGTGATGGAGCTTGGCTCTGTAGTCACAAGGTGGCTGTCTGCCCCACTCAACTCTGGATCACTGCCTCCCACCCATCGCTTCTTCACCTCTGGCTTGTCTTCACCTTTCACAGGTCTCCCTTAGACACTACTTTTATTATTTTATTTGGTTGGTAAATGAGTGTTTCCAGTTATTCGACAGGAATGCCAAGCTAAGCAGCTTGGTGTTCAGTGAGTGGGAAGCCACTGGGGTTTTTGAGTAGAGGATGGTCATCCAGGAAGTAGGGAGAACGATGCCTCATAGATATGGAGACTGGAGATAAATGAGTGTCCAGGTGATATTCAAGAGTGTGTTTGGCAAAATAATGGCTCCCCCAAATATCCATGTCCTTATCCCTGGAACCTGTGAATATGTTACCTTACATGGCAAAAGGGTCTTTGCAGATTTGATTAACATTAAGGACCTTAATCATAGGAAAGATAAGTTTGGATTAACCAGGTGGGCCCAATCGAATCACACAAATGCTTGAAAGCATAGAACTTTTACAGCTGTAGCCCAAGGTACATGTGACTACAGGAGAACAGTAAGAAAGGTGCAGGGTTGTTGCCTTTGAAGATGAAGGAAGGTGGCCAGAAGCCAAGGTAGGTGGGTGGTCTCTAGAAGCTGAAAAAGGCAATACATTTTCCCTGGAGTCTCCAGAAAGGAATGCAGTCCTGCTGACACCCCGATTTTAGTCCAGTGAGACCCATGCTGGATTACAGACCTGGAAGAGAGTAAATTTGTGTTGTTTTAATCCACTAAACTTATGGTAATCTATTACAGCAACTTCATAAAACTAATCTAGGGAGAGATTTAGACTACATGAAGGCAGTAGGAGTTGTTGTACCTGCTCAGAAATCTTTAGCATCCTCTCTTTCCCACTGCTTTCAATCTCAACTTTCCTGTTCAGCTCTCCAGGTTCTGTGTACCCTGCCCATATTGTTCTCAATAGTGACCCCTCCTTGCTGGGTGATCAGGCTGCTCCTCTTCCTGACCTGTGCCTTCCCAAGGCTGTGCTCAGTTTTCTAACTGCAGGAGATATTCCCTTCCCAGGAAGCTATCCCCTCTATCCCCTTTTCTTGATTACTTCTGCCCTCTCTGATCTTCATCTTCTCTGATTAGCTCCAGCATTGATGTCCAGGAAACACCATTAGTGCGCCATTATATTCATACATTTCATCTGTGTTACATAATACTAGTTTTTCCCCTTCCCTCCCCTCCTCTCCCCTTTTCTTTTTCCTTTTCTTTTTGAGACAGGGTCTCACTCTGTCATCCAGGATGGAGTACAGTGGTGTGATCACGGCTCACTGCAGCCTCGACCTCCCGTGCTTAAATGATCTTCCCGCCTCAGCCTCCTGAGTAGCTGGGACTGTAGGCACTTGCCATTACATCAGCTAAATTTTCACATATTTTGAAGATATAGAGTCTCCCTAATCTTTCCTAACCTGTTCTCAAGCTGCTGGGCTCAACCAATCTTCCCATCTTGGCCTCCTGAAGTGTTAGAATTACAGGTATGAGGCATCACGCCTGGCCATTATGAGTTTTTCTTAGTGTTTAATGTATTACTTGCATTTTGTATTGTTGCTACTTTAAAAAATGCCACCTAGTATTCTGAAATCCCTCAGAAAATGTGATATAGTGAAAAGATCATGTATTTTGGATTCTGGTTTAGCAATTTCCTAGCTGTGCATTTTGGGCGAGATACTTTACCTTTCTGAGCCTCAGTTTTCTTATGGGTAGATTTCAGATGATACCCACTTCACAGGATTTTTGTAAGGATTACATCACTCTACTATTCTTACTTCCTAGGTTACTGGAGGGCAGAGAATGTGTCTTACTCCTTTATGCTATTGACACCTACCACAGTGCTTAAGCACCCAGTAGGCATACAGATTGACCTCAGTTTATTGTCAGACTTTTGCATCTTGTTAGAGATTTTGCCATTGTTTCTATACTGGCACACCCCTCCCAACTTACCTTTCATGCAACATTCTATTAATAGAGTCTTAAAAGTCTATTAAGTCTTAATAAGTCTTATTAATCAAAAGTCTTAAGCATCTATTATCACTGTCTTAACAGTCCTAGCTTATTGTATCATCTGTTTAACTTCTGACAGACCTCTAAGTTAATTTCACAAAATATTTCCTGAGCATGACCTCTTCGAAATAAATCTCCCCCACCTGTCCACGGCTAGTCCCCATAGGCTCACTTCCAGTCGCCCATTTTATATTCTTTCCCGATCACAACACGCTAACTCCACAAAGCCGACTTGCTATTTTTTGATGCTCTCTTTCAACTTTCATTTGCTATGGACACCACTTCAGATTTGTTGCCTTTGGATGCAGGTGTTTCTGAGATAGGCAAGTGTTTTATAATATATGAGTACTTTCACTGCCTGCATTCTCAAGATTTGGAGATGCAGGTTATCTGCTCTTGAAACCTTCTTTGCTTTTTTCATGGTTCTAAGTTTCATCGCTCTTTCAATAAGCATTAACTCTTGATTGCTCTCTTTGGCCACATTTTTCAGTTTTAAATGTGTGTGTGTGTTTTTTTTTCCTACTGCCCGGATAAGCCAGGGAGCAGAGGCTTTCATTTCTTCAGGAAGTCTCTCTTCCTCCTTCTTCTCTGATTACATCCTGCTGATATCTTTATCAAGTCTGGATCTTTTGTCAGATGAACTTTGCTTCCTACCATTGTACCGTGATAAATTTGTATGCTAGCATTATAGTGTCTGATATCTGCTTGGCCTGGACTTGCTGGCAGAAATCTTTATAGGAGAGATGATTTATTGCTGAAAATTGAATCCCAAAAGTGTCTTAAGAAACTGTTTTTATTTTTTCTTTTGGTATAGGTTTTAGGAGAGACCTTCTTTCCTACTTTCATTGATTTCCTGTGGCTGGGTGATATTTGCAAAGAGTTCCAGCCTAATATCTCTTTTTGGAAATCAGCGGTCAATTCTTTGAGACTATTTTTAGCTCTAGAATGTCTAATAAGTCTTTCTCTTTATAGATGATCAATATAGCGGTTCTAAACTGGTGCACCTGGACTTCTTACAGGACTGTCCCCAAACTTTAGTCAATGTGTAAAATTTAATTTTGCTAACACTGAGTCGTACAGTTTTGCTGTTTGGGTGCTGTGTGTCACATGAATTGTTGGCCTGAACAGATCCTATAATGTGCTATACTTTGGGGTGCTGCTTGTGGCAAACGTGCATTTCAAAGAATAGCATAATGTCAATTTAGTGTCAAAGAAAGGGTTTCCATTTACTGGAATATTGCTTCTTACCCTCCTTAATTCTAAGGGATTGTGGTCAAGACAGAAAACAGTTCTCAGAGAGAGTGCTGTAAGATGGCTAAGGGTAGTAGGATGGCCATAGATACATCTATAGAGATGTGAAACGTGGTTATTTTGTGATACTTCATGTTTTGTTAGTATTTCTGTCTTTTTACAAGGTCATCTTTAGTCTTTTGATATTTTCATTTATATCACCAAAAAAGTATAATATGTGAAGACATGGCGTGAACATACTAAGGTTTATTCTGGGCAGGCCTAAAGAGAAGGAAGGCTTGCTATACTGTCTGCATTATTTTTATTTGGGTTAGGGAGGAAGTGGACCTTTCACATTATTAATGACTCTTCAGGAACCAGTGTCCTCGTTGCCCTTCAACTTTTTGAAAGTAGGTGGCAGCATACCTATAGCTACTTCCAAAAATAGGACTGTGACTTTCTGAAACGCTCTTCTTTGTTCTTGGGAGATGCTCCACGATCTCCCTTTGTGCCCTCCATCACCTACAGATTGCAGAGGTGGGCAGGTGGGCTGAAAGCAGCCTTTCTCCCACAAAGCTGTTTGTGAATTTCCTTGCATGGTTTCATCAGGGCAAGTATTCAGAGTTTTCCAGCAGTAATTAATGATGTCCTTCCCTCGCAGGATAATAAGGATAACAACCAGACCTATGTAGACCAGATTCTGTTGCTTTTAAACTCCATGCTGTTGTTAATGCATTTGATCGGATTTGTAACAAGAAGGGCTAGGCATTTTCTTACTTGCTTTTTCATCGTACAACACTTGGGGTCCCTTTATTGAAAGTTCCAGAGCTATTGTACTTGTGACAAAATGCAATAGGTTATCAGATTTTACTGAGGGCCATTTTCAGAAATTGGTAATCTTGCCTGATTAATATATTTAAAAATGCTTAATGAGTATTTATCACATTCAAGCCCCAAGGGAAAGCTCCAAGAAAGTCAGTGGAATGGGGATCCAGATACCTATATTAAATCAATACAGCATCGTGGATCTCTGCAGTTTTCTTTGCTACCGTGTTTGCCTCATTCAGAGCGAAGAAGATCCCTTATGGAAGTAGGTTTATGTATTTGAAAAATCTCTGGCATTCTTTACTTTTAAAAAAGGCTGCAAGTGAAGTAATTGCTATGAACTGTCCTGCTATATGAGGAAACTAGGAACTCTTTTGTTGCAGTTCTCCCCACACAACTACAGACTAGTGACTAGACCCTGATCTGAGTGTTAGTTCTGTACTTCAACCAGAAGGGTGCACTGTTGTATCTTATTTATTGCTTGGGGTTGGCGGGGAGGAAGAAAAGGAATAGAACAATGTTCTTTCCAGCCATTATATGTCCTGGTAATTTGCTTTTTCTTTTGAATTTTATTAGCATCCTAGTTCAATTCTTGAATTCCTGGATTCTCTTCACACCTTTCTTGGTACAAGTGAATAAACAGAAAGTTCACAGAGGAAGAAGTTACCAGCATGTTAAAAAACTGACTAAGGAATATTGCCTTACGTTTTCCAAATTTTCTCTCCTCTGAGGGAGGAGTTTATCACCTTTGTTACAGATGGGACAGGTTTGGCAGTAGATGCCTGCAGATGCAGAGCTCTGGAATGTTCCCAGCCTTAACATCTGGGGTACAGCTGGCTTATTCCCAACTTTCTTTCCTGCTTTCCTGGGCTGGGGTTGTTGTTTTGGGGCTTAATTACACTCTGACTCTAAGGAGGAAGACACAGTCATCCCCTAGATGCTATTTAGGCCCCCAAATTGGTACTGTTGAGGTATTAGATTTTCATTGGAAAAAATATGTATGTGTTGTCCTTCCTAACTAGTTCTTTAAAAAGTCACACACACAACCAAATCAATAACAATAGCAACAAGCCCTTTATTCTGAAAGCTTATTGCTAATGAATCATCCTACATAGGCCATGCAAAGAAATAGCAAGACATACATGAAATACTTGTCGAAACTTCTTTGGAGATACATTTGTTTTTGGTCATATTTGCATAGATACAGAAAGACATGTTCAGTGTCAGATTTCTCAAATATGGAATTGACATGGTAAACAGCTGGGAGTTTATTGATACTCTCTCGTTAACACAGTGATTTCAGAGTTTTTCCATGAATTTTTTTTTTTTTTTCTTTTGAGGCAGAATTTTGCTCTTGCTGCCCAGGCTGGAGTGCAATGAATGGCACGATCTTGGCTTACCACAACCTCTTCCTCCTGGGTTCAAGTGAGTCTCCTGCCTCAGCCTCCCTAGTAGCTGGGATTACAGGTGGCTGCCACCACACCCGGCTAATTTTTTGTGTTTTTAGTAGAGACGGGGTTTCACTATGTTGGCCAGGCTGGTCTCAAACTCCTGACCCCAGGTGATCCACCCATCTTGGCCTCCCAAAATGCTGGGATTACAGGCATGAGCCACTGTGTCCGGCCTTCCATGAATCTTTCCAAGTATACACTATCATGATTTTTAACTAACAACATCTGAAAATATGAAGGGTTGCTTCTTACATAAGAAAGTAACTATAAAAAAATGATAACATCAGCGTCAGGATGTGTGAATGGCTCACCATAATCTTATCTATGTTTAAAATGTAAGGAAAAAGATGAGAAGAAAATATACCTAAATGAACAATGCCATTGCCTCTGGATGGTATGACCATGAGAGTTTTCTTTCTGCTTTTTGACACTTCGGTACTGTTCAAATTATCTACAATGAGAATATGTTATGTTTATAATTAGAAAAGAAAAAATAGCTTGTCCTGTGCAAACTGAAATAGTCTAAGCAATTTAATAGGAAGTTTCTCAACATCATCTTGTTACAAATACCAGATTTTAGCATTTAAAGGCAAAAATTTTAAAATGTAAATGGTCGTATGCATTTATGGATTTAACATTTAAAAATCAGCTTCAACTCAACAGTGTCCAATTTCTAAGGGTTGCCTTGCTATGTACACATGAATATTGATTTGAATCCTGAAGTTACCATTTTCATAGTAATGTCCATCCCTATTCAGCATTCTGTAACCACAGCTAAAGGGCTGACACCTATCTGACTACAATTCAATAAAATAGCTAGTATCACTCTTCTTTCCTTCAGTGTTTGGGCAAGCCAATTCTTGAACTAAATTAACCCAATCAACTGATGACCTCTCTATCATGAAAGCACAATGCAAGTAACTAAAAATATTTGGATCTATTAATGACCAGACTCTCCCTAACACCTGTGCTACTGTTTTAGTTTCTGTTGTTTTAGTTTTTTAAGATAAGCACTGGAGACTGGGCCTGTGCAGCTAAACAAGAACAATAACCCTTGTTATTGGAATGGTGCCCACTACGTAGATGGTAGAAGTCTGACTTTGCCTCTGTGGATACAGTAGGCGGGCATTTTTCAGGCATGGATCTGGGACTGGGATAAGGTTAGTTAGGTGTTTGCCTCACATTAGTCTCTGCCTTATGGATAATTCTGGGAATAGTTAAGCCATGACTGTTTATGTTTCCCATAAAAATATAACTCTAGGCTGGCCACGGTGGCTCATGCCTGTAATCCCAGCAATTTGGGAGGCTGAGGCAGGTGGATCACCTGAGGTCACGAGTTTGAGACCAGCCTGGCCAACGTAATGAAAACCCATCTCTACTAAAAATACGAACGATAAGCCAGCCGTGGTGGCGGGCGCCTGTAATCCTAGCTAGTCAGGAGGCTGAGGCAGGAGAATCGCTTGAACCTGGGAGGCGGAAGTTGCAGTGAGCCGAGATTGCACCACTGCACTCCAGCCTGGGTGACAAAGTGAGACTCTATCTCAAGAAATACAAAAATTAGCTAGGCGTGGAGGCGGATGCCTGTAATCCCAGCTACTCGGGAGGCTGAGGCAGAGAATCGCTTGAACCCATGAGGCGAAGGCTGCAGTAAGCTGAACTCCAGCCTGGGCAACAGAGTGAAACTCTGTCTCAGGAGAAAAAAAAAAAAGGTATACATATATACACACACACACACACACACACACACACACACACATACATATATATCCAGTGAATAATTGTGCTTGTATGTAAATACCACAACTTATACAAACAACTCATCTCTCCTGGAAATTGACTTCTATAACATGTGGCAATTCAAGATATAGCCAGTGAGCCAGGATGTTGCTGTCCCCCAAAGGTCTTCAGGGTCTCTCAATTAACTGTGACCTAGGTTATACATTTTGCTCTATGAAAGTAACCCCCACCATGCTCTATTTAAGTCATTTTGCATGTGGATCTATACACATAGTTTGGATAGTCCTAGGACTTTTATACAAATGTCAGTGGGTCAGTGTTTGGTATTGGTGCTCTGTTGAAAATGTAACCATGGAATTTCAATTAAAGGAGTAAAAAATTCAAAAGGGTAAAATGCACATTTTTACTGCATCATATTTTTTTCTGTGTTACTACATTGTATTTCATATGTAATTTCAGTATACTGTTAATACATGTGTATTTAATTGGAAAATTATTATATATGGCTGACATTTTCACCATTTTCTTTTTTTTAGCTCTGTCAAACATGAGGGATATGAAACTCTTCTTTTAAAGGTAGTAAACCACTATGGCAGTTATTCTCCCCATCTCTTGGTGGGAGATGAGGATGGGGTTGGCATATCAGACTCTCCAGTGGAATATGTTTGGGTTAAAAAAGACATATCCTTCTGCACCCACAGTTGAAAGTTTTGGGTAATGAGTGTTATGGTGCTTCATATATAATATATAATTTTTATAATTGGTGTGTACTTAGCTTATTCTTACTAGATAGCAAGCAAAGAGGAACTTTATTCTTGTTTATGTCTTTTTTCACAAAGATTATGAAATTATTGCCTTATTCATCTTTCTATCCTTATAGACTTAGTATGTGTAATATTATGATATAATAAATATATATTTGATCTTTATTCCTAGTTTCTGGCACAGAGATCCTAAAACCCTTGGAATTTCTTGAATGATAAGGAATAGAGGAGCAGCTTTTATTTTTCATAATAAACCCCTTCCAACCATACCTGAGCTAGTGCTAATGAAGTACTCTTGGGAGGATAGGGGCTGGTAGCCAAAGGAACCAACTATGCGATTGGAAGCTTAGAACTTCTAACCCCACCCTCTGACCTCCTTAGTTACTGATGACCAGCAATCGAGTCAACCATGGCTGTGTAATAAAGCCTTCATAAAAACCCCAAATGAGATTTGGACAACTTTTGGCTCAGTGAAAAAGTGTGCATCTATGTGCTGGGAGGGTGGTGTACCCCAAACTCCATAGCGACAGAAGCTCCTGTGCCCAAGACCCTTCCAGACCTTGCCTTATGTCCTTCTTCATCTGGCTATTCATTTGCATCCTTTAAAATATCCTCTATAATAAATTGGTAATAGTAAGTGAGCTATTCTAGCAAATTTTGATACCTGAGGAGGGGATCGTGGGAACCTCTGATTTGTAACCAAATTGGACAGAGGTTGTGGGTAACCTGGGGACCCGCTACTTGTGAGTGGCATCTAAAGTGGGAGGTAGTCTTATGGGATTGAACCCTTAACTTGTGGGGTCAGTGCTAACTCTGGGAATTTAGTGTCAGAATTCAGTGGTAGGATGCCCATTAGGTGTTCCCTAAGAATTAGAGAATTTGTTGGTGTGGTGGAAACTCTTAAACATTTGGTGGTGTGTTTTTTGAGTGAGTATAGAAAAAATTTGTTTTTCCTTTAGTGCTCCTTTGTAGCACTAAACCCTGGGCACAGTTGATGCTTACTGAATATTTTAGAATTGAATTGATATTTGATATGTAAATGATTTAAAAGATTACCAGAACAAAGAAAATGCTTTTGAATTTCAAAGACATTTCAGGCGTGAATTCAAGTGTGAACTATCACATTTGGAGTTTAGGGACTATCTGATGAATTTGAGGCTGGTGGTGCAGGGCAGACCACCACGTACAAGAGGTGTCCCGATCAACCTCATGCAACCACCTCCTGAAGACAGGATACCATCTTGTTGGAACAGTGCTCTTACAGACAGGCATCCGAAAGCTGGCCATTCCATCCTTCTCGTATTACTGTTTACCCAATATGTTTTTTTCAAGCTTTTACTTTCGACCTCTACGTGTCTTTATATTTAAAGGGCATCTTCTGTAGGCAGCATATATGGGTTTCAAAAGAAAACTTTCTGACACTCTTTCCCTTTAAATTGGAGTGCTTAGACAATTAACGTCTAGTGTAATTACTGATGTGGTTGAGGTTAGACCTACCATTTCATTATTTGTTTTAACTTGTCTGCTCTATTTTTATTTTTTAAATTTTTATTATTTTATATTTATTATTTTATTATTATTATTTGTTAACTTGTCTGCTCTCTTATTTCTGGTCTTTTTGAGGGGATTACTTGAATATTTTATAGAACTTTGCTCCATTTGGATTTTATTATTGATTTTTAAACAATACTTATTTGTATTATTATTTCAGTGACTGCTTTGGGAATCATACTGAAAATCCTTTGGTGTTCATAGTCTACCTACAGTTAACATCATAATTCTTTGCGTAAAACGTAGAAATCTTGCAACTCTGTATCCCTCATCTTTCATGTTTTATGTTTTTAAGCAATATTTTAATAATTAGATCTGCATATGTGATAAACCTTGTAAAACAAAGTTATTATTTTTGCTTTAAACACTTGTATGGTTTATTTAAAACAGGAGGAAAGCAAAATTAAAATAAAGTTTTTTGCATATACATAGGCATTTACCACTTCTAATGCTTATTCTTCTTTTTTGAGGCTCTAAGTTTTCATCTGGTATGAGTTTTCTTTAGCTTTAAGAACTGTGAGCATTTAAAGGAAAATCTTTCGATAATGGAGTTTTTTCATTTTCTTTTATCTGAAAATGCCTTTATTTCACCTTCATTTTTAAAAATAGCTTTATTGAGTTATAATTGATATGCAATAAACTGCACATGTTTAATGTTTAAAATCTGAGTTTGGACATGTATGTATACACCCATGAAGCCATCACCACAATCAAAGTAATTAATAAATATATCCATCACCTCCAAAAGTTTTCTTGTATTCCTATTGTGTGTGCATGTGCTAGGAAAACTTAACGTGAAATCTACCCTCTCGGCAAATTTTTAGGTGCATAATACAGTATTGTTGACAGCACTATGCTGTACCTCTAGAGCTAATCTATCTTGGATAATTAAAACTTTATACCAATAGAGCAACTCCCCATTTCCCACCTTACCCTGGGCCCTAGTAACCACCGTTCTATTCTCTGATTCTAAGACCTTGACTATTTCACCTACCTCATACAAGTGAAATTATACAGTACTTGTCCTTTTGTGGCTGGCTTATTTTATTTAGCCTAAAATCTTTCAGGTTCATCCATGTTGTTGCAAATGGCAAGATTTCCTTCCATATGGAAGATGCACCTGACAGCAATAGCGTAACTTAAGCAAGCCCTGAGGATGACCCGATGATCTAAAAATAATGGGTGTTCAGATTTCTGAATTAAGAAATATGAGAGTGGCCACCCAGAGATTCACTCCGATCTATGAAGGACATCCTGGCCAACCTTTTGGAATAAGGATATACTGGGGATTGAGGCTTTTGTTTTGAATTAAGTGAAGGTTGCTAGGTGGAGGGTGCTAAGTAAAAAATGCTATATAAAACAGCATGTTTTTTACAAACAGTAGTGGTTCTCCCTTCTAGCTCACTGCCACTGGATTACTTTTGTATGTAAGCCCCTACAATAAACCCTATGTCTCATTCACTGTCTCCGGGTCTCTTCTTTGGCCTCTCAGGCATGATGCCATCCCTGTTGAAGTCAACAGGGGTCCAGCATGACACCTTCTTTTTCAGTACTGAATAATATTCCATTTGATGTACATATCCCATTTTCTTTATCAGTTGATGGATATTTGGGTTATTTTTATAACTTGTCTATTGTAAATAGTGCTGTGGGTGCAAATATCATTTGAGATCCTGATTTCAATTATTTTGGGCATATACCCAGAAGCAGCGTTGATGGATACTGTGTTAGTTCTATTTTCATTTTTTTGAGGAACCTACATACTTTCTCCACAGCAGCTGTACAATTTTACATTCCCACCAACAGTGTAGAAGAGTTCTGATTTCTCCACATCTTCCCCAAACTCTTATTTTCTTACCTTTTTATTTTTATTTTACTTTTTAATGATAGCCATCCTAATTGGGGTAAAATAATATCACATGTAGTTTTGATTTGCATTTTTCTAGTATTAGTGATGTTGACATATTTTTGTGTATCTGTTGATTATTTTTATGTCTTCTTTGGAGAAATTTCTATTCATCATTTGCCCATTTTTAAATTGGTTATTTGCTTTTTGCTATTAAGTTGTGTTTATCCCTTTGTTATTTTAGATATTAACCTATTATGAGATATATGGTTTGTAAATCTTTTTTTCCATTCCATAAGTTGCCTTTTCATTCTGTTTATTGTTTCCTCTGCTGTACAAATGACATAGTTTCATATGTCTATTTTTTGTTTTTGGTGTCTATGCTTTTGGTGTCATCACATAACACCAATGTCAAGTAGCTTTCTCCCTATGTTTTCTTCTAGGAATTTTACAGTTTGGGGTCTTTTAAAAAATTTTTTATACTTTAAGTTCTAGGGTACGTGTGCACAACGTGCAGGTTTGATACATAGGTATACATGTGCCATGTTGGTTTGCTGCACTCATCAACTTATCATTTACATTAGGTATTTCTCTTAATGGTATCCCTCCCCCAGCCCCCTACCCCACAACAGGCCCCGGTGTGTGATGTTCCCTGCCCTGTGTCCAAGTGATCTCATTGTTCAATTCCCACTTATGAGTGAGAACATGTGGTGTTTGGTTTTCTGTCCTTGTGATAGTTTGCTGAGAATGATGGTTTCCAGCTTCATCCATGTCCCTGCAAAGGACATGAACTCATCCTTTTTCATGGCTGCATAGTATTCCACAGTGTATATGTGCCGCATTTTCTTAATCCAGTCTATCATTGGTGGACATTTGGGTTGGTTGCAAGTCTTTGCTATTGTGAATAGTGCCTTAATAAACATACATGTTCATGTGTCTTTATAGTAGCATGATTTGTAATCCTTTGGGTATATACCTAGTAATAGAATTGCTGGGTCAAATGGTAATTCTAATTCTAGATCCTTGAGGAATCGCCACACTGTTTTCTACAATAGTTGAACTGATTTATACTCCCTCCAACAGTGCAAAAGTGTTATACTATTTCTCCACATCCTCTCCAGCATCTGTTGTTTCCTGACGTTTTAATGATTGCCATTCTGACTGGCGTGAGATGGTATCTCATTGTGGTTTTGATTTGCATTTCTCTGAGGACCACTGATAATGAGCATTTTTTCATGTGTCTGTTGGCTGCATAGATGTCTTCTTTTGAGAAGCGTCTGTTCATATCCTTTGCCCACTTTTTGATGGGGTTGTTTGTATTTTTTCTTGTAAATTTGTTTGAGTTCTTTGTAGATTCTGGATATTAGCCCTTTGTCAGATGGATAGATTGCAAAAAATTTTCTCCCATTCTGTAGATTACCTTTTCACTCTGATGGTAGTTTCTTTTGCCATGCAGAAGCTCTTTAGTTTAATTAGATCCCATTTATCTATTTTGGCTTTTGTTGCCATTGCTTTTGGTGTTTTAGTCATGAAGTCCTTGCCCACACCTATGTCCTGAATGGTATTGCCTAGGTTTTCTTCTAGGGTTTTTATGGTTTTAGGTCTAACATTTAAGTCTTTAATCCATCTTAATTTTTGTTTAAGGTGTAAGGAAGGGATCTAGTGTCAGCTTTCTACATATGGCTAGCCAGTTTCCCAGCACCATTTATTAAATAGGGAATCCTTTCGCTATTGCTTGTTTTTGTCAGGTTTGTCAAAGATCAGATGGTTGTAGATGAGTGGTGCTATTCTGAGGCCTCTGTTCTGTTCCATTGATCTATATCTCTGTTTTAGTACCAGTACCATGCTGTTTTGGTTACTGTAGCCTTGTAGTATAGTTTGAAGTCAGGTAGTGTGATGCCTCCAACTTTGTTCTTTTTGCTTAGGATTGCCTTGGCAATGTGGGCTCTTTTTAGGTTCCATATGAACTTTAAAGGAGTTTTTTCCAATTCTGTGAAGAAAGTCATTGGTAGCTTGATGGGAATGGCATTGAATCTATAAATTACTTTGGGCAGTATGGCCATTTTCATGATATTAACTCTTCCTGTCCATGAGCATGGAATATTCTTCCATTTGTTTGTGTCCTCTTTTATTTCCTTGAGCAGTGGTTTGTAGTTTTCCTTGGAGAGATCCTTCATATCCCTTGTAAGTTGGATTCCTAGGTATTTTATTCTCTTTGTAGCAATTGTGAATGGGAGTTCACTCATGGTTTGGCTCTCTGTTTGTCTGTTAATGGTGTATAGGAATGCTTGTGATTTTTGCACATTGATTTTGTATCCTGAGACTTTGCTGAAGTTGCTTATCAGCTTAAGGAGATTTTGAGCTGAGATGATGGGGTTTTCTAAATATACAATCATATCATCTGCAAACAGGGACAATTTGACATCCTCATTTCCTAACCGAATACCCTTTATTACTTTCTCTTGCCTGATTGCCCTGGCCAGAACTTCTAACACTATGTTGAGTAGGAGTGGTGACAGAGGGCATCCCTGTCTTGGGCTGGTTTTCAAGGGGAATGCTTTCAGTTTTTCCCCATTCAGTATGATATTGGCTGTGGGGTTGTCATAAATAGCTCTTATTATTTTCAGATACGTTCCATCAATAGTTTATTGAGAGTTTTTAGCATGAAGGGCTGTTGAATTTCATTGAAGGCTTTTTCTGCATCTATTGAGATAATCATGTGGTTTTTGTCATTGGTTCTGTTTGTGTGATGGATTATGTTTATTGATTTGTGTATGTTGAACTAGCCTTGCATCCTAGGGATGAAGCCAACGTGATCGTGGTGGAGAAGCTTTTTCATGTGCTGCTGGATTCGGTTTACCTGTATTTTATTGAGGATTTTAGCATTGATGTTCATCAGGTTATTGGTCTAAAATTCTCATTTTTTGTTGTGTCTCTGCCAGGCTTTGGTATCAGAATGATGTTGGCCTCATAAAATGAGTTAGGTAGGAGTCCCTCTTTTTCTATTGATTGGAATAGTTTCAGAAGTAATGGTACCAGCTCCTCTTTGTACCTCTGGTTGAATTCAGCTGTGAATCCATCTGGTCCTGGGCTTTTTTTGGTTGGTAGGCTATTAATTGTTGCCTCAATTTCATAGCCTGTTATTGCTCTATTGAGAGATTCAACTTCTTTCTGGTTTAGTCTTAGGAGGGTGTATGTGTCCTGGAATTTATCCATTTCTTCTAGATTTTCTAGTTAATTTGCGTAGAGGTGTTTATAGTAATCTCTGATGGTAGTTTGTATTTCTGTGCGATCAGTGGTGATATCCCCTTTATCATTTTTTATTGCATCTATTTGATTCTTCTCTCTTTTCTTCTTTATTAGTCTTGCTAGCGGTCTATCAATTTTGTTGAACTTTTCAAAAAACCAGCTCCTGGAGTCATTGATTTTTTGAAGGGCTTTTTTGTGTCTGTATATCTGTCAGTTCTGCTCTGATCTTAGTTATTTCTTGCCTTCTGCTAGCTTTTGAATTTGTTTGCTCTTGCTTCTCTAATTCTTTTAATTGTGATGTTAGGGTGTTGATTTTAGATCTTTCCAGCTTTGTCTCTGGGCATTTAGTGCTATAAATTTCCCTCTACACACTGCTTTAAATGTGTCCCAGAGATTCTGGTACATCATGTCTTTGTTGTCATTGGTTTCAAAGAACATCTTTATTTCTGTCTTCATTTTGTTATTTACCCAGTAGTCATTGAGGAGCAAGTTGTTTCAGTTTCCATGTAGTTATGCAGTTTTGAGTGATTTTCTTAATCCTGAGTTCTAATTTTATTGCACTATGGTCTGAGAGACAGTTTGTTGTGATTTCTGTTCTTTTACATTTGCTGAGGAGTGCTTTACTTCCAATTATGTGGTCAATTTTAGAGTAAGTTAGATGCAGTGCTGAGAAGAATGTATATTCTGTTGATTTGCGGTGGAGGGTTCTGTAGATGTCTATTAGGTCTGCTTGGTCCAGAGCTGAGTTCAGGTCCTGGATATCCTTGTTAACCTTCTGTATTGTTGATCTGTCTAACATTGACAGTGGGGTGTTAAAGTCTCCCATTATTATTGTGTGGGAATCTAAGTCTCTTTGTAGGTCTCTAAGGACTTACTTTATGAATCTGGGTGCTCCTGTATTGGGTGCATATATATTTAGGACAGTTGGCTCTTGTTGAATTGATCCCTTTACCCTTATTTAATGACCTTCTTTGTCTCTTTTGATCTTTGTTGGTTTAAAGTTTGTTTTATCAGAGACTAGGATTACAACCCCTGCTTTTTTTTTTTTTTTTTTGCTTTCCATTTGCTTGTTAGATCTTCCTCCATCCCTTTATTCTGAGCCTATGTGCCTCTTTGCACGTGATGTGGGTCTCCTGAATACAGAACACTGGTGGGTCTTGACTCTTTATCCAATTTACCAGTCTGTGTCTTTATTGGGGCATTTAGCCCATTTACATTTAAGGTTAATATTGTTATGTGTAATTTGATCTTGTCATTATGATGTTCACTGGTTATTTTTTCTGTTAATTGATGCAATTTCTTCATAGCATTGATGGTCTTTACAATTTGGTCTGTTTTTGCAGTGGCTGGTACCAGTTGTTTCTTTCCATCTTTAGTGTTTCCTTCTGGAGCTCTTGTAAGGCGGGCCTTGTGGTGACAAAATCTCTCAGCATTTGCTTGTCTGTAAGGAATTTTATTTCTCCTTCACTTATGAAGCTTAGTTTGGCTGGATATGGAATTCTGGGCTGAAAATTCCTTTCTTTAAGAATTTGGAATATTGGCCCCACTCTCTTCTGGCTTGTAGAGTTTCTGCTGAGAGATTTGCTGTTAGTCTGATGGGCTTCCCTTTGTGGGTAACTCGACCTTTCTCTCTGGATGCCCTTAACACTTTTTGCTTTATTTCAACCTTGGTGAATCTGACAATTATGTGTCTTGGGGTTGCTCTTCTCGAGGAGTATCTTTGTGGTATTCTCTGCATTTCCTGAATTTGAATGTTGGCCTGCCTTGCTATGTTGGGGAAGTTCTCCTGGATAATATCCTGAAGAGTGTTTTCCAACTCGATTCCATTCTCCTCATCACTTTCAGGTACACCAATCAAACGTAGATTTGGTCTTTTCACATAGTCCCATGTTTCTTAGAGGCTTTGCTCATTTCTTTTTACTCTTTTTTCTCTAACCTTGTTTTCTTGCTTTATTTTATTGATTTGATCTTCAGTCACTGATACCCTTTCTTCCATTTGATCGAATCGGCTATTGAAGCTTGTGCATGCATCACGAAGTTCTTGTGCCATGGTTTTCAGCTCCATCAGGTCATTTAAGATCTTCTCTACACTGTTTATTGTAGTTAGCCATCCGTCTAATCTTTTTTAAAGGTTTTTGGCTTCCTTGAGATGGGTTCGAACATCCTCCTTTAGCTTGGAGAAGTTCGTTATTACCAACCTTCTGAAGCCTACTTCTGTCAACTCATCAAAGTTATTGTCTGTCCAGCTTTGTTCCGTTGCTGGCAAGGAGCAGCAATCCTCTGGAGAAGAGGCGCTCTGATTTTTGGAATTTTCAGCTTTTCTGCTCTGATTTCTCCCCATCTTTGTGGTTTTATCTACTTTTGATCTTTGCTGTTGGTGACCTACCGATGGGGTTTTGGTGTAGATGACCTTTTTGTTGATGTTGATGCTATTCCTTTCTGTTTGTTACTTTTCCTTCTAACAGTCAGTTCCCTCAGCTGCAGGTCTGTTGGAGTTTGCTGGAGTTCCACTCCAGACACTCTTTGCCTGAGTATCACCAGGAGAGGCTGCAGAACAGCAAATATTGCTGCCTGATATTTCCTCTGGAAGCTTCATCCCAGAGGGGCAGCCTCCTATATGAGGTGTCTGTTGGCCCCTTCTGGGAGGTGTCTCCCAGTTAGGCTACACGGGGGTCAGGGACCCACTTGAGGAGGCAATCTGTCCATTCTCAGAGCTCCAACATCGTGCCAGGAGAACCACTGCTCTCTTCAGAGCTGTCAGACAGGGACGTTTAAGTCTGCAGAAAAGGACGTTGTGTGCTGCCTTTTGTTCAGCTGTGCCCTGCCCATAGAGGTGGAGTCTAGAGGCAGTAGGCCTTGTTGAGCTGTGGTGGGCTCTGCCCATTTCGAGCTTCCCAGTCGCTTTGTTTACCTACTCAAGCCTCAGCAATGGCAGACCTACCTCCCCCAGCCAGGCTGCCGTCTTGCACACAGATCTCAGACTGCTGTGCTAGCAGTGAGCAAGGCTCAGTGGGCATGGGAGCTACCAAGCCAGGCACAGGAGAGAATCACCTTATCTGCCAGTTGCTAAGACCTTAGGAATAGCACAGTGTTTGAGCGGGAGTGTCCCATTTTTCCAGGTAGTCTGTCACGGCTTCCCTTGGCTAGGAAAGGGAAATCCCCCAACCCCTTATGCTTCCCAGGTGAGGCAATGTCCTACCCTGCTTTGGCTCACCCTCCCTGGGCTGCAACCACTGTCCAACTAGTCCCAGTGAGATGAACCAGGTACCTCAGCTGGAAATGCAGAAATCACCCATCTTCTGTGTCTATCCTGCTGGGAGCTGCAGACCAGAGCTGCTCCTATTTGGCCGTCTTGGAACACCCTCCTCTAGTTTGGGGTCTTAAGTTTCAAATCCATTTTGTGTTGATTTTTGTGTATGGTGAAAGAAAAGATAGGAGTCCAATTTTATTATACTGCATATGGATATCCAGTGTTTCTGACACTATTTGTTGAAGAGTCTATTTTTCCTCGTTGTGTGTTCTTGGCATCTTTGTCAAAGACTGTGTGTACATGGTGATATGATTTGGATCTGTGCTCCCACCCAAATCTCATGTTCAGTTATAATCCCCAGTGTTGGAGGTGGGGCCTGGTGGGAGGTGATTGGATCATGGGGGCTGTTTCTCATAAATGGTTTAGCACCAACCCCTCAGTGCTGTTCTTGTGACAGTGAGTGAGTGATCATGAGATCTGGCTGTTTAAAAGTGTGTATCACCTCCCCACTCTTTCTTCCTCCTGCTCTGACCATGTGAAGATGCCTACTCTGGCTTTGCCTTCTGCTATTAGTAGAAGCTCCCTGAAGCTTCCCCAGAAGCAGATGCTACCATACTTCCTGTAGAGCCTGTGTAACTAGAGCAAATTAAACCTCTTTTCTTAGAAATTCCCCTGTGTTAGGTATTTCTTTACAGCAATGCGAGAATGAACTGATACACGTGGCTTTGATTGTGGGCTCCCTATTCCGCTAGTCTGTTTGTCCTTATGCCACTACAATGCTGTTTTAATAACTATTATATATCTTTTTAGTATATTTTGAAATTAGGTAGAGTATTGCTTTCATCTTTGTTCTTTTGCTCAAGGTTGCTTTTTTTAATTCAGGACTTTTTTGATTCCATATGAATTTTATTGTTTATTTCTCTATTTTTATTAAAAGATGCCATTGGAATTTTGATGGGGATAACATATTCAATCTGTAGGTAACTTTAGGTAATATGGACATCTTAACAATATTAAGTCTTCCAATCCATGAACATGAGATGTGTTTCCATTTACTTGTGTTTTCTTTAATTTCTTTTATTGATATTTTAAAATTTCCAGTATAAAAGTTTTTCATTTCCTTGGTTACATTTATCCCTAAGTATTGTATTCTTCTTGATGCTATTATAAATGAGGTTGTTTTCTTAATTTCCTTTTAGGATTCTTTGTTGTTAGTACATAGATACACAACTGGTTTTGTGTGATTTTGTATCCTGCAATTTAACTGAATCATTTATTAGTTCTAACAGTTTTTTTTCTTAGATCTTTAAAGATTTTGTACAAATAAGACACTGCTATCTGCAAACAAAGATAATTTTACCTTTGTTTTTCCTATTTTCTTATCTTTGTCTTTCTTTTTCTTGCCTAATTGCTCTGGCCAGAACTTCCAGTAATATGTTGAATAGAATTGCAGAATGGGAATCTTTGTGTTGTACCTGGTCTTACAGGAAAAGTTTTCAGTTTTTTCATCATTAAGTTGTTAGCTATGGGCTTTTCTATACAGTCTTTATTATATTGAGGTAAGTTCCTTCTACATTTAGTCTGTCCCAAGTGTTTTTTAATCATGAAAATGTGTTGAATTTTGTCAAATGCTTTTTCTGCATCTACCAAGGTGATCTTGTGGTTTTTATGCTTCATTCTGTTCATTTGGTATATCATATTAGTTGATTTGCATATATTGAACCATTCTTGCATCCGAGGGATAAATCTCACTTGGTTGTGGTGGATGATCCTTTCAATGTGCTAATGTTTTGTTGAAGATTTTTGTATCTGTGTTCATCAGAAATATTGGCCTGTAGTTTTCTTTTCTTGTAGTGTCTTTGTCTGGAGGCTTTGTATCAACAGGGTAATGCTGGCCTCATAAAGTAAGTTTGGAAGTATTTTCTCTTCACTTTTTTGGAAGACTTTAAGAAGAATTAGTACTATTTTTTTCCTTAAATGTTTAGCAGAATTTGCCAGCGAAGTCACCTGGTCCTGAGCTTTTCTTTGTCAGGAGGTTCTTGATTGTTGACTCAATCTCCTTGTTCATTATTTGTCTGCTCAAGTTTTCTATTTCTTTGTACTTCAGTTTTGGTAAATTTTATGTTTCTGGGAATTTATCCATTTCTTCTAGAATTTGTTGGCATGTAATTTTTCCAATCACAATAGAATGAAACTAGAAATCAACGATAGAAAGAAAGTTGGAAAATTTACAAACGTGGGAATTAAAGAAAACACTCTTGAATAACAATTGGGTCAAAAAAAGAAATCCAAAGGGAAATTGGAAAATACCATGAGGCTAATGAAAATAAAAATACAACATACCAAAACCTATTGATAGAGGAGTTAAGAAGAAATTATTTAGGCCGATAGTGAGGGAGTCTACGGTAAGGTTTTCCTTTTAATGAAAAAGAGTCCCCAAATCATTTTCTTTTCTAACAAACAGCAGCCTGTAAAGTTGATCTGCAGATATAGTCAAGCAAGCTAGAAGCTTGCACAGGCAAATGTCAGCAGTTGTGCCAATAGGAAGAAACTACCTGGGAACATGGTGGCTCCATCTTCTCTCGTCTTTGCCAGCCACATGTACAGTAAGGAGCAGACAAGATGGCAGCGGGCCAAGTAGAAAGCCCATTTACCTAATAAGATTAGGATGGGGTGACCAGCCTTCCTTGCTCACTATGTAATCATCACACCTAGTCAAACCAATCTGTGGGCCCTATGTAAATCAGACACCACCTCCTCAAGCCTGCCTATAAAATCTGATGTGGTCCACTGCTTTTCCCTTTTCAGACATCTCTCTCTCACAAAGAGAAAGAGAGTTGCTTTCCTCTCTCCTTTCTTCTACTTATTAAACTTTCTGCTCCTTAACCCACCCACATGTGTTTATGTCCTTAATCCTCTTGGTGCAAGAAGAGGAACCCAGGGTATTTACCCCAGACAATGATGCCACTTTACTGGGAGTGGCAACAAGAGCAATATTCAGAAGAAAGTTTATAGATTAAAAACACCAAATTAAGAAAGAAGAGGGCTGGGCACAGTGACTCATGCCTGTAATCCCAGCACTTTGGCAGGCTGAGGCGGGCAGATTGCCTAAGGTCTGGAGTTTGAGACCAGCCTGGATAACATGGTGAAACCCTGTCTCTACTAAAAATACAAAAAAATTAGCCGGTTGTGGTGGCACACATCTGTAGTCCCAGCTACTTGGGAGACTGAGGCAAGAGAATCATTTCAACTGGGAGGTAGAGGTTGCAGTAAGCCAAGATTGCACCATTGCACTCCAGCCTGGGCAACAAGAGCGAGACTCTGTCTCAAGAAAGAAGAAAGATGTCAAAGATATCCTATATATAACCTAACTTTATACCTCAAGGAACTAGGAAAAGAACAAACTAAGGCCAAAATTAGCAGAAGGATGGAACTAACAAATAATAGAGCAGAAGTAAATAAAATAGAGAATAGAAAATCAACAGAAAAAAAAAATCAACAAAACTGAGAGTTAGTTTTTCAAAAAGATAAACAAAATTGATAAATCCTCAGCTAGACTTACTAAAAAAAAGGAGAGAGAGAGAGAGAGAACTCAAGTAAATAAAGTTAGACATGAAACAGGAGGCATTACAACTGATCTCATAAATAAAATAGATCATAGGAGAATCTTATGAACAATCACCTTCATTTTTGTATATTTTTGCTGAATATAGAATCCTGGCCTGGCAGGTTTAAAAAATTTTTTCTTGGCCAGGCGCGGTGGCTCACGCCTGTAATCCCAGCACTCTGGGAGGCCGAGCAGGCGGATCACAAGGTCGGGAGATCGAGACCATCCTGGTTAGCATGGTGAAACCCTGTCTCTATGAAAAATACAAAAACAAAATTAGTTGGGTGTGGTGGCGGACGCCTGTAGTCCCAGCTACTCGGGAGGCTGAGGTGGGAGAACGGTGTGAACCCAGGAGGTGGAGGTTGCAGTGAGCTGAGATTGTGCCATTGCACTCTAGCATGGGTGACAGAGTGGGACTCCATCTAAAAAAAAAAATTTTCTTTTACATCACTTCAAATTATTGTTCCACCTGTCTGCTGACCTATATGGTTTCTGATGAGTTGTCAGTTGTTAATTATATCATTCATTGTTTCTCTTTCTATAATATGCCTTTTCTCTTGTTGCTTGTAACATATGCATTTTAACTTTAGCTTTCTACAGGTTGACAACAATGTGCCTTGTCATGGGCTTCACTTTCATGCTTCTTGGTATTTATTTGGCATATTGAATCTGTAAATTTTGTCAGTCATAATAATTGAGAAACATTCATGTTCACATGATGATACATAAACTATTAATTGAATGAATTATTTTATTGGAGTAAATTCCTAGGAGTGGTATTGCTTTATGAAAGATACATACATTTTTAAAGATTAAAGTACAATGTAGCAAATCAATCCCCATAAAGACTGTACTAATGTATTCTTACACAGTGTATACAGTAAACTAAATAATGGCCCCCAAAGTTGTCAGGTCCTAATCTTTGAAACCTATAAATGTTACCTTATTTGGAAAAAAGGTCTTTGCAGATGTGATTGAATTAATGATCCTGAGATGGAGAGATTGGCCTGGATTGTCTAGGTGGGTCCTAAATGCAATCACAAGTGAGAGGCAGAGGGAAATGCAAACAGTTAGAAGAAGAGAAGGCAATGTGACCATAGAGACAGAGACTGGAGTAATGTGGCCAAAACAAAGGAATGCTGGCAACCACCCGAAGCTGGAAAAGGAAAGACACGAGTTCTCCCTAGAGCTGAGTTCGCTCCCTAGAGATACTTTGTCCCTGGCAAAAACCTTGGTTTTGGAATAGTGATATTGATTTTAGATATCTGGCCTCTAGAACTGTGAGAAAATAAATATCTATTGTTTTAGGCCACCAAGTTTCTAGTAGTTTGTTACAGAAGCCACAGGAAACTAATACTGTATATGAGAATGAGTAGTTTTTGCTATCCCTGTGGAAATCATTTACAGTCTTTAGAGATAAATGGAACTTTTTTTCTATTTTATGGGTCTTTGAATGTGGAAAAACTCTGTGCTTTCTTCATATTTCTTGGCTATTTCAGATCTTTGGTTTTGAGGTCTACTGATGAAATGGATAATTTAAACTTACTCATTTCTTTTTAAATGAAATACTGTTTTCACAATTCTCACTCTGATATAGGAATCTAGTAAGGACAGTATAAAAGTAAGAGATTTGACTCAAGTTACTTATGTTCTATGTACATTGTTCTGTCATTTTTATCAGTCTTTATACAGGGGGTGGTGCCATTTCAATCATAAGGAGGTTTCTGGAAAGAAGTGTTTCCTCTTTCTTGTGATGTGAATTTAAATTTCTGAAAGGTGTTAAAATACTTCTTAAGAATTTTGTATCTATTTTCATCCTCTGAACATTTTGAGAACTCATTTGAGCATAAAAGAACTAAATCATTTAAAGATAGTTTAAAAAAACCATTTTCTGGTTCTAGATCCTTGAGGAATCGCCACACTGTTTTCCACCATGGTTGAACTAGTTTACAGTCCCACCAACAGTGTAAAAGTGTTCCTATTTCTCCACATCTTCTCCAGCACCTATTGTTTCCTGATTTCTTAATGATTGCCATTCTAACTGGTGTGAGATGGTATCTCATTGTGGTTTTGATTTGCATTTCTCTGATGGCCAGTGATGATGAGCATTTTTTCATGTGTCTGTTGGCTGTGTGAATGTCTTCTTTTGAGAAGTGTCTGTTCATATTCTTTGCCCACTTTTTGATGGGGTTGTTTGTTTTTTTCTTGTAAATTTGATTGAGTTCTTTATAGGTTCTGGATATTAGCACTTTGTCAGATGAGTAGATTGCAAAAATTTTCTCCCCTTCTGTAGGTTGCCTGTTCACTCTGATGTTAGTTTCTTTTGCTGTGCAGAAGCTCTTTAGTTTAATTAGATCCCATTTGTCAATTTTGGCTTTTGTTGCCATTGCTTTTGGTGTTTTAGACTTGAAGTCCTTGCCCATACCTATGTCCTGAATGGTATTACCTAGGTTTTCTTCTAGGGTTTTCCAGCCATCCCATTACTGGGGATATACCCAAAGGATTATAAGTCATGCTGCTCTAAAGACACATGCACATGTATGTTTATTGCGGCACAATTCACAATAGCAAAGACTTGGAATCAACCCAAATGTCCATCAGTGACAGACTGGATTAAGAAAATGTGGCACATATACACCATGGAATACTATGCAGCCATAAAAAAGGATGAGTTCGTGTCCTTTGTAGGGACATGGATGCAGCTGGAAACCATCATTCTCAGCAAACAATCGCAAGGACAGAAAACCAAACACGACATGTTCTCACTCATAGGTGGGAATTGAACAATGAGATCACTTGGACACAGGAAGGGGAACATCACACACTGGGTCCTATTGTGGGGAGGGGTGGGGAAGGATAGCATTAGGAGATATACCTAATGTAAATGACAAGTTAATGGGTGCAGCACACCAACATGGCTCATGTATACATATGTAACAAACCTGCATGTTGTGCACACGTACCCTAGAACTTAAAGTATAATAAACACAACACAACAAAACAAAACAAAACAAAAAACCATTTTCCAGTGGAAAATAGTGAATCATTTCTCTCACATTTCCTTTTTTTCTGTCACACACACATACACAGTACACAAAGACACACACATAACCCCATGTATTAGTCCATTCTCATGCTGCTATGAAGAAATACCTGAGACTGGGTAATTAATAAAGAAAAGAGGTTTAATTAACTCACAGTTCCACATGACTGGATAGGCCTCAGGAAACTTACAATCATGGCAGAAGCCACCTTCTTCACAGGGTGGCAGGACACAGAATAAGTGCTAGCAGGGGAAATGCCAGACGCTTCTAAAACCATAAGATCTCGTGAGAACTCACTATCATGAGCACAGCATGGGACAAACTGCCCCCATGATTCAATTACCTCCCAACGGGTCCCTCCCATGACACATGAGGATTATGAGGATCACAATTCAAGATGAGCTTTAGGTGGGACATAGCCAACCACATTACCCCACATATACATAAATGGGATCACATGCTGTGCACTTTAAGAATGTAGTATTTTGCTTTAAAATGTAGTATTTTCTTTTTTTGCTTGGCTTCTTCCTCCGCCTCCCCTCTCCTCCACCTTCTTGTTTCTCATCACTAACCTTCCCACCCAGGGAACCCAAGCTAACAACATGATATATATCCTTTCATGTTCTCAATGGGCATCTAATTATATGGTCATATACAAACATGGTTTCTAGGTCATTGATAAAAATAGAATTATATTATTAAGTATACTTTCTGTATTCTTTTAAGGTTTATTTAACAGCAGTCATGGGCATTCCTCTAAGTATATTGGTGTAATTCAAATTCATGCTTTTTAATAGAGATGTGATAGTCCTTAGTGTGGCTTGACCATAGTTTATTTAATCCGTTATTGAAAGGCACCATTACTTTCTAGTACTTTGCTACCTCAAACAGTGCTATTGTAAACATTCTTGTGACTATATTTTTGTGTATTTTGTTTCTTCCATACAAATATTTGTAGAGAAACTATTTCTCTATAGTTTGGGTTCATCTTTTCTTTTACATCTGGGTTTCTGTCTTTAATATAAAAGTCTTCCACACCTTCTAGATTATATAGGAAGACCCCAAGATTTATGAGTTTTATTTTTTATATTTTAGTCTTTACCTAAAATTCCACCTGTATTTTGTTTCAGATGGATAGTCAATTTCGTCTGTACCATTTAAACCATCCATCCTTTCCTAGCTGAATTGAAATAAAATTTCTAATGTATCTCTATATATCATATATCTGTAGATCTATATTTATACCCATCATATTTTATATATAATATTATGTGTGTGTGTGTGTGTATGTGTGTGTGTGTGTATGTGTGTGTGTTTAATCTTTATATTTAGAGGACTTATAGGGACCTGGCTCTGGAGTCTCTATTTGTTACACTGATATCCCAGTATATATTCTAGTGTCATTATGATATGATTTTGATGATGGTAGAAGTGAAGTAAGTTGCAACATCTAGTAAGACAAGTCATCCTTCATTGTTCTTCTTCGTATTTTTCTTAGTTAATTCTGGGGGTATTTTCCCCTTAGGTCTAAGTTTTAAGATGAATGGATCTATTTCTTAAAAGTATCTCATCTCAGTTTTAATTGCATTGAATTTGTATATTTATTGTGGCAGTCTTTTGTTTTTTAAGTCTTCTCGTTCAATAATATAATAGTTTTGTCCATTTGTTCAGAAAGATATTGACTTTTATGTATTTATATGGTATCTAAGTCTTTACTAAATTCTCTCATTACTTTCAATGAGTAGTTTAGTAGAGTCTCTTGGATTTTCAAGGCATAATCCTATAAGTAAAACATATTATTTCTTGTTTTCTAATATTTCTACCTATTATTTTATTTTCTTGCTCTGTTGTATTCTCTCAAACTCCAACATTACTATTAAACACTAAAGATGATAACAAGTATCTCAGTCTAGTTCCCAACTTTAATTAAAATGCATTTAGTGTTTCATAATTTAGGATATTTTTCAGTCATTGGTAAATCATCTTTATTATACTTAAGGCACTGGTTTGCATTCTATTTGTACGTAGCTTTCATGTCAGTGATGACTGCCTTATTTTATCAAATGCTTACAAATATTGATATAATCATATGTTTTTTCCCCTTTATTTAATGATATGTTGCATTCCTGGAATATGCCTTAGTTGATTACATGGAATTAATATCTTTTGGTTAATCATTGAATTTCATTGCTAATATGTTATTTACCAATTTTAATCCTTATTCATAAATTGTATTACTCTACAATTCTCTGTTGTTTTTGATTTGGAATCATGCTCAGTTGTTTTAAAACATGAATTGATGAAACTTTTTTATTCTATGAATTGTGATAATTTACATCACACTAGAACAAACTCTTCTTTATCTAGCTGAATTTAGCTGTCAATCCCTCTAGTCCTGGTAACTTTTAAAATATCCTTTTAATAATAAATATACTATTTTGTATAGTAATTTAAATTTTTTACTTTATCTTATGATAGTTTTGATAATTTATATTTTGTTATAACATAATTTTATAGCTTCAAATGAAGGCATTTAATGCTATATGTATTTCTTTTGCTGTGTCCAGTGGATTTTTGGCTATAGGTGTTCCAGCCTTGTTATCTAGATAACTTTTAATCTCACTTTTGATTTATTCTTTGACACAAGGCATTATACAGGTATGTGCTTCTTAATCTCCAAATATTGAATATTACTTTACTCTCTGCTTCATAATTCATTTTCAGTATTATTGGCTAATGATCAGAGTAAGTGGCTTATATATGCTCTACTTTAAAACATTTGTTAAAAAAATATTTTCTTAAAAGGTTTGAAAATCAAGTATGGAGTCAGATTTTATGAATGAAAATATTCATTCAACAAATGTTCTTTGAACTCAACTCTATGCCAGGCTCTTTTCTTTTTCTTTCTTTTATTTTGACAGAGTCTCGCTCTGTTGTCCAGGCTGGAGTACAGTGGCATGATCTCAGCTCACTGCAAGCTCTACCTCCTGGGTTCATGCCATTCTCCTGCCTCAGCCTCCTGAGTAGCTGGGACTACAGGTGCCCGCCATCACGCCTAGCTAATTGTTTTTGCATTTTTAGTAGAGACGGGGTTTCACCATGTTAGCCAGGATAGTCTCAATCTCCTGACCTTGTGATCTGCCCGCCTCAGCCTCCCAAAGTGCTGGGATTACAGGCGTGAGCCACCATGCTCAGACCATGCCAGGCTCTTTTCAAAGTGCTGGTGATATAGCAGTGAAGAGCACAAACATATACCTCACCTCATGGAGTTTACATTTTAAGGAAGTTACATTATTCCACTGAGAAAGAAATATATGATCAAATTTATTTTTTAATTCAATTCCCCCATGTTTATACTTATTTTTTTGCATATAACTACATCTACTCAACTCTCAAAAGTTTTTCACTGTTTTTCTTGTTCATCAAGCTCTACTTTATTTGTAATATTTTTGCTTTATATTTTAGGTGCTTTGTTTTTTGATGACTACTGATTTATAACTGCTAGAGACTCTTCATAAATTATACTTTTAATAATGATGTGGTATCCCCTATATTAGATTGAGTCTCTATATTAGGTCTGCTCCCATGCTGCTAACAAAGACATACCTGAGACTGTGTAATTTATTTGAAATAAGAAGTTTAATGGACTCAGTTCCACATGGCTGGGGAGGCCTCACAATTATGGCAGAAGATGAAGGAGCAAAGGCACATCTTACATGGCAGCAGGGAAGAGGACATGTGCAGGGGAACTGCCCTTTATGAAACCATCAGATCTCATGAGACTTATTCACTATCATTAGAGCAGCACAGAAAAAAACCACTCTCATGATTCAATTACCTCTCACCGGGTACCTCACACAACACATGGGGATTATGGGAACTACAATTTCAGATGAGATTTGGGTGGAGACACAGCCAAACCATATTATTCCACCCCAGCCCCTCCCAAATCTCATGTCCTCAAATTTTAAAACCAATCTTGCCTTCCCAGCAGTCCCCCAGTCTTAACCTATTTCAGAATTAACTCAAAATTCCATGTCCAAAGTCTCATCTGAGACAAGGCAAGTCCGTTCTGCCTATGTGCCTATAAAATAAAAAAAGCAAGTTAGTTACTTCCTAGATACAATGGGGGTACAGGAATTGGGTAAACACAGCCATTTTGAATGAGAGAAATTGGCCAAAACAAAGAGGCTACAAGCATCATGCAAATCCAAAATCCAACAGAGCACTCAAATCTTAAAGCTCCAAAATCATCTCCTTTGACTCCATGTCTCACATCCAGGTAATACTGATGCAAGAAGTGGGCTCCCATGGCCTTGGGCAGCTCTGCCTCTGTGGTTCTGAGGGTACAGCCCCCTTCCTGGCTGCTTTCACAGGCTGGCATTCAGTGCTTGGGGCTTTTCCAGGTGCCCAGTGCAAACTGTCAGTGGATCTACCATTCTGGAGTCTGGAGGATGGTGGCCCACTTCTCACAGTTCCACTCAGTGGTGCCCTAGTAGGGACTCTGTGTGGGGGCCCCAACCCCATGTTTCCCTTCCACAGTGCCTTAGCAGAGGTTCTCCATGAGGACCCCAATTCTACAGCAAACTTTTGCCTGGACATCCAGGCATTTCCATACATCCTCTGAAATCCAGGCAGAGGTTCCCAAACCTCAATTCTTGACTTCTGTGCACCTGCAGGCTCAACACCATGTGGAAGCTACCAAGGCTTGGGGCTTGCACCCTCTGAAGCCACAGCCTGAGCCATATCTTGGCCCCTTTTAGCCATGGCTGGGGTAGCTGGGATGCAGGACACCAAGTTCCTAGGCTACACACAGCAGCAGGGGTGCCTGGGCCCAGCCCAGGAAACCATTTTTTCCTCCTGGGCCACTAGGCCTGTGATGGAAAGGGCTGCCCCAAAGGTCTCGGACATGCCCTGGAGACATTTTCCCCATTGTCTTGGTGATTAACATTTGGCGGCTTGTTACTTATGCAAATTTCTGCAGCAGGCTTAACTTTCTCCCCAGAAAATGGTTTTTTCTTTTCTACTGCATTGTCAGGCAGCAAATTTTCCAAACTTTTATGCTCTGCTTCCACTTGAATGCTTTGTTGCTTAGAAATTTCTTCCACCAGCTACCCTAAATCATCTTTCTCAAGTTCAAAGTTTTGCAGATCTCTAGGGCAAGGGCAAAATTGTGCCAGCCTCTTTGCTAAAGCATAACAAGAGTCTCCTTTGGTCCAGTTCACAACAAGTTGCTCATCTCCATTTGAGACCACCTCAGCCTGGAGTTTATCGTCACTGTCAGCATTTTGGTCAAAGACATTCAACAAGTCTCTAGGAAGTTCCTATTTTTTCCACATCTTCCTGTCTTCTTCTTAGCCCTCTAAAAGGTTCCAACCTCTTCCTGTTACCCAATTGCAAAGTTGCTTCCACATTTTCAGGTATCTTTACAGCTATGCCCCACTACCTGGTACCAACTTACTACATTAGTTTGTTCTTGTGCTGCTAATGAAGACATACCTGAGACTGGGTAATTTATAAAGAAAAAGAAGTTTAATGGACTCAGTTCCACATGGTTAGGGAGGCCTCACAATCATGGTGGAAGGCAATGGAGGAACAAAGGCACGTCTTACTTGGCGGCAGGCAAGAGGGCATGTGCAGGGGAGCTGCCTTTTATAAAACCATCAGATCTTGTGAGACCCTTTCACTGTCATGAGAACAGCACAAGAAAAACCTGCCCCCATGATTCAGTTACCTCCCACTGAGTCCCTCCCATGACACCTGGGGGTGATGGGAGCTACAATTCAAGATGAGATTTGTGTGGGGACACAGCCAAATCATAGCCTTGCTAATACTAACATTGCTGCTGCTGCTTTTGCCTTTGTGTGTCTGCATTGGTCTAGTATAAAGTGATTTTTAACCTTTATTTTTTTATTTTAGTTAGGTAAATGTTTCAGGGTTTTGCTCTCTACCTTATTATTATAGTCTCTTTTTTCATATGAGAATGCAGTTCTCTCATATTTAGTATTACAACTACATAGTTAATTTTATTCCTCTCATATATTATTTATTTATTCAACAAACACATGTTAAGTGCCTACTAAGTGTCAAATGTACTAGGGGTTCAGCAATGAACAAAACAGATGTAATCCCTAACTCATGACATTTATATTGAGAGGTTAAAAATACTAAATAAAATAAGTAAGTAAAATATTGAGTATATAAGAAGATGATAAAGTTTATATAGAAAAATAAAATAGGGTAAGGTTATGGGCAATGTTGGGGGGTTAAAATTTAAGCAAGGTGGGCAGAGTAAGCCCTCACAGAGAAAATGACTCTTAAGAATAGAAGGGAATGAGAAAGTGAGCTGATTGGGCATGTGAGATGATAGTTTTGTAGGCAGAAGGAATGGCCATTGTGCAAGGTTTTAGTGTATCTGGCATGTTCAAGGCTATCAAGAAGGCTAATACGGGAAGTTTGCTGGAGAAGATGGTGAAAGAAAGACAATGAGGTTAGAGAGAAGCTTGATAATCATTAAAAAGACTTTAATGCTGGTTTTGATTTTTTTAATTTAGTCTCATTTATTGAGGTATACATTGATATATAATGAAATCTACACTGATGAGTTTTCATAGATTTATATAATCTGTAACTGCCACTATTATCAAGATACAGAAAATTATCATTACCCAGTAAATTCCTTGTGCCCTTCTTAGTCAATAATCAGTCCTCATCCCTGACTCCAGGCAACCACTGATCTTCTTTCTGTCACTAATGATTAGATTTGTCTTTCCCAGACTTTCGTAAAAATGGAATTATACTCTTTCCTTTGGTGTCCGGCTTCTGTTGCTCAACATAATGTTTTACATGTTGTTGTGTCTGTCAGGAGTTTTTTTCCTTTTTATTGCTGAATAACATTCCATTGAAAGAATATACCTCAATTTAATTAGGTACTCACCTGGTGATGGACATTTGGGCAGTTTCTAATTTTTGACTATTATAAATAAAGTTGTTGTGAACATCCATCTGCAAGTCTTTGTGTGGACATCTGTTTTCATTTGTCTTTCATTCAGGATAAATACTTCTGTGGCTTGAATGATGGTGTTACCTTCCAATTCATGTTGGCAGTGAATCTCCAATGCAACACTATTACGAGGTGCAGACTTTGAGAGGTTATTAAGTCATGAGTGTTCTACACTAATGCATGAAATTAGCACCCTTATAAAAGGGATTGAGGTTGAAAGGAGCATTTTTTTAGTCCTTCTGTCCTTTCTGCCATGTGAGGACACAATTTTTGTCCCCTCCAGAGAATACAGCACAAAGCATCATGTTGGAAGCAGAGAACACCCCACACCCAACAACAAACTTGCTGGTTTTTCTATCTTGGACTTCCCAGCCTCCAGAACTCTGATACATTTCTGTTCTTTATAAATTACCCAGTGTGTGGTGTTTTGTTGTAGCAGCACAAGAAGACTGAGACACATATTTCTAGGAGTGGAATGGCTGGATCATATAGTAAGAGAATGTTCAACTTTATAAGAGAGGATCAAACTGTTTTCCAAGATGACTGACCTATTTTATTTTTCCACCAGCAGTGTTGGAGAGTTCCCATTACTTCATATCCTCATCAACACTTGCTATTGTCAGGCTTTTAAATTTTGGTCATTCTAACAGATGTGGAGTGGTATCTCATTATGGTGTTAATGTGCATTTCCCTGATAACTCATGATGTTAAAAACCTCTTCATGTTCTTATTACCTATAAGCATGTCTTTTTTTGGTACAGATTCTGTTCAAACCTTTGCCTATTCTTTTTATTGGTTTCTTTGGCTTTTCTTCTGTTTCTTTTCCTTTCTTTTTTTCTTTCTTTTTTTTTTTTGAGAGGATCTTGCTCTGTTGCCCAGGCTGGACTGCAGTGGTGTGATCGTGACTCACTGCAGCCTCAACCTCCTGGGCTCAATTGATCTTCCCACCTCAGCCTTCCAAGTAGCGGTGGCTACAGGCGCATGGCACCATACCCTGATAATTTTTTTTTTTTTGGAAGAGATGGAGTTTCACCATGCTACCCAGGCTGGTCCCAAAATCCTGGGCTCAAGTCATCCACCTACCCTGGTCTCTGAAAATGTTTGGATTATAGATGTGAGCCACTGTGCCTGGCTGTTTGGCTTTTTTTTTTTTTTTTTTTTTTAATTGAATTGTAAGAATCCTTCCTTATTAAATTGTAGGAATCCTGATGTATTCTATACATAAGTCCTTTGTCTTGTGTGTATGTATACTTATATATGTACTTATATACTTATACATATATACTAATAATAGTTAACTATACCCAATGTCAAAATAAATCATATGTAACACTATAATAATGTGTAACAGTACATCAGTTTTCAAAAAATGCTAACACTTGTTTGGAGTTTTTTTTTTTTTTTTTTGAGAAGACGGAGTCTTGCTTTGTCACCAGGCTGGAGTGCAGTGGTACGATCTCGGCTCACTGCAACTTCCACCTCCCGGTTCAAGCGATTCTCCTGCCTCAGCCTCCTGAGTAGCTGGGACTACAGACGCGTGCCACCATGCCCAGCCAATTTTTGTATTTTTAGTAGAGACCATTATGGCCAAGATGGTCTCGCTCTCTTGACCTCGTGATCTGCCTGCCTTGGCCTCCCAAAGTGGTGGGATTACAGGCATGAGTCACCGCACCTGGGCTGGAGTTGTATTTTTAAAATAAACAGTTTAAGGGTCAGGACCATAGAGTGTATGAGGTATAGCACTTTAACACTGAAATTCCAGACAGAAGGTTACTGTGTAGCACTCACTGATCTAAATATTTTGTAACTCACTGTGCAGAAGTGTTATTGCAAATTCTTTAATTTTAAATTATATCATTAACTCTCCACTGGTTGCAAACTGAACAGCTTAATTTTACTTGGCACATTTCTTCCATTCCTTTTGGCTTGCTGAAAACACAGAGCCTGGTGAACATATTAAACCTATAGATGTTACATACTGCTTCACAATTCAGACAGTTATTAACAATCCTTCTCTCAGCTCTTCAGCTCAATTCATCCAGAATTACCCTGATTATCTATCTAGCATGACCGTCTGAATTCTCATAAGGATGAAGATACATGTCAGGGGATTAAAAAGATGCAGTTTGCAGTTTAGCTTTCTGGGGGCAATAGGAAGATCTATTTTCCCAACAGTGACTTAATTCCATCATAATATCTCCTTTACCTATAGGGAGAGCAATGGTGTATTTCTTTGTGCTCAGCTTAGCCTGCCAGCTGAGTACTTCTCTTTTTCCTCCTCTACACCCTCCTTCCTGTGTCTCCCTAGTGTCCAGATGCCAGAAAACAACCTTTCTATTTCCTGTGAGTTCGGAAATATTATCACAGCCAGGATATTATTGAAAAATTAAATTTAACAACTAAACGTTCAGTGAAGTTTTAAATACAAATCAGGCACATCGCTAGAATTTGCTTTTAACCGCACACCTTCTAAGAAATTATATTTTTACTCCCAGAAAATTACCTAGGAGAAAAAAATGACAAGAGTAATCTATTTTTTTCACAGCTGGTCGGTTGGCCAGAGTTTCTCATCAAGGAGTACATGCTGTTTGCTCCCCAGATGGACAGCCTGGATGAGCTACAAATCCACAGAGCCTGGGACACAAGGTGGAAATTACACTGCCAGTACTTTTAATCTTGCACAGCTCTGCACACTTGAAATTGCAAGTGGCCCATTTCCAAATGAGCATCTATTGGGACAATATCCTATGTCTTGTCAGAATGAGTCCCATTAAATCCTCAGCTGGAGTTAGACCAAAAACTTGTAATAATTACAGGAAACTTATTAAAAAGTTGAAGCCCTAGACTGTGACAGTGAAAACACTCAAGCGACATTAACAGTAATTGAAATTTCTGTGAGTTTTTCTTTTTCAATCAGTTGTTGATGGCTAAGCAAAGAACACCCAAATGAGAACGTGTGAAACCAAAACACCCAGCTTCTCAGGGGTGTAACGGTCTTTTGTTTCATTATAAAATGTAGTGTTAGAATGGAAGTGAAGTGCTCATTCTCGGCCTGGGGCACCTGCCAAACCCATGTCCCCGCTCCCAGAAGGAGCTCTAGTCATCATTATCAGGGATGAATGACCCAGCCTCTCCCCAGTAGTGTGTCCCCACTTTCCTCTCTCATCTGCTATTCTACCTTCAACATTCACTGCCTCCCCTACTAAGTTCTGAGAGTCAGAGACAAGAGTAATAAAGAAATGATTTTGAAACCTGGCCTGCACATACTTTGGTAGTACCTTTCAGAGTTCCTTTCAAAAGTTGAAAATATTGGCCGGGTGCAGTGGCTCACGCCTGTAATCCCAGAACTTTGGGAGGCTGAGAGGGGCAGATCACGAGGTCAGGAGATCAAGACCGTCCCGGCTAACACGGTGAAACCCTGTCTCTACTAAAAATACAAAAAAAAAAAAAAAAAAATTAGCCGAGTGTGGTGGTGGGCACCTGTAGTCCCAGCTACTCGGGAGGCTGAGGCAGGAGAATGGTGTGAACCCAGGAGGCGGAGCTTGCAGTGAGTCGAGATTGTGCCACTGTACTCCAGCCTGGGCGACACAGTGGGACTCTGTCTCAAAAAAAAAAAAAAAGTTGAAAATATTAAAATAAACTTTTCTGAGCTTCAGTCAGAAAGATGACTTTACTTTCAATCTATCTCCAGATGGGAAAGTTTTTAAAAGGAGCTTTATCAAGTTAGGAGATGTTCCCTAGCCTGTTTTTCAGGGACTGTATACTGAGCAAGCAGTACACCTGCTTGTGCTTGACTTTTTATTTCTGTATTTCTGGAGTAATTCTTAGGCAACTGTAGTTTTGTTTTGTTCTGACTTTTACAACTCAGGATGACATGAAAGACAGTTTGGACTCTTGAGAGAGGCACAGTAAAAATAAAAAAATCTGAAAATATGGGTTCATTGGAGGGCAGGGCATTCTCAATGGCAAGTCTGACTTAGAAGTCATGTCTGATGAATGCAATCATATCCTTAAAAAAAAAAAAAAAAAAAACAGAAATTTCTAAGTTCAACCAAGTGCTCCAAGTAGGGGCCAAACCACAGCTGGAGTACCAGGTTGAGTTGTGGGTGTCAGATGGCAGGACAGACAGAAAGAAATTGTAGTAGACCCAGAGTGGAGGAACAGTGATGATGAGGAGGTTTACAATCAAACCTCATGGGCAAGGTCAAAAGAGAACTCTGGGGAGACCTCACTTGGGTAAGAGGGAGTCACATTATTCTGCATGGCTGCAGGGGACAGAGGTGTGACCCAAGGGTGGAAGGAAGGAACACCAAGGTAGAGTGTTAAATCTTTTCTGAATGAGGACAAACTGTGCTGGAGAGGCCGACTGCATGGCTGTCTTCGCAGTTTCACTTAGACCTGACCCTAAGTGAAGAAAGGAAGGAGAGGAAAAATGAGCTGTCAAAGATCAGAGTGCATTCCATTTCTGTGGAGGTGCCCAGGGAAGGGCTGGGCATTAAATGGAATTATTGTGGCAGGGACTTACTCATGCCTGAACAATTGAAGAATAACTCTAGGTCCCTCCCAATTCAAATGTTGTATGGTTTTATGGGACTGGATTTATTTCTTCAAGAGGATGAGACATATTTTGTCATTAGCATCCAAATGAATGCCAATATTCCATAGGAAAATCACTTTTCTTAAATATTTCACAGATTCTACTGTTATGATCTTCTTTACAACCCTTTTCTTCTTAGATATTATGATATAAACCTCATTCTAGTCAAATTTAAATGTATCAGGGATTCTGCGGTAGCTAAAATTTAATGAATTTGCTTTTGAAATGAAAAAAGGGATGATGATGATGATAATGATCATCGCCACTTTAAACACTTAAGAGTTAGATGTCATATTTTAAAGGGTTTAAACCGTCTATAGAATGGATTCAGAATTGCCTATGCAGCATTCGTATTCTAAATATTCTGTGTTGTGAGAGGATAGTTACGGTATCACTAGAGTTTTCATAACTTAAAATAGGCTCCTGATATGAGATGATTTTAGGCTCTAGAACAGAATTAGCATCTTTACCTGTTAGGTAATACATTATTTTTTTGATTATTAAGTGATAGCTCTAATGAAAAGGCACTTCAGGGCCCTGGAATAGGTTCTTACTCAAATGCTGATGCCAGGTGCAGTGAGAAAGTATTGAGTGACAACATAGAACACATTAGCTCTATTTTTATTCAATCCCATGGCGGTGAGGTCCTCGCTTGCACAGTGGACCACTGTATCCTGGCCCAACTGCCTGCTTGGGAGGAGATTAAACCTAACAGAATCAGAAGACAGATAATTGAGGACAATTTAATCCTGCCTCCCAGGGTAGGTGGGGCAAAGAAGGCCCAGAAAGCGGTGAAAATGGCAGAAGTGTGGAGAAGAGAATTCCAGGGCAGCAGGATACACCACTACTTGTTAGTAGGTAGCATTTAACATATACATAATAAATCATCTTTCCTCCGCGGCTGTCTCCCTGTCAGCCCGTGTGATCTATTATTTGGCTTTTGCATGCATCATGCCAGACCTTAGGGTGTAATCGTTTTTCCTAGTTTCTTAGGGGATAAAACAACAAAATGGCGGTGCCTGAGATGCATTTTCTCCTGCTTTCAGCACAATTATCCCAGAGTCCGCTTGTCACTTTACCTGATCTCCTGCCCCAACCCTTCGGCCAGGACCAAGAAAAGAAGGGCTTCCTCCACTTGCCTGGGTGCCCTTAGCCTTGCCTGATAGCCTGTGTCGATTTGAGTGGGGATGAGCTCCGATTTGGGAGGATTTGCCTTGAGTCTTGAGTGCCCTCAGAATCTGCTTTGTTCCCTAGAGCAATCTTGGGGGAGCCTCACTTACCCAGGGAATGTAAATGCTGGAGGAAAAGTTTGAGGGCAGACTTCCAGATTCAGAGGGAGGGTCAGCATCCCCAGGACAGTGCTGCCCCATCCAGTTTCACTCTCCTCCAGCTGACTGCTCAATGGACCCCCACTCCCTTTTCTTCCCTCCCAACCCCCACTGTCTAATGAGCAACCCAGTACTTGCACCCAGTTCCATTCCCCACAAAGGGCCTTCCAGTGGAGCCTCCTCCTGGCCTCCTCTGCACTTCCACATTTCCCTCTCTTTCCTCTACTGGACTCTATCTCTGCTTTGCTCACAATCTGAGAGCCTGTTTGGTGATCACAAACAGATCTGCTTCCCAGAAAACACAGTGGGAAACGTGGAGCTTAAAATCCTTCTATGCAAGTGGATTAAGTAGTGTACACTAATATACAATAGATAAACCCCCTTTTGAAAGAACAAAATAGCTACTATAACAATTTACCACAAATGTAGTGGTTTAAAACAATACAGATTTATTCACCGAGTTCTGGAGGCCAGAAGTCTAAAATCAAAGTGTTGGCAGGGTTGTGTTCCTTCTGAAGGCTGCAGGGGAAGACCTGCTTCCATCCCTTTTCTATCTTCTAGAGGCTAGCTGCCTGCCTTGGCTTGCAGCCCCTTCCTTGTGTCACTCTACCCTCTTATGTCTGTCCTCACATCTCTTACTGTGCACTCTGATCTGTCTCCTCCTGTGAGGACCTTAATGAAGTAAGGGGACTTCATACTAGCCCTTGTGGATAATCCAGGATAACCTGCTGGTCACAAAATCCTTAACTTGATATCGGCATAGTTCTTTTGGTTACAGAAGTTAACATATTCATAGATTTCAGAGATAGGATATGAACATCTTTGGGAGCTGTTATTCAGCCTACTACAGGTACTATTCAGGGTAGATACTTCTTAAATCAGTGTTTCTGGAAGCTAATATATAGACCCCCTTTCAAAACAATAAAATTTTATAGTACACCCTCCAGATTGACTTATGTTTATTAAGTTGTTACATACATATAAGCATTAAACTGCGTATAAACTCCTCATGTTTGTAACTCTTATACAATAATAAAACTAAAACAAATGTACAAATTAAATACAAACAAGCCATAAAATGAACAAAATTTAAATTAAGTTCATTTATTTAATGTGACTAAGGATGTAGTTTTATTGAAAATGGAAATGATCAGAAAATACAAGTAGGATGCTGACCATAGGGGTTCAGTTTCTTCTGAGTTTAACATGCCTATGCTATTGTCTGTTATGTGAGAACTCAATTCTTCCTTCATTCCCCTTTCAAATCATGATAAAAATTTTTGTACATATAGGATGCTCTGACATAATTTGGCTTTTACTTGCCGTGAAATCTTGCTAATTTCACATCTTTTCTCATTTGTTTAAGACAGTGAAGGTGTTACTACTTGGTCTCAATGCAGATACTGACTCCGAATTCACATAGCAGGACTTAACTAGAAAATGGTCATCTGGGTGATTACAGAATATGCTTTTTTTAAAGAAAGATTATTTTTAAATAAAAAATCCAATTATAATTCTTGCAGAGAATTTATTAAAGAAATTGACTCATCTCTGACTTTAATAGTAGAAATAACAGGAAGTGTAGGAAATGTTTTTTATTGAGAATATTCTTTCAGGTTAATCTTATGTCACCTAGGTTTTAATTTTTAAAAATCTCTGTGAGTTACACCAAAGCTCCTTAAAGAGGCAGCTTAGAATTCTGCTCTTTCAGTAGTCTGTGACGATATATTTGATGGGAAAAAAAATTGGAAAGGAGAGAGCAAGAGAGAAAGAAAGAGTAGTGGGTTTGGCTCACTCCTGTAATCCCAGAACTTTGGGAGGCAGACCAGCCTGGCCAATAGGGCAAAACTTCGTCTCTACTGAAAATACAAAAATTAGCTGGGCATGGTGGCGCATGCCTCTAATTCCAGCTACTTGGGAGGCTGAGGCAGGCGAATCGCTGGAACCCAGGAGGCGGAGGTTATGGGAAGCTGAGATTGTGTCACTGCACTCCAGCCTGGGCGACAGAGCAAGACTCCGTCTGGAAAAAAAAAAAAAAAAAAAAAGTAATAGGTAAGGGAATGAGTGAAAATGAGTGAATAAGAGGTTATAAACATATGAAAAACCTGATTTAAATTATGGTAAAGAGTTTGACTATTGGGTTCCATAGTCACTCTGGAATGGATAAAATGTGAATGTATACATAGTGTGGAGAAGGCATGGGCTCCTGGTCTTGCTGTAGTTCCTTCTGCAGTCTAACTCTCACCAATCTATTATTTATTCAGTTTTATCCTGTCAATGAAGGGTAGTAGGAAATGATTGCAGGACTTCTCTGAACTCAAGTGATCCTGTTTGTTGAGCTTCTTGTTCTGCAAACATTAGTCACAACCTTGTCCGCTGTCTTCCGGGGAAATTCTAGTTTTCAGTGGGATTGGTGCAGGTATCAGGAATTCTGGGCAGGGAGATATGCACGCACACCCCCATTCTAGTTCTGCTGAAATTCATTGGCTTATATATTTATTCTTTTGTTTTGTAAAAAAAAAATTCATTGGCTTATATATTTATTCTTTTGTTTTGTAAAAACTGTACACAAGTTTAACCAGTGTACATTTCCACGAATATTTCTTTCCTTTTCCTTTGACTAGCCATAAAAGCTCTGCTGTCGTTCACACTAGAAATAATTTTATGTTCTCTTTATGAATCAAAACAATGACTTTTATAATGGAAGAAAGAAATGTTTTAAAAATCAGCAAAGCATATACACATTTTTTGCTTGAATTTGAATTTGTCAAGCTAATATATACTCTAAATTACCTGTGGAAGATTTATCAAAAGTCCTCATCTCATGAAAATCCTATATGCTGTGCAGAATTGCCTGAATTTACCTTCTATTGATAAATTCACTCACCTTTCCTTTGTTTTATGTTCTCATCTCCAAGTTTCTGAAGGGCATATGATGTTCGTTTTCAGAAGCTGTTTATCCTGATCATTGCAATATAGCTACAGCTGAAAGACTTTGTTTGCATATAAAGGAGAACATGATTAATATTTAGTGAATGAATGGATGAGTGAGAGAATAATGCTAAAAAGTTGATTTTGTTGATTTTAATTTAATGAATTACTTCGATGCCATCATATGATTTTATTATAAGTAGATTCTATTGGAACCCAAGAAAAGATTATAAAGAGATGGAATGGGATGAGGATGTTGTGTGGGAAGAATAGGTTTGATTCTTTGGTGCATGTTCAGAGAGATTTTTAAAAACATGGTAAATAATATTTAAAAAATTGTAGTCACTATGCAGGCCTGATTATTTTTACATTTAGTTTTTATATTTGCTTCAGATCTTTGATTTTTGAACAAAAAATGAAAATAAAATCATTTCTTATTGCTCCATGCCCAGGCCAAAACTCTTTTCCCACAATCTGAAAGTAGCCACAGTTGTGGATTTGATGCAAATCCTTCTAGTTTATTCTTTTAAGCTTTGGCACCTGTAGCTATAGTATTTGTATTAGTCTGTTCTCATGATGCTAATAAAGACATGCCTGAAACTGGGTAATTTATAAAAAGAGGTTTAACTGACTCACAGTTCCACAGGGCTGGAGAGGCCTCAGGAAACTTACAGTCATGGCAGAAGGGGAAGCAAACGTGTCCTTCTTCACACGGAGGCAGCAAGGAGAAGTGCTGAGCAAAAGAGGGGAAAAGCCCCTTTTAAAACCATCAGATCTCATGAGAACTCACTATCACAAGAACAGGATGGGGGAAACTGCCCCTATGATTCAATTATCTCCACCTGGTCCCTCCCATGACATGTGGGGATAATGGGAACTACAAGTGAAGATGAGATTTGGGTGGGGACACAGCCAAACCATATCAGTATTATTTTACAGCGTGGATTTTTAATTTACGTACATGTTAGCATGATATGATTCATAGGAGGGATGGTTTCCCCTCCTCTTTCTCCTCTTTTTTCTGTTTTTACTTCTGTTCTAGTTTCCTAACCCGCTATCTTTGGTATATTGTAAAGATAGCCCCTTTAAGTCAAGAAATCACATTTTTCAGGATTTAGTATTTTCCACAAAAGGGTGGGGGGCATGGGGAAGGGAGATACTCAAACTCCCACCAGCTGAAACCAATCCCTGTTAATGTTTTGTTTCAGTTGCCAGAGCCCACATCTCACACCACTCCATTTCTTACCTCCTCCTGGCGAAACTCCCCAGAAGAGTCGTCTACACTCACTCCCTGCAGTCCCTCTGCTCCCATTCTCCCTTCAGTCCTCTTCAGTCAGGGCTTCTTCTCCACCATGCCGTCTGGGTCCCCACATCCAATGATAATTCTCAAGCCCTCTTCCTACTTGCCTTATTAGGAGCCATATTAGGACACCCACACCTTGGGGTCACCCTGGACTCCTCTCCCTCACATTCCACGTTCTTCACCAAACCACATCAGCTCCACCTGCAAAATATGCCCAGAATCTGACCCTTCTCATCCCGTGTTCTACTACCATCCTGGTCCAAGGCATCCCACTGTTGACTGAGATGATTGCAGTAACCTCCTAACTGCTCTTTTGCTTCCATCCCTGCTGTGGTCTCAAGGTTTACACTCCCCCCATATTCCCATGTTGAAATCTTCACTCCCAAGGTGATGGTATTAGGAGGTGGGGCCTTTGCCAGTTAATTAGGTCATGGTGGTGAAGTGCCATGAATGGGATTAGTTTCCCTATAAAAGAGACCCCAGAGAGATCCCCCACTCCTTCTGTCTTGTGAGGTCAGTGAGAAAACGGCCATCTATGAGGACCCAGGCCCTGACCAGACACCAAATCTTCTGGTGCCTTGATCTTGGACTTCCCAGCCTTTAGACAATGAGAAATGAATCATGTTGTTTATAAGCCACCAGTCTATGATATTTTGTTATAGCTGCTTGAAAGGACTAAGACAAGTCCTTACCCCTTTCCAGCATATTCCCAACATAGTAGCCACAGGGAGTCAATCTTAAAACAGGTCACAACCACATCTGTTCAACAAACTGCCCACCACCCTCCAAGAAAGCCCTAAGTGGTTAAATAATGATTTCCATGAACTGGTGTGATCTGGCCATTTGCTACCTCACTTTGACCTCACTGCCACTTTCCCTTGTTCACTCTGTTCTGGCCGCTCCAGCCCCTTTGCTGTCTCTTGAATATGCCAGGCACTCTCCTGCCCACCCAAACCTTTACCATTTGCTGTTCTCTCTGCCAAGCAAGCTTTCTTCAGTCATCAGTATGGCTCCCTTACTTTCTCCTATTCTGTTAGTGGTGAGTCTTGCCTTCTGTGCTGGGAGTTCCTGGAGTGCTTCTCCCTGTCCTGCTCGGTTTTTCTCCATAGCACATATCACTGTGTAACATACTTCATATTTACATGCTCATTTGTTTATTTTCTATTGCCTGTCTCGAGAATCTAAGCTCTGTGAAGCAGGGCACTTATTTTTCTACTGTTATTTCACACGTCCAGAATTATGAAAGGGACCCAGTAAAAATTTGTGGTTATGAATAAATAAATGAATGACTCCAGTATTCTTTATATTATATACCTAATTCACTTTATATAAAATGGCATCATATAAACATAGCTTGCTTTTTAAAACCTAATAAATTGTCAACAATTTCTCATATCAAAAATATTCTTCTATAACATTTTGCATAATGACTTCTCGATATTCTATTTTAGAGATGCACAATAATTCATTTAATTCTCTAATGCCCCTTTTGATGGTGTGCAACATTTTTATGACAAAGATAGCCACTTGAACGCACATCCCTTTCTGATGCACCCTCTCTTTCGTTTTGTGGACTAAACTGCAACTGGAAAGCTGGCAGGCCTGGAGCTCTACTGGCACGTACAAACTTGTGGCATTGTCTCTGGGCCTTTGGATTCCTTGCTTTATAAACTTCCCATAGCTACCCAAATGTTGAGCCTCTGCTTTCCTTTCCTTTTCCAAACCACCATCCAGTTTTGTTGAGTACTGCATTTCAATACTTCGCCTAATAGGACATGCATCATGGGCTGAATCTGCAAATTATTTTTCCCTTAGGAGATTTTGGTTGATAATATAGGAATATAGCTTATTTTATTTTGCTAATTTTGTGGAAGCTGCTGCCTATGACTTAATCTTTAGTATCTCTCAAATCAATTGATCAGAGGCAACTTAGAGAAAGCATCCGTTTTCATTTCCTACCTAGTGACTAGTAAGTGACTGTTTAGGAATAACTAAGTGTTCTCACTTTTAGCATGCAACAAGTACTGCATGCCTCAGTTACTAGCACACCAACTTGCTGTGTCCTGAGGGGAAATGGTTTTCTCTGTAGGAGGATAAGCTCTTAGTAGCATGAACCTGAACATAAATCAGAGATTCATTAGCTTCCGGGACTATCCTTTTTGTCATCCAGAGAAATATACTTTTTCATTTGCTTGCCACTAAAAGTTTAAAGAGATCCCAATTATTTTTACTTATTCATTCAAGTCAGCTAGCCTAAGATGGCCTTACTCAAAGTCTCAGAATAAAATTTTTTAAAAAATTACAAGAATAAAAGCTGCTGTACAGTTTCCTAGCAAAGGTAGGTTATCTTTATCTGTAAAACATACTCAATTTAACTATTACATATGATTGACATTGTGGTAATACTTAACTGTTTTTATAAAAGTCTTCAGTATGGTCTGTCCTTTGACCTTGCAGCCTGAATATCCTCATTTTATTGGACATTGGAGAGGAAGCTCTTAGAAAGGGCAGTGTTTTGTCTGTTGTCATAGAGTTAATCAGTGGTGAAGCCAGAATTCAAATCCCAGCCACGGATCTGCTTCTTATCATGAAGTCGAGGTGTTTGGCATTATCCAGTGTTCTGTAGCCTCCTACATATTTGAATTTCCTGGGGAGATTTTTAAAAATACAAATTCCTGGACTCATCACTCCCAGAGATTCTGAGTCCTTAGGTCTGGGGCAGGGCCAGGAATCATTTTTCTAAAAGCTCCCTGGGTGTTTCTACCATGCAGCGGAGGGGTTCTCCATTGCAGTTTCCCTCGGCAGAGAGGAAACAATATGCAATTAGCCACTAATCAAGAGAAGGAGCAATTTAGCTCATAAGATAGACAAGAATGATGTCTTTGTTTTGCTGTCCTGCCATGTCGTTATAAAAAAATCATGGGAGTTTAGAAGTCATTGCAGAGAAATTTAGCTTTTTATTAAGAATTATGGGATGGCAGAGCTTCTAGGCTCCCTGAGGGAATAAATCTGCCCACTTTTGGCTGGCGCATGACTCCTTTAACAGCTGTGTGTGGTCAGCAGTTTACCTTACAATTACCTTATCTTGACCTATCTCCTTTTGATGATGCAAAAGGATGTTAATCAAGGTTGACTCTTGTTTGGTTCGTCCTAAGAATTGACCCCAGTCAGTGAATCTCCGCTCTTTGTTTAAAGTTTTGAAGCACAAAGTTTTGACTGTTCCATTTATCTTTTCTGCCTCATCTGCAAAGGGATTGGCACGTCTCCAGGTCTCCAACTGTGTGGCTACTTCTCACGCTCACATCTCAGAAAAGCGATGGAATTCTCTGTTGTACGCACATCAGCAATGTTCAGTCATGAATAAGCTTCTTTGGACGTTAGTAGTGCCTCTTCATCGAGTCTGTGTATATTTTTTAACCAGTGCTAATGCTTGATTTGTCATTCCTTGTCTCTGCTGCCTCAGACAGGCCTCCTCGGGATTCTAGTCCTATGTTGTTTGTCTCTATTCATGTGCACCATTATGGTGTAACTGCCCACATTTTAAATAATTGGCTTCGAGGAGGTGAGAGACACACAGGCAAAATTAAGCCCAGTCTTTCAGACTCACCTGCCGGTGTTGTAGTTGCAGCACAAGCTGGGTATTCTGAGCTAAAATACTTCATCTCTTTGAGCCTCAGTTTCCTCATTTGGTTTGAGGATGAAATAAAGCAATTTATGTTAAGTCTCTGGCACACTATGGGTGCTCCATCAATGTTAGTCTATTTTTCTTGGTTTTTCTAAATTTGATGTTACACGATTCAAATCACTACTTAGATAAACCTGACTGTGTTATCTTTGTTCTCATTAAATAGATCTGGTTACCCAACAATGCAGTTTCCTGAGCTCTGTATATTCTATCCAGAAACTACCCAGAATGTGGACAACCTTTAAAACTGCAAGTCACCTGGGAAGGGGAACAGTATTTATTAATACTCCCCCTACCCCATAAAACAAAACCAAAAGATATCATTCGTGCGCACACACACACACACACAATACTCAGTGCACTGTGCTACTAGGGACTTTCCTCACAAAAACTTCATGAGGTAGGCAGCATTAATATTCTAACCTTATAGATTTGGATTTGAGACTTAGAGGATCTAACTTGCCCACGGATACACAGCCACTAATTAGTAAAGCTGGAATTCCAACCCTTATCTGTCTGATTCCAAAAATGTTACCTCTTCAGTAGGCATCTTTTGGCTTTTTGGTAGGATATCTGTTCAGAGAATAGTAAAAGAGATACTTGAACTACAAAGTGCAATTCATCATCTGCTTTCACAAGCTCCAACATTTGCATGAAATATTTGGATAGGGTGAGGTATGACAACTTTGGGGGTGTGGGTGATTTGGTTCATAACTGTGTGTTTATGTGTATGTTGGCATGGGTGTGTGTCTGCAGCATGAGTGTAATTATAAAACCCACTCACAAAACTCCTCACACTAAGTGGCAGAACTCTGCACGTTGAGAAACCACAAGTCTTTAAGTAAGAAATGTCTCACAGGAGTCAAATATCAACCAAACATCTGTGTGGCTAATCAAGGAGCTACAAGGCCACACTTAGTCAACAGGAAGATTCCCTATAGAAAGACATCACTAAAAGCAGTGCCATATGATTGATTTGCTATAACTCAATTTCCATCTGTCTCATAAAATGGACTGTGTACACACTGCACTCCAGGCATCCAGCCAGGGCGGAAACATACCAAGGAGCAGAAAACCTTCTCCTCCCTCGGGCTGTTGGTGACATGCTCTGCTAAGAACCAGGCATGGCCAGGGTGGCCTACGAGGAAATGCCTTGGACTGCCTCGCCAAGACTTCATACCTTTGGGAGTTGGTTGGATCACGGGCCTTTGAACGAGGTTCTGTAGCAGTAATGGGGCCAGGTGGGTTTTAAACATTCTGCTTTTCTCGGAGATTCCTTTGACTCACATTTGCAGATTCCAGATGGTAATTTTGCCAGTTTAGGCAAGATGCTGTTCATAGTCCCTTACATTTCTTCTGTAAATAAAGAATGAGCCAAGTAAATACTTTCCTGCTATTGTGTGTTGAAGAAAATCAGGTGAAACTGGAGCCCGTTCGCATTCTGTAAACAGTATACAAAATGTAGGGATGCTTAAGACTGAGTAAAAACCAATGTGATCCCCTAAAACCATGCCATTGCATAAGAACCAAAGAACTTCTAGAGCCTTCTGAAAATTAATGATTATTCTAGACAATATTAACCTTTATTTTTTGTAGGTAACAGAAACCTCATCTATTTTGTTTCAAAAGCTTCCTTGTTTAGGTTACTGTAATATCCTCAACAGCTTTGAAGAAAGAGATTTTAAGAAACTATTTCTGTAGGAAAATTTCCTCCTTTGGCATTCCTTTTTGTTAGGCAGACCTGTCCTATAGAAAGTCAACATTGTGACACATTTGCTGTGGAGAGGGAGAAAAGGAAGTCAAGGAGAGGGTACCCTCATACAGGGTTATATGTTCTCCCTCCAGGACCTAGTGATGATATGGTTTGTCTGTGTTTGCACCCAAATCTCATCTTGAATTGTAGATCCCATAATTCTCACGTGTTGTGAGAGGGACCCAGTGGGAGATAATTGAATCATGGAGGCGGTTTCACCCACACTATTCTTGTGGTGGTGAATAAGTCTCATGAGATCTGATGGTTTTATAAGGGGAAATCCCTTTTGCTTGATTCTCATTCTCTCTTGCCTGCTGCCATGTAAGATGTGCATTTCACCCTCCATCATAATTGTGAGGCATCCCCAGCCACGTGGAACTCTGAGTCCAATAAACCTCTTTTACTTTATAAATTACCCAGTCTTAGGTATGTCTTTATCAGCAGCGTGAAAACGAACTATTATACAGAACATTTCTGACGTACACTGTAGCCTCGCTCTGTGAATTAGGGAAATTATTTAAAGACTCAGAGATTTAATTCCCTCACCCATGAAATTAAAGTAATACTATATATCTTTTGGGTTTCTCTTGATGGATGACAGGAAATTACAGAAAATCATGTTGTTATTCTAATATGCTGAGTAGACAGGGTTCATTAAATATTACTTACATCTGAATCTGAATGTCAAAGTGTAATGCTGGAATGAGAAATGCAAGAAGACAATTCTTGCTTTTTGGGGTTGGAGTATCTGCTGGGTGAGGAGGGCACTTCCTCATTAAATTACTCAGCAAACTTCGCTGAGAGCCCATTGTGTTCCAGGCACAATGCTGGGTGCTGAGGAGAGGGATGAAGACAAGAATCTCAGCTCACATGGAGCTCATGGTCTGGTTGGGGAGAGGGACATTTAAATAAATAAATCACTGTCTGGTGCTGAGTGCAGCAACTGAATCATGTACAGGGTAGAGAGATAACACAAAGAAAGCAAGGTCGACAATGTAAGGCCATGGGTTCAATCTGGTCTGCTGTCTGTTTTTGTAAATGAAGTTTTATTGGAACACAGCCTGCTCATTCATTTGCCTATTGTCTGTGATGACTTTTACCCTTATGGTGAGTGTGGCTGGTTCTGCTCTAAGGATGCACATGCGTTTCTGAAAATCACCACACTATACACAATTGTGCAATAAAAAACACAAGGCCTATGGGGGAAATGGCACTGGGCACAGCACTCAAGAACTTGGCCAGTGACACATAAAAAATGGATAACCTGAAAAAGATGACAACATATTTCTGCACATGTAAAATGGTTAAGAAACATATAACAATACTACCACAAATATGCCCGCTTGCCTTGAAAAAGCCCTGGCGTTAGCCTGTAGAAGTGGGAGTGAGAAGGGCTGCAGCCCGGTCAGTGGGGGTTATCTGGAATCCTAAGGAAAGTGGTAGCAGTAGATATGCATGGTGTGGCTTATACACTCATGTTGAAGTGAGAGTGGATGGCAGTTGTTTAATGGGTGTGCGTGTGTGTGTATGTGTGTGCATTGTATAATTTCTTATGTGTCTTGTTGCAGATGTGTTCAGTCTTTTTGCTTTTACTCAGCGTTTCTCATGGAGGAAATTGCACATAAGCAAACGTGAAATTCATGTCATGCTTGTATTGTTCCCTAATATATTAATCATATTGGAGAAATACACATTTCTAAACAAGTGTTAGAGCAGAATTGATTGTTGTTGCAACAGAGACCATATGGCCCACAAATTCTGAAACACATACTATCTGGTCCTTTCCAGAAAATGCTTGCTGACCGCTGGCAGAGAGGAAGGAGGGGTCAACTCTGAGGGAACAGGAAGGCTGCCAGAGGGTGCTGTGTCTGAACTGTGTTTAGAAGGTTGAAGAAGGCAAGTTTGAGAGGTAACACAAGGGATTGGGAACATTTTGCCATTTTTATTGTTACTTCCTCTCCCATGCATATATCTACATTCACTTGTCCTCACTTTCTTTCCCAAGAGTATAGCTCTTCCAACTTCTATATAGAGTGAACCAGGATGCAATACAGTCGGCCTTATAGGTGAGAAAATGCTCCTGTGATTTAGGAGCACTCAAAATGCTGAAAAAACCCTCCTCTCATCAGCACATATCTGGGAATGGCACAGGCCCTGGCTAGGCCATCCCTTCCACGTGAAAAAGCAGTGGTTCACTACGAGAGGCAGCAGAATGGCCCATCAGTGGGTTACTAGGATACCACGTGGTGTCCCTGTCTACAACCCTCTTTGTGAGGTCCAACTCTTCCCTGGGGTCTGGCCTCATCAGAGTTTTCATCCCTTTTTTCCTAAATCATACTGAACTCTTTTCTATTTCCATGTGAGAGTTATGAGTCAGAACAGAGATACGCAAAACCATTTCAAATAATTAGCTGGTTTCCAGATCAGCAAAATCAGTAGGAGGTGATTAAAATAACTGACCTCAGGAAAAAAACCAGAGATGACATTGATGGGCAGGAGGTGTGTTAGTCAACCACAAAGAAAAGGAGAGAGGACATTTTGGTCCATCTCTCTAAGGCCTCTGTTCTTATCAGAGGAAACAAAGGCATATCAGACTACCTCAGTTTAATGTCAGAAAACAATCTTGTTACATAACTCTCCTTGATCTGCTTTCATGTTCAAGCATCATCTTTTTAATTATAATTTGCCTTCAGGGAAAACATATGATGGCCGTACTAATTTACTCTAATCCAAGTTACTGCTCATAGGAAACAATACATTGATCATCTGGTGTTATACATCAGGCTCCTAAGTATGGTTGGTTAGGGTCTACCCTGAGTGCCAGCTCTGTTCTCAGGCTCCAGAATATAATAAATCCGGTTTCTGGGTTAGCAGAGTGGAAGACTGGATTGAGCTCCAGTAAATATAGCAACATAATGTTCATTCCCTATGAGCCTCTACCCTGCTTGCACTGTTCTTTCCATCAACTGTGTATCTTCAAGCCTTGCCTGAGGGTCAAGCCCAACACATGTTGTGTTTTATGACACTCTCTTTTTCACTCGCAGACAATACTGTTCTCACTGGCCTGTGAGACCCTATTGCACATTATTTATACAAACCTGTTCAGAACACTTGTAACATTTTATCTTGCACTGCAGTTATTTGCCCATGGGCTATTTTTGCCTAAACTTGAAATTCTGAGAAAGCAGAGTTTCTTTGTGTGCCCTGTTGTACCCAGCACAATAAAATGCTTAATGAACTAGTAGCATCCTGACAGCATTGGTAGGCACAGCAGTTATGGTGCGCATGCATGTGTGTGTGTGTGTGTGTGTGGCGGGGAGAGGTTTCATCTGGAGAAAGGGACTTCGCTGAGGAAGGATACCCCCAGTTAAAATGTCATGGGGGTGGAGGAGGAAAAGCTGGATAGTCAAGCATAGAATGAGAGCCCAGGTCTCTGAGTAAGAGCTCCCATTGCAGACGCTGTTTTGAGTACTCTGCACACACACCATCTCTTCAATCCTCTTAAGGATCCTGTGATACTGGTGAGGTTTACTCTCCCACTTTTACAGCTGAGGAAACTCAGGGAGATTAAGCAATTTCCTCAGCATTAAGTAACTAGTAGCTAGGCTGTCTGTATGCTTCATCCTCTTAACCACCATGCAAAAGCTTCTTGCCAACCCTGGCCTTAGACCAGCTCCATATAAAGGGAGGGTGGTTTAACCAGCACCGATCAATGAGTCACTAGCACGAGAATACAAAGGAAGGGATTCTGGGCTTCAGACTCTCTGTCCAGTGCATCGCCAATGGTTCTTTTGTGAGGTGTGTCCTGCAAGATGACCTTGGGGCCTGAGCCATATCTGTGTGCCACCCTTCCTTCCTTCCTTCCTTCCTTCCTTCCTTCCTTCCTTCCTTCCTTCCTTCCTTCCTTCCTTCCTTCCTTCCATCCATCCATCCTTCCTTCCTTCCTTCCTTCCTTCCTTCCTTCCTTCCTTCCTTCCTTCTTTCCTTCCTTCCTTCCTTTTCCCTTCTTCTTCTACCCTTTCTCTCTCCCTCTGTCCACTCATTACCTCTCTCTCTTTCCCTAAGCCCCTTCCTCCCTTCCTCTTCTCTTTCCCCTTCTTCTATTTACCTTTTCCCTTTTCAGAGTAAACAAACCAAGTAGCAATTAGTAAAATGCCTGATGATTTAATAGTGATAGGTTTTTGGTTTATGTTATTTTAAAGTTTTCTGCTGATTATTATGAGCTCTGGTGACGAGATTAATTCAGCCACCATGATTTGTTTCCTTGCCTTGACTTCATAAAAATCACAGGGATACAATAATATAGTTATACATCCCTTGGGCTTGAAAATGCCCAGTAATTACAAGTGATTCACGAGAACAGCTTAACTTGTAAGGGATTGTATTGTGCTCTATAGTAAGCAGTCGTTTATTAAGTTTAAAAATGCCTTTAGAAAGGATATAATGGGATCATCAATTAAAAGTAGGTTTGGAAAAAACTCCGGGGCTGTCTGTTGTAATTCTTCTTCACCCAAACTCTCCTTTTAAAGGCTGCCAAGTTGCATATGGGGTGTGGAATGCCTGTTCTCCTTTCCTAATGTTTCCTGATGCCACCTAGGAGCATGGTGCAGCCCCGCTCAGTGCCAAGTGAGGTTCAGATGGCCAGGACTTCCAGGGTTGAGGCACTGCAGTTCTCCTTCACAGCTTGGCCATCCATCATTTGATTAGAGTGAGGTTACCCGGGTGACACGTCCTGGCAGTGGAGAAGCACTGGCCGGGCCTCCTCAGGCAGCTGGGTTGCTGTCCACGTTACTAATGCTCAGCCCTGCCACTAACAGATGGCCGAGAGTGACCTTCCAGAGGAACTCGGCTCTTTTGTAGCAACTGGTGCTTCCAACACATGACTTCTAAAAGTTCTTCTTTGTCTCTGGCACCTTCCAAGTTCCATTGGGTGGCTTGTTTCCTCTCTTCTTCTGCAGAACAAAACATGAAAAGCATATGCTCCACGCTTCCTTTCTTGGTAACCTCTCATCCCTTTCCTCTCCCCAGACTTGATTTCCAGCTGAAGTCCTTGTTTCTTCCTGGAAAAGGCTAAGTCTATGCCATGATCTGCTCATTGCATCCTCTGGCCTCTCCTGCTTTCTCTTGCCTCTCCTTGCTAGTGCTTTCCTGGGAGGCAGCCTGCTTCTTCTCGCAGCCAATCCTTCCATCGATGTCTATATCCTATGGTTTCCTGAGGGACCTTGTCATTCCTATCTGCTGCCTGGCCACACAGCCTCTTCATAGATCCACTTCTTCTATCTTGAAACACTCTTTCACTTAACACTATGTATCTGGTAAGTATTGGCTGATTCCCATCTCTCCGTATGTATCAGATGCTTTCATTTTCCTACCTCTTATTTCCTCCAAAGTCCTTGCAGTCTGGTTCTATCCCCAATATTCCACCAAAAACTGCAGTCAAATTGGCCTTTCTCTCTCTATCTTTTAGACAAATTCTCAGCTCTTTCCTGAGCCATTCTTCTTGATTCCTTCTATATCAGACACATAGATACTATCCCTACTCCTCTGATGATTTAAAACTCATTTTCCACCTGGTTTCTAGGCAATCTGTCCTCAAAATCCTTCATACTCTTTCATCCTTGTTGATTGTTTTTTGAAATAGTTATAATTTATCCTGTATTTTTAATGACCACCATTTGTTCTATCCTATCTACATTATTCTATCTCTTACCAGACCCCAATATACTAACTCTATTTTGATCTTTCAATTCCTGCACTCTTCTCTTATGCATGATGTTTATTTTTACTTTTCTGACTTGGCTTATAAGTTTGTGCATTCAGAAATATCCATTGAGCACCTACTGTGTGCCAGTCACTGTACTAGTGATAGGGATAAAATAGTGAGTAAAACAAATCAATTCCTGCCTTCATGAAGATTATGGTTTGTTAGGGAAGACCAATAATCACACAAATGAAAATCGAATTTGCAAATGTAGTTAGGGCTTTGAAGGGGAGGACCACAGTACCCTGAGAGAATATCATGGGTGGGGCAGTAAGGACAGAGGGAGGAAACTAATTAGGGATGTCAGAAGGGAAACGAGTTGAAATATGAAGGCTGGTTAGATGTTAACTAGTTGCAGAGGCTAAATGAAGGGTTTTGTGAGCAGCAGAAAGAGCATGTGCAAAGGCCCTGTGGTGAAAGAGATCAAGGAACTTGGTGTCAATAAAAGCCAGGGGTGGGCAGAGATCTGAACATGCAGGGTTTGCAGACCACCCTGCTAATGAGGGAGTTTTAAAAAGGGTGGAGGAGGGGAGCATGGTCCCACTGATGTTTTGAAAAGATCCTGTTTATTTAGCCTGATTTCACACAGCCAACTCCCTCTTATGGAGCACACATTTTTGAGATGTGCCAGGGAAGAGAGTTGGCTGGACTAGATTGTGAACTCCAAATCTGTGGAGAGTTTTCAGTGAAGATGCATAAGGCCCTAGGGAACAGGCCTAACAGATGTTATCAGTAAGGCAGGAGGAGGAGAAGAGCTTTAGTTTAGCCACATTCCTCTGGGGACCTCTCTGACTTGGCTTCTCTGGCTGAGTTACATTGCCCTGATCTGATACTCAAGAGCAACAGCTGGCACTGAGGGAAGGAGGCAGTGGTGGCTGTGTGCAGGTTGCTGTGGATAATTGGAGGTAAAAAAGGAAAAGTGGCTCACCTAATTGTATTCTAAATTACATCCATTGTTCAATTTCTTAAAAGTACTTGATGCATTCAAGAAGGAAAGTCCTTTCTGGAGTGGGGGATTGATGGGGGGCAGAAGGAGGGAATGGATGCATAGGTACTCTTATCACATTACTCAGGGTGTTGTAAGTGCAGATTTGAGTAGCTTGCTCAATTACTTTCACTGTGTGCATGCTAACGGTAATAAACTTGGAAAACTGAAACACATGAGTCTATAGTAATTGTTTTTTAGATAGTGTAATAATTCATGATAATTGCTTGCAAAGCATTTTCCCCCTCCTTGTCTACAGGGGTAAATACATTAAAGCCGCGCGTTCTTGTATACTATTTTACAATCTATTAGCATAATAACCCATTGTAAAATAAGCCCTGCTACTGTGGGAAAGTGTGTGATATTGGTCCATTAGACACCTTTATTCTTATACACAAGCAACTAATGGCACTATTTATGGGCTCATGTTAGTTTTGTATATGCTTGTTACCAACTAATAGATTCAGAGCATGAAGTACTGTTTGATAAAAGTTATCCAACACTAACAATCCACCATGACTCTAACCTTTTGCTTGCTTGAAAATTGCTTTTAGCCCCATGTGAATGGGAAAGTCATCTTGATAAATTTAGCTGCAAGCCAAGCTATAACCAATGTTCACAGAATGTAATCAAATTAGATCTTAAAGCCTTTAATTTCATCATTAGCATGTATTATTTCTTCCCCAAACCTTGTAATTAAATAGCATATTAGGAATAGATAATTTTTTTCCCTTTTATACATTTATTAGGTATCTGGGGTTAAATTTGGATCTCTGTTATGATACACATCTGCTTATTCTTAAATTAGGATAGCTTTAATGATACCTGAAGAATTAGAAAAGTAATTGGTTAACGAAACTAAGGGAATTTGTGGCAAATAAGATATCATTATGTTTACCCGAGCACTGTTATAATCTGAGAGTTGTATAATTAGCCAAATTATACAGAGGGAAATTAGACACTCATTATTTACTTTTCTTGGACATTCTGTGGCTTTGTGCAAAAATTTTCACTACACACATGAGATTAATTGTTCTTGATGTTTACATCTGGTTTATCACAAGTCAAGAATTTCAGATAAATGCTCTTTTCTTACTCCCAGTTAGTAGTAAGAAATCTGAGGCTTTGTGATTACTGCAGGAGCTATTGCTGTGGAGAATGGAGGTTGCATGGGCTGTACACACAGGCAGAACAGTGAATTCAATGACTGTTGACACACAGAAAATCCCCTTTTGTGGCCCAGTGGACTGGTCTGTGTCTCTGGGAAGGGTTCTGGTCTAGGTCAATTTAACTTTCTCCCCTTTAACTCATTCTTCTTCCCATCTCCAACAGAGCTTGCTGCTGGGTTAGCTAAATAAATTCCCAAGCAGCTGGTAGTTCAGTGTTTCCCAATCCTGGCTGCATATGAGAATCACCCAGGGAGCTTTAAAAATCGCAGATATCTGACCCTACCCCCAGAGATTTCAGGGCAATGTGATACCAGGGTTGAACTGACTGCAGAGGCAAAAACAGGGTTGGAAGATAGGAGTCGTGGGGAATGCTGTCCCACTCTTGGCCCCAGAGCCACACCTGCCGGGAATTTGGGATTGCAGCACGCTTTTCCATTGAGCTGAGACTCACCTTCTAGAAGCTGCTGCTGACTGATCAAACCTGACATACAAAATGAAGCAAATATGTCATCCCTGGCTTAAGGTGTTACTCTACAGGCACTCTAGATAGAGAATTCACTCATTCCTTTGGCAAACATTTAATGAACACATACTTGCTGGGTGCCAGGCACTCCTGTAAAGTCTAGAGATACAAGAGTAAAGAAAACAGACATTTTTTGGGGAACCTAGTTGGGGAAATTTAAAAAAAGAGAAATAAAGAAAATGCATACAATATAGAAATCTCTTCCTAGGGAGGTAGCAGTGATGAAGCTAAGACAGAAAATGGCAATTTCAAGTCTTGCAAAGACTCTCTCACAGAGGTGGATCCTCCTTGTTGGAAAAGGCTCTGATACAAGCCAACTGAATCCGAGGAAATCATAGTAGACAGTCAGGGGCTGAATCCTCCCTCTCTCATCTTGCCTTTTCATTTGCAATGTTAAGTTTTTATCCTGCTTGTGACAGGAGGACGTTGGTATAATTGGCCTTCCCTGGAACTGGTCCTTTGCTGTGTCCACCTGATGGCTGCTTTAGGTATTGGTCGTCTTCATGCCTGGGGTCTCCCATGTCCCTCTCTGCTTGGTGGCCAGCTGGTTTTCAACTGTGTCTTCAGAGCAGCCACCTGAAAAAGGACCTTAGATTATAAAATACTCCCTCCTTCTCATTATTCCTCTGTCCCCAGCCCCCAGCGGAGTGGAAGCCCCTAGACTCAGCTTCCTCTGCCAGAGGATTCCCTGCAAAGCACAGGCTGTACATGGGAGTAAAATAATGATGTTTTGAAGGACTTCCTTTCTACTCCTGCAAGGGAAGCTCTCGGTGCCAAATTGTTGACACTGCCTCATTCTCTCTGCCACGCTGAATAAATATATTTAAAATGGGATTCATTTGTGAGTCCTTGGCTTGATTTATAATACATTTTCTATCCAGATATGTGCTGCTACTGTTTATCTCCACAAAATAAACATTAAAATTGCATTTGAACCTCATATTAAATTTATATTCGTGCTATTACAATTTTATTTCTGTCCAGCGATATTCACTTTTCAGACAGAAGGCAGAAATAAGAGCACATAGGCAAATAAAAGTAGTTATTATTATTTCATTTTCTCCTAAGTTTTTCCTTAACATGTTACTCACAGCCTGCTCCTTTTCTCACACACAATCTATATAGTAAATACTGGGGAGATGAATAGGGGCTGCTTGATTTTTGCAGTGTATCTAGGTGAGCAGTTTCTATTAATAAAGTGTTTTCCATTACTTGAGACCCAGACAGGAGCAGTGGGTCTTTTGTCATGTGCAGTTGTTGGGCGTCCAGTGGTGTCAGAGCCCACAGTTGGTAGAACATGGCTTCAGGCTTGTATTTCCAGTAGTAGGAATGGTTACTGCCAATAGTCATACACTCTTTAACTACTTGCTCAAAGCTAGAGTCCAGTTTTGTGTCCAAAACGATACTCCAGCCTGGTTATCACACTGTTCCTTAAAACCATCCTGCAATGTCACACTTTAGCCTATAGCAGCAGTAATAATAATAATGATAATAACAATAATAATGGTGAGTAGACATTATTATTTTTGGAAATTTGATTGTAGAAGTAGTGTGGGGGAAAGGTAATATAATTATTTGCAAATTGCAACAAGCTTCTATCTTTAAAAATGGACACTATTCTAACTTTAGGGTAATTCAGTAGTAGAACTTTGATATTCTTTTCTTTTTATTTTTGCTCTACAAAATTGGATATTAATGATCTTTTTAAGAGAATTTGGTAATATAACCAAATTTCTTTTTTCTTTTTTTGGTATTTTTTTCTTTTCTTGCTCTACAACATTGGATATTATGATCACCTTAATTTTTTCATTCTAAAAGATGAAAAATTGTATATTGTTAAAGTGTGCATTTTCCTCCTTCATACTGATATTGATCATATTCAGTGATTAACTTTGGACAGTATGGTCCAAAAAGCTGGCTATCCCTAAGGGTTGATTTTCACGTTTTATTTGCTTGTTGTTTATTTAATGCAAGTAATTTAGTCAGAATAATGCCAAAAGAAGTAATGCTTCTTGCCTTTAGTGGGCTGCTTGATAGCCTCTAGTGAATAATATTAAAAACGAGGATGATCACAAGTACTGTGTAATGAGTGTACAAGTACTATGATAACCAGTTCACATGATTACTTATTTCACCCTCACAGTAAACCTACGAGCTAGGTGCTGTCATCATATCCATTTTACAGATGAGAAAACTGAGGCTGAGGTAAATTAATGTGTTCAGAGTTGTCTTGGTGACTCAGTGGTAGAACTGAGATTTTGATGCAGATCTGTATCATTCCCACCTCAACGTTCTCACTCAGTATCCTTTATTCCCTGTAAGAAGATTTTACAAAATGTGGGAGATAAAGTTGATAAGAATTTTTAGCAGTTTCACCAACAGTAGCCAAAGGACAGTAAGGTAAAAAGGAGAGTTAGGTTTCAGTTTGGTCTTACTCACTCACTACTTTTGTGTTCTCAAACAAGCAGCTTCACAGTTTGGGGTCTTAATATCTTCATCTAAAAAACAGGGCTAATGGTACCTAACTTGAATGAGATGATGGGAAAGCATTTTATAATTAAAGATATTCTGTGAATGGGTTTCATCAGCAGGCTGCAAATTCTCTCCTTGGTTCTATCTTATTCAATGTTTTCATTATCTTAAAGACATGTAGGTCATAATCAACACATTTCTTGTACACTCCTGGGAAGGATAACTAATTTGTTAAGTGAGGTAATCAGGACATATAACAATATCTGTAGGCTGAACTAACAGATTAAGTCCCTCAAGATAAAATTGAACCACTTTAGAAAGTCACATAAAAGACAATGGTAGTCAGTTCATTCCGAACTAACACGTAACATTGATTGAGCACTTACCACATGCCAGGTACTATTTTAAGCTCTTTACATGAGTTTTATAATCTGCACAGCAACTATCTGGAGTAGGCACTGGACATAGTCTCCCTTTACAGGTAAGAAAATTGAGTTGCAGAGAGACTTTTTCCCCCCAAAGTCACACAGCTGGTTAATGGAGAAGACAGCCTATGAGCCCAGGCAATTTGGACTGTTTAATGCTACCCCATAGTGCACTGTTCAAAAAGCTAACACAGTTTTTGGCCATGTCATTAGAAATATTGCATCCAGGTGAGAATTAATAAGAGTCTCAGCCAACATCCCTGTGGATGTTCCACAAATTTTAAACTGTTATATCCAGGTATTGAGGAATGCTGACAAACCAGAGAGCAAATAGGAAAGGATCATCAGGATGATGTCATCTAAAGGGATGTCTGGGGGACTTGAAAATGTCAAGATTGGAGAAGAAGACATATGGCGAGACAGCCATCTTCAAATATTTACCATCTAGAAGTTAGAATTGGATTCCTGTGAACCCCAGAAAACAGCCCCAAGTATTTGAATGGACAATGGAGGGAGGCAGTTTCTGTACAATACAAGTAAGACCTGTCTGAAGGTGAAATCTGCCCACCAGTAGAATGGACCTCTGCCAAAATGTAAGTGCCCAGTTGTAGAACATTTTCAAGCTGAGAACGCTTGTGTGGCTTTCCATCAGGAAAGCTGAGCTGATGGGGGATTTCTACATTGGTGGAAAAATTCACTGGATGACTTCTAAAGTCCTTTCCAACTTTAAGATTCTACTACTTCATTCATCAGGTATTGTGCCTCCTACTTTATCCTTAAAAACAGACATTTCTCTTTAAGGTATCACGAAAGGGTTAATGATTAACTGGATTTAAGGTTTGTATGTTTCACTGATGAAGCAGCTTGGGGCAGGAGTGAACACCTGAACCAAGCCGACTCAATCAGATTCTCTCTCTCAGAATTTGGTACCAGCGGTCTTTCTGGAGCTAGGATGTACTGGAGCTGTGGAGTGGGGCAGTCACTTTCGTGCTGTAGTGGGGAGACTGAAAACACCAATGGGCAAAAGAAAAGATAAAGCAAATGCAAATAAAGAATACGGAAATATGAAATCATGTGATCCAAGGCAGGGAAAGAGAGACAGTGAGAGATGATGAGGTTGGCTATTTTGGTTCCCATTGGCTGGCAAATTCTAACTTCCCATCCACCAAGCTTGGCTGAACTTGCTGCTTCTGGGTTCAAGGAGACAGCAGTGGATGCCCCAAGTTAGTTCTGTTTATTTTGCTTCAGTCTGAATAGGTTTCTATAATGTGCCACCCAAAGTTTTTAACTTTGGACAATTCTTTTTAGATAGAGTGACTCTTCTTTCTTTTGTGTAAAAAAACCTTACTTTTACTGTCTTCAATTGGCTGCTTAATAGTGGCAAGTCATTACAGGTACACATTTTCCCCCAAGATATAATGGTTATAATTAAGTGATTCAAAAGTACTTTAGTGCAGAAGGGCCAGGGCTATCCAAATGTCAGACTAAATTATAAAGTGAGCAGAACTAAAATGCCACAGGATGTAACCATCCATAATTTATGAGTAGCAGAATCAGATCAGTCCATAAAATGAACTGGAATAATTTTTTCATGGTTTCATATGTTTTTTATTAAAAGATATGACTCAGTAGCAGTGAAACACTGAAGATTAATAAAGTTGCAAAAGAGTAAAGCATTCTTACCATATCCCTGGGACCCCCTGTTTTTTGATGGCGTACTGGGGGAAATGTCATTAGGTGAGGCACTGCTTTATCAGTCTGTGGGAATCTGAGCCATGAATATTTTAGGTGGGGCATCGGTTCTCAGGAGGCTCCCAGGCTGCTGTTTTTGCCATGGAAGAAATCTCATGGGTCTTCCAGGAGAGATACTCTCTGAGATGTGGATGGTTAAGAGAAATCCTCATAGGCTCCTGGAGCTGTCTCCTGCTTGCCAAGAATAAATCCAAACTCAAGATTGTTTGGAATGGGCCTATGTGACAGAAACATTTGCAATCATGTCACTGAAAATGTTTGTTTTCCTGGGTCTACATGGCAAATAGGATACAGATCAGTGAGCAAAGAAATGGTTTGCTGAGTGGGTTGGACATCACTGATGAAATGTTTGCTGGAAGCGTGTACCATGAGTCTTGCTTCAGCACCCCGTCCAGGGGAGTTGCCATGCTGCCTGGCAGCATTGCCAGCCTCAGTACTTATGAGAAACGAGCTGAAGTATTTGTCATCATTAAGGCTGTAGATTGTTTTTGAGGAGTGTTAAACCTTCCAACCATATTGTAGCTCATGGAGTTTAATCCACATCTCTCTCAAAGTTTGGATCAGATACAGGGCAGCTATCCTTGACATTTATGGAATAAGTACGTTCCAGGGAATGGCCAGTAAAGTGCATTGTATAAAGTAAATCACATTTCCCCATTGATCTACTTTATGAAACTAGAGACATACACTCTGGAAACAAATCCATTAAATGTTTGGTGAGGAGATAGCCTAGGTGGCCCACATTGGAGTCTCTCAGTGGACTCCTCTAAACGTCATCATTGACAAATGCCTGCAGAAGATAGTTCCCTCTTAGTGCCTTGATTCTCCTCTATGTAGGTTCCCTGCACAAGGAAACTAGACACTGGGCATCAGCTCTGTGCTCCACATACTATAGGATTCTCTTCCCAGATAGGAATATCCTTATGCTATACTCATGCTTTTAACCCCCTCTTTCACCTTTAATCTGCTGTGCTCATGATTTTAATCCTTTCTTAATTATATCCTTTAACAAACCTGGACATGATATCATACACAAGTTCAAATGTCCAAAAACATTATAGCTGTGATAATAGGATGCAAGTTGGGAACCCCAGTGTGTATACAGGCTCCAAAAAATGCATTTGTTTTAAAATGAAGGAGCAACATAGGAAAATAACACATGGGAGATATAGTTATAAATAACTAAATAAATCTCCCAGATTAAAATTATACATATTCACAAAATGTTATGAATGAACTGAGGACAAGTGAGTTAGAATGCACTAAAATAACAGTTTTCTCTCCACAAAATTACATGAAACAATATATTTACTTTTCAACACTTTATTTTGAGTCTAGGTGATATGGTTTGGCTGTGTCCCGATCCAAATCTCTTCTTGAATTGTAGCTCCTGTAATCCCCACATGTTGTGGGAGGGAGTCAGTGGGAGGTAATTGAATCACGGAGGTGGGTTTTTCTGTGCTGTTCTTGTGATGGTGAGTAAGTCTTACCAAATTTGATGGTTTTATAAAGGGGAGCTCCCCTGAACATACTCTCTTGCCTGCCACCATGTAAGATATGCCTTTGCTCCTCCTTCACCTTCCGCCATGATTGTGAGAAATCCCCAGTCACGTGGAGCTCTAAGTCCATTAAGCCTCTTTTTCTTTATAAATTATCTAGTCTTGCGTATTTCTTCATAGCAGTATGGAAGTGGACTAATACACTAGATAAACACGAGTCACTAATTGTCCTTTGGTTGGTGAAATTGATCTTTTCTTCATGGTTGATTGGGAAGGGAGAGGGAAGTTGACCTGTTGAAGTTCATGCTTGGAGCTTCTGTTTGGTTAGGAGCAGCAGCACAATATTTCCTTGCCTGTGAGGGAAAGTGAATATTTTGAGAAGTGGGAAAAAATAACTTTTGGTGTTAGCTAGATTCCTCAGAGCCATAATGCCTAGGTTTTCTTTTGTTTTTTTTTAATTTTATTTATTTATTTATTTATTTATTTATTTATTTATTTATTTATTTTATTTATTTTTGAGACAGTCTCACTGTGGTGCCCAGGCTGGAGTACAGTGGTGTGACCTTGGCTCACTGCAGCCTCTGCCTCTTGGATTCAAGTGATTCTCCTGCCTCTCAGCCTCCTGAGTAGCTGGGATTATAGGTGCCCACCACCACATCCAGCTAAGTTTTGTGTTTTTAGTAGAGATGGGGTTTTACCATGTTGGCTAGGCTGGTCTCAAACTACTGACCTCAAGTGATTTGCCTGCCTCAGCCTCCCGAAGTGCTGGGATTATAGGCATGATCCACCACACCTGGCCTGTTTTTCTGAATTTTAGTAAGTGGCATTAGGCTTCGTTCAATTTCTCTATTATCAATTTTTATTATATATATCCAGTGAGAATGATTTAATTTCTATGGTTACAGAGACTTAGCACTTCACAAACTTAGTTAAACTTGTTATAATGTACCTGGCTGTCCCCATGACTCCATTTCCACTGCAGGTCGTGTCATGTCCTGTGTGTATGGCACATGGTGGATTTCTCAGTGTAGAAAACATCTATTGCTGTTCTCTTGGTTTCGCTGTCAGCTCTGGGACAAAGAGGTCCTTGGCCCCAAATTGTGCTTATTTTTCTAATAACAAATATTGCTTACATTTATTTAGGGCCCACCATGTGCCAGACACTGTGTTAAGCACTTTGCTGGCATTATCTAATCAATTATCTAACCGACTTACTGCCATGTCACAGATGGAGAACCAAAGGTGAATTAGCACACACTCAAGCCTACACAGACAGTGGCAAGAAGCCAGAAGCTAGAACGTGAGACCAAGTCAGTCCTTGATAGGGCTCACGCTTATCACTCCTCTTCTCAACTACCTCTCTCTGGTTGTCATTTTATTTAAACTACTTTTTAAAGACATGATTGACATACAGAAAGCTATACACATGTAATGTATACAGCCTGAATGAGTCTGGAGATAAATGCAGTCGGTCCTTTGTGTCTGTGGGTTCCACATCCGAGGATTCAACCAACTGCTGATCAAAAAGATTTGGGGAAAAAAGCCATCTGTACTGAACACGTACAGTTTTTTTCTTCTCAGTATTTCCTGAACAATACGGTATGACCACCATTTACCTAGAATTATGGCGTATGAGGTATTGTAAGTAATGTAGAGATGATTTAAAGTACATGAGAGGATGTGCATTGGTTATATGCAAATACTATGCCATTTTATATGAGGGACTTGGATTTTGGTATCCATGGAAGATCCTGGAACCAATCTCTTATGGATATAAAGGGATAACTGAAACTATCACCACAATCTATGCCATAAACGTATCCTTCACCTTCAAGAATTTCCTTCCTTCCACCCTCCTTATTTATTTATTTTTATTTAGTCATTTATTTATTTAGATCTTGTTCTGCCACCCAGGCTGGAGTACAATGGAGCAATTATAGTTCACTGCAGCCTTGACCTCCTGGGCTCAAGTGATCCTCCCACCTCAGCCTCCCAAAGTGCTGGGAATACAGAGATGAGCCACTGTGTCCAGCTGCTCCTTATGTATTATTATTTTCTTATGTATATGTTAAAAATGCCTAACATAATATTTACTTTCTTAGAACATTTTAAAGAATACAACAGAGTATTGTTAACTGTAGGCACTATGCCATAGACCTCTAGACCTTACTCGTCTCATAAAACAGAAACACTGTGCCCTTTGACTACGAACTCCCTGCTCCCCACTACCAAAGCCCTGGAAACCACTCACCATTTCCACTCTTTGTTTCTATGAGTTTGACTATTACTGACTCATCATATGAGTGATATCATGCAGCATATGTCTTTCTGCGTCTGGCTTATTTCACTTAGCATGATGTCCTCTAGCTTAATCCACTATTGTCACAAATGGCAGGATATCCTTCTTTTAAAAAAACTGAGTAATATTCATTGTACGTATATATCACAGTTTCTGTATCTATTCATCAATGGACATTTAAGTTGTTTATGTGTCTTGGCTATTGTAAATAATGCTGCAGCGAACATGGGCATGCAGATATCTGTTTAATGTACTGATTTCAGTTACTTTGGATGTATTTCAGAAGTGAGAGTGCAGGGTTTCTATAGCAGTTCTATTTTTAGTTTTTGGAGGAATCTTCATACTATTTTCCTTAGTGGCTATACCAATTTACATTCCTACCAACAGTGTTGGAGGATTCCCTTTTCTCCACATTCTCACCAACATTTGTTATCTTTTGTTTTTTGGATAATAGCCATCCTGGTTTGGTTACCATTTAATACCAGAGCTATTAGACCTACATCGCATCAAATGGGCACACTGCAAACTGTCAAAATAAACATTTGATCAAGAAGTTTGCTGAAGGAATTTTGATAGAGTATAAACCTTAGCCAGGTTGAAGTTTCTGTGCTTCAAGAAACAAAGAACATTGTAGATTTTTTCCTTAACAGACTTTATGATAAGCCTGTCATGTATCATTGACCTAAGCGAGGACAATTGCAACCCAGAGGGAAACTTTTGTTTCTAGGATATTCTATAAATAACCTATTTGATTAATGGCTCTGTCCATGGAGAACAGAAGCCTACTTTATGGCTGAAGACAGGGATACAGCTCTTACCCTCACTTCCCACGCATTTCCCAAACTGGCCCACTTACCCTGGATCACCTACTTACTTTGATTTTTCATTTAACCTTTATGTATCCCTGGGATTTAATTTATTCAGGGTATATAACCTCAGCTCATGAGATGTTTTTGCCCAAAGCAGGACAGAGGTATTCATTTCTCTCAGAAACAAATCTTGGTGACTATTGTACTGTAGTTTAAGGTATTTACAAGTCTTTGAGATAAACGCTCAATCAGAACATGGCAAGAAAAGTCATCTTTAGGCTCAGTGTCCCTATTACTATCATTACATCACTCAGTTATCCAGTTCAGAGCATGAGGAAACTCTAGGGGGAGACCCCATGCCTCTATGTGATGCAGTATTAACTCAACAGGCCAGATAAATACCTACCAGTTTGGGGCAGAAAAAAAGGAAATTAAGTTAATTTTTCTCTTCATTTAAAAAATTGACTCTGGGAGCTTCAAGGAGATTTTTCCTTAGACAAAATAGACTCTGTTCCCAATTTTGAGACAAGAACTCATCAGCTGAGACATGGTAACAGAGTCTTCCTAACAGGTTAATGGGCAGAGTTTACTTGCTCAAAGGGTTTTCATTATGTTGTTCAAACCTAAAAGCTTTAAAAAAAATTTTTTTTTCAAGTACAGTGTTGTAGATTGCAAAACAAAAAAAATACGGCCACAGATTCCTTTCATCCCTGAATACATCTACCTTTACAATGCGAAGTGGCTGCCCTTCCTGTCAAGACTTCGAGTCATTCTTCCTATTCACTTGCATCTGACTGGCCTTGAGGCTTTTCGGACCAGCAGAATGGGGCAGAAGTGGTGACATAGGAATTTCGAGTCTAGGCTTCAGGAGGTCTTGCAGTTAATCTTCTCATGACCTTGCTGTCCTGAGACCTCCATGTAAAGAGGCCTGGGCTAGCCTCCTTGAGGGTGAGAGACCACATGGAGCAGAGACATCCCATCTTAGGCTCCATAAATCAATCAGCCTGCCCACAGCCCATTCGTGTGAGTGAGACTGCCTGGGACTGCTAGCTCCAGTTGACCCACCAGCTGCTTGCAGAATCACCCAGTTAATCCACAGACTTGTGAGCAATGAGAAAATTGCTTTAAAGCTTTAATTTGGGTATGCTTTTATGCACGAATAGATAATGGTTATATATAGGATCAGCCTATAGGCATACAGACACTTTAAATAGGTAAATGTATTTCTGGGTGGTGCGATTGTAGGTAATTTTGTGTTTTAAAGATGTTATATATTTTCTAATAAATCTGCATAACTTTAGTGTTAAGATTAATATTAGGCTGGGTGTGGTGGCTCATTACTGTAATCCCAGCACTTGGGAGGCTAAGGCAGGAGGATCACTTGAGCTCAGGAGTTGGAGACTAGCCTGGGCAAAATAGTGAGACCTTGTCTCTAAGAAAAGTTAAAAAATTAGCTAGGTGGTGGCATGCGCCTATAGTCCCAGCTACTCAGGAGGCTGATGTGAGAGGATTGTTTGAGCCCAGGAGGTCAAGGCTGCAGTGAGTTATAATCATGCCACTCCACTCCAGCCTAGGCAAGAGAGTGAGACCCGGTCTCTACATATATAATATAAATATATGTATATATATCATACATATATATCATATATAATAATATATACATATATGATATATATTATAATATATACATAAATACATATATAATATATACTAATTTTATTAAAATGACTATTGCAAACAGCTAGTTAATGAGTGAGCAACTCAGTCACTTTCCTTCGGGAGTCCCTAGAACAGTGTGTTCCAGCTGTCAGTTGCTGTCTAACAAACCACTCCAAAATTTAGTCACAGAAGACAAACAACCATCTTACTATGCTCATGATTTTGTGGATCAGGAATTCAGGCCGGACATAGTGAGAGCTCCTTGATCGCTGGGGTCTCAGCAGGGATACTCAAATGGCATGAGATGGCTGAGAGCTCCACTGGGGTCATGTGCCCAAGACTTTGGTTATGGCTGTAAATGAGTTCCTTGCTTTTACACATTGTGTCTGGTGGAGCTTGAATGTTCAAGATGGCTTCTTCAGTCTCACTTCTGGTGCCTGGGCTGGGCTTGGTAGAAGATCTGGGCTGGCCAGGAACCTATCTCTTTCTCTTTCTCCTCATAGTTTTTTCATATGTCCAGCTTGAGCAGCAAGGCAGTCTCAGAGCAGTTAGATTTCATACTTGGTGGCTAGCTTCACCCTGAGCAAACATTTCAAGAAGTGGAAGCTGCAAAGCTTCTTATGACCTATACTTGGAAGACCCAGAATATCATCCCAAAATCAAAGGCTTGAGCATTTCTCCTAAATGGGAGTAGTAGCAAAAATATTGTGGCAGTCTTTAATCTACCACAGTCTGCCCTCTGGCCACACATTATTTACACATGTTCCACATGCAAAATACACTCACTGTTCTCTAAGGAATCTCCCTGCCAAATCATATCTTACTACAACATTGGCTGTCAAGAATCTCCCTGTCAAAATCAGATCCAGGTATGAATGTGTCTCCTCACATGTGAATCTTTGAGTACAGCTCCTTGAATACAATTTTTTTTTTGTTCTGAAGGCCTGCAAACTACAGAAACAAACTGTTTACATAATATCTCCACACATCCGATATTCAATGGTAAAAAAGTTATCGTACAACCACAGTAGACACTGCCATCCCAAAGGAGGGGAAAGAGTACATGGCAATCAGTTGTCCACAGCAATTCTGAAACCCAGCCAGGCACAGATCATCAATCCTCTCTTCTCTGGGGAGAAGAACATTTCTTGACTAGGGCTCTGTGTTGCTTCCTGGAAATGACTCCTACTCTAGAAATTCTTCCCATTACATCAGCAGAGTGCAAAGAATCAGGCCTCCCTGGGTTTGAATAATGACTCCATATTTACTACCTATATGACTCAGTGCAAGTTATTTCATCTCTCTGGGTCCCAGGTTCATTGTCTATAAAAAGTGTATAATAATACTTCCTTATAATGTTATTGTGAAAATTAAATGAGCTACTATATATACTTAACACGGCATCTGGCATTCAACAACTAGTATTTTTCACCTCTCTGTGATGTTCTGTCAGTTTAGGCAGTGGCAAAATTGTCACAGGTCTTGAGAAGGCCACAGAAGCTTCCCCAAATAGATACTATAGTGGGGGGAAACTCCTACAGAATTATTGAGCAGTGAATTGGGGCATTGCTTACAGAACTATTGAACAATGTACTTTTATCACAAAAAAGAAATTTTGAGAGACTCTAGTTCGTTCTGTTAACCCCCTAAAATACTGAAGCTTTCAGGAATTATCATGCTTCAGGTTGCTTACTGAATGCTGGTCTTCTGCCTCTAGTAGCAGTGCTTGTTTCATGGTCTACAATGTGCAGCATCATTTTATTCATTCATTTCCGATAAACAGTTGTGAATGGAATTCCAAGTGCAGAAAATGAGATCAAAATTTGATGCAAACTAGTGAAGATGTTTGACCCTTCCGTCTGGCTCAGAGCAGAGCAATTGTTCAGAAGGTTTTAGTAGCCTCAAGCAGTTACTTGAGATCTTAAGATTAGCACATTGTGATAAGAAGATGTAACGTTTAATGTTAACAACTGAGTGGGGAAAGGGAAGCATACCACATTAGTGTGGTTCTTCATATAAATGTGTAGTAACACAACCCTACTCAAAAAGGCACGAGATGTGTGATCCCATGCACAATGTTTGGACCACTATACCAAGTGATTTAAAGAAATTCCACTGCTCACATAAATACACACTCATGGATAATAATGGAAGTCAGAAAACTGAAAAAATGTATTCCAAGTTTAATGCTGATTAATTTTGCTGTAAACATATGTATATATCCTTCTGGAACTATGCTCATTGAGGCATACATGTAGTCAGCAGGTGCAGCAGGTATTATCAGTGCTTCACCCATATGCTCTTGATCCCTTTGCTACATTATCAATCCCTTTACTACTTTCTTGCCCTCAGGCTTTCACTGCACTTGCAATTCCAACAGCTAGCACCAGGATCTCTTGTTGGAGAACCGCCTACTTTGCTGGCATGCAAAAGTTAAAAGACTTGGGAATTTACATCCTTTGGGTGTCAGCCTCTCATCAATGGCTGACTAGATCAAGAATATAAGTACTCTTAGGACAACTCTGAGGAGTGACCTCTACTATTTCTTGACCTCCCCTGCAGAATTAGGCCAAAGTTACCTTCTGTGGGAGTTTGCTTGGTATGTCATCTTTTTGCTCGGCCCTATTTCCCCATGACCCAATCAGTTTTTCCAGGGAACAGTTTATGATACATCATTTTCACATGAATTCTTATGTCAGTATCCACTCCTGGGGAATCTACTCTACTGAGAGCAATGTCAAAATCACCTTAAGAAATTCACTGTATATCCCATAAGTACAAGACCCGTAGCTTATACACAAAACCCTAAAAAATTGTTTTTGCACACTACACTTTGAGAACCACTAAAACACATCAAGCAAAGAGTAAGATAAGATTCTATGTAAAGATGCCTAAGTCCTTAAAGATAGTTTGCAAATCTCATGTAGTAAATAAGGATGGATGGAGAATTCTAAAGGGTTCTGCTTGACTACATGGTTTATTTCATTATGTTTTAGTATTAAGCCTCAATAAATGGAAAACATGTTAATAGATTTGTTTGTTGTTTTGGGGAGATTAAATAAAATTTTGTGGTGAGGTCAGGTTCCACAGTCAGCAGGAAAGTTAACTGCATGTGCAATGATGAAATTAACCTGTCTTCTAAAGCTCACTTATTCACAATTCCTATGTATTGAGTATGTGCTATGTGCCACATATTATCCTAGACAGTGGGAGTAAGGCAGTTAACAAACTAGACAGATTCCTGCCCTCATGAAGCCTATGTTCCAGTGGGAGGAGACATAACAAACAAATTATTGTATAATATATTGGATGGCAAAAACTACTATAAAGAAAAATAAATCAGGGTAAGGTGGGTAGTGAATGCCAGAGTGGAGGACACTATTTTCTTTGAGTGGTCAGAGTGACCTCACTGACAAGGTGACATTTGAACACAGACCTAAAGGAAAGGAGAGGCTAGCCGTGTTGACATCAGGTAAAAGGCATTCCAGTGAGAGGAAACAGTGTGGTTGACGTGGATCTTCTGCTGAGAGGAGTGGTGTTGGTTGTGGGCCACATCCCAGCTGCTTCCCTATGGGTCCACGGTCACATTCATGTGGAAGCCACATTTCCACTGAGCCACTCCAACCCATTGTAGGAGCACAGTGAGATCCTAATTCAGGCCATTCCGGTGAGGCAGGGAAAGACACCCACTGGCCTTCTGGAAACTTCCTTAGGACTGCACTGCAGTCTGAACCCTTCTTGCACAATCCGTCTTCCATCTCCTCTTCCTCACAGATGTCAGATTGGCATGGCTGTCAAAGGCTCTTCCCACCTTCTCCCCCTCCCTCCCTTTTATCCTTCACCTGCACTTCCCCTCCATACATTTCGTGCACATCTAATTCCATCTTAGCATTTGCTTCTTGGAGAGCCCAAACAAACACAAGCAGCAAAGGCAATAGCCCGAGGCAGGAGCACGCTCGATGTCATTGAGGAATGGCAAGATCTGTGTGGCAGGGGCAGACTCAGAAAGGGGCAGGGTGGCAGAGCATGAGGACAGGCAGAGACAGAGGTCAAATCTGGAGGGCCTGGAAAGCATCATAAGGACCTGGAGTTTTCCTCTGAGTAACACGAGGTCACCTTTGGAGGGGGATGACCAGGGTTGGTGATATGATTCAACATTTTAAAAGGACAGTCATCCCTGCTGCATGGAGGGCAGGTTATAGGTGAAAAGCACAGGGAGATCTGAAGCAGAGATGCCACTGAAGAATCCAGACCAGAGATGATAGTGTTTGAAGGAAGTGGTAGTAGGGGAGTGAGCAGTGAGTGAATTCTAAAAATATCTGAAGATAGAGCCAATAGGATTTGCAGATAGTTAGGGCACGCGGTGTGAGAGAAAAAAGAGTCAAAGGTTTTTGTTCTGTGCAAATAGAATTGGCATTCACAGAGACAGGAAAGACTGGGTATTGTGAAATATCATGATAGAAACCCTAGTTTAAGTAGATTTCTTCTGCTTGTATGCTGAAGTAGTGCTTAGTTTACATCTCTACTTCATCATCAGTCAGTCAGTCTTTTTACAGTGACTGTTGCTGCTATTCTTGCTACCTATCATTGAGTGCTCACTCACTGCCTACTGCCCTAGGGTTTATATTATTGTATTTATTAATTATATGAATATGTCATGTATTTTTATATATATATATAAAATATTTAAAAAAATCTCCTCCCCCACTTCATTTAATCTTAACCTCATGAAATTAGCCTCAGGTTTTGTGTTGTTTTCTGGCTTGAGGTCACATAGAGAGTTACTGCCAGACTCAGAACTGAATGGAACAGAATCTCAGAACAGAATCCTGGAGGGTGCGACCCTAATGCCGCGTTCCTCCTCATGCTGAGGGCTTCCTGGTGTCTGTGCGGCCCTTCTGTAGCTGCTCTTTTACCACTGTCTTCCTGACTATGTCTAGAAGTGTCTTCAGAACAGGATAGTATCATAATCATCTTCACGTGTGCCACTTAAACTACTAAGCTTCCTTGCATACTGTAAGTTCCATGATTCCTTGTGGTATTTTGTGAGTTCTGTGTACCTGACTCTGCCTCCACCTACCTCATAATTGACCAATGAAATGTTATGAGAATTCCTAAATATGATCAGATCCATTGGCCTGACAGCATCCAGTGGCTTCCAAACTTGTCCGTTGCCTGTCCCACACTGCACGGCTCCACTCTAAACTTTTGTCTGATTTTTAGCAGGTGGTCCTGGGACTCTCTGGTATTTCCCCGGTATCTCTGGGCTCCTCCAGCAGAGAGAAGACCCTGTATGAAATGTAGGACCCAACACCTCATTTCAGATGTTAGTGGTGATCTCAGTGTCCCTGCCAGAAAGAGATGTGGATGCATTTACTTCTTCTTTTTTTTTTTTTTTTTTTTTTTTTGAGACAGAGTCTCGCTCTGTTGCCCAGGCAGGAGTGCAGTGACATGATCTCGGCTCGCTGCAAGATCCACCTTCTGGGTTCACGTCATTCTCCTGCCTCAGCCTGCGGAGTAGCTGGGACTACAGGGCATTTAATTCTTTGGTTATGCAACCTCTTTTCCCTAATATCTGAAGGGCTCCCTTTCTGTCAACTGAGTTAGTCATAACTTGAGAACACTTATGTTATTTGACACATATGAGTTATGTAGGTATTCAGAATGGCAAAAAATGGACCAATTACTAAATTACTTTTTTCCATCCAGTTGCAATTACTTATATAAACTTGAATGTTAACTCCCAATTATTTGGCAGCAACAAAATGCATTTGTAAAGATTCACCTTCAAAATGGCCGGTAGCTTTCTGACACTCTCCAGCTGATAATAACTCTGGACTGTGGATATCTCATCAGAATTAATTGTAGCAGACTGGAGTCCTGCAGATGCTAAAATGTCTTTAGTTTTACAGACCAATAGATGCTATGGTTCAGCAGTTCTGCATTATTATTAGTAAGCTCCGTGAGTCTTTTGGGAGGCAGCTCAACAAACCGCTGTAACCTTTCTACATTAAATGAGAATTAGCAACTATGCTTGTTGATTGTGAGTATCAAGAACAAGGACATGGAATAAAAATAACATCCTTTTTATATCTACCAAATAATTTCACATGTAAAAGCTTGCTTTGCCTGAGAGGTAAAAATAAAGCAGTCAGCCAAATATAAAATATTCATCATGTGCATGGGAAATATCTGACATGTTTAGGGAGTAGACTGATAGACAAAGAAGAAGGAAACCCTTTAATAAGGTCAGAACATAATTTCAAGAGTTTAGTGGATAGAATATGGTGCCAGAAAGACATATGTCTCCAAATCAAGGTGAAGATCTGTAGTGTAACAGTCATATCTAAACCTATAAAGGACTAAGAGACTGGAATTTCTGCATATCACTGGTTCTTCCTGTACATTGTATATTCACATGAGAACTGGAACATTTTTATTATTGAGGCATATAATAAAATATATATATAGAATTTGCCTTGAGTAGATTGTCAAAATTTCATGTGATCAGGCTCCCAAAACCTGGAGAAAACAGAAGGTGGTGCATGGGGACAAGGGGGATGATGATAAGCAGAGATGAGGAAGAAACTTTAGAGACTTCATATAAATTAATGGAGCATGGCAAGAAATAAGAATGAGCTTTCAAAAATTTTAAATTCGATTGAGTTGGTAAAAATTATTCATCATCATTGCCAAGGATGGCCCCACACACAACTGTTGACTATATATACTGCAAAGCATTATGCTTAGGATCAGAGAGATAAAAAGACATTAATGTTCATATTTTCATCCATTTAACATCATTTATTATGTGCCCTCCATGTATGAGGTATTATGTTAAGATGCTAAGGCAAGGCTGGCACATCCTGGTACCAATGCCAGCAATTGTTCCCATGACAATTACCAATTAATTACAGCACTCTTCCTACTGCTTCTGGTGATGGCCATAGTGGCTTTTTCAGCACAGATACAGATCCTACTGTTGGCAGAGACCAGATGGAGGCTATTGCAGTAAAGTCAGGTAACACAGGGTGAGAGTTGGAATGAAGCTTAAAAAGTGGGCATAGGGAAGTTAATACATTCAAAAGATAGTAAAGAGGTAAAAGAGGACATTTTAAAAGATTGCACACTGGCTGAGGATGGAAGCTGCTGGGACAAAGTCAGGGATCACATCAAGGTTTCTGGCCTGGGCAATTGGATGGATGGTAATACACTTCACCGAGGTTTGCAAGAAAGAAGAGGGTCTGTGGAGAGAAGGGTGAGCTCATTTTAAAGTACTTTGAGTTTTAGGTTCCTGTGGGCCATCCAAACAGACATATCTAGCAAGAAATTGAATATGTGAGTCTGTAATTTAGATGCACAAGTAAAGCTAATGAGGTTTTAGTAGAGGGTGGTTGTTATAACACATAGACACTGGAGGCCCATTATTTGGGTTTGAACCCTAGTTCTACCAGGCATCAGCTTGGTCGAGTTTCTTCATATGTCTTAATCTCCTGTTTCCTCATCTTTAACATGGAGATAACAGGAGTATCTATCTTACAGGATCCTCTCAAAGATTCAATAGATGCCTGGCAAACACATAGTAAACACTGTGTGAATGTGTGCTATTACTATCATTGTCATTACATCTAAACAGTGCTAAGTGAATATTTGTAGAATGAATGAATCAATGAGATTACTCAGAGAAAGTACAGGGAATGAGAAGACAAGAGGAATGAGAATAGAAACCTGCAGTTATCATTCCTTAGAATGTTAGTATTCTAGTTCTATGAGAATTCAGTTGCTCTGAAATTTACTTAAAGGAACAAAGATAAATTCAGATCCAAATAGTAAATTATTTCTCTAAAAATTTTGTATTTATTTTTATTTTTTGTAGAGGCAGAGTCTTGCTATATTGCCCAGGGTGGTCTCAAACTTTTGGCCTCAAGTAATCATACCACCTGTGCCTCCCAAAGCTCTGAGATTACAGGCGTGAATCAATGCACCCAGCCCCCCAAAATAAATTCTTATCAGGAGCACAGAAAGGAGATTCATTGTGCCAGGAAAAAAGATTGTTTGAGGACCAGATGGGGGTAGTTAATCTTGAACCAATTAGGTCCTTCTAGAAGGAACAGGTCTGTCTAAAAAGCAAGTGTGGGCTAGCCAGGCACCCACACTTGGTTAAAATGTAAGATAAGGAAGCAAGGGTCAAGGTTTTGTTGCTAAAACAGTTGGCAGAGTTGCAGCAAGCAGCATGGTGGCCAAAGCAGTCATTTGCATGATGCTGGAAATAACATGAATTCACAAATTTGGTGTGCTCCCACAACAAACATGCTCCTGACAAGATGTGTGAGAGTCACAGCATGGTACATCAAATCATATTTTATTAGCTACTAGTCCAGCTGGAGAAACAGTGTTTATGAAAGTCGGTGCTAGTAAATGCTACTCACCTCGCACAAAGTTCTCAAGCCCAAACCCCCAAAGTCATCCTTCATTCCTTTCTTTGCTTTGGACTCCCTCTCCATCAGTTCTTTAGGAGCCCTGTCGACTGACAAAAGGACATCTTACATCCATGATCCTTTCTTTGTCTCCACTTTTATCATCCTGGCACTAGGCAGCATCTTCTTTTGCCTGGGTAGCCCACAGTAGCCAACAGTCTCCAAATCAAGCCATGTAACTCCCCAACATAGAGCAAAACCCATATTTTTACCTGCAGGACTTCGTGTGATCTCGCCCCTGCCTACCTCTTTCATTCTGTCCCTCCTCCCATCTTCTATGCTTCAGCTTCACTGGCCTTCTTGCTTTTCTCAGACACACCACACTCTTTCCTGCCTGAGGGCCTTTACACCAACTGTTCCTTCTGTGACACCTCTAGATTTTCAGAAGACGGAGTCCTCTAGTCATCAAGGTTCTTATCTGCAGTGTGACCACTTCAGGGAGCCTGCTCTGGACATTGTGTCTGTCCAGCCCCTCTCCACTGGTCACTTTCTAAGATGTCCTATTCAATGACCTTCGTTGCACTTTTCTAATATTTTTGTCATGATTTAACTATTACTTGTTTGTTATTGTCTCTGCCACTGGAATGCCAGTTCTGTAATAGCAGGGGCTGGGCTGGACCAATTTATTCATTAGGCACAGTAGGCACAGTGCCTAGAATCCATGATACTTTCTGGGGTCCACAAAAATGTTTTAATTTTCATTTACTTAAAAAGTTAGAAGAAAAAGTAAATATAAAATAATAATTTTAATTTTTTTATGGAGGTAGAGACCAATTCATAATACAGCCACAGAAGTGAGTCTGTCAACTTTGTTCGCCACAGTGTCTCCAGCACCTGGAACTATACCTGACGTCTAGAAAGCCTTCCAGACACATTTGTTGTCCAGATAAATGGCAGTGTCCTGAGAATTTGGGGATCTGGCCTCATGGAACTCAGGTCGTGTGTGTGTGTGGGGTGTGTGTGTGTGTGTGTGTGTGTGTAATGGATATCTTAAGTTTGCCACTCTAGACCCACTCTCTTCCCTTCTCTACTTGTTTCTGGGCTGAAGATGCTGATCTATATGTAGATCAATGGCTTTAGGTTGGGTTCAGCCAAGGGAGGATCTGAGGATGGAAGGATAGTGAGGTTCCAGTGTTTATTCCTGGGTTTTCCTCCCCACTGAGTCAAAATGAACTTCATCCCCCACATTAATCTAACGAATAACAATCATATTACCAATAATAATACGATTGATATTTATTGAGACTAAATCTAGTGTTGATATTTTTATGTAGTGAAATGGTATGATAGCATAATGCTACAGCCTTTACTTTATGCTTAAACTTCACAGCACAAAAATGTTTGCAGACTTCATCAATTTCCTTAAAAATTTCCCTTGATCTTTTGATATTCATATTTTTCCCCTCTGATATCTTTATTCTATTACCATGTTTGTAAGTTTTCTTTTTTATAGTTGACAGGTCTAGCTTTGTCAGATCCTCATTTGTCAATGGTTTTGTATGTGATTGTGTAACTTTTCTACATCGCTGTCATTAACCTAATAAAACCTGAATTTTTTGCAGTGTTTGTGATTTTTACAAGCAACATATTTACTCTGTGGGTTTCCTTGAACTTAGACTAATGACAATGTCATAATATTGTGAGTCTTTGGCATTAAGTTGCCCTTGTTTCTGCAAGAACAACTAGCAACCTCTTTTCTGAGCTTCTGATATAAGAGAAACCACACTACATTTAAAGAACACTTTACCTCTGGCAGGAAAATATTTTTTGTGATAACAATAGACATATGATAAAGCTTAAATTCTTCCAGTAAGTAAACACTATGTGGTCCCTGGTTTCTAGGGCATAAAGGGCATGCTTCTGCTTTGTAAGCTGACCTCGGTTCTTACCCATTTACTGTTTTACTTCCATATTTTCTCTAGAAAATCAAAATTTCAAAATATATAAAATTCTAAAGCAAAGATTTTGAAGTAGTTTTAAAGGTACGCAAAGGATAAATAAAACAGTATACATAAATGTCCTTTGTGAGGCATCTCAAATTAATGACTCAGATAAATTTGGTTTTAATATATAACATCATTAGTCCTAATGGCAAAATTCATTATAATAATCTATGTACAAATTTCCTGGTAGTATTACAAGTGTTTGGAAGTACATCTCATAAATTATTAGTAAGATGTGAGACAACTCACTTTATTAGTCCACTTACACATTTATTGTCATCAAGGATATTTATCATATTTCCAAGTAGCTTGCAGTTATATAGATAAGTTCTGTTGATTTCTTCATATTTTATCAGCTATCTGAATGTCATTATATTCTAAAATATTCTTTTTTTTTTTTTTTTTTTTTTTTTCTGAGACGGAGTCTCGCTCTGTCGCCCAGGCTGGAGTACAGTGGCCGGATCTCAGCTCACTGCAAGCTCCGCCTCCTGGGTTCATGCCATTCTCCTGCCTCAGCCTCCCGAGTAGCTGGGACTACAGGCGCCCGCCACCATGCCCGGCTAATTTTTTGTATTTTTAGTAGAGATGGGGTTTCACCGTGTTAGCCAGGATGGTCTCAATCTCCTGACCTCGTGATCTGCCCGTCTTGGCCTCCCAAAGTGCTGAGATTACAGGCTTGAGCCACCGCGCCCGGCCTATTCTAAAATATTCTTAAATTCATTTGCTTTTTTTTTTTTTTTTTGAGATGAAGTCTTGCTCTGTCGCCCAGGCTGGAGTACAGTGGTGCAATTTTGGCTCACTGCAAACCCTGCCTCCTGGGTTCAAGCGATTCTCCTGCCTCAGTCTTTCGAGTAACTGGGACTACAGCTGTGTGTCACCACACTTGGCTAATTTTTGTATTTTTAGTAGAGATGGGGTTTCACCATGCTGGCCAGGCTGGTCTCGAACTCCTGGCCTCAAATGATCCGTCCACCTTGGCCTCCCAAAGTGTTGGGATTACAGGTGTGAGCCACTGCGCCTGGCCAATTTGCTTTTGTAATCCATATAAACTATATCTCATGGCTAATTATTGGCACATAATCATAGTAAAATGTGCATAATTGTTGGGGGCATCAATGTTGAACTGTGATTGTGATTGTTTTTATGATGCTCTTATGGGGCGTTTCATCTATACCTCTGGTTGGAGAAGGCCCAGTTTGACTCTGTATCTTGCCTGCTTTTCCTCCTTGAAGGAGTCCCTGCAGTGTAATGGCACTTGCCTCTTTGCAAGTGCTCAGAGTAAACATCTCTAAGTCATCTTCTATTTCATCCACTACTCTCATCCTCTCCCTTCCTCCTTCTTCTCCCCCAGTCCTCTGTCCAAGAAGTCACCAGGTTCTGTTGCTTCCTTCCAGAGGGGGAGAAGGGAAGATATTTCTGACAAGAAGATACGGAGAAGCATGGCATGTTTGAGACTGGGGCTCACTGTGGCCAGAATCCCAAGTTGTGGGGGACAGCAGTGGTGGGATGTGAACAGATTGAGGAAGACCATGCGGTACCTTCAAGGTCTTGCTTAGGAACTTGGATTTTTCCCTTTACTCAGGGAGTGAGAGTCACTGGAAAAAAAAAGACAGAAAAGTGCAGGACAGGGGATTAGCATAATGTGTGCGATGAGAGGAAAGTGAGGGAGTTTCAGGTGTGGATGAAAGAGGTATTGAAGGGGAGACAGGAACAGAGGCTGATGAGGGAAGGAAGGAAATCGAAAGGTGGAAAGAGGGGTAGGCCATACCCACAGAGGAGGGAGTGGGGGCAAAGAGAAGTTTGGAAGGAATGAGGAGGCAGGATGAGTCGAGGAGAGCAGGCGATGGGCAGAGGGACATTTCAGAGTTGAATATTTGCAAAGCATATGACCCTGGGAGTCAATTACTGAAGGCCTCGAGTGCATACTACTGAAACAGATGAGGCCAAGGAACTTGAGGGCTTTGGTGGGGTCATCCCTGGGATGTTGATATTACATTACTGGGGATGTCATTACTGGGTATTGGCAGCGTCCAGAGTGGAGAGGAAATCCTCAACATATGGAAGGCAAAATGGATGTCAGTGGATGCTAGGTGTGGGGCAAGACCAAAGAGCTTATTGGTTGGGGGCACTGGCTGAGTTCAAAACCTGGCTCTACCACTTTCTGATTGTGGGAGAAGGTAGGTCACCCCTCTGTACCCCTGTTTCCTCATCAATAAAACAGGGGTCATATTAACTGTGTGTCACAAGGTTGTTATACAAATTACTGAGATAAAACATGTAAATCACTCAGAATAGTGCCTAGTCCATAGCAAGTGCCCAGTCAATATTCGCCATCATAACTCAGAGGGGATATAAGCATTGTCTGTGGCCTGGAAAGGTGGCAGGAGAATATTGGATCTCCTTCCTGCTGAGATGCAGGAAAAACAAATGCCTGAGAGAAAAACATGTCCGCATTTAAAGCAAATGTGTTAGGCCCTCTTCTCCCTGCATCTGTATGCAGAATAAGCAACAATGAGAACCTAAGGTAGGGGGCAGAGCAAGATGGCCGAATAGGAGCAGCTCCAGTCTCCAACTCCCAGCGCGAGCGACACAGAAGACCGGTGATTTCTGCATTTTCAACTGAGGTACTGGGTTCATCTCACTGGGGAGTGCTGGACGATCGGTGCTGGTCAGCTGCTGCAGCCCGACCAGCGAGAGCTGAAGCAGGGCGAGGCATTGCCTCACCTGGGAAGCGCAAGGGGGAAGGGAGTCCCTTTTCCTAGCCAGGGGAACTGAGACACACAACACCTGGAAAATCAGGTAACTCCCACCCCAATACTGCGCTTTAAGCAAACAGGCACACCAGAAGATCATATCCCACACCTGGCCGGGAGGGTCCCACACCCACGGAGCCTCCCTCATTGCTAGCACAGCAGTCTGTGATCTACCGGCAAGGCAGCAGCGAGGCTGGGGGAGGGGCGCCCACCATTGCTGAGGCTTAAGTAGGTAAACAAAGTTGCTGGGAAGCTTGAACTGGGTGGAGCTCACAGCAGCTCAAGGAAACCTGCCTGTCTCTGTAGACTCCACCTCTGGGGACAGGGCACAGTAAACTAAACAAACGCAGCAGACACTTCTGCAGACGCAGACGACTCTGTCTGACAGCTTTGAAGAGAGCAGTGGATCTCCCAACACGGAGGTTGAGATCTGAGAAGGGACAGACTCCCTGCTCAAGTGGGTCCCTGAACCCTGAGTAGCCTAACTGGGAGACATCCCCCACTAGGGGCAGTCTGACACCCCACACCTCACAGAGAGGAGTACACCCCTGAGAGGAAGCTTCCAAAGCAAGAATCAGACAGGTACACTCGCTGTTCAGAAATATTCTATCTTCTGCAGCCTCTGCTGCTTATACCCAGGCAAACAGGGTCTGGAGTGGACCTCAAGCAATCTCTAAGAGACCTACAGCTGAGGGTCCTGACTGTTAGAAGGAAAACTATCAAACAGGAAGGACACCTACACCAAAACCCCATCAGTACATCACCATCATCAAAGACCAGAGGCAGATAAAACCACAAAGATGGGGAAAAAGCAGGGCAGAAAAGCTGGAAATTCAAAAAATAAGAGCACATCTCCCCCGGCAAAGGAGCGCAGCTCATCGCCAGCAACGGATCAAAGCTGGACGGAGAATGACTTTGACGAGATGAGAGAAGAAGGCTTCAGTCCATCAAATTTCTCAGAGCTAAAGGAGGAATTACGTACCCAGCGCAAAGAAACTAAAAATCTTGAAAAAAAAGTGGAAGAATTGATGGCTAGAGTAATTAATGCAGAGAAGGTCCTAAACGAAATGAAAGAGATGAAAACCATGACACGAGAAATATGTGACAAATGCACAAGCTTCAGTAACCGACTCGATCAACTGGAAGAAAGAGTATCAGCGATTGAGGATCAAATGAATGAAATGAAGCGAGAAGAGAAACCAAAAGAAAAAAGAAGAAAAAGAAATGAACAAAGCCTGCAAGAAGTATGGGATTATGTAAAAAGACCAAATCTACGTCTGATTGGGGTGCCTGAAAGTGAGGGGGAAAATGGAACCAAGTTGGAAAACACTCTTCAGGATATCATCCAGGAGAACTTCCCCAACCTAGTAGGCCAGGCCAACATTCAAATCCAGGAAATACAGAGAATGCCACAAAGATACTCCTCAAGAAGAGCAACTCCAAGACACATAATTGCCAGATTCACCAAAGTTGAAATGAAGGAAAAAATCTTAAGGGCAGCCAGAGAGAAAGGTCGGGTTACCCACAAAGGGAAGCCCATCAGACTAACAGCAGATCTCTCGGCAGAAACTCTACAAGCCAGAAGAGAGTGGGGGCCAATATTCAACATTCTTAAAGAAAAGAATTTTAAACCCAGAATTTCATTTCCAGCCAAACTAAGTTTCATAAGTGAAGGAGAAATAAAATCCTTTACAGATAAGCAAATGCTTAGAGATTTTGTCACCACTAGGCCTGCCTTACAAGAGACCCTGAAGGAAGCACTAAACATGGAAAGGAACAACCGGTACCAGCCATTGCAAAAACATGCCAAAATGTAAAGATCATCGAGGCTAGGAAGAAACTGCATCAACTAACGAGCAAAATAACCAGTTAATATCATAATGGCAGGATCAAGTTCACACATAACAATCTTAACCTTAAATGTAAATGGACTAAATGCTCCAATTAAAAGACACAAACTGGCAAACTGGATAAAGAGTCAAGACCCATCAGTCTGCTGTATTCAGGAGACCCATCTCACACGCAGAGACATACATAGGCTCAAAATAAAGGGATGGAGGAAGATTTACCAAGCAAATGGAGAACAAAAAAAAGCAGGGGTTGCAATACTAGTCTCTGATAAAACAGACTTTAAACCATCAAAGATCAAAAGAGACAAAGAAGGCCATTACATAATGGTAAAGGGATCAATTCAACAGGAAGAGCTAACTATCCTAAATATATATGCACCCAATACAGGAGCACCCAGATTCATAAAGCAAGTCCTTAGAGACTTACAAAGAGACGTAGACTCCCATACAATAATAATGGGAGACTTCAACACTCCACTGTCAACATTAGACAGATCAACGAGACAGAAAGTTAACAAGCATATCCAGGAATTGAACTCATCTCTGCAGCAAGCGGACCTAATAGACATCTATAGAACTCTCCACCCCAAATCAACAGAATATACATTCTTCTCAGCACCACATCGTACTTACTCCAAAATTGACCATGTAGTTGGAAGTAAAGCACTCCTCAGCAAATGTACAAGAACAGAAATTATAACAAACTGTCTCTCAGACCACAGTGCAATCAAACTAGAACTCAGGACTAAGAAACTCAGTCAAAACTGCTCAACTACATGGAAACTGAACAACCTGCTCCTGAATGACTACTGGGTACATAACGAAATGAAGGCAGAAATAAAGATGTTCTTTGAAACCAATGAGAACAAAGATACAACATACCAGAATCTCCGGGACACATTTAAAGCAGTGTGTAGAGGGAAATTTATAGCACTAAATGCCCACAAGAGAAAGCAGGAAAGATCTAAAATTCACACTCTAACATCGCAATTAAAAGAACTAGAGAAGCAAGAGCAAACACATTCGAAAGCTAGCAGAAGGCAAGAAATAACTAAGATCAGAGCAGAACTGAAGGAGATAGAGACACAAAAAACCCTCCAAAAAATCAATGAATCCAGGAGTTGGTTTTTTGAAAAGATCAACAAAATTGACAGACCACTAGCCAGACTAATAAAGAAGAAAAGAGAGAAGAATCAAATCGACGCAATTAAAAATGATAAAGGGGATATCACCACCGACCCCACAGAAATACAAACTACCATCAGAGAATACTATAAACACCTCTACGCAAATAAACTGGAAAATCTAGAAGAAATGGATAATTTCCTGGACACTTACACTCTTCCAAGACTAAACCAGGAAGAAGTTGAATCCCTGAATAGACCAATAGCAGGCTCTGAAATTGAGGCAACAATTAATAGCCTACCAACCAAAAAAAGTCCAGGACCAGATGGATTCACAGCTGAATTCTACCAGAGGTACAAGGAGGAGTTGGTACCATTCCTTCTGAAACTATTCCAATCAATAGAAAAAGAGGGAATCCTCCCTAACTCATTTTATGAGGCCAACATCATCCTGATACCAAAGCCTGGCAGAGACACAACAAAAAAAGAGAATTTTAGACCAATATCCCTGATGAACATCGATGCAAAAATCCTCAATAAAATACTGGCAAACCGGATTCAGCAACACATCAAAAAGCTTATCCACCATGATCAAGTGGGCTTCATCCCTGGGATGCAAGGCTGGTTCAACATTCGCAAATCAATAAACATAATCCAGCATATAAACAGAACCAAAGACAAGAACCACATGATTATCTCAATAGATGCAGAAAAGGCTTTTGACAAAATTCAACAGCCCTTCATGCTAAAAACGCTCAATAAATTCGGTATTGATGGAACGTACCTCAAAATAATAAGAGCTATTTATGACAAACCCACAGCCAATATCATACTGAATGGGCAAAAACTGGAAAAATTCCCTTTGAAAACTGGCACAAGACAGGGATGCCCTCTCTCACCACTCCTATTCAACATAGTGTTGGAAGTTCTGGCTAGGGCAATCAGGCAAGAGAAAGAAATCAAGGGTATTCAGTTAGGAAAAGAAGAAGTCAAATTGTCCCTGTTTGCAGATGACATGATTGTATATTTAGAAAACCCCATTGTCTCAGCCCAAAATCTCCTTAAGCTGATAAGCAACTTCAGCAAAGTCTCAGGATACAAAATTAATGTGCAAAAATCACAAGCATTCTTATACACCAGTAACAGACAAACAGAGAGCCAAATCAGGAATGAACTTCCATTCACAATTGCTTCAAAGAGAATAAAATACCTAGGAATCCAACTTACAAGGGATGTCAAGGACCTCTTCAAGGAGAACTACAAACCACTGCTCAGTGAAATAAAAGAGGACACAAACAAATGGAAGAACATACCATGCTCATGGATAGGAAGAATCAATATCGTGAAAATGGCCATACTGCCCAAGGTAATTTATAGATTCAATGCCATCCCCATCAAACTACCAATGAGTTTCTTCACAGAATTGGAAAAAACTGCTTTAAAGTTCATATGGAACCAAAAAAGAGCCCGCATCTCCAAGACAATCCTAAGTCAAAAGAACAAAGCTGGAGGCATCACGCTACCTGACTTCAAACTCTACTACAAGGCTACAGTAACCAAAACAGCATGGTACTGGTACCAAAACAGAGATATAGACCAATGGAACAGAACAGAGTCCTCAGAAATAAGACCACACATCTACAGCCATTTGATCTTTGACAAACCTGAGAGAAACAAGAAATGGGGAAAGGATTCCCTATTTAATAAATGGTGCTGGGAAAATTGGCTAGCCATAAGTAGAAAGCTGAAACTGGATCCTTTCCTTACTCCTTATACGAAAATTAATTCAAGATGGATTAGAGACTTAAATGTTAGACCTAATACCATAAAAATCCTAGAGGAAAACCTAGGTAGTACCATTCAGGACATAGGCATGGGCAAAGACTTCATGTCTAAAACACCAAAAGCAACGGCAGCAAAAGCCAAAATTGACAAATGGGATCTCATTAAACTAAAGAGCTTCTGCACAGCAAAAGAAACTACCATCAGAGTGAACAGGCAACCTACAGAATGGGAGAAAATTTTTGCAATCTACTCATCTGACAAAGGGCTAATATCCAGAACCTACAAAGAACTCAAACAAATTTACAAGAAAAAAACAAACAACCCCATCAAAAAGTGGGCAAAGGATATGAACAGACATTTCTCAAAAGAAGACATTCATACAGCCAACAGACACATGAAAAAATGCTCATCATCACTGGCCATCAGAGAAATGCAAATCAAAACCACAATGAGATACCATCTCACACCAGTTAGAATGGCAATCATTAAAAAGTCAGGAAACAACAGGTGCTGGAGAGGACGTGGAGAAATAGGAACACTTTTACACTGTTGGTGGGATTGTAAACTAGTTCAACCATTATGGAAAACAGTATGGCGATTCCTCAAGGATCTAGAACTAGATGTACCATATGACCCAGCCATCCCATTACTGGGTATATACCCAAAGGATTATAAATTATGCTGCTATAAAGACACATGCACACGTATGTTTATTGCAGCACTATTCACAATAGCAAAGACTTGGAATCAACCCAAATGTCCATCAGTGACAGACTGGATTAAGAAAATGTGGCACATATACACCATGGAATACTATGCAGCCATAAAAAAGGATGAGTTTGAGTCCTTTGTAGGGACTTGGATGCAGCTGGAATCCATCATTCTTAGCAAACTATCACAAGAACAGAAAACCAAACACCGCATGTTCTCACTCATAGGTGGGAACTGAACAATGAGATCACTCGGACTCAGGAAGGGGAACATCACACACCGGGGCCTATCATGGGGAGGGGGGAGGGGGGAGGGATTGCATTGGGAGTTATACCTGATGTAAATGACGAGTTGATGGGTGCAGCACAGCAACATGGCACAAGTATACATATGTAACAAACCTGCACGTTATGCACATGTACCCTACAACTTAAAGTATAATAATAATAAATAAATTAAAAAAAAAAAAAAGAAAACAACCCAAAAAAAAAAAAAAGAGAACCTAAGGTAACTTCTTGGCAATAGACTGAACTTCCAAAGTGCTCAGAGAACTTTGACAGATGTCTAGAGGGGTTGACTCATGGCCTGGACTATGGAAGACAGTGAGGAGAGGCAGAGAGCTGGGATGAAGACATATGGGACTGAATGGGCTACTCAGCCTTGGAATTTCAAATGAAACTCTGGAGTGGGTGGTGGGTGGGCCATGTTTGCAGGATTCCATGTTATGGTGTGTACAGTGGAAACGGTTATGACCAGTGTGGCTGGACTGTAGGAGACTGAGAATGAAGGTCGATTAAAGTGCATTTTAGTAAGTGTTCTGAGCAACCAGAAGATGCCATGAGGGACCAGCTCATTTAAGGAGATATGATAGATTCAGATGTAAAAAGCTGTGTACTCTCTGTTTTTGCAATTAGTCCTAAAGCACTTGATTATGCCTGTGTCTTGACCTCATTTCATTTTATTTTGGATTATTGAATTTAGTTCCTAGCTCACGTTTTGGATCTAACACTTTTGTTCCGTTTTGGATCTAACCACTTTGTATTCCTGGTTGTGACTCTTACCTCTTTGGGGAATGGTTCTGCTGCCCCTCCTTATGACATAGCAGTCTAAGACTACTGGGGGTAACCCTCTGCCTTCAATTGGGTTCACTGGAAACACAATTAAAGATGAGAAGTTCGGTGCTGAAGGTTTATTGGGGAGCACTCTTGGGAGATACGTCCCCATAATGAGGTGAGAAAGGCAACACTGAGCAGATGGAGAAGCTGATGTGCAGGGAGATTGCACCTGGGGCCTCAGCCAACCCTATGGGGGCCCTGGAGCTGCGATGACCCTTTAGAGTTGTTCCAATGGAGGCTAAGAAGTTAGACCTTTGTATCTCAGCATTAGCCAGTCATTAACTGTGGGCTGCTCCCTAGGAGTGGGTGCAAACTTGGGCAAGGAATATCCAGGGGTGGAGGCTGTGGGGAGCCTTCACTAGCTGACATTCCCAACAGATGAGGATGAGTGTGTTGGTCCTGGAGAGCAGCCCTTGACGGAGCACCACAGTATCTACTCCACTCCCCTCAAGGGGTTTACGTGAGCACCGTCCAGCCTGCCTCTGGTTCCTTTAGAGTGCAGTAGTGTTGGGATGAGATGAGAGATGAAAAGAGAGAGGCTACAGGGAATGCAGGAGAAGGCAGAAGTCTTATCTTACATCCTTCAAAATTTTGCTCACAGAGAACTGAGGCTGGTGTAACAACATGGACATCACCTTGAGGGTTCATGAAAGAAAGGGAAGGAAGTTGTGCAGTCTATACCACTCATTCTATCCTTAACTGCATACCCACAGATCATCTTTAATATTTACAGGGTCATTGTCTTATTTGGCAACACTACTGTGGAATTACAAAGAAATTGATCTACATAGCACATGGATGCTAACAGCCAGGAGAATGAGCTTTTGGTAATTATCAGATAGTTGAAGGGCTAATTATGACAAAACTACTGCCTCCTCTAGAGAAGCTACTCTTGCAGAAGAAAGAGCAGTGAAATCTTCCATTAGGAGTATTTTTTGAAGCATAAGAGCTTGCTTAGATATTAAATTAAAGGCAATAAAAGAAAATTTAAATGTCTGAGAGGTAAAAACAATGACAGCTCTGTTCTAATATATGGAGTACTGAGATGCCTGATAGAAAAGTGCTGTCTGGGCTATACAACTAGGGCTGCAAAATTAATGTCCACTGACCTGTTTGAAACATGATCTAGTGAGTGATCATGTCTTCAGCAGGTTTTGTGGCTCTTTCTGGGCTAATCTTAACATCAAAACGTGCTTCTTTCATCATAGGGACCTAAAGATCTCCTTTTTGGGGCAATTATTTAAATGATTTTCCCAGTATCCCAGAGAATTGTTGATCTCCTGACCACCAGGAGGCACCTTTTGTTGCTTCCAAAGCCAAAAGCAAATGACACTAAAATACTCCTCTTGTTCATTCACTGGGAAAATTTCTAAATGATGGCAATTCTCTTATTCCCTGGAAGAGAATAAAGGAATGTAGAAAATGTGTTAGAAAGAAACTTCAGATATATCCCTCTTCATTACAGTGTGAATTTCACTCTAAATGTGCTCATTTCCTATGTTGTAAATTACAGTTAGAAAAAATAAATAGAACCTGGCCATTCCCAAGTTTATGAAATCATGTAGTCTTTCCTGATGAAAAATTCCCTACTCAACAACTAATTTGCTGCTAATGATAATAAGGTCATCCAAGTGCACAGCTGTCGGGTTTCCATGGTACACACATGACTGATTAAAATTACCTAGCAAAACCATGGGAGTAGGCTATTAGACTGGTTGGAGGATTGTGCGTGGAATGAAGCCTTAGGCATTGATGGGAGCTGGTTAGTCAGCCTGCCTTTAATTAGCGAGGGAAACCTCTCCTGTTTTAAATAATTTATATCTGCATCCAAAGTAGATAATAGAAGGAGTATAATAATGAGAAAGCATTACTGCTCACCAGGAGGCCTTTTCCGAACACAATTTACCAGCACAAGAAGTACCTGGGTTTGAACACAGTTCGCCCCCCTGACAAAGCTCAGCCTGAACAATTTGACTCCTCTGATGAGATTTCCCATGCAACTGAAACTTGTTAATCGAGTAAACTAGGCATAAACAGAATGTGGTGTTTTTATATCTTTGGTGAGCAAAAAGCATCTGAATTCTTCTTTATTCTATACTTTTAGGAAAAAGAAACGCACCCATTACTTAAATTCTACACCATCTCTTTTTTTGTGCTTTGGCTTAAATAACTGGCTAAGCCATTGAAATAAATGCCATTTTATTGAATGGGGAAAATGTAGATTGATTCCATTCATATAAATAATAAATTCTCGGAACACATTAAATATTTCTTGAGCTGCATTAATGCACATTTGCATTTCTCTTTAATATGAAACAGCTGTTGTATTTTTCATTTTATGATGTTTTAAAGAGAAGGAAAGAATTGAGAACAAACATGAATCACACATCCCCACTACGTTTCATTAAAGACAATATTACATTAATTCCCATTGCTCCTGAGTCTGATGGAGAACAGAAACTTGCTTCATTTTTAAAACCTTGAAAGTTAACATAGAAACTTTGGTAAGCATTCAAATTATCAACTTGAAATGAGAAAGGGAGTCGGCTCTGATATGCATCAACTTAACTGCACCGCTCTGGATTTAGGAGCCAGCAAAGTATAGAATTTACTTACATAAATCAAATCATTCTGGTGAAAGGTAGCCATGTAAATCCCCATTTCTCACCTGGCATTCTCATTTGGATAGAAGAATTGATTCTCTTAGCAATGGAATAAGCTGCCCTCCCTGTCCTTTTGCTAACATAGTTTCTTTATAGTTATGCAAACTGAATTTCAGTCATCTTCCTTATCGTGGCCTTGGGAAATAAAAATCTGGCTGGTTAAATATGGCTGATGGTTTTCATTATAGTTTGATAACCTACATTCTATATGTATAACAATAACTGAAACTATATTTTTTTTCTGACATGCCTGAGCTGAAAATCAAATGAATTTTCAGTCACTATGGACTCGTGACTTCATGTTTTTGGTAGGATTCCAAGAGCACACTTTAAGAAGACCCTTTTGTCTTCTTTTCTGCCTCCCCTCTCTCTTGATTCTATGCTTTGGCACTATGGCCTAGTAGAATCAAACCATTGCATTTTAGAGTCAGATCTATGTAGTTCAGAGTTGTGACTCTCCCTCTAACCTGGTGTGTGGATTTTGGCAAGCTAAATGAACTCTGAGCTCCAGGTTCTTGATTTTGTAAATGAGAATACTAATTGTTGTCTCCCAAGATTGTTATGAGGGTTAAAAGAGATAATATGAGTAACAGTCGCTGCCATGGGGCGCAGGACCCAGTAGGATTTGCCAGATGGTCACCTCTTTCTTTCTCCCTTTCCCTTCTCCTCACTTCCTAGCTCAAAGAGACAGTGACTTGGCAGTTGTCAAGGACTGTCTCAGCTACAGGCTAAGAGTAGCTCCCACGGTTTGTAGAGTGTCATGAGAAAGCTTCCCACAGAGGACATGAGTCACTGCCACTGTGGACATGACAGCATCCCTATGTATGTTGAAATGTCAACCCCAGGTTCAGCATGACATGTTATGTCGTGAAGGTAAATCACAAATGGAAGCCTGGAAGCAGGGGGATTCCAAAGTTCTCCAGAAATATTTGAGAGTAAGGCACTGCCCCAGACTCAGACTAGAGTCTCTCAGTCCCCTTTAGAGCCCCCCAGGAGTGGGATCCAGAAAGTCCTGTGACTGGAAACTGAATAAGGCAGCAGAAATCTACCAGGCTAGGATGTGGCCATAGTCAAAACCAGAAAAGTCAGAGTTCACGGACTCAAGAATATATGCCAAGATTCAATGGCTGAAAAAATATATTTCATTCTTATAAACAACTGTACAGTGCAGGGAGAACTTCCGCATTTATCGCCTTGAATTTCACAACTCTTATGCAGTGAAGGTGATTTACCTAATTTTATAAGTATGGAAAGATAAGCTTATTGAGATGAAATCTCCATATAACTCCACTCTTTCTGTAGTGGGAGGTAGTATGTAGAAATTACGCTTGTCAACTCTAGAATCAAACACCTTGACTCAAATCCCAGCCCTGGCACTCCCTTGCTGAGTGTCCTTAGACACCTTAGTTATTTAACTTGCTTGAACTTCAGTCTCCTCAGGTGAAAAATGGGAATCACATTATAGGGTTGCTCTAAAGAGTCAATGAGGTAATGGGCTAGTTGTTGAAGCCAACCTAGGAACCTTTCTTTTCTCTCGAACTCTTCATTCCTTCTCTTTCCCATGCCCCAAACCTGCTCCTCTTCCAGCCCTTCTCACCTCATCAAAGGGTAGCCTATCCACCCATTCATTGTTCAGGTCAATAACTAGATGTCATCCTTAATTCCACTCTACCCCATTGTCCTCCCTACCCTCCTTTCCAATCCACAAATCTCTCAGCTCGGTCTCCAAAATACTCCATGAATCTGTCTGCTGGTCTCCATTCATACATTCAAATGTGATAGTCTCTGACTGTGCAACTACAGCAACCTTTGCTTTTACTCATGACCCTTATAATCTATTCTCCACATTACAGTCAAAACAACCTTTTGAAAATGTAAATCATACCTTGTGATTCCAGTGCTTAAAAATGTTGGAGTGGTTTCCTGCTGCATCTAGACTAGAATCTAAACTCCCTTCATGGCTGCCGCTCACCAGTCAGAGCCCATCTCCTACCATTTCTCCTCTTGTTTCCCACAACCCCACCATACAGGTCGTTGTGGAGCTTATTGAATGTGCTGCCAGCTGTGGTTGGAATGTTCTTCCTTTCATCTTTTGGAATTTAGAGTCTGAAAGCGAACATACGACCTAAAGATACCTTTCCTGAGCTCCCTATCTACAGTAGACCCCTATCCTAGTATTTCTAAAATCACCAAAAAAGAGATTTTTGTTTATTTAATTAAAATTCAATAAAACGAAACTAAACTTTCTCTATCTTCTCATAGAACCTTCTTTGTTCCTGTATGAAACATGTCATTTTCTACATTGATTGGTTGTGTCAGAATGACTGTTTTCAAATGATGCTATGTAGAGCCCAAGGGGTCACTGGATATAATTCAGGGACCCAAAGTTGTGGGGCTTGAGATGTTAAATTAGCTGGAACCCAGGACTTGGGCCTTGACTTCAACTGAAAAAGCTGCATTTTTGTCTGTTTTACTTGGTGAGGTTCTATATGAGATTACTTTTGTTACAAGTTTGAAAACCACTGCTCCTTTTACTGCTGTTAAATTTTATGCTCAGACCTCTTGATGATAGGATTTATCTCTGCTTCATTTTCTCATCACCACACTATCTGGTCCAGCAGTACATACTCAAACAGTTCTGGTTGGTTGAATGAAGGAGTCAAGACCTAGGGACTAGGGCCTAATGCAGCTGCACTCCACGGCCCTATGCACAATTATTGAGCCTCTTTGCAATCAAATTTTTGGCCAGTCAGGGAGTAGAGGTTTTTCCCCAACATCCTCATCACTGTCAGTGTTAGCATACATGTACACAGTTTATGGTATTTTCTGCCCTGTGAATTATTTTCTCTCTAACAATTATTTGGGTTTTGATTTATGGTTTGGCTTACCTTTTCTGATCTGTTTACACCTCCTAACAACTTTCCATTCATCCGGTTTTCCCTCCAGGGAGTTTAACCAGATTGGCCAATTAGCACTTCCCTTTTAACAAACAGATAAATATTTCACTCTGCTCAAGTATGGAGGACACCTTGCAGTGATGAGATAAATCAGAACTTCCCTATAGATTTTCTTTACCTAGAGTGAGTGCATCACTTGAAGCAATTACATCAATAATAATAATGCACACACAGGCACATATTTCATGGTTATACCTCCACTGGGAGCTTTGATTTCTCTTTGGAGTCAAGGACTGTGGAATCCCATGAGATTTCTAAATTTGCTTGGAGGTTAGATGTGATATGTAGTTTAATAGTTATAATATATGATGAATGTTAGTGCTAAGTGAGTTTAGACAAAATGTATTATGTCTAATATATTTCCATACTTCCCCCATAAGGTCACTAGAGTTATATATTATCATATATTCTAAAAGACTGAATTTGATTTACCATCTTTCCACATCCCAGATGGTTCTTACCTTCTGCTAATTAGCTATTCAAATAAATTGGGTGACAATTCTAAGAAAGCACAATTGATATATTAAAGTGTTAGTTTATTTTAAATAATGAGTATCATTTTACTCCTTAGCTCTTTTATTTATAGAGTTTCTTGCTATATCTCTCAATGAATTAGTGGTTTTGCTGAAACACTAAATTGTCCTTGTTTAACTGAGGAACAATAATCAAGTTGGCTTTTGATGCACTGGTAATTTATGGCTGTGCAGGTGATGATACCAGCATCAATCTGTGATGTTCTTTTATCAAGGCTAATTCCAATGTAATATTTCAATTTAGTTTTCACTAAAGCATTCAATTTGCATTTAAAAGGCAGTCAATATAGGTTAATAAAATGGTGTCAACTAATGAGCTATTCTGCTTGTATAACACTGCCCTTCTTACCATGAATTGTCTTGGACTGACATCCCACTACCCTGGGTGCCAGCCAAAAAGACATCTGAATGCCTACTAGTGCTGTATACCCAAGGATGCTAAATATGAGTGGGTTGAACGGCAGTCTGCTATTGTTTTTCTGTCTATGCCAAAGTAGCTGGGTGTGTGGGGAACACAAAACCGAATTAAGACACATGATATAACCTAGTGGGAATATAGCTAGTAACACTACAAGGGAGGGAAATAATTACTCTCCTGCAAGTCCATACAAGATGTGACAAGAATGCAGAAAAAGGAGAGCTTTGTTTTTCTTGGGCTTGGGAAAGGCTTTACAGATGGCATGGCTTTGGAACAAGACTAAGGAATGAAGATGGCCAAGGATGGTATAAGAGCATTTGGGGCAGCATGTTGGTTTTCTATGGCTGCTGAAACAAAAGACCAGCAACTCAGAGGTTTAAAACAATGCCCATTTATTATCTCAGTTTCCATGGGTCTAAAGTCTAGCACAGCATGACTCAGTTGATTTTTGCTTAGGTTCTCACAAGGATACCATCTGAGTGTCTAGAGCTCTGGGGAAGAATCCACTTTTGAGGCCATTCAGGTCACTGGCAGAATTCAGTTCCTATGGTTGCAGGGCTAAGGTCCCAGTTTCCTTGCTGGCTGTGAGTCAGGAGCATCTTTCACCTCCTTACAACTGCCTGCATTCCTCATCCCATTATCTTTTCCATCTGGAGTCTCTGCCTTCTCCTTCTACTGCATCTCTCTAACTCCAGTGGAAGAAAGATCTCTGCTTTAAAGGGTTCATTTGATTAGACTGGGTCTACCAAGATAATTCAGAATAATCTCTGTCTCTTAAAGTCTATAACCTAAATTGTATTTGCAAAGACTCTTATTGTAACATATTGGCAGCTTCCAACAATTGGGGCCTGGACATATTTGGAGGCCATTCTGCCTACCACAGTGAGCGAGAACAGTAGAAACAGAGGATCTCTTCATAGCAGTGGTGAGGAGTCAGACATGTACAGAGGGTTGGGACAGGAAATGGAGGTGGGGAGGCAAAATTGATCACTCCTTTTTATGCATACCCATGATACTTTGCTGACTCTACTAAGAGTAAACTCAAATTATGTGGGGTTCTTTTTCCATTTGCCCCTGAGGCCAGGAACCTGGTTTTATTCTGTTTTGTACCCCAGTGCTAGAATTCTACTTTCCCTTCTAATAGGTAACCGATAAGTATTTTTCAAATTGAGTTGAAGAAAAGTGATGGCAATTGATGATAGCAAAATATCATTTCTTAGGCTGAGGAGTAAATATCTAAATGAGGATGGTCAGACAGAGGTGGTAGCAGAGATTATTTTAGAAGGGGTCTTATAGACATGACTGGAATCACTTCATGGAATGGACGTTGCCTTTCCCTATCATGCTCACTGCCTATGCTCTTGGATCATGCACTACCTTGAAGATTTCTGTCTTTGAAGTTATTGCTGTACTCGATTTTGGTATTTTTAGACTGGTACATTACTTTCCCAGCTTCTCAGCAATCCACAGTCCCTCCACACTGAAAAGAGTTCCTCATGTTTTGACTAAATGTAGCCTGGCTTCAGTTGACTATCTATGAGCTGTTCATTTAACTTGTTGGGTTCAACGGGACTGGGATCTAATGACATCAGTACTTGGGGTTTAATAGGGAAGCTATGCCTTGGAAGGCAGTTGCTGTGAACTGTGATTGGTCTACTTCACATAACTCCTTTGAGGCTCAGTATCCTCATACACAAAATGGGGATATGGCATCTAATAGATAGTCACATAGATGAAATGAGACCATGTAGTTAAGTGCTTGGTACTTAATCATTAATTAAATTAATGGTAAGTTAATATGAGTTCTCAACTCTTCCTCAGAATCATTGTGGCCCATAAATTGATTATAGTCTTCAAAATGAGTATAGTTCATTGTAGCCAATTAAATTAAATTAAATTAAATTAATTAATAATGACTACACTGGTGTAATTTAAACATGAAATACCTAAAATATTAATGAATAGAAAAAGTGCCTGCCCCCCCAGTTGGTCCCTTCGTTTTCCTACTCTGCCTCTCTCATTGGATAGGTGCTTCTGTTTCTGTGCTAGAAAAGCATGGGACAGATTCAGAGTTAGGGTTCCTCTAATAACCTGAGGGATTCTCCATGCCAGCCTGAAGAAATATCTCTCTCTCTCTCTCCTTGAGGACTTGTTTTACTTTGTATTCAGTAGCTCATTATGTGCTGTCTGTGACACCTCTTTTCTTCTTATTTTTTTTTTTTAGGTGTTTACATCTTATTTCTTAAACTATTTTATGAGCTTCTAGTCACTTATTCCAACATATTTCTTTTTATTTTAGTTTCAGGAGTATACGTGCAGATTTGTTATGTGGGTAAACTGTGTGTTATGGGAATTTGATGTACAGATTATTTTATCACTTAGGTAATAAGCATAGTACCTGACAGGTAGTTTTTCAATTCTTATACTCTTCCCAACTTGCACCATCTAGTAGGCCCTGGTGGTTTTTGTTACCTTCTTGGTGTCCATATGTATTCAAAGTTTAGCTCCCACTTATAAGTGAGAACATGTGGCATTAGGGTTTCTGTTCCTATGTTAGTTTGCTTAGGATAATGGCCTCCAGCTGCATACGTGTTGCTGCAAAGGACATTATCTCATTCTTTTTGATGGATACATAGTATTCCATTGTGCATGTGTACCATATTTTTTTAAATCCAGTCTACTGTTGCTGGGCATTTAGGTTGATTCCATGTCTTTGCTGTTGTGAATAGTGCCATGATGAATGTACGTGTGCATGTGTCTTTATGGTAGAATCATTTATATTCCTTTGGGTACATACCCAATAATGGGATTACTGGGTCAAATAGTAATGCTTTTTTAAGTTCTTTGTGAAATTGCCAAATTGCCTTCCACAATGGCTGAACTAATTTACATTCCCACCAACAGTGTATGTGTTCCCTTTTCTCCACAACCTTACCAACATCTGTTATTATTTGCCTTTTTAATAATAGCCATTCTCACTAGTGTGAGATGGTATCTCATCGTGGTTTTTATTTGCAGTTCTCTAATGATTAGTGATGGTGTGTATATTTTTATATGCTTGTTGGCCACGTGTATGTCTTCTTTTGAAAAGTGCCTGTTCATGTTCATTGCCCACTTTTTAGTGGGATTGTTTTTTTATTGTAAATTTGTTTAAGTTCCTTACAGATGTTGGATATTAGAACTTTGTCAGAGGCAGAGTTTGTAAATTTGTTTAAGTTCCTTATAGATGTTGGATATTAGACTTTTGTCAGGTGCAGACTTTGCAAATATTTTCTTCCATTCTGTAGGTTGTCTGTTTACTCTGTTGATAGTTTTCTTTTGCTATGCAGAAGCTCTTTAGCTTAATTAGGTCCCATTTGTCAACTGCTATTTTTGTTGAATTTGCTTTTGGTGTCCTCATCATGAAATCTTTTCCAGGTCCTATCTCTAGAATGGTATTTCCTAGGTCATCTTCTAAGATTTTTATAATTTTAGGTTTCACATTTAAGTCTTTAATCCATCTTGATCTGGTTTTTGTATATGGTGTAAGGAGGGGGTCCAGTTTCAATCTGCATATGGCTAGCCAGTTATCCCAGCACCGTTTATTGAATAGGGAGTACTTTTCCCATTACTTGTTTATGTCAACTTTGTCAAAGATCAGATGGCTGTAGGTGTGCAGTATTGTTTCTGGGCTCATTATTCTGTCCCATTGGCCTGTGTGTCTGTTTTCGTACTACTGCCATGCTGTTCTTGTTACTGTAGCCCTGTAGTACAGTTTGAAATTGGGTCAATGTGATACCTCCAGCTTGTTCTTTTTGCTTAGGATTTCCTTGGTGTATTAGTATATTTTCATGCTGCTGATAAACACATACCCAAGATTGGGCAATTTATAAATAAAAGAGGTTTATTGGACTTACAGTTCCATGTAGCTGGGGAGGCCTCACAATCATGGCAGAAGGCAAGGAGGAGAAAGTCACACCTTACATTGATGGCAGCAGGCAAAAGAGAGCTTGTGCAGGGAAACTGCCATTTTTAAAACCATCAGATCTTGTTAGACCCATTCACTGTCATAAGACCAGCATGGGAAACACCTGCCCCCATGATTCAATCATCTTCCACTGGCTCTCTCCCAGAACACTTGGGAATTATGGGAACTACAAGATGAAACTTGGGTAGGGACACAGAGCCAAACCATATCATTCCCCCACCCAGCCCCTCTCAAGTCTCATATCTTCACATTTTTAAAACAATCATGCCTTCCCAACAGTCTCCCAAAGTCTTAAGTCATTTCAGCATTAACTCCAAGTCTGCAGTCCAAAGTCTCTTCTGAGACAGCCACGTTCCTTCTGCCTATGAGCCTGTAAAATCAAAAGCAAGTTAGTTACTTCCTAGATACAAGGGGGGTACTGGCGTTGGGTAAATACAGCCATTTCAAGTGGGAGAAATTGGCCAAAGCAAAGGGACTACAGGCCCCATGCAAATCCAAAATTCAACAGGGAACTCAAATCTTAAAGCTCCAAAATGATCTCCTTTGACTCCATTCTCCCATTTAGGTCACACTGATGCAAAAGGTGGGTTCCCATGGTCTTGGGAAGCTCCACCTCCGTGGCTCTGCAGGGTATAACCTCTCTCCCAGCTACTTTCCCAGGGGCTGGTGTTGAATGGCTGCAGCTTTTCCAGGCACGTGGTGCAAGCTCTCAGTGGATCTACCATTCTGGGGTCTGGAGGATGGTGGCCCTCTTCTCACAGCTTCATTAGGTGGTGCCCCAGTAGGGACTCTGTGTATGGGGGGGTTCCAACTCCACATTTCCCTTCCACACTGCCCTAGCAGAGGTTCTTCATGAGGACCCTGACCCTGTAACAAACTTCTGCCTAGACATCCAGGTGTTTCCATGCATCTTCTGAAATCAAGGCGGAGGCTCCCAAACCTCAATTCTTGGCTTCTGTGCACCTGCAGGCTCAATACCACATGGAAGCTGCCAAGGCTTGGAGCTTGCCCCCTCTGAAGCTGCAACCTGAGCTGTACCTTGGCCCCTTTTAGTCATGACTAGAGTGACTGTAATGCAGGGCACCAGGTCCCTGGACTGCATACAGCATAGGAACCCTGGGCCTGGCCCACAAAACCATTTTTTCTTCCTAGGACTCTGGGAGGTGCTACTGTGAAGACCTCTGACATGCTCTGGAGACATTTTTTCCATTATCTTAGGGATTAACATTCAGCCACTTGTTACTTATGCAATTTTCTGCAGCTGACTTGAATTTCTCCTCAGAAAATGGGTTGTTCCTGTTCTACCACATTGTCAGGCTCCAAATTTTCCAAACATTTATGCTCTGCTTCTCTTAAAAAATTGAATGCCTTTAACAGCACCCAAGTCACCTCTTGAATGCTTTGCTGCTTAGAAATTACTCCCGCCAGATACCCTAAATCATCTCTCTCAAGTTCAAAGTTCCACACATCTCTAGGGCAGAGACAAAATTCTGCCAGTCTCTTTGCTAAAACATAACGAGAGTCACCTTTGCTCCAGTTCCCAACAAGTTCCTCATTTCTGTCTGAGACCACCTCAGTCTGGACTTTATTGTCCATATTGTCATCGGCATTTTGGGCAAAGCCATTCCACAAGTCTCTAGGTACCGGTGCCAAAACCCCAGCTACAGTTGTGCTGCCTGACAGCAATAAGATTGCTCTCCATCTCCTTGCTGAATGGGACTTAGCACCAGCTTCCAGCCCAAAGGTACTGCTTCTGTGTGAATTCAGCTGTGGATGTGGCTTCCTGTTGTCCTGAAAAACACCTGGACGGCAGAGTCTGCAACCCCACCCACCTCTGCCACTGGTAACCAGATGGGCAATGCCTACTAGAGCTTAGGCTCAGCATCCCTGATCTGTGTAAACTCAGCTAGAGGAAACAGCTTCCTTTTGTCCCAGGAAACATCCAGATGGCAGAGCATGTGACCCTACCACTGGTAAACAGATGGGCAATGAGTGCTGGAGCTTCCAGATCAGTGGTCCCACTATGAACTCAGCCAGTGGATGCAGCTTCCTGTTGTTACAGGAAGCACCCAGACAGCAGGGCAGGTGACCCCAGCAAGCCCCACTGCTGATAGCCAGGCAGGCAATACCTGCTAGAGCTTCCACCCAGCAGTCCTGCTTCTGTGGGAACTCATCTGGAGGGTGCAGCCTCCTGTTGTCTTGGGAAACACCCAGACAGCAGGGCACATGACTCCTAGCCATTATAAGACAGAACCTTACTGATCTGATAGAGCTGAAAAACACACTGGTAGAATTTCAAAATGTAATTGCAAGTATTAACAGCAGAATTGACCAAGGTGAGAAAAGAATCTTAGAGCTTGAAAACTGGCTCTCCAAAACAACTCAGTTAAACAAAAATAAATTAAAAAAAAAATAAAGAAGAATAAACAAAGCCTTCAAGAAATATGAGATTATATAAAGAGACCAAATCTCATTCTTTTCATCTTTATGTGGCATATACTGTAAAACTGACCACACAATCAGGCATAAAACAATCCTCAGCAAATTAAAAAGAAATTATACCAACCATGCTCTTGGACCACAGTATGATAAAAATAGAAATCAAGCTAAGAAAATCACTCAAAACCATACAATTACATAGAAATTAAATAACCTGCTCTTGAATGACTTCTGGGTAAATAATGAAATTAAGACAGAAATCAATAATTCTTTGAAATGAATAAGAAAAAAGATACAACATAACCAGAATCTCTGGGACACAGTCAAAGCAATGTGAAGAGGGAAGTTTATAGTGCCAAATACCTGCATCAAAAGATAGAAAGATCTCTAACTAACAACCTAACATCACAATTAGAGGAACTAAAGAAACAAGAGCAAACCAACCCCAAGGCTAGCTGAAGACAAGAAATAACTGAAATCAGAACTGAACTGAAGGAAACTGAGATGCAAAAACCTATACAAAAGATCAATAATCCAGGAGTTGGTTCTTTGAAGGAATTAATAATATAGATAGATCACTAGCTAGACTAAAAAGAAAAAAGAGAGAATATCCAAATAAACGCAATCAGAAATGACAAAATAGACACCACCACTGATCCCACAGAATATAACAAACGCTCAGGGACTATTATGAACACCTCTGTGAATACAAACTAGAAAACCTAAAAGAAATAGATAAATTCCTGGAATTGTACGACTTCCCAAGTTTGAATCAGGAGGAGACTAAATCCCTGAACAGAACAATAGTGAGATCTGAAGTTGAATCAGATCAGTAATAAAGAACCTACTAACCAGCAAAAGCCCAGGACCAGATGGATTCGTGGCTGATTCTACCAGATGTATAAGGAAGAGCCTGTGCCATTCCTCCTGAAACTATTCCCCAGAATTGAGGAGGATAGACTTTTCCCTAACTCACTGTATAAGGCCAGCATAATCCTGATCCCAAAACCTGGCAGAGACGTAACAAAAAAAGAAAACTTTAGGCCAACATCTTTAGTAAACATAGATGCAAAAATCCTCAACAAAATACTAGGAAATCAAATCTAGCAGCACACCAAACAGCTAATCCACTTCAATCAAGTAGGCTTTATCCCTGAAATGCAAGGCTAGTAGAGGTCCCCTTGGACTGTGACTTGCTCCCATAAAACATCCAGGTGGCTCTCTGCTTCAGTCTAGAAGCATTGTAGGGGGCATTGGTGGACCATGGGGCTTCTCCCATTCCCAGTCTTGCACAGGTCTCTATGGAGAGCATGACACCCCCTTGTGGGTGGGGGGTGGGTATGTGTTTATCAGCAGTATGAAAACAAACTAATATAGTAAATTGGTACTGGGAGTGGGGAGCTGCTGGAAAAATACCCAAAAATGTGGAGGCAATTTTGGAACTGGGTAACAGGCAGAGGTTGGAACAATTTTCAGGGCTCAGAAGAAGACAGGAAAATGTGGGAAAGTTTGGAACTCCCTAGAGACTTGAATGACTTTGCCCAGAATGCTGATAGCACTATGGACAATAAAGGGGGCTTTCACTCACTTACCCTTTCCCGTGTTGTAGAGGTTCTCCTGGCCCTGCATTGAGCTCAGACAGGCTGTTGCCCAGCTTCACTCCTATGCTCTCTGTGTTCCCCTGCTGCCTTGATGGATCCTGACATGGTTTCTCAGATGATTGACCTGCAGGTTCAGTGGTCACCAGCCCTTTGGTTTCCTCTCCATGAGAGTGGCACACATGAGCTTCTTCTAGTCTGCCATCTTGGCCCTGCAAACACATTTTTTTTGAGCACCTCCTAGGCCCTGGAGAGGTAATGGGATTAGGATAGGCACAGTTCAAGGCTTTGAGCTCTGATGTAAAGATGGGCAGTTAAATGATCAGTTATAATCAGTGTGGCACATTGTTACAAGGGACAGAAAGATGGTCATAGGAGCCCAAAGCAAAGGTACTTTTATACAGTCCATAGGTATAGTACTTTGAACTTGGCAGGTACTGAATAAATTTAATAGATTGAAAATGTTCACAATTTTGCCCTGAACTTGAGAACTTGATATAGTTGAAAATAGACAATAGTGTAGGCTGGCGTCTCTCAACCTGAAGTCAGGCTCCCTTAGATTTCGCAGGGGGTCATGAGACAGAGGGCCTCAGCCTGCTCCCCAGTGGGACCCTCAGCACTGCCAGCCCCAGGTTGGCCCAGGTCTTCCTGTTCATGATCTCTCTGCTGCCCTGTTAACAACTTAACCCAATGACCCAAAGCTTCATATGTCCCTAAGGATCTATTTCTGCAATGAGGGGCTCGTCTTACTTTTGTTTTCCAAGTCTCCTTTTTTTCCTCCACCTTTGGCTTCTTTGCTAGTGTTGACTTTGAAGAGATAAGGCTTATTTTTCTAGCAGAAATGTATTTCAGGAAACATTGAAACAAAGACAATCATTTTTTTTTTCTTTCTCTATTTCACTGCAATTGTGATTATTTTGTGAAGGATTGAGAGAGAGGTTACAGGTACCCTCAGCGGGCCCACAGACGGACGTCTGCAGGCCATGATATCCACAATAGCAGGTCTTCTATTTATGATGCTCATTCCAAATGTATGCAGCTCTCTAAGGCATCCCTCAAAACACTTGCTCCTTCCCCTTGAAGTCCCAGAACACTTCCACATAGATCCAAGGACAATGTGCCTTCCAATTCTCCTCAAACCAGTGTGTGTTCTCCAGGAGCTGCTGATGAGGATGAGAAAGAGAATTATGTTACTCTGATCTTTGCTCTTGACAACCTTCCTTATGTGTGATGAAATATAAATAGTATAAACCATGATTCACTATTAAACCTAGAAGAGAAACGACACTGAGATTCATAAATTAATGTTAAATCTATCTTCTGCGGTGATTGCAGGATTAGGGGGGGCTCACTCACCTGTAGTTAGCAATGACAAACGAGCTCTGAAGAATTTGTTACTTAGTGTTCAGTGGCAATGTTAAGAAAAATATTAAAAATACTTTATAGAATCGTGCATGTAACGTTTGGTAAAGTGACTTTTTTTTCTAATGCCCCCCCCTTTTTTTTATCACATGGCCTCATAATTACCTGAACTTCTTGACATACTAATTAACTCTGATTTAAAACAGCCATTATTTTTAGAGTTAAGCTTAGTGAACATTGTCTAATATTATGTGACCATTAATATGACTAGGGAAAAATGAGATAAGGAAAAGAAGAAGGCAGTAATTAAGATGAGTAATTTGGTAACAAAGTTGAACTAAAGCAGGTTGGTGACTCTTCGGCATGTGGTAATGTACATTATTGGCATAATTTATCTTTTAAATTAAATTACTCTACTTATCCCAGGCCCCATGTAGGTTAGGTTTTGTTTTTTTAGTTATAGGTAAATGAAGTGATAGACGAGAGTAAGTCCTAGGAAGTCATCCCTCTGCAGATTCAGAAACTTTCAACTCTGAATGTTTTATGAAACTAACTAGATCTTGGTGCTGTACTACTAATAGGTAACGAGGGGAAACATTCAGAATATATCCAATGGGGGAAAATTTTTTTTGCAGCTTACTATAGGACCCAAGTCAAAACATATCTTCTTCTTCTTGAAAAGAGTGAGCAACAAGCTACCAGCTGTGGCAAGACCACAATAGCGAAGGTCAATGAAATTACAAATGTACGGCATAAATGAAGTCAACATTCCTCATCTACTCAATAAAGAGTATATTTCTTGTGATGAAGACACTCCATCCAATGTAAAAGAAGAAATTAAATTATCTGTATGCTTTACCTAAGCGGCTCCATCATGTCGGTGTGAAATCATTTATTTGATAAATGTGTTTATGTGCTATTGGTTTCTGTTTTATGTTAGGCATCATTTTAAGTGCTGGAGATTCACCAAAGAATAGGACAGACAAAATTGCTGTACTCAGGGAGCCTACATTCTAATGGCAGGAATGAAAAAAACAAATCAATAAACAAATAAATGATAAAATATCAGATTGTGATAAGTGCTATGAATACAAAGCAGAATGTTGTGATAGAGAGGGACTGGAGGACTGCTTTAGACAGAGATGTCAGAAAACGCAAGTGTGAAGAGGTGGTGTTTAAGCCAACACCTAAATAATAAGATGAGCAGATTATAGAGGAAAAATATGCCAGGTAGAGTGGATGCAGGGCAAAGAACTCCCTGGCACTCAGGAACTTCGTGTGTTTAAGGAACACAGAGAAGGCCGGAGAGATTGGAGCCCTGTGAGTGATGGGGTAGTGGTGTAAGCTAAGATCTCAGAGGCAGCAGGGGCAGATGATGTAAGCCTTCCTGGCTGTGGTAGGGTTGTAGTCTGAGTGCAATGGGAAGCTCTCAGTGAGTATTAGGCAGAGAATGGCATGATCTGACATGTATTATTAAAGACTGGCTCATGGAGAAAAACTAGTTAGAAGGCAATGGTGGCAGCCTGGACTGAGGAAATGGGAGTGGACAGGAAGTGATGTTGTGGGTGGATTCAGGACATACTTTGGAGATAGAGTCAATAACTTCTGATAAAGTGGATGGCCAACGAGAGAAATAGGGAAGTGAAGGATGACTGCAAGGTTTCTGGCTTGAGCAACGGGGGATAGTGCCTATTACTGAGATGGAGAAGGCCGGGAGAAGAGCAGAGGTTTTTCTGAGGGTAGAAATCAAGAGTTCTGTTTTGAATAGGTTAGGTTTCAAATGTTTTTTAGTTTTTATTTTTATTTTTCAAGAGAGGGTCTCTCTCTGTTGCCCAGGCTGGTTTGCAGTGGTGTGATCACAGCTCACTACAGTCTTGACCTCCTGGAGTCAAGCAGTCCTCCTGCCTCAGCCTCCAGAGTAGCTGGGACTACAGGCATTCACCACCACATCCAGCTAATTTTTTAACTTTTTATTTTGCAGCGATAGCATCTTGCCATGTTGCTCAGGCTGGTCTTGAACTCTTGGGCTCAAGTGATCCTCCAGCTGTGGCCTCCCAAAGTGCTGGGATTACAGGTATAAGCCACTGTACGCAGCCTCAAATGCTTTTCAGACATCTAATCACTTGTGCAGCTTTTTAAAGTACAGGTTCTCAGACCACCTATATCATTTAGGAATATGCTTCCTTTCAGGTAAGAGAATGACCAATCAGAAGTGGCTTCAACAAATAAGGGCTGAGCTTCATCAAATCAAAGCACATGCAGAGGTATGTGGCTCAGAGCTGGTGCTCAACAAAGTTATCAAAAACCCAAGCTCTTTCTAGATCCTCGTTATGCTATCCTTAGTGTTTAAGTTATTGCCTATGGTAACATGATAGCAGCTGCATCTCCAGCTTGCAGTGTCCACATTTAAGTCATTTGAATCAGGAAGAAGTGGGAAGAGTCATGCCAGAGACATTGATCTTCTTCTAATCAAGAACGCAAGTTTTCTTAGAAGCTCTCATTCAGAGACTTCCACTTATCTCAATGACTAGAACTGTGTCACATGGCAAACCCTACCTAGCTGTAAGGGAGTGTGAAAAAGAGAATTGTAGCTGATTTTCCCTTTAGAATTTTCCCTGTACAAAATTGGGGTTATGTTAGCAAGAAACAAGGGGCACTTGACATTGGGTAGGCAATTAACAATATCTGCCACCCTGGAAGTTCCAATTTAGAAGGTCTGTGACAGGAGAAGGTGAGGAGGCTGATGGTGCCACATACTCTAATGCAATTTGAGATTGAATATTGACTGGTGTAGACCACAAGTAGAGTTCAGGGATGTGCTCAGAAGTGGTTCCTGTTTGTCCTCAATTGTTATACAGTCTATTCTGTCACTTACCTAGTGACAGATTAAGGAAGACAACAGATGTGGGTCATTCTATCTTCTGAGGCTACCCTTTAGACATCTTTCTATGTAACAAATTCATTTATTAAATCAGAGGTAATTCTTTTTCTAAATTGTTATATTTTCTTATTTGAAGACCCCATGCATTCTTTGGCTCAGGATGGTTTTTGGAAACACAACTTTCTCCAGTTGCTGGACGAGATGATCGTTTCTGCACCCCCATCCCCCCAGTTCTGCTCTACATCAGGTTTACTACACCATGCTTATCACATGGGTCAGAACAAGAGTGAATGGCAGTCCCAGTTATCTTGAGCTTAGGTACAATACAATGTGTCACTCTCCATTATGGAAATTATCATTAATCATTAACAGGAAAATCTTTGATATGATGTATTGTCCACATTGTCACTGCCAAGAATGGGATGATGATTAATGGGTGCCCCTTGGATGGAATACAATAAAGTGCAGTGTAGAAAAGGAAGCTTATAAGTTTAGCAAAGAAGCACAGAGTATTGAATACTTTGGTTTCTCTCTCTCTCTCTTGATCTACTCTCTCTCTCTCTCAGGTTAAAAAAAAGCAGTCACTTACCAAGCTGAAAAATAAATATAATTTTTAAAAACTCTATGCAACGTGACACTTTAGGGCTTCTTGTTGTTTTCATCTGATCCCTTGAGCCTGATATTACAAGTAGGGCCTGCTCAGGAGAGAGTTAATCCTTAGAACTATTCATCTCCTTTTTGTACTTTCCTATATGATTTTAGGGCAGCATTTTCTATGTGTCTAGGTCTTCCCTGGAAGCATGCTATGTCCTGGAACTTTCCCAGCTGGCACCTTTACCCATTTTGACAAGAGTTCTGGAAGTAAGCAGTCCAGGGGTGGTACAGAGTTAGGCTAAGCCATGCTGCCAGGAACCCAGACTCCTCCTAGCCTCCGTTTCCCCATCGAGCTTATTAGCTTGTTGTCTCATGGTTGCAGTACAGCTGCTGCAGCTCCACACATCCCACGCATGTTCAAAATTAAAAGAAGGAGGTGAAGTGGTGCCAGCAACATCTATTTCCTTTTCATTAGCAAAGAAAATTCTTCACCAGAAATCCCCAAACTATAAGCAGTGCTGGGGAAAGGACTATTTGGTTCAGCAAAACAGAAGTTCTAGAAGCTAGAACAAAGGGAAGCATAGGTTGATGTCCCCAATTAGCTGGATGATGACTATAGCAATGATCATGAGTTATAGGTGACATTTGTTCTCACACATAGATAACAAGTGAGTCTTCCCACACAGACACACGTTATATTGGGACCGGAGGCTTGAAGGCCAGCTGGTGAGGGATGTAGGTCCTTTCAGGTCAGACCCTGTGAACTTCTGCTATGTGTAAGATTGGAGTTGTCCATATGACTTCATTTTCTGTGAACTTCAGCAATAAATCAGTGGTTCCTGTCCTGGGTCTTCGGGAGCATCTATCACTGAGTAAAGGCAGGAAAGATTTCTGATCCCAGAATCCATCTCTACCAAAAGAGAATATACAACGCTGGCACAGCATGTAATATTTGCTCTTAGCTGGAGGACCAACAATTAACAATATTTTATCATAAAATGTCAACAGAATATTGATGCAATCATCTGGGTTAAAATAAAAATAAAACCTGCCACTATGTTCAGAACACTGGCATTCATTTCTCATGGACTAATCATTATTTATTACTGTCCTTTCACCTCCTCTATCCCATTTTTAAAACTGCTATTATTTGCATAATAACTACAGCTTGTTATTAAAATCACCATGGATATCTTATGGCTGCTGTTTTTTAAAAAAATATTTTTTAAATTGTGGAATAATTTATATACGGTGGAATCCTCAGATCCTACATATGCTGTTCAGTTAGTTTCAATGAATGTATGACAAGGCACAGAATAGGCCCTTTTCTGTTATTCCCCCACCTATACTCCAGCAGAGGCAGCCACGAATCTGATTTCTGTCACTAAAGGTTAGTTTTGCCTATTTTAGAATTTCGTATAACTGGAATCCTTTGGAAGGTACTTTAGTTTTCAGTTTGGCTTCTTTCACCCAGCATAATGTTTTTTGAGATTGATCCATGTTGTTACACGTGTCAGTAGATTATGCCTTTTTATTGCTTATTAGTGTTTAATTATGTGACTATAATTTATGGACCCATTATCCTGATGACAAACATCTGGCTCATTTCCAGCTTTGAGCTTTTAACAATAAAACTGCTATGAACATTTGCGTATAAGGCTTTTTGTGGACAAACATTTTGATTTATTTTGGATAAAAACTAGAAATGGAATTGGTGCGGTGGAGTAGTGTGTGTTTAACACTTTTAGAAATTGCCAAACAGTTTTCTAAAGTTGTACCATTTTATACTCTCTCCAACAGTGTGTGAGTGTTCCATTTGCTCCATATCCCCTCCAAAATCTTGTCTGATTGTCTTAATTTTATGGTGGGTGGGTTGTGTTATCTCACGTTTTCAATGTGTGTTTCATCAACGACCAATGATGGTTAAACATGTTTTCATTTCTTTATTGGCTATTTGCATATCTTCTTTTATAAAGTGTCTGTTAAAATTTTTTTGTCCAATTTTTTTGTTAGGTGGTTTGCCTTTTTATTATTGAGTTGCAGGATTTCTTTACATATTCTGGGTATAAGCCCTTCATCAAACATGCCTATTGCAGATAGTTTTTCTTGGTCTGTGGTTTGCCTGCTCATTTCCTTTATAGTGTTTGTGATAACCAGAAGCTCTTGATCTAAATAAAGTCTAAGTTATTATGTTTTTCTTTTATGGTTTATGCTTTCTATTTCTTCTGTAAGTAATTTTTGCTTACCTTGAAGTCACGAAGATATTCTCTGATTTCTTGTAATAATTCTACTATTTTAACTTCTGTATCTATTATTCATATGGAATTGATATTTTCTATGGTGTGAGATGAGGTATGACTGTCTTTTCTTTACTCAGATATGCAATGTGATAACACTTGGAAAATCTGGTAAGCTTTCAAATCGGAGACACTCTTGGTTTCTGGCCACGCTGCTACGGTTAATGGAGAGAGAATGTGTATTGTTCAGTGACTAAGAGCATGCTTTGGAGTCACAATTCTACCAGTTGCTAACTATGTGACATGTGCAAGTTCATTATCACTCTTTATTTCTTCATCTATAAAAAGTGGTATCCAGTCACAGGGTTCATATAAAGTCTCTATCAACAAAATAAAAATCATGTTAATATTTGTCAGGTATTCTTCAAATACTGGTACTTGGAGGTTAATATGAAGGTGAAAAGAATTTGTACATTTAAAGCACTTAAAAAGTACCTGACACAGACTAACCAATTTATAATATTAGCTATAATATAGAATAATGATATAGCCCAACTCCGTTTTCTCGCCTTGATCTTTTGTACTCTGGACTGGTCATTCATTGAGTGCTTGCTATGGGGAGAACTTCTGTTAGGTGCTGGGACAATGGAGTGAACAGGCAGACATGGTCTCTGCTCTCATGGAGCTTGCAACCTAGTGAGGGGAAAAGACATTAAACAAATGTCATGACACGTGGTTTGAAGAGTAAGTATAGAGTGTTAAGATAGTCTAAAATCCAAAGATCATGTCCCTTGTGGGGAGTCAGGGAAAGCCTTTCTAAAGAAGTGAGTTTTAAGTAGGCCAGAAATGAAGAAATATAGAACAGTCTGATGGAGGCTAAGCTTGTTAAAGGCAGAAACGTATATATGTTTATTATTCCCTATAACACCTAGCTAAGTGATGAACTAGAGAAGATTAAATGCTCGTTGAGAATCGATAATGTCATATAAGGTGAAAGGTAAAGAGCAGTGCCTATCAAATTAATGGTGTCTAAATGAATCATTGAACGAAGGAATAAAATGAATATAATTATTGGGTATTTATATTTATTAGGCAGCATTTAGGTATAGTGGATTCCTCAGATGTCAGTTCTGAGTTTTCTATTCGTTCAAGGAACATACTGAGCAATTATTATGTGCCTCAGTTACTAAAATGCTGCCTGAATCCCCTCTCTTGTCAGGGGAGTCAGGAAGGCTGGCCTAGACAGAGATTCATGAAGCTGGAGTAGGGGTGGGTAGGGTCAGACAGAGGGGAGCATCTCTTATCTGAAGTTTTGGGAGCTGCTGAAATCAGAAGAGCCTCCCAGTGTAGGAGAATGGGGAGAGCTGTAAACAAGGGAGAGACACCCAGCAGTTCTCTACATTGAAGAGGAGTATGGGAGTGAGAGAGCCAAGAGCAGGCTGCTTGAGTCCCTGGAAATTTGTCATGAATCAGCAGCAATGCCTGGTCACCTCATCTTCATTGAGGGGTGGGGTATTGTGTCTGGAAGGGCCACTTGTATCAAAAGTTGATCGTCTGTGTGGGAGAAAATCCAGAAACAAATGGGGGAGTGCTGTCAAAAGACGCCTAATATTTTATTCTCTAATGCTGCTGAGAGAAGGTGGCACCTGAGCTGCATCTTGAAGTTTCCTGGGTGTTACCTAGGTGAAAACAAGTAGAAAGGACAAGAGGGGATGCTTGGCAGAGGCGTGAGAGAACAGGGCATATTGCCTCTCTAATAACCCGTGCTGAGGCTGGCATCTGTGAATGCTAGCATCTCTGAATTTAGCTGGACTATTCTGGAAGGTAATTACATGTTTGGTCTGCATCATCTCTTGGGATAATGAATTTCTATAAGGTTTCCATTCACTGTGAAAGACATACATTGTTTTATTTGTCCTACCTTTCTTAAGTACTTCCTAGTTTAATATTACCTGCCTGTTGCTACATACTTTTCCTTCTTTAACCTAAATTAAGACTGAGCTTCCTTAAAATAAATCTGAAAATATATTATTATACACACACACATGTAGAGACAAGGCTTTTATTTGGATCCATTTATTGAAACAAAATAAAAATTAGCTTACTTAAGGAAGAAATAGACACTACTTTTACTTGAAATATATTTGGGTAGTAATTGTTTTTCTTGCAAAATTTGATACAGTTCAAAAACTAAAGAACAATCAATTATATTTCCTCTTTGGAAAATAATCAATCATCAAGGGATTAAGGCTTAAGAGAAGAGGTCTGTCTTATATTTAAATATTAAAATAGATTTGCTTTAAAAATGTGTCATTCCAGAAATAACGGTGAAAATAAAGATTACCATGAAGCTTACATGGGATTTTGAGTTAACCACCCAAACTAATTAAGCAAAATTATCCTAATTTGTTTATTATGTTAATGATCTGAATTAATTTATAGTAATTTAGCATGTATTACTAAAGATTTATTATGTTTCCTACTAAATGACTTAAGAGCTATAAATCCCATGGTTAAATGTAATTAGTGGAGACATATTTATTGGAAGGGATAATTACATCTGATAAAAGTTCTTCAGTTAAGCTTAATTAAAACAGATTATTCCCCCATAAATGAAAAGTAAATATGGTAATTACTGGGTAGATTTTCATGGCAAAAATGAGTATCTCAGCATTTAAATTTTCTAAGAGGGGTGGGAAAGTAAACTATGTAACTGATTATTTCCCAATAAAGTATGATTAATAATCCCTGGGAAATAAGCATTTTCCAGGAGTAAACATTTTGCTACTTAATTACTAAAGGGGGAATTCTGTTCAGGAAAATCTATTATTAAGTCAGTTTAAAGTGGGCTGTGGCTATTTTTGAACATAATGAATAGTGTTTTAAGGAAATTTCTTTTTGTTTTTCTTGAGAAGATTATCTGTAGTTCAGGTAAATAGCAGTCTTAGAAAAATGACTGTTAATCTCTCTAAAACTAAAAAGTTTTCATAATAATCTGGGCTGGACCAGGTTATACATGCACAAAATGTGTAAACTCTGAAGGTAGCAGAGCCTGTTTAGGAAACATGAGTACACATGGAGAGATTACACTGTAAATTGATATTTCAGTTACATAAGTGCATACATATTAATGAGTAAACCTCTCTATATGGCAGATTTTAAATTATTTTATATTTAATGGGTACTTTTTCAATAGCAGCACTCACATTAAAAGACACCATTTTACATTTTGAAAGCACTTTGAGTCCCTTATTAGTTCATAAGATCATTTTATCCACCCAGGAAGACAGATACACAGGGGTTATTGGCCTCAGGGAGGCCAGGTACAAGGTCACACTGTTAATTAGTGGACTAGTTAGGACTTGAATTGATATTTTGACCCTGAGTACAACCTTCTTTCTCCACCATCATTAAGGTATAGAGGAGCTGATGAGCATGACAAGAAGATGGGATTGGCTACCTGCTGTTGTAAGTATAAACTAGTACCTAGAAAAAACTCATCTGTGGCATGACCAGATGGAAAATGTTGTGTTCACAGTATGGTTTTAGTGTTGAAGCAATTGGTAAAACAAACAAGCCTGGCACAGTGGATCCCTTTAAAGTGGAGTGGCCGGAATGACCATCTACAGATCAATTGATCAATAGTGTGCATCCGTCTGCGGGAAGAGAATTTTCAGAAGGATCATGGCAGATAGACCACTATCTACCCTGTTCTCCCACTTGGTGGAGCTGAAACTAGCCCCTGGCCATTCTGTTATCCTCACTCTTAGGCTTTTGCCATATTTAAATATGTTCTTTCTCTGGAGATCTCAGCGCATTATCACAGACAGTATTGCATTTCTCATTACAATATCCTTTTGCTTTCCAGAGAGCCCAGGTGATTTATCAAAGTCAGTAGCAATGGCTAATATGCTCTCTGTTCTCCCAAAATTACCTAAATGCCTAAGGAGCTGAGGAAGGACCTACGCTGCTAGAACTATAAAACCAAAGGCATTTTAGGAAAGATCCCAAGCAGAGGCTCTTATCTCTTGTGCATGGGCTTAAAAGAAGATTCTTCTTCTTTTTTTCCTCCTCTTCCGCCAGCAAGAATAGCTGAATTAATATTTTGAAATGTATACTGAATGCTACATGTTAGGAAATTCCATTTTATCAATGTCTATGTTCATTTCAGAGACCTGCTTATGTCCAAAGATACTGAGTCGTATTGGTCAAATGCAACTGAAGGGCATTTAAAATATTTTCACTAAATATGGCTTAAATACCACTATAACGCACCCAAAAGAGTGTCCAGATTCTTTGGACACTTTGAGATTTGAGTAATATTCTTTGTGGTTCCACCATACGGGCCACACTCTGTGACTTGCAGGTCATTTTTAAAACTATAGATAGAAACTTTGGCTATATATATATTGAAATGATAACTGAATCCTCAAGATTGCCATTAAAAGTTTCTAACTGTGCATAAAAGCCATATCAGATTCGATACACCTGAGTCTGTAAGTGTCAGGTGAAAACTCAGTGCATATGAATGGAAACAAACAGGTTTATGACAAAAATTTATACTTTGAGAATTACCAGTGTGATTATGAAGACATTCAACTTTGATTACTGATAAATTATTTGAGGTCAGTCTTGTGTTGGGGAAGGCCTGGTGAGCGCTTTGGTGGGAAGTAGATGGGTGTACCCAAGGACACTCCAGCCCCCATGCCTGTGCCCACGTATCTGAGTTTCATGGCATTTTTACAAGAAAAATAACTTGATTTATCTAGAAACAATGACAGTTAAACAAGAATCACAATGGGAGTGAATAATCATGTCATGATTAAGAATATGAAGTATGGAAGCAGAAGATCTGAGTTCAAATATGGCTTTTCCAGGTACCAGCTGCCTGTCCTTAGGGAAAGTGCCTGAACTCTTTATGCCTTGTTTTCCTCACCTGAAAAATGGGGACAATATTAGCATCTATCTCATAGGGTTGCGTGTAAGTTAAGCAATTTTAGATCTTATTATTAATTCAAATAGATTTAGGATCGGATTTATTTACATTTAGATGACGTCTATGTGCTCCTGCAAAACTTGGTATTGAAAGATACGTGTATACTTTTTGTCCTTGACTCAATACAATATATGCTAAATGAGGTGATGAGGTTAATTCTGGAATAGGCTAATTTTGGCTTCAGCCTGAATCCATCTGAGTGACATTCATTGCCCTGTTACATTACCCTGTTAACCATGTGGCTTTCATTATTCTGTTACTTTACCCTTCTCTATTTGGCTTTCACTCTGAGGGTGGGCGGAGTGCGATATGCCCCTGATAATTTAGTGGTTTCAAAGCATATTCACAGGAGAAATCTGTGTCCATCAAAGGCTTTTGGTTATGGTCTCCAAACACTAGCCCCAGCTTTGATCTATTTAGCCCTTTTGTTTTGTGTTTGCTTTAACATATTTTAATTCTGAATTCCAAATGATCAACGCCATTATCCTACAAATAAATAATGTCCTCTCTGTTCTACTTTTTAATAGAAGATAAATCAGTTTTTCAAGCCTTTTTTTTGCTCTTAGACTTTGTCATCATTATTTTTTTCTATTTCCAGAACACAGTTTGCAGCTTAATTAATGATACATCAGCTTCTTAACTGTTGTCGGTAACATTTTAATATTATCTTCCAATTTGACTAAGTCATCCACTAGTTAAAATCTTAGGTGTGAATAGCTTTACAGGTCAGAAAGTCCCTTTTTCTTCTTTAATCATGAGTCATTTCCTGTAACTGCCTTTACATTTCCAAGACATGAGGTAAACCCCACTTCTCCTAGGGAAAAATGCCCAATACTCCTACAGGTTAAGAAACTCATTTGCTATTCATGAGTTTAAAAATGCATTATGCATTAATTTATTTATCTCTTTAAAGTTCAGCTTCTCTCTCTGGGATGTTTTCTCCCCAAACTAATTTCTTTAAAACAAAATCCAAATACATAGAGCGTGATCGAATATCACTTATTAGAGAATCCTGACCTCTTGGTGTTTTTATTACGTTAGGGTGAATGTGAGGAGCATATGGATTTTTTAGCTCTATAATTTCCTCTGAACCAAATGCTTCTTCTTTAAATATGAAATTACAGCAGTAACTTTCCCTAATGCTAACAGTAGAGTACATGAAGGGGAAGGAATGTGTAATTTGTTAAAAGTAATTCCAACTGTTTTATTGCCTTCCAATCCAAGATAATTGCATACAAAGATACTCATTTAAATTATTGACATTAATTCACTAACTAGAACTTTAAATAATAACTTCATGAAAAAGAAAACTCAGTGAAGTACCAGAAATAAACAAGATTTAACAACTTATTGGAACTGTTTCTACATTATTATAAATCAAGCCTACATTTCTGTTATTTTGGCAGAAACAATTTTCTTTCTGCATAGTATAGTATGGAGTTAAAATATCCTGTAGAGATGGGGCTTAATAAGTATATATTTTAGTTCTTATTAAAACAACTACATGGACAACTTACTTCTTCCCTCCTTGTTTTGTTCTTTATGTAGTCCATTTCTAGAACTTGTAAACTGAAACCTTATCATAAAACATTCATTTCAATGGAGTCCGTGGTAATTTCATGATACAGCCACCCCTCAGAATCAGCAGGAGATTGGTTCCAGGACCTCCCTCATATCCCAAAATCCATGGATACTCAAGTCTCTGATATAAAATGGTGTAGTATTTGCATATAACCTAAGCACGTGGGGCTGAGTGTCCCGTATACTTTAAATAATCTCTGTATTACTTATAATACCTAATACAACGTAAATGCTGTATGAAGAGTTCTTATACTATATTGTTTAGGGAATAATGACATGCAAGAAAGTCTACGTTTTCAGTACAGATGCAATTTTTTTTCCCAAATATTTTCAATGAATGATTGGTTGAATCCACAGCAACCGAAGGCATGGATACCGAGGGCTGACTCTACTTTCATTTATCCCACAAATTCTGAAGCATCTACTATGCCAGACATTGTGCAGGTGCTGGGATACTCTGCTGCATGAGTCCTCCTTCCTGCCTTCACTGGGTTCCCTTGTAGTAGAGGGAGACAATAAACCATTACACAAGATCATCTCAGCTAATGCAGGGATCTGTAGAAATGTGAAGTCAGAGGAGGGCGGATCAGGAGGTCAGGAGATGAAGAGCATCCTGGCTAACACGGTGAAACCTCATCTCTACTAAAAATACAAAAAATTAGCTGGGCGTGGTGGCCGGGTGCCTGTAGTCCCAGCTACTTGGGAGGCTGAGGCAGGAGAATAGCGTGAACCCAGGAGACGGAGCTTGCAGTGAGCCGAGATCGCGCCACTGCACTCCAGCCTGGGTGACAGAGTGAGACTTCGTCTCAAAAACAAACAAACAAAAAAGAAATGTGAAGCCAGATGACCGGGAATATAGTGGTGGGTGGGGGGTGAGGCCAAAGAAGGACCCTTTCAGAGGAGGTGACAGTTAAGCCCAATGGTAAGAAAAACTAACCCCTTAGGGGCTGAGTGTTCTGAGTGCTGAGGTAGGAGCATCTTGGTGTGGGTATGTTGGAGGACGAGAGGAAAAGCTGGTATGGCTGCAGAGCTGTGAGGAGGGGCAGGAGATGCGGTCAGGAAGGTCAGCTGAGGCTAGCCCACGTCGGCTCTGGTCAGGAGTCTGGATTTTATTCTAAGTATTTTTTTTTGTTGTTTTTTTTGTTATTGTTGTGTTGGGTTTTTGGAGGGTTGCCTTTTTGTTGTTTGTTTTTTTCTTTTTCAGACAGGGTCTCACTCTGTGACCCAGGCTGGAATGCAGTAGCGAGATCATAGCACACCTTAGCCTTGAACTCCTGGACTCAAGCCATCCCCCCACCTCCTCAGCCTCTGGAATACAGGTGTGCACTATCACACCTGGCTAATTTTTTTTTTTTTTTTTTGGTAGAGATAGGGTCTTGCATGATCTGATTTATCTTTTAAGATCATTCCAGCTTGTAGGTGGAAAATGGAGTTGGTGGGGAGGATGGGTAAGAATGAGAGCACGGTATGTAAGATGGCCTCTAACCACAGGTTCGTTATTAGACTCGTCAGAGCCTCTGCTAAGTGGTTTCATTCGTGGACACAACTTATTCTGCTTCATGTTCTCTCTTGACCTTGGGCTTCAGGATATTGGAAGAGATGATTCCTTCCAGCTTTAATATCTTAAAAAGTCTACTCTCTGGACCCCAAGAAATTTCCCCAACGGCTCACTTACCTCACTGCCCCACTGCTGGAACATTGAAGGTTCTTAGCTCTGTTGGTGAATTTAGTGGGTGCCTTTTGATACCACAGAGAGGCAGGCAGGGGCAGCAGGAGCCAGAGGTGGAGACAGCGCTGCCTGGGAGGCCAGGGTCACAGGGAGTTGGCAAGAATCATGGCTCCTCCTGGAACATGGAGTTCCTTCCAGAGAGAGAGAGTGGCTTCGGGGTTCTGGCTTGACTTCATTTCATGTAGCAGATATTGTCCACCAAATGGGAAATGTTTGGAACCTGGAACCTACTACCTTCTAATCTCACTTAGGGTTAGCTTAGCTGCAGAGTAATCTGAGAGTTATCCTGACCCTAGGATGCATGGGAGATAATTTGAATCAAGTCTGTTTTACCATTATTCCTGCCTTGACTGTGTGCTTTAATTCTCTGAAAGGAGCGCTTGCCACCATTTAGCCTGGTGAATTCCTCGCAGGCAGAAATGGTGCCGTGGTTCATCTCTGAATCCCAAAAACTTTCCATGGTTTCTGACATACAAAATTACTGACTATGTGAATGAACCACCATGTCTAATGTAACCAAGCTAGTGCCTACTGCAGCTACCCGAGCAGGGCTTTATTTCGTTCTTGTGTCTCAGTTCTATCATGGACCTCCTGTTGTGAACACTCTCTTCTTCAGAAGATTTGGTCCCTCTCCGAGGTTAGAACCACCTTCCTGCCTCTGACCCTCCTTTCAGTAACTAAGCCTTAGTAACAGGTCACTGGCTATCCCTGACTCTGCCTGACACCTCAATGTTTCCTCCCTTCCCTCTCCTGCTCCCCGGCCAGCAGACTTCTCTTGCACTCTGCCTCTTAATCCCGTCAGGAACATGGCAGATAGGTCACGTGAGTCTCTTGACCCACCAGGTCAAATGTCTGACCTGGATAGGGTCAGCCCAGCCCCTGGTCCATTGAGTCCAGTCTAATGGGACACCATCTGAAACAGTAAATTCAGTAATAGGGTCACAACTTTTAAGATGACGTTTCTGTTCAGGCTCCCGTAGTGAAGTGACCCTGTAAATGAACAGTTTTCTTCAGCCTACCTCTGCTGCCCAAGATTGATTGAGTCATATTTATTCTCAACATTAACAGAACTTTTCAAATGGAGGCATCAGAATTCACAACTGAGCTCTGTTCTTTGACCCATAGTTTGTACAGAAAAGAATTTCATACAAAGAAATTCCAAAGCTAATTTTCAGTACAGGTCAATGCATGTAATTTTAAGATGCCTTTGTATTTGAGACTAGGAAGAGCATAGGAAATAAGAACAAGGCAGAGAGCATTCCCACTGAAGGATGTTCTCTGGCATTCATCCATGAGAAAGCATTTAACCTGTTGAATAGCAGTGAAAGGACTGGGCAGGGAATGAATAAATTGCCTGCACCATGGAAAACCAGGTGGCTGCCTGAGCACATAGAAGAAGATCTAACTCAATTTAGCAAGCTTGTGGAGGGGTTAAGAGCTTAAGCCCTGAAGGCTGAGTCTGGGTTCTTATCTCTGCTAGATGTGTGACCACAGACAGGTCACTGAACCTCTTTGTGCCTCAGTTTTCTTGATTATAAAATTGGGATAATAATAGAACCTTACTTTTAGAATTCTGAGGATTAAATTAGTCAATAATTGAAATTGCTTAAGCACAGAGAATGGCACAGCAAATGGCAGCCTCGATTATTATAATCCTTACTGTCACTCTCTCTATCCCCAGTGCTGTTTCTCTAGACCATGCCACAGTCATATGTCACCTGGAGTACGGTATTTATTGAGAGGTAACACTGCAGTAGGCTACTCATTGATTACTCAGCATCTGCCCTTGCCTCACTTAAATCCTCTCTCCTCAGTGTGACCAGAGTGACCTTTTGCTAAAATAGATCTGATCATGTCACTTCTGGGTGAAAATCCTTCAGTAATTGCCCATAACTCAAGAATCAATTCCATATTTCTTCACATGTGGCCCTATTGTTTAAAGAACCAATATGTGACTTCATGGTCCTAATTACAATCTCAATGGACTAATTAATTGTATGATCATTTAATATCTATCTGCCTACTTACACTATGACCTCAAAAACCTAGTGGGAAAAGAGTTTGCTGTTCCAACTCTGGTGCCTAGCACAGTGCCTGTCACATGATGGGTGCCTGGTAAATATTTGTTGAGCTATTGACTAAGTATAAAGAAGATTTGTGAATGGATGGGCACGAATAAGTATAAAGAGAGTATAAGAGCAACTTTGATGTATGGCACAATGGAAGTTTTCCTTACACATGTGCTTCACAGGTTTGATGTAAACTCTTATTTGAATTCTCTTTATTTATCACACATGGGGGCAGAATGGAGAGAAAATACGGAAATATAGAAGAAAATAGTCACAGGAGAAAATTGAGCTATTAAAAATCATGACATAATTCCATCTTAATATTTAGAGGACATGGTTTTGAGAAGCAAGTGTTAGAATGTTTTGTTTTGTTTTTACCAAGTTTCCAATGTACTTTGAATTTCGGTTCTGTCAATGACATTTTATAGTGAAGGCATACTGAAGGCATTTTCTTTAACTTTCTACGTATTTTTTCCCCAAGAAGGAGTTTCACTCTTGTGGCCCAGGCTGGAGTGCAATGGTGCAATCTCGGCTCACCTCTGCCTCCCGGATTCAAGCGATTCTCCTGCCTCAGTCTCCCAATAGCTGGGATTACAGGTATGAGCCACCACACCCAGCTACTTTTTGTATTTTAAGTAGAGACGGTGTTTTACCACGTTGGCCAGGCTGCTCTTGAACTCTTGACCTCAAGTGATCCACCCACCTCAGCTTCCAAAAGTATTATGATTATAGGCATGGGCCACTGTGCCCAGACTACATATTTTTTTAAAGCTTGAATGTGTGCATTGTAATCTCTAAAATATAACTCTATGTCCAGTGTAAGTAGAGGAAAACATCAGACCAAATTATTATTTTTTTGGCCACAATTTAAGAACCAACCCCCTCTTCCTAGAGAGAATACAGATTCCTCAATTTTGCCTTTTATTTGTATGTTAGACTTTTACCTAATAAATAAGTGGTACCCATTAATTCATTTATTCACAAATTCATTTATTTCACAAAGATTTACTGAGTGCCTAATGGTCCAACCACTGTATTAGGTTGGGCTAAACTTTCATCAAGTGCAAAGCAGATTTTAGTGGTTAACACGTGCTTGCTCGTAACTTTTTAAATAACTTTTGTTTTGCTATAAATCCAAAATGTACAGCAACTTTTAAACCCCCATTCTCTCTTAATACATATTTTACAATTTAAATTGACCACAATGTTCCATGTGTATGTACATATATATGTAAGTTTGCGTGTTGGGGTGGGACCAGGAAAGATTGGAAGCAATATTGGTAATATGTATAAGGTACACTGCTTAGCAGTGATGACCGCACTGTCCGGAGTAGCATAAAGTACAGCTGCTCCCTTCCTCTTGAATAATTTCCTGAGAGAAAGAGCTGACTCAATTTCTTTCAGCTATAATCCTTTGGACACAGATATGCTGAAATTTGAGATTTTGTAAGTTTGGAAAGAGTGGGCAAATTAATTGATCTTGCCTTCAGTACTTGAGAAAACCCTCAAGTGCATAATGCAGACTTTTGATCCAGAATGAACGATACTTAAATCCATCATTTCAATGTTACAGCTGTCTCTGGACTACTTGTGCAGCCTCAAGTCTTGATTACTTCAGGTGGTGCTGAGCTGAATTATCCCCTTGCTAGTGAGGTAGTTTCTTGCTTGAACACATGTTGGAAATTGTGAACTTTCCTTCGCCCCAAATTCCCTAACCTTATCCTCCAGTGTAACCTAATGGTTGGATTTAATAGGATTTAGTTGAAGCAGATTGTTTGACAAGCACCCAAAAGAGATAATGGGCATCTTGTGAAGACTATTGTGGAGTGAAGAAGTTGAGGAAGTGAATTTTCAGTAGGTAATGCTGTGGCTATAGATTGTCCCACCTTCATTCCAACTCACCAGCATAGTCAAGTCCTAGACAGGGCAGAGCTCCATGATTGACACTCTTTAGCATGCCTGAGAATCTTCTGTGGAACTTGTTGGAACAGATTAATGACATCACTGCAACCCTCTGCTCAAAGATACAGCTTTCCTACATCAGGACTGGGAATCAGGACTCTGGCAAGCAGGCATCCCAGGAGTTTCTAATGCATGTGCTACACTTTAAGAAGCATACTTAGAAGTCATTTTCTAAGTTCCCTGGGCCACCAGAAATCTGCCTAACTGAACCTCAGCAGCTTAGATTTCTGTAGAAAGGTCTTTGAGTTATGTTTGAATGGTCTGTCCTTGGTCTTGTTGAGGGACCTTTCTAAGGAATGGCCACATAATGTATGTCGGTGTATCTTCTGAATCGTCTGTTGAAGATGTTTATTTCATGATTCCTTGGATAAAAATCTAGCGAGATGGTTTCAGACAGGGCGCTGGAGAACCTCAGGGTTCCGGGACCTGCTTCAGGGGCTCTACAAATTACAAGATACTTTCAACCTGAGGAGAGTTATTCAAACCGCCTAAAGAGCTCCACATTTTCTTTTTCTCTTTTATATATTAAATTTCAGAATAAGATTTCCTTTAAACAAACAGTGAATACTATTTTGCTAAAAGTTTTTAAATTGTTGGTGTACAGTGATTTAATCCAAGCATGGGGGGTGTTTTCCTAAAGGTAGCTTATTTTATAATATGTGTGTGTGTGTGTATACATATATATATATATACCTAAAATACATATTTATATATTAAAATATGTTTATAAATGTATAAACATATTTTAATATATAAATAGATATATATTATATATACACATTATAAAATAAACTATATACAGTGTATATTGTGTGTATATAGATATAACATAGATATACTATGTATACATATAAAATAAACTACATTTAGGGTATATATCTTATATATACGAATATATATATAATATATAATATATGTACACTTGCATATATAAAAATTCACGTATCAATATGCTATATTTATACATAATACTCATGTATACATACATATGTATGCATATAACATATTTCCCTTTTGGCTTTGGTTGTCAGGAAGCAGATGGCTGTAATGGGCACACCATTTACTCACTCACTTTCTATTTTGATGTGATCTCATTTGAGGTCATATGAAAGAAAGTATAGGAGAGTAGATAAGAACATGGACTCTAGAACCAGATCTGAAGATTCAAATATTGGCTCTACCATTACTGGTTTGTGACCTTAGACATCTCACCTACCCTTTGTGTCCCTCAGTTTTCAAATCTGTAAACCTGGGATAGTAGTCATATCCTTCATAGGATTATTGTCAGAATTAAATGAAATAATACCTGTACAGAACTTAGAACATAGGGCCTGGTACATGGCTGTCACCCCTGTGTTTATTTTTCATTACATATATGCTATTATTAACTCCTCACAACAATTCTATGAAGTGCTAATTGGGGTTAAAAAATCTGGAATGCAGGAAGGGTTGGTAGCTTGCCTAAATTCTCTCATGAAGTGAAGTTTCTGGGATCCAAACCCTGTGTGTTTCAATCCAAATCCTTTGACCTTTCCACCACATCACAATGTTTCTTGTGTTGTCAGAGATAAAGTCAATGCCTATCTTCCTATATTAGACAATGTAGTTATAATATTTATATTCCCATTCCCTCAGAATGGTTTTTGGTATCCTGTTTTCATTGCTATTTTTATTGCATTATCTTATATATATCTTATTGTAAGCTGCCTTAGATATCTTTTGAAACTAGCCAGGGAATAATTTTCAAATAAAATAAATATATCAAAGAAAATATTCAGCATGTGTGTCATTGCCTGAGTAAGTGGCCCTGTGAGTACATTTTGATTGAAAGTAAAAGTTTTGTCATTGGATTTAAGTCCCAAGGCAAGTATACCAATATTTTTGGAGAACTAAGAAAAGCAGTTGCTGAGTAAATCCATTGTCATCTGTTTCCATTGTACTGGATTTGCCAACAAAATGACACAAATTATATAGAATGACAATGAGGAATAAGAGGCTATATTTTTCTTGAAGGTCTGCCCCCAAAAAATTGGAGGCAGTAACTGTGGTTCAGCCAACTTGATAATTGGTTGGAGCTTGGATATTGATTGAGTCTAGTTCCTGCAGAGATTTTCCCCTCTTGCAGAGTAAGAAAAGTAGGTCAAAGCAGACAGCATGGCTGGAATGCATAACAAGTTGCTAAGAAGCTAAAATGATTTTTGGGAAGACCATGGTAAGAAACAGTTTTTGCCAATTCATAAATGTGTGGTATGTCTGTTTTTGTATCATCATCTTTATTTTCTTTAATCCTAAGGATAGAGACATACACCAGAAATAATCTCTCGCTCTTTCAGTCTTTGTTATGAAGCTCGCAGTTTTCCCTTCCTTATGGAGGGATTTTCACCTTTTCTTCTTTTCTGGACAAGAGCCGATTGTTTCCCTGCTGCTTCAAACCTCAGGAAGCACTTTTATGAGGCTTTGGAACCGAAGTGCACTTTCTGGGATTCGCTGAGACTTCTGCCTACACTAGAGGAGTAAGTCTTCTGTCAGGACCCCTGAAAACACGGGTCACTAGAATCACTGCAGGAAGTTAGTATGTGGCCATGGTGGAGCCGTGACCTTTGGCCCTATTCGCTCAATCTCTGCATCACTGACCAACAGGGATCTGCAAACATTTTGACAGCTCCTGCCAGTCTAGGATCTGCTTGGAGGATGATACAGACCTCATCCCAGGGAGGAGCTTTCTAACAGTTCGTAGAACTGTCTCTAGTAATTTGGGAAGCAGCCAGTCACTAGCAGGAGCTTCTTAGTTTGGGAACTACTTGTGACATGGAGCAAACAAAGACTTGTTTGCTGTGCCACAAGGTGCTTAGATCTTCCCAGAGCATCACTTTCAGGCCTGGAAATTCCCCTTTCTTCCCCAGTCTGATTGCTTTTAAAAAGCTGTTACATTGGATCAACCAGAGTTTTTTGTTTCATTCATAGGAAGACTCTTATTTTCCCTGAAGCAGTTTCATGGAGGTTCCTGAGTGCTCTGGAAAAGCCATTTCCCATTTCAATATGGCAGAGGGGGGTGCCTCAATAAGACTCTTGATGGGGTTTCAGGTTAAAAAATTGGAAACTATCTTAGCTTGGGGTGCTATCACAAAATTTAATAGACTGGGTGATTTGTAAAGAACAGAAATTTCTCACAGTTCTGGAGGCTAGAAGTCCAAGATTAGGATGCAGCATGGTCAGGTTCTGGTGAGCGCTCTCTTCTAGGTTGCAGACTGCTGACTTTTCGTCGTCCTCTCAGTGGAGGAAAGACAGCAAGCTAGCTCTCTCTGGCTTCTCCTTATAAAGGCACTGACTCCATCATGAGGACTCTTCTCTTATCACCGAATCACCTCCCAAAGGCTTAATCTTTAAAAACCGTCACATCGGGGATTTGATTTCATACATTTGATTCAACATATGAATTTGGCCGAGACACAAACATTCAGTTCATAACAAACTTAAATAATAAACAATGGGGTAATTTTATGTTATGATTAAGTATCAGTAGTATAATATTATGTTGATGAAACACAATAGAAAACAATAATAGAGCACACTATTTTTTCCAAGTCTGGAAGAAAAAAAATAAAAATGAGTTTAGCACTTACTATGTGGCAGGTATGATACGTGCTTTGCATACATCTCATTTAATGCTTGAAGGGAAACCTGTGAGAAGGGTACTATTATGATCTTTATACTACAGAGCAGGAAACCAAGGCTTAAAGAGATTAAACAATTGGCTAATAATCACTATCAGTTAGCTTCTGTAACAAAACATAGTGGTTTAAAACAACAAACTGTTATTATTTCCCATGTTTTTGTGAGTTGGCTGCAATTCTTCTAGACTGGGATAGCGTGGCTAGGGCTGGGGCTGGATGGTCAAGGATGGCCTTTACCAGGATGATAGGACAGCTGGGCCGTGCTCCAGGTGGCCACTCCCTCTCCAGGGGTCAATCCAGGCTTGTTTACATGGTGGTGGGAGGAGTTTCCAGACACAAGAGAGGGCAAATCCAGATACTCAAGCACTTTTCAAGCTGCTACATCATGTTGGTTAATGTCACATTGGGCCAAAGTCATATTGGTCAAAGTCATATTGGGCCAAAACCCAATTCAAGGGGTGGAAAAGTGGATTTCATCTCTTGACTGGGGGTTTGTCATAATCATGTTGCAAGAAGGCATGCATTCAGGGGTTGGGGGAGGATTAGTGACCTTTAGCAATATATCCTAATCACAAAATCAGTAAGTAACCCAACTGATATTAAAATCCAGGTGGTCTATCCCAAAGCCATATGATATAACCTACACATGTTATAATGGTCTTCCTTGGAAATCTTAATGCTCTGGGGCATTTTCTTTCCATTTTATATAATGAGCATGAATTACTCTGAGAATTAAAGTATTTGAAAACTACTATGACTGCATTTAGATGTTCCAGGCACTTTGAGTAAAAGATAGTGATATCAAGACCACGTCATTTTAACCTTGTCAGCACTTCTCCTGGTTTGCCAACTTCTGAGATGTCCATGGAGATGGCAGACTCTCAGCAGTTGCTATGAATTGTGGCACAATACCTTACATGAACTCTCCCAGCAATGGCAGAGAAGTAGCCCTTTGACTCCCACTCATGTTTCTCATCATGCTAGCCAAACCTGGGTCATTTGAGCAGCTCTCTACTGTATCATTATCCTGTCACCACAGGAATTGCAAAGAAACAGCCAATGAACCTGAAAGGTTGCAACTAATTGCCTTCTGCATTCATTAAGCCTTGGGAGGCTGGGTTTAAAAATCGCCTTAGGCTCATGCTTCAAGTTGTGTGTGGTTAAAGCATCTTGGAGACAGAAGCGGTGGCTGACATGTCTATTCATTCCTTCTTCAAATATTGATCGGGTGCCTGGCACTGGACAGGGAGTTGAGAATGCAGTAGTGAACAAAACAAAAATGGCCCTGACCTCATGGAACTTCCATTTTAGTGAAGGAAAGGTCAACAGATTACAGACAAGACAACTACACAGCAGTGAAAGTGATGGATGGAGGGTCACTATGGGAGCCACTGTGCCTTGGGAAATCAGGGAAGGCTTCTGTGAAGAAGACATTAGAGCCAAAGCCTGAAGGATGGGAATGAGCTGGTCCCATGTAGAGCTGGGACAGGTCATTCCGGAGAGGGAGAAGAGCAAACTCAAGGGCCTGGAAGCAAGTGAGGGCTTGCTTGCCGTGTTAGTGAAACACAACGGTGGCATCGTGCTTTGTTTCTCCTCTTCTCCATTCTCTGCTACTTCTTGGCCTCTGTTGGTGCCATGACACTTTAAGAAAACCCAGGACCAAATCAAGCGAAGTTCGTAAAAACATGGCAGGTAGAAATATCAGTTTTTTAATAGGAAATATGATTTACCAAATTAAAATAATGTTTCTTCACATATTTGACAATTTGTGTAGTCAAAATCAGTATTCATGAAAAGAGTGATGATTTCTTGATTAAAAATCTAATACCTAAGTGTAATTGTAATATATTAGTGAATGCCTATGGGATTAAATGCTACTGAATACATCTACTGGTGTGTGATTGTCACTCAGTAATTACCTAAAGTAAAATTATAAGCTATGAATGCTTAAATTGGAAACTATTAAAAAGTATAAAAGTTATAGCATTTTTAATCTTCTAAAGCATTAGGATCACCTAAAAGAAATTTTTGTGATATTATTTTTTCCCAAAGTATTCTTTGTTGTCTTTTTGCTTTTCATATAATTGTACTTTGTCAGTGAAACTGTTTTATCATTTCTATTAAACCAGTGCTATCTTTATTTTAGGTTTACAAAATGTCATTCATGTAACAAATATTTACTGAGTCTTGTTCTATGGCCAGCCTTAGCCTAGATGTTAGGAATACAAAGACAAGCAGGACATGCCATCTCTCCTCTGGGACATGCTATTATGGGCCTTTTTAGGGCAAGCCTTTCCATTAGAAATTGACAATTTAAAATTTGCTACTTCCTAAAATTCTTCCAAAGGACAGAACTAGCTTCTACAGCAGTTTATCCCCAAAAGCTTGTGTAATTATCAGAGAAATATGATTTCACCATCTACTTTCAGAGACAAAAAGTAAAACTGAAGTGAAAACAAAAACAACGAAAACAAAAATTCCTGCTAAACCCTGTCAACAAAGTGATGGGTCTTGACATGGATGCTGGCAGTTAGTAAGACAGAAGTCAAGGATTGTTTCAGATAAATGGCAGGAGTCAAATGCAGGTGGCTCCGCTGACTCTCTACAGATACTAAGCACTCATGGTGTGTGTGTGTGTGTTTGCATGCACGTGTGTGTGTGTAATGGAGCACATGACTCTTGCAGGAAAGATGTTGCAGGAGTTGACTGGGGGGAAAGGTGTAAGTTGCAGCCTTCAAGGCATGGCCTGCAATCTAGTTTCTGGAACTCCTACATCTCAGAGATGCAAAAACTAGGGTGCTGAGAGGGTCAAACTGCATTGTGCATGGCCTCTACTACTGAGGCCCTTGTGATCTGGTCTGTGCATCATTATCTTCTGGCTAGGTATGGCTGACAGAGGAGCATCTATTTGTTGGGTTTGCTGTCAGGAGGCTGAGCTGAGATCTTTGAGGCTGTGTGTGTGTGTGTGTGTGTGTGTGTGTGTGTGTGTGTGTGTGTCTCAATAAAATTTAGACCTTTGCTAGGGCGGCTGCCAAGAATAAAAAAGTAGGCTGAGAAAAATCACATGTTTCAATGCAAGTAGAATGAATAATATTTCTTTGTCTTAAAGATGTTGCCACTATTGCTGTTCAGTCTTGCTTGAGAAAATTTCTTATTGTAGAATGTTCAATGTTAAAATGCTCTGTGAGAAAATCCGTAATTTGCAATTAGGTAATTCGTAAGGTCAGTCAGCAAAAGACAAAATCTACTTGCTTCAAAAGTGTTTTGACAACAAAGTTTAGCCAGACTTTATTTTATTCAAATGCTCAGTGGTTGCTAGATGTGTAATTTTTGTAACTTTAGACCCCAATGGGAAACATTGTTTGGAAATCATGAAAATCATGGTGAAGAACGACTGCAGATATTGTACAGTGAGAGATAGGATATTTCTTGATAAAAAATAATGGTTATGAACCTCTAAGTATTATGTTGAGTAAAAGAAGCTGGCACACTGGAGTGCATATTACATGGTTTCAATTATATGAAGTTCAAGAATACATTTATCACTACTGATGGAAATGAAGGAATCAACTGGAAAGGGATGGGATGGAACTTTCTAGGATGATGGAAATGTTCTGTATCTTGTTTTAGGTGATAGTTACAATTTGTATCTGTGCATTTTAATGTATGTAAATTATACCTCAATTAAAAGTGAATAAAACTGAACTGAACACTTTAGATCTGTGCACTTTAATGTATGTAAATTGTACCTCAATTTAAAAATGAATAAAATTACACACACAAAGATATCTGTTAAGTATGGTGATTCTCAAATTTTCTTTTCTGTATTGATCCTCATGCAAATATATTGATTACTTCTGGCTTAAATGTGTCTTTCTTCTATCTGTTTGCCAAATGGCAATTTGATTACATAAGTCTTAAAACCTATACAACTTCACAAGTTTTTTAATTGTAATTATTTCTAACTGGTATTGGTGAACTACATTTTTTATCTAGATCTACCTCCTATGGACTGATCCTTGTTTAGACAAAGTATAATTTAAAACTCTCTAAGTCTTAGTTTTTTCATTTGTAAAATGGAGATTAAACTTGCCTGAGGGTTGTTGTAGGATCAAGTGAGATAATGTATATTATAATCCTGCTAGTCAAAGCATCATCAGTGGCATCACTCAGGGGCTTGTTAGAAATGCAGAATCTTAGTCCTTGCTCTGGATCCACTATATTAGTCTAACACTGCTATGAAGAAATGCCCAAAGGCCGAGGTGGGTGGATCACTTGAGGTCAGGAGTTTGAGACCAGCCTGGCCAAGATGGTGAAACCCTGTCTCTACTAAAAATACAAAAATTAGCCAGGTGTGATGGTACATGCCTGTGGTCCCAGCTACTTGGGAGCCTGAAGCAGGAGAATCGCTTGAACCTGGGAGGGGGAGGTTGCAGTGAGCTCATGTCACGCCACTGCACTTCAGCCTGGGTGACAGAGTGAGACTCTGTCTCAAAAACAAAAACAAACCTGAGCCTGGGTAATTCATAAAGAAAAGTTTAATTGGCTTATGGTTCCACAGACTGTACATGCAGCATGGTTGCGGAGGCCTCAGGAAACTTACAATCATGGTGGAAGGCAAAGGCAAATCATGGTGGAAGGCAAAACTTACAATCATGGTGGAAGGCAAAGTACTAAATACTTTATTACATACTTTTAAACATCAGATCTTATGAGAATTTACTTACTGTCATTAGAACAGCAAGGGGAAAGTCTGCCCCCATGATCTAATTACCTCCCACCAGGCCTCTCCTCCAACATTAGGGATTATAATTCGACATGAGATTTGGGTGAGAACACAGATCCAAACCATATCACCCACTGAGGCAGAATCAACATTTTAACAAACTGCCTAGGTAATTTGTATGCATGCTAAAGTTTTAGCAGCATGATCTTAAATGCATTGTAAATTGCATTGTAAATCTTAAATGCATTGTAAATCCATGTTGTTGTCAGGCTGCTGGCCTGAAACCAATGTGGGTAACATGCTTGTGAAATGTTGTTGGTGGAGGGACTTCATGAGTCAGAATGGAAGGCTTTCCTAGGACCAGCCAACAAACTGCATTTCCAGGTAGCTTTTCAGGATGCAATTTCATAGGGTGTGAGAGTGGCCTCAGGTCTATGAGGCTATAACATTGAGTAATTTCTGCAATTCCAAAGGCGGTGAGAAATTTCTATCTTGGAAATTAATTTTCTTCCCCTGGAATCTGTTCCTAGCCAATTGCCGAAAAACGTGCTGCCATCACCAGTTCGCTTGAGCTGGCAGCCTCCCAATAATCCATGATTCTCTTCATGACCCCCATCCCTATCCCATCCATCAACAAGTACCCTCCGTCCTATCTCTGAATTCGACCTTCAGTCTCCCTACCTCCATCCATTTTCATGACCACCACCACCGTCTCTCATTTGGCCTACTGTCCCCTAGTGGTTTCCTACCTCCACTGCATGCTCTTTGATCATTCATTCTCTAAACGTCAGAGAGAACAGATAACATCATACCCCTGTTGAAAACTCTTCCATATGTTGCTTTTTACTTAGAATAAGACCCAGACCCCACACCTGCACCTGTAGTAACCCATGAGGTCATGCCTGAAATGGTCCTGGTATATCTCTGCAGCTGCATCTTGCCCCTCCCTACCTTACTCAGCCCCAACCACATTGACCTTCAGGTTTCCAAGCGTGTCCCATGTTTCTCTGTTTTGCAAAGGCTGCTCTCTTGCCTAGCTTTTTCGTCTCCTCTCCTTTGAATGCTCAGCTCGTTTTTGTCCTGCAAGTCTCAGCTAATTCCCCACTTTCTCACAGGTGTCTTCTGTGAGTGTTCCAGCTAAAGTAGACCCCACTGTCAATCACCATCTCAGTCCTTTGTTTTTTTCCTTCACAACACCTCATCACAAGTTGAAATTATTCTGCATATCTGACCTTCTGTTTTTGTTTGATCTTCCCCTGTAGAATAGCAGGGCTTACACTTGTACTGTTCACCATTGTATTCCCAGGGTCCAGCTTAGTGCCTGGCCTAGGGTAGATACTGAGCAGATACTGGTGATGACTAACTGACTGATACATGAATGAATGCATGCATGCATGAATGAGTTCATTCCTTTGCATAGCTGGATGGCTGCTTAATTATGTAAGGCAGTTTGGAATTTACTTCCTGAAGAAGTTTAAAAAAAAAAAAAAAGCCCACCTCTTAATTCTACACTCATCACCCTCACACCAGATTGCTGAATGCATTTAAAAAAGAAAGAAAAGCAGAATTCATTTTGCAGAGCTTGTTTGCTTTGTATCCCTGGTCCTCCTGTGACCTCATCCTGCTTCTGGAAAGGGTGGTCCCCTTGCAGTGGTTTCATCGATCCCTGGTCCCTGGACCCCCACTGTTGGAAACCACAGGAAAAGCAAGCACAACATCACCTTTAATTAGCAAGAGAGGCGCCTGCCTGATACACACAGTGGCTTGGAAACAAGAAACAGAAAAATGTAAGGCAGATCAGGTTCGTGGAAAAAAACTAGAAAATGAAAAAGAGTAATTATCCTGTTTTAACATAATGTTGTTAATCTGTATTGCCCATTATCATTGAGAGCGTCTTGCCTATTGAAGTATGTGAGCTGTGGAACTGCTCTTTGCTCCAGCAGTGTAGCTAACGGAAGGGACTGGCTCCTCATCCATCATAATAATTAGTTTGTCATAATTTTCTGCCCTTCTTGGCTCTGCAGTAAAAAGATAGAAGAGGCATTTAAAGTTACCCAGGAATTGTTCCCCAAATTTCCTCCCTGTTCTTTATGGGAACAGATAGCTGTATTTCTGCCCTATTTATTTTATGTTTGGCCTGTGATAATGAAGTATATTTCATCTGGAAGTATATAGCTTTAATTTTCATGTTCTACTTGGAAACATCTCGCTGTTTCATTTTGTTTCAGCTCTACACTATATAAAGAGAGCTCATGCTTCTTTCTGAACTCACTCATCACCCACCAGAGTTAATTCTAGTTTCAAGACCAGCATTACAGCATTACAACTTCATGAGCCGACTGCATAATAACACGCACAGGATCTCCAGTCTGTTAGCCTGGACAGTGTTTTCCTTGTTTTATCCCTTAATTCTCACAACGGCCCTGGGAGGTAGACGGGGCAGGGGCTATCCACATGCCCAATGGACAGAATGAGGAGCAGAAAGATCAACTGACTTGCCCAGGGCCATGCTGCTCGAGCGAAAAGGTGCTAGGACTTGATTCCTGGTTTGCTAATTGTACATTATGGCCCTTTCTGTTACTCCAGCAACATCTGCAGCAGCCGCTGCTTCTACTGGAGTTTGCTTCTGCTGAAATGCAAATGGGGCAATTTTCAGTTATTCTTTTATAACCTCATCTTTGTGAATAGGATGGGCACTCTGTGGTGGAAAAAGGGAAAGGTGGCCGATATAAAAACATGGAGTTTATGGCCCAGGGCAGAAGTTCTCAAAGTGTGACCCCCGGACCAGCAGCATCTGCATCACCAGAGAGTGTGTTAGAGATGTAAAATTTCAGGCTCCACTCCAGTCCTACTTACTCATCAGCACTCTGGGATAGGCTTGGAGATCTGTGCTTTAACAAGTCCACCGGGTGATTCTGATGCAGGCTAAAGCTTGAGAAGCACCCACCTAAGAAGAAGATGGGGAAACACAGAGAAGAGAGAAATGACATTGTGTGCCCAGGGCACAGATTCTGGGGCCAGACTTCTGGGTTCTTATCATAGTCCTACCACCTCATCCATCCACAGAGTATCTACTGAGCATTTACTGTGTGCCAGGCGCCATGCAGATGCTTGGAATATAGCAGTGAAAAAAAAAAAGATCTCACAGACCTGCTGTTTTACTTTACATTCATCGGTTGAGTGATAGAAGGAGCAAAGTAGTCTGTCCTTTTGTTTCCTGGCCCATAAAGGGAGAATACTAACTGTGCCTAACTGTAGAGTTTTTGTAAGGTTGACACTGAAAATATTGAGTGTCTGCACGCAGTGAGAGCCCCGCAAGTGCTTGCCCTCTTCCTTATCACACACTTTCAGTTGCTGAGTACTATCGACAAGTTGATGGTGCCATTCCTTGCTGCTGCTCCAAATTGTGATCACAAGCCCCAGAGAAATTCCTAGAGGCATAAGACTGACACAGACATCACTGAGATACTTAAAGGAGATGTTCAAATTATCCTACTTGGAAGGGTGCAGAGGCCTCATGGACCCGGGTGATATGTATTTGATTGTGAAATATCCAAATTTTGTCATAATTTCAATGATCACTATGACAATATTGGCCCAAGTTCTCTAGGAATAAATATTTTCTTGGCACTGCTTCTGAGTCCTCCAACCTGACGTATATGCAGGGCTCAAGGATGAAGAACTTATTGGGTGACTTCAAGCAGTACAGAGCGTATTTAAAGATGTGTCTGATTTTAACGTCTGGCTGCTTCAGGAGGGCAGAGACGCGGTGACGATATGGGCCTTTCCCATGTTCACACTGGGTGCTCATTTCTCCAGATACAAAATTGTTTATGCTGTATTCAAAGCCCAGCTCGAATCTTAGCTCATCTGTAACGTGGTTTCCCATTGGATCAGCTCATGTGAAATTCTTCAGTCAGGGCTTTGGTGCTCTTCTGTACCCCCAGGGGAGCAAACACCATTTGCCAGCCACCTGGGAAGCAAGTACTGCATCTATTGTAGCATTCTGTGTTAGTTCCTTGAAATCCTTCCCACCCCAGTCTAAGACTGTGGTGGAAGCTGTATTGAGAAGACATGTAGGCAGAAGTCAAATGTGGAACTCCTAAACCACCCCAAATTTAATGTTGTATGGTGTGTTTGTTGGGTGTGTTGGTGAGACAGCGAGGAGAGACAGTGAATGGGTGTGTGGGGATCAGAGCCAGAAGAAATAAGAGGGGAGACAGAAGGGGGGAAGAGGAAGAAAGGAAGATGGAAGAAAAGGAGGTAGGAGGAAAGGAGGGAGGGAAGAAGAAAGGGAAGGAGGAGAAAGGAGAAGGAGAAAGACAAGAAAAGTAGGCTAGATGGAAAGAAGGGGAGGAGGAAAAAGGAAGAAAGGGGAAGGAGAGAAGACTTGGGCCTGCAAAGCTGACTCCTAGTTCACACAGCCAACTTGCTGCCTCCTGGAGAGCAGACAAGCCTGACTTGCCTGCTATCTGTCGGTGGAACCCAGGTCTAGCTGAGCCCATTGTGGCACTGGTGGCTTGACATGACATGCTTCTGTGTGGAGTAAGATGCTGTAGAGGGTGCATCTTGTATGAGAACCTCTTCAACTCAGTGTCCCTGACCACTTCTATAATGTGGCCTGATGATTGAAGATCCTCTCTTGGTCCTGTTGTCTTCATTGAGCCTGTGCCTCTGCCATGGGGATTCACTCTACCTAGTGATTCACAAACACTTCTGGATCTTCCTCTAGACTTTGGACCTTGGAGGGTGGGGCCATGTCTTAGCCTGTCTTAGAGAAGTCAGATTCAGTTGCTTTACATTTAGTAGGATCATGATGTTTCTAAAATGTAGTAGAATTATTTACTGAGAATTGTGTTTTATTTCTTGTGAAAAAATAGACCCACTGGAGTGCAATTTTTCTAGTGTATACTGCTGACTATAACGGACAAATGATTCTTCCTTTTACTCTCTTCTTAATGACAAAACATTACTGAGCTAAAATTTGTTGGAGATTTTGTTTTGTTTTTTTCTCCCCCACTCCCCTCCCCTGCCCCATCTAACAAGAATGTAATGGTCTGGAGGAATACCTCATATTTCAGATCTAAATTTAAAGAAGTCAGACTCAATTGCTCAGTTAATTAAATTTGCAGTAGTCTCTTTGGAGATATTTATGGACTTGTTTTTACACTTTTGCATTTTCCTTTTCCTCCAGTTGAGTAGTAGCAAATACAATGTGACAGCCACATTACTGTACATGTCAGTTATTTACAGACTAAAATGATAGATTTCCTGATAATCATTTAATAAAATAATTTTCATGGAATGTAGGCTCCCAGACCCCCTTGTTCATATGTTGTATTAAATGTTGTATTAATCTCACATGATACCCCAGAGAGAACCATAGCCCATCTGAGTCTGACATATGCACTGTTTGAAATTTGGGGGCTTCCTTTATGGCTAAAAGCCAAACATTTGGACACGTGGTCTACTACCCAAACATCTTAAAAGTAGAAGCCACAGACTAAGATGAAGTCATCAACATTTCCATTGCCTGAAAACCAAAGGATATATAGATTTCTAGTTCCAGGACAAGGTTTTGTTCAGTTATGCAATACCCATGCCAATTTCTGCAATAATGATACTGAACACTATGTAGCATTTATCAAATAAAAAATTAAAGCCTATGTTTTTACAGCCATAGCTTCCAATATCTCTGTGATATGTGTCAGAAACTTTGTGAAACTATTTAGATGTTTTCTCTTATAGTACCCGCACAATACCTTATGAGATGGGTTGTTATTATCTCCATTTTGTAAATGAAGAAACTGAGGCTCAGAAAGAGAAAATGATAGCCTCAGGTCATTTAGGTGGCAAATGCCGGAGCCTGGTCTCAAGTCTAGTTCTTTTGATCACTAAACCCATAGAAATTTTACTACCCCATTTTTATTACACACACACACACACAAATAAAATGTGAAATGAAAAAGCCCCAAATAGTGGTGGAAATAGTAGATAATTAAAAGCAGTGCATAATTCATAGATTAGGGTTTTATATTGATAAATACATAAAATAATATAGTTTCATACTTGGCTTCTCTGTAAAGATATTTAATATTATACATGTCACAGAACACCCAAGAAAAAATTGAAAAACAAAGAGAGAACATGCCCTAATTTTTATTAGGTATCAAAACACATTTTAGAGTAATAGCAGTCAGAAAAGTGTGGCATTGACAGATAGACCAAGACAGAGAGCCTGAAATAAACTAAAAAAATAAATGAAAATTTTGTGTATGAGAAAGCTGGCACTTAAAGTGAATGGGGAAGAGATGGACTGATTATTCAGCAAATGGCGCTGGGATGCTGACTATCTGTTTGGGGGAAAAAGGTCTCTATTTCACATTATTTATGAAAATACTGGATTAAAAGTCTAAATATTTTTTAAAATATGCATTGGAATTCATAAGGTCTGGGTGACATATGAGCAGTCCTATGATAAAGACTCAGGTTTCAGCTGTAAAGTAGAAAATGCATTTTCTCATGCTTGAGAAATAACCATTCCTCTTCAGACATGACCATATTAATATCTATACTTCCTATCAAAAAGGGCGTTGCTGACTGCACATGAAATGTGGTATATTAGCATATATTCCACTTGTTTAACTGGTCCCCATGGTAATCAGATGCTTGCCCTTTGGGCAGGGCTAGCTGGGACTTGGGGAGCAAGACCTTACTATGGACTCCCCACCCACCCTACCCAAGAGGAAGCTAGGTCGTCCTGCTGTGTGTTCCCATGGCTGCTGGAATTTCCTGACTCATGTTTTTTTGGTTGGCTCTTCTCTCTGTTCTACTACATTGTGATTTTCAAAAGAATGGGCTGGCTGCTGTGGCTCACTTGAAACCAGGAGTTCGACACCAGCCTGGCCAATATGGCGAAATGCTGTCTCTACTAAAAATACAAAAATTAACTGGGCATGGTGATGGACGTCTGTAATCCCAGCTACTCGGGAGGCTGAGGGAGGAGAATTGCTTGAACCCAGGAGGTGGGGGTGGCAGTGAGCTGACATTGTGCCACTGCACTCCGGCCTGGGTGACAGAGCGAGACTCCATCTCAAAAAAAAAAAAAAGAATGGAGGCCCTGTCTTCTTTGCTCACCAATGCATGGTCTATCCCTTGCTCAACAGTGCTTCATGGAATGTACAGATAAGCATGTTTTGGACCTCTGGGACAGGGCTAACAAAGGGGTTTATAGGGAAAAAGGTAAAAATGTTTAACAGGGAGATTGGCAGGCCCTTAGGAGGCTCCTGGGCTGGATAGGAGATGTGTGTGCTTGTGGCTTCTGAAGCGGTCCAGATAAATCAGGAGAAAGTATGATTTGGCATTTAAAATGAATAGGGAAGAGATAGGCCTGGCATGTGCTCTTGCAGGTGATGAGGGTGACCCAGATGTGAGTGTGCAGGGAGCCAAAGGCCCATGGAACATGACCAACTTAGCATTCTGCTTGAGGCTATGTGATCAAACAGCAAACTGTTTATCATGAATGCAGGATATGGGCAAACCCACACTATGCCTGCCACCAAAAGATTTGCTGAGGGACATCACTCCCGGGCTCCCGGCTCCTTGAAGTTATCTACTGAGAAATCTAGCACCTATTGTTCAAAGGATGCAGTCTCCCAAGCATGCTGTGAATCAAATGGCTGACTGACAATTTTACCTGATGATCACCCCCGTTTTTCTCACTATCTCTTTTGTCTAATAAATACGGAGGGCTGTGTAAAGCTCAGGGCCCTTGTCCACTAGAGGCAAGGTGCCCCCTGACCCTTCCAAATATACTCTTTTGTCTCTTGTCTTTTATTATCACATTCGTCCCCCTTTGTTCAGTCCACCAGGGTCTGTGGCTGGCTACAGAGTGGACCTTGACATCACACAACAGCTACCCTTTCTGAATCCTTACAGCATTCCAGGTGGTGTACCCAGCACTTAATGTACATTCTTCCATCTACTCTCTACCATGATCTTAAAGGATGAATGCTATTATCATGACTTTTCAGATGAGGAAACTAAGGCTCAGAGAGACGGTAAGGCCCTTTCCCAAGGTCGCTCAGCTAGTAAGTGACAGACTTGGAAGTTAAAACCAAAGCCATTCAAACTGACTCCTAACTGCCATGCGGCAGACTGGATTGCGTTCAGCAAAAAGGGTGCCGTGTGATGATAAGAAACTCTTGCATTCCCAGCTCAATATGGTGCCTCTCAGTCCTTTCCGACCCACTTCATTAGGACAGCCGCTGGGCGTGGTGGTGGGTGCCTATAATCCCAGCTACTCGGGAGGCCGAGGCAGGAAAATTGCTTGAACACGGGAAGCAGAGGTTGCAGTGAGCTGAGATTGTGCCATTGCACTCCAGCCTGGACAACAAGAACGAAACTCCATCTCAAAAAACACAAAAAAGGAAAGAAAGAAAAGAAAGAAAGAAAGAAAGGAAGAAAGAAAAAGAAAGAAAGAAAGAAAGAAAGAAAGAAAGAAAGAAAGAAAGAAAGAAAGAAAGAAAGAAAGAAGGAAAGAAGGAAAGAAGGAAAGAAGGAAGGAAGGAAGGAAGGAAGGAAGGAAAAAGAAAAAGAAAGAAAGAAAGAAAGAGAAAGAAAGAAAGAAAGAAAGAAAGAAAGAAAGAAAGAAAGAAAGAAAGAAAGAAAGAAAGAAAGAAAGAAAGAAAGAAAAACGTGGCAAGCTCCTAACACTCGCCAAGAGCTAACCTTGTCCTCATGGAATGCTCAAGCAGCCCTGCAGCCACCAGCTTGGCCTTTTGCACAAGGCCGAACTTTAGACTTCTGGCTACAAATTAGTAGTGGCTGTTAACCAACTGGATGACTGCAATTGGTAATCTACAATTTTAATTTTCAGTGACTGATTGCCTCATTCTATAAGAAGTTAGTGCTATTAACTTGTGCAATAATGACTTAGCTTCTGCTAAATAGTTCTGTGTTTCCTAAATGAATTACAGGCACTGGCCCAAATATTCCATAGTCTTCTTTCCTGTGTTAGGAAAGAGTGGAAAATTTATGAAAAAATACCCAAGCGGATGAAAGTGGAGTGGTTTGTCTTACTTAAACTTGTTCATTTTCACCATTACTTATGATGAAAGAGCAAAAAGTAAAAAGCAAACAAAACAAAAACAAAAACTTTTCCTTAAATGTTACTATTTGATCAATGATTTAAAGATAAAAGGTTCAAGTTCCTAATTGGAGAAAGTTGTAGAAAATCACTCAGGCACCTGAAGAATGAAAATAAACTACTTAAATCAGCTCTGTGTGGCCTGTGGATATCTTAAACCTTGAAAGTCAAAATTAACTAGGCTAATTTTAAGAAAGAATAGCAGTGATGCAGGTATTTCAGACTCACCTAAATGATTTTATATAGGAATATCATTTACATGTAGTCACTAAATTCCAAGACATGACGACTCTTGAAGGAAAATAAAATTGATACAATAGGTACATTTGACTATGTTACCTACCCTCAGATTGACCTACTAAATAAATAAAAATAATAGTGATGTAAAGTTCACCACAGAGTATTTTGGCACAGTTCCATCTATCACATAAACAGGTATTTCAGTTCTCTCAAGATAAAGCTGGTTGGTACTCCATGGCCTCTTTTCAAAGGACAGGTTCTTTCAGCAAGGGAATTTGAGGACAGAAGGTATAGAGTCCCTCCCTTGCCCAAGAACCCGTCTCACTTAGGGAGGGAGGAAGAAGCTTTTCCTTGAGAAGGTTTGGAGATCCTGGTATAGATTGTGAAAGGAGGAGCTGGGAAAGGAGAATCCCATCCTCGGGAGCCTTCTTGGGTCAGTCTTGATAGTGCCTTGAGGATCTAGAAATGGATTCCTTTAAGCTCATCCTGTTCTCCATGTCTCGGGAAACTCCTGTGTACCCCACCTGGGGGTGTTCTGTTCTGGTTTGCAGTTACTCTTGTTGAGGCATAAGGTTGTGTGAGGACTGTCTGTTGTAAGATCTTACAGGGAGTAATTCATGGATAAGGGAAGGCTGAGTATCTCTGTCAATGTGGCTTAGCCCAGTTAATATATTTTGTCTGTTTATGGAGCCAGATAACTCTTCAGCCAAATCCTGGCTCTTGGTGGTATGTGAGTATGAGAAAAATTATTCTCTCTGAATCTCAGTCCCCTCATCTGTTAAAGGAGGATGATATCAGGACCTTCCCCCTGGCACTAGCATGAGGATCAAATGAGATAATGTGCATGCATGTTTGCATTTAAGTTTCAAGCAGTCAGCTGGTGGCTTATGAATTGGCATGGTGATGCAGGACTCCATTCAAGTTAGTGGCAAATGGTCAACACATGTGACCCCAAAATCTTTCACTAAGAGATTCAGCTTTCTCTGTAAGGTATGTGACTACAGGGAAGCAGCCTCCTTAGGAAGATGCTCAGAGATTCAGCTCACTCACCTTTGGAGTGTGGGGCACACTATAGAATGTAAATAGTTCAAGCCTTCTAGGTTTCCTAATGGAAATGCATCTGAGCATAAACTAGTCAAAGGGCATGAAGGAATTTCTGTGAACTACACCCCTCACCACAATCTGTTATCAATTATACCCTAAGTGATGAGAATGACTAGACACCATGTAAATGAATAGTGATATTCAAAATTAAATAATTTCATGGTACTAAAAAGTTGATCATAAATAGTCATGTGGCTCATATAGTCTCCTCTCAAATATCATACAGCATCAGCCTTTCATCTATATTGATAAGCACAAGATATTCATAAAATCATAGGCTCTGGAGCCTTCCAGAGAAATTCTCATAGATAGAATCATTCATCGTAGTTGACATTAGTAAGTCAATTCAACTTAGTTAGATAGCTCACAACTGTCCAGGCTGTTGTATTTACTGAGCCGTGGACTACCTTGTTTTCAAGCATGCTTGAGAAAATTACTTGTAGACTATTTCTCTTCTGGGCACACTCAAGTGTTTTAAAATGAACTCCATAACTGCAGATTCAACATTGGATCAGGCTCAGTGTAATAATAATATCAAAAAGTATGCTTTAATAATACCTTGAAGTTGCCTGGAATCTCATGACTTGCCTTCTCTTAGTAATTCAGCCAGATAAGGTATCAGTGAGTGAGTGTGAGTGCAAAGAGCAAGGCACTTTAAGGAACAACAAGAACCTCAAGATTAAGGTGAAAGGACCTTCTCAACATCCTCTAAAGGAGTCAACTTCTTTGGAGGTGGCCACTGCCCTTCATGAGAACCTCATGCCTTTATTTATTTTTTTGAAACGGAGTTTCACCCTTGTCGCCCAAGCTGAAGTGCAATGGCACGATCTCGGCTCACTGTAACCTCTGCCTCCTGGGTTCAAGCGATTCTCCTGCCTCAGCCTCCTGAGTAGCTGGAATTACAGGCATGCACCACCACACCTGGCTAATTTTTGTATTTATAGTAGAGACGGAGTTTCACCATGTTGGCCAGGCTGGTCTTGAACTCCTTACCTCAGGTGACCCACCTGCTTCAGCCTCCCAAAGTGCTGGGATTACAGGTGTGAGACACCACTCCCGGCCCTCATGCCTTCTTGACAGTGAGAAAATGGGGCTGCAGGGCCAAGAAAGGTTCCTTGGCAGGTGGTTTGGTTCCTCTCCTGGGATCTTTCAGTTATTCCTCTCCATTGCTGAGTTTATGCAAACTTTTAAGGAGATTCTCTCCTTCATCCTCCTCTCCTTTCTACATATGTTGAAATATTATGAAAACTATAAAGTGCAGTATAAATGGAAGGGCTTCCCATACCATGTGTGTGCCTGACATGGTGCAGGTTACTGCTGGGAGCCTAAAAGAATCATGCAATGTGGAAAGGATGCTAGATACCCTTTATCAAATGTGTGTTTCCAAAAGTGGGAATGCCCACCACCAGTGATGTCTCAGATGATGCTGGGTGATGCACAAAGAAACATTTTTATTACAATAGTTACAACTTATGTTTCAATAGGGACGTGGGCATTTATTATCATGTGTGATAGGAAAAGATATCATTAGTAAACCAATACTATAATGTTAAAGGTATTATTATGTGGGGCAGAGTAAGTAAAATAAATTGATTAATTTGAAACTGAGAAAAAAACTAATAGTACAGGGGCTACATGGATAGGGTAAAGTCTGGAAAATATTGAGGCCCAGCAAAGAGGATGGGTCTGTCTTGCCCAAGGTCAGATAGTGAGTGAGAGGCAGCAATGGGGACTGCTATGTCTTCCAGTTCCTAGGAGCTTCCAGGCAATTCGACTATAGTGGGGACTACTTCCTTTTCTTACTGTCATGTCCTCAGTCCAGATTTAAGTTCACTATGAAGAAGGTATAATGCTTTTCTGTGTGTATCAGCTGAAGAGTGTAACCTGAACAATGAAGTGTTAAAATCTGCAACAGTGTGTTTCAAACACGGGTATTGAACATATTAATGTCAACAGCTTATAAAAGGTGAGCTCAAACCAAGAGTGGGAACCTTTCCCTGGCCCTTTGTAAAACCTCAGCCGTTGGACATAACTAGTGCGAGGAGGCAGCCACGAAGTCATTTCAGCATGTGGTATGCCTCCCAACCTGCAGCCTGCTTCCCCAACGTCAGGCCAGAATCACCACCATTCCCAATTCCCATTCACTTAAAAATCCATGAGGCAGACTGAAACCAGGAAGGTTTTGATAAGAGACTGAAAAAGACCTAATCTCTGTCCATACCTCATTTGCAATAAGAATGACTATTCATTTGGCACTGTGTCCATGTAATATCTGAACCTCACATCACTGCAGGCCAGCATGTTTATCCCCATGTTGCAGATGAAGTAACAGAAGTCCAAGGCAAATTAACTTGCCCAAATGGAAAAGTTGGGTCTCAATTCCAGGCTTGTCTGACTATAAAGTCCCAAGACTTGTACTTAATATTGTGTCATACATGGATAATGGAAAGACATATGAAGTGACATTGAATAATATCACACATGAAATTCAATGCTAGCCTACATAGTGGAGATTTTTAGCACTGACATAGTTGAGAGTAAGAGAAATCATTGTTTTATTCATTTATCTAGCCAAACTCATTTTGTATTCCTGACCATGTTCTAGGCACTTGTTACTGATATGAAGCAGAGGTTAGCACACTATAGCCCATGGGCAAAATTCAGCCTACTGCCTGTTTTTCTAAATAAAGCTTTATTAGAACACAGCCACATCTATTTGTGTGTGTATTGTCTGTGGCTTCTTTTGTGCTACAACAGCAGAGTTGAATAGTTGTGGCAGAGACCTTTAACCCTGGAAAAACCGAAAATGTTTACTCTTTGGTGCTCTGTAGAAAAAGTTTGCTGACCCTTGATCAAAGCGTCCCAGACTTTGTATAAGAGGTGAGACTTGATTAAGAAAGGAAGATTAACGTTCTGAGAAGGGGTCGCAAACTCTGAGTTCTAATTTGGTCCCATTGCTCAGTCTTCACAGGACCTAGAGAACATAGCAGCATCTTTGAGCTTCATTGTTCTAATTTATAAAATGGGGATAGCACGGATAGCACGGCCTGTTAAACTGCCTCCTGTGTTTCAGTGGGTTAAATGACACAGCATGTGCTAAATAATAATTGTTACCTTTTATTGCCTGTATATTGATGAGGTATTTTTCTAAGCCATTTTCATACAATTTGTTATTCAAACCTCAATGTAATTCAATGACAGGTTGCTTGGAATAAAGGAGTTACTTATTAGAAATTATTAACATGCTTTATTCTTTTGTCTTTCTGGGGATGTGATCTTTGTTCTCGTTGGCCCGAGGTTTGCATCTGCCTGGAGTGGAGGGCAGGAATGGGGAGGAAGATTCGGATTTGTTAAGGAAGGAAGTCAGAGACAAAGAAGGAGATACTCCTTAGTTTCTGAGATGCAAAGGCCTATTAGATATCAGGACAACTTGCAAATTGGAGAATGTTCTTGAAAGAAGATTTAAAATTTGTATTGCCTTTTTCAGAGTATCAGTAGCAGGGGCAAGTGTGTGGACCCAGTTTATAGTTGCCCCATGTGGTGGAATATAGATCACTTCTGCTCACACAGCTAGGCTGGCTTTAGGTATCAGGGTGTAGGGGAAATAATAGACTAACAGCTCACCCTTTTCTAGCCTAGTAAATGGAGGAAGAGAAAGGAGTGAGTGAGGAGGGAGAACAAGAGGAAGAGATGTGCTCTGGCTTTCTCCAATGTTTGGCTTTGGGGAGGGGTGGAGACAGTTATACACGAGGGTTTAATGGAGGGAAGGGTGCTTATTGCCTCATCCATTTAAGAACTTGGACAAGCATCTCATCTTGGGCTGCCTCGGTATTCATCTGGGATAAGTTGTACAGGTGGTCCAGAGAAGAACCTTGCAGGCTGTAGCTTTCCCAGTCCCAGTGTGGACCCTGAGTGCAAGCTGGACCTGCCATGGGGCTCTCTGTCACATGGTGTGGAAGGAAGACACTGCAGAGGTTTAGATCTGTAGCCAGCAGGAGCGAGGAGAGGTAGAGACAGCTGGGGAGCAGCCATGGGCTTGGTACAAGCCCAGACAGAGCCAGGCTCCAGCTGTGTGTGCCAGCATGGCCACAGTGATCAGGGGACCAGGAACTTGTCCCTGGAGACCAGAGAACTCCCAGACCCCAAACCCTGAGCTCCCCATCAGCCTGATGTCATAAAAGACTCACCGATTTTCTCACCAAGGCACCTGGCTTCCTGTTAGAGGAGGAATACAGGGAGGGGAGCCTCTGAGAGTCTATGCATTTTTATTAAGAGAGACTGAACTAAACAGGGTGTTTAATTTTTAGATTAGATTCAGTTTTAAGCAGGATTACATATTTAATTTTCTCTCCTCATTTCTCCTCCCCCTGCCACACTTCTATTAATGGTAAATGGGGGTGATGAAGTCAGATTAATTTTAGTCAAAACTGGGTACAAATACAGCTGACAACCAACCCTTCGTATCCCTGAGTTCTGCATGTGTAGATTCAACCAATCACACATTAAAAATATTCAGAAAAAAAATGGAACATTGCAACTGTACTGAACAAGCACAGACTTTTTATCCTTGTTGTTATTCCCTAAAAATACAGTATCACAACTATGTATACAGCACTTACATTGTGTTAGGGATTACAAGTAATCTAGAGATGATTTAAAGCATGCAGGAGGATGTGTGTAGGTTACATGCAAATACTATGATATTATATATCAGGGACTTGAGCATTCAGGGATTTTGGTCCCCATGATATCAGGGGTCTTGGAACCAATCCCTCATGGATACTGAAGGACAACTCTGTGTGTGTGTGTGTGTGTGTGTGTGTGTGTGTGTGTGTGTGTACACTGAAAGTTAGTTATTGAAAGCAGACTGACTACTTCCTTACTTCCATATAGATGATCTGAACCGCTGTCCACCCAGGGGTCCCAAGGCAAGAAGGGGACTGTCGTTCAGAGATGTGCATTATTGCTCTGTTTGTGTTTTCAGTGTCACATTAAAGAAAAGGTTGAAAGCAGTGTTGGGACTGGTAGGACCCTAGATCTGCAGGAGAGTTTGCGGGGAGGTTTCTCTCCTTGTCTGCAGTTGCTCTGAACTGGTACTGAGGCAAGAGCAAGTGGTAATTAGATAGCAGGTTGGGGAGGGCTACGGTGACAACTCGGAGTCACTTGGAGAGATAGGAGGAGGGGTGGTCCTTTCCCTCCCTACCAAAAGATCAGAGCTACCTTTTGAAACCCTGACTGTGGTCTAGCTAGCTGGCGAATACTCCCTCCCGCATGCCAGAAAGAAAACAAACTCTGAGCCTTGGGAACACCATCTGCCGAGCATCTCCTGGTACATGCCGGCTGCCTGATTTTGAGGGATTCAGAAGTTATTTACGTTTCAAGCTCGAAGTGCAATCTCTAAACACTGTCTTCCCTACCAGGAAGCCATTTCCCCTGTTCCATGAGAGGTCTATGAGCTCTCTGATCACTTCAGTGGGAAGAAGCTGTCAAGACAGTTTATCTGGAGCTTCTACTTTGGGGAGGAAAAAACTATTTTTTTAAAAAAGTGGACAGAGTTGTGAAGTGTATCTAATAAGGCCTGGATTTGGCACCTGGACACATAGCATTCATCCCAAATCTCTTCTAGCAGGTAGGCAGGTTTCTGAGTTACAGTGTAGAGTGCTGAAACGTGGCTAAGTCTGGAGTGAAAGCCAAGCACACCCAGAGTCTCTACCTGCCGGAGGAGTCACGAAGAAGCACCAAGCACCAGTGGGATTTCGTCTGAGGACAGCATTTGTTCTGTGGATGTTCATTTGTTTGTATCAGTCCTACTGTGACTTTTTATTTAGTTTTTATTTTTGTTGAATAATCAATTTTTTTAAAAAAGAACTTATTTATTTTTAATTGACAAGTAAAAGTTACATATGTCAAGGTGTTCAACATGATGATTTGATATATGTATGCATTGTGTAATGATTAAATCAAGCTATTTAACATATACATTACCTTACATAATTATCTTCTTTGGTTGCTGTGGCATGGACACTTAAAATCTACTTCCTTAGCAATTTTCAAATATACAATTATATGGTTATTCACTGTAGTCATCATCTACACAAGAGACCACACTAGATCTCTTGAACTTATTCTTCCTCATTAAAATGTTGTGTTTTTTCACTGACATCTCCCTAATCCCTTCACCCCCTGGCCTCTTATGACCACCATTTTGCTCTCTGTTTCTATGAGAGCATATTTTTCTTTTACATTTCACATGTAAACGAGATCATGCGGTATTTGATTTTCTGTGCAAAGGAATGAATTTGTGGTAACATTTCCCTCTGTTGTTTTTTGTTTCCATGTATTGTCCATATCTTCATATTTTCTATAATGAGTATATATTTCTTTACTTCTCAGAAAAAAAATCTTTAACAAATAGCAATAAAAACTTCACTTGTATCAGCTACTGACCTCTCATGCCCTCAATTATACTGAGGGTTGGGGAGATGTGAGAGAATCATGATGATGATGAGGACCCAGGCCTTCTTTTAAGGTTTCCTCCCTGCCTCACTGCCCACCCGCCCCCAACCCCCACCCCCCACCCCCCACCCCCCACCACCAATTAATGAAGAAATCTACAAACTACTCTGCTTCAGAAACTATGGTGAGTTTAGATACTGTTTGGGAATTATTGTGTAATTTTCCTGGGGGTAATAATATGTTGAGGGTATACAAGAGAAGGTCTGTATTTGTAGAAAATACAGGTGGCGATGTTGAAGGATGAAGTGTCATAATGTCTGCTGCTTAATTTAAAATGGTCAGATAAAAAGGCATATATGAAGCAAATAAGGCAAGATGTTAACAGTTGTTGAGTTTAGTGGTTGCTATATGTGTATTCCTTGTACTCTTAACTTTTCTATTCATTTCAAAATGTACGTGATACAAAATTGGAAACAAAAGCAGTCTCCCCTTTCTTTCAGTATTTTCTATTTTTTTTATTTTTGTCTTGCTCCTTTCTTACCTTGTTCTCACCTGCCTGAACCAGTATCCAGACATGGTTGGTGGGGAAGCCTGTTCATGGTGAGGTTGAGGAAAGAACATCCTTCTGGAAACTCATCAATGCTGTCCTTCCCGCCATTTGACACCCAGCACTCCTCTCCTCTGATAACTGTGTGCTTGTGCAAAACTATTCATTGCACTGTTGTTAATAATATGTTTAAATTGGAAGTAGCCTTCATTTCCATCATAAGGAGAGTGGTTAAATAGTTCAAAGTACATTTATACAATGAAGTACCATGTAAGCTAAGGCAAGTTTATATGTGTTTTTGTTATTGTATTATTTAAGTAGTTCAGAAAACAGCAAAAGGGAAAGCAAAAACAAACCGCTCAATTTCCCACCCTTAGAAACAACTGACCAGACACAGACAGGCATCCTACTACGAATGTGGGCACTTTAATGACATCCCAAAAGAGAATATCCATCCACATGGCTACTGAACATATAAAATGGTACTCAGTCTAACTGGTAATCCAGGAAATGAAAATGGAAGCTGTAGTGCGGTACATCTGTACACCAACCAGACTGGCTGAGATAAAAGAGTCTCGTGCTAGAAGGTGTTAGGAAGGGTGGGGAACAACTGGAATGCATAAGCACTGCAATTGGAAGTGTTAGTACAGTCACCTTGATAAAACAATTGGGCATTATATAATAAAGTTAGAGATACACATACTCTATGAATATTTCCTGAAACTATTCTCTATTGAAATTCATGCATATATACAGCAAGATACATATATGAGAATATTTATAAGTGCATATTTGTAATAAAACTGGCAATAGTTCAAATACCTATCAATGGTGGGAATTTATAAATAAGTTATTAGGTAGTTTTACAATAGAATATTATACTGAAAGAAAATGAACAAATTATAGCTATAAGAGACAATTTGTATTAATCTTAAACATAATGTTAAGCAAAATGAACAAGAAAAAGAAGAATTCATACAATCTGATTCAGTTTATATGAGGTCCAAAAAGCAGGTAAAATTAGATGATATTTTTTAGGTTTGCTTGCATGGAAGGTTAAATCATAAACAAAATCAAGGAAATAATGACCTTGAAAATCTGCATGGTAGTTAGCTCAGTAGGGAGAGAGAAGATTGTGATTGCTGCAGCTACACAGGGCCTCTGGGATGCTGGCAATATGCTAGATCATCTCCTGGGCAGTGGTAATATATGAGTTCATTTCATTGCTAAATATATACATATTACATTCTCTCTCTCTCTCTCTGTCTCTTTATACGTGCGCGTGCACACACACGCGCGCGCGTATAACTCCTCTATACTTCTCTGTGATTATTACAATAAAAAAGTTAGAATTGACACATAGATTGTAATTCTATTTTATCTTATCATTTCTAGATTTTTTTTCCTATCTTTATGTAATTATAGAGATGTTAATATCTTTTCATGTGCTTATTGGTCATCCATATACCTTCTTCTTGAGGTGTCCTCGTTAAAGTGTTAAAATATTTTATTCCTTTTTCACTTTTTTCTTACCATTGAGTTGTAAAGGAAGGTATTTTATATGTTCAGAATACCAGTTCCTTGTCAAACGTGTATGTATTGCAAGTATTTTCTCCCAGTCTATGACTTACTTTCTCGACTTTTAAATTTTGACTTTAGAAGAGCAGAAGTTTTTAATTTGATAAAGTATAATTTACTACTAGTTTTATTGTTTTATGCTCTTTTATATCCTTAAAAAAGTCTTTAGGCCGGGCCCGGTGGCTCAAGCCTGTAATCCCAGTACTTTGGGAGGCCGAGACGGGCGGATCACGAGGTCAGGAGATCGAGACCATCCTGGCTAACACGGTGAAACCCCGTCTCTACTAAAAATACAAAAAACTAGCCGGGTGAGGTGGCGGGCGCCTGTAGTACCAGCTACTCAGGAGGCTGAGGCAGGAGAATGGCGTAAACCCGGGAGGCGGAGCTTGCAGTGAGCTGAGATCGGGCCACTGTACTCCAGCCTGGGCCACAGAGCGAGACTCCGTCTCAAAAAAAAAAAAAAAAAAAAAAAAAAGTCTTTACATACTGCATATTTGTGAAGATTTCCTCCTACGCTTCCTTCTGGAAGTTTTATTGTTTTAGTCTTTAGGGCTAGGCCTATGATCCAATTTGGGTAATCTTTGCATATAGTGTGAATTACTGATGAAATTTTATTTTTCCCATACTAATACCCAGTTGTTCTAGCACTATTTGTTGAAAAGTCTATCATTTTATCATTAAATTACCTCTTTACATTTGTCGAAAATAAATTGACCAAATATGTGTGGATCTATTTCTGGATTCTCTATTCTGTTTCATTTATTTCCATGTCTATCCTTATGCCAATACTTCCTTTGGTTACCGGCATCATGAGAAGACTAAATCAGATAGTATAATTCCTCCAATGGTGTTGCTTTTTAGGAAAATATTTGATTACCCTAGATATTTTGCATTTTTATATAAATTTTGGAATGAGACTGTCAATCTCTACAAAAATATACTGTGATTTTGATTATATTAACCTACAGCTTAATTTGGGGAGAGCTGACATCTCAACACTATCAGTTCTTCTAATCCACAATCATGGTATATCTCTCCATTTAAGTCTTTACTTTTTCTAAGCAATATTTTGTAGTTTTCTGTTTATAAGTCTTGCACATATTTTGTTAAATTTATTCCTAAGCACTTTATGATTTTAACTTTTTATTGTAAATAATACTGTTTTTAAATTTTAAATTTCCGGTAGTTCATTTCTACTATTTAGAAATGAATTGATTTTCTGTGTATTGAGTTTGTATTCAGCAACTTGCTGGACTAACCAGTCAGGAAGCAGAAACCACATCAGTCATCTGAACAGAACATTTTTAAAAAGTTTTAAAAATATATTTAATAAAGTATTATTAAGTAGTAAAAGGGGTTAGCTACTATAAGGAGTGAGAGAGAACGCTAAGCAATTCAGGAAGGGCAAATATGTGGATTTGTAACTACCACAAGGACAAAGGCAGAGTATCCAAAAATACAACTAAGAACTCAGAAAAGTCTTAATCCTTTTGTGCTGCTGTAACAAAATACCACAGACTGAATAATTATAAACAACAGAAATTTATTTCCCCACAGTCCTGGAGGCTGGGAGGTCCAAGATCAGGTCATTGGCAGGTTCAGTTGTCTGACGAGGGCTGCTCTCTGCTTCCAAGAGAGTGCCTTGTTGCGGCAACCTTGGTGGTAGAAGAGTTGAAGGAATGCTGTGTCTTCACATGGCACAAGGCAAAAGGGCAAGAAAGCCAAACAAACACAAATTACATTCATTCAGAAGGAATCCTTATGACTTAGTCACTTCGTAAAGGCCCCAGCTCTTAATACTATCACATTGGCCGTTAAGTTTCAACACCTAAATTTTGGAGGGTGTCTTTCAAACCATAGCAGGGCTGTACCCCAGCCTGGTTGAAACTTGTTTGGAGGGGGTGCTTCTGCAAGTCCAGTGGGTGATGGACATGTATGCTGAGCTGTTGATGGACTAGAACTGGACCGTAGAAAGTCACCTGTTGGGGTGCAAGAGAAACTTCCTGGAGAGTGTCTGCCACTGGGTCTTCTGCATGCTGCTAGAGCCATACTTTATGGGGGAAAAACAGCTAGGAAGAGAAGCCCTTTCCCCTGCTATGGCTTGCCGGGTCTCTCCAGCTCTGTCTATTGACAAAGATTGACATTGTAGAAGCTGACAAAGAACAAGTGTTTACGGGATTTAGCTCCATTATCCCCATGTAGGGTAGAGAGATGGATTTGGAGCTTGGAGGTAATGCATTGATAACTAGCATGTTTGCTAATCATACTTATACTTCTAGTAGCTTGGTCCTTTCCTTGGTAGTTTTTTCAGCAGTTTCTTGGCTGTTTTTTATGTCGTCTCTTAGTAAAATAATTTTACTCCCATCTTTCTGATATGGGTGCCCTTCATTTGTTTTTCTTTCCTTGATGCATTGGATATGACCTCTAAGAGATTATTTTTTTAAGTAGGGAGAACAAACATCCTAGCTTTGCCCCTAATCTTAGGGGTAAAGCATTCAGACTTTTACCATTAAGTATCAGGTTAGCTATAGGGTTTTGGAGTTTTTTTGGTAACATGCTCTTTATCAGGTTGGGATGCTTCTTTTATTCATAGTGTGGTAAAAATATCATGAATGAGTACTGAATTTTGTTAAATGTTTTTCATGCATCTATTGACATCATTATATGGTTTACTTCTTTTGTCTGTTCATATGATGAACTACATCAATAGCTTTTCCAATATTGAGACAACTTTTCATTTCTGGGATAAATTCTGCTTGATCCGAAGTTTTATTATTTATGTATTATTGCGTTTCATTGTCAAATATTCTTTTAAAGATTTTTATGTCTATATTCACGAAAAATATTGGCATGTAGTTTTCTTTTAATTGTTTTTATTTTTCCATAGGTTGTTGGGGTACAGCTTGTGTTTGGTTACATGAGTAAGTTTGTTAGTGGTGATTTGTGAGATTTTGGTGCACCCGTCATCCAAGCAGTATACACTGAACCCTATTTGTAGTCTTTTATCCCTTGCCCCCCTTCCATCCTTCCCCCAAGCCCCCAAAGTCCATTGTATCATTCTAAGGCCTTTGGATGCTCATAACTTAGTTCCCACATGTCAGTGAGAACATGCAGTGTTTGGTTTTCCATTCCTGAGTTACTTCACTTAGAATAATAATCTCTATTCTCATACAGATTGCTGTGAATGGCATTAATTCATTCCTTTTTATGACTGAGTAGTCCATTGTATATATATATACCACAGTTTCTTTATCCACTCATTGATTGATGGGCATTTGGGTTGGTTCCACGATTTTGCAATTGTGAATTGTGCTGCTATGAATGTACGTGGTCAAGTATCTTTTTCGTATAATGACTTCTTTTCCTCTGAGTAGATACCCAGTAGTGGGATTGCTGGATCAAATAGTAGTCCTACTTTTAGTTCTTTAAGAAATCTTCACATTGTTTTCCATAGTGGTTGCACTAGTTTACATTTCCACCAGCAGCGTAGATCATTCCCTGATCATTGCATCCATGTCAACATCTACCGTTTTCCTTTTTTTTTTCAGACCAAGTCTCACTCTGTTGCCTAAGCTGGAGTGCAGTGGCACAATCTTGGCTCACTGCAACCTCTGCTTCCTGGGTTCAAGCAATTCTCCTGTTTCAGCCTCCCTAGCAGCTGGGATTATAGGCACCCACCACCATGCCTGGCCAATTTTTTATTTTCATTTTTAATGGAGATGGGGTTTCCCCATGTCATCCAGGCTGGTTTTGAACTCCTGACCTCAAGTAATCCACCCTCTTGGCCTCCCAAAGTGTTGGGATTACAGGCATGAGCCACTGTGCCCAGCCCATCTATTTTTTTTTTAATTTGATTATGGCCACTCTTGCAGGAGTAAGGTGATATCGGATTGTGGTTTTGATTTGCAATTCCCTGATGTTGAGCATTTTTTTCATGTTTCTTGACCATTTGTATATCTTCTTTTGTCTATTCATGGCCTTAGTCCACTTTTTGATGGGATTGTTTGTTTGTTTGTTTGTTTTCTTGCTGATTTGTTTGAATTCGTTGTAGATTCTGGGTATTAGTCCTTTGTCAGATGCACAGATTGTGAATATTTTCTCCCACTCTGGGTTGTCTGCTTACTCTGCTGATGTTCCTTTTGCTGTGAAGAAGCTCTTTAGTTTAATTAAGTGCCAACTATTTATCTTTGTTTTTACTGCATTAGCTTTTGGGTTCTTGGTCAAGAAAACATTGCCTAAGACAATGTCTAGAAGGGTTTTTCCGATGTTATCTTCTAGAATTTTTATAGTTTTAGGTCTCAGATTTAAGTCCTTAATCAATCTTGAGTTTATTTTTGTGTAAGGTGAGAGATGAGGATTGTTTTATTCTCCTACATGTGGCTAGCCAATTATCCCAGCACCATTTGTTGAAAAGGATGTCCTTTCCCACTTTATGGTTTTGTTTGCTTTGTTGAAGATCAGTTGGCTGTAAGTATTTGGGTTTATTTCTGGTTTCTCTATTCTGTTCCATCAGTTTATGTGCCTATTTTTATACCAGTACCATGCTGTTTTGGTGACTATGGCATTATAGTATAGTTTGACATCAGGTAATGTGAGGCCTCCAGATTTGTTCTTTTTGTTTAGTCTTGCTTTGGTTATGTGGGCTCTTTTTTGGTTGATATACATTTTAGAATTTATTTTTCTAATTCTGTGAAGAATGATGGTGGTGTTTTGATGGGAATTGCATTGAATTTGTAGATTGTTTTTGGCAGTCTGGTCATTTTCACAATATTGATCCTACCCATCCATGAGCATGGGATGTGTTTTCATTTGTTTGTGTCATATATGATTTCTCTCAGCAGTGTTTTGTAGTTTTCCTTGTAGAAGTCTTTCACCTCCTTGGTTAGGTATATTCTTAAGTATTTTATTTGTTTTTTCAATTATTGTAAAAGGGGTTGAGTTCTTGATTTGATTTTCTGCTTGGTTGCTGTTGGTGTACAGAAGAGCTACTGATTTGTGTATACGAACTTCTGTATCCAGAAACTTTGCTGAATTCTTTTATCAGTTCTAGGACCTTTCTGAAAGAGTCTTTGGGGTTTTCAAGGTAAACGATCATGTCATCAGCAAACAGTGACAGTTTGACTTCCTCTTTACTGATTTGGATGCCCTTTATTTCTTTCTCTTGTCTCATTACTCTGGCTAAGACTTCCAGTACTATGTTGAAGAGGAGTGGTGAGAGTGGGCATCCTTGTCTTGTTCCAGTTCTCAAGGGGAATGCTTTCAACTTTTCCTCCTTCAGTATTATGTTGGCCATGGGTTTGTCATAGATGGCTTTTATTCCTTTGAGGTGTGTCCCTTGCATGCCGATTTTGCTGAGAGTTTTAATCATAAAGTGATGCTGGATTTTGTCGAATGCTTTTTCTGCATCTATTGAGATGATCATGTGATTTTTGTTTTTAATTCTGTTTATGTGGTGTATCACATTTATTGACTTGCATATGTTAAACCTTCATTGCATCCCTGGTATGAAACCCACTTGATCATAGTGGATTATCTTTTTGATATGTTGTTGGATTCGGTTAGCTAGTATTTTGTTAAGGATTTTAGCATCTATGTTCATCAGGGATATTAGTTTGTAGTTTTCTTTTTTTGGTTATGTCTTTTCCTGGGTTTGGTCTTAGGGTGATGCTGGCTTCATATAATAAATTATTGGAGGGTTCCCTCTTTATCTTGTGGAATAGTGTCAATAGGATTGGTACCAGTTCTCTTTGAATGTATGGTAGAATTCTGCTGTGAATCCATCTGGCCCTGGGCTTTTTTGTTGATAATTTTTAAATTACCATTCCAATCTCACTGCTTGTTGGGTCTGTTCAGGGTATCAAATTCTTCCTGACTTAAGCTAGAGGGGTTGAATCTTTCCAAGAATTTATCCAACTCTTCTAGATTTTCTAGTTTATGTGCGTAAAGGTTTTCATACAAAGGTTTTGTATTTCTGTGGTGTCAGTTATAATATCTCCTGTTTTATGTCTTATTGAGGTTATTTGGATTTTCTCTCTTCTTTTCTTGATTAATCTTGCTACTGGTCTATCAATTTTATTTATCTTTTCAAAGAACCAGCTTTTTGTTTCATTTATCTTTTGTATTTTTTTTCAATATCATTTAGTTCTGCTCTGATCTTGGTTATTTTCTTTCTTCTGTTGGGTTTGGGTATGATTTGTTCTTATTTCTCTAGTTCCTTGAGGTGTGACCTTAGGTTGTCAGTTTGTGCTCTTTCAATCTTCTTAATGTACGTGTTTAGGGCTATGAACTTTCCTCTTAGCCCTGTCCTTGCTGTATCCCAGAGATTTTGATAGGTTTTGTCACTATTGTCGTTCAGTTCAAAGAATTTTTAAATTTCCATCTGGATTTTGTTTTTGACCCAGTGATCATTCAGGAGCAGGTTATTTAATTTCCATGTATTTGCATGGTTTTGAAGGTTCCTTTTGGAGTTTATTTCCAATTCTATTCCACTGTGGTCTGAGAGAGTACTTGATATAATTTCAATTTTCTTAAATGTATTGAGGCTCGTTTTGTGGCCTATCATATGGTCTATCTTGGAGAAAGTTCCATATGCTATTGAATAGAATGTGTATTGTTGGATGGGATGCTCTGTATATATCTGTTAAGTCTATTTGTTCCAAGGTATAGTTTAAATCCATTGTTTCCTTGTTGATTTTCTGTCTTGATGACCTGTCTAGTGCTGTCAGTGGAGTACTGAAGTCCCCCACTATTATTGTGCTGCTGTCTATCTCATTTCTTAGGTCTATTAGTAATTGTTTTATAAGTTTGGGAGCTGCAGTGTTAGGTGCATGTATGTTTAGGATTGTGATATTTTCCTGTTGGAAAAGGCCTTTCACCATTTTATAATGTCCGTCTTTGTCTTTTTTCACTGCTGTTGCTTTAAAGTTTGTTTTGTCTGATATTAGAATTGCTACTCCAGCTGGCTTTTGGTGTCCATTTGCATGAAATGCCTTTTCCCACCCCTTTAAGTTTATGTGAGTCTGTATGTGTTAGGTCTTGAAGGCAGCTGATAGTTGCTTGATGAATTCTTTTTTTTTTTTTTTTTTTGAGACGGAGTCTTGCTCTGTCGCCCAGGCTGGAGTGCAGTGGCTGGATCTCAGCTCACTGCAAGCTCTGCCTCCCGGGTTCAAGCCATTCTCCTGCCTCAGCTTCCCGAGTAGCTGGGACTACAGGCGCCCGCCACCTCGCCCGGCTAGTTTTTTGTATTTTTTAGTAGAGACGGGGTTTCACCGTGTTAGGCAGGATGGTCTCGATCTCCTGACGTTGTGATCCACCCGTCTCGGCCTCCCAAAGTGCTGGGATTACAGGCTTGAGCCACCGCGCCCGGCGCTTGATGAATTCTTATCCATTCTGCAGTTCAGTATCTTTTAAGTGGAGCATTTAGGCCTTTATGTCCAATGTTAGTATTAAGATGTGAGGTACCATTCCATTCATCATGCTATTTGTTGCCTGTGTACTTTGGTTTTTGTTTTTTTGTCTTTGTTTTTTAAATAGTGTTTTTGTTTTGTAGGTCCTGTGAGATTTATGCTTTAAAGAGGTTCTGTTTTGATGTGTTTCCAGGATTTGTTTCAAGATTTAGAACTCCTTTTAGCAGTTCTTGTAGTGGTGCCTTGGTAGTGGAAAATTCTCTCAGCATTTGTTTGTCTGAAAAAGACTATCTTTCCTTTATATATGATGCTTAATTTCACTGGCTACAACATTCTTGGCTGATAATTGTTTTGTCTGAGGAGGCTGAAGATTGGGTCCCAATCCCTTCTAGTTTGTAGGGTTCCTGCTGAGAAATACGCTGTTAATCTGACAGGTTTTCCTTTTAGGTTACCTGGTGCTTTTGTCTCCCGGCTCTTAAGATTCTTTCCTTCATCTTAACATTAGATAACCTGATGACAATGTGCCTAGGTGATGATTATTTTGCAGTGAATTTCCCAGGTGTTTTTTGTGCTTCTTGTATTGGATGGCTAGGTCTCTAGCAAGGCCAGGGAAGTGTTCCTTGATTAGTTCCCAAGTATGTTTTCCAAACTTTTAGATTTCTCTTCTTCCTCAGGAACACTGATTATTCTTAGGTTTGGATTTAATGTAATACAAGACTTCCTGGAGGCTTTGTTCATGTTTTTTTTTTTTTTCTTTTTTTCTTTGTCTTTGGTGGGTTCGTTTAATTCAAAGACCTTATCTTTGAGCTCTGAATTTCTTTCTTCTACTTGTTCAATTCTATTGCTGAGACTTTCCAGAGCATTTTGCATTTCTGTAAGTGTGTCCAAAGTTTCCTGAAGTTTTGATTGCTTTTATTTGTGCTATCTATTTCATTGAATATTTTTCCCTTTACTTCTTGTATCATTTTTGGATTTCCTTGCATTGGGTGTCACCTTTCTCTAGCGCCTTCCTGATTAGCTTAATAACTAACCTCCTGAATTCTTTTTCAGGTAAATCAGGGATTTCTTCTTGGTTTGGATCCATTGCTGGTAAGCCAGTGTAAATATTTTAGGGCTGTTAAAGAGCCTTGTTTTGTCATATTACCAGAGTTGGTTTTCTGGTTCTTTCGCATTTGGGTAGGCTCTGTTAGAGGGAAACTCTAGAGCTGAAGGCTGTTTTTCAGATTCTTTTGTCTCCTAGGGTGTTCCTTGGTGTAGCACTTTTCTCCCTTTTCCTATGGATGTGGCTTCCTGAGAGCTGAGCTATAGTGATTGTTATCTCTCTTCTGGTCTAGCCACCCAGCAAGTCTATCAGGCTCTGGACTGGTACTGGGGGTTATCTACATAGAGTCCTGTGATGTAAGCCATCTATTGGTCTCTCAGCCTTGGATACCAGCACAGTATTTGGCGTGTCTCCTAGGTCCTGCAAGAGCAATCCGCTTCCTTCAGACGGTCTGTGGGTCCTTTCAAGTTTCCTCAATTATTTCTCCAGTCTTTCTGGAGCTAAAATTCATGATGTCGGCTTCCACTCGCTGCTCTGTCCATCCAAGTCAGAGCTGCAATATAGTCCTGCCTCCTGTCTGCCATGATGGGGGATCTTGCACCGTTTTGTATGTAGTTTTCTTATAATGCCTTTGTCTATTTTCGGTATTAGACTAATGCTGATCTCAGAAAATGAATTGGGAATTATTCTTCTGGAAGTGATTATATAAGACTGGCTATCTCTCACATGTGTAATAGACTTTTATCACTGAAGCCATGTGAGCCTGAACTTTCCACTGTATGATGATTTTAAATTATGAATTCAATTTCCTTTATAAATGTCAGTTTATTCAGATTTTTATTTTTTCTTGTTTTAGTGTTAGTAATTTGGGTATTTTAAAGATTTTGTCCGTTTCACCTAAACTGTTGAATTGATTGGCATACAATTGTTTGTAAAACTCTTTTATTGTTCTTTTAATGTTTCTATAATCTGTAGTGGTATCCCTACTTTTGTTTTTGCATTGGTAATTCACTTCTTTTCAATGGTTTTCTTCCTTTTTTTTTTCTCTTTTATTATTTTCCTCCCTTTACTTATTTTGAGTTGACTTTTCTCTTTTTTTTCTTCTAATGTATTTATGTAGACACTTAGATCATTGGCATTATTTCATGCTTTTTCTAATGTGACCATTTAAAACTCTAAGTTTCTGTTTAAGCACTTATTTAGTTGCATTGACACATTTCAATAGGTTGTTTCCATTTTAATTTAGTTTAAAAGATTTTTAAATTTCTCTTGAGATTTCTTTTTTAACCCATGGGTTACTAGTAAAAGTCAAAAGATTTATTTGTTGTGAAAAGAAACCAGAGTATGCTTGACCCATGAGCTAATAGAAATGTATTGTTTACTTTACAAATGTTTTGGAAATTTTAGATATCTTTCTGTTATTGATTTATGATTTAATTCTGTTGTTGTCAGAGAACATATATTTGCATTACTTGAATTACGTTAATACTTGTTTTATGTACCAGAAGCTGGTTTTTCTTAGTCAACTGTCTAGTTGCATTTGAAAATAATGTATATTCTGCTGTCATTGAGTGGAGTGTTCTATAAATATCAATTATGTTGATTTTCTATTACTTTTTCTATTAATTATTGAGAGGATGGTTGAACTCTCCAACTATAATTGTGAATTTGTCTGTTTCTACTTGCGGTTACATCTGTTTTTGCTTCCTGTACTTTGAAGCATTGTTAGTATATGTATACATGTATGTTGTATGTCTCCTCAATAAATTGACCTTTTTATTATTATGAACTATTCTTTTTTCCAGGTATGAAAGTCTACTTTGTCTGTTATTAACTCAGCTCCTTCCTCTTTTTTATGCTTAGTACTTGAATTATTTATCTTTTCCAACCTTTTAATTTTAATCTATCTTTGAATCTACATTTAAAGTGGTTTCCTTGCAGACAGTATAATGTAGTGTCTTGCTTTTATATTCAATCAAAAATGTCTGTCTTTCAACTGGACAGTTTAGGTCACCTACATTTCATGTAATCATCATGTTTGGGTTTAAATCTACTGCTGTCTTGATATTTGCTTATCTGTTCTATTTTCTGTCTTTTAAAATCTGCATTCCTTAAACTTGAGTATTTATATTTAATATTAAATAAATTTAATACTCCATTTTATCTCCCTATTAGCTTATTAGTTATACTGATTTTTTAATTGGTTGTTTTAGACTTTACCATATACATTTTAACTTATCATGGTTTATTTTAAAATAACATTGTGTGTGTGTATATATATATATATATATATTTCACATAATGTAAGACCATTTTAACAATATTATTCTATGCCCCCATCTTTCATGCTAATGTTGTTATAGATTTTAATCTCATGTTTTAAATTCTACAATATGCTGTCATTAGTGTTCTTTAAATAGTTGATATCTCTCAAAGAATTTTAAAATCAAAGAAAACACCTCCTAGATTTATCCATATATTGATCATTTCTGATGCCTTTTTGCTTTGCAGATTCATGTTTCCATGTGATGTTCTTCTTCCATCTGAAAAACTACTGTAAGTCTACTGGTGATGACCTTTTCTTGGATTTTGTTGGAAAAGTTTTCATTTTGCTTTCCCTTCTGAAGAATATTATCACTGGATAGAAAATTCTATTCTGGTAGGTTCTTCCCTCAACATTTTCAGGATGTCTTTTCATTATTTTCTGGATCTATAAGTTTACACTTTTCTTTAAATTTGGGAAATTTTTGGCCTTTAATATTTAAAATATTTTCATAGCTCCTCCTTCTAGGACCCCTACAATGTGTATTTAAAATCACTTTCTGTTATTCCACAAATAATGAAGGATCTTTCTAGCCTTTTTACTAACTGTGCTTCGTTTACTTTATGTTCTATTGTTATGTCTTCAAGGTTACCTATGTTTTCTTTTGCAGGGTCAAATCTGTTGCCAAATCTGTCTAATGGAATTTTTACTTCAGATACTGTATTTTTTTATTTCTTTTTGACTCTTCTTATATGTTCCATTTCTCTCCTCACCTTGGCCGTGCTTTTTATAAAATATAAATATGTTGTTATAATAGTTCTAACTTTTAACTATGAGGTCCATCATCTCTATCATTTTTATGTCTCTTTTTATTGACTGAGTTTTCTCCTGGTTATGAATCACAACATCTTTATTCGTATTCTGACAAGTATTTCTTTATTGGACGCAGAAACATTGTGAATATTACTTAGTTGAGTGTCTGAATTTTGTTGTCTCACTTTAAGGAGTTTTGCACTTGATATTGGGGGACATGCATTTTTCTATCAGTTTAAGCTTATTTAATTATCTTTTTAAACTTTGTTAAGGCTGGCAGCAATGGCTCATGCCTGTAATCCCAGCACTTTGGGAGGCCAAGGTGGGCGGATCACTTGAGGTCAGGAGTGACCAACATGGTGAAATCCCGTTTCTACTAAAAATTCAACAATTAGCCAGGTATGGGGGCACACACCTGTAATCCCATCTACTTCGGAGGCTGAGGCAGCAGAATTGCTTGAATCTGAGAGGTGGAGGGTGCAGTGAGTGGAGATCACGCCACTGCACTACAGCCTGGGCAACAGAGTGAGATTGTCTCAGACAAAACAAAACAAAACAAAAACAAAACCAACCACAGAGAAAAACTTTATGAGGAGTAGTCTAGAGTAAATCACGACCCCTATGGGGTGTCCACAGAGTATCTCACCTGGCCACTGTGGACATTCTACTCTGACTCATCAAAGTTTGAACACCTCCCAACCCTATTGAGCTCTGGAAATTGTTCTGCTTTTGCAAATCAGGCACTCTTTGCCCTGGATTGTGGACTTTTACTCTATGCACAACCTTGTACTTAGGGGCTACTTAAGGTAACCCTCATGCAGATTTGTAGAGATCTTTTGATGGGTAGCTTCATCCTCTCTAGAACTTTGCCCCACAAGTCCCAGCCATTTCATCCTTTTAATCTCTGATTTTTGTTTTATCACTTCAGGCAGAAAACCAGACCAATTGTAGAGATTATCTCACTTGTTTTCCTTCTCTCAGGAATCACAATCTGTGTTACCTATTTTTAACTGTCTGAAAATAGTTATTGTACATATTTTGCTCAGTTTTCTAGGTGATTATTATAGGAAGTTAAGTATGGTCCTTTGACTCCCACACACACACACACACACACACTTCATATATATATGTATAATTTTAAATGAAATGTGTTAAATGTAAGTCATTTGAATTTAACAGCCCAAAAATTATCTTAAAATGTTGTATTACTTCAGGTAAGAAGAGCTACAGTTTTTAAATGATACTTTGGATTTTAAAATATGGGAGAAACCTTAAGAGTTTGAAGAAATTGTTTTTTAACTTTGTATATCAAACAACATTTACAGACTCTCTAGTCTGAAAGATAAGAAAGTTGATCATACTTTTACTTCTTGCCAACTTTTTCTTCCCCCACTAACTGTCTTATACTTTTATTTATCCATTGTTAAGATGTATGACATTGATTTTTGCACTGTAGCCACAGTTCATGATATTGTCCTGTCTTAATTCTATGCTGAATTGAATTTAGTTCTCGCTGGTATTTTAACACAACTTATTCATTTTTGAGTTCTTCATTTTAAATTGTATTTTGTTTGGTTGAATTTATCATCAATGACCCCCTCCTCATAAAGACTCATAGGGGGAATGTTCTCTGAATCCTTAAGGCTTATGAGTTTCTGTGTTTAGACTTGTACTTGTAGTAAACTTGGATAGATATGAAATTTCCTCAGAACTTTTCATATATTGCTGTACTGCCTTTTATCATGTAATGTTACTATGGAGGGATCCAAAGACATTCCAATATTTCCCCTTTGTATATGAACTACTTATTGGCCTATATGTCCATAGAATTCTTTGGGTATATCTTTGAAGTTTAGCAGCTTTTCAGGAGATTTCTTACTATATTTCTTTTTGTATTACTTTTTCCTGAGTTATGGTATGTCCTTTTGACTATAGATTTAGATCTTTATTTCAAGAAAATATTCTTGCACCTTGGGGCTTGACCTCTTGAAACTTTTTCTAAAGGGCTTTCACTTGGAATCTGGCATTGGGCAGAGGCCAGAAAGGTCCTGGGGTGACTGTCAGTGGAGGCTTGAAGGAAAAGGAAGAGAATACTATTGAAAGCTTCCTAAAGGAAAGGTTATGTTATACATTAGCAGGACAATTGATGAGACTAGCTCCTGTAGTAACTTGGAAAAATATAAATATCTAATTAACTTATGTATCTAAGTTTTTTCCAGACAGGATATTTAAAGTGCCACCTGGTTCTTTGAGCTACTTATAAGTACAGTTAGGGAGACAGAAACTAAAGAAGGAACTATTTTATTTTTAAGCAGAATTTAGAAGAAATATTTCCATCCCAAAACTTGCTGGTTTAGCAAATAAAACTATTTCTCATTCCAACATTATTAGTCAGGAGAAATTTCTCAACCTAAGTAATGGTCTCAGGGCAAATATAAGATAACAGAACACTGCCTGTAAAATGTGGCTTTGCATTCAATAACCTATAAAATCATTTGCTAAGACATTAGAAAGATATAAGGTGACGTCTCACAGACCCTTTCTCATAAAAAAAAAAAAAGGACTTGTAATAATCTGAAGTGCATGGCTTGTAGAACCCCTCAGCTAGATGATGGGATTTTTAAAAATCTCAAGAGTGTTATCTTATAGCACTTTGACTCACAGTCAAAAAATAGAGATAGATTTTGTGGGTGTTGCTTTTGTCTAATGGAATAAATTTTAACTTGATACCTAGGAATTCCACAGAATTTTTAAAGGGATTTTATTAGCTTATATGAAAAGATACAGAAATAGTTCATAATAAAACGAGGCCTCCAGACCTCTAACTTACTTTGAGTAAAAAGCAGGTTGAGAAAGTGATTAATCTGTGCACACGGAACTTTTTATGTGTGTTAAAAGAAAGAATGACTCTAAGGAAACAGCTAAAGCCCAGCACTTAAAGCCAAGAGAAATGGAAAATGATCAAAGATTGTGGCAGAAATCCCTGATCAAGGAATCTGTGATATGTGGCCAGTTGAATTTCAGAATTACTATGAACCTCTGATGATTATATGCCTTCTATTGTACCCACTGTTAAATAAGAGTGACTATTGTAGTGTTTCTGACCCATTCTCATCTCACGTTGTAAATTGAGAGTGTGTTGGGGTAGTTAGAAACTTGCCTTTTTAGGTCACATGCCTTCAGATAAAGAGCTGTACCCAAGAGGCATCAGTCATATCTGAAAATGATTTAAATGACAATACTCTGGACTCCAAAACAGAATCTGAGGCTATAATGGATGAGATGAGATCATGGTGGTTCTTGGGAGTTAGAGGGGTATATTTTGCATGTGGGGAGGAGCCCAAAGGTACATGACAGTAAACTCTTATTTTAGTGACTCCTAATGAGCCATGCCTTCCAGTATTTATGCTCTAGTTTAGTCCCCTCTCTTTGAATTTGGGTTGGCTCTGTCGCCCACTTTAAGCAGTAAAATGTGCCGGGAAGCAATACTATGTCAAGTCTGGGCAGCTTCCACTTCCAAATTCTTAGAAGTGGGCTCTCACACAAGTCCAACTATCTTAAGACCACCATGCTGTGAGGAAGCCCAGACTATCCAGGTGGAAAAGCCACATGGATGGGAACCAGGGAACCCATGCAACACGCCTAGCTGAGCTCTCAGCTCACCTTCAGGACTGAGTTGCCAGCCATCTGAGTGATTCTCATCAGTGAATTAGTTGAGCCATCTATGCAAATGTTATATGGGGTGTAAATGGTCCTCCCCAAGCTCTGTCCAAATTGCAGATTTGTAAGAAAGTAAAATTTTAAGCTACTTTGGGATATTTTGTTATACAGCAATAGATAACTGAAACATCTTGAATTTCTACCTTGAGTTATTTTTATTGCAGACATCACGTTGTTAGAAATTTCTTTGAGACCATGGGGGCAATTTCTCTTAATATATATTTCTTCATCTCTTTTTTGTTGATGGTGTTTTCTTCATTCTCTCCAGCCCTCCCCCACCAATTACCTATATATTTGTTCCTGTTGTGTCCTTTCTAATTATTACTAATCATCAAGTAATTTAAATAAGTAATTGAATAACTTAGTAATTCAACTAAAATGAAGTATTGGCTTATAAATAAGAATGTGAAGTGATGTACGGAGAGGGTAAATTATAATGGCTTCGATTCAGGTTTCACTCCTGTGTTCTCTGCCCAGCGTGATATCACCATGTGGATTTCAGTATTTTGAGTGTTTCTGTGGCTCAGAAAGTAACCCTTTAAAGTTACAAAATCCTCTTTTTTGATGGTTTTTTTTTTTTCCTTGTAAATTTGTTTGAGTTCTTTGTAGATTCTGGATATTAGCCCTTTGTCAGATGACTAGATTGCAAAAATTTTCTCCCAATCTGTAGGTTGCCTGTTCACTCTGATGGTAGTTTCTTTTGCTGTGCAGGAGCTCTTTAGTTTAATTAGATCCCGTTTGTCAATTTTGGCTTTTGTTGCCATTGCTTTTGGAGTTTTAGACATGTAGTCCTTGCCCATGCCTATGTCCTGAATGGTATTGCTTAGGTTTTCTTCTAGGGTTTTTATGGTTTTAGGTCTAACATTTAAGTCTTTAATCCATCTTGAATTAATTTTTGTATAAGGTATAAGGAAGGGATCCAGTTTCAGCTTTCTACATATGGCTAGCCCATTTTCCCAGTACCATTTATTAAACAGGGAATCCTTTCCCCATTTCTTGTTTTTGTCAGGTTTGTCAAAGATCAGATGGTTGTAGATGTGTGGTATTATTTCTGAGGGCTCTGTTCTGCTCCAGTGGTCTATATCTCTGTTTTGGTACCAGTACCATGCTGTTTTGGTTATTGTAGCCTTGTAGTATGAACAGACACTTCTCAAAAGAAGACATTTATATGGCCAAGAGATACATGAAAAAATGCTCATCATCACTGGCCATCACAGAAATGCAAATCAAAACCACAATGAGATATCATCTCATACCAGTTAGAATGGCAATCATTAAGAAGTCAGAAAACAACAGGTGCTGGAGAGGATGTGGAGAAATAGGAACAATTTTACACTGTTGGTGGGACTGTAAACTAGTTCAACCATTGTGGAAGACAGTGTGGCGATTCTTCAAGGATTTAGAACGAGAAATATCATTTGACCCAGCCATCCCATTACTGGGTATATACCCAAAGGATTATAAATCATGCTGCTATAAAGACACATGCACACATATGTTTATTGCGGCACTATTCACAATAGCAGAGACTTGGAACCAACCCAAATGTCCATCAATGATAGACTGGATTAAGAAAATGTGGCACATATACACCATAGAATACTATGCAGCCGTAAAAAAGGATGAGTTCATGTCCTTTGCAGGGACATGGATGGAGCTGGAAACCATCATTCTGAGCAAACTACTGCAAGGACAGAAAACCAAACACCACATGTTCTCACTTATTGGTGGGAATTGAACAATGAGAACACTTGAACACAGGAAGGGGAACATCACACACCGGGGCCTGTAGTGGGGTGGGGGTAGGGAGAGGATAGCATTAGGAGATATACCTAATGTAAATGATGAGTTAGTGGGTGCAGCACACCAACATGGCACATGTATACATATATAACAAACCTGTACATTGTGCACATGTACCCTAGAACTTAAAGTATAAAAAAAAAAGTTACAAAATCCTCTGCTTGTAATCCAGTGACTAACGCTATCCTTCCTCTGTTTTTCCCGCCTCATCTTCAGCAATCCCTTTTAGTAGTAAATAGCGAGACCATGAAATTTATCGTTCAAATGATCACAATGCCCCTATTTGAAAGGGGCTTCTACTTATAATTGCACTATGATGGTAGGCGTAAAATGGGCAAATCAGGTTAGCAAGCCACATGGTTTGTAAGCTTGGGTTTTGAATAATATAAATGGCGTGCACCTTCTTGAGCTCTACCTGCTTAGCTTTCCTGCTGTGGAAAAGAATAGGACTGTGCAGGGACAGTCCCATGCTCTGGTTTGAGTGTTCTTTTCTCCTCCAAAATTCATGTTGCAACTTAACCCTCAATGCAACAGCAGTAAAATGTGTGGCCTTTGAGAGGTGACTAGGTCAAGAGGTTTCTTCTCTTGTGGATTAGTGCTCTTATAAAAGGGCTGGAGGGAAGTAGCAAGGCCTCTTTTTGCCTCTCCACCTTTTGCCATCTGAGGACTTAGCAAGAAGGTACCATCTTGGAAGCAGAGAGCAGCCCTTACCAGACTGTGAACCTGCTGATGCCTTGATCTTGGGCTTCTCAGCCTTCAGACCTGTGAGAAGTCAATTTCTGTTCTTTATAAATTACCTAGTCTATGATAGTTTGTTATAGCAGTGGGAACAGACTGAGACACCTCACTTCTCCTTTGGCCTGCCTATGTCTCTACATCTCATTGTTTCCATCAATGAATTATCGCATTGACCATTTTAGACTAGGTCATTTGCATATTGAAGGAATTCTATATCCTGCCTAAATATCTATGAAGGCTATGTGTAACTGTCAGTAACTTTTCTCATTTGGGGTAAGGTTACAAAGCACATGACAAAGTTTGTGGTTTGTGGTTCATAGCCTGTGATTTGGAATTTTCTTTATCTACCTCTATCATTACTATGGGGATACACTTCCTTTCTATTTTTACTTTTTCAAATTGCTTTTCTGGGTTTAGAGGAGAAATGTGGAATTACATGTCTTTACTCTGTTATCGTTAACTGGAATACTACTGTTTTGATATAGAGATATGACCATGATATAAAGCCAAACAGAAGAAAGCAGATTATAGTGCATTAGTTATGGTATGTATCCCTTTGTGTTAAAAAATACATTTCACCTTCCTAACCTACTACTAAGAATATTTATTTCACTTCTAACCAAGGTTATTTTATGGAATGGAGAGGATGTATATAATATATATAATTCTGAAATTTTTGCAATGGGCATGAATTACTTTTATAACTCAGAAATCAATGAAGATAATTCAATTTTGGAGAATTCTGTGGCCCTTATTACATCATGGTGTTGAAGATCCATGCCACAAACAAGGTATCTTGTGGTTAAGCATGCAATGCCTTTTTATTTTGACCCCAGTAGCCTTTCATCAAAATTTTCCCATTGCAGACCTTACAGAGAATTATCTTCCTGAGCTCAAGAGAATCTAAAAGTTGCAAGGCAAGGAGCACTTTGATGCCATAGGTTAAAGGCTACTAGGATAGGATTGAATTAACCACCACAATAACAACAAAAAGAAAATCCCTTGTCCATGTGGGATGGTTGATGCCTGTTGTCTGGGCTTCTGAGTCCACAGTTGGCCTGTTCCCTGACTCTATTTATTTCCCTAGCTCACATTACTCTTTCCCTGCCCACTGTCCTCTGAGTTCTTCTGTCCTAGGACTCAGCATTAATATTGTAGCAACGGTGATCTATCCTTTGGCATATACAAAACGGAGAAGACATGCAGTAAATCACAGCAATAAGCCTGTGCTGCCAGAGTTTCCTTGGAGGGCTTTACCGAGCACACCAAGAAATGGATTCATGAAACTTAGTGTGCTAGAGTGGAAAGTAAAACACAGAAATGAAATAGAGTGGTGCATACAGCTGTCACACTCACATCAGAAATCTAGATGAGAAAGGGAGGCATCATTGGCTCGAAAAGATCTTCCAGGGAAGAGCAGAGCTGCTATCGTGTGTCAAGCAGCTGACACAGGAGCCAAGCTTGATGAGTCACTTTGATGCTTAGCTGGAAAATTCCTTGGAAATAAACACATTGTTCAAAAGAGGCCAAAAAATCCAAACCAATATAGAGAAGAGAGCCAAGGGAATGAATAAAATCCAGTAAATGAAGGATAATGATGGTCCCTGTGCCCACTCCTGATCATAACCTGGACCTCAACAAGGGCAGGTGCTTGAGGTTAAGACGTTGACTTGTGCAGTGGAAAAAATATGACCAAAGAGCCAGGTGGACCTGCACTGAGACCTACCTTGCTCACTAGCCACTTAGATTTAGAATATTGGGAAAGCTACTTTGCTCTAGAAAAATTCTCAGCTGGTTCTGTTTGGTTTCATTGACTCTGAGTTTGGATTTCTTTATCTTTAATGTCAAGACAATAGTATTCTGTCCATGATGTCGTTTTGAAGATTAAATGAGATAACACTGATAAACACCTGTAGTCTATAGAAATTGTTCAGTAAGTGCAAGTTGCCAATTCTCTGGAGCTTGTTATCTGCCCCCAAGCTCTCTGGGGTGAAACACTTCTGTGCCTTGCCCTGACCTTTCTCCTCTTCCTCTTTCTCCCTCCCCTGCTCCATAAAGATAGTGAAGCCCTGAGCTGGCAGATAAATTGGACTCCTGCTCAGGTGAAGCAGAGAGAATGCTTGATGTATTTTTTTTTTTCTGTAGCTGAGGAAGCAAGTTGCATTTGTGCTCCTGGTTTCCATTACTGGGCTGGTCATATTTTATCTTCCCTTAACTGGCAACCAGATCCCTCCAGGTCAGGTCAACACAGACTCTGAATACAGGAGAGAGAAGCAGGCACTAAAGCTGGTCAGAAGTATTTATTTCTCTTACAGCTGTACTATCTAAAAGAGGCACTAAAGTTTTCCAACGTGAGGCTGGGAGTTGCAGTTCTCCTCTGCAATGCCCTTTGAGTCTCAGGGCTGTTTCCACTCAGCTGATTCTCCATGATGCTCTTGGCCTTGTTCCTTTGCCCAGCTTTCATCACAGTGTCCACCTTCTCAAAGCCATCATTAACTCCCCATTGCCCATAAAATATATCTTCAAATCCTTACCCCGGTATACAGTGCCTGCTACTCTGACTCAGACTTACCCTTCGTTTTATTTTCTACCATCCCTAAGCACTCGCCAGTCCAGTACCAAACTATTCACTGTTTCCCACCTACTCCTTATGTTTTCCTGCCTCTGTGCCTTTTTGATGTGTCTGGAATACTCCTTTCTCCTCCTCCTCCTCCTTCTCCTCACTCCCATGGTCAAGTCATACTTGGTCTGCAAAGCCAAGTATGGCTCCGGTATAAGCCATAAAGTTTTATTTGTGCACCCTTCAGCTGAGGGGTAATCCTGCCATTCTCTGAACTTCTTTCGTTTTCTGTGAACAGAGCACCCATGACTGGTACTAAGAATTCTCTACTCTGCAATACAGGCTTTTCCAAGCTTAGTGTTCTTCCCTAATAGAATGTAGGTGCCTTGAAGATAAGACTTGTGTTTGACCCCTACTGCTTTTCCCCAGTGTCTAATATACTTTGGCAACTGGATGACTGAATTTGGGGGTATTAGTTGAGCTGTTTACATATATACAATTACTGATGACCTAGGAGTTGATACACCAAGGATGGCAAATTCCTGCCATGTATACCCTCACAGCTCCTCTGGTACTGGTGGAAAAATTCTCACAAATTCACCCCAATCAGGAAGTGGCTGCTTGGAGAAGTGGGTAGAGAAGGATTCTCAGGTTGTGTCTTGTGCCAGTGGGATGGAGTGCTGTGATTGATTGATGATGTCTCCTATTACCAATGGATCAGAATTGACAGAAAGGTGGAAACTTTATGTTTCCATATTGATAGAAAGAAAGTTCTGATAAATGGGGTGGGCGTACTGACAATGAAAACTGACACTCCTAAAATTGTTAGGAGACAACATAGAATTGGAGTCACCAGACATAACTTTAATTTGGACCTCTTCTACTTGGGAGCTAGTAGAAAATTACTTAATCCTCATTTTCCCACATGTCAAATGAGTTACTATCACCTATTTTGCCCACCTCAGTTAAAGAAATATTTTTGGGGAGTTATGATGGCAAAAGGAGATAGATATGAATGTATCAGTTTATTTTACATTAATTCTGATGACTTTCCTTTTGGTCTAGAAGCTTCTGGACTGTCCATGTCCAGTGATGTCCATGCTGACTTTAGGCATCTTAGGCCTAGCAATGAGGCCATTTGAGATCAAAGCCTTCCAACTGGGGAATGTGGCACTTAACTTTCTCTTCCCAAGTGAGGCCAGAGATGTGAGGATGGACACAGCTCTCCTGTTGTGTTTTATACACACTGAATTTAATATCCAACTAATTTGCCCTTTATATCCAATCAAAGAGTAAGTGGCTCATGAGAACAGAGTACGGTCCTTCAATTCTGCATTTCTTCCTTGTGTTTATTCCTTGACCTATTTATTAACAAACAAAAAAACCTTTCCTCTTAACACAATATTTCAATCCAATTGAAATTATTTTTTAAAAATGACACTAGGATATGTACAGTTTTCTCTCCAATGTAGTTTCCAACCCTCATAAGTAAGTTCTATGCTCTGAAGAAGCTACATAGAAACAAAACTAAGTGTATCCAAACAAGTTCGTCATTTTTATGCTACTCTCTCCTTTAAGGCCTAAGAAATTACCTATTGACCCTTTTAAATATTAAACCCCTTTTATTATCCCTTTTATTGGCCATCTGCTTAATGTTAAGTGAAAGAGCCCTAAAAATAGGTCCAACATTTAAAATCTATGATAATTGCCCTTGAATGGGCAAGAAAGTAGACCTGTCTCTATTGAGTGCTCATGAAGTCAAATCTTGTGAGGCTTTTCTGATCTGGATTGGGAAATCACCTCAGCCTTTGGGCCTCCTGCTGAAATGGATGCTTTCAAGTAGGAAACATAAATTAAGTCAAAAGATTGGAGTTCTAGAAAATCTCTCATCCCCCACCCTTCTCCAAAGCCATACAAGAAAATAAAACAGCAAGAAGAAAGAGATTTGTGAAATGGCTAATGAAAACTAGTCACATAAGGACATTAAGCCAAGAAAATCTGAATGGGGAAACTGAATGTCAGATATGAGAATGTTAAGGAGATGATCACTCTCCCTGGTTGTGTAAAGCTGGGCGGTTTTCACAGCCATGTGGTGTACCTGCTGACTAGTCACCTCATGCTGCTACACAGAGAAACTTGGAAGGCACTAAAGGCTTCTGAAGGGCACTTGTCACTGTCATATAATAGGATATTTTGTGGTCTGGAAAAAGTATTTGATTGAATGCTTTAGCGATTTCAATATTGATTTGTTCCTTCTGTCACATTTGTTACATCTGTGTTAGCGTCCCAGGGAAAACAATACAGTTGTGATTTGTTACCTGTATTGTTTTCAGGATAAAAACTGGATGACCTCCTGTGTGTGTGTTTATTTTTCCATCACCAGGTGAAGCTATTACTCAAATTAACATTTGGTTTAGACATTGGATTTAAGAAATAAACAAAGAATTTGATTGTTTTTTTGATACCTCCATTATGGGGAAGAATTTTACAGGAAGGCAGGGAGAAAAGACTTCTCAAGAAATTGCTATACAACACAGTGAAGAAATCTCTCTGTGATTATAAAAACATAAAAGAACAGTTGGATGATGAGACCACCTGATTCTCCTGGGAACTCTGTTGACATTTCTGATAATGGAGAAGGGTCTCTGTGTGAACTTCAGAAACATTCTGTAATTTTTTTCCCTCTTCTCTCCAGCTCAATGGGTTCCTGGCCAAACCCCAGGACCAGGCAGTGAGAGAGAGGCTGGGTCTCAGCTCACTCTCAAGATGAAGTGAAATGCCAGATGTGCTCCAAATACTGTCTGAAATCTCCAGGGAAGTTAGAAAAAAAAACTTCAGAGCTGTCTACTTTGTGAACAAAAAATCCCCAAATTAAGCAATCCAGGGTAGCTTCTGACCAACTCTTTGGTGCTTGTCTCTTATGGCACGGTTAAGGAATCCTGCTCCAGTCAATGTGGGTCTTTATGGGAAGGTGCTAAGGGTGCTTGGGGGAAGGTCACATTTGAAGTGGGAAGTTGAAAATCTGCATAGCATGGAAAAAGGAGAACCACTGTCCACAGGAGACAGGCCTTCATTAGTTTTAACTAAAATATTGACATTTCACTTGGGCTTTTGGTAGTAATTGCTCTGTTGCACAAATACGAAATGTCCAGCCAGGCCAGCACTTAGAACACCTGTCCTAGATGCTTAAGAGTAACTAACAAAAACTAGATGGCTTTCAAAAGAATTAGAAAACAAGACACAGTCTGGGAGAATATGTTTGCAAATGACAGCTGTAAAGGACTGTTATCCAAAGTTCACACACAAAATAACTTAAAACACAACAATAAGAAACCAAGAAACCCAATTAAAAAATAGGCAAAATACCTGAACCTCAAAGAAGATACACAGATGGCAAAGAAGCATATGAAAAGATTCTTGATATAGTATGTCATTAGGCAACTGAAATTTCCAATTAAAATAACAATTAGATACCACTATGTATTTATTAGAATGGCCTAAGTCCATGACACCTAATGGCCTAAGTCCATAACTGATAACACCAACTGTTGGTGAGGATGTGGGGCAAGAGGAACTCTTATTCATTGCTGGTGGAATTGCAAAATGGTACTGTCACTTTGAAAGATGGTTTGATAGTTTCCTACAAAACTAAACATACTCTTGTCATACAATCCAGCAATTTCACTCCTTGATATTTTCCCAAAGGAGTTGAAAACATATGTCTACACAAAAACCTGCATGCAAATGTGTGTAGCATCTTTATTCTCAAATCCCAGAACTTGGAAGTAACCAAGATGTTCTTTAGTAGGTGAATAAATAAATAAAATATGGTACATCCAGACAATGCAATATTATTCAGTACAAAAAGAAATGAGCTATTAAACCCTGAAAAGACGTAGAGAAACTTTAAATGCATATTACTAAGTGAAAGAAGCCATTCTGAAAAGGTTACATACTGTACAATTCTAACTATGTCACACTTTGGAAAAGGTGAAACTGTGGAGCCAGTAAAAAGGTCAGTAGTTTCCAGGGGTTGGAGGGAGTAAGAACAGAGGGCACTTAGGGTAGTGAAACTGCTCTGATGGTACTGAAACAGTGAATACTTGTCATTACATATCTGTCCAAACCCACAGAACGTACAAATTCAAGGGCAAACCTAATGGTAATGGTTTTTGGGTGATAATAATATGTTAATGGAGGTTCATGGGTTGTAACAAATGTACCACTCTGGTGGGGGATGTTGATAATGGGGGAGGTTGTGTAGATGTAAGTACAGGGGGTATATGGGAACTCTGTAATTTCCACTCAGTTTTGCTGTGAACTAAAACTTCTCTAAAAATATAAAACCTAGTAAAGAAAATGGATGGCTTGAAATTTGGAGGAAAGTAAAAAATGCCAGATATAAGAGGCAATGACAGTAGAGAAGCTCTCTTTCCTTTTAGCACCATTGGCCCTTCTTTGGTTTCTTAAAACACATTTATGCCTAGTGTTCCCATTATTGGAACACTAAGCATGTGGGAGTTATTTATATCCTACTGCTCAAGGTCATTGCCAAGGTCTGATTGCAAAAATTCAAAAAATTGTAACCTCAGGCATAAATGGGTTAATAATCTTGAAATGGCTACTATTCATGGAGTCCATTTGGGCATGGAAAGGCTTCCCATGCATTATGCCACTCAATCCTGATAGCTGCCCTATTTATAGGTGTCAGATTAGATAAGGAACCTGAAGTTCAGGGAGGCTCTATGGTTTCCCTAAGGGAGTCCAATTCATGGGGAGGTCAAAATACAAATGGTAATGCATAAGTTATAAGTATCCTTCCTAGGATTCTGAATCCTGATTTTATACACATCAGAATCTCTTATGGAACTTCCAAACATGCACATTCTCAGGTCTTACTCAACACCTCCAGGTAGGGTGGTGGGAAACCTTGGTTTTTGCTTGTTTATGTATTCAGCTCTCCAGCACATTCTGAGGCATAGCCCTTCAGAGCCACACCACAGGCCTGGAATGAGTAGGCTGTGCTTGGCAGTACTGGAGAAGGCCAGAGAAATGGCAGAAGAGCCTCAGGCTGGTGCTTGGAAGACAGCGGGGTAATGCATAGGCACAAGGTTGGCTCTGTTGCCCAGCATCACCAAGGACACTGCAAGACCCTTCTTCTTTACTGTGCATGGTTGTTTTAAAAATCATTTTCCTTGCTTCCAGCCCCCAGCCCAATTCCTCACACAGAATAGGTGCTCCAGCATGCTTGACAAATGACTACACAAATGCTTCATTCTCTCCATAGCTCATAACACAGGAAATTTAGGGTGTAGACTGAAAGGGTGTGACTGACATCTGGAGAGCAATATTCTGTAGTCAATGAAAGAATGGGAAGGAGCAGAATGTTCTGAATGGCTGAACACCAGACCTTCCCATGTGTCATTTCATTTCTTCTCAAGACTGCCCTCCAAAGTAACTTCCATTACACACACGGAACAGATGAGCAGCTGGGGTTCAGACAATTTGCATATTCTGCTCACAGTCACAGGGCTAGTGTGGGAAAGGGCAGAATTGCCACCTATCTATCTGACACAAAGTCCATGCCCTTTCTACTTTATACCCTGTGTCTCTGGATTATAGAATAGTCTTTGTCAGAGCAGCACCATTCAATGGAAATATAAGACCAGCCACAATTGTGAACCACACATATCATTTTAAATTTTCTAATAGCCATATTAAAAAGATAAAAAGAACAGATGAAACTAATTTTAATGATATTTAAATTTAACCTAATATAACCAAATTATTATCATTTAAACATGCAGTCGATTAAAAAATCTCAAGAAGCTATTTTACATTGTTTTCTTCATGCTAAGTTTTCAAAATCTGGTGTGTATGCCACATTGACAGCACATCTCAATTAGGACCAGTCACATTTCAAGTGGGACATCTAGCTCATGGGGACTGGATGGACAGTGCAGATCTAGACAATTAGTTGTGCTATGAGGGCACTTACTTGGGTTGATGTGGGAGAACTTGGTGTTGGTAACTCAGGAAGAGGTGATACTCTGAAGGGCAATTAGGCAGTTTGGTGCCAAGAAAATATATTCATTCATTTCATAAACTACTGAGTACCTACTTCATGCCAGACACTGTTCTAGGTCCTGGGGTAGAGAGGTGAACAAATCCAAGTGCTTTCACTAATGGAGTCTACATTCTAGGAGAGAAGACAGACAATAAGCAAATAAACACATAATGTAAGTGATTTGAGAAAAATGATGTCAGAAAGCCAATAGAATGTGGCAAGGAGTATTTTTGATGCATTAACAAGGAGAGGTCTTTCTAAAGAAGTGATATTTGAGTAGTGACTGAATGAAGCCAACATAGGAATATCTAAGGAAAGGGTGTTTTTGGCAGAAAGAACCTGAAGATGGCAACGGGCTTTATATATTCTGGGAGTAGCAAGGCGAGGCCAGTGTTGGAGGAAAGGGCTGATGGTGAGGAAAAAAGACTCAAGGAAGATAATAGAGTTGGCTCATGTGAGGGTTCATATGGTGGGGTAAGGACTGTTCAAGTATGGTGGGAAGTCTTCATAGAGTTTTGGGTCAGGGAGTGGGGTGCTGTGATCTACATATTCTATAAAGGGTAATTCTGGCCGCAGTATAAATAGTAAACTGGGGTTAGAGTAGCATTGGGTGGGCAATGACAGGTTGTTACTGCAGGAAATGTGTAGAGCTCTGAGGAATTTGTCCAGCTATATTGGAACAAGGATGAGCAAACAATGGACAAGATTCAATTCTCATGGTACAGCTATACTAAGTGCTGGCTTATATGCTGTATAGACGCAAGCTGATAATCAAAGAGCATTTCTCACATTACACAGTTGAATGATATGAAATGAATTAACAAGACAGGAACTCAGACAGAGAATTATATGAGGGCCAATTGCCAAAGCTAGGGTAGGATCACTTCCAGAAGACAAGAATTTGATCAGGAACTCAGAAATACCAGACCTTGCCTTAGCCCAGCCACTTCTCTTCTCTCAGAGGGGCCCAAGGAAGGCTGAATTACAAAAAAGTGACATGTGGGAAGTAAGAGTAGTACTTCATTGTTACTGACCTTGTATAAAAACTTCAATGTAGAGATACAGGGTTAAAAATGGTGCAAGAGTCATGAAAGGGGGTTCCCCTCTCTTAGACACAAATCTTGGAATCTTATGAAAACAGATGAGAGCAGTCCTTTAATAGAATGTAAGCTTTTAAGGGCTGGGATCCTATCTTGTTTATAACCATATCCCCAGAGATAGAACATCTAATACATATTCAATATTTGTTGCATCCATCCACCCATTCATTTGACAACTCCTACATCTAATAAACATCTTGACCAGGCACTAGGCTACAGCAGGGAAGAGACACGGCTTTGCATTCTGAATTCATAGCCTGCCATCAGAAACAGCCTTTCACTACAGGATGGTGAGTTCTTTGGAGAGGAGGAAAAGCTTGCTCTGAGAGCATGCAAGAGGATTCTCAAATCCAGGGCAAGGAGTGGTGGGGAGCCTCCCCTGAGGCAATGGTGCCTGCCCAGATCTGTGTTGGGTTTAGAGTGGGAGATTTCTGGCATTTGTAGATAGTAAAGATATACTCTGTTGGTAAACTGGCTGGTATTATGTAGGTAGCTTGAATGCAGAACTGAATATTTAGAATGATAGAATGATGATTAGTTGGCAAATGTAAATGGTGTTAAAGCCTCATTAATATGTATAACCTATGCTTTTCCTAAATTTGGTAAAATAAAAAGCAGGAGTATATGCTAATTTTTAAAACTCTACATTCATACCATTCATTTGTGTAATATGGCATCTAATACCTGATTATCATAATTTTACCTAAATAATGAATAAATTAGACAGGGGAAAAATTAAAACCTTTCATATTAGACACAATTGTAATTCTTTTACTGTAACATTCACAGTTAAATTCTTAATTAAGCTTGCATGCTTCTTTTACAGAAGTACATTTTGTAGATATAGTTAATTTTTTAGTATTTGCATCCACGAGAGGAAAGAGCAGCATAGATATTTTCCCAAAACCAAAGTTTAAAATCCTTCTCCACTGGGCTGTGTCTATCCTGTACAATTACTGATATTTGCTTTCCTAAATGATGCTCTTTATGGGATAATATTAACATATGTTTGCATATCCAGAAAAGAAAATAGCTGATATAAATCAGTAGAGAGAATGTAGTAGAGGCTGAGTGATGGAGAAGTCTTGTGGGATTTAGGTTTTTTCAGTGATAATGTGTAATTGCCTAGCCTACACATCATAAGTTGAAATAGAAGATGATAGTTTTCTCACCACTTCTTTTCTTCTTTCCTTCCTTCTTTCCTTCCTTCCTTCCTTCCTTCCTTCCTTCCTTCCTTCCTTCCTTCCTTCCTCCCTCCCTCCCTCCCTCCCTTCCTCCCTCCCTCCCTCTCTCCCTCTCTTCCTCTCTTTCTGCTTCCCTCCCTTCCTTCCATCTTTCCTTCTGTAACCTCAATTTATTTATTATGTTTCCCAAAATGTTGTGTCAACAAAGACACATGAATCCATACAAGTTCAGGTAAAACCTTAACAAGAAATTTGGGGAAGCAGTTTATCAATATGATAATCTCTGTGGGAACTAAATACTCCAGCCCATTTCGAGTCTAAAATCCTCTAGACACGTGATCATAAACTTGAGGAGGATAGCCTCCTTCTGTGCATATGTTGATACCTAATACAATTTTTTTTTGAGAATTATAGAGAATTCGGCAAGCATCTTCAGTCATGAGAGGGCGTTTTGAAGTATTTGTTGCTGTCATCATCATAAAGATTACAAATGATCTCCCTGCCACTCAGTGTGCATTTTCTAGGATCAGACATCAAACCAAAGATGGCAGAAATGCATTCAGAGCTCCACTGTATGAATTTACTTTGCTTACTGCATTTCTTTTCTTGGAAATGTAATTGCTTTGGAATTACTGGGATCATGGGAAAAGCGTGCCATCAAGAAAGTGAGCGATTGAGTGGGGGAAAAGTGATAAAGTCAATTTAAGTTTGACAGAAATATTGGGGCTTTCTGATCCACAAATTCTGGGTAATTACTTCAGTCTTTGCAAAGTCAGAGGGAATATTTTCATTCATTTTTTGTTGCTTTTGTTGTTCAAAACACACAACAGGTAGGCCTAGTGCATTACCAGAAGACTAGAAATCATTGGAATAATGTGACATCTGTAAACACAACTATATAATCCAATCATCACAGAGATATAATTGAGTTTGGTTGTGAAAAAATAAATGAAGAAGGAAAATAACGGATCAAAGTATCAAATACTAAACAGACATTAGCAAAATGTTTTTTTCAGTAGTTGTACAAGATATCATAAAAGCTGCAAAGAATTTTCTCTTGGGCATGAGGTATACACTTCTGAGCATAAAAGCATGTAGATGTATACACATACACATTCACACACTGGAAATCTCATCCTTCTTATTCTTTTGGCACCGTGTAAATACAAAGATGTAGACTTAGTTGGGTTCCAAGCTAGGTTTCTTTGATTGCAAGTAAAAAAATGGATTTTGGCTAATGTAACCAAGCAGAAATATGTTGGAAGGAATGGGATTGCTTACACAATCAGTGGGAGGCTGAAGAAGCAGGCTTGGAAAAGGGCAAGAATCAAGGTATTTCTAGTTTACAGGAATTATTTTGCAGCAGCATCACAGTGCCAAGGCTCCCTGAGTGAGCCCCAGTCATTTTCATTCTACTTAATCCTTGGTTTAAATTAAGATTCCTGGAAGGGAGCATTCAATGACCTATTTATTCAAAAGCTCATTCTTGGAAAGAGAGAGTAGGATACTTCCATCAACTGTCCCACCAGACTGTATCCAATGGAGGAGGGTCTCTACAAGGATGGACACTGGGTAGCCAAAACAGCAAACCCATACAGTCAACGGTGTGAGGGTGAGTAAGTTTTATTCACCTTAACCCTGAGTGATGATCCTAACCCTGAGTGGAGAAATGACCATCTCCTCTTAGACTATTTCCAAGGTACAAACAGAACTTGGCATGATGTCATAAGCTCCTGCTGGAATCTGATGATTGAGTCTCATACTACTCAGTTTTGTGACTTTTTGCAACACTCTTATTCTCATTGCATCTTAGTTTCCCCATCTTACATATCTCACAAAGTTATCATAGATACCAAGAGCAATCTATATCAAAGTATATGCAAGCACTTTATAAAACCTTATAGTGGTTTCCAAATGTTCCTGTGAGTTTGAGAATCCTCTAGTAGTGACTGCAAGAGCCTAAAGACAGACACAGAAACCCAGGAGCAGGTCTGAGGTCCTGAGCATGCCCTGGGTAATGAGATCAGTGTACACTCCATGAATGTGTGTCCTTGACAGATGAGATGCGTGAAATGCTATGTATCCACCAGACTTAGGCTGTACCTTATAAAGCAAAGCCTTCGCTTTCCTCTTTCTAAAACAATGTCCTGTGTTGCTGGTTCCCAGCAGTCTGCAAGCTTCAGGAATCTGCCTGGATTTTTGGTTCTTAAATGATAAATGAGAAACACACACAGAGAGGTCATACTTTATTGGAGAAATATGTTGTTAGAGTTCTTGTATAACTCAAAATTCACCTATTCAAAGAATAATATCAGCCAAAAGTGGGAGGGTGTTTGTTTGCCAGCTAAATGAATGTTCCCGTGTAGTCCTACTGTAAACTCTGTTTACAGTTCACTTGCCTTCTTTATGCTGAGATTAAATTATGTGATTGCCAACAAAATTTAATTGGGTAGCAGGAGGTTGCATTATTTCAAATTTTGTACATTAAGAGAGGCTCAAAATATTATATGTCACATAATCTTGAATTCATGTAATTTATGCAATGTGGTGTCACTATAATTTAGGACCATGTTATAATACTCATACTTTCTACAATGCCCCAACACACTACCACTGTCAAATGTATGCTATTTAGTAAATGTATAAGGAGGAGCCTAGTGAGGCTTGGGTACTAGAATGTACATTTCACCTTAGCCCACCTATGGAAAATTTTGGTTTTAGTAAAACTGGGCACAGGTGTCTGACGGCTGTGTCTTGTTTTCACACAAGCCAACTCTTGTGAATTGAATGAAGTTTTCATTTCCACACTGGGCTGATTTTTCAGTCGTGAAATGAGTTTCTCTGCTTTTGCTGGGGGGTTGAGCAGTACAAGTCAAGGGAGAAAACCTCACCCAGATTTCCTTGGTTAGTTTCAAGGAAGCCTTCACACTAAGAAAGGCATTGCCATAGGGCTGACGGAGAAAACACTGAAAGCGTGTATAAGTATGCAGTACCCACCCTGCTAGTGTAGCCCTGGGAATTGGCCCACAGGGTCCTTGCAACAAGCCTTTTAAGTCCTCATGTTCATTCTTGTTAATACGGCCACTGAGGCCCCTAAAAATCAACCCACTGCCCAAAGTCACACTGCTGGTACACAGTGAGGCTGGGCCTACTGAAAAACTGTATCATCCTCCACAAGCAACCCAGGTTCTCCTCTGAAGGCAAGACCTTTAAGCCATTTTATAGAGGAGCCCCTTGGACCTTTTCTCTTGTTTTCTCTAATATGCTCTCCCTCCCGTATCTTTTCATGCTATTTTCTAAAAACAATTCTCAGTGCTCTACCCACCAAATTCATTTTTTTCAAGGAATGATTAGGTGTTTTGTCAAATAAATAAACCCCTAGGATTCTGTATGACATAAAGGAAAAGCATTACATTCCAAAAAGAGGTGGCTATACAAATTACCTGAAAAATGTTTAATAGGTCAATAGGAAAATTCTTGAATGAATATACATCTTTCAAGTGAAATGCTCTTTGGTGTAGTTACATGAACGTGGCATAGATGAATTATGAAATAATTTTCTAGATTCCCCTGCCTAGGTCCTTGGCTGTAACTGGAATCTTTCCTCCAACTTCGTTCCTCTGTCTTCTTTTTTTGCATGTGTTTCACTATGACCTTGCCTAACGTTGCACTGGGAACTTAATAAATGAAGTTATTCTTCTCAGTTATTCACAATATTGTCCACCCAGGTTCTATCATTTCCTGAAATAAAAATAGTCTCTTACAGTGGTCTGGAGGTTTATTGTCTACAAAGCACTTTCTGCCTATCTGATCTCACTGTAGCATCTCAGTGCCCTCTGGCTTAGAGACAGTGAATATCACCCCTTTCTTATGGATTAGAAGCTTGAATTGCAAGTTATTTTGTGACTTGCCCGGGGCAGTAGAGCTGGGATCCATGCCTATGTCACTTGATTCGATGCCCTCTGTTCTTTTCCTTTTGCCACACTGCTTTTCCCCCAGGGACACTCCTTGGATGCTGCCCACTTCTCCCCAGGTCTGTATTACGGGGCTTGGAATATCCACAAACAAATGTGACCTGAAGTAGCATCCTAGCAACTGCCATCCCAGGCGGTGACTGCTCTTCCCCTTAATGGCGTAATTATTTGTATTGAAGTGCTGCTCTGCAACCAAAGCCTAGTGTCCAAATGGCAATTCACTGAATCTAAAACTCAGGAGTGGTCAGTTGCCATCATGCTCCAACCCTCTTTACATCTTAACTCACTGCTCTGGAGAAGAAGTTTTGTGTAACCTCCTAACCAGAACCGACCGACAACACATGCAGGCCCTGCTGTAATTAAGTATTGATTTCATGTGATGTGTGTATACAGAGGAGGCTCATCTCATTTGTGGGCTGCTGTTATCTGTCGGTAGAACAAAATGTGTGATTATCAGTGGATGTCCTGTGGCTATCTATGGCGTACTGTAACCTCTCATCCATCTAATCGTAGAGACATTATGGTACGCCACTCAAGAGTGGGCCATTTGTCTTAACATGGCCCCTGCTGCTGTTGGTCTGTTTTTGTTCCCAGAAATAGCTGCACAGATTCTCCACTGAAACTCCCTCTTAGTTCCAATTTGGTGCTGCCAGGATGGAGAACCAGCAAGGTCCATCCACGATAATGTAATATGGCTGTGACTTCTAATAAATGGAACACCAGGCTTTATTTCTCTTCTGCTTTCTTTGAGGCAGTCACACCTCCTGCCATTATTCTGGTTACCTTGCTGAACCCAGGAGAAGAGGACAAGTAATTGTGGATGGAACAAAGTTCACCTCATAAACATTGTCATGAAATGCTGGAGGTTCTTGAGTCCCCCATCACCATTATGCAGCATTCATAGGCTCCCAGGCTGAACTGAGAATGCTCTGCTTTTTAGATTTGAGGGGGAAGGTATATTGGGTGGGGAAAGGGGCTTCATGCCTACTATGGGAATGAGAGCCTGAGGAACTGAAATCTGCGTCTTTCTTAATTGTGTGATTTCTCTTTCCACTTGAAAGTTTCATCTCTACTGAGCCACTGGCTCTCTTTACTAGGAGCTTTCTCCTAACAGTGGAATGAGAGTTTCTAAATAAAGATATGAACTTTTTGTGTAGGTGTCTTTGCTTATTTGGCGTTTTCCGTCTTGGGGTAGGAGGTTGGATGGAATAGCCTTCATAGGTAGTGCTTTTGCTGTCCCCGCTTGCTCAAAATATTGGCCTGGGGTATCAAGAATTGAACCAATTTAAAAATCTTGTTTCCTGTACCGGTGCTCTTTCCTTTAACACAGCGGTTTTCTCTCTTACCTACTGCTACCTAAAGTTATTTCCATTAGGTGTTTCTTTCCTGCTGCCATGTAAAAGGATTAAAAATAGCATTGTAGACAGACTGAATTTAGGGGGAAATTTTCCAGTCCCGTGCACCATTGTGGGTTGTCTTTGAAGCTCACACTGAACTCCTCCAGCTCCATTTTAAGTGTCATTTTATCACATCCCATTCACTTGAGTCCAGAGTCCTGAGCTAGGGAATGGCAGATAATTGCCAATCACACCATGAAAATGTTATCTGCATATTAAACACGTCACTCAGGAATCCAGTGAATGAGTCAGAGACAAAAGTTTAAAATAAGATCATCATTCTTGCAGGTTCTCCTTCCATACATTGCAGCAGGAGTCTGTTAGGGACCATATCGAAAAATAAAATTGTAGAAATCAAGGATGTTGTTTTCGGTACTTCTAGGTGGGAAATGGAGGGTCAGTAGGCTTCGGGTTGAGAGGGATCTGGGTTCGATTTCCCAGCTCTGTGATATTAAACAAATCAATAACTCATCCCTAAGGAGTCTCAGCCTTCTCATCTATAGAACATGGGCAAAATAGTGATCTTGCTGGTCAGGAAGATTAAACAGGCATCACCCATAAAGCCACCTAGTTCACTCCACGCACGGAGGCATCCTGTGGCACACTGCCCTCAACACCGAGTGAATGCCATTTTGAGTTAATTACAGCTCTGATTGCATAGACCATTTCCAAAGTTTAATTGTGTTTCTTTCATACAGTCATTTGAACTATCTACTGCGCATCTCTTGCAGGTTACACCTGGCTACTGGAAGATGTCCCGTGTGATTGTTCAAAGGGGTCCATTGAGAGGTGAGTGATAAGGCTGGTGAGAATTCTGTGGTATGCTTAAGAGTCATCTGGGCATTTGCTAAATCTAGTCAGATTCTAGGACTCCACCCCAGAGAATCTGATACAGCAGGTTTGAACACGGAACCCTGAAATTTGCACAATGAAGGTTCTCCTCAGGTAATTGTAATGTAGAGGCCTTTCGAACTAGACTTCAAAAAACACTGCCAGAAACATGCCCACAGAAGAACCACTAAGGACCTAGTGATATGGAAGGGGGGCAGGGAAGTGCTGGGAAGAAAAGGGTATGGTCCCTGGTGAGGGTTCCACCCCCGGCCTGTGCCCACGGACCTAGGTGAGAACAGGCACTCCTGCATTTGTGGCGAAATATTGCATTTCCCAAGACCACCCTGCCTTGCCACGCCCTCATCCTGTGCCTATAAAAACCCCAAAACCCTCACAGGCAGACACAAAGGTGGCTGGACATCAAGAGGAGCACATCAGCAGAGGAACACATGGGTGGCTGGATGTCGAGAGGAATGCACCAGTGTAGCACGACACTAGCACACTGCCAGGCCATTGACTGGCAGGACAATGCGGAGTTTGGCTGAGGTGGCTGGAAAAGAGTTGGGCGGCCAAGCAGCCTTACTCCACGAGAAAACCATCTCCCTTCTGGCTTCTCCATCTGCTGAGAGCTACTTCCATGCAATAAAACCTCACATTCATTCTCCAAGCCCACGTGTGATCTGATTCTTCCAGTGCACCAAGGCAAGAATCCCAGGATACAGAAAGCCCTCTGTCCTTGTGATAAGGCAGGGGTCTAATTGAGCTGACTAACACAAGCCACCTATGGACAGCTAAACTAAAACAGCTCCCTGTTACACACATCCACTGGGGCTTCAGCTGTAAACATTCACCCCTGGACACTGCCGTTGGGTTGGAGCCCCACAGCCTGCCTGTCTGTATGCTTCCCTAGAGGTTTGAGCAGCGGGCACTGAAGAAGCAAGCCACACCCCTATCTCATGCCCTGCAAGGGGAACAAGGGAACTTTTCCTGTTTCACTAGGATTGACCACTGGGAAAATGCCATTCATGGGAGATGAGACAGCAGCCTTCCAGTCACCAAAGGGCTGGGATATCCAGTCACCAGAGAGCTGTGATATGGACAAGCATGGGATTTGTCCTGGAGCCCCAGGGGTCAAAACAGAGCCTGATGGGTAGAGATTCTAGGGAGCAAATTTCCATTTAATATAGATGAGTACTTTTCTAAGAATTAAAGGTGTCCAAGTGTGGCCTGTGTAGCTTCAGGGGAAATGAACCCTCCAACTCAGGAGGAATTTAAATTTGTCAGTCTGAGTGGCCTCTGGAAATTTTATACAGAGGAGATTAACTCATGCTCTTAACCCCTAATGGCACCGAATTACTTTTATTGTCATTGTTTACCTTTAGGTCCAGTGTGTTCACTCTCACAGATATTTGTTATGCATTTACTCAGTGCCTGACTCTATGAGGATGAAGCAGGAAAGTGCTGTGCAAATCCAGGACAGAGTGTGATTTTCGCAGATGCTGTTATTAGAAAAGAAAACGTTGGGTTTCACTTTCAATATGGAAAGAGGTAGTGGGTATTTCTGGCAATGAGAAGAGAGGGAGGGATTACTCATTGGAGGAAAGAGGTAATGAGTAAGCTGGTTCTGCTTTGAGAAGAAAAATGTTTTCACATCAGCCTTTAACAGATTGATTAAGCAAAGTTTTCATTTTCTTTCAAATAATTATTTGTTTTTCTACCTTTCTCTTCATAGCTGTGAAATTCTAGATGTCTCTTAGAAATAAAATACGTTGCTACACACTTATTTTTCTCAGCTCTATATGCATTTCTCCTTCTTTGAAATTTGTGGCCACCATTAATGTATATAAGATGTTCTCATTTTGATTTTCAGTTGAGACACTGCAGGCTTTTATGAGGAATGCTTTGGATCAAGCAAGAGACACTGAGTAGTTTCCTTCCTTCCAAGATTTCAAAGCAACAGCACCATATTGAGTCTAAACTCAAAAGCTTTGTTCAGAAGCCAGCAGCTGGCTACTCACACCAAGATGGCACTGGATGTTTTTGGAGTGGGATATCCAGGTGACATTTTAATAAAAGCTTTCATGGGCCAATTATTTAAACTAGAGAGTTTTATAATTAGCTGACTTTGAAACCTTATTAAACCCCATGTGCAAGTTCATGTGAAATTGTACCTCAAGTTTCATTTTTCTTTGTTGTACCCCTCTTCTCTCCTACTTCCTTGATAGTTGCTATTTGTTTGATATTTTCAAAAACTTCTTATTGACATACAGATCCATCCACAAAACAAAGTCATAAAGGCACCTTGATCTGTAAAGTGTTCTGAGTTTCTTAAAACTCTAGTACAGAATGAGAGTCTCTAGAAGGCCTAGTTTTGGAAGTTGCCACCAGCATCAGATTTTTGCCGAATAGTGCTATATGTGTTCGATAATAAAGTTTCTGTTTCTGTCAACTATTTCTTACGGAACTATTCTCTGTGATGTTGAGGTTACAGAAAAATATCATTTTTCTGTCACTGTTGGTGTTCTTCAGGACCTCACTTTTAAATGGATGTCCTTTTGAAACCTAGGTGGTTATGTGCAACAGAAAAACACCTTATCCTGTGCCTCATTGGGTGACTTGGACAAAGTAACACAATTTTGATGGGGGAAATGGTACATATTATGTTTCATAGGAGCCAGGTTCCACTAATAATCATCTGACCCTTGTGACCCTATGTTTTCAATTTTCCTGTTAAAGAATGTAACAAGCAGTGTTGCTCAAGCCTATTTTTCTATTAGGTGTTCTTTGATTCATGAGGTGCTGGGTAGATTTTCCATTCTCAGCATTAGAAGACACGAACATCAAATACTTTTCTCTTAGAGTAACTTCTCATGCAACCATCTCATGGCATATGCTAAATGAAAAGAAGGTTCCTTATGTATGAGTACAGAGAAATGGAGCATGATTTTACCTTGGTTTCAGGTTTTGTTATTTTGTCTTTTTGACTTGAATATGAACTCAGTGTTTGCTAATTAAAAGAATAAACACAGCAGCCATTGCTCACACCAAAAATACATTTATCGAGTGCCAATCTTGTGCACAGTCCTTTGCTAGGCTCTGTTTATATAACATATCCTATTTAAAAAGCTATTTGATAAATAAGAAGTTTGGGAATCTCTGGTGGGAGGTAGATGGTGATATTCAGTGTAACTTCCCCAGCTGCCACCTGGAATATCAGTCTGAGAATGTCTATGCAGGAAGATGATTAATTTCAAAAATCATTTCTAGGAAATTCCCTGGATCTTTATATAATTCCCTGGCCTCCAGAGAAAGAAGTTAAGATAACTTGAATTACTTGCCTTGGTAAAAATGTTGAACTGAATCCTGATCTCATTTCTTGCCTCCCCTTCCTTTTCTTTTCTTTCTAAATAGAAGAACAGTTTGCCACTAATATGGTTGTTGTATTATTTGTCTATTGCTGCGTAACAAGTTGCCCCAAACTTAGCAGCTTAAAACAGCTAACATCTATTATCACATCGTTTCTGGGAGTCAAGAATTCAGGAAAGGCTCAGCTGAGTGGTTCTGGCTCAGGATTTCTCAGGAGGCTCTGGCTTAGAAGGTGGTGGTTAGGAGGTCAGAAGGGCTGCAAATCTGAAGTCTCACTCTGTGGCAGTCTGGCAGAAGGCCTCAGTTTCTCTCTACATGAGCCTCACCACATGGCTGCCTGAGTGTTCTCAGGATACGGCAGTTGGTTTTCCCCAGAGCGAGTGATGAAACAGAGAGAGTGAAAGAGAGAGGAGAGAGATCAGAGAGATCAGACAGAAAACAACAGTGACTTTTATGAATTAGCCTCCAAAGGCACATACCTGTCACTTCCTCTTTATTCTACTTGTTAGAAGTGAGTCACTAAGTCCAGCCCGCATTCAAGGGAAGGAGAATTAGATTCCACCTCTTGAAAGAAGGAGTATCAACTAACTGAGAGCACATATTGAAACCACTGCAGCTGCACCTGTGATTTAAAGTTTTCAAACATGGTTTCTTCAAAAGAGTCCTAAACACCTTTATCTTGCCTGACTCTGGTACAAGCATCTCTTACTCTAGAAGAATTATTGTATATGATCAGCCTTTTGCACAAGTCCCTACTTCCAACTGCTATCCTATTGCATCTGGGGCAGAATTCGTCTTAGCTGGTAGAGAAATGATAATGCACTGGGACATTTTGCTGTACTCAGAGCACTCCCCTGTGGTTTGAAGACTTATCATCATCATGTTTTCATTGTCACGAGGATGGTGTCACTGATGAGCAAGTGCAGGTGGACTGACATTTATCTTGTGAGTATGGGAGAGAGAGGGCTGCTTCTCTCTAAATGTGTGGTTCTCCTTGGTAAGACAGATGTAAACAAATCATATATTCATAAAGTTTAGAAAAGAGCATCAGATATACTGGAAATTTAGATAATAATAAGGCTGTTTATATTTATCTCCTGAGAAACTCTAAGCATTTCTTTTTTTTTTTTTTTTTAGACAGAGTCTCGCTCTGTCACCAGGCTGCAGTGCAGTGGTGCGATCTCAGCTCACTGCAACCTCCACCTTCCGAGTTCAGGTGATTCTCCTGCCTCAGTCTCCTGAGTAGCTGGGACTACAGGCACGCGCCACCATGCCCAGCTAATTTTTTGTATTTTTAGTAGAGATGGGGTTTCACCATGTTGGCCAGGATGGTCTCAATCTCTTGACCTTGTGATCCTCCTGCCTCAGCCTCCCAAAGTGCTGAGATTACAGGCATGAGCCACCACACCTGGCCAAGAAACTCTAGTCATTTCTAAGATATTAAAGGACTGCTAGTGAGAAAGTTTCTATTAAAAAATTCTTTTATATTAACATACAATAAAACTGAGCATAGTTGGTACACAGATCTATGATAACACATGTATAGCTCCTTTTAACCAGCACCATGATCAAGGTAATAAACAGTTCCATTCCTCCAAAAGGCTCCCTTTTGCTATCCCATCCTAGTCACACTTTCCCCCACCGCTACCTCATTTCAGCCTCTGATTATCTCTCCATCACCATAGTTTTGTCTTTTTGAGAGTGTCACCTAAATGGGTTTACATAGTAGGTAATCTTTTGAGATTAGCTTCTTTCATTCAGCGAAATGCTTTTGAGATTCATCCAAGGTGCTGTGAGTATCAATAATGCATTCCTTTTTATTACTAAGTAGCATTTTGTTGTATGGATGTACCACAGTTTGTTCATACATTCACCTGCTGAGGACATTTGAGTTGTTTCCAGTTTTTGACAATTATGAACAGAACCACTGTATATATTCATGTATAAATGTTTGAATAAACATCAGTTTTCATTTCTCTAGGGTAAATACATAGTAGAGAGATTTGTATGTCATATGGTAATTAATGTAGAATTTCGAAGAAATCGTCAAAGTATTTTCTAGGGTGCCTGTACCATTTTGCGTCTCACTAGCAGCAGAGAGTTCCAGTGGCTTCATGTGATTATCAGCACCTGGAGTTCTCAGAATGTTTATTTTAGTCATTCTATTAGATATGTAGTGATATCTCATTGTCATGTCAATCTGCATTTTCCTAATGGCTAATGATTTTAAACACATATTCATGTGTTTGTCTTCCGTATATCCTCTTTGTCTGTTGAAACCTTTTGTTTATTTTTAAATGGGTTGTTTTCTTACGCTGAGTTTTGTGAGTTCTTTATGTGTCGTGCTTTTATTGTCATGTCTAGTAACGGCCTAAACCCAGGTCATGAATATTTTCTTCTGTGCTTTATTCTGAACATTTTATAATTTTATACTTTACATTTAGATCTATAATCCATTTTATTTATTTCTATTTTTTAAAATTTTTGTGGGTACATAGTAGGTGTATATGTTTGTGGGGTACCTGAGATGTTTTGATACAGGCATGCAATGTGAAATAAGCACATCATAGAGAATGGGGTATCCCTTCAGGCATTTATTCTTTGAATTACAAAGCAATCCAATGACATTCTTTATTTTAAAATGTACAATTAGGTTATTATTGACTATAGTAACCCTATTGTACTATCAAATAGTAGGTCTTATTCATTCTTTCTAATTATTTTTTGTACCTATTAACCATCTCCACCTCCCTCTCAGCCTCCCACTACCCTTCCCAGCCTCTCATCCTTCTACTCTCTATGTCCATAAATTCAATTGTTTTGATTTTTAGATCCCACAGGTAAGTGAGAAAATGTGATGTTTGTCTTTCTGTGTCTGGCTTATTTCACTTAACATAATGCTCTCCAGGCCAGGTGCGGTGGCTCATGCTTGTAATCTCCACACTTTGGGAGGCTGAGGTGGATAGATGGCTTGTGGCCAGTATTTTGAGACCAGTCTGGGTAACATAGTGAGACCTCGTGTCTACTAAAAATTAAACAAAAAACCAGTTAGCCAGGCATGGTGGCACATACTTGTCATCCCAGCAACTCGGAAGGCTAAGGTGGGGAATCACTTGAGCCTCAGAGGTGGAAGTTATAGTGATCTAAGACCGTGTCACTGCACTCCAGCCTGGGTGACAGAGCAAGAGCCTGTGTCAAAACAAACAAACAAACAAACAAACAAAAAACCCAACAAACAAAACAAAACAAAAAGCATAATGATCTCCAGTTCCATCTATGTTGTTGCCAATGACTGAATCTCATTCTTTTTTTATGGCCAAATTATGTATAAGCACCATTTTGTATAAGTACTACATTTTCTTTATCCATACCTATGATCCATTTTAGTTAAATTTTGCATAATATGTAGGTTTAGATTGGAATTTATTTCCTTATTTAGCATTTACTGTCCAATTATTCCAACACCATTTTTTAAAACTACCCCCATTCATTAAATTGCCTGTAAACCTTTGTCAAAAATCAACTGGTTGTATTTGTGTTTTGTCTATTTTGGGGCTCCATTCTGCAGAGTCGAGATTTTTCTGGTTCTTTATAAGCTGAGTAAAATTGTATTAGATCCTGGACATTTTGAATATTGTGTTATGAGACTCTGCTTCTTATTTAAATCCTATGAAGAATATTGGTAGTTTTGTTTCAGCAGGCATTTAAACTGGTTAGGTTCAGGTCACAAGTTCTGCTCAGCCTTCTGGGAATTGTGGTTTTAATGTCCAGTTCATTTTCAATGACTCTATAGTGTTATTCAGGTCATTCAGGGCTATTCAGCAGCCAGTCTGGGATCTGGGCGGTTGATTATGGTGTATTGTTTAGGGTCAGATCTATGCATGAGCTACTTGGGGTAAGTCCAGGAATCCATAAGTAATTTTATGGGTTCATTTCCCCAAGCTCCTTCTTCTCCATGATCTCCCCTGTACTTTCTGGCTCCTATGGCTTTTCCTTTCCATCTTCCATTCAGAAAACTGGAGCTTTACTTATCCCACTCTGCTGCACATTCCCTGTGACTGCACCCTTGACCAAGGCCAGGCAGCAGAAAGACAGAACAATAGCAACAAACAGAAACTAGGGTTTGCCCCACACACTCTTAGAGACAACAGCTCCTTTGATCCAAGAAGAAAATTCTGCTTCCTCCAAGTTTTAGGTGCCTATGGATCACCACAGCCTGTGTACAAGAGAATATAAAAAAGAGAGAGGGGAAAAAGACAAAAAAAACTAGGAAATTTCCCCACGCCCTCTAACCCTTAGGAATTCTCTTGATAGAACAAAAGAGCTCCTCCTAGAGCTCTCTCAGTATCCTGTACCCATTTCTAAAGTTTAGGCATTCTTGAGTTTGGGCAGAGGACACTGGAGGAAAAAATGATAAACTCATTTCCATTCTCTGAGGCAGCTGAAAAGGTCCTCTAATTTCAAGGAGGGGGGAAATAGGCTTTGTCTGATGTCATGGCCCTGGGACCTAAATATTGTGTGTCCTTTTTGGACAAAATAATCTGCCATGACCAATTTATAGATCAAGAATTTCAAAATCATTATACTTAAATGTTACTTTATAATACGTATTTGCTGGAATATTTCTGTAAAGTAAAACCTCCTCCCACCTGTGGTTAATCAGTGGTACAGATATGTGGAAAAAGCAAGATTAACATTTGAATCTTTCCCTTTATTTTTAGTCATCAATAATAAATTGTTCATGACCATCATCAAATAATGGCCAATTAGAGTCGTTTTTGAAAACCAGAATCATTATTAACTTATGGATTTAAACATATTTGATCTGTTTAGATCATTTCAATTATTAACCTTATTGATGCTCAAATGGAGTATGTAACTTTTTATTATCATCCACATAGGATAAACTATGACTTAGGCCAAGTCACTTACCCAGATCATTCTTTTCCTTAAGTGTGTATTGCCATTATCAGCCAGCAAGTGCCCGGGAACTAAGTAGAATGACATCTATCCGTTGAAACTAGAGCCACTTATGAACACCACTGTATGCCAGGCACTGTACTAGGTACAGGGATTTCAATAGCAAGTAGAAATAGACATAGATTCCCTGTCCTCTTGGAGATTATATTAAAGTCATGGAGAGAAAGACTACTTAAATAATTGGACAAGTAGTGTAAAATTGTAATGTGATGGGAACAAAAAAAAAGAAAAACTTCGAGGAGAAGTTATGGGAGTCATCAGAAGAGTTGATCTCTTCTGGAAGGCCAGGGAAGGCCTCTCTTAAAGAAGGTAATTTATTTAAGATCTAAAGGAAGGAAAGAGGCTGACCAGGCAAAAGTGGGAGGAGAGATGTGGGTGCATGAATGGGTAAATGGAATCCGGAATATTTTTATATTATCTTCTCCCCCTGGTATCCTTGTTTATATTTTATGGTCTGGCCCCAGACCAGCCACAATCCTCCTGGGTCTAGATGAAAAAAATTATTCTGAAGACTTCTATTATTATTCAACATTTTTCTTCTCTCCCTTTTTCATTTTCCTTCCCCAACAAATGGCACTAATCTCTTCAGTCGTTAGATCAAGTAAGCAAAATAGGCTGTTTGCAAAAATAAACAAACACAGATTCTATATTCACTGCCCCCCACCCCCATTAAAACCCCATCCAGAGGGTGGTCTTATAAATATTCCTTACACCTTCCCCTGATTTTTCTTTGGGGCACTGTTGGGTTTCCTTGGAGAAGAGTCTAGGAGCACTTAATTATCTGTAGAACAAGTTGAAATATGCCTCCAAGATCAATTTTGATTCTAGCTGACCCTACTAAGCCTTAGGCCCCTTGGACTTGCTTAGTTTGTTTGCATTTGCATTGGTTACTCCTGGTAGCCAGGCCTTGAGGAAAAGGAATAGAAAGCCTGGATAGTGGCTAAAGAAACTGGTTGTTTACCCTGGGAACAATCCCCTTAGAGCTGGATCTGGCCTTTTCAGAGAGGAGAGAGGCTTGACAGAGAGAGATAGAAAGGGACAGAGAGAAAATGAGTAATGAGCACAGTGGCCTTTCATCTTTAAATTAGAAAGTGTCCAAGCTACTGAAGATATCCCAGACATGTGGTCCCAGGCACTCCTCTGTTGCCTGGAACGAGAAATAAGATTGACAGCACTGCAGTCTTTCCGTTTTGTTCCTTCTTTCCCAGGTTCATCATTTTGTAGCTGCATGCAGGTGCAGGGGGTCCAGTCCCACCTTGGGGCCCGGTGAAAATTCACCCTTAATCTGAGAGGCTTAGTCTGAGAATGGCAAGAAGCCATTCTGTGGATGCTCTACTGCAGGAGAGCTTAATGCTACCAGAGCAACCGGAGCAGAGCCATCCCTCTGGTTCAAGGATTCCCCTCCCCTGATCAGGCCCATTTATCACACTTTAACAACCACCAGAAAGCCAACACTGGTTTGCTGTCACACGCTGGCCTTGGACCTCCAAACATCCAATGAGTCATAACCAGAAAGATCTGGCTAGTGTTACAATTTCAAGGAAAAATAAATTTCATTGGTGGCCCTTTTTCCAAACTCAAACCAGATAAAGTCAAAGAGGATTTTGTTGCTCTTACAACAGAATAATCCCTAGGTAGACAAGCCTTCAGGCAGAACATGATTCAAGTGACGTCAGGAGCCCTTGATGTCTTTCCAAAGCTACAAAAGAAGATTGGGGTACTGTTACCAAAAGAAGAAAGAGATGGATAAATGTCCGTTTCAGTTAGTTTCACATACATAGTGTATCTGGGTAGAATTATTTTTTCTTCTCTCTTTTTCTTCTTGTTGGATCCTGGTACTTCTCATAGATAAAGTAATAGAAAGGAATGTTTGCAAAGCAACTCCAAAAAACGATGGAGATAATGTGGTATATGAGTCAGTATAACAGAAAGTTAACCTTTAAGGGCAAGATGTCAAGCTGGTTCTTTAAAATAATCTACCCAGAGCCTCTATCTGTTTTTTCATCCTCATGATTTGAAGTTTCCCTCTCCTTAGGAACAGAACTGGGTAGAAGAAAGAATCACTGCCAACCCACAAAGTGAAAGTGGTATTAGGGTGGAGGAAAAAAAGAGCTGGAAGGAAAGAGGGATGTTTGGAGATGGGAAGAGAATGTGAATGAGAGGTTCTATAGCTGAAATATTGGTCTTGAAGGGATGCCCTAAAAATCCTTAGAGGCTGGGAACTATACCCAAAGCTTTACTATTCTTTGGACTCAGTAAAGGTTGAAGTAAATAATTTGTAAAACCTTCTTTGGAGTTCTGGGGTGTATGTGTGAATGTGTGTGTGCACATGCACACTTGGTTGAAGAGGGAATCACCAGTGGGTGTCTGGACTCCCCATTCTGGAAGTTGGGGCATGAACGGAGCCCTCAGAATAAACCAACCCATGGATCAGTTCCCTTTTTCTTTGTAAATGATTCCCCTACTCTCTCTCCTCCAAGATCAGTTTCATCTACAATCATTCAATAGCTATCTGGTGAAGAGTTAATGTTTCTATAGAAAGGCAACATACCTGAGTGCTTTTGTATATGCCCTTGGGGTCAGATGGACCTGGGCTCCAGTTCCATTTTTGCCTCCTGCTATTCAGGGAACCTTGAGCTGCCCACGGGACCTTGGACTTCCCATGGGATCTTGAGCTGTGTACAGAACCTTGAGCATGTTAGTTTTCCTTACAGATAGTAAGATCTCAATAATTGGGAGACACAATAGTGATGCAGGCTCCTATGTCTTTAACGGGTTTGTCTAGGGATTTGGGGATGTGAGTCTGAGGGTCCAATTGGGAAAAAACCCAACTTACTGAATAGTGACTTAAACATTTGGGGTGTGAATCCCTGCTTTGACAGTGCCTGATGTGAGACCACAGTGCTACTTACCTGAGCTGTACTTTGGTTTCTGTATCTTGGACGGTGTGTTTGCATGGGGTGAGTGGTGACCAAAATGACTGCTGCTCCCATCTTACAAGACTGTGTTAGAACCTGGTTTGGATCTTGCTTTGTAAATTGCAAGGGGTAGAGGTCAGGGAACAGGGTATGGGGTAGGGGGGCGGGAATATAGGCGAGGGGATGCCTCCAACTACCAGCTGTTGAGAGCAATACTCTCTCCCTCTCCTTGTGCTGTTTGGGAAAAGAGGTGAGGCAGCCTGTGGTGTGTAGAACATCTTGGTCTCAGTGCACAGGACATTCCCACCTTTGTGTTTTCCTTGGAAACAGAGGCCTGCCAGAACAGTGAACTTCTCTCCTAAGCCCAACCCAGAGGTTTATTCAAGAAAGAGTCTTTAAATTCATCTGCTCTGTTTCAGAGTTGTGAGAGATCATTTTATGTGCTCTGAGCTGAAAGGGAAGAAAAACTTCATATATTGTTTCCTTGGGATATATGGAGGCATGAGTTGAGTTCTATAATTCTAGAAATTATGACAACGCATCCATAAAGATGAGGCAGAATCCCCATGCAGCAGTTCCAGTAGCTTAAAGGAATATTATTTAATACCCGTTCATGGGAGTGTGGCAGAATTTAAAGACTTCATGTAACCCCTTCATCACTGTTGGAAAATGAGCAAGCTCAGGCCAGGTACCTGGAGGCTTGGAACCTTTTACGGAAGGTTTGGGTATCTGAAGTTGTTTGGGCTCTGTTCACAGTTATTTTATGCACTTCTAAAGAGTGATTGAGCCTGTTTAATCTACATTTAAATCTCTCTTCGCTGAAAGCCAGGTTCTTACAAAAAAAGTTCTGATTCAATTTAATTCCATTCAATACAAATTAATTCAATTAAGGGAATTAGTTGAGCGGCTAGTTGGTGCCACGTGAAGCCTGTGGGGAATCTAAAGATGAACTGGACCAGGCCTCCGACCCCCCAGAGGGAAGGGACTGTTCAGCAATTGCTACTTAAATCTCCACAAACAAGAGAATTAAGGCATTACTGGAACTTGTACACAGTTCTCTGACCAGAATTAGCCTATTCTTTTCTATTTTATATGTTTCATCTTCATCTCCTTGTCTTCCCTAATAACTAACACATCCACTTATTCAGCAAATATTAATTAAGAACTTGTTTATGCCTGGCAGAGAGGCAGTGTGAGAGAACAGCTAATCACTGCCATTTGTTTGCAGCATAGCTTGATAGGACCAAGAACCCAAGCTGGAGAGCCAGATGGTGGGGTTGTGAACGAGGACAAGTCCACAGCCTCTCTAAGTGCCAGTTCCTCATGCGCACATGGAAATAATCATAATATATCCCTCACATGGTGGGGAGGACTAAAGGAGCTCATGTGTGTAAAAGGTTCAGGACCTTTACTAGCAAGCACATAGTAGGTGCATAATAGCTGCTATCTATCTATCATCATCATTGTTGCCTACTTTAGAACAGAAATTCTCAAAGCTAGAAAGTGGTTGCATTTTTGGGATGGCAAATAGCCTCTAACACTTGATAACAAATGATATATGTCAATAATGAACACACATGAATAAATAAAGTACTAACAGACATACTTAAGTGTTCTAAACCTCTCCGTCATGCCTCTGCCTATAAGGAAGACTAGATCTGATGAGCTGCAATATCATTCTTTATAGCACTGAATCTGGGCCAGGTAAATAGCGGAAAGTGAAGGAGGCAAGAGGCCAAGTGGAGCTACGGGATAACACACTGAGACGGAGTCGTATGGAGAAGGACTAGTAGGTTTCTGCAGAACTGGCTTGGGAAAGAATGTGGGGGACACTTGGAAGAGGGAGAGGACAGAAACTTGAGGGTAGCTCCCTTGTGTCTGAGAGGGGAAGAGAGAGACAGAGAGAGAGAGAGAGAATGGATGCGTGTGATGAGATAGAAGCCCAGGGCACCACTGGTTTCCTGGGCATGCACACTGTGCAATCACACAGGGCCCAGCCTCCGAAGGACTCTGCACATTGTTTAATGCTCTGCTGTGGCTCTCTGGAAATTCTTATAATTTTTAAAGAAGGGGCTCTGCATTTTCACTTTGCACTGGGCTCCACAAATTATGTAGCTGGTCCTCCTTAGGGAGAGATTTGTGTAAGTTTTGCTGTGCGAAATGAATGCAATCCCCTTTTAGCGTTTTCTTGAGCTTTAAACAGCTTTCAATTATTTGGGGGATTATTCAACTGCAGATCCTTTGACTAAGACTCAAGACTGGACTCAGCCACAGTTGTTCAGCTTTACCCAGATGGGGAGCGAAAGAGCAGCTCTTTACTCCATTCCGACTGGAGGAGCCTCCCTGCGCCCCTCCCAGCCCAATTCATTTGTAGAAGGGATGGGAAACCCTCAGCAACCTCCAGCATGTGCTCACTCCATCAGCCTCAGAAGAAACCCAACACAACACTTTACCCTCCATTCCATTATTCTGGCAGGATGCTCCCCGCTGAGAGAAAAGGCTCAAGGTGCTCCTCGGGGGCTGAGATAAAGGAAGCAGTGTTCCTCGAAATGTTGTGTAGGACATGGAGAATTTCCCACTAAAGAAGTTCCAGCTTGGGAAGAGACACACTTCCGCTTCTGGGTGGATTTTGTGCAGAGCCCCTTTCTTTTGCTGCCGCTTACATTGCAACAGAAAGGCACCATGTAGAGAGAGCAACAAAGTGCTCTGAGTTCAGCCCATTATCAAACGGTTTCAAGGGTCATTTTGATCTTGTCAGGATCAGCAGGCTCTCTTTCGGCAGTCCTAAAAAGGCTGACAGAAACAATAAATGGACAATTTTGAAACTCTTTGTCAGAGTTACACTTTGGGGGCAAACTCGGCCATAAATACCAATTTCTAGTCCCCCTCACCATTTACCAATCCACCGTCTTCAGATCTGATTGCCCCCCTTCTCTGGCCACTGCCCTGCCATCAGCTTATCTCGCCAACATTGTGTCAGCGAGTGATTCGCAGACGCTTCTGTGTCTGCTCCGTGATGCTTACACTACAAAGGGCCTGGTGTGATGTATACCTCGGAGCCCGCATTCGTCTCTAATTTAGTGCCTACATATCTGTAATAGCTGTATTGAACTGAAGCTGAGAAAAATCACCCTCGCCACCCTCTGTTTTTAGGGAGTCTGTGATAGGTTTGAGCATTACCCTATCGATCACTAGTCAGCAATGATTACCTCTCACCCTCCTTCTACCTCGTCAATAAATGGCACCAAATATCAATCCCAGGAGACACATTCAAAACTGGGGTGTCACGAGCTGTGAATAGAATTAGAAATACAGTGCAGTTTAAAGGAAAGTATTCAAGCCCAAGAGACACATCAGAAGAGATGCCGCATTCTGTAAAGGATTTAGACTTTAAGAGTATTAACATTTCTTTTATAACAGATTGTTCCACTCACGGAAATTACAATTACTGTCATTTTTTTTTGATACTGACAATGCAAATTACATATATTTTCTCCAGACATGGTATTTAAACTAAGTAGTGAAAGATGGCAGCAAGTACTAAATGAATTTCAAAAAGTGTGTTGCCTTAACTTTGTACATCTGAATGTCTTTATGAAAAAGTTTCTTGGTGACTTGTTGAAATGCCCCAGCTCTAGATTGAAACCAGCTGATGTCAAATAAATGAATAATAGCTGATGTCAAATAAATGAATGACAAATGATGTCAAATAAATGAATAATAATAGCTGATGTCAAATAAATAAATGAATAGGTTATTTTGGCACGAAGAACTGGGAGTAAAGAGCACTTTATAAAACAGTTAAAAAATCTGTACTCCAAGTATTATAACGAGACTGACAGATGTCTAATTAAAGTGGGGGCCTGGGAAATCCATGTGCCTCTCATTTGAACCAGACAGTGATGAGGGCCAGCATTTTCCATATTCAGTAGAATGCTCACTTCACAAGGTCTTCATAGATATTATGTCAGGGCATGGTGGCTCATGCCTGTAATCCCAGCTACTCGGGAGGCTGAGGCAGGAGAATCGCTTAAACTCTGGAGGCAGAGGTTGTGGTGAGCCAAGAACATGCCATTGCACTCCAGCCTGGGCAACAAGAGCAAAACTCCGTCTAAAAAATAAGTAAATAAATAGAGTTCTATGATACACTTAAGATTCTCTGAGCTGAACAAAGTCAAAAGAGCTATCTTTTTGTAGGAATTTTCAATGCTTTGAATTTGCTAAACTGCTTGTGAATGTCAAAGAGTAGAGGGAGAACACAGTACAGAACACTTCTCAAACTTGTTGGACCTTGGGAAATTTTTCTGGGGAACATTTCAGGGGATTAGAGTTCTGAAACCCACCTTGAGAAAGTCCTGTCTTGGTTCAGGGGGGCATGGATGAGATGGCGAATGAGAGAATGTGGGTTGCATAGTGCTGTAATTCTTGTAGGAGCACTCAGTGGTCTAGGGCCCTATGACCATCTGGGCTGGTGTTTGGAGGCATCACGATTTTCTCCTTCTCTTGCTGGACTTCTTTATGAAGTTCAGAGAACAGTGATTGGGCAGGAGGAAGCATAGGCTACAGCTCCAAAATACCAGGTTAATTGACTTGTATATAGGTGATCTTTGAAGTTTCATTTTCTCTTGAGAGTTGAGGATGAGAGAACAAATGCCAAGTATGTTTATACCCTGTGAAAGGAAAGTACAATTGAGAACCATGTGGTACTCCCAGATGCCTCAGCCAGAGTGCTGGAGTTCTAGTGTCAGCAGACTTTGACTCTGCGGGGGTTTCAGTGGGATAAGTTCTGTGGAACAGGGGAATGCCTGAATCCTGCCTAGCTTATAAGAATCACTATAATCTACTGAATCACCCTCTCTCTTCCCTCCTGTATGAAGTTTCAGAGAGTGTTATATATCTAAGGAAGAAGAACATGCTTCAAATGATCACTTTGTTTACAGCTAGATTATATATACCAGCTGCCAGCATGGAGAATGCTGGAAAAAGTGGAAAAGCAAGAGGTGGACAGGTAAGCATCAGGTCTGTAAAGAAAAGGCCCTGACAACAACCTCATCCCATCTGATGTTGTAACTAAGGGCAGAGGTAACTAAGGGAGAAAGAAGAGTCAACAGACCAGGCCCTGGTCTCAGCCTGGTTCACTGGATGTTGTATTGACACTTGACTCCACCCGCGGCCTCCCCTTTTCATGAAAGCATCTGAAACCCTAGGAAGGGCCAAACCACATCTCCACACTAACATCACACTAACCACCAGGTCCTATCTGTCTGGAGAGAGGACCTCTGATCCATAAACACATCCTGTCCTGGGACCAAGACTGGATGATGAAAGGAGACAGGGTTTGGGCTACTTCTTCAGCCAGTGAACAAACCCATATACATACGCCTCTTTTCCTCTAAAGGAGTTAAGTGTACAATTTGATTGACCAGTAAATGGGTCAGAAATGATAAGATTAAGCCATATCCCTCATGCCTTTCTTTCTCTGAGTGACTTGAGTCCCATCTGGAAGGGCTGGTTTTTCATTTCAAGCCTGGTTTGTTCTAATCCTGACCCTGGGATCCTAGACTCTGTACTGAAGAGGATTCCGAAGGACCAGCTGGTCTGCTTATCCACACTCAGGCACATTGGGACTGCCTCAGAGATACAGAGCTCCTCTATGTTTTAAAACTTCTTTTCCTAATAAGAAATGTTTCCTTCTATGTAACTTCATGCTCTTGTACTGCTCTTTGTCAAGAGAGAAAACAGCTGGAGATATTGTCTGTGGGCGTCTTCTGTATGCTTCAAGATTCTCGGTTTTACTTTCTGCAAGCTGAAAAATCTAGTCTCCTTAACCTCTTTTTACAAGTATTCTTTTTCTTCCTTTATACTATATTTGTGAGTGTTCCAAGATAAAGTTTCCTTAAGTTTGTTGATCATTGTTAACATCAGGAACCTTTCTAAACATACCAAATTGCACATCACTCTCCAGACTTTCTGTACAAGAATTATGGGAGCAGAGGTGGTTTGGAGCCTGGGTAGGAATTATCATTCTTAAACAGGAAAAATAAATCATTGTGATCTTTTTGAAGCCCAACTTAAAGTTCTCCCATTCTCAGGGAACGGAACCTATTTTTCAGAGGGATCCCTGGCAGGTTGATTGGCACTAGCATCATGAAGGGTTGCCTGGTCTGAAGATGGCCAGGCAGAATCTTTTCCCCAGAATTTAGAAATGAACCCATTACCAGGAGATCAATCTCTGAGGGTGAGTAGAAGTATGACATGAAATAAAAGGAGACAAAATTATGTTGTGAAGATAGAGAAGCAGGGAGAGATGGTCTGCAGAGAAGGGGTAGAATGAAGCAGAAGAATGAAGCAGATGCTCGCTAAGAGATTCAAGAGGAAAATGGCAAAGCATTCCAGTGACTGTCCAGGCTCTGGGTCCAGTCTCTGCATTCCTGCTCTGGAGTTCTTGTCTATGTGGTGTTTGCTCACCCCGGTGTTACAGAGTGAATTGTGTCTCCCCAAAACTCTGATGTTGAAACTCTACTGCACAATGTGACTTTTGAAGATCAGGCCTTCATCGAGGTAATTAAGGTCAAACAAGGTTATAAATGCAGGGTCCTAATCTGAAAAAAACAAAACAAACAAACAAACAAAAATACTGGCATTCTTATAAGAAGAGGAAGGGACACCAGAGCTCTCTCTCTACCATGTGACGACATAGTGAGGAGCTGGCTGTCTGCAACCCAGGAAGAGAGACCTCACCAGGAACCAACCCTGACAATACCTTGATCTTGTACTTCCATCCTCCAGAACAGTGAGAAAATAAATTTCTGTTGTTTAAGCCACCCAGTCTGTGATATTTTGGTAAGGCAGCCCAAGCAGACTAATATACCTGGTTAAAGTGGATTTTCATTACCAACGACCAAAGTGGCTGAACCAAATATAGAACTAACGGCTGTATCAGGAGAGGTAATAAGGTCACAACCAATGTCTTCTGTCTCCGTTGATTCACCCTGACACTTTCTATTTTGCTTTTCTGAGACGACACATACCTCCTTGACTTGAATATTTTGTTGACAACATGTAACTAGACAATGTTAATGTGCTCTGAACTCAGAATGAGTGCTGGTCTACTATGAAAAATAATTCTACCAATTCATTCTCCTAGTAGGAAAGAACAACAATTAATATTTACTAACTGATACATTCACCCAAAAGCCTGTAACATCAGTTCTATTATTTACCTGTTTTACATGTGAGGAAACTAAGGCATCTGAGAGGGTGAATAACTTTCCTTAGGTCACAGAACTCATAACTGATGAGACCAAAACTTGAATCCAGGTATGACTACAGTGCCCAAGATTTCAACCAAGTTGCTACATTTGGGTTGAAACCAAAGCTCAATTGTTAAAAGCAAAACTGTCTTGATGCTACATGAAAAGTAATGTGTAATAACCCATTTCTGTACTAACAGAGCAGTCCAGTAAGACTCTACAGGAAAAAGCAAACAAGGTAGGCTAGGGGGCTCCAGTAGGCTTGTATATGACCCAGGACTTTAATTGAGCCCAGATAACTGTGGGGTTCAAAGATGTTCCATTGTAACATCCATCTCCCCCGTTAAAGAGATATCTGATTTTACTGAGATATTCACTCCTTCCCTAAGCAGCTTCCATGTGAGGCAAATCTGACTTCTCCCCTGCCCGGCTTTGGAAAATTTCTCAGTTTTCTAAGGGTAAACCCATCCTCCTTGCCAGGGATTGGGTACGTGATCTGGTTTAGGTCAATACAATGCAAGAGATTCTCTCTTCTGATCTGGATATTACTATTATTGGATGTTACCAGATGTTAGTTACTGCCACTGAAGCGCAGCATAGCAAAACCCCACAAGAGCATTTAGTTAGCTGGTCTAGGCCTTGCTAATTGGGCCAACTCAGTTCTCTTGATTGTCTCTGGGCTGAACAATGAGTTTAGGGGGTCAGCTTATCTAGCTTAAGTTCTACACTAAGTCTCCCATGCCTTCTCATGACCAGAAGGCTAGCGTATGGATGTTCTTCTCAAGGTGATGGCAGAGATATAAGAATACCAGTGGAAATACACAGGCATATCTCAAGCCTAGCCTCTGTTACATCTGCTAACATCCCATTGGCCAAAGAAAGTCACATGGCCAAGCTTAGTATTAAGCCCACCTGCTAAATAGGCAAACTAGATCACGTGGCAAAGCCTGCCATGAATGGAGCAGGAAAGTATAGACTTCCCTGGGAGTGATTGGGAGGAAGTGGATATTCTGACCAATAATCTAATCTACTACAGGGCTATGCATGGATGTGAAGACCAGAACCATAACAGCCTTCTCCCTTTCAACCTAAAATGAAGCCAACATACAGAGAGAAGAGGGGATTCACAAGAACCCCAGGAAAAGAGATGGAGCTGCTGGATCAAATCAACTTGAAGTTCTACCCAGTCTCTGCATTGGCCAGTGTTGATGTTACTCGATACTGAAACTCTCTCATTCAGAGAACACTCCTTGGAACACTTAGGAACAAAGGTCCAGAGATGTGAATAACTGTGGTGCCTTGGGGGAAAGAAAAACAATGCAGAGAGCCTAGAGAGAGCATTTTTTCCCAAGTGGTTTGTCCTTGGAAACCCAATCAAGCCTTCCCTTTATCATCCACTCACCTTGCAGCAAATCTATTTCTTCTTGATTTTGTATAATTTGATTCATTCTCAGATGTTTGTTCATCTGACCTTCCAGTTGGTATGGTAACAGCGTGACTGAACTGTGGTGTTTATTATTCACCACAAGCTCTTGTCAAGTCAGTAAGAATCACCTTTGCCTTCTTTCAAGCAGTACAGGGGGCTGAGATATTGAGGAGGAGGCATGGCCTTGTACCACTACTGGGGTCGATGCTGGAAAATCTCCTGTTAAAACTCTACCATTTTCCTTCCTCTGTTCACATTGATTGAGGTGGTTCCTTCCTTTCTGTAGAGCTCTTCCTTGCCATGGAAGGCAACATTTATTTCTATCTCCCACCCCCCTCATGTGACGTTAATAACAGGACACAAATTGAGTGGGCAATAGGTCAAAGAATTTGTGAAAGTCACATTCAAAAAAATACTGTAAAGAAGCAAAAGGAAATATCTTAGAATCAGAATTAATCCTTTAAAATAATACTTATAAAGTGTTTACTAACTTTGTAACTCAGTTAAGAAGTTCTTCACACCCTAAATGTTAAAACATTGAGGGGGAACATGGCTAATATGTATTAGATACTACCATGCGCTAAGCGCTATGTGTGGCCCACCATACACATGACTCATTCAGTCTTACAATGACCTGGGGAAACAACTCTAATCATCTCCACTTTAGGGAGAAAAAGAACTTTTCCAAGGTCTTGCAGCTAGCATGTAGAGGGTCTAGGATTTGAATTTGGAAGTTCTACCTTCATCTTATTTATACCACACTATACTCTCTTGAACAGAAGATACATAGCACACTGGTTTTGAGAGTAGACTTGCCTATAAGAATAGTAAAATCTGGCGCTACCATGTACTAATTGTGTAATTTTGACCAAGTTACTTAAACTTTCTCTGCCTCAGTTTCCTCATTTGGAAAATGGGAATAATCCAAACTCTGCCCTGTCATTTTAGGAAAGTGCCTTACGCCCCTGGGCCTTACTTTCATGTCTCTGTAATGAGGGACCTGCACTAGTGATTTCTAAGGGAGCTTTTGTGCAAACATTCAGCCACACTCTGGGCTCAGGGTCATGATTTTATTTCAGTGCAGGGCAGTGAGAAGAGAAGAAAAGGGTAGCTTCAAGAAATGTCTTACAAACATAAGACTTGGTGGCTGATTTCACAGAAAAGGCAAAGAATGAACTTGAGTAAAAGATGGCTCTGAGCTTTAGAGCCTGTAGGAAAGAAATATTTATTTTTCAATCATCCAAAAGCCACTTTTGCCATTGTGTTAGTTATTGTCTCCATTTGACCAAAGAATCAAGGTTTTAAAATATCCATTTGCTCTCCCTTATTCATTATTCTTCTGTGAACAAGCTTAGTCCATAACCATCTAAAACCATCAGCAGCTCATTAGTCATCAGAAGATTTGTAACTAAGTGGTAATAGAGTTTCCTGTAATCTGGACTTCAGAGCTAAAGGAACGGGTATCCAGTGATGAATCATCCAGGCAGGACTCTGAAAGGTGTCCTAATGGATGCAGCAAGTGAAGATCTGTTCCAGATGGACATATCTGCTGCTGCTTTTCTGTTTCTCACACACAGCACACGTTGGCTCAGCCATCCTCCTCTCTTGCAAAGGCTCCTAGACTACCCTCTGGCAGGAAGAATCTAATCCATCCTTCAAAGACAAGCTCAAGCTGTTCATGGAGTAGACGCATATGGAGCCAGGCTCTGTGCTAGGTGCCAGCAATGCAAAGATGAAAGGCACCCCAGTCTCAAAGAGCTCCCACCAGCTGGGCCTGGGGCATCATCCCCGAGCTAACACCTTGTCATTCATTTTGCTTGTGCATTCATGGTGGTTAATTCCTGAGGATAAGGACTTTTTCCATACTCTTCATGATACTTACGTGCTGAGAATGGGTGTCGGAATGTATTTGTACTTTGTTTTATTTGGGAGAAAGGCCTTATTGTCTAGCAGTTAAGAGAGCAGGCCATAGGGTTATACAGATTGGGTTCAAATTCCCCTCCAAACCTATAGCTCTGTGACTTATTAGGAGGATGACTAGGACAAGTTCTTTAGCCTTTATATACCTCAGTTTTCTCATCCATAAAATAGGTGATAGGGAATAATAGCATATTTTATTTGAAATTTAAACAAAATAGTGCACTTGGCACATAGTGTGGTCTCAGTTTACATGGTTACTGTGTTTTAATGATTATAGAGTTTCAAAGAGTCAGTGTATAATTTACGGTGACTGAGGACAGATGCCTGCCTTTTTTCTTTCCTTCCTTCCTTCCTTCCTTCCTTCCTTCCTTCCTTCCTTCCTTCCTTCCTTCCTTCCTTCCTTCCTTCGTTCCTTCCTTCCTTCCTTCCCCCCTCCCTCCCTTGTCCTCTCCCTCCTTTCTTTTCTTTTTCCCTCTTCCTTTCTTTTATTTTTTATCTTTTTCCTCTTTGTCTCTCTGTGCCTGTCTCTCTCCCATTCTCTCTCTCTTTCACCTCTCATCCCGTCTCTATCACAGCAAGAGTAATTATTACTTAGAAATTATATTTATATATAAAAATATTGAACAGGCTCCAAGAGTTAAATCCAGACTGATTCCTCTTTGCTGAAAAGACAGGCCTTATTGCTGTTCTTCTCGTTTGCTTGCACGAGGATCTCTTATGTAGCCAGTTCACTCAGAATTTGCCACCAGCACAGATCCACTTAGGAACCTGACCCAAAAGCAGTAGAAAAAAAGCAAAACACAGATGCATTTTTCCCTCTAGAACCTCTGACTGCCTTTCTGGTAGTGGTATGCTGACTCTCCAGAAAAAAAAAAGAATAAGAGAGGAAGGGGAAAAAGCCCTGAGGGCTTGCCAATTTCTGTAGTATGTTACTACCAAGGTCAATTTCAAGCTTCCAATATAACACTACAGAATGTGAGTTGGGAGAGGGGTGCACAGTCAGTTCTTAAGAACCCTATGCACCTGATTCTGCACACCAACTGTTCCAGGAATATGCAGATCCACCCTCCGCTCTCACCCCTCTCCATGCCTCTCTCCTATATCCAGGGGACTTGTCCCAGCCCTCAGCAACACTGTCCCAGATTCTCTCTCTTCTTCCTCTATTCTCAGTCCTCCCCTCCATCTCCCAAAATAATCTGCTAAACCCCAGATCAGAATATGCTACCTCCCTGCTGTATAATCTCCAGTGGCTTCCCTTTGTTGCCCCAGGCCCTTAACCCCCTTCTTCACCCTTCCCTGGAGTTACTCCAGGTCTCTCATCTTGATGCAAGTCCTGTTACATTTCCACATCACTGCCCACGCCTAACCTACGGTCTGGAATGCCATTCCCAGTGCAACCAGCCCTGGCTTTTTCTGTGTCCCTGGTGAATTTCTACTTACCTCTAAGTTTTGGCTCAAATGCCCTGTCCTGCATAGTTTTTATGACTTTCTATCCTACTCTAGCTGTCATTGTTTCCTTCCTTCTCTAGGTTTCCTTGATACCCTTCTCTCATATTCTGTGGTATACATAACTAGTTTTCTGGTATCTCCAGATATGAAGACAGGGAGGCAGCCATGGGTCCAGGATTGATGGATCATTCATTCTTCACATATGCATCCAACAAATATTTATGGAGTGCTGGGTATGTGCCAATCAACACGCTGGATAAGACTAGGGGTAGAGTCGAGAGTAAGATAGACTGTCTTCTTCTCTGGTGGAGCTCACAGCGTGCTGAAGAATATGGGCATTGAACAAATAGGCAAAAATAAAAATATAATGGCAAATAGGTTCTATGAAAGAAAAAAAAAAACAGGACAGCATGAGAGAAATTCCAAAACTAGTGAAAGGTTTTTAACTTTTCAGAAGCCTGGAATATATACCTTTAAAGTCATGGGGGCCTCACTGAGGGCACTGAACACCATAGCATGAATTGTATTGTGCAGCAGGAACCCTGCCTCACCAGCTTAGAAATGACAGCAAGAGTCATGCGGTTCTTTCACTGAGTTGATGACTTGGGGGGAGATGTATTATATCTTTGTATCTCTATTAATTAAATTGTTTGGTCTCAAGTGACAGCAAATTCAAGTAAAATAGACTTAAGGGGGAAAAGAAGAGGTGAATGAATTGGCTCACATAATTAGAAAATCCATAGTTATACTCAGTGCCCTGATCTTGGTTTCCAATACCATTCTGCAATAAAAAGAACTCAGGGCTCCTTGGAGAAATGGCTGATTCTAGAACTGGGGCAGAGAATATACAATAGTGAGCCTGAAACATCTGATAGAATTAGAAAGTAAGAAAGTGTTCAGCTTTTACACTGTTGGTAGGAGTGTAAACTAGTTCAACCATTGTGGAAGACAGTGTGGCGATTCCTCAAGGATCTAGAACTAGAATTGCTATTTAACCCAGCAATCCCATTACTGGGCATATACCCAAAGGATTATAAATCATGCTACTATAAAGACACATACACATGTATGCTTATTGCGGCACTATTCACAATAGCAAACACTTGGAACCAACCCAAATGTCCATCAATGATAGATTGGATTAAGAAAATGTAGCATGTATACACTATGGAATACTATGCAGCCATAAAAAAGGATGAGTTCAGGTCCTTTGTAGGGACATGGATGAAGCTGGAAAACATCATTCTGAGCAAACTATCGCAAGGACAGAAAACCAAACACCGCATGTTCTCACTTATAGGTGGGAACTGAACAATGAGAACACTTGGACACAGGAAGGGGAACATCACACACTGGGGTCTGTCGTGGGGCGGGGGGATGGGGAGGGATAGCATTAGGAGAAATACCTAATGTAAATGACGAGTTAATGGGTGCAGCACACCAGCATAGCACATCTATACATATGTAACAAACCTGCAAGTTGTGCACATGTACCCTAGAACTTAAAGTATAATAATGATAAAGAAAGTGTTCAAAACACAGCACACACGCATGAACACAAACACAGATAGAATACATCAAAAGGACACAGAAACCAATTAACAGACTCACAATGGCCAAAACTGAGACAATGTGAACAAAATAAATAAGTATAAATTATAAGCCAAAGTATGAAATGAGTCCGTACTCACATAAATGATTGAATAAGTAAATAATGAGGGAGAATAGACAAATCTCTCTCTCTCTCTTTCATTTTTGTTTCTGAGTTAGGGTTTCACTTCACTCTGTTGCCCAGGCTGGAGTGCAATGGCATGATCACAGCTCATTGCAGCCTTGAACTCCTGGGCTTAAGTAATCCTCCCACCACAGCCTCCCAAGTAGCAGGGACTACAGGGATGTGCCACCACACCCAGATAGTTAAAAAATTGCTTTTTGTAGAGACGAGGTTTCTCTATGTTACCTAGCCAGGTCTCAAACTCCTGGACTCAAGGAATCCTCCTGCCTCAGCCTTCAAAGTGTTGGGATTATAGGCATGAGCCACTGCACCGGGCCAAGAATAGACAAATCTCTCATGTAGAAGAATTTTAAATAATTTATTTAGACCCTCTGTCCTCAAAAGGGAGGAGCATAACTCCATAAGTTTGGGGTACACAAAATGACTTATTTTCAAAGAGAACAATATGGAAAGGGGGAAAAAGAGTGACTTAACAGAGGAGCCACCTATAAATAATACCTCAGTCAAGTGATCAAAATTAACATGATATGGTGTGATAACAATGGCATTTTGCCATGTGGTCTAACTCCCCCAAACCCATATCCCGGGCTAACCATGAGAAAAACATTAGAAACCTCCATTGAGGAATACTCAATAAAACATTGATCAGTATTCCTCAAGACTGTCAAGGTCACCCAAAACAAGGCAAGTCTGAGAAACTGTTACCATCTAGAGGAGCCTAAGGTGACATGATGACTAATTGTAATGAGGTCCCCTGGATGGGATCCTGGAGCAGAAGAAAGACATTAGGTAAAAACTAAGGAAATCTGTATAAAGTATAGACTTCAGTTAATAACATATCAATATTGTCTGACTAGTGGTAATGTACAATGCTATAAAATGTTAACAGTAGGAGAAACCAGGTGTGGAGTATATGACAACCCTCTACACTATCCTCACACTTATTTGTAAATCTAGAGCCATTATAAAATAAAACATTAATTAAAAATTTCGTTTAAGTCCAGAGCTCAACAAGCTTCAGATACGGCTAGATCCACGATCCCAAATCATATGAACCTGAATCCATCTCTCTGTAATTCAGTGGTGTTGATTTAGCTTTTAGGTAAGTTCCCTTCACTTGCTGGAAACCCAGCCACTCTAGACTTATATTACACTAGTGGAAGAGAAGTTCATTTCCTAATAGTTTTAACCACAGCCTCAAACTTGGGTCATGTGTCCATCCTGGAAGCAATCAGTGTGGCCAGGGGTATGTGGGACTCTGATTAGCCAGGTCTCTATCACATGCCCACCTTTGGAGCTAGGGTGCTGTGTGCCCCACCCCAACCAGATAGCTGAGAGTGAAGAAGCATTGTGACTTGAACAAAGGGAAATGGATGCTATTCAGGAAAAGCAACAGATGTCAACTACAAAACACATCCTTCAAGTGAACTCAAATAATAGGGTGGTGTGGTTGGGATGAGAATTCTTGTTAACTGTGAAGATAGACATGGGAAACCCAGGGAAATGCAGACAATAGGAACTGAGGGAGATAAGGATCTTACAAGAGTGGAATCAGATGTCCATTGTCCATTCAGGATCCAAGGGAGCTCTAGGGACCTGGACAATGGGAGTGTGGATCTTCTCTCTGCTATTCTGCTTCTAAGGGGACACAGCTGCTTGCCCCACCACCCACCATCCACTTTCCAGGCATCTGTGAATTTTCTAGTTCCTATCCAGGATGGAAACAGCCCCTTGGCTAAAGGGCCACCTGGGTGGTCTCTGGCCAACTTGTAAATGGGCCAGCCTTGGGTCAATGGTCACTTCTGCTCCAGCCAGTGGCCCCAGGGACTGGTGCTGCTTACCTGAGCTGAGGCTGTGGACTGGGTACTTTCACCATGAAGAGGAAGTTGAGGTAGGACACATGCCATCACTGAAAAATCCTCGATATTGTCTCAAATTTTTGTTGGGAAATTTATTTTCTGCATGGCCTCATTTGCACAAACTTGGGGAACATCCAATTCATCTAATCATTTTATTCTAAAGATAATGCCATTTGGTACACACATTTTTTCCTTTATTACCTTGGCACAAAAGTGCTGCCTTTAGCTTCTTGCTGCTTTCTGAAAGTTCTCTCACTCAGTTTTAGGCTCCATACTTTAACCAGAGCTTGCATAAAGTAGAGCACAAAAGCCTTTTGTGAAGCGCTGTCACCAACATGTCAGCCTGGAGTCAAACTGGCTCCGGGGAGAAAGACGGAAACAGTAGTTCCATCAGTGAGCTCCAGGAGCATACATTCAAACATCTCATTATTAATCTCTGTAAAATATTTCTTCAAGAAGTTGTGCACCACAAAATACAATATAACATTCATATCAAGTGATATAGAGATAGCTTTAAGCAAAATTTGTTGTACTCTGTATAATGAATACTGCAATAAAAATACATATTCATTTCCAGATCACAAATCATAGCAATTTAAGCCATCTTCTGCCTTGCGGTAGTATTTTGAGGGGAAAATGTGTGTGTGGGCCCCCTCCGCCTTGCTCAGAGGCTCATTCTTCTCCAGGAGGAAGCTTCTCTGCATGCCGTGTTGCACAGAGCTCGTTTATTTCCAGGGCTCTCTCTCATCAGGGCTCTGGGGGTGGTGGTGAGGCCATCATTTGAAACACAACCAAGGAAGCACTGCTGTGCTCATGGCACAGTAGGAAATCAGTCTATTTTTAAAATATGAGTTTGTCCAAGTTCTCTTGAAACATGTTACCCTGAATACATCATTTCAGCTCTGAGCTGAACAGATAGAAAAAGTCAAAGTTGTTTGACTTTTTAAACTGAGAAAGCTCATTATTTGGGTCTTGAAACACTGTTTAAGTGACTTGATGGTGGGTATCAAATAAGATTTCCTGGGTCACCTCAGGGTAGGGGCGCAGCGAGGGACCCTGAATCTTTTTCTATTTACCAGGGGAGAAAGTACATGCCAGTGGCCTCCATCTGTGACTACTATGCCTTATGGCCAGACTTCAGAGGACCCAGATAATCTTTGAGCCTTCATCGGTATTACTATGAGAAGTGTTCAAAGGATGTCTTCCTCATCCCCACCGGTTCCCATTCACCTGGTATTTCAGGCTCTGTTCACTTTTTCTTTCCAGAATTGGCAGAAACTCTGCTAAGGATGTGACACATGTTTGCTCAGTTCCTTCATCCTGGGCTTCAGTACAGGCTCTGGTATATAGTTGGTGCTCAATAAATGTCTGTTAAAGTGGCAAATGAACAATCCTATGAGGTTAGTATTATTACTTTGGTTTACAGAGGAGTGGTCAGAGACTCAGTGAGGTGATGTCACTTCCAGGGGGTCTGTGCGGTTCCAGTCCTTGGTTCTTACACCCTCCCTATGCCACCTCTAATGGATTCTCCCATTTGGCTCTCACGTGTCATGGAAGTGGTTTGCAGGCTGAAACTCTTGAGTGCACAGACTTAGAGGTAATGTAAAACACTTTGAATTTTACAACAGTGATTGGTCCGTTACTGTTGGCAGCTTGGGAGTTGTGAGCATTTCAACATTCTGAGCTGAAATTGAACCTGAGAAGCGAGGTTTCTGGTGCAAACAATACACAGTGCTTGCCCAGCATACCTGTTTACTCAGTGGAGTTGGGATGTTTTCTCTACAGAAGACCTAAGAGATAAACTAGGTGTGAACTGGTTTTCTTGTCCCAGTTGGTTCCAGAACTGCCTCCAAAGTTATTTCTAATATGTGAATCTTTGCCTATAAGTGACTTCTCATTGTCCACAGTGTAAACTCCAAACTCTATGTCATTGCCTACAAGTCTTCTGGGATGAACCAAATGATAGGCCTTCCTATATCCATCCCATTCCTCTCCCTTTGCATAGCAGCCACATGGTTTACAAAGACTGGCCCTCCAACTTCAAAGGTGGCTCAGATTGGTCTAAGCCAAAAAAAAAAAAAAAAAATTCCCATACCTGTTGTCATAGTCATTCACTGGGATATCCCAGGCCTAAGTCAGCCGGTCCATGTCTTTCTCTAGCCTTAGAGATTGGTTTATAATATAAAGCCCAGGGCTCTCATTAGATCATCTCAGGGTCAGGCATTCTTTCTTCCCTGGATGTTCCTTGGCAAGCATGTAACCTTGGTAGTTGGCGGCCACCCTGTGAGCATGAGGACCATCCAATATTAGGATGAGGAAGACATACAAATGAAGAAAGACTAGAAATATAAAGAAGCCAGCTTTTGGTAATAAGATTGAGTCATGGGACCAAACCAGTGCTAAACCTGACCATGCAGGTATTTATATTTTTAAAAGTTGTGAATTTACCTGGGTCTAAAACAATAAAACATTTTTATTGTTTGGGCAAATTCAAGCTGTGTTTCTTGTTATTATCAACTGAAAGCCTTCTGATTAATATGTTACTGATAATGCACACCTGGGTGTCCTTTCTAGATTTATCTCTGCCATTACCTGCCTGTGCCAGTGGTATAGCTTAAAACACTACTGTCCATTCTTAGAAATAAACTCTGTGCATTTTCACATGGACCTTCAGCATTCTACCTCTCTTTCTATGTTGTAAATTCCTACTCATCCTACAAAATCCAACCCAGTATCACCTCCTCTAAAACGTTGCCTGCTCTCCTTTCATCTATTCCAGGAAGAACTAATGGCTTCCTTCTTCGTGTCCTTCAAGTATTATCTATATACCCATAATAGAGCAATTTAAAGGCATTTGACAATAATAATTTAGCAGCTCTAATATGGATTGTTCTGCTGTTCAATGTGCTTTGCAGGTATTGTTTAACCGTTATAGCTGTCCTATTATACTGATATTAATATCTTCATTTTAAATATAAAGACGTCTTAGAGACATAACGAGACTTATCCAAAGGTCCACAGCTTATAAGAGGGAGAAGCTGAGACTTAGGTCATCTAACTTCAGAATCTGTCCTCTTAATGTCTGTGCAGTGTTCTCTTCCCTGCTTGTGGGTTCTTTTAAGTCAGACACTATCTTTCATCCATAGGTGCCTGAACAAATGTCCTAGGCACTCTGAAAATGCTAGTAATATACATCAATGAATGAATGAATGAATGAATGGATGGATGGATGGAAGGATGGATTTAAGCCCTTCACATCACAGATGAGAAAATCAGGACTCGTTTTAAGTGACATGTGTGGTAGGCAAAAGTGTGGATGACCACTGAAATTTTTCTACAATATCTTGCCACATTTGGAAGAAAATTATATGTTCTCTAAAAGAAATTCTCCAAAGCAAGAGGAGAAAAATAAAGCTCAAAGATGTCTGGACTTTTTCTCTCTCACCTGGAACCATGCATGTCCCTCTTAGGGTTAGGCTTAGGGTGGTAACCTGAATGAAGCAGAACATTCTCATCCCCTTCTCCAGAGCTCAGGGCATATCTTCATTTTTTAACTCTTTTCAAATTGTTACTGACACCTAAACTAACTTGGGATTAAAAGAAAATAGAGCCAAATCACATTCAAAATGTTCTGGATTGGGAGGCTTATTTATAACTACTTAGACATCAGGTTTTAAAAGAGGAAAGGGGGAGTGTTGAGCACAAAATTCAGAAGAACATTTGAAATTAAGAAATAGAATCACACGTCATCCTAATTAGCCAGGAGTGGAGTAAAAATTCTGCACTCCTGTCATGTTGCCACCATGCAAGAGCAAACTGTGACATTAGTTTAATTACATAAATTTATGAGATGAAAAGAACAACTTTTATAATCATTCAGACAATACTCCTATTCAGATTGCTGTGCAATATCTTTATTTAATCCTTCTTAAAGTATGTATTAGATTCTTTTTTCAGGAAGCCTCAAACCTACCTGTATTTTAATGACTTGAGGGGACACTTTTCATTTCCCTCCTCTGATTTCTTTAAATGGGTGTCCTCATCAGATGCCTGTGTTCCATAGACTTGTCCACCTGTGTACATTTGACACCAATGCAATCAGCATCACCGAGAGAAAGAGCACGAGAAAAGTCCCCCAGAAGTGATTCTCTTGGGGTTGATTCATGTCATGAGTCATAATTCTTCTTCATCATTATCCTCGTAGCTACCATTTATTGACGATCAACTTGGTTTCATCGTTGCATTTCCTAAGTACAGTCATCTATCAGTATCTGTGGGGAATTGGTTCCAGGACCTTCCTTAGATACCAAAATCAACAGATACTCAAGTTCTGACATAAATCGATGTAGTAGGTGCATGTAACCTATGCACATCTTTCCATATACTTTAAATCATCTCTGGACTATTTCTAATCCCAAATACAACCCTACATATTATTTCATTCTCATGGATTCAATGGAGTACCTGGTGTGCAGCAAATTCAAGTTTTGCTTTTGGAGTTTTTGTGGGATTATTTTTCTGTATATTTTCCATCCATGGTTGGTTGAATTCATGGATGAGAAGCCTACTGATACAGAGAGTTGGCTGCAGCTTCCTCAGTCATCTCTAAAACTCCTTGGAGAGTCACAGTGCCTGTCCTGCTCACACTTCCATCTAAGGGAAACTGCCCCAGCCCCACTGCCCAGGGGCCATGTTTGAGGTCACACGTGCCTGCTTCTAGGCAGACCAGCCAGGCTGGGATTTTGGTGACCTAATTAAAATATTAGCTTGGCCAATTACTTTCTCTAAGTGCAAAAAGTCCCCCCTAATTTTCAGTGACAACTGAAGCAGAAAGGATAGATTATGAAACTGAGATTCTTAGCCTGGGGTCCACAAACCCATTTCAATTCTTTGTGAAATTTGGGGTTTGTATGTATAAATGGTATGAGCAGATTCACAAATTTGAGGTGCAAGTCAGGTCACACAACTTATTTACTGATTACTTGCTCCACTCCTTAGCAAAAATTTCACCATGACCTTCTCAGGACCCCCTTATCCCATGAGTAATCCAAGAACTCTGAGGTTCCGCGGTGCTAAAGGGCTCCATCCAGTTCCCATACTCAAGCCAAGAAAACTCTGGATACTGATCAGTCCACTGCTACTGATGCTCCCTGGTGCCATGTTGCATTTGGTCAAAGCCTGGTCTCCTCAGTCAACAGCAGATGTCATCGCTGTCTTGATGGAACGAGGCCTGTGTGGTTCCTGGACGGAGAACTGAAATAGTCTCTTAGAGCTGGCTCAAGATCTCAGTGCTCCAGGGCACCACAGGGGCTGGTGTCTGGTGTAATGTGGACCCACAGTCCTGTCCTTTTATCTTCCAGGGGACAGGATCTCAAAATGCAGAGCATCCTATCTTCCTTCTCCTTGTCCCAATCGCAGGAATACCTGTGCTTCACATATCCTTTTAAGTGAAACTCAAAGGGATAGCGGGGTTTTCTCTCTCCCCTGCTTTCTTTTCTTATGTGAGGCAAAGCTTTGTGAATTCAAGGTGGATTTCTGAAGCTTCTCTCACCAATGCAGGGAGAAAAAAATTTTAAATCAACAACAAAGCTTGATCTTCAGATAAGCATTTCACTACCTATGCATTTATCTGAGAAAAGGATCCCTAGTTCTGACGAGATTTCCAGGGGCATTCATGGTTCAGCAATAGATGATTAAGAGAGAGAAAGAATTGAGAACCACTACTGTAGAGAGAGGGCCCAGGGCATCCCTGAGGCTGTCAGGGACAGCGTCAGAGGTACCTGAGAGTGAGAGGGGAGCAAGCCAGCATGCGGGACAGAGGGAGAATGCCTGGCCTGTAACTGAGTTGCATGAAGAGGGTACTTGAGAGAGTGCCATGCATTGTGGCTGCATCTCAGACATGATGTGGAGAGAATAAGGAATAAGAACTATAATATTCCATGTATACAAAGCTTGAAAACAAGCAAAATTAACCTACAATAAAATAGGTGAAAAGAGTTATGTGGGAGGATAGCAGCGGGTAGAGAAGGCAGTGCTGGGTGGGCTGTCTATCAGGGAGAGGGTAACTATTTCTTTAAGGGCCAGCTGCTGATGATTCAGGCTTGGCAGCTGCAAGGTCTCTGGGGCAACTACTGACACAGCCATAGACAAGACATAAACAATAGGCGTGGTGGTGTTCTCATGAAACCACAAAACCAGTAGCAGACCAGATTTGGCCTGTAGGCCTGCGTTTGCTGACTCCTGATCTATATATCTATTAATATCTTGGTGTGGGGTGGTCGTTACATGGTTGTATTCATATATAAAAATTCACTGAGCTTGTGAATTTCATGATTTAGATACTTTATTGTATGTAAATTATATATCAGTTTTAAAAAATCTATTAAGTCAGTTTTAAAAAATCTATTAAGAGATTAAGTTTAAAACAAAAACAACAAAAATCTCTGTGGATTCCAGGCAGGTAGTTCCTAGAATGAACCAGGTTCTGCAATCCAGAACTTATCAGAGCCTCTGCTGTTGGGTTTTATGAGGTTCTCGGTGTGTCCTCATACCACTCTCTCTTTACCTGAGCCAGCTCGAGTGGGCTTTGCTTCAGAGAAGCCCTCCCAGAGCTCCTCACCACCAAGCTGTAGGGCAGCTTTTACCACCCGCCGTGAACGGTGGACCAGGCTCCTGGGGTTAAATAACCTGCCCAGGATCACACAGCTCACACAGAGAGCACACAGTTCCCACAGCTTGGTCCTTCCATATGACTTTAAAACTCTCTGGACACAAGTCCATCTCCCCCTGGGCAGTTACAGAGAAGCTGCATTTTCTAGGATTCAATTCGGCCTCACCTCGGAGTTCCCTCATTGTCACCTGGCCTTTGCATTCTCATGTTCCAGCTGATCGGTGATTGTTTGTTCTTGGTGCTGAACTTGACAGGAGATGAAGAAAAACACACAGCCAAGGTCAGAGAGCAGTAAACTCTCTCCTCCATTCAGTCTGTCTTCATGTTTAAACTGCACCTATTAAAGAAAATCACCTGAACGTTTTCTCCAAGCACTTGGCCGGGCTGGTGAGGGTCATCCCTGAGCTCCGTCCTCCCATGTCTGTAAGCCTTTGTTTACCCACATCCAATCTCACTGACCCCAGGATGAAGACGGAAGAGAGAAAAGGGATTCTGCCATTAGCCATCACCGTTAGGGTTTTTCAAAATCTGACCATTAGGCAAGATGAAAAAGAAGAAAAGCTATTTTTCTGGGCACTTTAGGCCTGAAGAACTTCAGCTATTTAAATCAGAAGCAGAGGCTTAGTTGTTTTGGTTTTGTCTTTGTTATTTAGAGGGCTCAACCTGTGTCAGGAAATGCAGCACTCTTACCTTTGTATTTTGCAGTTAAGTTGTGAGAAATGCCCTCAAAGTGGCCTAGAAGGATGCTTGAGAGACGCACACACCTGGGTCTCTCCAGGCATACTCACACAGGAAGGAGTGAGCAATGAGGGTTAAAACCATCCCCAGACAGGACCACCTCCAGGTCTCTTTGCCTCCTCATCCTGTGTTGGTTTCCTACGGCTGCTGAAACACATTATCTGAAACTTCGTGGTCTAAAACCACAGACATTTATTATCTCATAATCTTGGAGTCTGATGTGAGACAGTCTCACTGTGCTAAAATCAAGGTGTTGGTAGGGCTACCTTCCTTTCTGGAGGCCGTTTCTTACTCTTTATGGCTTCTAGCATCTGCCTGCCTTTTCCTGGGCTCACAGCACCCTCCTCCATCTTTGAAGACAGCAATGTCGCATCTCTGCGTGCCCTTCTTCCACAGTCACATCTCCCTTGGACCGACACTCCTGTCTTTCTCTTCCGTTTTTAAGGACACTTGTGATTACATTGGGCCCAAATGCATAATCCAGGATAATAAAGTCAACCAATTAACAACTTCAATTCCATCTGCAAGCTGATTTCCTGTGCTGTGTAGCCTAATGTATTCATAGGTCCAGGGATTAGGACATGAACATATTATTTGCCTACTGTCCCTCATGCCCCCACTCACCGTGGCTGGGTATCCAGCCTGTCCAAGACACACTCATTTTCCCTGAACATATATGTGCCAAACATAAACAACAACAAAAAGTTGTGTGGACTCCAGGTAGGTAGTTCCTAGAATGAACCAGGTTCTGCAATCCGGAACCCATCAGAGCCACTGCTGCTGGGTTTCATGAGGTTCTCAGTGTATTCTCACATCACCCTCTGTTTACTTAAGCCAGCTTGAGTGGGCTTTGCTGCTGAGATGGCATGTATGATGAGTTTCCTGCCTATTTCAGAATCAGGAGTGACTAAAATGTTTACTTACTTTCATTCAGTGAACCAAACACCACCAGAGTTTAAGGCATTCAGGTGACCACATTGCCTTTATTGCAGGGAGACGGCGTCCTAGTCATTCTCACAGTTCCTGCTTGTGTCTCACCCAGAACCGTGCCTTTATGGACCACAGATTGTCCCCAAACACGCTCTAGAAATTTCTCCAATCCTATATCTAAATTTATGGTTCACTAAAGGGGAACGTGCACATCACATATGAAATATTTGAAATACTTATTAATTAACATATCACAGCCTATGCAAACAACACATTAGATTCCTTGCTATTTCTTCAATGACATTTGGAGTATTGGCGGACAGAGCTACAAATATTTTTATCTGGTCTCGCAGAGACATTCTATCATGGTTTAAGTAAGACGGATGATGTACACAATAAAACCACAAAACCAGTAAGGAAATGAATAGGCTAACACAAGTGGGCACTCAGCATATTCAGAAACTTAGCAAAGTGATTCATGGTAACAGTTTGAAATCAAACTGCCTGGGTTCAAATTGTAGCCCTTCCGCCTACTAGCTGTGTGCCTTAAGCAAGTTTGCTTACCTTTCTGTGCTTCACATTTCTCCTCTGCAGAATGAAGATAACAATATCACTTATGTCATGGGCTTCTTATAAAAACGAAATTAACTAATACACATAAAGTGCTTAGAACCATGTTTGACACATAGTGATTACTCAAGGAATGTCAATTCTTGTTGGTGTTATCATTAACATCATTACCATGTGGTAGACACAGGAGGCTCCCTTGATTCAGGTACTTTGTCCTCCTGGAGCCTACAGGAGGAAAAAGACAGATAAGTAGGTAGGGAGGAAGTAGCCAAGGGAGGAAAGAACAGGTGCACAGAAATCGAAATGGGGATCAGGGAAGGTTTCTCAGAAGAGGCAGAATTTAAGCTGATACTGACCAGAAACAAAGAACTTAGCCAGTGCAGCTAGAGCCAGAGGTGGAGCTGGGAGTGTTGCAGGAGTGGTCACAAGGTCTGGAGGCCTCAGTAGGATGATACCTGTGAGTTCCTACTGTGAGTACCAGTGTTGGGTGTTGTCAGGGCCTCCTGGGCCCACGGGAGCTCCTGTGGGGGCAGTTGCCACCTATTTCTCCCTTCCTCATCGGGCTCCTCCCTTTATTCTTTGTCCACCCTTTTTTCTTTCCCTTCTTCCTTCCTAAAGCCTTGGCCCTGAGAGCAATCTCAGGGGAGACAGGTTAATGGCCTCTAGTCTAGATACAGTCCCATGGGGGGAGGAGGTGTGCGTGGGCTAGATTGTCATCCTTCTGGTCTGGAGACTCTATGATCCCAGGTCTTAAACACCAGACTCATCTTATCTCTGCAATATCGTTCCAGTAGAGCAGTTCTGAACCACCAGTCACATGGAGGCTGTGCTGATCTCTCTCCCACGCATCCAGCATTCTGGGACCACTTGTCCCAGAACACAAAGAAGAATTAACTTCTGTGAGGTCTGAAACTCTGGCCTCAGCTTGCAAGAAGAGGGTGTGTGAGAGAATTTTAGGAGCATTATAGACAGCACTAGCCTTTCTCTGGTCATCCTGACAAAGACCTCAACTCCACTGCTTTTTTGTTTCTGCTCTAGGTTTGATCTGGCTTTGGCCATTCATTTGGGTAGGGGCTGTCTGGAGTGCTGGAAGCACATGAGCTAGAATTTTGTCCGCTGCATAAGTTGAACAAATCTTAGCAGGCTTAGTGTCAACTCTCAGAGCACTCCTTTTTCTCATTTGGAAAATGGGAAAATAATACAGCCCTCACACAGTGGGATGAATCCAAATCCCCGTGGCCAGCGCCCAGCACAGTCAGTGGTGGTGGTGTGCATCTCATCATGTCCTCCAGGCTCTGTACGTCTCATCTGCCCTCCCTTCTCACCCTCTCTTCTCTTACCCACTAGCAGAGCCCTTGTAGCTAAGCTGAGCTACACTTTTCCTGCTTTCTGATTAGGTGGCAGCTGTCTGATCTTTAACTGGGACAATCTTGCTTATAGAATCTTTGTAAAATTAGAAAACCACCAAGCAGTGCATAGCAGAACATACACAGGACCTTGAGCCAAAGATCTCTGTGTCTTCGGTCGAGCAGTATGACTGTTCGGTCTCTAAATTTGGGATAGGACCTAAGAGAATTTTTGTGAAGATTAAAGTGAGCTGGATGAAAGCTTCATGTACAGTGCATTGTTATTTTTATCATTAATAACTACTGGCTGGTTTCTAGAGGTTGCAGAGGAAGATGATTAAGTGTCCTCACTGCTGCTTCACTCCCAGGAGCACAGCTGTGATCGTGAAGCAACTCTGTCATCAATCGGCATCCTCAGATCTGCGCTGTCCACTGTGGTATCCACCAGCCATATGTGGCTGTAAAATTTAATTAAATTAAAATTCTGCTTCCTCAGTCACACCAGCCACTTTTCCATGGCTCATAGCTACAAATGGCTAGTGGGTACTGTATTGTTCAGTACAAATATGGAACATTTCCATCATCACAGAGCATTCTCTTGGACAGCTTTGGACCAAAGTATAAGTCCCCTCCCCTCATCTCTTTGAAGAGTTCCAGGAATGCCTGCAGTAAATTTTGGGGATGCTGCAGAGCCCACAAAGCATATATTTTAGATTAGATCATCTCAACTACGTCCTTCAAATTTGCTATACATAAAAAGATAAACATTGTTGCTATGAAAACTGTCGTTAGAATGACGAAGGCAGGGGCCGGGGGCAGTGGCTCACGCCTGTAATCCCAACACTTTGGGAGGCTGAGTCGGGCAGATTACCTGAAGTCAGGAGTTTGAGACCAGCCTGGCCGACATGGAAAAACCCCATTTCTACTAAAAATACAAAAATTAGCCAGACATGGTGGTGCATGCCTGTCATCCCAGCTACTCTGGAGGCTGAGACATGAGAATCGCTTGAACCAGGGAGGCCGAATTTGCAGTGAGCTGAGATCACGCCACTACACTTCAGCCTGGGTGACTGAGCAAGACTCTACCTTAAGAAAAGAAAAATACATGCGTGTGTGTGTGTGTGTGTGTGTGTGTGTATAATGTAAAATAAAAAATAAATTGAAAAAAGAATGACAAAGATTATTGACCTAGAGAAATGCTCATTACTTCTTATATATATGCCCTTTTTAAGACATCAGCAGGAATTTGGCACAGGGAGATATTGTTATAAAAAATTATTCAATTTAAAGCAGAGATCATCTGAAAACCAGAATATAACATTTTTGGCTGAAAGGGTGGGGAGTCTTGGGGTTGGGAGGGGGTGGGAATGGAGTCAACCAGCATCCCAGAAGTGGGCTTGGGGAAGACGGTAATTGGCCAGCTCTTATAGAAGTTATCAAAGAGAACATGAGATTTGCCGTAGCCTCTCTGCATAACTCTAGGACCCTGAGAGGAGCTGGACAATTACTGTGTGTCACCACGGGGTGTCCTTCAGGAGGAAAGGGCAGGCCCCAAGTCAGATGCCAGATGCTATAACCATCATTATCTGCAGAAGAAAATTGGGTCTGAAATGTCCCCCTGGGGAGTATGCTCCCTCCTTGTCTTCTGGCTAGATGTTCCTCCTGAAGGGAGGCGAGGCTGAGGACTGGGACAGAAATACTGCAGTTCAGTGCCGTTTCCCACTAGAAAGGTCACGGGTGCAAAACAATGAGTCCAATTTAAGTTTGCTGGTCTTTAAGTATATATATTATTATTATCATTATTATTGTATTGCCATAGCTTGTACTGGTAGTATAGATTGCTTAAAAGAAAATGAACTTTGATAGTCTTCTGTAATGACAATAATACTTACGTAATACTCATAATTATAATTAATTATAAGGGTTAATTGAGGGATGTATAATAAGCTCAGGCACTGAGTATGGCATGCACTGAACACATATAAAAATGTTAGCTTGAATAATAAACACTATGCATATTTATTAGAAGTAAATATTAATGTCTTTTAGCAATCTTCATAATTAATTTTAATATTTTGTTAGTAATAAATTACTAATAATTCAATTTTATAATAAATATTCATATTAATAATACAATAATTAATAATGTGACTAAATAACAGTTAAATATTAGTAGTATTTTATTATTCTATAAATGTCTATGAAGCGTTACTTGGTATCAGACTGTGTTCTAAGCCCTGGGGTAACAGGTGCATGAGAAAATGCCCTGATCTCAGGAAGCTTATGCTTGAGCAAGGGGAAACTGCCTAGTAAGAGAATTACAGATAGTGATGCATGCTAGTGAGAGTAACTAAGTGGGTGGGGGGGTGTCACAGACTATTTCCTTAGTGGAAGCAGGGAAGGCTTCTCTGAGGAGGGGACATTTACATGACCCTCTATGATGAGAAGGAGCCATGAGATGTTGTGAGGTGATTTCAATGCTTTGGACAACAAGCATCAGAAAACTCTTGATTCAAATAATTTAAAAGATAATAACATTTATTGTCTCACATGACAGGAAGTCCCAAGGTAGGAAGGTTCTAGGGTTGTCTAACTCAGGGCCCATCCACAGCACAGGGACACACTTTCTTCCATCTTTCTGCCTGCCCATCTGCAGGGCACCCTGCAGCCTGTAGCCAGGCCTCAGCCCAGCTTCCCTCATAGCTGTTATAGTTGCCAACATGCCATCTGAAACAACATCCAGAGGAAGAAGGGAGCATTTCCAGAAGTGTCCAGCACATTGACTCTCACATCTCATTGGTCAGAACTGGGCCAAACACCCACCTTTAAAATCACAAGCAAGAGAATAGAATCACCATGATTGGCAAGCTTTTTCTGTAGATTGTTAGATAGGAAAGATTTTAGACTTCACGGGTCAAGAGACAAAATTGAAGGTATTATGTAGGTACTTAAATAATAAGAGAGAAAATGGATTTCCACAAAGTTTTTATTGATGAAATTCAAAATAGAATAGTTGAATATAATTTTTTAAATGCAGGCCTATTAAGAAGAAGAATGAGTTTCTTTTGGAGGGAATAGCATTTCTTTTTTTAAATTAGGAAAGTAAAATTTTGCTTAATTGGAGGTAAAAGTGTTCTAACATTTTATTTTATTTTATTTTATTTTATTTTATTTTATTTTATTTTATTTTATTGAGACGAAGTCTTACTCTGTCACACAGGCTGGAGTCCAATGGCATGATCTTGGCTCACTGCAACATCTGCCTCCTGGGTTCAAGTGATTCTCATGCCTCAGCCTCCTGAGTAGCTGGGATTACAGGTGCATGCCCCCACACCTGGCTAATTTTTGTATTTTTAGTAGAGACAGGCTCTCACCATGTTGGCAAGGCTGGTCTTTAACTCCTGTCTTGAACTCCTGACTTTAGGTGATCTGCTCCTCTTAGCCTCCCAAAGTGCTGGGATTACTGGCATGAGCCACTGTGCCTGGTCCTAACTTTTTATCTAATTGGGGGGTCAAAGTTATTTTCCTGTCATCAAAAATAGATTGCAACTGTTCATATATTAATGCTGATCTATGATGAGATTTTACATGTTTCATTTTTGAAAATGTATGTACAAAGAAAGATACATGTGGCACCACTACTCATTTCTGCTGTTGCAGTGTGAAATCAGCCAGAGACAAAAAGCAAATAAATAGGCATAATTGTGTTCCAATAAAACTTTATTTATGGATACTAAAATTTGCAATTCATATCATTTTCATGCACAAAATATTATTCTTTTGGATTAAAAAAAATGCATTTAAAAATATAATATGCCAGGTTTGTCCCTAGGGCCAGAATTCGCAGACTCTGCTCTAATCAGGATCTCCCCTGACTCATGAGAAGAAACTTTGCCTGGAAGGATCAGGCTGGAAAAAGCATGTGAGTAAGCATCCGACAGTGTCTACTTCAAGGGACAAGAAGTCTCCAGGCTGAGGGAACAGCCAGCGCAAAGATCCCAAGGCAGGGATAAGCCTGGAAAGTATGATCCTTAGCCATGAGCAGGGAGGAGCCGAGAGGCCCATGATGAGGGTGGGGAGCGGGTGCTGACTTCCAGAATGTGGTGTGAGGAGCACCATAGGCCCTCTCCCTGGCAAAATAGTAATAATTGGTGAAAATTATTGTAAATAACAAAAACCAACCATTGAAATCCTCCGAAAATTGTCCTAAGGATACACAGCAAAAAGGAGGTATTTGAGAAAATCTACTAAATCCTGGTAAGAACAATAAGAGTCTGTGACACTTGAGCCAGGACTTACCCTCCCCTTCCTTCCCCCCCGCCCACCCCCCTCAGCTCTGTATTGCAGGGACTACCTTCCAGGCAAATATTGCCAAGATGCCCCAGGTCCCTTCCTCCACTCATCCCCCACTCATAGCACAGAGGTATTACTTCAAGTGTGGCAGCCTGAGAAGACTGGGGCCTGATTACCTTTCACCTAGCTTGCTTATGGGGCAGAAGTTCCATGCCAGGAGAGAAGTTTCATGCCCACAATACCAGAAGCCACCACCCCAGTCCAGTGCCCTTCTCATAAAGCCAAGGTGCTGCTCTGGAAGAAGTGGACCACAGTCCCTGCCCCCAGCTCTGGGCAAAGGTCTCAAAAAGTTTGCCCAAGGGGAGAGCCAGGTCATAAGGAAAGAGCTCAGGATTTCTCTGCAGATGAACTAACTTTATTTGAAAAAAAAAATGTGTGGATGTTAAAGCTAAGAACGCTATATTTCCTAGGGTTACAATGACAAATTACCACAAGTTTGGCTTAAAAGACATAGTTTTATTCTCACTGGCTTCTTGATATGGTTTGGCTCTGTGTTCCCACCCCAATCTCATCTTGAATTGCAGTTCCCTAATCCCCACGTGTCATGGGAAGGACCTGGTCGGAGGTAATTGAATCATGGGAGCAGTTACCTCCATGCTGTTCTCATGATAGTGAGTGAGTTCTCATGAGATCTGATGGTTTTATAAGGGGCTTTCCCCCTTTTACACAGCACTTCTCTTTCCTGCCATCATGTGAAGAAGGCCGTGTTTACTTCCCTTTCAGCCATGATTGTAAGTTTCCTGAGGCCTCCTCAGCTATACACAACTGTAAGTCGATCGAACCTCTTTCCTTTATAAATTACCTAGTCTCAGGCAGTCCTTTATAACAGCATGAGAAGGGACTAATGCACTTCTGGAGGCCAGAGGTCCGAAATCAAGGTGTCAGCAGGGTGTGCTCCTTGGAGGCTCTGAGGGAGAATCTGTTCCTGGCCTCTTCTAGCTTCCAGTGGCTGCTCAGAATTTCTTGGCATTGTTTGGCTTGTGGCCTTATCACTCCAGTCTCTCCCCCATTTTCATATGTTCTCTGTGTGTCTGTGGCTAATCACTTTCTGCCTGTCTTTCTTTGTGGTGTGAATCTCTTCTACTTTATCCTACTTAGAGTTCATTGAGTATCTTGGATGAATAGATTCATGTTTTTCATCAATCTGGAGAATTTTTCAGCCATTATTCTTCAAACATTCTTTCTTCCCCTTAATCTGTTCCCCTCTGAGACTTCCAATATGCATCTGTATAGATAAATCAGACTTCATAAAAATTAAAAATATTCATGTTCAAAGGATATTATTATATCAAGAAACTGAAAGACAGCCCACAGAATGGAAGAGACATTTTCAAATCATATATCTGGTAAAGAATATGTATTTAGAATTTATAAAGAACTTTTATTACTTAATGATAACAAGATAAATAATTCAATTTAAATATGGGCAAAAGATCTGATTAGATGTTTATCCAAGGAAGATGATTTACAAATGGCCAATCAGAACACTAAAACATGCTCAACATCATTAGGTATTGGAAATAGAAATCAAAGCCATGATGCCATGATTTGGCATTTCACACCAAATAGGATGGTTATAACCAAAAAGCTAAATGAAGGTGAGAACGTGAAGAAATCGGAGCCCTCCTACACTGCTGATGGGCGTATAAAATGGTGCAGCCACTTTGGAAAAACAGCCTGAAGTTTCTTCAAAAAGTTAAGCGTAGGGTTACCATGTGACCTAGCAATTTCCCTTCTAGCTTTACACTCCAGAGAAATGAAAACATATCCACACAAAAACTTGTTCACAAACGTTTCTAGCAGCATTGTTAGTAATTGCCAACAGGGGAAACAACTCACATGTCCATCAGCTTGTGCATGGAGAGAAAAAACATGGTGTATCCATACCATGGAACAGTAGGAAGTATTGATATATATTAAAACATGGCTGAACCTTGAAAACATGATACTAAGTGAAAGAAGTCAATCACAAAAGACTAATGTATAATTCCATTTATATGAAATGTCCACAATAGGCAAGTCTATAGATTAGTCAAGGGCTGTGGGATTTGAGGAAATGAGGAGTGCATGCTGATAGGTACAGCATTTCTTTTAGGGTGATAGAAATGTATCAAAATTATTTGTGATGGTGATTCCATAACTCTGTGTACATACTAAAACCAATTGAATTGAATGCTTTAAATTGGTGAATTGGATAGCATGTGAATTGTATCTCAATAAGACTGTTATTTAAAAAACAAAAAACTGGGCGTGGTGGCTCATGCCTATAATCCCAGCACTTTGGGAAGCCAAAGCAGGCGGATCACCTGAGGTCGGGAGTTTGAGACCAGCCTGGTCAAAGTAATGAAACCCTGTCTCTACTAAAAATACAAAATTAGCCGGGTGTGGTGGTGCACACCACTAATCCCAGTTACTTGGGAGGCTGAGTCAAGAGAATCGCTTCAGCCTGGGAGGCGGAGGTTGCAGTGAGCCGAGATCGTGCCACTGCCTGGGCAGCAAGAGGGAAACTCTGTCTCAAAAAACACAAAAAGCAAAAAAGATGAGACTGGAAAAATAACCAGGTAAGGGCCAGCCAGGTCCTACAGGGTTTGGCAGACCTCAGCGGAGTATGGTTTTACTTTAGGTAGAACGAAAGACATTAGAGGTTTTGGAGCAGAAGGTGATATGATCTGATTTATGTTGTTAAAATGTCACTTATTACTCCTTGCTCATATGAAGAATGTTATTTCCAATGTTACTATTCTCTTGACTCTGCAGTTTGAGTGGAATGAATTCATCAAATGCCAGCTCTGTGACTTCCAGGACACAAATGCCTGTTAAGTACTCACACACTAGAAGACCAGGGCCAAGTCAAGCTACAAGGAGATCCCGAGCAAGCATCAGCCAGGGCCTCCTCCCGCTGACTGTGCCTAGACTGGTTGTGCCACATGCCCAACCTTACTGTGGTTCATGAGCCATGCACAACAAATCTTAACGTAGGAACATTCCTCCACAATCTCAGCCAGCCTGACCTCTGCCATTTGCTTTTTTGTCTAACCTTGATCATGGAAGAGAAAACCTTCTGCTCTCATCAGAGCTATTCCCCAAGTCAGGTTACCCCACAACATAGAGCAGCCTCACCCTTTGCACCTAGATTTCTCTCATAAGCTCCTGTACGTCCTCAAAGAATACTGGGTCCTCAATAATGGAAGTTAGCAGTAATTCTCAAAATGAAGGAGGGCTTCTAAATGAGAATTTTCTCTCTGTGTGCGTAAATAGTCTCAAACAGCTTTTATATATGAGGTCTGGAAGCTGCCAGCAAGGAAGGAAGCAAACATCTCATTTTGCAGTTAACCTGTCTCATTACATCATTTGTTGGCAGCCTTCGATGACATTTGTTCTGGGAACTAGACATACGTGTTTGAAAAGGTAAGGACTCTTCCTCCATATGTATTGATGGCAATGAGATCATGACATAAGAAGCTGGGGTTGTAATAGTAAAACCCAGCATCAAAAGTTTAGGCCAGAGGTCGGATGCTCAAAAGCCCTCAGAGCCAGAAATACAAATAGTGTGTAGCTCCTTTCCATCAAGGCAGCAGTGAGCTGTGGTTACTGAGAGGTTGTGACTCAAATGCATTCAAATGAAAACTTTTTAGATAGTATGTTAATTAAGACTAACCCAATTGGTAGACCCACTGGCCTCCAACTGGTAAGTCATATGATTGCTTTACTGAATCACTTTTAACCTTGAGACTATTTTTCAGAACACAGAATTCCCCAGGCCTACCCTCCTAGTCAGAATAAACCTGGGCAGTTTCCTCAGGCAGTGCTCTCTCTATGGATGTTGACTTATTTTGTTTAATTAAAAGTTAATAAACCCTTCTGATTCCTAGATGGTCTCTGTATGGCAACAGGCAATAAAGATAGTGATGATTCTGTGTTTTCTATGCATCAGGCACTGGGCTAAGCACTTTATATGCTTACTTCTTTTAATGCTCACAAAACAGGTACCACAAGAATCTTGTATTTAACTGATGAGGTAACTGAAAGTCAGAGAAGTTAAGTAACTTGTCTAAAATCACACAGTTCTATAGCTTTGAGATTCCTCCAAAGAAAAATTATTATTAAAAAAATAACCTAATCCTTTAGTATCAACTTATTTTGTGGGTTTTAGAATGTGTCCCAAGCATTTGCATGAATTTCAGTTTCAATTTTCAATGTGTGCCCATATATATAAACATTATTTTATTTTATTTTGTTTTGTTTCATTTTATTTTAGACAGTATCTTGCTCTGTTGCCCAAGACTGGAGTGCAGTGGCATGATCTTGGCTTACTGCAACCTCTGTCTCTTGGGTTAAAGCAATTCTTCTGCCTCAGCCTCCCGAATAGCTGGGATTACAAGGATGCGCCATCACACCTGGCTGATTTTTGTATTTTTAGTAGAGATAGGGATTCACAATGTTGGCAAGACTGGTTGTGAACTTCTGGTCTCAAGTGATCCACATGCCTCAGCCTCTCAAAGTGCTGGGATTACAGGCATGAGCCGCCACACCTGGCCAAACATTTATTGAAATGTGCTTTTAGGCAAGGCACAGTGGCTCACTCCTGTAATCCCAGCACTTTGGAAGGCGGAGGTGGGAGGATCACTTGAGGTCAGAGTTTGAGACCAGCCTGGCCAGCATGGTGAAACCCTGTCTCTACTAAAAATACAAAAAAAATAGCCAGACTTGGTGGTGGGCGCCTGTAGTCCCAGCTACTTGGGAGGCTGAGGCAGGAGAATCACTTGAACCCAGGAGACAGAGTCTGCAGTGAGCCAAGATCATGCCACTGCACTCCAGCCTGGGCAACAGAGTGAGATTTTATCTCAAAACAAAAACAAAACACACACACAGAAATGTGCTTTGTAGGATGGTTAGGATAGTAAAACAAACAAAAAACAATGAAAGATGGGGCAGAATAGGAATTATATCACTAGAACTAAACTGGAATTTTCTAGATGCTGGTCTAAAACAGGAGTTAGCAAACTATGGCACATGGCCAAATCCAGCCTACCACCTGCTTTTGTAAATAAGGTTTTAAGAAAACACAGCTACAGCCATTTATGATGTATAATTTATGGCTGTTTTCCCATTACAACGGCAGAGTTGGGAGGTTGTGAGAAAGAATGTATGTTACCCAAAGTCAACAATATTTACTACTGGGCCTTTACAAAAAAAGTTTATTAACCTTTGATCTATAACAACTCATATTATAAACATAATGAACGTATCATTTCCACAAATTCTATCATCTCGCCTGCTGTGTCTCCCCAGGTTTTGGCAATGAAGCAAACCACTGGGGCCTTAATGTAATTCCCATCTTACGCCCCGAAATAGGTAAAGGTCTTCCTCTTTTCTTTTAACTGGGGAGAGTGAACCAGCATTTAGAGGGCCCAACCTGCTTGCCAGGGCACAGAGCTAGAGGGGAAATATGGAATCATAATGATGCCAATGATCCCCAAACGGCTCATCTTCCCTGGGCTTAAGCTTTAACACTGTGTTCAGAGCCTTGCAGAAAGCATCTCTGGGAATCCTTGTAACTGCCTTCGGGGTAATTACCATTATTACTCCCATCTGATAGATGAGGAAACTGGGGCTTCAAGGAGGAAATTGCCCAAGATCACACAACCTTCAGCTTACCCCAAAGGGAGTGGTTTTCATGACTATATAATATGGCATCTTGGAGAACTTTGCCTTAAGGCCTTCCTCGGGGAAGTGTTGGGCTAGAAACAACAGACCTGGCTGCTGTGAAGAAAGGAGTCTCTTCTGGCCACAAAGGAAGAAGAAGAGGGGGTCTGGAGAGCCTCTGGATCAAGGGTTACTTGCCAAGGCTGAAGTCCGAGGTCCCTCTTGGACCACTCGTACCTGAATTGCTCCTGGCCTGCTGGGTGCCAGGTGGCATGGAGCTTCACCCAGTTTGTTGAGTGCCAGGTGAACTCAGTTTCCAACAGCAGGACATCAGAACCAGATGCTGAATGAAAGCGTGTTCCCCCAGGTGAGCCATATGTAGACGAACGCTTGGGATGCTGGGTAGATGCTGAAAAAAAGTTTTGCTCAAAGAAAACCGAGTAGACACAGGCTGTGTTTAGTGGCCAGCGAGGGCAGTCTTGCAACCAGGCCGTCTTTCTGAAAATGGGACTATGGTGAGTGCCAAACTTTGCTCTCAACGTAGAGAATGGAAGTGTTGGGAAGGAGATAGGAAAGGAACGCAAGGAGATAGCCAGGTTTCCCTGGTTCTTCCATCTTTAGCAGTGACCCATCTAGTATGAGCACTGTTCTTATGTGGTAGGCTGGGTAATTCCACTCCCTTTCTCCCAAACCCCCCAAAAACGATGCTGTACCCTAAACCCTGGGACCTAGGACAATGTTACCTACAGGACAAAGGACATTTTGCAGCTATGGTTAAAGTTATGGGTCTGAAAGTGAAGGAGATAACCCTGGATTATCTAGGCGGACCCACTCTAATCAGATAAAACCTTGAAGGCAGAAAATCTTCCCTGGTTAAATTTAGAGAGAGGCCTTCAGGTAAGGAGAGCAGGAGAGATTTGGGCCATGAGAGGGACTCGGCTGTCTGTGACTGGTTTTCAGAAGTAGGGCCAGGAGCTTTGAAGTATAGGTGGCCTCTAGCAGCTTGGAATAGCCTGCAGCTGACAGCGAGGAAACAAGGAGTTCAGCCCTAAAATTACAAGGAATTGAATTCTGCCAGCAACATGAATGAGCAAGGGAACAGGGTCTCCTCTAGAGCCTCCAGAAACGAGTGCACACAGCCCTGCTAACACGTTAATTTTAGCCTAGTGAGACCTGCGTTGTGCCTCTGCCCTATAGAACGTTTAGATAATGTGGCCGGGCGCGGTGGCTCACGCCTGTAATCCCAGCACTTTGGGAGGCCGAGTCGGGCGGATCACGAGGTCAGCAGATCCAGACCACCCTGGCTAATACGGTGAAACGCCGTCTCTACTAAAAATATAAAAAACATTAGCCGGGCGTGGCGGTCGGCGCCTGTAGTCCCAGCTACTCCGGAGGCTGAGGCAGGAGAAGGGCGTGAACCCGGGAGGCGGAGCTTGCAGTGAGCCGAGATCGCGCCACTGCACTCCAGCCTGGGCGACAGAGCAAGACTCCGTCTCAAAAACAACAACAACAACAACAAAAGGATAATATGTTTGTGATGTTTTTAGCCACTAAGTTTGTGCCATTTGTTATGATAACAATAGGTAACGAATACATCTTATGAATGAAAATGTGCTGGTTAGTAGCTGGTTAGAAAGTGGCCTAGGTGGGAGGAATTCTGGGAGGAAGAAGCTGGAAGAGCAGCTTCATTTTGAGCCCCTTGGGAAGAACAGGAATACACAGGTTGTATTATCTAATCTCATGACGGAGTTTTGCCCAGAGAAAACCAAGTAGACACATAATCTTGAGACATGTTCCCTGTTGTCATGTTATCTTGCTTACTCTACCTACCCCTGAAACAGAAAACAGAAAGAAAGGAAACAGAGGACACTCCAAGGGGAGCTTTCCTTGACTTGCTCTCAAAATGCATGTGAAATAGAGGGACTCCTCCCTGACTGTAGAGAATCAGTGCCAGGACCCTAGAGGTTTCTACTTGTGGGCGTCAAACTTTTTAGCTACAGCAGTGTCAGACTGGGAATAAGCAGTGGACTGTTTTTGCCCTGTGTTACAATCCAGGCATCTCCATTTCACAAGCTCAAGCCACTAAGGGTCTGAGTGCACCATGTGTTCCAAGCAGAAATTCTGCAGCAGTGCTGGAGGGAGTGGTGGCTGTGGGTGACTTGCTTCTGTCTTCAAATTTTTGTTCTCTTCTCCTGTCTAGTCCTCTTGAGCTATTAATTAGAATCATTACCTTTGTTTCTTCTCTGTCCTGTGTTTGTCAGGCAGTGTTCCTTTTCCAAGAAGGGGAATAAATGTATTGTTTAATTTATGAGGATATTATACTATAATAGTATATTCCTTTGCCTGAAATGTATTCTTAAGTATTACCTTGGTCTGTGCTTTAATTGAATTGGATAGAGATGGCACATTGCAATTGTTAAGGTTAACGACCCAATGATTTACAAGACAAGGCACATTTACTGGCAAATAGATTTTAGTAATTGTTCCGCTCCACGGTGAGAATAACGGTTTGTGTATTGATTCATCATGTCCTGGAGTTGGGGCTCACCCAGAGAAGACAGAGCCCAGGGTCTTGTGGCGGAGGCTGCCTAGGATCGATGAGATTAGCAGACCCCACAAGCTTGGTTTGCTAAGAGTAATTTTGCTCAAGAAAAACCCTCAGGTGCCCTCAGGTGGAGTCAATAATAATTTTAAGACAAAGATGGCTCACAAGTGCTGCAGGTACCAGAATTTAAAAAAAATAAATACACAAACCCCACGAAACTAATACAGGCTTATTTTTTTCCCACTTCTACTGAGATATTATTAGCAAATAAAATGGTGTGATTTATGACATTTAATGTGATGTTTTGATATACATTGTAAAATGATTACCACAATCAAGCTAATTAACATATCTATTACCTCTCATAGCTGTCATTTGTGTGTGTGTGGTTAGAACATTTGAGATCTACTCTCTCAGCAAATTTCAAATATACATTATTATTAACTATAGTCCTCATGCTTGTAACTTGTAAGTGAAAGTTCATACTTTTTGACCAACATCTCCCCTTTCCTCTCACTCTAGTCCCTAGTAACCACAATTCTACTCTGTTACCATGAGTTCTTTTTATTTTATTTTATTTTTAAGTTTCTACATATGAGTAAGATCAGGCAGCATTTGCCTTTCTGTGCCTGGCTTATTTCACTTAGCATAAGGTCCTCCAGGTTCATCCTTGTTCCCAATGGCAGGTTTTCCTTTTCAAAGGCTGAATCGTATTCAATTGTGTAAATGTACCATGTTTTCTTTATCCATTCATCTGCCAACGGACCCTTGGTTGTTTCCATGTCTTGGCTATTGTGAATAATGCTACAATGAACATGAGAGCGCAATATAGGTTTATTTTTGTTCTAATCGATGAAAGATGAGCAGACTTGATACTCAGAACGTTTCCACTGGGAGATTCAGTTTGGCATTTTTAAGGGGAAGGGATAAATAAAACTTGGGGAAAATATCCTCTAGAATGGTTTGACCCCTTTTAAAGAAATATAATTGTGTTTGGATTCAGGATGTAGGTCCAGTTATCAGGTTGATTGAACTTATTTTTCTGATGCCTTGCCTCAGTATGAGTTGAGAGTCACAGAATCATCTATGGGAACCTGGCCACTCCAAGCATATGTCAGTAAGTCTGTGCCCTTTTATTTTCTTGTACTTCTCTAAGACTATGGGCAAGTGGCTGCACTTCTTTTTCAAGGGTGTCTCCAATTACTGCTCATTAACTCTGACAAAAGCTCAAATAGGGAAGACAAAGAGGATTGGACTGAGGACGCTGGAGAGTGAAGACAAGACACTGAGCTCCTCCACATCACACACGCCACAGGGCTTCTAAGCTCAGCGACCACATGGAAACGGGGCCCTGCTTCCCTTAAGTCTCTGCTGTCCTCGGGGAAAGTGAGTGAGATGAGTCAAGGCACAAGAACAACAAGCCTCCTTGTATTGTTTTTCCAAGTATGCTGTTTATATTGTGAGTGTGTATATATGTAGATGTGATATATGAATCTAGAGATCTCATCTGACGGGATATGAGAAAAAAGAGTCCAGTTGTAGAAGACAGACCAGCACTGAGAGAAGCCATTGTTAAAAGACAAATGAAAGGCAACTTTTCTGCTGGAATGTAGTATCACAAATATACAACACAGTTTTGTTTTTGTTTTTTAAAATCTTTAAATTGTGAAATATACTTTAAAACAAGCATTTACAGTTCATATTCACAGTTTAATTTAGAAAAAAAAACGTTTACCTATGTAACAAACCTGCACGTCCTAACACATGTATCCCAGAACTTAAAATCAGATAAATAAAAAAAAATACAAGCACCTGTGGACTCACCACCCAGTTTAAGAACTAGAACATGATCCATGCATTCTGTTCCCAGGGATTCTGTTCTGAAATCCTTCCCCAGGCATGCTGCTTCTCTGCCTCCCAGCAAGGAGTCCCTCTGAATTTTATGTAGTCATTTTGTTTTAAGAGATACATGTCTCTACATAGTTCTAAAATTGTAGAGCTGTGTGTAGCACCAGTTCATTCTTTAACATTCTGTATAGCTTTTCATCATATAAATATACCATAGTTGGGTTACCCACACTATTGTTGGTGGAAACCAGGGTCATTTCCAGTTTTCAGCAGTGCTGTGCATGTCTTGTGTCACACATCGGCAAGAGTTCTCTCAGGTAGATATCTAGGAGTGAGCTTGCCAGCTCACAGGTTGTATATATGTTCAGTGTTACTACCCAATGCCAAATTGTTTCCTGAAGTGCTTGTACCAGTTTTCACTCCCACCAGCAGTGAGTGAGAGTTCCCATTGCTTCATACTATTACCAATATTGGATATTGTTGGATTTCTTATGGTTTACTAACTGATGGTACAAAGGATATTTTATTACAATGTTAGTTTGCAAATAGTTTAAATTGGTCATAAGCTTGAGCACCTTTTCATGTTGAATATATGTTTCTTTTTCTGTAGAAAGCCTCTCTATTAACTTTTTCCTTTTTTCTTTTCTTTTCTTTTTTTTTTTTTTTTTGAGACTGAGTCTCACTCTGTCACCCAGGCTGGAGTGCAGTGGTGCGATCTCGGCTCACTGCAAGCTCTGCCTCCCAGGTTCACACCATTCTTCTGCCTCAGCCTCCTGAGTAGCTGGGACTACAGGCACCCGCCACCACGCCTGGCTAATTTTTTTGTATTTTTAGCAGAGATGGGGTTTTACCGTGCTAGGCAGGTCTTGAACTCCTGACCTTGTGATCCACCCGTCTTGGCCTCCCAGAGTGCTAGGGTTACAGGCATGAGTCACTCCTTTTTTCTTATATTGTGTTTCATTCTTTGTTATTCACTAATAGGAGCTATTCACATATTCTAGATCCTTGCTGTCCAACAGAAATACAATGCAAGCCACACATAATTTAAAATTTCCTAGTAGCTACATTAAAGAGAGTAAAAAGAAACTGATAAAACTGGTTTTAATAATTCATTATTTTATGTCACTAAACATTTTCCAAATGTCCCTGAAATTATCAATATAAAATTATTAATGAAGTATTGGAAATTAAATGTGTATGTTATAACAGATCTTACTCTGTGCCAGTCACATTGCAGTTGCTCACCAGCCACATGGCGACTGGATTGATCAACACATGTCTGGAGGCTTCTCCTTTGACAATTAGATTTTCTTCTAAATTGTAGCTTGTGTTTTCACTTTTTTGTGGCTTCTTTTTACGTGCAGGAGTGCTTCACTTGAACATAGCCCCATTTGATTAATCTTTCTTAGTGCTTTTTTGCCTTGTGCTTAAAACCTTCTCTGCACTGAGGTGATGAAAGTCTTGTCTTTTGTCCAGAAGTTTGAAAATTTTGTCTTTTATGCTTTCAGTCTTGATCCATATGGACTTGAACTTTGGGTATTGTTTGAGGAAAGCTTTAATTTCAACTATCTATATGGATAACACACTGCTGAACACACTGTTGAATTGCTCCTCCTTGGTCCACAGCTCTGCACGTAGCCCTGTCGTGAGTCAGGTTTCCATGACAGGCACGGGTGTGTTTTCAGACTCTGTCTTCTGTTCCATTTGTCTCTCTGTTTGCCTCTTTCCAAATACCACACTGTCTTAATTATTATAGCTTTAAAATAAGACCTGTTATCTGCTGAGGCAAGTCTCCTGGCTTGTTTCCCTCTTGTGAGTTTCTTGGTATATTTGGGCCTTTGCTTTCAGATGTAAATTTTAAAATCAGTTTGTCAGGGTCTGTGAAAATCCTCTTGTGGCCATTCTATTCTGTTAGATGGGCTGTGTGAACTCAGATAAGTCACTTTGTCTCTTAGGCCTATGTTTTCATCTGTAAAATGATAGTTTCATTTTGATAGGAGTCAGTGTTTGATTATTAAGTGACAGAATGCATGTAAAGTTCCCAGCACAGTGCCTGGCACCCAGGAAATAGTCAACAAGTAAAGAAGTGGTTTTATTGCTATTACAGCTGAGATGTGGGGGCCTGTTGTGGAGAGTGCTAGAATCTCAAAACAAAGGCTGGTTTTTAGTTGTACAGAACTGCAGTCTAGGAACTGCAGACTCATTATCACCTTTGTCTTCACATTTTAGTGCAGGCTTTTGTGATTAATATTAACAATGCACATGTATAGAACTTTATACCTCTCAAAATATTTTCACTCATTGGATCATATTTGGACTGCTAAGGAGCATTGAGAAGCAATTAAGCATGCACGCGTTTGGAAATATCTGACAAGCTTCAGCCAAGCCTTGGAAGCTATATTAGGACAATGGGGTAAGAGGTTATGAGGATCAGACAACCACTCAGCTGCCTAGACGCCATCCATCCACCAAGACAATTTGATGGTAGAAGGGAGGGTAGGATTGCCAGAGAAAAACAGGACATTCGTCTAAATTTGGATCTCCGATAAACAGTCATTTTTTAGGATAAGTATATCCCACATATTGCAGGTATACTTATACTGTGACATTCATTTCTCTGAAATTCAGATTTAACTGGGCATCTTGTGTTTTCACTGGACACCTAAATCTGGCAGAAGGTATTGCTGTTACTTCTTCAAATTGGAAGCATCCTCTAGAGTCTTAATGCATAAATTGCCCTGAGATGTCATGCAGCCCAGCTCCTTCTTTTAGCAAATGTGGAAATTGAGAGCCAGAGGCTGAGTGGTTACATGTGGAATCAGATGATTCCTGGTTCTGCATTCTTTTTTGTGCTTCTGAATGTGCAAAAATACACAGCCACCATTTCATTGTCTTCTTTATCTTGGAGAGGTAGGGACCTCTACCACATTGACCCCCAACTCATTATTGAGCATTGGATGGGCAGATTACATGGCAGGCCCTACCCACCAGGCAAGTATCTGGTCACTCAGGGGATTAGCCAGGTCTGAAATGCTCAGGGTTCTAGAAGTATCATTCTGGACTGGAGCTGAAGGCCATGAGGCCACATAGCCATGCTTTGGGGCCTCCATTGAAATGTAGCCTTGTCAGAGCTGTCAGCTCCTGTGCTGACAGGGAACTATCACAAAGAAGCAGGCAAAAGCACAGAAATCTTCAGATGAAAAAGAATAAAAAACGATGAAGGGGAAGGAAAGAAGTACTGATGAGAAAAGATACTGCCACTTCTGACAATTGGAGGGGTTGAAGGGCCTAAATGCAGGGAAAAAGAGGGGTTCCACTGGGAGAGGCAAGTGGTACAACAAGACTTCATATCAGAATATTTTTGCTAAAATGAGGACTCTTAGACTGAGAAAGGACTCCCATGGGCCTCTTAGATTGATGAAGAGTCCCATTGCTGGAGTCATTTTAAACCAGAACTGAACAAAATGATTGAAAATAAACTGCAGGGAACACTTGCCTGGATATCTTCTGGGACGGACTTGATCATCGGATCAGTCTCTTCCTTCCCTCAGTGCCTGTGAATCACTGGTTCATTTGAAAGCATGCTAGTTAAAACTCTCAAGGAACCAGAACTTGAACATTTAATTGAAAGTAATTTTTGTACAAGTGAGGCATGGTCTAGAAATTCATTTTTTGTGTGTGTATGTAATTTTTTTTTAAGTCCAAGATAAGGCGAGCAATTAGTTTCAGAATGCTTACTGGGCCAAAGATTTTTTTCAATCTTGTTACGCTCTTACTCTTTCTAACCTCTAGTTACAAATTATTTTTATGTGACACTTATGTCTATTTGACTTCATTTTTCTAACTAAATAGCTTTTCAGGAAATAGATCTCCTGACTTATTTCAGAGCTCTAAATAAATATCCAGAGTATCTGTGTACTGTAAAAACATTATAAGAACTCCTCTATGCTACTGATCCAAGGCATGAAAATTGCCCTCCTGGTGTTCGATGCCAAGCCTGGTTGACCTTCCCAATTTTTCTGCTACAAATCTGAAAAACAAACTCAGCTGTCTGGAGAAACATCAGGCACAGGCATACATTAGATAAATGTTTGTGTTTTCCTTTCATCATGGACGGCCTCGCAGGAGATGAATGACATAAGCACTCTACCTGTTAGCAGGCCTGGATTGCTGTCACATTATTTCCTCCATCAGTTCTAATATTCCTGGAAATAGATGTTTTTAAAGGCAATTTGGGCAGCAGTTATTATCTTTTGCTTTGCATCTTGCTTACCCTCCATGCAATGAATGACTAAATATTGTTGATTCTACTCTTTCTCCTGCTATCCTCTCCCCTGTGTCCCCACCTCTCCAGCCCCACCCTCCCATCTCTCGCCTCCCTACCTCCCATCTCCCTGCTGTCTATTGTATATGCTGCAGCTACATTTAGCTTCCCAGAGCAGAGCCTCGATCCTATCGCTCTCCTGCTCAAAACCTGTCCATACCTCCCTTTTTTATATGAGGCTTTCCCAAGCATTAGTCATACCACCTCCATTATCTTTGCTATTTTCCCTTTCCATCTGTGCTGTGGTTTACTTCATATTTATCTTTAAATAGGCTCACTTAAAAAAAATCTTAAATGTATTCTAAAAGGAAACTTTATCTCTAAGTAAATGGAAAACCAGTACCATCTATCATAATAGAAACTAACTATAAAAATAAATGCAATGAAAACAAAGTATTATCTTCCAGCAAGATAGTATTGCCTGAGGCTCAGAACCTGAGGCCTGATTTCTCTGTGTTTACAAAGGTGGGTGATGATTCAGTGACTATCTGTTTGTCCCTCAGGATCCATTTTTCTCTCATCTTCTTGCCCTCTGCCCAGGAGGCTGAGCCTGATGACAGGTCAGTGAGTTCCCTCACTTTCTGGTTTCCTGTTGGCCTTAGCCTATGGGAGCCCAGCAGAGTCTAGGAAGGAGGGAAGCGACAGGTCCAGGGCTTTGTTCCCTGGCTCCCTCCTGCAGGGTCACCACACCCTGTCCAAAGATTGCTGCCCATTTGAAGATGGCTTGTTCTTAAACCCTCCCCTTGTCCCTTCAAGCCTGGAAATGGTGACAGCTCTGCCTTTACTAGCCCTGGGTCAGTGTGTTGCCCTTGTGGTTCCCCTATACCTGTACTTAGCTGGTTGTCCCTTTATGACACCCTCCTTGAAATATCCTGCTTTGATAGGTCATATGTCTCCTGTGGAGACCCTGACTAGTATAATTATCATGGATTAGTTGTTATAGATAGACCTGAATCAACTGAGACTTTATCCTTGGCTTCATCAAAAATTGAAGAGTAATTGATAGGTAGGCTGTCTCTGTACCACCTTGTACCATGCATGTACACCAGTGAGTAACACGTGTGATCCCCAATCTGGAGAATATCTTTCTATGGAATAAACCCCACCATCCTTTGTGTAGGATTCAAGCTGGACTGCAGTGCCACTGAAACTTCCCATCCTATTTCCTTCTACACGCCCTTGCTTACTGACAAATAACCATGCTAATTCCTGTTCTTGTCCCGTAATTTTCCAGCTTTGGTCTTTATTTAGACCATTTCTTCTGCTTAGAAAGAATACCACCTCCATCTCCTCATTAAATCTGGTCACGGTTCTGACGTTGCCTTCTCCATGAAGCCAACACTGATGTGTTGTCTTAATATTGTCTTGACCTCCCCCAAACTCTGGGTATCATCCCCTCTGTGTTTCCCATGGGCGCAGAGTGGCAGAGGGTCTGACTTGCCCAGGCCCCTGGCTGAGCCTCACCTTGCAACCTTGCATATAGACCTTTGGCCTTTTTTTTTTTTTTTTTTTTTTTTTTTAATGGAGTCTTGCTCTGTTGCCAGGCTGGAGTGCAATGGCATGATCTCAGCTCACTGCAACCACCGCCTCCTGGGTTCAAGTGATTCCCCTGCCTCAGCCTCCCGAGTAGCTGGGACTACAGGTATGCGCCACCGTGCCCGGCTAATTTTTTTGTATTTTAGTAGAGATGGAGTTTCACCATGTTGGCCAGGATGGTCTCGATCTCCTGGCCTTGTGATCCACCCACCTCAGCCTCCCAAAGTGCTGGGATTACAGGCATGAGCCACTGTGCCCAGTGACCTTTGGCCTCTTCAACCCATCTCTGACACCCCATGGCCCTTACTCTGTGGACGTCAACAGAGTAAGGGCCATGTTTTATAATCATGACTTTTCTCTTGGATTATACCAAAGTCCTACACATTCATTTATTCATTTAACACATGGCGATTAAACCTACAAAGTACTGGGTGTGTGCTAGGTGCTGAATAGATAGTGATACATGAAATAACCTGATTCCTAGCCCCAGGGAGCTTACTACCTAAAGAAAACTATAGAAACCCTTTGAGACTAAACCCTTTTCAAGAGAGCTATGAGCTTGAGAGTCCCCATCAATAATTTACTTACACACACACATAATTGTATAGCAGTCACTGGTTTACAATTTGGGATGAAAGTGCCCTAGTTGTTAAGAACATCCTTTCCTGGGAGATGGCCTCCATGAGGGGCAGTAGAGGAGAATGGTTAAAAGGCAAGTCAGGCTGTAATCACAACTCTGATTATTCACTTTCAGCAAACATGGCACCTCTGAGCCTCAATTTCCTCAGCTGTAAAATGGGTTTGTTCTCTCCATATACTTTTCTCAGAGGGTTGCGAGGAGTCAAAATACTACCTACAAAGGTTCGTAATGGTGCCCCATCACAAAACAAGTGCTCAGTATACGTCAGTGGTGGTTGTGAGGGGAGTGGCTATCAGCTTACGGAAGTCTAGACACTGGATCACTAAAAACAAGCAAGATTCATATTTGCTTGGGACCATCTGGGTTCAACTCACACAGAAAATCTTTCCAGTTCCAGGGCTGTGATTGCAAACAAACTGGAAAGAAAATACACAGTAAACACACCAGAGAAGAAGCTGTGAAAGCAGCTGGAGGGGGTTCCTAGCAAATAGGGACTGCCACAGCTTCAGGACAAGTCCATCCAGAAACTCATATGTACGCTCCACTAAGATTCTGTACTTGAAACATTTTCTCACACATTTTAGAACTGGGCTAGGAACACAGAGGATTATGTAGGTTCTCAACAGATATTTACTGTATTGAGTCCATTGTGTGTGCATAACACCACAGACCCAATTTAGGGATGGTGGAGGTTGTAAGCTTTATTAAAAATAGTCTGTCATTCCTGCCTTAAGACAATTTCCAACAGACACATTAATGTAGTGACTCATCTTTTTATCTTGATCAAAGGCATGTAATTTATAACTTGGGGGACACTGTAGAAGTAACTTTTTAAAAGCACTGGAGGGCAGAAAAGTATTAGTTGGTGGGATTGCTTTGTGTCTTTCATCTTAGGTGACTAGATATACCTTCATTTCAAGGGGAGGAGAGTGGGGAGGACAAGATGAATCCCTATTCTGACTTTCCAGAAAGAGCCTGTCTTCCTGGAAGCCCATGGCCATACTTTGTGCTGCCCCTTTGTAAGAGGGAGAGACTGAATTTCCTCAATAAAAATCACAGCTGCCTCTTTAAACATCTATTTTGTGTGACCAGAATTTGACAGATACTATATGACTTATTAGCTCTTCCTGACAAAAACCATCTGATGTAGGTCTAGTTTTCCCCTTTAACACCCTAGGACCCTGAGGCCTAGAGAGTTCAAATTCTTTGCCCAAGATCACCCAACTGATGAATAGTGCAGGTGGAATCTAGATCCAGGTCTCCTTGCCACCCAAGCTCACTTTTTACACTGTCTCACATGCCTCTCCAGATACTTCTGTAGAAGGTATTTGGTTAGGTTGATTTGACATTGTAAGTATCTGATCATGTATTCCCTGGAATTCTCTATTCACTGCCACTTAGAACAATGACTGTTGTTCTCAAGATACTTGAGGCCCCCTGCTACACCCTAAAGAGTCCTATAAAACATTAACAAGCAATCAATGAGAAAATTTGCATGTTTCAGTACAAAAAAGGGCTCCAAATCTCTTCCTATCACCCTTCTGTATCTCAGCACTGCCCATGTTTGTTTTTATATTTGTTTGTCTATTCACCAGCCACCTCTCCAACTAGATGGTAAACTCCATGAGGCAGGAACCAAAACTGTGGTGTTCACTTGTCTATACTGGGTGTGCCTAGCAATAAACATTTTCTCAATAAATGAATTCTCTCTGAATTGGTCATCCACACATAATGCACATGATTTAAGTCTATTTACCAGAATTTTTGAGCAAATAGTTCTATTCTTTTTGACACATTTTCCACAGTTTGTATAATTTATTCATAGAATCCTTCTTAGACTACTAATAAATTCCTATGGGACATAGTCCTTTTATATGCAGAAGAATCCACCACCATGAAATGTTCAGAAATAATGACTTTTAAAATTTTATTTGTGGCCATGCTGATTATGAATTTCTGAATTATGTTTGGGCTGCTCTTTTTCTCGGAATATGTAAAGTGGGATACTGGCATCTCTGTATTTGGAGACTTACAGCTTCTGAGTTAAAAGATGAATGGGAAGTAGCGGAGGGGGAGAGATAAGAAATCTCCGCTCCCTGAAACACAGACACTTCACATACCCAGGAGGTAAACTCCTGGCATGAATTGTAACAAGTATACACAGGCATTTTGCACATTGTTTGCTTATGTTCTAGATGATATGATAGTCTATGAACAGGGGCCCCATGTCTGCGGGCAGGACATTCAGCCCTGTGTCTTGCCACTACCATGAAATCTGAGGCTCTTTCATTTTTGTTTTTCTGTTCTGATGAGATTGAGGCATACTGACACACTGGTAAGGAAGAAAATTTATTTGTGAACTCGTAGTCATTCCATTTGACAGCCTCCCTTTACTCATGGAGGCACAGCACATGTGGAACAGGAAAAAGGCCTCTGGAGAGCTTGTGTTCCACGGGTTTCTTTGACTTTTGCCAACCAACTTTGCAAATGTTCTCAAAAAGCATTCATTACCTCTGCAGGTGTGAAATAACTCTGCAGTTCCAGGGTTTGTGAAATCACGTGAAACAGTTGAAAGCTGTTCTGGCAAAGCGACCGGAGTCAAAATTAGCTATGTCACCAAGCCACATCCTGGCTTAAACGATGTTATTTATATCTAACTGCACTTGACTCCTCCCAAAGCCTTCTGTTGAGCACCAAAACCTCACCACGGTTTCACTCTTAGCCTTTCTTTTGTGTGAAGAAAATAAAGGTTGCTTTTATAAATCTCCATTTGAGCCCAGATGGAGTGCATTTCATGCAGGAAAATGTTGCTTATAGTGAAGTGGATGAAATAATTGCTGGGATTTCTGGGCATGCTCCACAAACCCAGAAGACTGGAGGTGAACGGGCAGGGAGAAGAGATTCCGTTGCTTTCTCATTCCTGTATTTGTGACTCTCCCTGGAAAGAGGAAATGTAGACATATGCAGATTAATAAGTGTCATGCAAAGGCTCAGTGTTCTTAGTCATAAAATGGGAGGAAGAACAGTACTCACTTCCCAGAATTGGTGAGGACCCCTGAATGGGTACATGCCAGCTTCTCGCACAGCCCCACCAGGAAATGAGCTCCACTGTGTAGCCACTGCTACTCAGGGTTAATCCATGAAAGAGGTGTGGGAGGAGGATGGGCCTTAGATTCCAAAGGGTGGAAATAAGTGGAAGGAGGCAGGATCTGGTCGTGCCTAGACCAGATACTTCCAAGTCAGGCAGGCAATAGATGGTTCCAAGCCAAAATGCCTGCCCCTTTGGTGAAGGTTCTCATTGGTCTAAGGCATTCTGGCCAACTGACACATGATATCATGTAATGTGTTTTCCTGGGGTCCAGAAGCTTGTATGTGCAGCTTCTTTAAAGACCAAAACTGTAAGACTTTGAGTTTTGATATCACAATATGATTTTGAAAAAATCATGGTAAAATATACATAACATAAAATTTACCATTTCTAAGTGTACAGTTCGGGGTGTTAAGTATGTTTGCATTGTTGTGTACCCAATCACCTGAACTCTTTTCATCACATAAAACTGAAGCTCTGTATCCATTATATAAGCCATTATTTCCCCTGGTTGCCAGGAAGCCCCTGAAAACCATATCAGTTTGCTTTTTGATGGCCTTATTATTTGTTTTATATATTTTTGTGATTTGTGTTTGTGGGAGTTTTTAAACAGGGATGGGGTGGAGGTAGATCTAGAACTTTTGTATTTTAGTGACCTAAATATGAAATCTTTTTAGAGTGGCAAATAGAGATATTTATTTCTCACGTCTGCCCTGGAAATAGAATTAATTTGCCATTTCAGAAATGAACCACATTGCTTTTGATATTTGTCAGACTTTTGAACCTCATCCCCACATCGGAAGACTATGTGGCTCGCTGGTGAGAGACCAGCCATGGTTCGGGCTGAATCACTGCATTAATGATTCTAAAATATTCCCATCTAATCCCCTGTAGCTGAAGAGGATAAACACATACTGTCAAGGACTTGGGTCTGGGAGACTAGCACGAGGCAGTTTGTCAAATGCAAAACTGGTTTGGAAGGGTCAAGGTTTAGCTAAAAAAATTCAGGCAAACTTTTCATTTATCCATGTTTCCTTTAATATTTACATTGAAATTGTTTAGTTACCCTTCAAACACACAAAACTTGTAAGTAAAATGGAGGCTGTAAGAAGATCTATGTTGTCCACATTGTCACTGACTCCCAGTATACCAATATTTACTGACTTCATGATTATAAAATATAACAGACTTGAAATATTATTAATCACCTTTTTACCCATGTTCAGATTAACTGGGTAATCTAAAAATAGCAGGGAGGACCTTATGTGCAATGTTTGGGAAAGTTCAGGAGCATGCTCTTGAAGAATTGCTGATAAAGTGTATCGTTGTCCCATGACCACCATCACATGCCAGGGGAGAGCCTTATGTTTGGTTAATAAAAGAAGGCAGGATCTGGTCTCTTTTTAAAGAGTCCAGCCTTAATTATGATTCATTTATTTAAAGATAGCCCCTGCCTCCTAGTCTTATCTTGACTCTGAAAATAAACAAATATCACATGCTTCCAATAGGAAAAAGTTTGAATGACCTTTATGAGGCAGTTTCCCTTTCACTGGATAAGAAGAGATGTTCATTGTACTTTCCTACCACAGAGGTAAATTTCCAGCCCTCTTCCAATGTACAGGATGAAGTAACACTAATTCTACCTAAGATAACATTCTTCATTGAACGCATATATACAGATGTCCTACTATATATTAGGTGCTAGGACTATAGCACTATTGACAAACTATACTATCAAGGCCTTGGTCTGATAAGATTCACACTCTTGGGTGGGAGAAATGGCAAACAAGTGAATACATAAAATAATTTTAAAGACTGATATGTGCAACAAAGAAAATATATCCCAACAGTATGACTGAGTTTGCCTGCTTTAATTGGGTGGTCAAGGGTAGCCTTTCTGAGGCGGTGACATTTAAATGATCTTTACAACAAGAAACCATCATATGAATATCAGGGAGAAAAGATTTCTAGACAAAGGGAACTACTCATGCAAAGGCCTTGAAATAGAACCAGCTTGTTTTGTTGTTTTGTTTTGAGAAGCCAAGAGAGGGGCAACACAGTTAAATCTTGAAGAGGAAGAGCTTGTGAACTCAAGGCGGAAGAGAGAGAGAGACAGGGGCCAGATCATGTGGGATCCCAAGGCAACATGTTTGATATTTATACCAACAGCAATGGGAAACCCTTGATGGAGTTTGAGCAAGAGAGGCATGATGTGAAGTCTTTGAGGTGACCATACTGCCAGCTCTGTAAAAACAGACTTCGGGAGTCATTAGGAAGACTCTTACACTTGTCCAGGTGTGAGACATTGTGGCTTAGACTAGGGTGGCCACAGTGAGAAGGGAAGGAAATGGTAGAGCTCAGGATATAACAGTAGAACTATGGTGGTTAATTTTATGTTAACTTGGGTGGGCCACAGTGCCAAGATATTTGGCCATACGTTATCTGAGATGATTCCGTGAAAGTGGTTTTTTGGATGAGATTTATTTTTAAATGAGTAGGCTTTAAGCAAAGTAGATTATCCTCCATAATGTGGGTGGGTGTCATCCAATCAGTTGGCTTCCTTAGTAGAGCAAAAACTGACCGACCTCCTCTGAGCAAAAAGAAATTCTTCCATCAAACTGCCCTTGGACTTGAACTACAACTCTATGCTGGGGCTCCGGCCTGCTGGCCTAACCTGCCTTGCACCTTTAGAATTGCATGAACCAATTAATTAAATTATCTCTCACTCACTATCACATCTCCGCACTCCCCCCCCTCCCCCGTATGCACACCCATCCTGTTGGTTCTGTTTCGCTGGAGAACCCTGGGATTCATGGATGGATGAGAAAGAGAGGAATCAAGTAATTCCCAGAGCACTGTCCAGTAGAAACAGAATACAAGTGCCATATATATATATATGTCTTTTTAGCAACCACATTAAAAACTGTACAAAGAAACAGGTAGTTTTTATGACATACAGTATTTTACAACACCAATGTATCTAAAAATGTTATTTCAGTATATTATCCATAGGAAAATTATTCCTAAGACTTTTAAGTTCTTTTTTTCATACTAAGTCTTTGAAACTCAGTGTATGTTTTACACTTAAGGCCTTTCTCAGTTCAGGCCAGCCCCATTTTGAAGCGCTCAGTAGCCAATGTATTGGGCGGTACAGGTCTGGTTGGCCTCTTAGCTGAGCATACAAGAACCTAGCAGGTGTTCTGACCAGGCTTGAACCCTTTTATGCAGCAGTTTCCCTCTGAACAGGCAGGAAGGCTGTTCTTTTTGTCTCAAAAGGCTGAACTGTGAAAACTGCTATTCTCCCTTTGGTGACCTCCATATACAAAGTTTCATGAGTATCTGTGCAGCTGGTGGGCCCATGGCCATGACTCTGCCCTTACAAGGGCTAGGCTCCCTCACTCAGAAGGTCATTCAGAAGATGAGGTATTCGAGTCTCTCTCGTCTATGCCTTCCCTGGAGTCTCCGTGTTTGTGAGTCATCTCTTGCCCCAGAGTCAGTAGTGGGCAACTAGTATCAATAGAAAAAGAAACACAGGTAGACTATATGTTTAAGCCAAATGAAGGCAAATGACTCTATGGGATTTTGTAAACAGAAAGTTGGTTTGAACATGCCAAACTCACAAGAACAGACAAATAGTATGCATTCACAGTGCAAGTGGCAATTTCATTTAACAAAACATCATATTCCATTAATTAATGTTAATTACATTGGTTTGGTAGGTTTGCTAATTTCTGATTTGTGTTCTTTGTAATGATATAACAGCAGAAAATATCATTATATTTTTATATTATCTAAGTCTCTAAAATTAGCTGACATTGGGAGTTCATGAGACAGTTCTTCCTTTTAAAGGGGGTCTTTAAATGTACCCACTCGATTACTTTACCAACTGTTCAAAGTGGAAAATAGTTCCCAGAAGCTGAGTGGGTGGATGCCCGTGGTGCCACCTACCATTGCTTGACCTCCGCCCATGAGCTGTTCCTTCATATTCATAACTAAAATGCCAAATGTGTGACTTGAGTAATTAACTAGAGACCTCCAGAAGGCTTTACTTATTCTGGGTACATTGATATTTACTTTAGTATTTGTTTTGCCTTTAAAGTCATATTCCCTTTTGATTCTTTAATATCATATCCAAAAAGAAGTCCTTTTAGCCTATAACAATGCAAATTAAGAGTGCTGTCTTTCAGCTACCTCAAGGATTTTGCAAGTGTTCCTGGAAATCTAACCAACCTTTTAAAAAGTATTTCTATGGGAATGTATTTCTGAGCCCTAAATTATGGGTTTTGAAACTAAAATGTAAGAATGTAAATGCAAAACTTCCAATAGATAACAGAATTTGCAAAATCTCTGATTTCTTGTATGTTCCCCAAGTAGTACTCTCTATAGGCCATTGGAAGAAAACGTCTGGCTTAAAATAATTTCAGCACCAAAAATGGTCTAACTGTGGTCTCCATATCATAACCCAATGGTTCTCATATTTTAGATGCTTAATGCACAGGTTGAACTGGCTAACCATTCAGACTTCAGGCCTTGACTCTCCTGGGAATCTGCAGTTGATTCCCTCCCCTTGAGTGAGACTGACTGTTGGGAGTAGAATAACCGCATGCTCTGGGTCAGAATGCCTGGCCCTTCAGAGTAACGACAGCCATGATCGCTGAGCTCCTACTGTGAGGCACATACTTCGCCATGCTAACACATGGAATACTTACAAGCTCCTTACATAATCAGTATTTTATGCACATTGCAAATGAGAATACTAAGGCTCAAAAGAGGCAAACTCCTCTCCCACTGTTAAACAGCTAGTGATAAACAGAGCTGGGACCTAAACTTGTCTGATTTCCCATGCTGCTGCTCCGTCAGATTGTCAGGTAAGGATTCATGCCAGGACCTAAATCCCCTCTGAATCAACAAACCTAAAGGGCACCTTGATTTCAGGTTTTGGTCCCAAACCTATGACTGTGGCCTGGCAACATAATGAAGACCTGGCTTGTTCTAGCTTCACAATGAGCTCATTGGCACTCTCCCCACCACCACCACCCGCTCTCCACCTCTGATCATCCACTGTCATTTGTATATGACCTTTGCCAGGCTTGTCCTCCTATCAAAGCCTCTGCCCTCTGTGTTTAAATGCATGAGCTTGGCAAATGTTTTCATTTGAGAAGGCAAGCTGCCTCCCTGTGTTTGGTCTAATGTGAGTTTGGTAGAGGGACACTGCTGGATTCAGTTTTAGTCAACACTTTGAGCCGATGCTGATCTGAGTAATTGTTCTAGTTAGACTCTGACAGGTGAAAATCAGATTCAGGGAATGGAGACTCCCTCACCCTGGGATGAAGGGGAGTCTGGGAGGGTTGGCCAGCTCTTCCTGGCAGTTGCAGGCGGTGTGGGGACACACATATGGTTAAATTGTTAATGCTCCTGAGATTACCCCTATTAGATGTGAACTAAAGAAGCCTAACTGGGCATCACTCTAGTGCTGCTAGGAATCATGTTATCTGGTCTGCTGGCAACTCATGTTGAATAATAAGTGGATGTGTCTCAAGATGCCTATCTGTAAATAAGATGAAAATCCAACCATGAATATAAGCCATAAAGATCTACAGGCAAATTTACAAAATACACTCATCTAAAATTAAGACAGTTACAGGGAGATATCTTTGAGAAGAGTCCCATGTTGTGATAGTTAATTTTGTATGTCAACTTGACTGGGCCACAGGGTCCCCAGATTAAACATTATTTCTAGGTGTGTCTGTGAGGATGTTTCTGGATAAGATTAGCATTTGAATTGGTAGACTGAATAAAATAGATGATCCTCCCCAATACGGGTGGGCATCATCCAATCCGCTGAGGGCCTGAATAGAACAAAAGGCAGTGGAAGGGGAGAAATTCACTCCTTTTTTTCTAACTCATTGCTTGAGCATTTCATCTCATCTTCCCTTATCCTCAGACTGAGATTTACACCATTGGCTTCCATGGCTCTCTAGTGTGTGGACTTGGACTGAATTACATCACCAGCTTTCCTGAGTCTCAGGGTTGTAGATAGTAGTTTCTGGGACTCCTCAGCCTCCATCGTATATGTCAGTTCCTCATAATCTCCGTATGTATCTCTACTATCTATAAACCTATGTTAGCTATATCTATATATCTCTGTCCTACTTCTATCCTATTGGCTCTGTTCTTTGGAGAAGCCTGATGCATGTGTGTTATCAATCCCTGCCCTGTGAATAGAATCTGCAGGTGGCTGATATGTTTACATGGCCATCTTTTTATCTAGTAATGATCAATTTGAGGAACAGTGAAGTTCTGCTGGGGAAAGAGTTGGGGGAGGAAGCAGGACAGGTAAATTAGTGGTATATTTGTTGTGATTCAGGTGTTACAATAATGCAGCATTCAACTTACTATTCTAATTGTTTTTAAACTGAGATGAGACCAAACCTCAACCACGTGGCATTTTCTCACATTCGTAGGTTTAATGTTAACTTCAAAAAGTAAAAGTGGTATACCATGTAACTTCAAGCAATGCTCCCAACCATAGTCAAGAACTGCAGATTCTTGGCTATGAATAATAATTCACAATAATACTATGAATTTAAGAGTATTTGAAGAACCTAGGGATTTATGACAGCATATTTTTCTCCACTCTCAACAGTAAGCCATGTGCTCAATTATTGAACATGTTCACAAGAGAAATGAAACCCCCTGAGTTTCGGATAAATCTGGTTACTCTTCAAGTTAGACGCATGACCCACTTCCACTCGATTCTTCTCTTCCTTTTCTGTATCAGTTATTCAGTTCCTCTGCTGAAATTCCCTTTATCATACGACTCACTTACTATTGTCCCTCTGATTTTCTAATAATCTGTTACAATTCCTCAGCACTTTTTCCTTTTTAACTTTCATGTTAAGTTCAGGGGTACAAGTGCAGGTTTGTTACATAGGTAAACTCTTGTCATGGGGGTTTGTTGTATAGATTGTTTCAGCACCCAGGTATTAAGGCTAGTTCTCATTAGTTATTTTTCCTAATCCTCTCCCTCCTCCCACACTCTATCCTCTGAAAAGCCCCAGTGTCTGTTGTTCCCCTTTATACGTCTATGTGCTTTCATCATCCAGCTCCCACTTAGAAGTGAGAACATGCGGTATTTGGTTTTCTGTTCCTGTGTGAGTTTGCTAAGGACAATGGCCTCCAGCTCACTGGGCTATGACACCAGGCCTGGTGTTATAAACCACACTTTCCCAGGAGTTCTTATTGAAGAGAAAGAGACATGACTTACTGCATGGACAGTGACACAGGGGAGTCTGTGCTGAGTGCTCTCATTGAGGTACAACAGGCAACAGAGTCTCTGACGTTATAGGAGAAACATCTCAATCCACCAGCCTCCATGCATTTTCCTCAATTTTTATTTATATTAATAACTGCAACTTACTCCTTGCTGGGAAAGTGACAGTAGTGTTGCATCTTCTCTCAGCAAGCCTACTCCAATCACCTAAATCCTTGCTATTCAATATGTAGTCTGAGGATTTGCAAAAACATTATCACTTGAGAACCTGTTAGAAATGCAGAATCTCAGGCCTCGTTCCAGAGCTATTAATGCAGAACCTGACTTTAATAATCATCAGGTGACCCATAATCCTGTTACATTTTGAGAAGTGCTCCTCTAGAGAACTTACATCGATGGCAGAAGGTTGCAATTAACTGAAGAGCAAAAATTCATACCTACCTATGCCCTGAGACTATTCCATGAGTTTATTAAATGAGTGGACTAGACAGTGTTACCCTAGGAGGTCACTACTAATTCCTCACTAGTTGAGTGACATAGTATTCATGGGAGCCAGGTGAGTAACAGTGCAGTTGGTATGAGGTGGAAGGGTCCATTTGATTACTCCTTAGAATGCAAATAGAGGCCAATACTCCTCTGTGGACATGGAGAAAAAGGGCTAGCTGATCCAAAGGTGGATAGTGGATGTGCCTAATACTGCCACTTCTTGGACATAGCAGAAAGCACATAGTTTTGCTACTGTTGACTAAGAGTGTCCTACCTTAATCATTGGTTATATAGGAAAGCAATTAATCTGGGTGTGGTTTTCTTTCTTAAATAAGATATCTTTCTCTTCTCCACTCTTACTCCTTCAAACTCACATATACTTTTTGACCACTACCATTTGCTATGTGCTGGTGACATAAATGCAAAAGACATGGTTCAGCCCTATAGCACTTCTACCAATGCAGTAAATATTTTAGTTTACAACTTTATCAAGTACAATATGAAAATGAAGGCTGCTGTGGGCTCATGTCTTTGTCTTTGCAGCATTCCTTCCTTTTCCTAACTGTTTCTCCCTCATTCTATATGATGCTGATGGGACCACCATTATGCGGTCTCACTCACCCCATGACAGAAGGCAGCACAGGACCCAGGCTGGTTGGTCTGAACCCAATCCTCTTGGACAGAGTGATTGATCTAGGGATGGGCATGATACCTAAGCAAAGCCAATCCACATCTTTATCAAAGAGTGATATGGACTCTGAGGGAGTGTGTGTATTAGTCCATTCTCACACTGCTATAAAGAAATACCTAGGCAATACCATCAGGCCATGGGCATGGTCAAGAACTTCATGACTAAAACACCAAAAGCAATGGCAACAAAAACCAAAATTGACAAATGGGATCTAATTAAACTAAAGAGCTTCTGCACAGCAAAAGAAACTACCATCAGAGTGAACAGGCAACCTAGAGAATGGGGAAAAATTTTTACAATCTACCCATCTGACAAAGGGCTAATATCCAGAATCTACAAAGAAATTTACAAGAAAAATTCAAACAACCCCATCAAAAAGTGGGTAAAGGATATGAGCAGACACTTCTCAAAAGAAGACATTTATGCAGCCAACAGACACATGAAAAAGTGCTCATCCCTGGCCATCAGAGAAATGCAAATCAAAACCACAGTGAGATGTCATCTCACACCAGTTAGAATGGCAATCATTAAAAAGTCAGGAAACAACAGGTGCTAGAGAGGATGTGGAGAAATAGGAACACTTTTACACTGTTGGTGGGAGTGTAAACTAGTTCAACCATTGTGGAAGAGAGTGTGGTGATTCCTCAAGGATCTAGAACTAGAATTACCATATGACCCAGCCATCCTATTACTGGGTATATACCCAAAGGATTATAAATCATGCTGCCATTAAGATACATGCACACATGTTTATTGTGGCACTATTCACGATAGCAAAGATTTGGAACCAACCCAAATGTCTGTCAATGATAGACTGGATTAAGAAAATGTGGCACATATACACCATGGAATACTATGCAGCCATAAAAAAGGATGAGTTCATGTCCTTTGCAGGGACATGGATGAAGCTGGAAACCATCATTCTGAGCAAATTATTGCAAGGACAGAAAACCAAACACCACATGTTCTCACTCTTAGGTGGGAACTGAACAATGAGATCACTTGGACACAGGAAGGGGAACATCACACACCGGTGCCTGTCATGGGGTGGAGGGAGGGGGAAAAGATAGCATTAGGAGATATACCTAATGTAAATGACAAGTTAATGGGTGCAGCACACCAACATGGCACATGTATACATAGGTAACCTGCACGTTGTACACATGTACCATAGAACTTAAAGTATAATAATAAAACCCGAGACTGGGTAATTTATAAAGAAAAGAGGTTTAATTAGCTCATGGTTCTGCAGGCTATACAGCAAGCGTAGCAGCTTCTGCTTTTGGGGAGGCCTCAGAAAATTTACAATCATGACAGAAGGCAAAGGGGAAGCCAGCACATTTTCACATGGCCAGAGCAGGAGGAAGAGTGAGTCGGGGAGGCATTACACACTTTTAAACAACTAGATCTTGACTTAACTCACTCTCACCATGATAGCATAAGGTGGATGGTGTTAAGCCATGAGAAATTGTCCCCATCATCGAGTTGTCTCCCATCAGGCCCCACCTCCAACACTGGGGTTACAATTCAACATGAGATTTGGGTGGGGACACAGATCCAAACTATATCAGTGAGCGTCGTGTTTTATCTCTTGGGATCAAGAGCTAGGAGGCCATGCAACTCTAAAGTTGTTGTGTCTGTGTTTCCTGCCATGTAAAGATAACCTTGCTGAATTTGAAGTCAAGTGGAATGAAGCAGAGCTAAGAGAGGGGATACAGAACTCCGTACCTGAAGATCCCATCTCCCATTGCCACATCTGAGTCAATAGATTGATATTTTTGCCTTGCTTTGTTTTTTGTTTATGTTTTGCTAAGTTACTTAGAGTCAGGTTTCTTTCATGGGCCACTGATGAATGGAGGCCCCACTGAAAATGTAGGAACCCATGAATCTGGAAGGACATGATGGTGTCCATCTAAACATTCCAGACAGAGAAGACAGGGGTGCTGGCAGGGGCAGGCATGGTGGGGCAATCTGAGCCTCTGACTGACTGAACTCTCAGTGTTTCTTCCTGGAAACCAACTGATGGAAAGACTATGGGGCATGGAGTGAGAGAAATAAAAGTTTATTCTCAGCTCAGTCATTTTCTAGGTGTATGGCCTTGAGTAGTTACTGCACATTTATAGAACACCAACCTCATGCATCATTGGGAGGACTCAATTAAATCATATAAGGCCCCATGCACTTCTAATATATACAGTCTCTAAATGTTTACTTCCTAATTTATTCCATAAAGGATTGAAGCTTTTAAGATAAAAACATACTCTATAAAATGATTAAGAAATATAGATACTTAAAGATGATCTTGGGCTGGAAGTACCTAAATTAGAGGAGAAGATTAAGATGGAGGGAGGAATAACACTAAAAGGGCAAGATCTCAGGATCTATGATATTGTTAACTGTTTCAAGCTTGGTTTTGAGCCTCCTAGAAGTCAAAGAGAAAAGGGGGGAAATATTCATATACTTCTCAATGTCAAAATGAAATAAACCTACTCTTTTTTCCTAAAGAAGTACAGAAATATATAATAAATTTCAAATGTAGCCTTCAAACAGGAGAGTCACTGGTGGCATAAGAGGCAACACCTTTCTACAAATAAAACAGTAACAATGGGTGTCTGATTTCTTTAAGCATCCTTTGATGTAAACCAAATATGTAATTTTAACGCCTATCCTAGAAAAGCAGAGTCTATGAACTCAAGTAGATGGGTAGATGGAATTAGGAGGCTCTAGAATAGGCAGAGAAGCTTCTCAAAGGCTACCCCCGATTATCCATAGGTGAAGAGAATGAAAGTATACTGCTGTTGGGGCTTAGAAAACGATATCCCCAAATGAAGGCTTCGGCAGAAGCCTCTGAGGCAAACGTGTTTCTCTGCCCTCCCGTCCCACAGACTTATTCTCCCCACAAGGCTAGCCATAGAAGCTAGACTCTGTCTTCCCCATCATGAGTCATAGAAACCCAAGCCCCTTTTCCCTAAAGCCACCCATAAAATCTAAAAACATCTCTCTAATTTTCCCTCCACCTTTCGGTACAAAAGCTGGCTATAAAGAAATCATCTGCTCCACCTTGTTTGACTGTAGGTCACAAGGCCCCCGTTCCGGAGAGGGTCCTCCCCCACACCCAGAAGGAAGGAAGACTGCTCAGAGAGACCAAGAGGAATCTAGGCAGACAGCCTTGCTGGGTTTCCCCACTCAGCCTATTAGCATTAGATCACAGCCTTTTCCTTCATATTTCCACACATACTGTCTGTAGGAAACTAAACATAAAATGAACAATTTTCTCTGTATCTTTGGCTCTTCATTCTGAAGGACCCTGTGTATACACATTAAATAAATGTGTATGCCTATTCTTTATTAATCTGCCTTTTTGAGTTGATTTTTCAGTGAACCTTCAGAAGGCCAAGTTTCCTTTGGCCCCTACACTGCTTAAAACTCATTGAATCCTGTGTTGTATTTCAAAACACGTGACAATTTTCAACTACACTCTCTACTGGGTCTTCCCCTAAATCTTCTTGTTAGACTGAGGTTTAGGAAGATATTCCATGTTTGTCCTGAGGGCCTGCACACCCCTGGGATACTATCATCTATCTCTAGGTGCTTCCCTAGTTGATGATTCTCTCATATTCTGCATATGAGACTCCCCCCAGGTCCCTTCTTGCAGGCTACTGAAGGAAACCTCATATGATTATTAACAAAGACCCACAGGAATGTTAAAAAGTTTGGTGTAAATTCTTTGGGGTTTTAAAATGGCACCTTTCTGTCTGTGACTTTAAAGATCCTGGAGGATTTAATTCCTTGGGGAATTCCAGTGAATTGTTCTGACTTGCACCAACTGTCTCGAATGCAAAGATAGGCAGACCCCTGTAGAGAGGCTCAGCTCTGCCTGTAGACACCATTGGTACATACGCAGGAGAAAATCAGCCCCAGGGTTGTTTCTTGCTTCAGAAAAATGGCACACTCCGTTTGTTATCAGATGCCTCTGACTTCAGTGATTTGAAAGAGAACTCTTGTGTTGTCCGGAAAATTAACGGTCTCAGCTACACTTTCCTCTTGCAGAGGAGCACTTCTTATGGAATTACATGATCATTTTGATATCGTTTGGCTTTGAAAGAAGAGTTAAAGTAGAAAGTCAGCATAACCCGTCTAGGCATGGAGAGAGGGGAACTGGTGTAGCTGAAGAACCTACAGAAAAATGAGAAAAAAGAAGAGAAAGGATTAATAACTATGATCAGGGCAAAACTGTATCAACACAGGAGTGGGTTTTGTTTGGTTTGTTTTTTTAACCATTCCCCAGCCCTATTAAACCCCAGAAACTTTTATTCTTGGTGGCTCAATTTTCCTTCTCTCAAATCTCTAAGTCCAGTTGTTGTTTTTTGCTGATGCATTATGTAGGCCAAGCTTTCCAACCCGCAGCCCATGTGTTACATGTGACCCAAGAGGGCTTTGAAGGTGGCCCAACACACATTCATAAATATTTTTAAAACATTATTGAGGCAGGAGAATAGGGTCTGGAGACAGAGAACTTAAGGCCAATTTGTGCTGACTTCCTAAAAGAGAAAACACCAAGGTCTGGGGGCAGAGAATCTAAGGCCAAGTCCTGCTGACTTCCCAAAGCTGGATCAAAAGGACAACATCTGGGTCTGAGGGCAGGAAACCTAAGGCCAACTAACACCACCTTCCTAAAGCTGAACTAAAGGAAAAACCCCATCTCCCCAGCAGAGTAGCAAAGGATCAAAGGCTACAGCCCTCCCTACCGTGCCTCAGATGGAAAGGGAGAGTGCCTTGGATTGGCAGGGACAAGCAGGGACCATCCCTTTATCTGTATAGGGTACCAATTCACCTCAGCCTTTAATTAGCCACAGGCCAAATCCTTCATCAGGGTAGCTGATAAGAACCTCAAATGGGGTAAAGTCCAGAAAACTTTGTAACTGGGCCCTTGAACCGCTTGCTGGGGCCCACTCCCACCCTGTGGAGTGCTTTCTCACTTTCACAAATTCCCACTTTTGCTGCTTCGTTCCTGCATTTCATTCCTGCCTACATTTTTGCATGTTATGTGTTATGTTCAATTATTCAAAATGCCAAGGACCTGAACAACTTGTAGTCAAGACCCTTCACCAGTAACATGAGATTTTTGGGGGGACTTTTTTCTTTTTTTTTCTTTTTTTTTTTCTTTTCTTTTTTCTTTTTTCTTTTTTTTTTTTTTTTTAGCTCATCAGCTATCGTTAGTGTTAATGTATTTTATGTGTGGCCCAAGACAATTCTTCCAATGTGGCCCAGGGAAGTCAAAAGATTGGACACCCTTGATGTAGACTTTTGTGATGCAGAAGTTGGGAATTGAATGTGTGTGCAATATACAAACACATGGGTATATGTATATATTTATCTACCTATATGTACACATGCCTGGTATATACAAGTGTGTCAGCACATATGTGTAATATATATGTGTGTTTCCATGTAGATCTTGGTGTGTCTGTTTCTCAGGATCATGTGGCCTAGAGATTAGAGAGAATTTCTGTGGAAAGATAAGAGGGAGTTGGGGAGGTTCTGGAGTAATTGTGGAGTTTATAAGAATCGCATGGGGCCCTGCACTGTATTTGGTTTACAAAAATATGAGTTAACCTTCCCTCGTCCCTGAACATCTAATCCCTTCCCAAGCATGCTGCATTCGTTTTCCTTCATTAGTTCATATGATTGGTGGGTGGGACATCAGGGAATGGGAAAATTTCTTTTTAGAACCCAGACAAGTTGAAGTTGATTTCCTAAAAACAAATTTCTGGCTGGGAGTGGTGGCTCACGCCTGTAATCCCAGCACTTTGGGAGGCCGAGGTGGGCAGTTCATCTAAGGTCAGGAGTTCAAGACCAGCCTGATGTGGTGAAACTACATCTCTACTAAAAATACAAAAAATAGCTGTAGTGGCATGCACTTGTAATCCCAGCTACTAGAAAGGCTGAGTCAGCATAATCACTTGAACTTGGGAGGCAGAGGTTACAGTGAGCTGAGACCACATCACTGCACTCCAGCCTGGGTGATGGAGCAAGACTCCATTTCAAACAAACAAAACCAAATTTCTTTATTGGCATTCCCAAAGATGCAACCAAGAGGAGACACTATTAGACTATTAGAGACGGGAAAATGAAGCAACTTATCCAACAGCTCCCTGCTTATGGGGATTCATGAGAATATTTTCCTTCCATTTCCTATCCCCATTTCAAAGGAAGGGGCAAAAGAGAAATGGGCTTAGAGACTAAATGTTTGTGTTGGAAATAAACATGAAGATTCTAGATTAGGAAATAATTTTGCATGGGTTGTCGTTTGCATAGGTTGTCCTTTTGGCTTTGTTCCTGATTTAAAAGTAGTCTGTAAAAGGAGTGATATGCCTTTTTTGTATGTGTATACATGCATCATTTCCTCAGTATCTCAATCCTAGTATTTTACCAGGAGTGGGATGTCAAGTAAATTATATTTTATCCCTAGGATGACATTGACTGCTTTCTAATAGCAGGTCTGTGACCAGGTCCTAGACTTGAACACTGAGAATTTTGTTGAGTCACTAAAACTAGATTTTATAGATCTTCAAGAGTTACTTATGGAAGAAATTGATGATAGATTAGAAATTGTGGTGCTTTTTTGTTTATGTAGACAGTTTGAAATCAGTAGAAAATTGCAAAGGATTGATTTTATCTTTAGACTTTCCCCGAAAAGAATCTATACATTATAAGTTTTGTATTTCCTTAAGTGGAAGTTTGCTTTGAAGGGACACAATATAAATATTTAACAAAATGGAAAATAAAAATATTGAAGGAGTTTGTTCTTTATGTCAGAGAAAGAAAAAAGACTATGTGTGCCTACAAGCAATCCCAATTAAATTAACTGCCTTTGGAGAACTGTTTCTCTAAATGTTTCAGGCAGGAACAGTCTATAACAGCAGGAAGAAGAAACTCAATTGAGGGGTTCATGGCACTATCTAAAATGGGTGAGAAATCATTCTGTCAAATGAGAGAGGATTGAAATTAAACAAGTATCAAAATTACATACTCCCTGGGAGAGTGGTTTACTCTGGCAAGTTGACTACCATGCAGGGTATATGAGAGTAAACTGACTATAATTTTATCCTGTCACCAGGTAACTACAGTTGTAGTCAACATGCTAATAGCAACAAAGGGCTCTGTCTGCTGCATACCCCGAAGGAGCCAGCTGCCAGCCAGCTGGATTCTTCAAGTAAAGAATCAAGTTCCCCTCCTAGCTCTTTAGAACACCAGTAAAATCTGATGGACAGCGATTTAAAATCTGTGAAATTCTTATATCCACCAGTGCCAATTACAACAACAACAACAACAACAAAGAACAAAAAAGTGTGAAACATTGTAGGATATACAAAAATTATATTTGGTCTTTGTATCTGGTTCCTAGCATAGAGCTCCTAAAACGCTTGTGATTTCCAGAGCGATAGGAGTGTATTTTGTTATTCTTAGTGAACTCCTTTCAATTACACCTGAGTTTATGCTGATGTGATGACTCTTAATGGGCCTCCAGATAACTCAGGTTGGGGGCTGATGGCCAGAGGGGCCCACCCTGTGATTAGAGGTTTGGAACTTTCAGTCCCCCCTTTCCTACACCTCCAGTGACCCTATAACCGCCCAACAGGATCACCTTGCCTGCTCCCTAGACAGAGCCAATTTATCAAGATGAGAATTGCAATAAAGAAAGAGTAATTCACTCGGATCCAGCTGTGTGGGAGTCTAGGGTTTTATTATTACTCAAATCAGTTTTCTAGAGCATTCGGGGAATCAGAGTTTTTAAGGATAATTTGGTGGATGAGGGACCAGTGAGTTGGGAGTGCTGATTGGATCGGAGATGACATCATAGGGAGTTGAAGCTATCTTCTTAAGCTGAGTCAGTTCCTGAGTAGGGGCCCCAAGGTCAGATGAACCAGTTTATCTATCTAGGTGGTTCCAGCTGATCCATTAAGTGCAGGGTCTGCAAAATATCTCAACCACAGATCTTAGATTTTGCCATTGTGATGTCCCCAGGAAAAATTTGGGGAGGTTTAGAACTTATAGCCTCCAGCTGCATGATTCCTAAACCATAACTTCTAATCTTTTGGCTAATTTGTTAGTGAAAGGCAGTCTAGTCCCCAGGCAAGAAGGGTATTTGTTTTGGAAAAGAGCTGTTACCATCTTTATTTTAAACTGTAAAGAAAGTTCTTCGGAAAGTTAGGTGGCCTGGGCCCAGGAGTTAACAAAGACAGGTTAGAGGTGAGAAGCAAGATGGAGTTGGTTAGGTCAGATCTTTTTCACTGTCTGTTATAATTTTTTTCTGAAGTGAGAATGGTTTCTTTTTATTGGGGTTCCTAAAAATTGAGATTGGAATGAGATAATGTAATACATATATAAATATATAAATAAGGAAAAGTAATTTTCTTTGACTTCTAATCATTAGATGACATATACAAAGCCCTTTGAACAATACCTGGCCCATTGGTGCTCAATAAATTAGTTTTTCCAGAAACATCCTCCATATCTACCCCACTAACACTCCCTGCTATCATGTTCCTTTGCCAAGGTGACATAGCCCAGCCAAGGTCAGTGACAAGGATGTGCTATTAAGGAGACTAGTCAGTCCTGACCCTGTAACTGCCCAACAGATTTCAAGTGGTTTCAGTCCCACAGATTTTTTTCTCCCTTCCACACCTCCCAGTTCTGTGCTCGAATGTATCAGAGAGCATTGAATACTTTCTGACAACAAACAAGTCCATCACTTTTAATATAACAGCTTTTTGGTCTGAGTACAATATGACCAAAAATATTTAAAAAGATATTCCTCAGGACCTTTCTTCATGGACTTTGCAGTCATGCCTTCAAGAGCTGTATCACATTGTTCCAGATTACAGTACAGCCAGGCCTCTGGCTTTGTGGCTCTTGTTTATGGTAAAGTAGAAAATATCAATATCAATCACACAGGAAGGATGAGTTGGGGTAGGCCTAGAACATATTGCATGGAGGATGTTGGGGAAACCAGCCCCACACCACACAGCAGGTACCCCGAGTCCAGCGGAGACAAAGGAGTTAGAAAGAGACTGTTTAAAAGGTGGGTCCAGGGGACCGCAGCATTGGAGGCTTGCTCACGGCCCAGAGCTCTTTGGCTCTGCCTAATTTATTGGTTTACAAGCTCTTTGTTCTTAGGGCAAAGGGAAGGGGTAGGAAGGGATGAGGAAAGGGATTAATCAGTGAAGGAGAACTGGTGAGTCATTCAATAAGATGTGTAGCAGTGGCAGTTTTTGTGAATTTCTTTGAGCAAAGGTGTGTGTCTAAACTACTTAAGATCTTTAACTTATCGGGACTGAAATGGGTGGGAGCTGATTTCAGGAAGAGCCAAGATGTTTGATCATACACCACTGCTTCAAGGGAGTGTTATGTTCCTGAGTAACCTGTGGAATGCCACTGAATGGTTATGCTCTCGGGCATAAAGACATGAAGGCAATAAGGAGACTTTTCTCCTCAGAGGCCGCCCATGGTTCCCCATGGGTGTCTCAGCACAGGGCAGACCAACTCATCTGGCATCTTTATCTTTTGATCCTGTTATTAAACTGAACTGGGGCCCACTCACCTGGTGCAGCAAGCCAAACACTGACATCAAGATTGCAGTGAGAGTGAAACCACCTTTGTGAAAACTATAACAGTGAGAGAAATCTCACCTAACTGACCCCATACTGCTTCTAACCTCACAAGCTAACTGCCTTTGTTAATTTTAAAACAAGGATGATAATAGTCCTTTCCCAAAACTAACCCCTCTTTGTTTGAGGACTGAAGCCACCTTTGTAAGACTAACCAAAGGCCGCAAGTTAAGGATTGTGGGAAGGGCCTGAAATCTGCTAAAATGTAGGCATAGTTAAGCAATAACCAGCCATTGTTCCCTAGCTTGCCTTTCTGTAATCACTTAGGGCTCAAGAGTCACGTAGCTGGAGGTCACAAGAGTTGTAACCTCCCCAATTGCTCCTTCAGATAACATCACTATTGTCAAAACCTAAGATTTATCTTTGAGATATTTTTCAGAATTTTGCATTCTGACAACCTGCTGACTCAACCCAGACCCTTGACTCAATTGGATCTTTGACACCTATCCAGAAACCGACTCAGTGTGCAAAGACAGTTTGGATGCTCCTATGAGTTCATCCCCAGCCAATCAGTAGAACCCTTTCCCTATCACCCTTCCCACCAAATTATTCTTAAAAATCCTAGCCTTCGAGCTCTCGAGGAGGCAGATTTGAGAATTATCTCCCATCCTTCTGCTTGGCTGGCCCTGCAAGTATTAAACTCTCTTTGCCACAAAACCTGCTGTTCTCAGTGCAATGACTTCTCTGGGCAGTGGGCAAGAAGAACCCATTAGGCTGTTACAAGAGAAAGTGAGGGACTTATCACAGGGTGCCAAGTAAGGAGAATTGGGCAGCTCATTCTTAAGACTTTAATTCCCCAATGGCTCACAGGTAAGGGTTTGCATAGATGGGGAGGGAGCGATTATAGGCAAAGTCATAAATCAATACATAGAGGCTATATGTCGGTTTGACTAAAAAGGTGAGATGTCTTGAAGTGGGAGGCAGGCAGAGGTGGATTCAAAGGTTTTCTGATCTGCGAATGGTTAAGGAGGCAAAGCTTTGTCTAAAACTTTGAATCAGAAGAAAAGAATTCTGATTTGTGGGTGTGACTCCTCCGGGCCCCAAGCCCCTCAGGAGGAAATTTAGAACAAAGAGTAGAGGTCAGAGTTTAGTCCCCAGTTCCCCCTTATCTGAGGTCTACATGCCCTGCCAGCAGATCCACTTGGTGGGGGTCCAGGCTTCTGAAAATCAACTCGGGGACATATGTTAAGATGTTGTCTTTAGCATCCATGGGGAGCAAAACATCTGACTCCAACTCCCTTGACTATTGTCTTAAGCTACTATGACCTTGCTTATCAAATTGCTCATTTGCTTCTCAGGGCTAGCTAGGTGTCTGGAATTATCCTTGAAGGAACTCAATTTTTTTCCTTTATTTTCATTCTTGAGTTGGGAGGACAGTCCTCTAAGAGAGAAATAAAGAATAAGGCAACACAGGAGCCACTTCCCCTGCAGAGCACCTGTATTAGGGTTCTCTAAAGGGACAGAACTAATAGGATAGATGAATATATGAAGGAGAGTTTATTAAGAGAATTGACTCACACAATCACAAAGTGAGGTCCCACAATAGGCAATCTGCAAACTGAGGAGCCAGGAAGCCCACCTCACTCCCAGAACCTGAAAAGTGGGGAAGCCAATAGTGCAGCCTTCATCTGTGGCCAAAGGCCTGAGAGCCCTTGGCAAACCACTGCTGTAATTCCGAGAATCCAAAAGCTGAAGAGCTTGGAGTCTGATGTTCAAGGGCAGGAAGCATCCAGCACAGGAGAAAGATGGAGGCCCGAAGACTCAGCAAGTCTGCTCTTTCCATTCCTACTTTTATGCTGGTAGCTGATTAGATGGTGCCCACCCAGACTGAGGGTGGGTCTGCCTCTCCCAGTTCACTGACTCAAATGTTAATCACTTTGGCAACACCCTCACAAACACACCCAGAAACAGTACTTTGCACCCTTCAGTCCAATCAAGTTGACACTCAATATTAACTATCCCAGCACCTTGATAGATAAATCGACCCCCACCAGGAGGTACAGGGGTGGAGTGGGCTGCTGCCTTCAAGCTGGGGTGGGTTGCAGGTGTCAAGGACAGCAAGGAGTGAGGGAACCAAATTAACCCTCCTCATCTATTTCTAGTGACTTCAGATACCTCACTTCCCATTCAGAGCACTATTCTTCAGACTTAAACAAACAAACAAACAAAAAAAACCAAAAAAAAAACAGGACACATAGTTTAAAAAATAATAGCCTTATGACATGATACAATTTAAAAGTTAATGTTAGTTATCTTAGTAATGTTTCAAATGAACATAGGGGTAAATACCAAATTTAAACCCCTCAAACAAACCAATGCCACTATGTTGACTATGACCCAGTGAATTGATTGCATGACCCACATAGCGGATAGCAACCCCAATTGCAAGGAGACTGCTGAGTGTCCAAATGTCTCCAATAGCAACTTTTCCTTCCTCATGGGCTTCCATCTCTCCAGCAGGCGACTTGTGTGTGTGTGTGTGTGTGTGTGTGTGTTCTCTCCCAGGAAGAGTTTAAGGTATGTGAGCTGTGTAAAGTGTTATAGGAAAGTCTCTCTAAAGGTTTCCCTCACTTTCACTCCATTCCTTCCCAAGCTGGGGTGCCTAGCTCTTTCTTCTTTCACTGGGGGAAGAAACAATGACTCACATCCTCAAAGATGAAGTACAAGCATTCCTCATTTTGGGAGTTAAGTCCAATAAACCAATTGTAAGTTGAAAATACCATAATTCGAGGCCGGGCGCGGTGGCTCAAGCCTGTAATCCCAGCACTTTGGGGAGGCCGAGGTGGGCGGATCACGAGGTCAGGAGATCGAGACCTTCCTGGCTAAAACAGTGAAACCCCATCTCTACTAAAAATACAAAAAAATTAGCTGGGCATGGTGGCGGGCGCCTGTAGTCCCAGCTACCCCGGAGGCTGAGGCAGGAGAATGGCCTGAACCCAGCAGGTGCAGCTTGCAGTGAGCCGAGATCACGCCGCTGCACTCCAGCCTGGGGACAGAGCAAGACTCCATCTCAAAAAAAAAAAAAAAGACCATACTTCAAAAGTGTGTAAGGATCATACTGAATGCAGAACTTTGGTACTATCATAAATTTGAAAAATCCTAACCATCTTAAGTCAGGGACCATCTGTTTAGGTATGTAAACTTTTGCCAACACCCTAACACATACTTCATCTAATTTATACCTTTGAGAGAGAGATGGCATCTTTCAATCTCAGGAGAAGGCATTCATTCCCTTTTTTTTTTTTTTTTTTTTGAGACAGAGTCTCGCTTCATTGCCTAGGCTAGAGTGCAGAGTGGTGCAATCTCGGCTCATTGCAGCCTCCGCCTCCCAGATTCCAGCAGCTCTCCTGTCTCAGCCTCCCAAGTAGCTGGGATTACAGGTGCCTGCCACCACACCTGGCTAATTTTTGCATTTTTAGTAGAGACGGGGTTTCACCTTGTTGGTCAGGCTTGTCTTGAACTCTTGACCTCAGATGATCCACCTGCCTCAGCCTCCCAAAGTGCTGGGATTACAGGGGTGAGCCACCATGCCTGGCCCATTCATTCCTTTTTTAAAAAATATGTTTTTAGGAAGATTTTGTGGTCACCTGAGCTAATGTAGTAGGTGACAGGAGAGGACCTAACTCCACTCAATCACCTCCTCCCTGTCCCTCAGCTGGCTTCTTTGCACAGGGTGGAAATAACATTGGAGAAGAAAGCAAGCCAGAATTGTTTTAGTTCATCTTATTGCCCTTATCTTCTAATCAAAAGTTGAGTGTGTCTGGAAGCCATATGAATGTGAAAAGTCTTCCTAATGAAGGCAAACTGGAGAAAATGGATGAGAGCAAATCACTAGGGGTGAAAAAGCACTAGAAAGTTTTGAAAAGTTGTTACAGCCTGTTATAGTTCCCTACCCTTCACTCTTGAAAGACGATGAAAACTTCAAATACTGCCCTTTGACTGCACAATACTATACAGCTGCAGTGGCCTCATGTTGAAAGTATAAAGCAAGTACTGTGGTTAAAAAAATTTCTCGGAGTTCTTTACATTTACCCACATTTCATGTATGTTTCTGTCTTATCTGTAATTCCTCCATTTTTATCATGACCTTTTATCTTGTTCTTGTGTTCTCCCTTCGCTGTCATTGCTTCACCATCTCTGCTCTCTCTGGTTGCCTTAAGATGTTTGGGGCTGCTTGCTTATATAGTCTATTCCTTTGTTTTGTCTTTTTGTGGCTGTGAGCCTTACTGCCTCTCAAAATTCACACCACGCGTGGTAAATAATATAGACAGAAGCATACCATAGACCAAGCCCCTCCATTATGTCTTCCTCACTCCCCAAAAATAGGTTTGTAATCATATAACACTCATTTTTATTTGTTAAGATTTCATTCTAGTAAATTATGTTTTTCCTTATAGGGCTGCTTTAAAAAATTAATAGGCTGGTTTTTTTCTAATCAGTGTTGATCGTTTACAGAAAAGTTGAGGAAAAAGTACAGAGTTCCAACACAGTCTGTCACAGACCCCTCAGTCTATCCTCCATTCCCCTATTATTAATAACTTGCATTAGTGTGGAACATTTGTTATAATTGGTGAGTCAATATTGACAAACGGTTATTCAAGTCTGTGGTTTAGGGCTCACTCTTTGCCTTGTAAATTCTGTGAGTTTTGAGTCTAACAACATGTATCCACTATTAGAATATGGTACAGAGTAGTTTTACTGCCCTAAAAGTCTTATACTCCACCTATTAATTCTTCTCTCTCTCCGTCTCCCAGAATCCTTAGCAACCACTGATCTTTTCAGAATGACACCTTTCACTTAGCAATATGCATTTAAGCTTCCTCCATGTCTTTTCATGGTTTGATAGCTCATTTCTTTCTATTGCTGAATAATATTCCATTGAGTAGATGTACCACAGTTTGTTTATTCATTAGGGCCTCTTTTTTCTCTCTCTATTTTTTTTTTTTTTTTTTTTTTTTTGAGACAGGATCTTGCTCTGTCATCCAGGCTGTAGTGCAGCAGCATGATCACGGGTCACTGCAGCCTCGACCTCCCTGGCTCAAGCCATCTTCCCAACTCAGCCTCCAAAGTATCTGGGACTATAGGCATGCACCACCATCCCCAACTAATTTTTGTATTTTTCGTAGAGATGGAGTCTCACTTTGTTGCCCAGGCTGGTCTCAAACTCCTGGGCTTAAGTGATCCACTCACCTTGGCCTCCCAAAATGCTAAGCTTAACAGGTGTGAGCCAACACACCTGGCCTATTAAACTCTCTTTGAATTGCAAAATCTTAGAGATCCTGGCTTTTTTCAGGACAGCCAAGATATTTGTTTTTCTAATACGACAATTACAACATACGTATCTTGATGCCTATGGAATAGCCCTGTTTTCTCACAAATCAGAATTCTGCAAGGAACAGATAAGAACCATAAATGTATTGCTGTATTTCATCTTCATTTCCCATCTGGTCTCACTTGAGGAGAATCTTATTTGAACATCAACAATGTCCTAGGTATCCTAGAGGACACCCTGAATTAATGGCTGAGATCCTCATTTGGCGAGTACCATGCAAGGTAGGGAATATTCGTCATTGTTTTCCTCTAGTAAGTTATATTTCTCTTTAAGAAAAAAGATCAGACACATCATGGAACAGTGCTGATTTTGTGTTCATCTCTGGTATATTTCTGTGTTGTATGCCTGCTGCCATTGTCCATTTATTTGGCATGTAGTTTCCCCAACAGCATGTGGCTGGACGGAATCCACGTGAACCCTGTGGACCTGGCTGACCCCCACCCCAACTTCAGTGATGCTCACCAAGAGGTGAGATGATGGAGGCAGTTCAGATGATTCAATGACCAAGTTCGTCCCTGGTTAACCCAAACAGGACTGTTTCAGTTAGTTTTAAAATAAAATTGAAAACACACCCTGGAAAGGGACATAGAATGTAAATCCCTAGAGGACACTTCCTGTGTTCTCCATTTCAGCCTCTCTCACTCAGAATCTATTAGAGTGCCTTCTCTTGATGAAAACTCAGTGTGCATATTCAGCTTATTAAAACAGGACACGGTTTTCAACATGGTAGATATCTTAAAAGTCCTATAGTAAATTAGGAATGGGAAACCTCAATTTAATCTCATTTTAGTGAAGATTTATTGAGAGCCTACTAGACGCTGAAAACTGGTAGGTATATTAAAAGGTGCCACCAGGAATCAGAAATGATTTCAGCCTCAGAAAGTTTACTGCTTTAGGAGGACTGATTTGCTCATTAATAGTAGAAAAAAACCACATTATGAGAAAGGAATAATGCAAGTTAAAGGAGCTGGTGGGAGAGGTTTAGATGTCAGGATGAGATTGTCCTATATAGCATGAGCACCTTGAAGATGAAACTCAGCAAGTCTAGAACAAGCTATTTGAACTAGGTGGTGAAAACTATGAAGGCAAGAAAATGGGTGTGTTGCCCTCATCTCATGAGTATGTTTGGTTGTTAAATATTGTCTCTCTTTGAGTTCTGTTTCCTACTCCGTGCCATCTGGATTTTCTCTCACTAGCTCTCTCCATGTGCCTCTTACCGCCTTTTTTCTTATTCCTTCTGTCTGTCTTCTCAAATTGTCCTCAGACCTCAAGATTTAGTGTGTATTACATACTTTGAATGAATTTTAATGTTGTCTGTGCCTACTTTTTAAAGGTATGTGAAGTAGTTTGTATATTTCACAATACTGAATTAAATGTGTTTAATGTCTGTGGAGAGGTATTATGCTCAGCACTTTGAAGCAGAAGGATGTCTATCTTATTCACCTAGTGTCTTGAATAGTGCCTGGGATACAGCTGGTGACTCCAAGAGGTTTCAAGCAAGAAAACCTGGAGTTTGTATCATTTATTAGTTCTGTGGCAATGGAAATTTTGCCCATTTTTTAAATGTCTTCTCATCTAAAAAGGGGGGTAATAATTCTATTTCAAAGTTCATTTTAAATCAGAAGAAACAAAAGAAAAAACGCAACCATCCAGTGTTTGAAGTGTTGTGTGTTGCCATTTGTTTGGATGGCAATCAAGAGCTCATGAAAGAGTAAAATTCTTCAGGCATGGAAGAGGCACTCTCCCCCCTTTCCAGTTAACCTCGGTGGATATATTTTTGAGATTCCTTCAAGGTCTATAATTCCACGTTTCAGGACCATCTCATTTCACCAAGCTCAAGACGTGTTTCTTATGCATCTTTTGTTTGGACCAATATTTCTAAATCTGTTCCCTTTCTCCTGTAACACTCTCCCTCCCCATTACAAGGCACTTGTAATACATCTTGGAAAAAAGTCCACTCTGCCTTCCTAACAGGACACAGACAGCAAGATCCAACAGATTTATTTGTAAATGGGTCATTTATGCTTCATGTAGCTCAGTGCTGAATAAATAATACCTGGAAAACTTTTCAAATTTCAGCCCATTGGCAGGCCTGAACTCCACATATGTTGTTAGAAACGCCTACGCAGTGAATCTAAATGCCATGGTCCTTGTAGGGGCTACATGGCTGATGCAGCAGATCAGGAAAATGCATACCTTTGAGTGAGTTCCTCCAACCCCAAGAGTGGGGGAAGGTGGCCTCAGGATGTCCTCTTGAACTGTGTGTGTGGATTACAATCATAAATGCTTTGGAATGAAAGAAGCTGAGAGAAGAGGAAGGAAAGTTTGACATCATAGTATGATTTCCAGGCCCTTAAGTGATTGTAGGGAGGAGGCTGGGATTTTTAGGACACTCACTGCCCCAAACACATATGCATGGGCATGTCACATGCAAACTTACATACTCCCACCAAAACCAAACAACACATGAAATGGACCGGTCACATTTGAGTAAAGTTGTCACCCAGGAACAGTGAAGGAGCAAAGGTGAATCCTCACTTCGAGTAACCTGCCTCATTGACTCCATCCTGCTCAGTTCCACAGTCTTTCCTTAGCCATTTTGGTTGTGGGAGGCAACCCTTTCTTGGGACGAAAGCACTCTCCTCACAGCGCAGTGGAAGTATCCTAGGGTAGACTGTAGGAGCCTTTTCCTGTCAATACACAACAATAGACTGCACCTTTCCTAAGTCAGTAGTTGTCTTTTCTCCTGACAACAAGTCTCAATGGTGGTGCTCTCACATGGGTTGGGGCTCCTCAGCTGTGGCAAAGATAAGGCCAGGTAAGGGCTATAGTACTAAAAAATCCAGCTGGGAATAACGTAGTTTATCCCAAACTCCCATAGGTTGACAGGATGGTGGCACTTGATAATTGCTGCCTTATGGAATGAGAGACCAGCCGCACATTTTATGGGACATAAATAAGGGCACTGGCAAGTGAACAGGTGGGCACAACGTACGATTGACAGATAAAATACAGGATTCCCAGTTAAATCTGAACTTTAGATAAACAAGTAATATTTTAGTGTTTAAGTAGATCCCAGACAGCCCAGTTATATTGGAATTTTTAATAAACTCTCATATATATACACACACATATATATATACACATATATATCTCTCTTTATATATATATATATTTATTTATATTTATATCTATATACATATGACGGTCCTGAAAAGTCTTTCTAGTGAGTATGAAATGATAAAGGGTTGAATATCCATGTCATAATCATGATTACTAACTTTTATTTCAGCAGCTTTTGGGGAACAGGTGGTATTTTGGTTACATGAATAAGTTCTTTAGTGGTGATTTCTGAGATTTGGTGCACCTATCATCTGAGCAGCATACACTGTATCAATATATAGTCTTTTATCCCTCACCCCCCCTGCCAATCTTCCCCCCAAGTTCCCAAAGTCCATTATATTATTCTTATGCCTTTGCATCCTTATAGCTTGGTTTCCATTTATGTGAGAGCATACGATGTTTAGTGTTCCATTCCTGAGTTATTTGACTTTGAATAATAGCCTTCAACTGCTTCCACATTTCTGCAAAGGCCATTATTTCATTCCGTTTTATGGCTGAGTAGTATTCCATGATTTTTACATTCTTTATCTACTGAAAACAATTTTTTTTTTTTTTTTTTTTTTTTTTAGCATAAGTAAGTCCCATGCAGTATTTGGCCAAGAGGATCCATTTAAGTGGAGGTGGGAGAAAGCCCCATGACTGACAGTCCTTTTATGTTACATGGAATTTGGGAAGCACTTACAATGGAATCAGAAGAAAGGGTAAGGAAGAGTGTGGTGACATAAAGAAACACCTTCACCAACAAAAAGGAAACACAATGATCATAGTCCCTACAGATGAAATAATTGAAATTAGGTTAAAGGGAAAAGATAAGTAATTATTTTGATTGCTAAATGTTTTGGGTTATGCTTTAATCCCTAAATTTTGGAACATTTTTCTTACAGTTATTCACCGTGAGTAGATTAACTTAAATAAATTTCACTATTTACTCTCAAATTTATTTTTTGGAAAATCTAGCCAATAAGAAACATACTCTCATCCAGGTTCATTTCATTTGCCCTCTCCACACTTCCTAATCTTTTCTACCTATTTTCACATGCTCACCATTTCTGCCCCTAACAAGAACCAAGCAAGTATTTAATCATTTAATGCAGTTCTCTATTGACTTCCCAGAGGGAAATCTGGGCATTTTGAATGGAAATTCAGAGCAATGTCTGTGTTGCCCTTGCCCCCCTCAGATTCCACTTCTCCCTAATTTATGCCTTTCTTCTCAGAAGGAGTTCATTGAGTTCATTGCCAACTTCCACTGCTTCATTACCAAATGTGAACCTCCCCCGGCACTAGGCTTACTTTAGCATTTTTTCCTCAGGTGAGAGCGTGAAATGTCTCAGTTTAATCACTTGTGAGCAGAGATGGCACCAAATAGCAACCGGGGCGCTCTCCCACCTACAGCTTCGGTAGGAAAGAATCAATCTAGCATATAAAAGCAGGCACAGATAAATTGCTAAACACTGTAGTACAATGATGGCATACATCTCTGAAATGAGAATCTTCAAAATCAATAAGAATTGAAATTGAAAAAGGAAGAATTGTAGCTGTCAAAATGCAGGATGCCGGCAGGTTATTCACGTTGAGGTTCATTTTGGCTTTCCTGGTGCCCAGGAGAGTCATCTGTTAAAAGTCTCTAGGGTGACCTTTGTTATGTCTCTTTGAAAAAACATTGTGTCCCAGCCTAGGGACCGGATTCTTCTTCCAAATCATAATTGACCTTATCCTTCATGTCATGTTAGGGCACATTCCCCTCAGCGAGAGAGGGAAGCCCAAAGAAGAATTAGAAGCCACTGTTCAGAGGCTCATATGGGGAGGGGACTTGGGTATAGTGAGGCCACGTGGGCTGGAAGGACTTTAGTTTTTGACCCAATTTTACAATCTCTTCTATCATTTTCTGAAATTTGAAATTCTAAAAATCAAGGAAGCTACTACCATCACAATAATAATAGCCCATTATTTGCTAAGTAATTATATGTGCCTGCATTGTGCAAAGCACTTGATATACATTCTTACATATGACAATAATGGTGATAATACTGATAACAACTAAGTTTTTTAGCATATATTTGATGGGCATTGTGCATTGTGTCATGAAAGCCTTATGCCACCCCTCTGAAGTTTGTATAGTTGTGATCCCATTTTACAAATAAACAGGCTTAAGAGTGGCTGACTACCTTGCCCAGTGTCACACAGCTGGTGGCGGCTGGGGTGGACATGAATCTCACTCTGTCTCACTCCAGAATTTTCCTCCTTTGCTCCCTTCAGTCGTATTTTACATCTGTGCATGTTAGCATTTCTGGCGACTGACAGTTGGGTTGCCTTTGATGTTGGTTTTTTTGTCCATGACTCATTCTACTACCCCAAATTGTAGGAAGTCCCTCCTCATACCCAGTCTGCTTTCAACTATAACTTCTTGGACATGTTTCCTTTTTTCACCAAACTTAGAGCAAAGGAGACATGGAATTTTCCCTTTGGCATTTGGAAATCTGTAAGAACCACCATCATGTGATTTAGTGTGTGTGTGTGGTTTTTTAAAACTAACATACAACAATTCACAAAGTAGCCACTCTATGCGTGTCCTGAAAGCATGTTTTAAATTTCACCCTCATGTAATGATTGAAAACAAAAGTTTGTTGCCTGGAAGACCCACTAGGAGTGCAAGTAGCAACAGGGCACAGAGGAGAAAGAACTTGTCACAAACCATGGGGACCAGAAACCTGTCCTGTCTCTCAGTTATGAGATGAAATTCAAGCTGTGAGGCTCTACTTTCTGTATATCTACATTTTTTTAAATGGAGCTTTATTTTTCCAATCTTTTTTTAAAAGAAAGATTGTGTTAAATGGATATATCTGGGTGCATAGGTTACCTTAAGATGTAATCAATTAGCAGATTTGTTCAAGAGAACAATTTTGCCTTTGAAAGCAAAATTGACAGACTAATATCAATCTTTTTTTTTTTTTTTTTTTTTTTTAGCAAACTGTGTTTTTAAAACACATACATTATCATTGGCTCGAGGACCAAGGGACTAAAGTCCATACACATATATTTTTCATGAGCACGATGTTTGTGTTTCACATAGAGGTTTCATCGGTAATAGTCTCTAAAGCAGTGTGCTTCATACTGGAATGTACAGCGGAATCACCTGGAGATCTAGTTAAAAATTCTTATTTCCAGAGCTCCAGGGTGGGACCTGAGGCTGCATTTCCCGCGGGGGACATCAATGCAGCTGATTAGGGCGCCATGCTTTGAGAAGCAGGGCTCTCTACTACCATACAGATTTTGCCACCATGAAGGAACATTATTTACATAGTAGGTGCTAATTCATATGATGTTCAATAAATTGAACTGCTCTTTTTGTTTGCCTTTTTCCGAGATACGGTTGAATTAGTTACACAGACATAAATTCTCAGTTCTTCTGAAATGCAAAGTAGACTTTAAGTTGGCAATTGCTAATTTCAATGTAAAATATCTAAAAAGTTCAGAAGTGAGTATCAGCTTGACTTGTTTATAACTAACGAAGGGGTCTGAGGCTAAATTCTATGAGGCTGACACTAACCAGTTGGCCAACATAAATATCTTATTTGAAAGAAACTTTTTGCTATAGAATTTGGAAATGAAAACTAAATTTGAAAACAATTTATATCCTTCTCCTTTTTCCTCATTTCTCCCCCAAATACTTTCTAACTTCCCATTCAACTTCTCTCAGCCTACGATTAAGGAGACTAACCTAGTAGTGGCACTACTTGAGCAACATAATAGTTAGAAATACTACCTAAATATGACAGTGCATTTTGAGGCTTCGCTGCTTTAAAAACAAACAAACATAGGTTTACAGAGGAGAAACCTGGCAAATACTACCTTGGCCAGGTGATGAAGCTTAGCGTTGCTGGTGAGAAGTTTTATTGATAGCACTTACCACTTAGTATGATATAACAAGAAAGGCATTCACGTTTGTGGCATTCTTGCCAAAACTCATAACCCCAAGCTAATCACAAGAAAACCAGCAGACAAACCTGAATCATGGGATGATCTACAAAATACCTAACCGGTACTCCTCAAACTTGTCAAGTTCATTCCAAACAAAAACTGAGAAACTCTCACAGACCAGAGGAAACCAAGGAGACATGAGGACTAAATGCAGTGAAGTTCCCTGGATTGAGTCTTGGGACAGAAAGAGGACATCAGTGGAAAAAAGGGTAAAATCTGAATCGTGTCCAGAGTTCACTAAATACTGATTTCCTGTTTTTGACAAATGTACCATAGCAATGTGGTAACATTAGAGGAAACTCCACTGGGTGAGGTCTATATAGGAATTTTCTGTACCAGCTTTGCAATGTTTCTATAAATCAAAAATGATACTAAAATGAAAAACTTATTTAAAATGATGTTGACACTTGGAAGGGAGTAGAAAGAGAGAATTTAAGGAATTACTGAAACATTCTTTTTGATAAGAATGCCTCATGGACACTTTTTTCCCCCTATCAAGTACACGTGTGTGTGTGGTATGCAGGAGTGTGTATTTTGCTAGTCACAAACTGAGAAAAATAAAGTAATACAGAAAATCAAAGGCTACCACTGGTTCCAAAAGGAAGGCATGAGAACGTATCAGTGCCACATGGAAGGTGTCTTTAATAAAAAGGCCTTAGTCATGAAAGTTTGCCCAGATGCTCAGCTGACACTTCCCAAATTGCTTTGAGGAACTGTTGAAAAATCTGTCCAGTGACTAATCCCAAGTTGGATCCCAATAGAGGAAATTGGAGCGATCCATTAGGCGGACGAAGCTGTCCATTTCCTCGGAATTATCGACCATGGCAATGCCCTTGCTCCCTACGCGTGTGCCACCTTAGAAGCTCCGCTGCCGGAATCCAGTTAAGTGGAAACATCACAATCAATAAAAGACACTCTATTTTCCATTTGCTCATTGTTTTTTAAGGGCTTATTTTGTAACAGCACGAGGAGGATTCAATTCAATATCAATTCACCTTCTGGGTGGGGAGAGGACTCCAGATATTGACTTTCAGTGTCTGATAAAGTTTGTGACAAGGCTCAGTTTGCTAACATTCTGACCAAAGTGCAACCTCAGCCACGGAGGATCCAGAATAAGCAGATGTTCAGCGTCACTTCATGGTCCTGGAACCCTTTTCTAACTCAGCAGCCAGTGTCAGCGGAGCGTCTTCTGGCTGGTGACCTGGCAATCAAGGACCCTGCTCACAGTTCTCAGTTGCCCCAAGTTGTTCCAGTTTGGGTTTTCTTTATACCATACCAAATAGGATTAAAATGGGTGGTCGTCCAGCTCAGCTGCTCATACCATTCTTCCACTTTCTTATCTAAGGGTAACTTAAATGATACTGTTTCAAGCAGTTTGACGTTAAGGTTAACCCTTATGGAATTTTTTTTTTTTTTTAATTTGGGTTTTTGAGGTTGTGATGGTGATGGCAATAGAGGTGTCGATGACTGTCAGGCTCCTCTGACAGGTATTTTTCTATATTATTTCTCCCCTCCTACCCCTATCCAAGGAAAAATAATGGGATCAACCTGAGATGTGGTTTCATGTATACTTAATATGCACCGTAGATGGTTTCCAAGGATTGCTGTGATCATTCCTCTCATACATGTATGCACACACCCTCTGCAGTGTGACTTTCCTTTTCTTCCCATCAAGAGGCGGCATCTACTTTTCCCCTGCTGGAACCTGGTTTGGCCTGGTGACTCACTTTGGCTAATGAGGCATTAGGAGACATGATTTAAAGTGAGGCTTGGAAAGTGTATGTTTATTGTGGCTTGCCTTCTCTTATTGCTGAGAAGCCTTCTGCCCTCATATGAACAAGCTTGTGCTAACCTCCTAGAGAATAAGAGGCCACAAGGGCAAAGTCCCTGGCTGTCTCAGCCATCCCAGCCAAGGCCCCGGGTATGGGAGAGAGTTCCGTATTTGCCATCTGGTCCCATTCAGGCTAACTCAGACCAGAAGAACTATTGAACTGAGTCACAGAATCATGGGAAATAATAAATGCTATTCTGACACTATGTTTTTCAGTGGTTTTGTTACATAGTAAAAGCTTACTCATACAGTATATATTACTTGTTAGAATTGTTTACCGTAGAATTGTTATTTTTTTTTCTCTCAAACCTTAAGAGTTCAAATCCTAATTCATGTAGAGGCCAAGATCAAATATTTTGTCCTCAGAGATCTGTGTCTATCTGTGAACCATAATTAATTGTTCCTTTTTTAATAATTCCATGCTATCGTTGTATTTTACGTGAGACCCTGATACCATACTTCATTATACCTTTATTGTCTATGTCTGTGTTTCTCTAAACTCTACATGGTAAAGTGTATACATTTTTGATGCCTAGCACAGTTTAGTAGACACTGAAATATTTATTGAAATTAAGTGTACAGAAGTTCTAGGAAAAATTGTTTTATTAACCAACTTCTTTTCTTCGTGGGGGTCTTTGAATCCAACATGTAAGATCTTCTTGAGTTTTGACCAACCTGGGAAATAAGAGGTTAGTCAAAACTCAAGAGGATGCTATATGCTGGACTTAAACAGAAGAAATGGCAAATGGAGTATATTATGTATATTCTATTAGCAAGAAAAGTAAGATTAGAGGACATATAGTATACCTGTAAGCCAACATGCTTTCTCGTTCTCACTTCCAGGCTTAACCAACTTAGCCCATTGTTAGCAGTGCTACACTAGACTGTGCTTAAATGGAGTCTTGAAGATCACCCTCTCTCTCCCTCCCCTTGTGTAGCAGTGACCCTGCCCTCTCCATGTCTCCATTGTGCATATGCCTGTCTGGGTGCTCATAACTCTTCCTGGCAATATTAATTATAGGTGAAGGCCTAGCACTCTAGTTTTCTGTGTTCCTTGTGCCCAGGAGAACTCCAGTTCTGGAGTCGCAGGCACAGAGTTAGTTCTTGGCGAATATTTGTTGAAAGGCGAAGCTCTGATTCTGGAGATAGATTGTATCATCTTTCTCACCTAATTGGCATTAAAACCATCACACTTATTACACAGCAGCTTTTCTATGACACATAACACTGCATGGACAGAAGGGAAAATCAAGCTGTATGTGACACATGGTGTCTGGTGCATATGATGCTCATTTTAATAGGCACATCCTTACTTAAGGAGAACAATTAGAACTCATTGCAATAATAAGGGATGATTAGCATAGGCATTTGCCGCTTATGCATTAACTTAACCGAATGATTACAGTAGTTTTTTAATGATTTAAAGATAATGTGAACATGACATGTTCTGAAAACTGAGTAGGGATTTGGTTGACTTTTTGTACTTTGTGTTTTCAGCAATTTTCATAGGTATGTAATAAAATGCCTTGGAAGATGTTTCTGTAAGGAATGTAGCTCTCAGATTCTAGTGGGGTACGTGATGCTTCTTAAGTCTCCATCCTTAAGAAGGTCTCCATCCTTCCCATCTTCTGATTCAGGAGGTCTGGCATGGAAATCAGCATTCGGTCTGTTTAACCAGCACCAAGTGGTTTAGATTCTAGTAGTCTGTCTGCCACCTTACATTGAAGGGCTCTTTTGGCTGCCAGGAACAGAGACCTGCTTGAGTCGATGGAGTTTAAAGGCCATCTTTCTTTTGGAAGGATACAGAAATTGCCCGGGAATACAGGAAATATTACACAAGCAGACTTGTGCGAGGTCCAGCACCAAAGCAGCTCCAGGGACTGGCTTGACCCTCAGCTATTATGGACTGACTATTTGTCACCCCAAAATATATATGTTGAAATCCTAACCCCAAGGTATTAGGAAGTGGAGCCTTTGGGTGATAATTAAGTCATGTGGGTGGAGGCTTTATGAATGGGATTAGTGCCCTTATAAGAGAGATCCCAGAGAACTCTTTCTACCATATGAAGACACAAGAAGTCTGCCATCTGCAGTGCACAACCGGACCCTCATTGTGCACAGCACAGGACCCGTCCATACTGGCATCCTAATCTCAGACTTCCCAGCCTCCAGAACTGTGAGAAATAGATATTTGTTGTTAAACCACCCTGTTATGGTAGTTTGTTATAGCCACCCAAACTAAGACACTACGTCTGTCTCTCTTGCTTTCTCTGATTCTTTCTGCATGTCTAATCTCTTCTCACTGTGAACCACTTTTCCTTAGGTCTTTAGGCCCTCAGGACATGGGCACAGGCCACCCCTCTTTGTGCCCCAACTCTACCCTAAAGTTCTCATCATTACCCTAGGAGCTTACCAGTGCTGCTTTCCTGAGAGAGGATCTAATTGGTGCAGTGCAACCCCTGGAGCCCTGGCACACAAGTTGAAGGTCAGGAACAACCTCTGTGAGAACCATTCCTGGCTGGGCATCCAGTCCTCAGGCCACTGGGGGAGAGAAGGTTCTGGAAAGCAAGGTGACTGGGAGGCTGAGGGGCATGAATGAAGTCTCTGTTACTGACAGTTGTACCCTCTCATCACCTCAACCTCAGAATTTCTTACAGGTAATAAGATAGGGAGAGGATTCATCTTAACAAAAGACCTTTACCTTAAGGAGTGTTCACAACAAGGCCGTCCAATTGTGACACTACTGTGGAGTGTGATGTCTTAATAATACAAAGACCCAACGGGAAGTTCCAAGATGTTTACGGATGGAGAAACTCTTAAAATTCGAGGACTGGAAGATGGAGAGGACCTACTTAATTAGGAACAGATTTTGATTCAGTCGAGTCAAACTCTGAGTGCTCATTCCGTCTTAGCGCTCCTGAGAATTAGTTGTGTTAGGTGGCATCTCAGCCAGCCAGAGTTTTCCATGTTGCTTTTGGTTGATTCGGGTTTTTATTTATCAAAATTAGTTGAGAGTATGATTTACTTGATGGAAATTTACCTAGATCAACTCTTTGCACACTTCAGAAGTAAAAAAAAAAATCCTTCATATTCAGAATTGATGTGTTTGGCAAAATAATTATTTTGAGTTTTCTGTGTGTGTGCACACAAGTATGTGAATGTGCGATAAGAAAAATTATACATTTGGAGTCAAAAACCAAATATTTTCTTGAAACTCATAAACTGTCCGCAGGTTAGAAAGATTTCATTTTGGACATTGCAGTGAAACTTGAGTAATTATCCATGTTGTGTGTCTGTAAGTTTGACAGTGATGCCTTCAAAATATTTTGATATGCAACCTTTCTTCTTTCCCTTTGTGTTGTCAGACAACATGCCAGCTGTCAGATGGAGGGAAGCAGGAAACTTTGGCACCACTATTCCTGCCACCTTCACCGAGAAGGCCCTATAAATAGCATAATAGGATAAAACTGGCCACAGAGGGAGAGCAGCAGCTGGCACACGTTGTATCCAGAGCTGGAGGTGTAAATGAATTTCAATATCTTCATGATACCAAACAACAATAAGATTACAGAGAAAGAAGCTTTTGTTATGACAGAGCCCAATATTTGAAGTCAATAATAATGATAATGATACTTTTCATTATCAGGCTGCTTTCCCCTTTGAAAGTAGTTGCAAAGAAGAAAGGGCCCTGTTTTCAGAACAACCAATTTCCTCTCTTATCTCTGAAGAGTCTCTCCTGATCTCCCTCTTTTCAGAAGGGGGAGTTGATACTGATCTGAGCCAGGTGGTAGGTGGAGGGAATTAAGTCTATTGTTAACTTAAAATGTTACTATAAAATTTATTTTGCTCTAATTACCAGAAAAGGAAATAATAGAGGACTTCATCTGGAACATTCTTAATTGTCACCCTATTTCTTGGCTTCACTGTTCTCTGCTCATTCCTTGCCATTTCAGTTTTGTCATTTGAAATGCCCATTTGTCAATTGAAGAGTCCTTCTTCAGTTCTGGCTCATTTTTCCTCTGCCCCAAATGCTTCATATCAAAGGAGCTCACCCTCCTTTGACCACCAATAGCATGTACAGAAACACACATGTCACACACAGCTCAGTATTGGCATCATCCTTTAGTTGTGTCTTATACTCCATGTTTTTAACCAGATTTTGAACTTCTTGAGACTATGGAAGACTTAGTCTCCAATTTGCTGTCGTGGAGCCCAGCATATTTCTAGACTCATAATGCTTCCTTGTGCCCAACCTAACCAGGGTACATTGAACCAGCATCAAAAGAGGCAGTCCCAAGAAACTCAGGTCAGTAGCAAAAGTTTTGGTCCCCTGACGTTGTGCCATCTTTCCTTACCTCCTGCCTCCTGTGTCTTCTCAGCTCTCAACTCCAATCTGCCACTCTGGTCCCACACTTACCCATCCTGCTTGGATACAGTTTCAATGACTCCAGTTTGACCAGTCCTACTCTTGCCCCAGCAGTAGTTTTGCAGGACCCTCTGACTCCTGGCAACTCTGGCCCCCAGTTCCTCTTGGTGACTTCGCTGACTTAACCAGCCTCCAAGATCAGGAATTGGACCACAGATGCTCAATTGTAAAACTGCAACCTTATGTCCTGTGATCAATCTAAATCAAGCCCAACTTTGTGTAAGGGTCACAGCTCCACATAATCTGACCTCCTCAACGTCTCCAGCCTGTTTTTCAGGCTTTTCTCCCCTCCCCTCACCTCATTCTAGCCTTTACATGGCCATTCCCTCTGCCTGGAATGCTTTTCCTGCAGCAGATCACATGTCTGACTCCTGCCCATATTTTCAGGTCATTCTCAAATATCCTGAAGTTGACCTCACCCAGTTACTCTCTCAACCATTTTTATTGCCATCAAAGCATATATCACCATCTATAGTTACCTTATTTGTCAATTTGTTTACCCTCTGTCCCCTCCCATCTGCAGAATGTAAGGTCCTTGAACACAGGAGCCTCATCTATCTCTTCGGTCACTGAGGGGGCATTGAATATAGAAGACGCTTACTCCATGGATGGAGGGTTGCATGGATGTGGAAGGAGTGAGAACACAGTGTAATAGGGTTCTTAATTGATCTCTGCTGTGTGTTCTCTCTCTACCTCTCTTTCTCTCCATTCACCTCAGGGTCCATGACCTCCCTACTACTATATGTCCAGTACAAAATTGACCCTGAAATTGTGAACATCACAGATGCCAAGCTATCTTGGTAAATGGTGGTTGGAGATCCATGTCTAACCTTGCTTAATTACCTGTATTTCTTCACATTTAAATAGAGTGGATAAGTTTCTAGTTGAATATTTGCTGAGTATACCACATAGACGAGACAAAGGTGCTGTCTCTATAACTGTGGAGATGGTCCGCCACCACCAACTGGAGTAAGCTCCATTTGCCCAGCCCTATTCAGTGTTTCAAGGGGTTCTGCTGTATGGTTCTGGTTGATGTAAACAGTAACACAGGCAACTGTGATGATCAAGTAACATTACCCCATTTTGTAGACAAGCAAACCAAGGCTCAGAGGCTTTATCACAAGGCTGTTAAAAACAAGAACTCAATGTATACTGTGGTTGTGAATTCCAGTCTGGGCTTTCCCAATGTACCCTGTGTTTCTCCTGGTCCTCTGTCACTTTGTTCTGGTTTCTTCTTTACTGACAGTCATAGTCAACCTCAGTGAAATTTCCATGACCAACAGAGGAAGGCCTCCTATAACAGCATATCCATGGGGTCTTTAGTGAATCTCCTTAATAAATGTGTTCCCAGGAGGGAACCTGGAGGCAGTCTCCTTTCCTAATACTCCAAGACAGGTGTCAGCAATTTTTTTCTGGTAAAGAGCCAGATAGAAATTTTTGGTTTTTCAGGCTAAGAAACAAAATGGAGGCTATTTTGTAGATTTTTGTATGACAAGAGATAAAACCAACTTCCACAATTTTTTTCTAGAATTTAAAAATGTAAAATCTACTCTTAGCTCATGGGCCATATGAAAACAGCCAGATTTGTCCTGTGGATTGTAGTTGGACAATCTCTGCTTTAGGAGAAATGCAGACATACTATCCCAGGACTCCATTATGTTGAGTTTCACTGTGAATATACATATATGTATATTAATACATGATTGTATGTGTGTTTGTGTGTGTATATATCCTTAAAGGGCATGTCCCCAATACATACCCTGAGGTTCCCTGGACAACGTCAAATCTCATTGACCTTGCCTTCAACCAAGGATGTGTGGCTCCTTTCCCTGGAGGTGCAGGGAGAGTATGGGGTGCGCTGGCTTCTATGCTCGTGTCTTGGCAGCCCTTCTGTAGAAAGTTGGAAAAGGCTATACCTTTCACTTTGGCCACAGGAGATGTATTCTCTCACTGGGACCTCCTTGGTCAGGTGTAGCTTGTTAGGTGGGCAGTCTTGCTGGGTCTTTGCCATCTGGCCATTGAGTCTCTCTCACCTCTACTTAGAGGTCCCTGAAGGAGGCCTTTCTGCTTTTCCAGTCTTCCAACTCTCCTCAGGGACACATCACTTATCCAAAACCCCACTAGATTTGGCTGTCAGATTTTCAGGTATCAATAAAACTTTGTGTTGGGAGTATTACTGTATGGGTGAGACCATGAAAGCAATTAGGGTTAGGCCAATTGAGAGTGCTGTTTTTCTATATGTATGGGCATGAGGCCTCGTTTTTCACTGAAGGGGGTAGTAATTATAATAGAGGTTTAAGAACTGCCTGACCATTTAATACTGACTTGTTGGGTTATACCTTAAACTGTATTTTGACTATAACATGTGGGCTTTCTTCTATGGAAAGTTCTTCCCATTTTTTAAACTTTTATTTTAAGTTCAGGGGTACAAGAATAGGTTTGTTACATAGGTAAATGTGTGTCGTGGAGGTTTTTTGTACAGATTTCAACACCCCAGTGTTAAGCTGAGTACCCATTAGTTATTTTTCCTAATCATCTCCATCCTCCAACCTTCCACCTTCCAAAAGACCCCAGCATGTGTTGTTCCTCTCTATGTGTCTATGTGTTCTCATCACTTAGCTCCCACCTGTAAGTAAGAACATGCAGTGTTTGGTTTTCTGTTCCTCTGTTAGTTTCCTAAGGATGATGGCCTCCAGTTCCATCTATCTCCCTGCAAATGATATGATCTCATTTTTTATGGCTGCATAGTGTTCCATGGTGTATATCTACCATATTTTTTTAATACAGTCTATCATTGATGGGCATTTAGGTTGAGTCCATGATTTACTATTGTGAATAGTGCTGCAATGAACATACCCATGCATGTGTCTTTATAATAGAATGATCTACATTCCTTTGGGTATGTACCCAGTAATGGGATTGCTGGGTCAAATGATAGTTCTATCTTTAGGTCTTTGAGGAATTGCCACACTTTCTTCCACAATGGCTGAACTAATGTGCACTTCCACCAACAGTGTATAAGCATTCCTTTTTCTCCACAGCCTTGCCAGCATCTGTTATTTTTTTTGACTTTTTAATAGTAGCCATTCTGACTGGTGTTAGATGGTATTTCATTATGGTTTTGATTTATATTTCTCTAATGTTCAGTTACGTTAAGCTTTTTTTCCATACGATTGTTGGCCACTTGTATGTTTTCTTTTGAAAAGTGTCTGTTTGTGTCCTTTGCCTACTTTTTTATGGGGTTGTTTTTCTCTTGTAAATTTTTCTTTTAGACACTGGATATTAGATGTTTGTCAGATGCATAGTTTGAAAAAATGTTCTCCCATTCTGTAGGTTGTCTGTTTACTCTGTTGATGGTTTCTTTTGCTGTGCAGAAGTTTTTTAGTTTAATTAGATCCCATTTGTCAAGTTTTGCTTTTGTTGCTATTGCTTTTGATGTCATCATCATGAAATCTTTGCCTGTGCCTATGTCCTGAATGGTATTGCCTAGGTTCTCTTCCAGGGTCTTTATAGTTTTGGGTTTTATATTTAAGTCTTTAATCCATCTTGAGTTAATTTTTGTATTTGGTATAAGGACGGCATCCAGTTTCAATATTCTGCATATGGCTAGCCAGTTACCTCAGCACCATTTATTGAGTAGGGAGTCCTTTCCCCATTGATTTTCTCAGGTTTGTCGAAGATCAGATAGTTGTAGGTGTGCAGTCTTGTTTTTGGATTCTTTGTTCCTTTGGTTTATGTGCTGTTTTTGTACTGGTACTGTACTGTTTTGGTTACTATAACCCTGTAGTATAGCTTGAAGTCAGGTAGCATGATGCCTCCAGTTTTGTGCTTTTTGCTTAGGATTTCCTTGGCTATTCAGGCTCTTTTTTGGTTCCATATGAATTTTTAAATAGTTTTGTCTAATTCTGTGAAGAAAGTCAATGGTAGTTTAATGGGAATACCACTGAATCTATAAATTACTTTGGGCAGTATGACCATTTTAATGATATTGATTCTTCCTATCCATGAGCATGGAATGTTTTTCCATTTGTTTGTGTCATGTCTGATTTCTTTGAGCAGTGGTTTGTAGTTCTGTTTGTTGAGATCTTTCACTTCCCTAGTTAGCTATATTTCTAGGCATTTTATTCTTTTTGTAACATCTGTGAATGGGAGCTCATTCATGATTTGGCTCTTGACTTGACTGTTGTTGATGTATAAGGATACTAGTGATTTTTGAACATTGATTTTGTATCTTGAGATTTTTCTGAAGTTGTTTATAAAGTTAAGACTCTTTTAGGCTGAGATGATGCAGTTTTCTAGATACAGGATTATGTCATCTGCAAACAGGGATAATTTGACTTCCTCTCTTCCTATTTGAATGTCCTTTATTTCTTTATCTTGCCTGATTGTCCTGGCCAGAACTTCCAGTACTCTGTTGAATAGGAGTGGTGAGAGAGGACATCCTTGTCTTGTGCCTGTTTTCAAGGGGAATGCTTTCAGCTTTGCCCATTCAGTAGGATGTTGGCTGTGGGTTTTTCATAAGTGGCTCTTATTATTTTGAGGTATATTCCTTCAATACCTAGTTATTTGGAGTTTTAAACGTGAGGCCGCATTGAATTTTAATGAAAGACTTTTCTGCATCTATTGAGATGATGTGGTTTTTGTCTTTAGTTCTGTTTATGTGATGAATCACATTTATTGATTTGTGTATGTTGTACCAATCTTGCCCAGGGATGAAGCCTACTTGATGGTGGTGAATAAGATTTTTGATGTGCTGCTGGATTCAGTTTGCCAGTATTTTGTTGAGGATTTTTGTATCGATGTTCATCAAGGATATTGGCCTGAAATTTTCTTTGTTGTTGTACCTCTGCCATATTTTGGTATCGGGATGATGCTGGCCTCATAGAATGAGTTAGGGAGGAATCCCTGCTCCTCAATTTTTTGGAATAGTTTCAGTAGGAATGGTATTAGCTCTTCTTTGTACATTTGTAGAATTCGGCTGTGCATCTGTCTGGTCTTGAGCACCAGGCAGAGTTAGAGACAAAGCCACAAGTCAGTCTCCTTTCCTGAAGCCAGAACAGGGCTGTGTGCTAGTCACTGGGGATGTGCCCAGGTATTCCATTTCACCACCCCCTTCCCAGTACGTGGAAGGTTACAATTCCCTGCGACCTTGCAGTTGGGTGGTCAGTGACTGGCTTTGGATGATAAAATGTGAGAGGAAGTAGTGTATGTCTTTTCTAGACCAAAGCACTTAGTAAGCAGAGCAACACTGAAGTGCTACTTTTTACCCAGCTGTGGGGAACACAGAGGCACAGTGGAGATGGGCCCATCATCAGCCTCGGTCCCTGAGCCACTAAGGTAAGCAGAGCCCTCAGCTCAACACAGGGCATGTAGTGTGAGTGAGAAATAAACCTAGGTGGCTGTAAGTCACTGCAATGTGGAATTTTATTGTCACTGCATCATAACCCAGCCCATCCTGACTGCTATCATCTAGCTAGCCCAAATATAGGAGAGTTGAAAGGGAAAATCTGTCAAGCTGCTTGTTTGACACTGTTAAACATGGTTTCCAGTGAGGCTATTTCTGGATACTGTTGTTTTGTTCACCACAGTTGTTGAGCTGGAGCAGTGGGCAGTTTTATGTCTTTGAGTAGGAAACCAAAAACCAAACCTCTGTCACAGAAGGGGAAAGCCATGCACTGGCTGAAGAACTCCGGACAGTTGGGTGAATGTCATTGCTTTTTACTCTGCACATATTGAGTGCCTCCTGTATACAAGGCTCTGTTAGAACCTCAGACTGCTGTGTCAGACATTTTCTGAAAGGAGAGCTGCAAGGATTCTCTTTGAATTCTTACTTGTTTTCTTTGCGGTCAGGCAATCAGTAAGGAGGACACCTAATTAGCAGCTGTTGCATCTTTGTGCAGACAATTTACAAATCTATTCTCTAAAAGGTGAGAAGTTAATGAGAGTAGAAACCTGTGGCTGAATTCTGGAGAGGAAAGCATCCCCCTCTCCCCCAACCCCATCCAGTTCATCATGTTTGCTGGGCAGTTCCATTCCTTCAGTTTGCTGAACTTGGTCAGAAGAAGCCCCTCGCTGCTCACATGACCCCGAGTTTATTTTGATCTCTTTGGATTGAAAACTTATTGCTAGTTTAGTGAGCCCTCTCTGCTAGCATGAGCAGGTAATGTGAAAAATCAAAACTGACAGCACATTTAAATCAAACCCCTAACCCAAATTGGGTGTCTGTACATCTCATGGAACAATTTAAATCCCCAGATGAGAAAGCAAGCAGAATGATTGCAATGGCTGCAGCACGTGTATTGAAGGTGGAACCTTCCAACTGCTGACAACCAGATGCCGGGCAAACCAGGTTTAGGTTGCAAGGAGGAAAAAAAGTCACCATGCATTCAAGAAACCTAGAAAAGCCACACAATAGAAAGGGAGACCTTAGTTTAGTCCATCACACACCTGCAGCCACTATAGAGTTTACTATTCTGAGCAATATCTCTAGAGAATTATCCTTTTCTCCTCTTACTGAAAAATACACAGATTTATTCAATGAGTACTTTTCATAAGTCTCCATGAGACTCTTTTTTACTGGAATAAGAAAATGAAAAACTCATAAACAAGTGGTCTTTGCTGCCCAGGCATTTATAGTGTACCCCGGGAAAGGGCACGTTTGGTTTGCATGTTCTTCTCTAGTTGTGTTCTGCCAATGAACAAGATGGGAAAGGAACTTCTGATTTTTGAATCATAGATATTTCTTTGTGTGGTGGGGGAGTAAAATTATGGTAAAGATGGTAAAGAAGGGTTGGTCAGAGGCTACTCTGAGAAAGAGGAAAGAATTAAAATATCCACGTTGGCAGAACTATGAATATTTGCTGTTTCTATTCAAAATCACTCTCTGAACCATAATATCAACATGTTTGGGACAGGAGCCAGTCTGGGTATTAGAAACTGAGAATCTCCTTTTTGTTCATGTAAAGTGGTAAGGGAGTACCAGTTAATTTATCAGAATGAAGTATGTGGTTAAGAGGCCCTCAGAGAATTGAGTACACTCAATTTTGAGCAATCTTATTTCAGAAGGTCGGATTAGGGGAGTCTTGCTTCACGTGCAAAACTTTAGGTATCTTTTTAACAAGTGTGCCTGAATTCCTCCAGTGCTGATAAGCAAGGCTTTGGGCCTCAGAGGTCTGTAGTGGACATGGCTTTGAGTTCTCTTGACTTATTATACTACGAGGGCGACAACCAGTTCATGGGGCCTTCGAGCAGCTTAGTACAGGCGCAGCAAGACAGCATCTTACTCAGCTGCACATCACACACCTGCTGCCTTTGTTCTGTGCTTTTTCCAATGCCATGGCACAGGGTGACTGTCAGAGCTGTTTGGCAAGTTTGCGGGTACAACCTGGAGGCTCAAGGATTAGTGCTTTTTAGGGAAAACTTTGGCAGGGAAAGTGGGGAGCGAGGGAATAAATGCTTTCTCTTCTAATCTCCTAGGTGGACATTTTTTTTTTTTTTTTTTTAATACTTTAGGTTCTAGTTCTAGGGTACATGCGCACAACGTGAAGGTTGTTACATATGTATACATGTGCCATGTTGGTGTGCTGCACCCATTAACTCGTCATTTGCATTAGGTATATCTCCTAATGCTATCCCTCCCCCCTTCTCCACCCCTTGATAGGCCCCAGTGTGTGATGTTCCCCTTCCTGTGTCCAACTGTTTGTTGTCATTGCTCAATTCCCACCTATGAGTGAGAACATGCGGTGTTTGGTTTTTGGTCTTTGCGATAGTTTGCTGAGAATGATAGTTTCCAGCTTCATTCATGTCCCTACAAAGGACATGAACTCATCCTTTTTTATGGCTGCATAGTATTCCATGGTGTATATGTGCCACATTTTCTTAATCCAGTCTATCATTGATGGACATTTGGGTTGGTTCCAAGTCTTTGCTATTGTGAATAGTGCCGCAATAAACATACGTGTGCATGTGTCTTTAGAGCAGCATGATTTATAATCCTCTGGGTATATACCCAGTAATGGGATGGCTGGGTCAAATGGTATTTCTAGTTCTAGATATTTGAGGAATCACCACACTGTCTTCCACAATGGTTGAACTAGTTTACAGTCCCACCTAGGTGGACATTTCTAAGACACATTTCATAAGGCCCCTCAGAAGGTCCTAGGGGATTGAGCAGCTCAGTTCACAGTGCCCAAGGAGGGCCAACCCGATGGCATGGCTTTGTGTTGCATTGCCCCTTCTCCGTATCACGACCCCAGTCCCTCACTCCTGCTCCAGGAGTCCTTTTACCAACTAAACCACCTGCATGCAAAATTTGTCTCAAGCTCTCTTTCGAGATAACCCTTCCTAAGACACATTCCACTCACAGGCCTCTCCCTCCTTCTGTAGAAGTGTGTCATTTTAGACTACATTCAACCCCACTGATGCTGGGACATTAGTGAATATAAACGATCCCCGTCATTTTTCTATTTCCAAAACAGTTTTAGAACCAGGGGCCAGTGGACTGAAATCATCCCATTAAAATGGTCGATGACCTATTTTTTTTTCCTTTTGATGTCGGAGAGGTTCTTTTAATGTGTGTTTCTGGCCTGCTGTATTGCTCCTTTGTGAGCCTCGTTATAAAGCTTTGACCTTTAGGAAAGAAATTAAAGTATAGGGCCATTTCATGGTATTCACCTTCATTCTCTATATGCTTTTTGATCTTTGTGGAGTATAAACAAGTCTGGGGAGAGCGCTGACGAGGCCAGCATTGTGGCCTTGATTCCGCATGGCTTATTAGCCTTGCATGGCACAAAACCATCACATAGCCTGAAATTGCATTTTGAATTCTCATAGAACGGGGTGTAAATGTGTGCTTTTGGTCACCTGGGGTAGCAGATGACAATGCACATTTCACCCACATTCCTGAACACCAAATAAAGGTGCCTGTGACAGTGACTTGGAAGTGCGGTGTTGCGTGTGATGAGAAGAACATGTTTGTGTAACAAATGTTTTTAGCTGGCTGAGCAGGGCTCAGATGAGACTCATGGAAGCAATGCCCTGGGGTGAGGAGCGCAAGGGCAGGAAACCATTGGAACTGTTTATCACTTGAGAGAGAGGACTTTGTGAGATGCTGGGCATAAGCAGAGGACCTTCAAGGCTCAGGTGACCATGCACAGCACTGGGCTGAGGCGGGGCCAGGCTCTCCACTCTGCAAGACCCAGGGGTAGAAGTGTTGCTTCCATGCGAGGGGATGGCATGCTCGCCTCCACACAAGTGTTAGTAAGTGTGGAGGAGGGCAGGGAGAGGGATAGGAGTATTGGTCTACTGAGCAGCACTTGGTAAACCGAGGTAGGAAAGGGGAGGAGGAAAAGAACAAAGATGTGGTGACTCAACAGGGTGACCATAGTCAAAATAATTGTACATTTTAAAATAACTAAAAGAATGTAATTGGATGTTTGTAACATAAAGGGTAAATGCTTGACGGGATAAATACCTCATTTTCTGTGATATGATTATTACACATTGCAAGGCTGTAACAAAACATCTCATGGACTCCATAAATATATACACCTATTATTTACCCACAAAAATTAAAAATTAAAAAAAATTTTAAAAGATGTGGTGACAACAGCACCTGTTGGGTACTCCTCAACACCAATGAGACTCGGCTTTGTCAGCAGGTGGACACACGTTTGATCACCCTGGCTCAGGTGGGGGCTGTTGAGCCAGCAGACATTTGGGCCAACTTTTTCTATTTCACCATAAGGGACTAGGCTGTGGAGGACTCCCTTTCAGATCTTTGTAAGGCTGTTGAGTGCTCTAAAAACTTGGTAATTATGGTGCATTTACTTTGTCACTTTCTCCTTTATCCCAAGTGAGCTGACTCTGCAGCCCTATTTCCAATGGTAAGGGGTGATCTGGAGGCTTAGCATGTTGCTGTTGTCCCTGAGTTTCAGGTAAAGCCTGGTGGCTCCCCGGGAGGGCTGCAGCTTGCAGAGGCTTCACTATGAGTAGAATTGGGTCTTCAGGATGAAGTGTGTTTGAACTCAATTTTGTGGTCCAGGAATATGGGGTAGTTTGTTTTTGTTTTTTAGGTGAAAGTCACATAACATAAAATGAACCATTTAAAAATATATAAGCAGTGGCATTTAATATATTCACAATGTTGTATGACTATAACCTCTATCCATTTCTGAAACATTTTCATCATCCCCAAATGAGACCCCACAGGCCCACAGGAATGGGGTCGTTATGCCTGCCTATGTTGATAATGACATTTTTATGAGGGACAAATTTTATGAAGAGCAAGCTGTGTATCACCTTTGAATTTAATTTTTAAATGATGTCTTGTTTTAATTATTTAGAACTGATAGACACAATTTATTTTCAATGCAAGAAAACTCGAAAATTTTTAAAATCACAAGGAAACCCAAATACAATACAAAGAAGACACAGGCCACAGTTTGGACACAATCACATGAAAATTTTTTGCTAAATGTACATGCTCTTCTCTGTCCACCATGTCGAGGTGGAGAATGTTTCTGAGAATCCCCTGAAAGAATATGGACAAGTGTGAGTTCATCAGTCTCCTGCAGGATTGTGCTAAGCCTCTTCCAGCATGTTTGAGGATTACTGGTTAAGCAGCAAGGGTGGTTTAGAATCAGGTCAGACCTGCGTTAAAAATCTGAGCCCTGCTACTCACTACTAGAAAAACAGCACTGCAGTCTTCTCCCTCAATAGAATAGCTCATTTCCCAGCGTGTTGCTAATCTCCAGTTTTGTCCCAAAGATAGTATTTTAAAAACTTTCACACTGAGCTCCTTTCTGTATCACATGAATAAAACTTTTCTGAGCCTTGGGTTTCTCATCTGTAAATCTGTAATATCTGCTTCATGAAGTTATTATGAAAATTATGAGTAAATAGTAACTTTTTAAAAAATTGGCAAGAACAAGAAAGGCAGAGATGTAGATATTTGGGGGCCAGCTTGGTACAGCTGCCAGGCAAGTGCCTTTCTCTGGCATTTCATCCTCAGAGTGGGTTTGATTTAAACTCATGCTTCCACAAATGGAGTAAAACTGCCACATACTAAAGCCAGAATGCCAGACACATACTGCTAGGCACTGCCTTCTCCTGCCAGAGATAGTCTTCCAATTCAATGCAAGATCAGTTTTGGTACCAAGTGATGATACACCAGCAAAGGTGGGGAAGTCAGAGAGCAGACTGATGGAGGCAGTGGAGGGTCGTGCGCTCTGCACGTGACTAGCTCAGTAAACCCAGAGCTTTGGAAACAGGCCCTTTCCAGGGCTGTTGAGAATATCAATTCGACAGGCTGCTGGAGGTAGATGTGCTGCTGGAGGGAGGACATCGACGCTCATGCAGCTGAGAGGTGCTCACACGGCCTGCCTTCTGACACTGGTTTTGTGCAGGAACTGAGGACCCATTGTATCAGCTCTCATCTAGGGATGGAGTGAAGTCTGGAATCCTATTATCTTTGCTGGGTGACATGTCCAGCCTCGCCAGTTTGTAATTTGTTCTACAACTTGTTGAACAACTGTGCATTAAATGCTATTGAAAGTATGGACCTCTGGAAATAAGCCATTCCCTGGGAGTGTCCTGTGCATCTCTCATGTCTCTGGAGATTCCATCCATCCAAACAAATATTCCATGGCCAGGCAGGTTTGGGAAACACGGTATAGGACATGACTCTTTTTTTTTGAGATGGAGTCTCGCTCTGTTGCCAGGCTGGAGTGCATTGGCACGATCTCAGCTCATGGCGATCTCTGCCTCCTGGGTTCAAGAAATTCCCTGCCTCAGCCTCCCAAATAGCTGGGACTACAGGCACCCGCCACCATGCCCAGCTAATTTTTTTTTTGTATTTTAGTAGAGATGGGTTTTCACCATGTTGGGCAGCATGGTCTCCAACTCCTGACCTCATGATCTGCCTGCCTCAGCCTCCCAAAGTGCTGGGATTACAGGCACGAGCCACCATGCCCGGCCAGGACATGAATCTTTAAGAATCCTAAGACAAATTAACATTTACAACCTCTGCGATGTTCCATAGCATAGGAAAAAGAAAGAAATAGTGAAAACTGAACTTGCTATTTCTCATGCTCATTTAAACACAAAATCTTTTTGCCATTTAATACTTTTAAACAGCTCCTAAAGTCAGTGTCTCCTGCTGGTCCACAGGAAATCTGTCACAATAAGATATAAGGTTTTCAGACTGAGATTCATAAACAAACTACCCAGAAATTGTACTTCAATCCAAATGCAGATTCACATTCTGCCTTCAGAACCTTTGAGATCCGATTCTATTTTTAAAGCTTCTTAGAAGAGAGATTGCAAAGTGGGATGTTTCTCTAGCCAGACAGGGCAGGTAAACAGGCGAGGCTGGCGAGATGGGAGTTCATTTGCACCCATGTACAAACTGCCGCGGGTCCTGGTGAGCTGGAAACCTACAGCCCTCAGCTGCAGCCAGTGGCTGCTGTGCAGTGGGAATATGGGTCAGATCAGTGAGAGCTTTAAGCTTCTTAGAGGACACAGAAAGCTGTAATTTTTAAGCAGGGAATTTCACAAGCGTAATGTGTTACTTCACATTTTTAAAATACTGTGATGACCCAGCAAAAACACCACCACCACCACCAAACAGGTGTTGAGACCAGCCCCGTCTCATGAGCTACCAGGTTGTGACCATGCCTGGGATGGGGTTGTGGACTATTTTCAGATTAGTGAGACATACAATGAAGTGAAAGGATGTGTGAGTCTCTGAGGCAAATACCATGCCTGGATAAAGATGTTGGTGACTCATGCCCTCCATAGATTCGTGATGCTCTGCCTTCATCTTTCTTGACTCTGAGTCAGCAGCATTGACTCAGCTGATGACGTCTTCCTCCCCGATACATTTTTTTCAATTAGTTTCCAAACCCGTGCTCTTGCTTTTCTTCCTACCCTCTCCATCTCCTTTGCTGTTCTTCCTCTTTTCCCCAATATGGGAAGGGTTAGAAAGCTCTAGGGCACAGCCCTTGATCCTGGTTTTCTTCTTCTTTTTTTTTTTTTAATTTTACTTTTAAGTTCAGGGATACATGTGTAGGTTCGTTATATAGGTAAACTTGTGTCATGGGGGTTTGTTGTAGATTATTTTGTCACCGATGTATTAAGCCTAGTGCCCATTATTTTTCCTGATCCTCTCCCTCCTCCCTCCACCCTCCATCCTCCAAAAGGCCACAGTATGTGTTGTTCCCCTCTATGTATTCATTAGTTAGTTCCCACTTATAAAAGAGAACACACAGTATTTGGTTTTTTGTTCCCACATTAGTTTGCTAAGGATAATGGTCTCCAGCTCCATCCATGTTCCTGCAAAGGACATGATATCGTTCTTTTTTATGGCTGCATAGTATTCCATGGCATATATGTACCACTATTTTCTTTATCTAGTCTATCATTGATGAGCATTTAGGTTGATTCCATGTCTTTACTACTGAGAATAGTGCTGCAATGAACATATGCAGATTTACTCATTTCCTCAGCAACCTCACATGGCTTCACAGCAGTAGATGCTATCTATATGGCAAAAGTGTACAGATTTATATTCTAGCCCAAATCTCCTTCCTGAGCTCCAGACTAGTATATCCAAGTCACTTGTCATCTCTCATCTGAGATCTTGAACCCAAAAGATCCAAAATAAAACTCCCGATCTCCCGACCCTGCTAAATCTCCATACAGAACTTTGCCTATCTTGATTAGGTTCTTGGAACTGGTGGTGATTTGGACACCTTCTTTCTTGGACACCAACACTTGGACAGTGTGGTGAATTTTGTCCCTTCCTTCACATCTTGAATTAAGTGTTCCCTTTCTAAGAAGGTCTACCCTGACAACCCTGTTTTAAATTGTACACTCTAGTCTGATATACCTTTTCCCATAGCACTTATCTTCAAACATACAACATATTCTTCTTTATGTCTATTTTTCGGCTTCTTCCTCCCCACACTGGAATGTAAATACACTAGGGTGGGAATCTCCCTCTGTTTTATTCACTGTACCCTTACATCCAATATCAGGTGCATAGTAGATACTCAATAAATATGTGAATGAATGAATGTCAGCTGTCACTTGGTTAAAAAAATTCAAGAGAAGGTATGCTTAAAGCTAATCATAAAAGTTTAATGTTAATTGTCCACTAATTGCATTGAACCACAAACCATTGCTGTGTAAACAAAGAATGTCTTCATGATGTATTTGATAGATAGAAAACCTACTATAGTAGGCACAGCACATACACTTTTTCTGATCAGCAGTTCCACATGTTGTTGCATAGACCAAATATTCTAATGGACATGACTGTTTAAGCATTCTACCAGCTTTCTGCTGGGTTTCCAATTTTAAAATTTAAAAGAAGAAAAACAGCACTGCAGTCTTCTCCCTCAATGGAATAGCTCATTTCCCAGCGTGTTGCTAATCTCCAGTTTTGCCCCACAGATAGTATTTTAAAAACTTTCACACTGAGTTCCTTTGTGTATCAAAGACAAAGTTATTATCAAAATTATTACTCATGTTCTTTGTCATGCAAAAAGGCATAAGTAATGTTTTTAATAATGCAAGCCATTAAAAAGTAGATGGGCTGAATTCATTGTGCCTGTTTCTCACCCGCTCTGGGAAAGGATTTTTCTAGGCACAAAGGTGTAACCCCTTGATGCCTGCGTGAGTCTTTCCCCCTAGTTTTATATAGAGAGTTGAACATGTACTTCATTTAGAGACTCAGAGACAAAGCTGCAGCCTTTCAAGTTCTTTTCATCAGGAAGAAAAGGGTTTTGAAGGAGATAGGCTCACTGCAAGGAACAACTTTCTTCGGTAACAATGGTTTTGGAGGAAAAGAGAGGTTGCGGGATTTCTTTAAAGGATAATTGAAGCTGTCATTCAAAATGGTTTAGGGTTAGGGCCATTGGACAGGTGATATTTTAGGAGTTAAGATTCCCTTCATGACTGAAGCCTTATTATCACTGGCTAGCTAAGAAATAATTGTGGTATGTGGGGAGTAGATACTTCATATATATGCCCCTATTTTCCTAGGCACTTAAGGTCATGAAGTTCCTGCTTGGGTATCACTAAGATTAAAGAATCCTTTCCCACTGAGTTCCACAATCTTTTGTGGAACATGGTGCTCCAGGTAGTCACCAACAATCAGTTTGAGTTGATATGTGAAATTATGGTGCAGGATAAAATAAGACATTTTGTAAGAAAGTATTTGTAAAGGATAAATGACAATGTCAGGCAGTGCAGCACTCATGAAGTCTAGACTCAAGGCCAGATTTCATGTCCCTCTGGTTGCTGCTGCTACCTTGCCAGTCTTTCTAAATTCTACAATTCAGGTTCCTGCCCTGGCTTTTGACCAATGCCTAATGGCCCTCTCTGGGATGTCTCAAACCTTCATGCAGGTTTTTAGAACAAAGAGATGTGGTCATAAGATCCTCATCTCGGCTCATCACCCCGGTATGTTTTGAGCACCCTGGCTACATACAACAAACATCTTTGTTTTGACTGCCTTAAATTATTTGACATACAAATGTGACATATTCTGAGTTTCCTTTCGAAGAACCAGGTAGCCTGTAGCTTTAATTCCTTTTACAAATAACAGTCTTTGTTCTAGTCAGAAAGGGTCCCAACCTATAAGGTCGTATAATGGGAGACAGGAGAGAAGGCCTGGGATTAGAATAGCTCCCCAGAGAGGAAGAACATGTCATAACTTTCTTAAACCCCAAACTTGTGGTGCTTCTCTGCTGTTGGAAGAAAGTCGTATTTCTTTTTCCCTTCTCATTTTCAGAAAAGAAATGTGAAAGGATCAAAAGAAACCATTTGCTTAGATGTTAGTGTGGCCTGATTAGGTCTGAATTAGCCTTTTTCTCTTTTCACTGAGAGAAACAGAGACCATCTGCGGAAATTATTTAAATTCATGTGCCTTCCAGGGAAGCTGTTTTATTTGCCACTGCATTTATTGTAGCACCGGGGAGCTTGACAGTCATTCCAAACTTTTGCTGCAATAGTACTAGTATTGCCTGTGGCCATTAGATTAACAAAAGGAAAAATTAACTTTCCTCCAGCTGAAAATTAACACTTTAGATTAATTAAAAAGCAAATGCAATCAAAGCCTCTGGATTTTTTCTCTGAAGGTGCATTCTGCAGGGCCTCTGGACTGCAGTGAGTCTCCTTAGCTTATGGGGAGGGAAGAGTGGAATGTTTTATCAGGATTAATTTATAATGTAATTTGCTCAATGTGAATAGAATGGAAACCAGTGGGAGTCTAAAGTCTCTATTGCTCCATGGAGAATGGATTGCACTGCTGGTTGTCTTGGAGAAGGAGAAGGAGGGAAATAAGGAGGTACACAGGGGCTACTTGATGAGTCTGGAGCTCAGACACATCCCAGGTGCCCTACTTCCCGTGTGACCTTGGGCAGGTAATGTAACCTCTCAAGAACTCTGTTTCCTCATCAGCAAAATGAGGATACATAACACAACTCACGCATCACAAAGCCCTTAGCACATAAGGAGATTTCAGTCAATGGATAGTGGTCATCATTGTGCTCAGGCACTTAGTAAGGTCATCACTGATCATTACAAACATAGATGATGTTGACAAAATTATCCATTACTACTTGGTCTTTGGGTCCAATACACGTATTCCAACCACTTGTTTCAATTATTTGAGAAATTTAGTTTTGTTTGCAGGAAGCTGATTTGACAAAGGACATATCAAAATCTACATATTATGTGATAGTACATTTTCTTGTATACATTTTGCTTATTCTTTCCTTTGAAGATGCTTAACAAATCTTCAGTGTTTTCCTTTTTAAAAAAATATTCTTCCAGCTACAAATTTGGCTCTTCAGGACCCTCTTGCATGGTGTTTAAACTTTTCACTGTCTCATCCCAAACAGCCTTTGCTGCCTTGTCCCATGGACTGTGAAATACCCTAGCCACACAGAAATTGTTGCCATTTTTCAAACTGGCTGTAGATTTTCATACTCTGCTTTGGCTCATAACATTTCCTCCATCCGTGAAAACTTTTCCTGCTTCTAAATCTGGAAAACTCTCCTATATAGACCCATCTCAAAAATCTGTTTCTTTATAAAGTTTTCCCCTGATGTTAATCCTCATCCTGGTTCCATCCCCCTTTGCAGAAACAACTCATCTGTCCTTACACTCTTCATTTTAATTTTGTGTGTGATAACAATGTAAGGTATAGTCATGTACAGCATAATGACATTTTGGTCTATAATGGACTGCATATATAATGGTGGCACTCTAAGATTATAATGCCATATTTTTACTGTACCTTTTTTATGTTTGGATACACAGACACTTACCATTGTGTTGCAATCACCTACAGTATTTAAATTAACACACTCTACAGGTTTGTGGCCTAGAAGCAGTGGGCTATACTACATAGCCTAGGTGTGTAGTAGGCTATATCATCTAGTTTTGTGTATGTAAATCTATGATATTTGCACAACAAAGTTACCTGATGATGTACTTCTCAATGTATTCCTGTCATTAAGCAATACACCACTGTAGTTATTTATTTATGGGACAAAATTATTTCCTACAATTTCTAGAGCATTACCATGTACCTGGCATTGTGTGAAGAACAGACTCATCTTATCTCATTTAAGCTTTCCGGTAACTTACCTATGACTTGCCCCATTTGGCAAATGAGGAATTCAAGGCTCAGACACTTACCATGGTTCCATAACCAGTACGTAGTAGAGCAGATGCTAGAACGTGGGCCAGTTTGTCTTTAAAGTCCCCGTTCTCAAACATAGACTATTGTTCCCACCCATTGCCAGGACAAACTCCATTTTGTTATGATTTATGCTCCTGCCAGTCCCTCTTTTTTAAATTGTAAGTCCTCTGAGGTCTAGGACCATGGCTTATTTGTCATTCTATTCCCCAGGCCCAGAAGAGTGCTTGCTACCCACTGAGAACCCAGTACCTGTTAAGAGGACTTGATTCATGCCTGCACGGGCAGGTAGAGACAAACGCTGAGGACAATGGCTCCCAACTTTCTGAAATATGACAGTCCCATAAACGACATCAGTTTGTGTGCCTCCTCTGACAATGACTAATGATTCTCAGTCTCCTTGAGCACATTAAGACACGATTACATTCTGTGAGCTCAGCTCTCCTGCCTTCTAAATTAGAGTGGTGAGCACAGTTTCTCTGCTCCAGTCACGTTTTGCTGCAGCAGATTCCATTCAACCTCCTGACACCAATTTGTGTGCTATTTCAGCATTTAGTAGGAAGACAGGAAAATGGTATTCCCGCCTGTGTCCTCCAGGCAGACGGCCTGCTTTAAGGTTTAGCCATGTGATTTGCACTTTCCCCAAGTCTAGTCTACCCGATTGAAATTCTCCTCCCGAAATTCACACATTAAACTCTCCCATGATCCATCACTATGAAACTGATGATCACAGTGTTGTCTTTTACCATTATTAATCTTTGGAGATTGATGCTCTCTGGTGCTTCTGACTGACTTGCATGATTTTGGCTATTAATCTTTATCTCAATCAAATTATTTACTGTTTTAACTTAGAAGGTCTTGCTGCTCCTGAGATTGAATCATATCAGCTCTTACGGCTTCACAGTAAAAGCTTATTTTTAAAAATCCCACAAACGTTTGGGTTTGCAAACAAAGTCTACTTCCAAAAATTCCTGAACACTGTTATTTCCCTGAGCCCATTCCAGACACTATAGTCTCTCCCCATTTTTGTTCCTTTTCCATCTTCATGGGGACAATTAAATGTGGTACCTGAAAAGTGACCTTCAGATGTCAAATTCCTGGAAGATGACAGTGGCAGCCATCAGAGTGCTCTTTGCAGACCTCCTACTGTAACTGTCATAACTGACCGAGGGTCAGTTATGCAACTTGGAATCCATCATGGGTTTGCAACAAGACCACACCACCTACCAACTACTCCTTGCAAATAACTGAGAGCGTCACAGTTATCCTAAGTCTAAAAGTTATTTTAAGTCTAAGGCAGACTCATTCCTGGAAAATAAGAGACATATTTGTCCATGAATTTTGGTTCTCTCCTATGCCTGGTGACAAAGGTACACACCCTCCTTTGTCTCCTCTCTGGCTGACTTGGGGGTCAGATTTCAGCATGAACTGATTGCTCTCCCTAGGCTACCCCAGCTTCCTCCCAATGATCCAGACTAACATGACTCCCTTCCCATCTTTGACCAGATCAAGACCTGACTACACATGGAGAATTTAACTTTAAAGGGAAATGGTATTGGGGAGGTGGGAGAAATTGGCAAATCAAAAACCAGTATTCTCTGAAGAAGAAAATGGAACCAGTGAAATTATGAATGGAATGAAATGGAAATAGTTTCTAAGACAGGGCATGTGGCATTTGTTATTTTATTAAGCTCACTTAGCTTAAGATTTAATATATTCATTAGGATGTATTCATATACTTCTCAAATAGTTGGGGATCAAAGGCAGGGAAAACACATGATAAATACAGTAAAACAGGGAGGGTGTGAAGATGTACTCTGCATTATTCTACAGATAATCATGTGTTTTGGATTTTGTATCTCAAAAGTAGGTTTTTAAAAGTTAAGATATATAAACTATTTACAGGCTTGTGTTGTAATAATAGAGATATAAAGAGAAGGAGATGATGTTCATTAAGAAGACTGAGTTTCAAGAGACAGAACTAACCCCAATTCATGATAATTTTAGACAGCGAATTGTGAGGAGACCTGATATTTACTTTTTCTCCCCCTACTTTCTTTTGGGGGTTTAGGGGCTGGGCAATAACAATGTCAATAAATTGACTGCACTGTAATAGGTACACACAAATGCATGTTGTCAAAACTTGTCTAGTTTTCAAGCTAAATGATTACTGAAAATATGAGTATTTGAAAACAAAGTACTAACAGGCTAATAGTATTCACAGTGATGACTTAGATATATAAATCTTCAAATTTACACACAATGCTTCACACAGTTGTCACATTTACCCTTCTCTGTGTGATCCATCTGTCTTAAGAGTGCCTCAAAGTAGAAAAAGTGAAATCAGCTCCCCATTTTATGGAGGAAAAAAAATTGAGACTCAGAGTAATTGTAAATCACCTAAGAGCAAATGGCTCACAGGTGGTGCTAAAACCATCAGGAACTCCATGGCTGTGGCTGTTACTTTGCCTGCTGTTCTTGCTATGACCTTCTTCAGACCGAGTATGGCAGGCCCACGTCATAGATTCAAACAGATCTTGAATGTGTGATCTGGGGAAACTGAGGACTTGCTGAGCTTTGGTCTCCTTGTCTTTTCCGTCTTTTCCTGAGGTACAGCGTGTGGGAGCACAGCTGACAGGATCCCAGGAGACCCAAATGAGAAAAGCAGACCTTTGTGTTGTGGTGGTAAAGCAGTAACATATTGATTTCAAATATTTACCCCAAATTCCTTCCCAATGAGTAGACTGTCTTTGTGGTTTTTTAAGAGGGTACAAACATCCCTAGTAAACATGAATTCATCAAATATTTATGAAGCAACTTCTCCATGATAAGCATGGGGCTAAATGTTGTGGATAAATACATAAGAGACTGCCAGTATCTCTGGAGCTCACAGTGAGATAAAATATTTCTCAAGCCATCTTCCTCAGTCACCTGGAGAGCAAGTGAAAAGCACAGATTCATGGAACCCATCCCAGTCGGACTGAATCAGAATCACTGAGGGTGATGGTGGGAGTGGTAGGGGGCAGAAATGTGTATTTTGAAAACAGCTGATTTGCTCTAATCACATCCACACAGTTAAACCACCATACTGTCCTATCTATTTCCCCTATTTAGATGACTTACATTAATTACCTAAACTGATTATTTGGGGATGTATGGCTGTGACCTGACAGGAGGGAAGAAACTCAACATGGAAAGAAGTCACAATGTATAGTTCCTTACATGCAAGTGTGAGTTTTATCTTCTTCCGCCTGCAGTACCTGTTAGAAGACTGGCTGAGTGAAAGGTTACTCTGACAGAGACTAGCCTGAGAGGAGGAAAACTTGAAACCTGATCTCAAATCAGCTAATAATTCACCCTGCTCTCTCATTAATCTTGTTGAGAGGTGAAGCCAGCTGGACTTCCTGGGTTGAGTGGGGACTTGGAGAACTTTTCTGTCTAGCTAGAGGATCGTAAATGCATCAATGAGTGCTCTGTGTCTAGCTAAAGGTTTGTAAACACACCAATCAGCACTCTGTAAAAACGCACCAATCAGTGCTCTGTGTCTAGCTAAAGGTTTGTAAACGCACCAGTCAGGACTCTGTAAAAACGCATCAATCAGCACTCTGTGAAATGGACCAATAAGCGCTCTGTAAGATGGACCAATCAGCAGGATGTGGGCAAGGCTAAATAAGGAAATAAACGCCAACAGAGCCAGCAGGGGCAACCTGCTGGGGTCCCATTCCATGTTGTGGATGACTTGTTCTTTTGCTCTTCACAATGAATCTTGCTGCTGCTCACTCTCTGGGTCTGCACTACCTTTATGAGCTGTAACACTCACTGTGGAGGTCTGTGGCTTCACTTCTGAAGTCAGCAAGACCACAAACCCACGGGGAGGAACAAAGGGCTCCAGACGCGCCACCTTTAAGAGCTGTAACACTCACTGCCAAGGTCTCCAGTTTCACTCCTGAAGTCAGCAAGACCACGAACACACTGGAAGGAAGAAACTCCGGACACATCTGAACATCTGAAGGAACAAACTCCGGACACGCCATCTTTAAGAGCTGTAACACTCACTGTGAAGGTCCAAGGCTTCATTCTTGAAGTCAGCGAGACCAAGAACCCACCAGAAGGAATAAATTGCGGACACATTGTCATTTGTACAGCTAGGAAGGATGGGCTGGGTGAGTGCAATAAGCCCTTCCCCTGAACGTGCAGAACCCAGCAAAGAACTTGTACCACTGGAAGTTGAAGGTTGGTGGTGATGAGTAGTTGAGTAGTGTTTCATGTCTAGAAAGCCAAACCTCACAGAATGATCTCAGAATGATAAAAATGAGTAAAATTGAAGATACTCTCCTATTGGCCAGTTAAATATATAGAAAGAGGCTTTAAGAAAGAGCATAATCCAAGTTGTCTGCCAGGAAGTGTGGATTTCGTGGAATTCTCTGTTAATTCAAGCATATTTATGGAGTATCTGTTCCACGTTTATGTCAGGCACTGTGCCAGGTGCCAGCACTGTTTCGGGATGGACCCCGTTAGCGTAATTCTGCAGATGAGCCCAAATTACTGGTTACCTAACACCCTGGTGTGCTCTCCTCCTGCCTGGGAAAGCAGAAAGAGATGGTTGGACTACGTGGAGTGGTGGAAGCAGAGCATCAATTGGGCTCTTCTCTGCGTGAAGCCTGCACCTTCAAAGGTAGAACTCACTTCCCATCAGAGGAGCCACGTGTATAAGGATTCAAACTAAAAGCTTTCTGTCGTATTGCCTTTTAACATTTCTTGCGGCTTTTAGAAAGGGGAGAGAGAATCGGATTGGGTGACAACACTTCTAATGGAGTCTTTACTTTTGATGGTTTCGGAAGGAAAAATCATTGTACATGCTCGCTATGAAATGCTTTCTGTCTTGGAATGTCAGTTTGCTTTTTTTTCGTCACAGAGACTCATTTACAGCACTGCGATCCTGGGGTCTGGAGCGAGTGGACCAAGGGTTCCAAGATCATTTGGCGTGACCTCTGCCACGTGCTGAAAATTAGGAGGGATGGTTCCCAGGCAACACTGTACTACAGAAGAGTCCCACAGTGGTTCTAACTCTAAGTGGGCTAGCATATGACCAAATAACTAGCCAGTCAGTTATTGCTGGCCTGATTCTCTGTCCAGCCATCCAGAACCCCCTTGCTAACTCCACCTCCACTGAGTCCCTGGGAGAGTTTGATCAACTTTGCCTTGTTTCCAAATTCTCTTTCACAGTGAACATCAAACACACTTATCAATACTAATTACAAAGTTATTTCTGACTTTGAAGAAAAGCTTAGAAAATACAAGAAAGCACAAAGAAGAAGAAAAACACTATTCCTCCTTTCATCTTTCTGTAACAAATATTTTCCGTATGATTTTTTTTTTTCTGAATCAGGGATCTTATTGCACACACTGTGCTGTAATTACTTTTCACTCAACAGTATATCTGGAACATTTCCCCCACCTTTACATCTTTTATAACAGGAGTTTTAGAGCTGCACGTTATTCTATTATATTGATGTGCCTTATCCTATAGAACCACGCCCTTTTGTTAGAAGTTTAGAGGGCTTTTTTTCCCCTTCTAACATTTGTCTATTATATAGAGACTATCCTTTCATTCAATTCTTTTTGCACATCTGTGATTTTTCCCCTCAGGATAAAATTTTCAAAGTGGAATTGCTAGGTTAATCAGGCCTTTTAAAGTTTTATGGGCTTGAATCATCGACAATTGTTTGAAGAGACCATTGCATTGGATTAAACCCTGTGCACTGCAGATGGAGGGGGTGATGGATTCTAATCTTTAGTGATTTGTTATGTCAAAATGGGTGTCTCGTTATAAAAATTTGCATTGTTTTGATAGCTAGAGATTTTCAAGTGTTTTAGGTTCACTGAATTTTTGTGTGTTTCCCTTTATTATTTTTATTACTTTTTTTTTGTATTGTCCAATGTAATTAAAGTATCTTTTTATTTTAAACTCTTAATTCACACAATAAATTGTTAACAGGCTTTTTGTCTGACTTTGGTATTTAACAATTAGGTTTTCAGTTTATTTTTATGATGCCAAATATTTTAAGAATCTTTTCCAGAGTCTCTTTCTTTTTGATTCCTTAATCCTAAGAGTGACTAAATATGCTCCTGTACTCTTCTAGTTCTTATAAGATCTAATTTATTAAAACATGTTAATTCCCCTAAAACTTATTTGGATATATAAGAGTAGTAGGTATTTAACATTTTGTCAGGAGGGATCTAAGGGCCATTTATGAAATATCTTTTTCACTGATTTACATGCCTCCTTTGTCTATATTGAGTATGTAAATTTTTTTTTTTTTTTTTTTTTTTTTGAGATGGGTTCTGGCTCTGTCTCCCAGGCTGGAGTGCGGTGGCGCGATATCGGCTCACTGCAAGCTCCACCTTCCGGGTTCACGCCATTCTCCTGCCTCAGCCTCCCGAGTAGCTGGGACTACAGGTGCCCGCCACCATGCGCAGCTGAATTTTTGTGTATTTAGTAGAGTCGGGGTTTCACCGTGTTAGCCAGGATGGTCTCGATCTTCTGACCTTGTGATCCGCCCGCCTCGGCCTCTCAAAGTGCAGAGATTACAGGCGTGAGCCACTGCGCCTGGCCCTGAGTATGTACATATTTTAAGATTGAATTCATTTTTCTATTTTTTTCTGCCCACTTACTTTTAGGTCAATGCAGTCATTTTAGTTACTATGACTTTTAAATAGATTTTAATATAAAATAGTTCATATTCCCTTGGGTTTTATTTTGATTTTGAGAGTATTTCTTAATTTCTACTTTTATTTCTGCTTTTTAATGTGTGACTTCTCTCCTCTGATTATATAGGTGAATGATTATTATAAATGTTCCCAGAGTGCTTAAGCCTTCATTCCCAGCTGATTCACCCTCATGTTGCCCTAACTCATACCATCTAAGGCTTCTGTTTCAGGCCAGAGGCCTCTATTGAGTGCCAGTTAATACATATTCATGTGATACATGAGTAATTGTTAATTATCATTTCTCTTACCCTTTTTAAAAAAAATCCTCTCCATTTTTACTGTACTTCTAGCCTTCTCTCTCTTCCTAATTGTACCACATTTGTCTCTCCATCTATACAGTTAATTATTTCAGACTCTTGAAAGAGCTATACTTTCCCAAGTTGGATTGTATTTCTTTTTTCATCCTATGGGAATTGGAAAGTACCCATGTGTTCTCAAACTTTCTCTAAAGACCCAAAAGATATAAATGTGAGCAGTAATCTCAAACTATAATTTGCCATGCAGTTCCATTTGATCTCAGCAGAGAGAAAGAAATACTGTTCTCCTAGGTCCACTTCCCTGATGAGTGTCTCAGTGATCTGTGCTAGAAACCACCATCTTTCCTTGACTATAGGGGTCATGTACAAAGAAAATGCATTTCTTTCCAGCTTCCCTCCACAAGCTGAAAGACAGGTTTTACATTAGAATATGGTGTAACACTATTTGGGGCCTGTGATAAATTAAAAAGTTAGCAAATAGGATTTGCAAGTAAGTTTTCCATCCCTTTAGTTTCACATTTCCCCTGACACTTGACTTTTCAGCATCCCAGAGTGTCTGTCGCTGTTGGGTTTCTCCTAGACGCTGTGAGTTAATGCAGAAATGATCTAAGAAGCAATATGGCATCATGGTTAACAGCAGGGGTTGGTAAGTTGGTTTTGTAAAAGGCAGATAATAAACGTTTTTTGCTTTACGAGCGATACTCCCTGTTGCAACTACCCAACTGTCATTGTAATGAAAAATAATCATAGACAATATGTAAATAAATGAGTGTGGCTCATACTGCAGGTTTTGCAGCCAGCTTGCCTGTTCTGGCTCTGTTCCTCTCTTTCTACGTCCACAATGTTAGGTAAGTTTCTTAGCCTCCCTGTGCCACAGCACTACATCCATAGAATGAGGATAATTATAGAATTTACTGTAAAGGGTCGTTATGAGGTTTGAATGAATTCATGCAAATAAAGCCCTTAGAATTTATGTGCCAGGAACACAATAAGCCCTAAACTAAGTGTTTAATGTTGTTTTCACTAGAGACCAGTATACTTCATAGATCATTGACAAATTCGTCATGAGAAGAACATTGCCGGCTAGTTTTAAATACGTTATTAATAAACCCTTTCCTTTCTCTTAATTTCTATCGTTTAGACTTTGGATCCACTCCCAGCCCTCCCAGCATCACACCTTTAAATGTGAATGAAAAAGTCTAACTGCTGCTTGCTGTTGTTTTATTTCCCAAAGAGAAAATCACTGTGGCAACAGCAGTCTTCCCGGGGTACTTTGTACATAGAAAACAAGGTCTGCTTTGTTATGGCTACGGAGAAGCTCATCCCATACATTTCTTTTCACATGGTTTGCCAGTCAAGATCTATTTACTCCATGGCTTCCTGGCTAATTATTTCCAGCATGGCACTGATTGAGCTGTTAATAAAGTGTGAAGGTGCCTTGCAGATATATTCTCAGCCTTAAAGAAGCGGATCTGTGTTGCAAACTGCAAACTGCTGTGTCCTCCAATCCCCCCAATATTCTGGTGATAGCATCTCCAATTGTAAAATTAATCAAACTTCTCTCAGTGACAGAAATGTTAATTTAAAATTTTTGTCACAATTACCAAGAGTGTTATTGCAGCTTCTGACTTGTAATTAATTTCTCCTTCCTTTTCTCCATCACTGGGTGAGACTCCTTTGTAACAGTGATAAATGAAATAGCTGCCTGACCTTTTTTTTATTTAAAATAAATTACTTTACAAGAAAAAAATTACCTCTAGGTAATCAACACCTTCAGATAAACAGGGGAACATGGGATGTAAGGTACTTTATTGTCTCTCTCTCTCTCTTTCCCTTTTTAATGTGTGTGTCTTCAGTGATTGAAATGACAAATGGTGAAAGGGTGAAGTGAGTCTACTTTTATGGCTGTGTTCCTATGTGGAACTAATTTAGGTTGTGGTGTTGGTTTTTATGAGTATTGGGGAACACTAACAAAATCCAAGTATGATACTCAGGAGAAATTGTAAATTAGAATTAAAGATCACCTCAAGGGGGAAAGAGGAAGCCAAATGTTGTCTTGACTTGAGCAATAACTGGAAAGTTTAGCTCTCAGTGTGAACCTGTCCCTTGCCATTCCAAGTGTGGGCTGCAGACCAGCCACATGGGTAATACCTGGGAACTTGCTGGAAAGGCAGAATCTCAGGCCCTGTCACCCTAGTGGCACTAAATCAAATGAGACCCTCTTGCAATTTATATACATACTGGAGGCTGGAGAACACCAGAGCCTGGGCTTAGAGTTGGAATGTCTGTGGAGCCAGTTACAAGTGAGGCTCATCGACAAATAGCAAAGCTCATGGCATACCACCACCGTGCAAAGAGTGAGAGATCCACTGTGCATATGCGAAATTCAGAACATGCACAAGGGATGAAAAAGGATACTTAGAAATAGGAATTGCTTTTCTAGTTGCCCTGCAAGAGGGCCAGATTTGGTACAACTATCAGAATTGTCAGCTTTTGAAGGGCAGGAACTGTTCAGCTGTATCACAGTAGGAGGTCACCAAACATCTGACTGAACGAGCAGAAAGGGTAATGGAATCGACTACCCCATGGTAAAAATCCAAAGCAGTTGGTTGAAAGATGTAAAATGCTTCTGTAGAGCAAGTGGGTTTGTTTGTTTACGTAGTGTAATTGTGGTAGAATGAATGAGGATTTCCTGCCTTTTCAAGTTGAATGATGGGGAATGAAAGAACATTTCCCGGCTGAGGTGCTAGAGACTAAGAACAACATGTAGGTATAGAAACATTTACTGGGGACCTACGACAGTGATATGGCCTCCACCCTGGAGCAACTCACAGAGTCTGAGACATGCTGGGACAATTGACTTAGTTTCTTTCGGGGATCACTTTATCACTTCCTTTGGAATACATGACTTTTCTCATTAATCATTTGGAATACATGACATTTAAGCTAAATGTAGAGCTTAAATGTTGGATTAATAATTCATAAATATTTAGCTGAAATGTTTACCTCCAGATCCTAGCAGAAGTAAAGCTAATGAACAGTAGTGCAATCCCGGGCCACATTCACATAAATTGGGACAGATTGGGACTTCATGATGTTACTAGAAGTGTGCTTATTTGTCTTGTTGCTATTAATAATCAAAGTAGTTAAAAATGCTGGCTTTTAAAACCCCGTCCTCAGCAGAGTGTCGTGAATAAGGATTACATGCACAGTGTTTTTCTAGGGGAAGCAAGACTGGCTTGGGATCTTTGTTGTGAAACCCTCTGTCAAAATTAATTAAGTGAATCATGTAATTAAAATTTGTGCATCTAGATGGTCCCTAATGGCTTGTTTCTTAATATGGGACTAGTTCTGAAAACATCTGAAATAGCAACGAAAAGACTAAATGGCCTTTTTTTGAGATAAAACTTAAAGCAGCTCAAAAACATTTGAATTAAGTATATCTTAATGGCAGTTTTGGTTAGTATGGGATCCTTCCCTCCTTTCAACTTGATCATATTAGGTGTAAATCCTCAGATTGGGGGCTCTAGAGACGACCTGGTATTATTTAAAAAACTAGGCCACATCACAGACAAACTTATTACAGGTGGCCAAGCTGGCAGGAGATAATTACCAGCCCCTGGGTTCACACGGAGGCACTCGCCGGCAGATTGGGTTCCTCTGGCCCTTGATAAACAGAGTTATCACTAAAATACACATGCTGGTGAATATATTATTTCATTCACCAAATGGAGATTTCAAATGACTTTATAACACGCCAAATTAGGTTAATTATCTTATAAGAGTGTTTTGGAAAAACTCTAAATGTGCTGTAATGAGGCTGCAGAGGCCCTGGTATAAGCCAGCCTTTAAAAAACTATTTATTTAAAACTTCACTTGTGTTTTGCTCACGCCTTCGTTATTTCTCCCTGCCTTGAAGGGCACCCAGCGAGTGTTCCTTGTGGCACCTTTTTTTCCTCCAGCCCGGTGCCGCTTTCACAGAGACCAAGACCCTATCAGAGTTTTTCCCCTCCTACCTCACCCATGGTACCCACCACGTGTCCTGGGAGCTGTTCTGAGCCAGGACTGCACGCATTTCAGGTTCTTAAGAATTGCCACCCATTTGTCATCTTGATATTTTGATAAAGCCATCTCTGTTCAGCAGGTAGCCTCAAATAGCCTCATAAGGGCAGAAGTGTCATTGGTGGAGCGTCTTGACTACGAACTGTCCAGGTCCTTGGCGTTTTGAAAGAAGAATTGAACAAAACGCACAAAGTAGCAGAGGAATGAAACGCAGGAATGAGGCAGCAAAAGCAGGAATTTATGAAAGCAGGAAAGCACTCCACAGGGTGGGAGTGGGTCCCAGCAAGCAGCTCAAGGGCCCAAAGTTTTCCGGGCTTTAAGTACCCCGTTTGAAGTTCTTATCAGCTACCCCTTATCTGGATGAAGGATTTGGCCTGTGGCTAATTCAAGGCTGAAATGAATTGGTGCCCTATGCAGATGAAGGGATGGTCTCTGCTTGGCCCTGCCAATCCAAGGCACTCTCCCTTTCCATCTGAGCCATGGTGGAGGGGGAGGGCTGCAGGGAGAGTGGCCTTTGATCCTTTGCTATTTGCCGGGGAGATGGGGTTTTTCCTTTAGGTTCAGCTTTAGGAAGTTGGTGTTAATTGGCCTTAGGTTTCCTGCCCTCAGACCCAGATGTTGTCCTTTCGATCCAGCTTTGGGAAGTCGGCAGGACTTGGCCTTAGACTCCCTTCCCCCAGACCTTGGTGTTTTCTCTTTTAGGAAGTCAGCACAAATTGGCCTTAAGTTCCCTGTCTCCAGACCCTATTCTCCTGCGTCAGGAGCAAGGTTGTGTTTATCAGAGAATCCTAGCATCGGCCACATGCTTGGGAAGCAGGCTCCAATAGTACCTGTCCAATGAATGAATGGAAGATGGTGAAATCTATCCTGTCACCAGAATGTAGTTGGCACTCGGAGCCAGTGGAATGAGTGAATTATGTGACTCCTCAGCTTTGAATTCCCTGACTCTCCTTTCTACAGGATAGAGGCAGAACTTTCTCACATCACCTTAAAGGTCCTCCTGGGCCCCTTTTATGTCACTTCCCATCTCATATTCTCAAGTTTAACCACACTGAGATGTTCAGGACCTTGAAAGCATCCAGTCCCTTTGCCATTAGAGTTCCAATATACTTTTTCCTTTACCTGGAATAAGCACCTGACTTCCGTCACTATACTTTACATTCCTTTGCTGGTTAATGCCTCCCTTCACAATTTGCTTTGATATTTCTCTGGGAAGCCTCTCTGAGCTCCCAAGACTGATTCAGGCATCTGTCTTTTTCTATGACATCTCATACCTGCTCTGCACCCCCAAATTACTTGGTACTTTCATCTCATAGACTGCGAAATCATTTAGGACAGACATCACACCTATCTCATTTACTGTTTGATTCCCAGCCCCTAGCAGAGTATCCTGCACACAGCAGGCACTCAATTTGTGTTGAAAGAATAAGTCACCCCTGCTTGGTTGTAAGATAAGCAGATTGTCATCAACACAGAGAACGAGGCTTCAGATTTAATAACCTCATTAAGAGTGGAAGATTAATGCTGGAAGAACCCTCCTGACAAAGGCTTGAGATACGTGTGAATTGGAGATCCTGCCATTGTGGTAGCTGAGAAACATCTTTGCCCTGTGGGAGCAGCACTATGTCCTGAGGGGCTTCCTGTAGGACTTGTTATTGGATATGTCAGGGCCCCAGGCTTTCTGAGTTAAACAGAACTCTAGTACCTGAAGGGCCAGGGTTCTTTGAAGTCTGCAAAGTCTTGAAATTAAATGAGAAGTCATGTGTGTGAGTGACAGAGGTTGCCCATCCATCTCTAAGTATCTCCCCATCCTTCTTCTCCCATTCCTCAAGAAACAGAATTTCAGTTTTGCCTGCTTACCTCCCCAACTTTTTTTTTTTTTTTTCCCAGACAGAGTCTTGCTGTGTCGCCCAGTCTGGAGTGCAGTGGTGCGATCTAGGCTCACTGCAACTTCTGCCTCCTGGGTTCAAGCGATTCTTGTGCCTCAGCCTCCTGAGTAGGTGGGATTACAGGTGCACACCACCACACCCAGCTAAGTTTTGCATTTTTAGTGGAGACAGCGTTTCATCATTTGGCCAGGCTGGTCTTGAATGCCTGGCCTCAAGCAATCTGCCCTGCCTCAACCTCACAAAGTGTCTCCTCACTTTTTATATAGCAAAAAGTACAAGGAATTGTATAAATTGCTCTGTTGATGAGGGATTCTGAATGCTTTAGTCTCAGAGATCTTAGAGTATATAGGATATTTCATTTTACCCTTTGACTTCACTACCAGAAAATTCTTTGCTGGATACATGTAAGAACTTATTTCGATCAGTGTATCCAGGAACATCTCAAAGTTTGTAGAGTTGCCTGGAAAATAAGAAAATGTAGCAATTGCTGGCATTTTCTGGGCATTTCTTATGTTGTGAATACATCTGCATTCAGCAGGGAGCCTCACAAGGGCGGAAACAAAGTCTTGTTTATCAGAGAATCGTAGCACAGGGCATATGCTTGGAAAGGAGGCTCCAATAGTACGTGTCCAGTGAATGAATGGAAGATGGTGAAGTCCATCCTGTTACCAGAATTGACTTGACACTCAGAGCTGATGATTTTAGGGATATCTGGAGGTTTTAGGGATATCTCATTTTAATACACATGGTAGCCTACTATTATTATCTCCATTACCAATGAGGAAATCGAGCCCCCAAGAAGAGACTTACCCAAATGTTAAGTCTCTTACCAGAGCATGCAGCCTGTAAGAGACAAAGTCAGTATTTGAACTCTCTTTTATTTTTTATTTTTCTTTTAATTTTTTTAAGACAGAGTCTCGCTCTGTTGCCAGGCTGCAGTGCAGTGGCGCGATCTCAGCTCACTGCAACCTCCGCCTCCCTGGTTCAAGCAATTCTCCTGCCTCAGCATCCTGAGTAGCTGGGACTACAGGCGTCCGCCACCACGCCCAGCTAATTTTTGTATTTTTAATAGAGGCGGGGTTTCACCATGTTGGCCAGGATGGTCTTGATCTGTTGACCTCGTGATCCGCTTCCCAAAGTGCTGGGATTACAGGCATGAGCCACCGTGCCCGGCCTCTGAACTCACTTTCTTTCTAGAGCCTATGTTGTTGTTGTATGTATGTGGTAGGTGCTCTCGCGGGCCTCATTTCACAGATGAGAAAAGCAAGGGTCGGAGAAGTTAACTAACTTACTAAAGGTCAACCAGTCTTCATGGTTAGCAGAGACAAGCTTAAAACCACCTCTGATTCCCATGAGGGCTGGTAACCACCAGACTGTTTTGCTTCCTGGCAGTGTTCTGCATCTGGTAGCTTCTGGTTCAGAACCAATTCTTTAGAAAACCTGCTGGGGGATCTATTGATAACTTCCTGCTTTATCTGCACAAGTGCTACAACATGGAATGCCTCCTACCTGGGAGCTGCTTTTGTTCCCCGTTCTCCACAAAGCAGCCAAACTATGCCTTTACTTCCCAGTTCCACTGCATCTGTGACCCATGTCACTCCCAGAGGGCATACTGATGGCAGTAGCTTTCATACATTGTCCTGCGAGAAGCTAGTGTGATCTGAACCATCCCCAGGTATGAATGTTGGTGGAAGCGTTCCTGGAACCTCTAGAGGTATTTTGCCATAAACCTCTGAACATAGAACTGAACTTTGTTCTTCACTGTGCACAATGAAGAAGCACAATGCCCTAAAACTGTAGAGTGAGCAATGACAGTGGACCAAAGGATCTTGCAACATGTATTTTAATGATGTTCAGTTTAAAGTGTTCCTTCTTATGGCAAGATCTGCTCTCTAAACCACTGATCCTGAAGGCCAAAAGTGGACCTGGTTCAACTAGATTTGGTATGTCTCAAACCATCAGCCATCACTGTGGAGTATTTCTGTTCCTTGCTGGCCTTCTTGATGAGACTTTTTGTTTGTTTGTTTGAGTGTTAAGTGACTTTATTGGAAAGTTTGACTAGTTATTCAGGTAGACAAATGAACACTATTTCTGAGCACTAAACAGGATGAAAAAAATGTCAAAACACTGTAGAAAACTATTGAAAATTTCAAGGTTTTAGGCTTGAAAAAGTATTATTAACTTCATGAAAACAGAAATCCCACAGGTGATACAATTTTCTAAGTACAATAGAATTCATCAATTAAAGTGGAACCAATAAGTAATATTTAACCACATGCAAATTTTTTATAAGATCATTTAAGATAACTATTGAAGTAAATAGGAGCTCCAAACTGAGATTACTTTTACAGAGTCAGAGAATTGCTAAGGAGGAAACCCTGTGACTGAAGCCAAGGTACCTAAATTCGCACAATTAATTATTCTAGTACTATCTTCATGTTACAGGAAAACAGTAATTCTGGACATATGCAGGCATTATTCATTAAACAGAGAACTGTGACTCAATATGTACAGAACATAAACACACTTTCTAGTATTGAAAAATATAGTCTACAAATGATGTTACATGGTATATATTGGTGGTGTTCCAAAGGAAGAAAATTGGAATTTCTTTTTTAATTTTTTAATTTTTAATTTTTCTGAATATGTAATAGTTGTACAGATTTATGGGGTACATGTGATATTCTGATGCAAACACATAATGTGTACTGATCCAGTCACGGCAATCAGAATACACATCACTCTAATCATCCATCATCAACCCGAGTTGAGAATGTTCCAAGTATACTTCTCCAGCCATTCTGAAATGTACAACAAATTAATGTTAACTATAGTCATGCTATTGTGCCATGACATACTGTTCTGACACAAAATATGTGTGTGAGATATTGTAGTTATATATGCAAAGAATATGTATTTCCAAACATCATTTAATACAGACAAAAGTCCTCAAAAGTTATAGGAATCCTGAAAATGTCCAATAGAGCAGATAGAAAACATGGAAACCTCCCAGGACCAGAAGTAAACTAAAAGAAATATCAATAGGAGAAATCAGAGAAGCTAGTGCCCCCTTCAGGTACTGGTTGATCACAAGGAACTCAAAACTGCGGATTTTCCAGTTTGCTCCCAGCAGCAGGACAGTCTATGTGGCCCTTTTCTCTTGGGAGAGTCTTGAGAGAGCTGGTCCTGCGAAGGTGCTGGGATCACTTCTGATGCCTAATTCCTGGGAAACAGCAAAGTAGGAACAGCGGGTTTGAGGGAGCTCGTAGTCTTGTGTAATGATGCCTACGTGGGTCGGCTGGCCTCAGACCTGGGCATTTCTGTCATGCACCCTGTAGAGGAGCTGGAAGAACACTGCCAGAGGGGGCCATTCTGAAATAAGGTTCTCTCCGTCTTCTCTGGGACACTGGGAGAGGATGGAGAAGCACATGGACCTGGGAAAGTGCTCCACGACAGGACGAACCTGCTCTTGTACCTCAGACACACCTGCAAAGTCGCCCTGCCTGTGTGGTCATGCTCAGCAGTTCACCTCCGTGTTCTGGGATTCCAAGCAGGTCCTCTGAACACCCTTCAGGTAATAGTAGAACCCAGAATGAAGAGGAGGTAAGTTGGCCTTGGAGAAAAGAAAATCTTGACAAGACTTTTGTGCCTGCATGGTATCAATGGTATTGCTAGTTTTTCATTTAATTACTATTCGCTGCAAGTCAAAAATGTGTCAGGCACAGAGGACATAGCTAAGACTCTTACCCTAAGTGAGTCAGACAGTACACAGAGAAAAGCACGATCAAATGCACGAGTCCCCTTTTATCCTCTATTTCCCTTTCTGCAGTTTCACTTACCTGCAATCAATGGCGGTCCAAAAATACTGCATTGAAAACTCCAGAAATAAACAATTTATAAGTTTTAAATTGTGTGTCCTTCTAAGTAGTGTGATTAAATCTTGTGCTATCCCACTCTGTCCCACCTGGGACATAAATCATACCTCTGTCCAGCATCTCCACACTGTCTACACTACCTGCTTGTTGGTCACTTTTTTGCCGTCTTGGTTATCAGATCGAGTGTCTTGTTATCACAACACATATGGTCAAGTATGACTTCATAATGGATCCAAAGCGCAAGAGTACTGTGTCTAATTTATAGATTAAAATTTAGGTACGTATGTATAGGAAGAACAGTGTGTGTATTGGGTGTGGTACTGTCTGAGGTTTCAGGCATCTGCTTAGGGGTCTTGGAATGTATTCCCTGAGGAAAAGAGGGGACAATTGTACCTAGCTTTGCACTGAGCTAAGTGCTGTAAAGGACAGAGGCAGGAAGTAGTGATAAAATGGGGAAAACTAATTACCAAGGATCATTAGAAAATGACTCTTTGAAGGGATTATTTTTATGCAAAACCTGAGAGATGAAAGACACCCAAGGGAGGTAGTTGTTCCAGGCAGAGGAAACAACATATATGAAGACCTAGAGGTGAGAAAAATCTTGACATGTTCTAGAAACTGATCACAGAATATAGTGGCTGGAGAGTAGAGAATGAGGGGTGGCTGTCATATGAGATTATGGAGAAGTAGGCAAAGTCTGGGTTGTGGAAGACCATACGGGTATTACTGTATATTCAAGGTCATTGGGAAACCACAGAAATGTTTTAGGCAGAGAAACACAATTTCATTTATAATTTTAAAAGCTTCCTCTAGCTGCTGTGTCAAGGTTAGACTGAACTGAAAACTACAAAACATTGCCAACAGAAATTAAAAGGACATAAATAAGAGGAAAAACATATTGTGCTGATGGAGTGGAAGGCTTAATAATATTAAGATGACAGTATTACCCAAAATGATCTACAGATTCAATGCAAGTCCTATCAAAATGCCAATTTTTTACATAAATTAAAGTGATAGTAAAATTTATGTGATGCAAATAAAAGTGATGCAAAATTCATAGCCAAAACCATGTTGAAAAAGAAGAAAAAAGTTTGAGGACTCATACTTTCTGATTTCAAAAATTATAAAGCTACAGTAGTCAAAACAGTGTGGTAGTGGCATAAGGACAGGCTCATACACACACACTCACATACACAAACATACACATACAGGTTGAGTATCAAAAATTCTAAATGCTCTCAAATCTGAAACTTTTTGAGTGCTGACATGACACTAAAAGACATGCTCATTGGAGCATTTTGGATTTTCAGATTAGGGCTGCTGAACTGGTAAGTCTAGTGTAAATATCCCAACATCTGAACAAACTCTGAAACATTTCTGTTCCCAAGTATTTTGGATAAGGAATAAACCTTAGTATGTATGACTAAGTATGTCAAAACCATCCAATGGGGGAAAATCGTCTTTTCAACAAATGATGCTTGGAAAACTGGATATCTACATGCAAAATAATGAAGTTTGATCCTTACATTGCCATATAAAAAAATTAAGATAGAACAAAGACCTAAATGTAAGAGGTAAGACTATAAAACTCTTAGAAAAAAAATAGGAGAAAAGCTTCATGACATTGGACTTTGCAATAATTTTTTGGATATAACACTAAAACTACAGGCAACAAAAGAAAAATAGGTAAATTGGACTTCATCAAAGTGAAAAACTTTTGTGTATCCAAGGACACTATCAAGAAAGTGGAAAGATAAATACAGAGTGGAGAAAATACATGTAAATCGCATATCTGACAAGGTATTAATATTCCAAATATACTAAAAACTCATACAATTCAACAACAAAATAAGCCAATTCAAAATTGGGCAAATGACTTGAGTAAACATTTCTCAAAAGAAGATGTATAAGTAGCCAGTAAGCACAGGAAAAGATGCTCAACATCACTATTCATTAGGAAAATGCAAATAAAAATAACAGTGAAATACTCCTTCATACTCATTAGAAACCTATTAGATGGCTATTAGAAAACAAAGGAAAACAAACAAAACCTGCGAGGTAACAGGTGTTGAGAAAGTGGAGAAATTGGAGCCCTTGTGCATTACTGTTGGGAATGTGGAATGGTACAGCTGTTGTGGAAAACAGGATGGCAATTTCTCAAAAAGTTAAACGTAGATTACTATATGATCCAGCAATTTCATTTCTAGGTATGTGCCTGAAGAAATAGGAAACAGGGACTCAAAAGATTCTTGTACACCAATGTTTATAGCAGCATTATTTATAACAGCCAAAAGGTGAAACAACCCAAATGTCCACCAACAGATGAACAGATAAACAAATTGTGGTACATCCATGCAGTGGAATATTATCCAGCCTTAAAAAAGAAAGGAAACTCAGATACATGCCACAACATCTTGAAAACATTATGCTGAGTCAAATAAACTAGACACCAAAGGACAGATATGGTATGATCCCACTTATGTGTGGTACCTAGAATAGGCAAATTCATAGAGATAGAAAATAGTAGCTGGGGGTATAGCTACTGTTTGTTTGATGGGTACAAAGTTTCAGTTTGAGATGACAAAGTTCTGGAAATGAGTAGTTGTGATATACAACATTGTGAATGTATTTAATGACATTAAATTGTATGACTAAAATAGTAAATTTTTGTTATGTATATTTTACCAATGGAAAGAAAAATAAGACTGGATTAGAAGAGGAAAAGATTACAAACGGGAGTAGCAGTAAGAAATACCCTTATGCAGGAGCTAAAGGAAGAGATGATGATATTTGCATTAGAGTGAGGACAGTTGAATGAAGAAATAGGTTTCTGTGGGAGGGGGTGGGTGTGACTTAGAGGGATGGAATATCACCACTAGAAGTTGTGTTTTATTTCCCCTTTAAGCTAAAATAAAAGTCCCTCTTTCTGAAAGGTAGTGTACTTTGGGAAAATTCCATAACTTTCTTTTGGCCCAGGGAGTTTTCATGACACTGTAGCTTCATTTCATGGGGCTACCTCTCACCCCCACTTTGATTCATCGTTTCCTTTGGCATACCTAATATAGAGATTTCTGGGAATTCATCATGTGTGCCTTTTCTTTAAAAATGTGTAAAGAAACGTTTTGATTTTTAATGTCAGGAGGCAAGTCACCATGTGATTATTTGGATTACAATGGCTCAAGTACTGAAAGACATTTTTCCAATGTAGATAAAAAGTTTATTTGGTGTTAAGCTACCTTAATTTACTTTATTATAGTAATTTATATATTTAATTTATACTTTTATCCCTTGCACAGCCCTTATAGCCTTGGTTTATGTATCTGGTGCCAGGAAAATCAGTTGGTATCTAGCATTAGTATCAAGGGTCTCTGATTATATGGCCTTATTTGCAAACAAATCCACCCAAGTTCTCAGCAAACATTTTTTTTTGAGAAGGCAAGTTAGCATAAAAGATAGAGATTTTTACGTAGTATTTGCATTGTCAATTATCTGTTTAGAAGAGGTAGCATTATTTTGCATCATCAAAGAATGACAAAACAGCTTCTATTTCTTATCAGCTCATCTCTCAGATTTTTATAAAGAAAATTACATTTGAAAGCCCCCTGCAAATGGTCACAGTTTCCTAAAGTGATAGTTTTTCTCTCTATGCCAAGAGAAGAGTCACAGTGGATGTTATGGAGGTTCATTTTGGAAAGTGTACTGCTTTCAAAGCTTGTTCATTAAAGCACAGAGAAATACTGTAATGGCTCCTGTGTGCAGATCGGACCCCGCTTTATGGAGCAGAACAGCTGTGTTGGTATTACAGCGGGCAGCAATGCAGTACTTAGGCGTGTGATTAACTGAGCTGAGGATCATGGGCTGTGGAGGTAGCCTCTGCAGGGCTGAAAGGCTGAGCCTTCTGGGTACCATAACTAGTGACCAACCTCAGAGAAGAGGGCCAGATGTGTTAGTAGGGACCCCAGTCCACAGATACTGGGTTTCACCATAAAAAATACAATTCCTTTCAAAGGTGGTGAAAAGTAAGATGGGGAGGAGACAAGGTCTTTTGGAAAAGATTTTATAGTCATTTTCATTGTCACTTTTATAATAAAACAATCTTTCTAACCTTTCTTGAGTTTATGGGGAAAATATTCTCCTACTCTTGTAAAAATAACAGTGGCAGTTGTAGTGAGCTCCCAAGAAATGTTAACTCATGTGCCAAGAATGTGATAAGGGTCAGTTATGGACTGAATTGTATTCCTTTAAGGTTGATACGTTGAAGCCTTAATGCCCAATGTGACTGTATTTGTAGATAAGACCTTTAAAGAGGTAATAAAGGCTAAACGAGGTCCTAAGGATGGGACTAATCCAAAGGACTGGTATCCTTAGAAGGAGAGAAAGAAATATCAGATGTCTTTGTCTCTGTCTCTGTCTCTCTCTCTCCATGTACAAGGGTAGCTGTTTCAAGCCAGGAAGAGAGGCTTCATCAGACATCAACTCTGATGGCACCTCAATCATGGACTTCTGGCCACTAGAACTTTGAGAAAATAAATTTCTGTTGTTTAAGTCACCCAGTCTGTGGTATTTTGTTATGGCAGCCCGAGCAGATGAATACAGGGTCCTGTAAAACTTGTCTAATCCTCATAGCAAACTTATGAGGCAGGTTTTTGTTTGTTTGTTTGTTTGTTTTTAGATAGGACCCTCAGATGCTCAGATAGGCTAAGTAAATTAATAAGTATGCAGTTCTTGCACCTGGACATCTTCTGCTCTGAAACATTGTGAGTCTCAGTTTTCACCAAAGAAAATAGAGACCTTATTTTCTTGCATTAAATGACTTGTTTTCTGTCATGATGCTGGAGATGGTGTTTTACCTTCCCTCTCTCACCATCACCCAGCAAGGCAGCCAGTACAGGGTAGGTCCTCATAACTTTATTGAATACAAGCTGTAGAGGCACTAAAAATAAAAGTGAATGTGGAGTGATTTGGATCATCAACCATTTAATTATATTGATTTAATAATTATTTCCTTCTACTTAAAGAAAACATTGCCAACATAGAAAATTTGGCTGCATATCACGAGTAATTGAATAAATATATCCTCAGGAGAAAATATGATTATTCAGCAATTCATTATGAAGAAAAAATACAAATAAAAGATAAGAGATACAACCACTACTGATGGTTTTAGATAGGAAAGTGGCCATTGGTATATTCCTCAGCTAAGAAAAGGAAACTCATCTATATCAACAGTGTGTTCCGGGGTAGTTGTATTCACTTAACTCTAGAATTGAGCTGTAGAATTCAGAAATCCTTTGGTCCAAGTTATTAGGTATTTTTACTTCCTGGTGACTGACAGTAGTGGATCCTAAAGCCTTGAAAATAAACCATTCTCCAGGAGACGTTTTTCTAATTCTTCCATCTTAAAGAGGGTTGGCCATTCCCTAAGGAGGAGGTAAAAGAGTTTATTCTATGCCTTTCTTCTCAGTTCTGGAAAAAATTTTTCTCAAGTCAAAAGCATATGTACATGCCTCTTGTTTTCCTTTGAAATACTGTCACTGAAGGAGATAAATTATTCTCATCTCCTTAGACATTGGTAAAAGATGAGAGAGCTACACACATTAAAAAGAATTCTCAATTTTTAAGACCAAATTCACTGAGGTCCCCCTGTTTCCCAGCACATGGTCCTATATTATCACATGATAGATGTGTTAGTCTGTTTTCATACTGCTATAAGGAACTGCCTGAGACTGGGTAATTTATAAAGGAAAGGGGTTTAATTAAGTTATAGTTCAGCATGCTTGGGGAGGCTTCAGGAAACTTATGGTAGAAGGCAAAGGGGAAGCAAGGCATCTTCTTTACAAAGTAGCAAGAAGTGCCAGGTGAAGAGGGAAACGTTCTTTATTAAACCATTAGATCTCCTGAGAACTCACTATTGCTAGAACAACATGGGGGAAACTGCCCCCATGATTTAGTTACCTCCACCTGGCCTCTCCCTTGACACGTGGGAATTAATGGGGATTGTGGGGATTACAATTCATGATGAGATTTGGGTGGGGACACAAAGCCTAACCATATCCATAGGTGACCACTAAGAGTTGTTTAATGAAAAGAGGAACTCAAGTGATTTTTGGTCCTAGGTAAACTGGACTTCAGAAATCCTGATATATGACCACGCAAAATGAACAAACACGAATCATCTTTTAGATGTTGACTCTATTGCACTTACGTGTTTTGTTTAGGTAAACAAACAACAAGCCTCTCTCACCTCCAGAGAGAGGCTAGGGCCAGGAAACCTAAAGCATGAATATTAAGCTATAAATTATCAAAGGCAGCATATTTACATATCTAACAAAACAACAGGATCCACCTTATAGAATCATCATGCAACATGAGTTTTTCGAAATTCATTTCTTAAGGGGAGAGAAATCTCTTTCCTCACTTTTTCTTCCAATTAAAAATCTCTTAATCCTTTCTCTGATTTCAAAGTAATACTTGAGGTTTAGAATCCCAGAGCTGGAAGGGAGCCAAAAGGAAGCAGAATCCAACCCACTCATTTTACAAATGATTAACTGATTTGTCCAAGGTCACATATCTATTAATGGCAAGCTCAGGACTGAAACCCAGATATCCTGATTCGCAGGAAATCCGAACTTTGCTTCCAGGCTTGTAAAGGTGTAATTGCCTCCATCATCTGAAATTGAGATATGCCTAATACTGCTGGGTTCAGTCTCATCTCAAGATGGATGTGTAATTGTCTAAGGCATCATCTGTTATTCTGCCAAAGATTCAACACAGTACTCAGTGGGAAACCAATTCTAATTTAAGTCAGAGCAAACGATGTGTTTTTTTTTTTTCTCTTGCAGGGCATGACAAGTTTCAGAAATAATGAGCTCTACTCACTGGACTTCTCTTTGACTTTGTATTGTACATTAGGATCATTCTTAATAATATCCTCTAAGGAGCTGAAGGGTTACATGGGTTTTTAGAGCCATGTTTTCTTATTAGGATCATTCATACCAGTTATGCATAAGCACATACCAATAGAAATAGGAATTTGTAGTATTGCGTGGTGTGTTTAACTGAACGTGGAGTGGTGTACTGAGGTTGGAGATCATATTAAAGTGCAAGCCTTATTTTTATGTAAACCCTCTCTGGCCTGAGGCACTTTTCTCATGACAACCCTCCCTGCTGCAGTCTCCTGCCATAAAGGGAGTTTTTGCTCATTGAAAAATATCAAAAAGCAGATAGTTATTAATGTCAACCATTTGGGCAGCCGGTTGGAATGGAGGGGTGGAAACAAACGCTCCTGCAAATTCTTCCATCCATGGAAAAAGGCACAGCCCCTTGTGTTATCTAAGCCTCACACTGCCACACAAATGCCACTACCCCTTCCTGAACACTTTCCCTTCTGTGTCTGCTGTGTGACCTCGATGATGTTTCTTGACCCTTTGGAGGTATAGACTCTATCCATCATCTGACAAAAGCCCATGGACCTGTTCCTCCCAGCCCCAATGCACGCGGTTAAACACACCAATTTTGCTAATAATTTAAGGGGTTCTTAATGACCCTCTGGAGTCTTTGAGGGGCCTTAAGAAATCCTTGTTAATGTTCTTTCTTTTTCTTATAATCCAGAACTTGTAAGCTGTGGGGAAATAATCTTTGATTTCTTATTTGAGGTTTAAACCATGAACATTGGTCGACATCTGACAACAGTCCACAGCAAATGAAATAAATTTGTCATCAAACGTTGTTTTGATGCACACTACATATATCATGCCAGACAACCTGGGAGTACCTGAGATACTGTCATGTCAGAGCATACAGTTTAGGTGGGGACAAAGTGAAGCTAATATAAAATGGTTGGTTGAGCACAAAATGGTAAGCCCCACTCTGTAGGGTTGACAAGACAAAGAAATCTCATTGGGTCAGAGCAATCAAGAAAAGTCTTTGCAAAGGTGGGAGGAAATAATCTATCACTTGAAGCATAACTAAGCCTTAGGTAGGTGAAGGAAAGATATACGGATGGGGAAGTATATTTTGAGCAAGCGAGCAATGTATGAGCAACACTGTTGGAGAGAATATCAAATCAAATGAGCAAGAATGTGGACAGCAATGAGTATATGTAGCAAATTTTTCCTATTTGTAAGTATCACCGGACAGATGTTCAAAGATGGTGGTTCTATAGGTATGCTTCTGCTGAGGGGGCATGGTTATATAACCAATCACCCTAAACTGGCCCCAATTTGGAGTTACAAGTATGTACATCATTTGTCGAATGATGTTATGTATTCTCAGCCAAAAGGTATGTTCATTTGAACATTTTCTCTTCAATTCTTTTCAGTTCAATGCTATTTTCTGGGTATCAGGAAACCCAATATGTCTTTAACTTCTGATTCAATCTATCTTTTCTCTTTTTTATACTTTTTTTCCTGTGATTAATAACAAAAGTTAGACTTTTGTGTATTTGAATGTATATACTAATGCACTTGCATATCCATATACATGCATGTATGTGTAAAAATATTTGTCAGTAAATAGGACAGGAGTCTGAAGGTCTTATTCTAAAGTGTTAGCAGCAGTTGCCTGTGAGGACTAGAACTGGAAGATGGTGATGGCAAGAGGGGAACTTTATTTTTAGTCAACATCCTTCTGTATTGTTTGAACTCTGTATAATAAGCAGATATTGCTTTTGTAATTAAAGAAAAAGAGAAAAAAGGGAAGAAATTAAATTTGACATCCCTACAAGTAATATGAAGCCCTTTCATCCTTTTGAAGGTATGAAGAACAACAGTTGTGCCTCCAGGGAAATTTATTTTATCAGAACCTGTATGATTTTTTAATCGTATAATGAAGCAGCTTGCCCTGAATTTCCAGTAGGCTTGCTTTGTTTAAATATGCAGATCTCTGCTAATAATTGACGGTAACTGGAAATGCTGTTTGTTAGACCAGCATCTCATCCCCATGCTGGCATGCACATGTGCTGGTTGATGTTAGTTTCCCTCACTTTCTGTACAGTTCGGACTTCTGTAGCTGATGTGCTGTTTTCTCCATAATCTCCCTTCTCCTCCATCCTGTGACCAGGATGGTGTTTCCCGCACAATGCCCTAGGGGCCACAGGATGAGTTAAGGAACCATGATTTTTTTTATACCTGGCAGAGCTCCAACCTTCCTTGGGGTTCTAATTATTCTAACGTCGTACCCCAGAATTCGATGCAGGTACTTGATTTGATGTGAGCTAACTAGCTGCACAGAAACTGCTACTCAGTGTGTGGGGGGTGTAGCATACCTACATAGATAGACGGGAAGTACAACAGGCTAATTCAAGTATTGTGATCACAGACATTCATGGGAATAAAATATTTTATGTTATTAACATCATGGTGCAAAACAGCAAGTAAATTGCATGTCCGGTCTTTTGATGATGGTGTAAAATCACACATTTAATGAGAAACAAAAATGGTGAGAGTACACACAAACCCTTCAAGATGCTGCATGAAGAAGGCAGGGATAGGGATGGTTTTTATTTTATCAATATTAAATTAAATTGCTTCATGAAGTAAAAAAATGGTGAGAAGAGACTAATCATATGTGTTTCAGGGTGAGTGTGATAACTGATAATAATGTAGCGGCAGCATGCAGAGTGTTCAAGAGCATGGCCTCTGGAGTTTCAAATTCTGGCTCCTTCACTTATGAGCTGTGTGACTTTGGGCACATTACTTAACCTCTCTGTGCTTGAGTTTCCATGTAGATAAAACGAAGTTAGTGGCAGTAACTATCTTATGGAACTAAGAGGTTTAAAAGAGCTCATGTATACACAGCATTTAGAGTGGTGCCTAATATACAGAGGGTCTAATAAGAAATATAAGTTAGTAAATACAGGAAGCATATATTGAGTTCTTCCTGCTTGCCAGACACTGACCTGAGTGGGTTACAGGGTTCTAGTTTATTCCCCAGAGCCCTGTAAGAAGTCTTATGATTGTTCCCATTTCATAGATGAGGACAATAAAGCTCAGAGAGATTGAGCAATGTGCCCAGGATGGCAGTAGAAGCAGGATTTAAATATAGGCAATCAGGTCCCAGAGCCTCTGCTTCCAACTATTATCATCTACCGAGACAGGAAGGAAGGAGTTAAGGAAATTTCACCCAAGCCAAACATCTAGTCCGTGATTTAAATTATTGTAGGTTTTATGGGTATGGGGTTTCCTTTTTGGGGTGATGAAAAAGTTCTGTAACTAGATAGTGGTGGTGGTTGCACAAAAATGTGAATTTACTTAATGCCACTGAATGGCACATTTGAAAATGGTTAAAGTGGTAAATATTATGTTACATGTATTTTACCACAGTAATAAGAAATAATTGTAAGTACAAGGACAAGTAGTCCCTTCCTAAAGAATTATGTTATATGTTGACTGTTAATCTTTGTAGCCAACTTCTGCAACCAGGGTCCGCCAAGATAACAGCCCATTTTCTTCTTGAAGTTGGCCTCTCTTTCTGAAACAGGGATTCTCCTAGATTTATTTTTTAAAGTATTTGATGCAGATCCTGGGTATGATTAAATCTCCCTGTGGCAAACAGAGCAACTGTCCCTCCTATAAGTTGACAGGTGTAATTGTATTTTCTTCCCAGATGATAAACTTCCTTGCATATTTTAAATGCTAAAGTGAGAGAACACAGGAAAGCAGAGAGTCCAGGAGAGACTTTTTTTAAATATATATACTTTAAGTTCTAGGGTACATGTGCACAACGTGCAGGTTGGTTACATATGTATACATGTGCCATGTTGGTGTGCTGCACCCATTAACAAGATTAAGGCAATGTCAAGTGAAATGAGATTAAGGAGAAATACTAAGAAATATAAACTAAGCATAATTTGTTTTTAATTTTGGTGTTTTTTGAAGTCTTTGAAGAGCTCATTGACTAGTTGCTGGATTAACAAATTGTGTTTTTTGAATTATTCATAGTTGCTTAGCACTAAAGCTTTAGAAAAATTTAATCCTTTAGTGAAGAGGGGCTAACAATCAACAGTATGCTGTGGTCGTGTTGATTTAATTATCAAACAGAACAAAATTGTTGATTACTTAATGATTAATAGTAACAAAGAGGTATTAAGGGCAGTCTTGGCTGGGGGTTGAGTCTTTAAAAGCTAGTTTTGTTTTGTTTGACAATATTTAACCCCAAAACTTGGATAACAGACTGAATCATGGAATTTACATCTACAATATGAATCACAACATTTTAAGAGAGAGATGTGTGCCCTGTTTCTTTATTTTGGCCATGAAGATGAGGGTGAAGGTATCTGTTTTATTTAAAGAACTGGTGTTATTCACAAATAGCTTGAGATAGTTAAAAGAAATTCTATTTCATGATAAACTAATGCAAATGGAGTGTGCAAAAATAGATTGGGATATATTATCTAAAATGTGTGGTACTTTTACTGACAAAAGAAAAGGTCAAAACAATGAAACAGACTCATGTTGCTACACATGCCTGGTCATGGAGCCTCAGGCTTCAACTAACACTCCAGGAAATTGGATACCAGATCCTCACTCTCACCCTCCAAACTGTATTTTATTCCTTAATAACTAAAGAGAGGAAACGAATGGGATGATGTTATCAGCTACTCCATTCTCTGGTTTCAAGGAACTGTTTGGTACCTGGGAGACATGATATTGCTTTTGTTGAATTTTTAAAATGGTGGGTTGGCTGGAGATGCCAGCTAGTCCCAAGGATTTAAGGTCACACCATCCTACCCTATAAAGATCGTCAAGCCAAGAATGTATAGATGTTCTCCTTTGAAAGACTTGGTGTTATTTATAGCGTTCCTTCTTATAACATTTGGTTAGGCCAATTTGCTAATTTTAGAAATGGGGACTAGTGAAGCTAAGCATTTACCTTTTTTTCGGTGAAGTATTTGAAATAAGGTTCTTTAGAGACTTTTGTTTTTGCTTTTGTTATATTTAGCCTTGGTAGACTTAGAAACACAAAAACCTTAATTTTGTATAATAAAGTTGATTTGTATCCTAAAAAAAGAGGTACCCTGGCACTGCCATCATAAATTAAGCATCACAGTTTTTATAGCTTGTGAAAGAGAAAATGAGCTTGTGCAAAGGTGAGCTCCAGAGGACAATTTCTTGAGAATATTATGTGGCTTCCTCCCTCATGTCTCCTTTTTCTGAAGCTGTCATTAATTTCAGAAGTGAAGAAGCAAAGTACATAGGGAAGTATGGAAGGGTTCCAGGCCAGATTTTAATAATTGTTTTGTTATATTTTCTAGTTTTGTGAGAGGAAGACATGATGGCAGGTCTAGCTGTCAAGCTGCTTGGATGGCCTTGGAGTCAGGTAAATGCCGAATGACCTTTCTCTACATTTACTGATGGGGAAACTGCGAATCCAGTCCTCCCAAGACTGGAGGATGTAGGCTGTAAAACAGTCCATGCTGAAGAATGGTTACTATTGTATTTATTGTGAAAAACATACATGAGAAGCTGAGTTATTATTTTTACTTACTTGGTTTCATTCATTCCCAAGATGATAAATGTTCTGTTTATGGAATAAGATTTTGTGCTTTTGGAGGTTTGAATCATTGACTCCTAACTGTTGCAAGATGCATTGCCTCTCAAAATTTCCCTGATACTAGAGTGATCTGGATCTTAATCTGACAGTCTGGAATGGTTACATTGGTTGAAGATGCCAATCTCTGCTGGAAACATGGTCCATACGCCCTAGTCTGCCATTAGTCATGCCTTAGTGATATTAGGACTTGTGATTTCTATTCAAATAGTGTAAGATACATAGGCAGCAGAATTTTACTGCATCTTTTATCATAGATATTGGGAATGGTGTTCATTAAAAGGTAAAATATGTCACATCTTTAGTCCTGCCTTCTGTCTTGGTAAAGGATATTTGGTGTTAAAGATTCTCTCCTGATCCCAAAGCATTTTGTCAATATTAATATGGAATAAAATGTTTCTTATTAAGGTAGGATGGAGAGACCTATTAGGCAAAAATATTGTAAGATGAAAAAGAAGAGAGGAATATGTCTTATCCAGGAAAGCAGAACTGTGTCCTAGGGCTAAACCTGGACTGTCTTTTCCTTGCTCTAGGTTTTTGTTATCATTACTTTGGGATAAGAGGTTAGGGCCTGGGTACAAAGCGATTGTTCTTTGTACAATCTTTGTCCCTTTGTTTCTTCAAGGGACTGCAATGGACGTTCAAAAACTTATTTCTCTGTGAGCCCTAGGTCCTTTATTTGTGGTCTCAGTGCCTTGGATATTTCTGTTGTTCTTTTGAGAAAAAGTTGTTCCATTTAAAAAGTGGTTAGATGCCAAGGTCAGTGGATTGCTTGAGTCCAAGAGTTCTAGACCAGCCTGGGCAACACAGTGAGACTCCATCTCTTTTAGATTTTTTTAATTTTAAAAAAGTAATTAGTTTGACTCTCCCCTCAAACAATCACACAAGTGCTTTCCTTTGAGTTAGCCACTCCACTTCAGTATACAACATAAGTGTTTTATGCAACTTTCCCATCTTGTCACATAGGATATTAAGAAGGCTTGTACTTAAGGGCCAAGATTTAATCAAGTGATTTTTTAAAACTCACCAAAGATATTCTTAAAATGCAACCTCCTCCTCCTCCTTCCCTTCCCTCCCTTCCTCCCTCTCTCCCCCCACCTCTCTCTCTTTCTCTATGTGTGTGTGTGTGTGATTGCCTTGATTTGTGCTAAGCCACTTAGCAGTTTTACCATGATTACTTTAGCATCAAAATGCAAAGGCCAAGAAAGTGAAAAAGGCAATAATTTCTTGGGTTTATCATGACAATTGTTTTTTGACTTATTGGTTTCCCTACAGAACTCCTTGGACTCCACTCCCCAAATCTGGCAGGGTTCTGTGGGCCATACTTCGAGAATGGGTCTAGAATAATGCTTCGTTCTGGACAGCAATCCTTTATGAAGTTTTTTTTTAAACTTCTTATTTTCTTTTGTTATTAACTCTAAACTTAACTAAGTCATCAGCTGTCCTTTGACTCCCATCCTAAGTACTTTATCTGTATGAAATATTTATCTCTAAGCGAATTGCTCAGCAGACATTCACACTGAAAAATAAGTTAAGACAGAGATTTTCTGAGAAGAAAAATATTAAAGCGCATTGATCCAAACCTTTAGTGACTGGGTAATATTACTGTGATCTAATCACAGTGGCAGAATGTTCCTCAAACGTCGAAACGAACAGCTCCATAATTTTCACACTGTGCTGTGTGACAGATGGCAAAAACTGTTTTGATTTTCCCCAATATCCGAGGAGCAGCAAGCGGAGCCTGTGCCTCCCACTTTGCTCTCTGTCTTTGTCATCTCCAGTCGGCCTGACAGCACACCGATTTCTACCTCTGTGATCTGTTCTTTGGATGACGATGTTCTCAATAGCTACTTAGTATAAAAATAAAATGTGCGGGTCCCATCAAATAAACTAATTAAGGCTTAGAAAGTGTCAAAATCCAAAAGCCGGGAGGAACAGATTAGGCACTGAGTATGAGAGTCACACAGACCTGACAACTAATGTGTTACCACGGCAACAGGAGAATCAATATCCCTCAACTGGGCAGATAGCTGACAGTAATTTTTGCTGGGTCAGAGAATTGGGAAGAGTGAAAACCACCTTCTGCTATGCAAAGAATTGCTCTCTGCTTTTTAAGCAAAAAGCTTCTGAAGGATTTGTGATCAAATTCTGACCAAGTCTAGTAGAAGCTGATACTCACGGTCTTGGAGAAGGCCCTCACCATGTACAAGCGAAGCAACTGAATCTGTATTTTCTGTGATGCACTTGTTAGCTTTTTTAAAATCAGGGGTAAAAACATGTGTTTCTTATGCTGTAAAATGAGTGCCTAATGTATGACTGAAAGCTGGCTCATTTGATCTTTTTCTCCTGTTTATGATTAACCATAAAAACAAAGAATTTCTGTGTACGATCTTCGGGACTGTCTTGTCACATAGGAAATTAGTATCATCCTGGATGTGGTGGTCACATATGCTTTGAACACCCAGTCATGGCTACCAGAGAGATTGGGTTAAACCTTGCTTTGTGCTTTGTGGAAGTTTGTCGTTTAGCAGAAAGGAAACCTTGATGTTAGCATCCGTTTTTCTAAACATACTTCTCAGGCACAGCAGATTCCAGAGTCGGTGGGTATATAATAATACCTGATCCAGTAGAACAAGAGATTTAATATCAAACCCATTTAAAGAAAAATGATGTTTTCTGCAGTGCATAGTAGAATGGATGATAAATTACAAAATAAATAACAAAAGTATTGTTATTCTCTATCAGGAGTCCTTACTCTGAGAGTCCATATGTCCGTTTCTCCCTTCCTCCCTCTCTCTCTTTTCCTCTTTCCCTCTCCTTTCCTTCCTCTCTCTCTCCGTCCCTCCTTCTCCTTTCTTTTCTTTCCTTGTTTCTTTCTTCCAACATAAACTTAATGAAACTGTTTTGAAACACTGACTAAAAGTCAATATACAACTTAGTTGAATAAAGTTCCATAATATCTTTTTTGGTAATGGTTCTTGATGGTCCTCTCTTACTAAATGCCATCATATGATATGTTAAAATTAAAATATGGGCATGCAATTTTAACACAAGGGCATTAACAGAAATGTCATTCCTAAAAAATGAGGCATTGGGAAATCTGCCCTGTAGCCAGAGAACCATGCTCATTTTTGCCTTTTGCTGTAACTTATAAAAACAAACCTCATGATGTAAATGCCTGTGGGTTAGATTTCCAGTTGAGAGGCAGGCGACAGGCTTCAGTGGGGGAATGGGGAGCGGCAGTTTTTGTTTGTTTGTTTCAGACAAAGGATTCCTGGCCTGGGGTGGTCCAGCTGCAGCTGCTGTCAATATTGAGGCAATGAGACTATTTTTCTAACTAGATCAAAACAGAAAATTCTGTCCGTGATTCATTATATCAGAATGGAGGAGAAGGGAGAGGGTAAAGGGAGGATGGAAGGCAGAGAGGAAGGAGGGAGGATAAAAGGAAGAAAGGAAAAGTGTGAGTGTTAATTCTCCTGAAAATTATTTGCAGGGTTGCCACTTTCAAATGAGAATAAACTCTATCTAGGTCTGTTTGCAAGATAGGAACCTAAAGGAATGCGAAAATAGTGCAATGAGTTTCTGCTGTAGAAGTGAGAGGAGGCGGTGGAACCTGGGGTTTTTGAGAGAGAGAACTGCAAACCTCAAGTGTGACTGAATTCAGATCAGGCTTGCAAGGCGTGCTTGGTTTCTTATTTGCTGATTATATCGTGTTCTGTTTTTTCCTCCCTTGGTATTTTCATGATGGTATTGTTTTGAGAACAAGACTTTGGGGTCAACTAGTTAGCTGTTCCGGGGTATCTGGGTAAAAGTAATCCTGGCCAGCGTTGGGTTTTTGTTGTTTTTGTTGCTGTTGTTTTTTCCTGTACTCTCATTCTAGCCCTCTTTTGTGCTTGGACAGGTTAGGATCTGAGCCTTCCCTGAGTCTGTGTCTCTCCCAGTCTGTTCATATTGACTCATCGCTTGGGCTGCTCTATCTGGTTAACTTGAGTATATGGCGGGGGGAGGGGGGGGGGGCGGGGGCAGGGAAGGCCTTTTATTCTACGACCTGCCTTTTCCCACACACTCACTTTTACCTTTTCAGTGGAGAACATCAGCACAATAAATGGAGAAAAAAATAAGAAAAATAAATAAACCTGAGTAACTGAACAGAATGGCTCTTGGTATTTACTTGTGTTCAGGAAATATTTGCCGAGTGCCTTCTCCACGGCTGTGCCAGGCCCCTGGAGATGAACACATCGAGCTGGCAGGCACAGCCTGTACCCTGAAAGGTCACAGCCATTGAATCCATGAGAAGACACTGATCCTGGCATTTTGATATTTTGCTTAAATGTACACTTGGGATGTAGCTTAAGTTATTGCCTATTTTATTCTTTTTTAAGATGTTTGAGTGTTGTGGGTATGAAACAATCATGTAGAAAAATGTTAACTTATTCCATTGGAAATATGGCCTAAATTATCTGGTTTTATAACATATTCAATATGTTACATATACTACCCGGGAGAAGTATTATTAAGGTTAAGAATAGTAATTTCTAGGTTGCATGGGCATGGTCGAGTGGTCAAGTAGCTCACAAAATTACCAAACTCGGGCTTAGGATAGCTCCTCCTCTTTGAGTCGGATTAGCATTTTGGGAATCATTGTGATCTTTCTCAGGGTTAAGAGGATTGTCCTAAATCTGCATTCTCCAATATAGCAGCTAATGGCTACATGTGGCTATTTAAATTTTAATTTAAATGAATGAAAATGTAATTGAATTTAAAATTTAGTTCTTCATTTGCACTAGCCACATTTCAAGTGTTCAGGAGCCACCTATGGATAGTGACTACCATATTGAGCAGCATATAATATGGGATATTTCCATCATTCCAGAAAGTTCTATCAGACAGTACTGTTCTAGAATACCTTCATTTATTCAGTTAACCTTTCCTGGGCCTCTGCTATGTGCTAGGCATTGTCCTGGTGAAACTAAGACACAGTCTCTGCCTCGGTGGGCATTTGGCCCAGTGTAGAAGCAGATATTTATAGATAAGACGAGCAGAGGATGTGGCATCATCTATGCAGGACAACAGCATGTTGCTGAGACAGGCTGTGGAACAGATAAGCTGCTTTGATTGGGTAGGGAGGAAGGGCCCTTCTGAGGAGCTGACTTTGAGCTGAACTCTGATGCATGAGGAGGAGCCAGGCCTGTGAAAGCCAGAAAAATAGTGTTTGGGACACAGGGAACAGCAGAGGCAAAGCCACTGAGGTGGGAAAGAGCTGAGCTTTTTCATAGGCCCTCCTCAGGCACAGAACCCTGAGGGCTGTAGAGGAGTGGTGGCAACTGAGAGACTGGCATTCCTTCACCCCAGTCACTGCCGCACCACCCTCCCCAGGATGCTCTGCTTTCTTTGCAATCGGGCTGTCTTCCAATTCATATTATAACATTTTCTCAGCTGTGACACTAGGCCTCAGAATGAAGCTAAAAGAAGCTGAAAAGAATACATTTAGAGTCTATGAAAGGTACTTATGCTCCAGGGACCTGGTACCCTACCTGATTGTGGTTAACAGTGGGCTATGGAGGCTTCTTGAGCTCATAATTGTGATTGTCTTTCTTTGCAACATTTCTTCCCATTCCAGGCCTTACTGAAGCCTCTCTAGGAAGCTGGGTGTCCATTCCAGAGCCATTTCCTGGAGTCTCAGCAGAGCTTTAAGAGCTCTGCTTGGCTGAATTCATCTCCCAGGTTCAAGGCACTGAGGCCTTTGACTCTGGAAAGTGTTCACACCTCCTACAGGCTGTCCTCCCAGAATTCTAAGGAGACTGCTCTGGAGAGCTCCTTCCCTTCTGGCAGGTGCAGCAGGCCACAGCTCACATTGACACTGAACAATGGCCTTTGTGTAGATCTCCCTGTGATGTCCAGAAAGCCTGATCCAGCTCCTAGGGAAGGGGTAGCAACAAGACTTAGCAAAATCCCTGCTGCATCCATCTCATACAGATAATCAATAACAGTAATCCTTGGAAAATGAGGCTTAAGCAGTTAAATCTTTTTCTCTTTTTCGATGAGCTCAGTCTAAGAACTGGGGCTTTGACTGTTGCTTCCTGAGGAAACCATGCAGTGATGAAATTAACGATGCATTAAAACAGGTACATAAAAATGTCACAGTGTTGAAGACAGAGCAAACAGGAAGGTCCTTCAGAAAAAGGTCCCCAGTTATCAAAAAAGTTATCTGAAAATGAAACCCTAACTGAGAAAGAAAATACTCCCTGAGCATCCCGTGAAGATGAGTCTTTCTCACTGTTCTTTTCTGCATCTTACGTGCATAACTTAAATCTAACTAAAAAGCATGCAAAAGCAAAGAGTGTTTTTGCAAGTAATTGATGAATTGTGTTGCCTTCTATGTTACATGTCTCTAACAGACAAATGCATCATTTGTATTTAGGTTTACTCTCTTGTTTATATCAAATATAATTTTCAATGGGAGAGAGTTAATCAAATAACCTTCTGAAACGGTATTTTGTGATATGGAAAACAAATGTTATTTAAGGAGATGATTCTTCTCTTAAAAGAATGTTACAAAACCACAAAATAATTCTCTCTGTCCTTACACTGACAGCACTGTGGGTGAGATTGTTGGGGGCTGGGAGTAGTCAATCTGATGAAACTACAGTAATTTCACAAGCTAATGTTGGCTGACAGGTCTTCAGGTCAGAATTTACAATTATACACATATTTAAGATGCTTCATTTGTAGAATACAGGGAAGACAGGTATAGAAAGGAACTATGTTGTGGATGGGTTTTATTTTTCTAGTAGCTTTGTTGAAATATGGAGAAGATGATAGATGGGAAAGCTAGTCAAGACAATTTGTTTGGATTTGGCATTCTTTATAAGAGAAGCATGTGTGTGTGTGTGTGTGGCATGCGTGTATAACAAGGGTGTTCATTACTTGAGATCCAGAGGGTTCTCCTATAAACAGAGGCAACATGACCCTAAGGGAAGTGAACTCTTCAGCCAGTTGCTTTGTCTATATGAAACCAGAAATTTTTCCCTTCAATTTGATTGATTTTTTATTGGACTGGATTGTATCGTATTTGCCTTAATAAACAGCTCATAATAATGCATTTAAGATCTGTAGTGAGATACTCACCACCTATATTTACTTTGTGAATATGTGAAAAAAATCTATAATTATGAGATTAACAACATGGAAGAGTCTAGCAGAAGTATATTTTTATTTTGAATAGACCAGGAAACTTTTATTTAAAGGTAATGTAAAATTAAAATGTATTGAGCAAAATCATCTTAATCATCAGTCAACTTACTTATTGGGATGAAGATGGTTTCTCTGTGTTTCTTGAGGACATGTTTTCCTTTTGTATATACTTGAGTATTTAGAGGAGACTTGGCCCATAAGGAAATATGAAAACATAATATTACCTTTGTTCAGTAGTTAATAAAACCATCCTGGCTTATTAATAATTTTATAGGTCCTATGACTTTTCATAAAAACATGAATGCTTCCTCTTTCACCACTCCAGTCCCCAACCTTGGCAACTTTTTAGTTTTTAGTAATTCTTCTATAGAAATTTGAGAAGAAGTTACATCTTCCTCCAAATGTGACCTTATGTGGAAATTAGGACAAGCCATTGTAGATGTGATTGATTAAATTGAGGCCATACTTTAGTAGGGTGTGCCCAAATTCAATATGACTGGGTTCTTAGGAGAAGAGAAAATGTGGACACACACACACACACAGAGAATGCCATGTGAAGATGAAGGCAGAGATGAGGGTAAAGCTTCTACAAGCCATCAGCTTCTCTTCACAGTCCTCAGAGGAAACCATCCCTGCCAACATCTTGATATCAGACTTGTAGCCTCCAGAACTGTGGTACAACAAATTTCTGCTTAAGCACCCAGTTTGTGGCACTTTGTTACAGAAGCCCTAGTAAACTAATACAGATTGCAAATGGAAAAACACAAAACAATTAAATCACCACCGCTTTTCACCTTTTTCATTTAGTGGTGGTGTGTTACCAGGGTAGAAAATGAATACTTACCAACAAACCAGGTGCTGGCAATATTTGACTATTTACCAACGTTGCCATAGAAAGGCAGAGTTATTAAAGGATCTGCAATCACTGGGTAATTCAGCTCTTGACATTGATGGATGCAACTTGGCTTTTCCTCTCTGCCAAAGCTGCTGACTGGATAAATGTTTTATTCATGTGCCCCAGGACAGGAAGGGATGCCAAAGGCTTAAGAATATTTTAAGAAACTCTTTGAGATGTCAGGCAAGTCATCAGGAGGTGTTAAGTAAGGAAGCTGAGGTGCTACATCAACCCAGCTGGACAGTAAACCCCATGCAAAGGCTGGAAGCAGTGACAGTGGTCTTGGAAAGCCATTCAATTTTCTTTTCTTATCTTGCATCTTGTATGGATTCGCACCCATGGTCACAATTTGGAGAAACAGGAGTTCTGAATGTGGTTTGATTGTGTCCTTGTCTCACGTAGAATCCAAGGTAATGCCATTTGGAGGAGACTCATAGTCCTTGAAGTCCTGCCTACCCATAGATTGAGATTCCAAATCATTCCCCTGCACTGGCAACTGCCTCGAGTTGTTGAAATGACAGCATGTAGCTTTAGCGTCAAGTCTCAGGAGGCCCATTAGCTACACATTTTCATTACCTGTTAACAAAATGATATTTCAAATTATTTAGCACAACAGATTATTTTATGCTGTGAGGAGAAAGGGCAATTTAAGTGTAGACCAGTTGCCAATGTGACTCGTTTTTTTCTATATAAAAAGAAAAGTATTTTATACAATAGTGGGTTCTAATAAAAAATGTTTGCACTGATTCAGGCATCCGTAATGATGGGAATTCTAGGTATAGGTAATGAATTATAATGAAAATGCTCCTTGATTCTCTATTATGGCCAGAGGATTTTATTTTTTTATAATGAACTTTTAAAATTACTTGGAGTCACATAAAAGAACCAAGAATAAAGTGTGGCTGGTACATAGTTGTCGATCTAAACCTTTTTTAATTGCCAAGGAAACATGCACCTAAGTCCAAATGAGTCTTTCCAAATTATATAACTGTGCTGAAAATGTACTGGGTTAAAATGAAGAATTAAAATATAAAATTCATCAGTAGATGGAAAACAGGCAAGTACTCGGTATCCATGGTCCTTTAGATTTGGGGAGTTTCAGCGTTAAAGACCCTAAGAACTTTCCCTTGGGTCCTGGTTAGAAAAAAAATAATCAAAGAGCAGAAACTGACAGCGACAGCCACTCTGAGACATGCTGTCAAGATACATCAAAATATGCCACTATATTCTCCCCTTTCTATCTGTCAAAGCCATTGATTATTTTCAATAAAGAAAACCAGTGACAGTTGCTGGAATTGTAGAATTCAGCAAACGAACTAGGTGATGCCTGTCACTCTCCTCTAAATAGACAAGAAGAAATTTACTCACTGCATCAGAAGCATATTTTTGGAAGCATATTTAAATATGGTTTCATAAAGGGTAAAAACAAAAGACAGAAAAATGAAATCTCTATTACACCCCAAGTCCCTTTTCCTAAGCTCATTGGAGTTTTCCATGAAACTGCTTATTTTATGTCCCTCTCTCAAGATAAAATAAAACAAAAATAAATTTAAAAAGCAACTTTAAGCCCTTTCCTACTTCTTGGTTAGGTAAGACGTACTTAGAGTTTTCATATAATCAGTGACTGCCATGGCCCCCTATAAGTGCGGTTGCTGGTCACTTTGGTCACAGGAGTCATTAAAGGTTTGGGTTGTATGGGAACAATTGAGCAACTTGCTTATTATGTGATCATAAATTCGTTGGTCATCTGGTATCCCAAGAGAAGAATAGAATCCAAAAGAGGTTTACTGAGGCCATAAAGAATGATTAACACAGAGAAACTCTTGCTGGTAGCAGTAGTACCCCACTTTCAGGGACAACGGGGGTGTGGCCGAGAATCTGGGAGTAGTGACATGACACAGGGGTGCAGGCTGAAGGTTAAGGGCAGTTTGATACAAGTCCAGATCCCACCCACCTGGCTTCCATTTGTTCAAAGCCTAGTTCTTCAGGCCTTCCCTGTAATTCTTGATGAGTTCCCCAAAATCCTATGCTAAAATTCCTATTCTGCTCCTATCAGCCAGAGTCTAGTTTTTTTTTGTTTTGTTTTTTTTTTCTTGCAACTAAGAAACCTGACTAATGAAATATGACTTCATTTTGCTTGCAAAACCTCAGAGGGCTCAAAATATGCTCAGGTTAGAGCCAAGCTGTTAACTAGCACCTACCATATTAATATAGGGTGGCACTTGGTTATTTTCCTCTGTATTGAGTTCTATCACCCCAATGCGCTCATTCAACACTGGAGAAAAATGAAAGAAGTTTGTTCACTATAATACAAAAGTCCTAGTAATAACAGCAGCAGATACAGCCAATATTTGAGGTCTTATCTGTGCCAGGCACTGTGCTACCAGCGTATATCAATTTTTAAATTTAATCACCCAACAATTCTAAGCCGAAAATACTGTTGTTATTATCATACCATTTATGCAGAAACTGAGGCACAGAGAGGTTATGTAATTTGCTAAGTGGGACATAGCTTGGAATTCGTGATTCAGGTTTGAATAAAAGAGCTGTCTGACTCAGAACTTGTGATCCTAACCGTGCATACACTTAATTGTTCTACTTCTGTTTTTTTAAAAGCCATACGATTTCAAAATAGTCCTAACAAAACCTTAAGAGAAAATAAACCTGCAAGTTATTTTTACTGAACCATGTGTAAGACAATTCCAGGAACAGACCATACATCATAGGTTTAAGTATGAGTTTGAAAGGAGGCATATTGGCTTATTGTTCTAATTCTTTTTATGATAAAAAGGAGGGGAATGATTTTTGGAGGTGTTGGGGGACAGGATCAGGGAAACAGGTAATGGTTTACAGTTTTTAAACACTTAGGTCTACAAATTATATTAGCTGTTGCCACCTAAAGTTATCTCTGCAGCCACCTAGAGCCAAACTCCGAATATTAGTTTTTCTGAGATACGTGCATTGGTTTTAAAAAAAAAAAAAAAGACACTGGAGCTATTTGTTAGTACACTGTGCTTCCCTCCAACTTGCAAAACTCAGTGTCCCAAATCTGCTGTTAGCCACATGCATGAGCAGCTTCGTTTCAAAACATATTTTTAATATAGAAACAATAATTTTTCTACTTGAAATTCATAGTAATAAGCCCTGCTTTAGAGTACAATTTAAAGCTCTTCAGAAAAAAGATGCAAAAGATTAACAATGCTTACGTAGAGAATAAGTCTATTAAAACATACTGGTTAGCATGCTCTGATGGGCATTTTCAAAGAATTTCCTAATGCTTATTTAGGACAAATGCTACTTAGTTTATTTATAAAATATTAAACATGTTGTAAAATTAGAACGTAGAACCCTTGAAGATTTTCTATCCTCAAGCTAAGCAAAAACTTTTTCTTAAAGTGCCCTTAAAAATATTAAAAAACAAATCACTTACGGAAACATCAAGAAAAGTTCCCTGGGGAAAAACCAGCTTATAGTCTAAGAAAGACTAAATGCAAAATACACTTATTTCTGTAACATATGGCATACATGTAGTTAAATGTATAAACTTATATGTAATATATAAAATGAAATATATAGAAAAGTGAAATATATCTATACATATACTTAATATGTATAAATACATACATAATAAAATATTCTTCAAGTTAAAAATTACGTTGGTACAATTATAGTAGATTATAACTTGTTTATACTGTTGTTTGTTGCTTTTCTTTTGTTATAACTAGTTCTGCTCTTGGATCACATTACACCATTAAATCTTTTGATAATTGGAAAACGGTATTGCTTCCAGCTGCTGCTGCAAAAGCAAACTAAAGAGTCCTTCTAAACTGGTATGAAAAGAGCTATCAAACAGGCTCCATTAATAAGAATTCCCTTTTCTGCACTTGCATTTGCATGTTGTTGTTTTAGATTTAGCAAAGGCAAATCCCTCAAAGGCTGATAGAATAGAACAATAATCCGTGATTATCACTAATACATAAATGCCAGACTCTGTGAGTGTTAACGAGAGCTGACTGATTTGCCTTCTGTGAGTGCTGTGACTTCAGTCTTGCATTTTCTCCCTCATCTCTGTTATGTCTTCCTTCATTGTGCTATGGAAATTAGAAAGCTTTCTTTTCTACTTTTACCTGGAAGGAAAAAAAGTAAAGAATTTTCATTGTAAGCATTTTAGACTTAAAGACATCAGGCTTGAAAAAAGGATGTTCATAAAAGAACTAAAACTTTGCATAATTTGACATAATTCTGTGGAATTTGTTATTCCAGAAATGGTTAAAAAGTGAAGATTCTGCAAAAAAGTTAGGTAAATACCTGGAAGATGGATCTACAATGAGATACTGAGAAACTTTGAGTTGTTTAGAGAACTTGACTTCGTGGATGTAAGCTACACTCCTCATCAGAAAAAGAATAATTCACTGGGCAGGCAGACCGTTAGTCTGACTTGATTTTCCTTCATTTATTCATAAAATATTTATTGAATGTCTACTATATGCCAGGCTTTGTGCTTGACAATTAGTGTGTGATAAATGATACAGCCATTTTCCCTGGCTGAATGGAGCTTATATTTGGTGGGTGAGAGTGATTATGATATTATGTGCTGAATGTAATAGCAGGGTAAGTGGAGGGTGCTGGTCTCAAGGATCTGGGATAGTTTACAGGAGGATGGAGTTAAGCTGGGGTTTAAGGGAATAAGAAATCAGTAGGGAAAGTAAGGGGTGTGGCTACAAGTGTTCATTCTATACTAACAGGGATCATGTGCAGGAGCTCAGGTATAAGAGAGACTCTAGGACACCCAAAGATGCAAAGAAGTTCCATACAACTGCAACTGGTTCAGGATTAATACATGAGACACCATTTACAGTGAAGTAATGAGAACTGTGAAAACATACTGAGGCTTTGCCCAAAAACGAAGGCTTTCCATAACCAATGATGGAGGGCAAAAACAAGTGAAATGAGGCCAAGCAGCTAGGCTAGAGCCCAAGACCCAAGGAGAAACAGCATACTTGTTAATGGCTAGAAACTTCAAGGCAGACGAACTACACATCAAAGAGATGGATATACTGTAGTGGACAGAGGAAGGCCAGCAATGACAGACAGTGTTTTAGAAAATAGTGAAGAGTGTTTTGAAGTTGCATCCATTCAGAAGTAGGTCTCAGCAGGCAGACATGGTTGATGATGACGAACATGGAAAAAGTATTATTATTTTGAAGATGAATGGGGGTGAATGTGGGTAAAATATGACTTTCCTTTCAGAGGAAATTAGGTAGGTGTTATAGACAGCCTTTTTCAGTTCTCCAAAAGTTTTTACTCCACATGAATTTAGGGGTCATGATTAGATACCTGTTATTGTCCCTTCTACATTAATAAAGGCTACTTATTTTTAGAAAGATAAGTTCTTTTAAAAAAATTAAATAAAACATTTCGACAATACTAACAGAATGGTAAATTACACAGCAAACACCCGTATGCCTTTTACCCAGCTTTATTAAATATGATTTCTACCAAATTTGCATGAGGTATTTCTAAGAAATAAGACATTACAGATATGTTAAATTTCCGTGTATACCACTCTCCAATTCCATTTCCAGAGAGAAAAGTTATCCTGAATTTGGAGTTTATCATTTCTGTGTATGTATATTTTTACTACTTATGTATCCTGAAAGAATATAAAGAATTGGCATTTTAAAATAACTGTGTATAAATGACATTGTACTATATATGTATCATTCTGCATTCTTTTTTACTCAGCATTACGTTTCTGGGAGTTATCCATATTGACACAAGAAGCTCTAGTTGATATTTTTGAACTGATCAATAGTATATTATTTCTTTAGTATACCATATTTTAAAGACACAATGAATTTCTAATCTTGTGAAAATGAGAGAGTATGGGTTGGGTATGGGTTGAGTATCTGTAAGCAGACATGAAATTGGAATTACTAGGTCACAGGAATCACCCATGTCCAATTTTACTAAAACTTTACTGCTTTCCAAAGTGGTCTTATCAGTTTACACCCCACCAGCTGCGTACAAGGCTCATATTACTCCATATCTTTTTCAGCACGTGGTATTCACAGACATTTAAATTTGTGTCAATCTAATGGGTATAAAATGGTGCATCAGTCAGAGTCCAGCTGGAACACTCTTGGCCTTTCAACAGAGGAAAATTAACACAGGCAATTGACTAGACAGATGATAGAATAGCTGATAAACCAAACTGGATAGTGAAGCAACATTCACAATACGCCACTCTCGTCGGTACGGCTCCAGGACCAATGGAGGAGGTGGTGTTAACAGAAATCAGAAACTAGGGTCGCCTGTCTGAAATTAACACCAAGGGGGGATGCAGGAGGTGAGGTGGGAGTTGGACACAACAAGGCCTCCAGAGGCTCATGGAGGCTGCCAGAGGTGCTGCAGGAAACAAAGTGGAAAGGGGAGGAATGCCTGTCTTCTCCCTCTTCCTGTCGTTCAGTCCTCCCCCAGTGCCTTCCACTGGTCAGACTTACCTGGAAGCTTGAAATAGCTACATGTGATATGAACAAGAGCAGGGGAAGAGAGGAAAATCAGCGTGAAAGTTGGTTGGAACAAATGGCGCTGCATTGTAGTTTTCAATTGCATGTCTCTGATTTAGAGTGAACATTTTTCCATCTGTTTGTCGTTTTGTTTCCTTGCCTATGAATTGTTATCTATTTGTTTGTATCCATATTTTTCCTACTGGTTGTCTGTTTCTAATTTGTTTTAGAGATTCATTATATATTCTAGATATTAATCTTTGTCAGTTATATGTAGTGTTAATATTACTCATAATCTGGCTTATTTCCCCTTTTGTTTATAGCATCTTTTGTGATATAGAAGTCTGAAATCTAATATACAAATTTGGTCTTTTTTAAGCTTAATGCTTGTGTTTTAGTCAAGAAAATCCGTCTATATTCTAAGTCATGTTCCTTTAGATTGTCTTTTTAAAATTCTAGTTTAACTCTTCATATTTATGTCTTTAATGCTCCGGGGTTTATTTTGCTTATAATGTGATACAGATATCTTTAAAAAATTTCTTCCCAAAAGATAACCGCTTATTCCAGACTATTTTTAATACTCTATTTTTTAAATTGCTACCCTTGTCATATATTCAGTGTTCAGGTGTGTTGGTTCCTTTTCGTGTCAATCTATTTCTAGAATCTCTGCTATGTGTCATTGGTCTAGTTCATGCCCATGAGCAACATGCTGTCTTAATATAGCATTAAAATCTCATTCCCAGCAAGACCAGTCCCCCCACATTGTCTTATTCCAAACTTGACAGGCTATTCCAGATTTTTCAATGTTTTGTATACATTTTAGAAGAATTTTATGAAGTTCCATAATAAAACTGTTAAGGTTTTAATTTATGTTTTGCTGAACATAGAGATGAATATGAACGAAGTTGTCATTTTTGTAGTTGGATCTTACCATTAACATGGTGTGTGTGTGTGTAATTCATTTTTATAGAAAACATTTTATATATGTTTTATAATTTCCTCCATAAAATTATTACATACATTTGGATGATTTTTTTCTCAACAAGTTATAGTTTGGCTTATTATTACAAGTGGCATTTTTACTGAGTTGCTGCTAGTGCAGAAGAACACAGAGAATTCTTATGTATTCAACTTCTATCTAGAAAACTTGCCAAAATATTTTATTAGTTCCAACTCTGTAGATTCCCTTGAATTGTCATGAAAACGAAATCATACCACACATGACTTAGGGTAGATTTATTTCTTCCTTCCCAACCCTTATGCCTTTCACTTATTTTTTATGTCTGTACCACACTGGCCTGAATCTATGGAACAGATGTTGTGAAAGCTATTTGTTCTTAGCTTTAAAAGGTATTCTAATATTCTGCCATTAAAGACGGTTTTTGCTCTAGGGCTTTTGTTAATTTCTTTATCCAGGTGAAGGAAGGTCGCTTGTCTTCTTTGTTTGCTAAAAGTGGTAAAAAATTGAATTAAATAATCGGTGTTAATTGTATTAGATTCTTTTCCTGAATCTACTAATATAATCACGTGGCTTTTCTCAAACAGTACTTTGAAGACTAATGCTCTGCCTGAGTAAAATCTGAACTTGAAAAACATAAAAATCAATACTGCAGATTTCCTTTGGACATAGATAGATGTAAAAGCATTTTTTTTAAAGGACTGTGAGACAACATACAAAACTGATTATAGGTGGCACTTTTGGAGAGAGGGAGAGAAATGGAAAGAAGGTGGGTGGGGATAGGAGTGATGACAGTAGAAAAAGCACTTGGCTTCCTCTGTAATGTTCTAATTTTTTTAAATTAATTTTTTAAAAGGGGAGCTGTGTTCACATTCAACTTTCATCATTGTTTTAACAATGTATGTATAGAAAAAACAAGTGTATCAAACTAATGATGATAATTTTTAGTTACAGAAATATGGATGAGTGCCACTCTTTTCTTCATACTTATCTATAACTATTTTCCAAAAACAACCAAAAAGCCAGTTAGAAAGTATTATTCACCTTATTAGTGACATATGGTTTAAGTTAAGTTCAAAATTTTAAATGTGGAGTGAAAAAGTTGAAAGTGTGAACTTTGTTTCTTTATATGCATCATCAATCAACTAAGGCTCACGTATTTTAAGTACCTAATTGAGTATGGATGGACAAGATAATTACATAGACCCATCGTCTAATAGTATGGATGGAAAATATAGACAGCCTTTTCAACGAAGCATTTAAGCCAATATGTGAATCGAAAGTGAAATATTGCTATCACATACAGACCAAAAGCAATGGCTTTTCTTGGTTGTGGGCAATATAGACACCAATTCCTATTCGTTTTATATAATTAAACAGTATACTGTACTTCTCTACAGTATGGTCTCGTTCTCTCGAATTTTCATGTTTTTCTATGTTTAAGACCCAAGCACTCAACAATCAAGCTTTTACCTCATGTATGAAGTAAGAGTAAAATGACCCAACATAAAAATTTGAATACCTAGTGCTGGATTGTCCAACTGGCTGACAGACTGACAATGCGAGCCTGGGCTTAAAGGGCAAGTAGAGCAAATGCACATGCGCGTGCGCACACACACACACACACACACGTATATATGTGTGTATATACATAGACAGTTTTAAACAAGAGATTTCAAATTGAAAGACTGCAAGCAATCATAATCAGAAAACTCAGAGTTGGGTTTATGTTTACTTTATGCTCTGGTATTGATTTAAGTTTTAATTACATGGTGGGGGTGAGTGAATGAGGAGAATGAGTACCAAAGTCCTTCTAATGTTTTGGGCAGGTAACCACTTAAATTGGCCCCGTGAACACATCTCCCAGGAGCTTTCTGATAGAATTTTTGTGTTTTCATGTAGGTGACTCAACCAGGCATGATGTACATAAATTAAAGACTGGGTGAAGCATAGCTCAGGAGGGGTGTGTGTGTGTGTGAGAATGTGTGTGCGAAATATGTGTTTAATCCTGAACAAACTAAAGAAAAAAAGTCAGACCCTCCCTGATGAAATATCAAACAGCTTAAAAGAAATCCCAAATGGGTAATAGGTGGAAGATTAGCCTGCAAAGGAGAACAACAAAAACAACAAAAAACTAGACCCAGGGCATTTGGGATCTGGAGGGAAAAGTTTGAGAGTGTGAAGGAAGACACCTAGGCAGAGGGAAGAGAGAAGGGAAAAGTTTCAGAGTGTGAAGGAAGACACCTAGGCAGAGGAAAGAGAGAAGGGAAAAGTTTCAGAGTGTGAAGGAAGACACCTAGGCAGAGGAAAGAGAGAAGCAAAGGCTGGAAGCAGAAGCCAAGGGTGTCCTCTCTCAGCATTTCTCCGCTGTCGTCTGCATTGACATCTCTGAGCTTGTTCATCCTTCTTAAACTTCCTCCTTTAATGATGTTTTTCAACACAATCTCCATCCTGATATGGTCAGAATAAGCCAAAGGGGGAGAGAGACTGAAGATTGGGATATTAGTGACTCAAAATATTGGATTTCTTGGAAATCTTTCATATAAAGTTGGTGGGCAAATAGGCTTTATTTTCTATCTGAATATGCAGAGAACATGGAGGTACGTTTTGCACACTTTGTTATGTTGTTGAAGTTACAAAGAGAAAGGAATTGGAAATTGTTAGGCTTTAATAATGTCGGGAAAGAACATTTTATTGAAACAATTATAAAGAAATTAGAGATGCAGATTTATCTTAGCTAAATATCAAGATAATAGTATTTTTCAGATACCACCAATGGCTGCTTATGTGATTTTTATAAAGATCAAATCAGGTGCTTAAGGTTAGGCTTTGGAGCCAGATTTCAATACCAGTTCCACTGTATTCTGACTCATTCTAACTTGCACAAGTTGCTTAACCGCCCTGAGCTTCAGTTTTCTCATCTCTAAAATAAGATAATGATACCTCCCTCATAAGTTTCCTATGATGAATAAATGATACAATGGAGTGAAACAGCATGGTGCCTTGTGCAGGGCAAAGTACTATAAATGGCGATGGTGTAGAGGTGGTGGTTATTCAACATTGAGTTTATCAATAGTATATTTTGTGTGTGTGTAAGAATGGTATTGTAAATCAGTTGCATATACAAAAAGCCAAATTCAATGGCTTAATGTTGGTGTATTTTTCTCATGTCCAGGGAGAGATATCCTTGGGCTTGTATGGCTGATGAGTAAATCCTCAACCATTCAAGCTCCTTCCAGCTTCTTGTTCTGCCATCCTTAGCAAAAGATCCTTATCCTCACAGTCTCAAGATCCTCCCACCCCTTCTGGAATCACACCCCTGCTTCCTGGAAGACCTGGGCCAACAAAGTCAGTCCTTTTTCACCAGGCAAACACTGCTTTCTTAGAAGCTCCAGCCAGTGCGCTTCCTCTAACACCTCATTTGCTGGAATTCAGTCACGTGAGCATCCCTCGTACAAACGAGCCTGGGAAACTGTTTTTTAGATAGTTCTTCCCCCAAGCAAAGTTGTGGTTCTTGTAGTAAGGAAAGAAGGGAGGATAGATATTGAGTGAGCAGTGTCTCCATAGTTTGGCATTAAGAATTGCTGTCTGCCTGTTTAAAGTCTTAAAAATAGGAGAGGGAGGAGGGGGGCGAGAGAGAGAGGGAAAGAAGACATTGCATGTGGCCTGGTTTAACAGAGGAGCTATTATGGCATAGCAACACCCAGTATCTCTTTAGGAGAAAGCAACATTAAATACTAGGCAAGACTTGTTAGTTGCTCCTAATATCCTCCTGTCATAGAGGGGAGCATAGTGTTCCGGTTAAGAACATAGCACAGAAATCAAGAAGTCATGACTTGGAATTCTGGCCCTGACCCAATTTGAATGTGTGACTTTGGGTTAGTTATTTACTGTCTCTAAAATGTAAACTCCTCTGACAGCAGAGGAGTTTTATCCCTGCTGTAGCCCCATCCACTAGGAGAGCCCTTTCCTATAGTAGGCATTCAATATTAGTTGAATGGATAAATGGACGGATGAATAAATGAACTTCTCAGAACCCTGGATTCCTCAGCAGTAAAAGGAATTAATAAAGACCATCTTCAGAGGTCATGATGAAGACATTAAATGAAAGAATATCTGTTTTATAGGACACTCTGTTGACTCCATTGTTATAGACATGTAGTTTCACTGGGAGCTTCCCCAGGTTCTCTGAACCTGAGAGGCTCTGTGAACTATTTCTGAAGACCTCTTCATGCAGCTATTCATGTCCAAGTTTGTTTTTTTCTTAGATAAGCCACACTATTATGGTAATATTTAAGTTTACTAATGTACCTAAAGCAAATATCTATGTGGTGGATCCCTAAAATTTATTGGATGGAGAAGTGAAAGTATGTGTGCCTGTATTTACACACACACATGCAATGGTGACTTTATTTTGAATAAAAGTTTGCTGAGCTTTCAATATCAGCTATTTCAGAACAGGCTTGTTGCTAATTAAGGGTTAGCACACTAAATTAATGGTAAATTAATACTCATTTCTGTGCTAGTACACGAGAAAGACAGGAAAATTAGCTAAATTAGATTTGGGTATTGATATCCATCATGGCCAAGAATAATGGTACCTAAAAGGATTTTCTGTGAAACTCTCTGTGTGAGGGACATTCATAAACCCAAAAACTCTGATGTCCTTATTCAGTTATTTGCAGTGGACGAGTCTTTACAAAATAGTGGCTTAAAAGAAAAGTCCCCCTTGGTAGCAGGTGCCAAGCACATACAACATTTAACATTGGCTGACTTACAGGGTTCATGAGAAGATTCTGAATTAAGGTTCAGAATGACTTCATGCTGGCAAAGTAGAAATCACCAAATTGGAGTACAATGCAAGCAACCCATATAAAGCCAAATCACTTTCTAACATTCCTAAGCTACTTTGTGATAATACCTGATCATCAACTCCTTGCTGTTGCAGAGTAGGGTTTTGACCCCAATGCCACAGAGTGAGGTATCTTTTTTGGGAAGAGAAGTACTTGCTCATGCTTTCTAATTTAAATTATTTATCAATTGGGTGTAACCATGTTACTCATGCCCATTTAATATGTGTTCTCCTATGACAAGACCTTCAGCACCATCACAATGCAAAAGCAACTGCAACAAGCAACTCAAAAAAAGAATGATCCACTTCTGTATAAAAGATGATGCCTTACATGATGTTCTTCTACATTGTGTTGTTGTGAAGAGACTTAATTTCCAACCCTATAAAACACAGATTCCAGAAGACATCAAATCATGCCTGCCTATCCCTCTGAGCTCAGTGGTTCATGAGATCCTCTCCAACCAACTCTGATGTCTGGGTCTGTGGGCCCCATTGAGTATATGTCTGCTTCGTATTTCTGCCCTGGCCATTCACCCTGCTCCAACTTATAATGGGAATATTGACTGACCATTGACTAGGCCTATGCAGGCAGACTTTGCAGTAATTATGAATGAAAGATGTCAGTGGCAAAGCATCGCATTCCAGATATTTCTACACATAGTCGATACTGGCTTTCGTAAGCATGACTGAGCGCCAAATGGCTTGCAGTCATAAGGGAATGACCAATTGAATAGCTATAATTTCATCCAACTGATGCCGTGCTTTTTGTGCAAAGGGAAACAGGAATGTAGAAGCATGCACATTTTACAGCAGCCTGGTTCTTGCTTTCAATAGCTGCTGCAAAATATTAGCTATTTTCCCTAGGAAGTCAGCTCCTGGGGAGAGGATATAGGTTGCAAGTGGAAAACCATGTTAATTTTCAATAGAGGTTACAAAAGAATAGAAATTCCTAACCAAACTTAATTATTAATGCTTTTTCTTCCACAGAAAGATGAGTGTTTACTTCCCAGATTCTCTTGAATCTGCTCTAGCAGTAAAGTAAGGAATATGGCTAAGAAAATAATTCAGATTAAAACATAGTATATTCTTGGATTTGTGCAAGATGCCTGGGTCTGGGCAAAGACAAAAATCATGGCTTCCATATGATGAGTTTCCTGGCCACTATGAAGTCCAATCCGCTTTCAAACAGAGGAGGTCTCTCCTCATATTCTAGGTGCCATTGTGTGTCAAAGCCACTTTACATTTTTATGATTACTATCCAAATATTTACTGGGATTTCATTATTTGCCCACAATTATCTTGATGAGAAGAGCCTAATCATTTTAACAGATAGTGAAAGCAATTACTTTGTACCTTCGAAAGCAATGTCCAGAAGATGCCGGATTTGAGGAGCAGAATTGGGAAGAAGGGAATTCATACCAGGCAGGTAAAATTGTCCCAAGAGCACACACCTAATAATGGGCAAAACCAGAAACTGACCCCAGAGCTGATACTTCTCATCACTATACTCTATGGGCTCTCCACTAGCAATACTAATAGCAGTGAGATTAGTCAATAGTTGCAGCAGTATAGAAGGAGTAATAATAGCAGCAGTAGCGTCAGTCATTGTTTATTGAATTCTTACTATGAACCAGATATTGAGATTGCATACTAAGTATTTTCATGGATTATCCTTTTTTTTTAAATTACCAAAACAATCCTATGAAATAAATGCTATTATCCTTATTTTACAGAAGAGGAAACTGAAGCTCAGGGAAGTGAGATTTGCTCAGATAAGAGATGTTAGGTGACTCAGCTAGGATTTCAACATAAGAGTCAGACTTCTTTGCTTATGTTCTAAATGATACCCTATCTTCCCTCCCTAGAGAAAAGGAGAAGGGAGACATCAACTCTGCTAACATCATAAAAGGGCCAAACACTGAACATGGGGATATTTGAATCTTGGAATGATAGAGAAGTCAGATTCCTATCAGGTTTGGTTTGCCCTCCAGGAGAGTGCTGAAGCCATGAACTGTGTGAGCCTGTCCAAAATGAGCATGGGATTTCTAGGCTCCTCAGGCAGGACCTCGAACCACAGGAAAAAAGAGATGGTGAGGGATTGAAGCATACGCTTCGGCAAGGCATTGTGCTGGGTTCTGTAAGGCAACTGTCTTCTGTGATGCAACCCTGTGATGTCAGTGTTGAAGTACACTATAGATGAAGTAGAATAATGTACGACTCAGAGTTGCTAAGTAACCTTGTGTTCTCCCAGTGAGTGAGAAACAAGGGGCAAGATGATTCATAGGTCTGACTCTAGAGTCTGCAGTACTGGGAATCAACTCTGGAAAGGGGTCCATGTGTTTGTGATCCTGCTCCCCACTGCACAGCTGAGCCTGCATCTCGACTGTGTCATTCCAGTCTTTGCTGTTAACACCCATTTATTAGGTTTCTCAGAACATTGCAATTGAGGTGTTGGCCAGGAGTAAAGTCTCAGCAGAAAACTCAACTGGGGAAGGATCTGCTTTCAAGTTCACTCAGCATCTTAGTAAAATTCAATCTCAGTGATTGACAGAGGGTCTCATTGCTAGCTGTCAGCCAGAGGTGGCCCTCAGTTTCTAGACCTGTGACCCTCTACATAGGGGAGTTCACAATGCAGAAGCTTGCTTCATTCATGCATGCAAGGGGAAGAGTCTACCAGCACGATGGGAGTTAAAATCTTATGTAGCGTAATTATGGAAGTGGCGTCCTATCACCTTTGCCATATTCTGTTGATTAGAAGCAAGTCCTATCTAGGACTAACTGGGAGGGAATTACACAAATGCATTAATACCAGAAGGCAGGGTTCACTGGGGCCATCTTAGGGTATGTCCATCACAAGTGCCCACGACTGAGTTCTACAGTGTTTGGGAGTGGAACACTGCACAATACCTTCCCTCCAAGGGATGCTTTGTAACAGACTTTTTGAGTGGCTGCTGTTGGAAGTACTTCTACATTTACATGAACACAGACCAAGGGAATCCAGCAAAATGCCATTTCCTTAATTAAACAGATTAACCAGTAAACCGAGTTGCATTCTGCATGGTGGACTTTAACTAACAAGGCTAATGTAGCCGTTGTGGTTCTCAGCGGAAGGCCTCTCCAGTCTTCTCTTTCCTCTCTCTGCTGACCCCACTTCCTGTGCCATTTTCTTTCTATTCTGTGCCTCCTTGAATTTTTTCATCTCATATTTTTCTGCATCAAGGTGACAGTTTTGTGTGTATATGAAATGTTCATTTTAATTATACAGGCTTGGTAATAAGTGTATAGTCAGGTTGGCATCAGCCTTGAATGCAAAAATCCTTCCTTTCAACTGATTATATCTTGAAAGGATTTGCAGCCCTGGGCACCTAGACATTGTAATGCATCATTGTTCACTAGATGAACATCAGGGGACAGAAATTAAAGGAGAAGCAGGGGACGGTGGCAGTCTTGGCCCTGAAATCAGCCAAGATGAAGGATGATCAAGTGAAGTCAACAACTTGGGGTAGAAGGGGGAGGGTCCAAGTGCTCAGCCTCTGGCCTCCTCACAGTTGGATGGGATGACAAGCCATGGCTAAAGGTGCCACGAGGCCTTCTGAGGAAAGAATTAAGAAGTAGGCCAAGTGTAAGGTGTTAGTCCCTAATGCAGTGCAGCAGACAGGACCTGGCAGAGAAGGCAGACCCTCTCAGAGCAGTGAGAAATGAGCTGGCAGAACACATGCCCCAAGAATCACAGAGGCTTAGGTACCCCTCTGAATCTTGACTCCTGTGACGTAACCATGTGGCACTTAGAGAGATCCTTGCCTTTGAAAGTGAAAGGTAAAAGGCCTGAGAATCAGGTGCTCAGACCACAGAAGCAGAGTAGAGGTCAGATCCACTGAATCTTAGGACTGGAAGGAACTTTTGAAGAGCCTCTATATTTAGTACCCTAATGTGGCAGATGAGGAAACTCAAATTTAGACAGGCAGTGGACTTACACGAGGCTGCATGGATGAAGGTGTCATATGCCCTTTTCACCTGTCCATTTGCTTCTCTTAAGTATCCCAAAGTGCTGCTGCATAAGCAGTTCCACCAACTGGGAAGGGGAGAAGCTAGTGTTTTGTTTTGAGTAGATGTTGTAAATGGGTCTCTAGCCACCTCTCCTGTGTGTGGTACAGTGTGTTAGCTATTCCATCAAATCTCCCAGTGACCTTCCCTCTGAGAGATTTATACACCTCTGTCCCACTTAGGTAATCTGTGTGAATTGTTTTTGGCCAATGCAATGTGAGTATATTAGGCTATTCTTGCATTGCTATAAGGCAATACGTGAGAATGGGTAATTTATAAGAAAAGAGATTTCATTGGTTCACAGTTGTGCAGGCTGTACAGGAAGCATTGCACCATCTGCTTCTGAGGAGGTCTCAGGAAGTTTCTAATCATGGCAGAAGGTAAAGAGGGAACAGACCTATCATATGGCAAGGGCAGGAGCAAGAAAGAGAGCAGGAAGGTGTGACACACTTTTAAACAACCAGAGCTCATGAGAACTCACTATCATGAGGAGAGCACCAAGGGGATGGTGCTAAACCATTCATGAGAAATCCGCTCACATTATCCAATCACCTCCCACAGGGTCCCTACCTCCAACATTGGCGATTAAATTTGAACAAGAGATTTGGGAAGGAACACATATCCAAACTATATGAGTAGGTTAAAGTGAAGTGTGTCGCTTCAGAGTCTTTTCCTCTGCCATGAGACAGGCAAGTGTTCTGGTCAGAGGCTGCCTCTTAGCCTGGATCCCAGAGTGAAGGTGATGTGGACAGAGCCCACTGCCGATGGACATACGGTGTGAGCCACGTTTGTTACCAGGCTTATTCTGGCTGTCACCACAGCGTGATCTGGCCTGCCCTGAGTGACTTGACATGGTGGGCAGGCTCCATACATTCACACATATATATACAGTCAACTTTCCCCAGGTCCATGGTCTTCCTCCAGGTTGCCTCCTTTTCCTGTGTGACCAGCCCTGTGAATGACATCCTTTACTCAAGGAACCTGGGATAATCCTGGCCACCTCCCCAGGTTCCAGCCAAGTCACCAAGTGCTGCACTACTTCCCAAACCCTGCCTCTGCCCTGGTTCACACTGCTCATCACTGCCTCAGCTGCCATGCAGGCTGCTTTGACTCCTGTCTTGCCCTTCGCTCTCCAATCCAGTCCCTGTAGCTGGCCAGAGGGAGCCAAGCCCACTAGAAGGTTTTTAAGAGGGTTGCTCACTGCAAGATCAGCCTGAATGTGGCCTACAAAGTTCTTCCAGCAATAGCATCCGTCTCTTACTGTGTTCCTATCAAGATGCATTTCTTCCGTCTTGTCCAATTTCTTTCTCTGTCTGTCTCTGTTTTAATTTAAAAGGCTGTTTTTCTGCATGGAAGCTCCACCTCCAACCTGCACCACTCAGCAACCAGTCATCCTCTGCCCTCTCCCCTCATTTACTTGCCTAACTTCAACTCATTATTGGGACCTCAGTGTGGAGTCACTTTGTCTAGGAAGCTTTCCCAGACCACCTGATTATATGCTGGGAGTGAGTCCTCTGGCTCACAGCACCACCCTGTCCTGCCCCCCACAGTTCTGTATAAGGCTGCACTTCAATTGACAGGCAACTGTTCCCCGGTAGACTACACTGACTGCCAGGTCCCCCATGCCTTGCAAAGCAGTTTCTGGCACATGGTAGATGCCCCTTGAACATTTGCTGCTGAATGTTGGTTTTTCATCTTGAAGACAAAAGAAAACAGTGCCCAGACATGGGAACAAAAGACCTTATCCTAAAACCAAAAGCTCTTTTCGATACAAAATATTATATTTCATGTGAGGAAAAATGCAGCATTGGAAAGAACTGGAACCCTCAAAAATACATGAAATGAGCTACATATATCATTAAACGTGGGTCATGGGTCTGTCTGTTCTGAGTGTGCATAAAATCACAAATTTTTCATTGAGACGTAAATACTTAAAACCAGACAAAAAAAGTGACCGTGAGCACCAGGAGAGTTTGGCTAGGAGTGCGAGGTGAGGAGGAGCAAGTGGTGAATGAGAGCGTGCTGGATTCTGTGGTCCCAGGCGAGCTCTATGCGGTGTGGGTGTGCATGAGAACAGGGTTTTATTTTTAAAGATACTTCCTCAAGAGATTGTTCATTAGGGAGCCCAACCTTTTCCTTGTTGTTCTCTGCTGCAAACATAACCTGATTCTGGAGATGGAGTTTGGAGAGATGTTAAGATCTAAGAGCCAGTGGAGTTGAAGAAGGCAGGGGTTGGGAGGTTAAAAAAAACATCCTACAGACCTTATGGTTGATGAGTGAGTCTGTGTAGTTGTGGTTGGTCTGCTGGGCAGACAAACTGGTGTTGGTAATAGTTTTCATTCCAATGGCTCTAAAGGAGTGATTCTTGGTATATAGTACATTGATGTGCATTTGAATTGTCTGTTTCTGCTACCAGAGCATCACCTCTTGTGATTAGTCCAGAGAGTAAGGCAGTTAGGGAACACTGAGCCTGGATCTACCCAAATTCCTCAAGTAGGAGGTGGGGTTGCCATTTTCTAACTCTGAACAATCACATGCCTCTGCATGATACTGATGATAAGCATCTACTTGGACAAGGCTACCAGATTTAAAAACCTTTGTTAGTAGGTAGATGTCTTAGTTTGTTTTTTATTGCCATAGCAGAATACCTGAGGCTACATAATTTATGAAGAGAAGAGGTTTATTTGGCTCACAATTCTGGAGGCTGGAAGTTCAAGATTTGGCAGCTACATCTGGTGAGGGCCTCAGGCTGCTTCAACTCATGGCAGAAAGTGTGCAAAGAGATCACACAGTGAGAGAGAAAAACCAGGGAAGCCAGACTCTTTGTAACAACCCACTCTCCTGGGAACTAATCTATTACTAAGAACTCATTTAGCTCCTGGGAAGGCATTAATTTATTCACAAGGGTTCCACCTCCATGACCCAGACGCCTCCCACTATGCCCTCATTGCCAACACTGCCACATTAGGGATCAAATTTCAACATGAGTTTTGGTAGCACAAACCATACCAAGATAGGCAGACAGGCTGACTGACAGATGGCTGGCTGGATGGGATGGATTAGCAGGTGGATATAACTATGCAGAGAGATACAATAGCAAAAAGAACACTTTATAAGGAATACAATGAGGGGAATATGTTCTTTTACGACCCTTGTTTGCAACTTATTAAAAGTCAACATGCTGGTTAGGTGGTGTTTTATAATTGCAAAGCAGAAGGTCTAAATAAATAGGAAGTTCTACTAAAGATTTAATTAACCTAACCTGTAAAACATGTTTAATTGATCTGTATAATCAACAAATGATTAATACATCATTTAGAATGAGGTATCACAAAGGGGAGGCTGATAAACTTAAAACCCCTTTGTCTAGGCTTAAGAGAATTTCTCAAGAAACAAGAGAGCTCATTTCTCCTGTGATAACACTATTTCTCCCCACTTATAGAATGACATAAGCTGCATAATAAGCAGATTAGGCAGAGAATCACCAACAAAGTACTGCACCTGCTAAAGCAATTAGCCCCGTGTGCTTTCCTCCTGGGAGAAGCAGAGACAGGTTCCACGCAGAATGCAAGGGCAGCACCTGAGCTACATGGGCTGCTTTGTCCATAACAACATGTATGTGGTTTGGGTGATTTTAGAGAGCATGAAGGAAGGGGTAGAATGGTTATGGTTCTTTCGCCAGAACCAGTAGTCCTTTCTTCATATCTGTATTGACAAGCACAATATGTCAACCTGAAAACCTTCCTTTTGTGTGAAACACATCTCTCCTGCTTCTTTAGGGGGTCATTTTCTCCCTACTCCAACTACGTGATTCTCATAAGGGCTGCTAAACACAGTACCTGCTCTCAGGAATGGGCACAAGATTCAAGCGGGCCAATCATAGTAGGCCCAGGCCATGAGTCAAGTCAATTAGAATTCTTCTCAGGATATTTTTAAGAGGGTGTCACTTTTTTTCTTTAGTTGTATAGCTGTGAGGATTGGCTATTTGGGAGAACAAAGCCAACTTGCAGAAAGGAACATGTGATGGTAAATATTGAACGTCAACTTGGTTGGATTGAAGGATGCAAAGTATCGTTCACGGGTGTGTCTGTGAGGGTGTTGCCAAAGGAGATTAACATTTGAGTCAGTGCACTGGGAAAGGCAGACCCATGCTCAATCTGGGTGGGCACCGTCTAATCAGCTGCCAGCAAAGCCAGGATAAAAGCAGGCAGAAGAACATGGAAAGATTCGACTGGCTTAGTCTCCCAACCTACATCTTTCTCCTGTGCTGGATGCTCTCTGCCCTCGAACATCAGACTCCGAGGTTTTCAGCTTTGGTGCTCTTCCACTTACACCAGTGGTTTGCCAGGGGCTCTCAGGCGTTTGGCCACAGACTGAGGGCTGCACTGTCAGCTTCCCTACTTTGGAGGTTTTAGAACTCGGACTGCCTTCCTTGCTCCTCAGCTTGCAGATGGCCTATTGTGGGGCTTCACCTTGTGATCATGTGAGTCAATACTCCTTAATAAACTCCCCTTTTTATATACATCTATCCTATTAGTTTTGTCCCTCTAAAGAACCCTAATAGAGAATACAAGTAAGAAATAGCTAGATAAAGAGGAGTCCAGAGTCCAGATAATATTTAAATCATCAAGTCTCCGCAGCTTCCCTGATCCTTTCCTTTCTGAGACGTGGCTGCTCAGCAAGTCCAAACCTGTGTGCTCCTCCCGGCATTCTTTCAGTAAGTACTTAACCTTCTCAGGCTGTCTGATCTAGGTTTTTGTCATTGGAAAAGAAATGAGTCCTAAATAGCTTTTCTTCTTTCACGCTTACTTGCCTAATGAGTCACTGAGTAGGTAAAGAATACCTACATTACAAATGCATAAGGCCTCACATTTGCCCTAAAGGATCTGATGCTTTGCGGGGGAGACTGAAAGAGACAACAGTGGCATAGTTTGGTTAGGAGGATGATGTGACATGAAAACATTTGTCAAAACATGAAAACCCAGTTTCAGTTGTGATACACTAAGTTTTCTTTCTTTCTTTTCTTTCTTTCTTTTCTTTCTTTCTTGTTTTCTTTCTTTCTTTCTTTCTTTCTTTCTTTCTTTCTTTCTTTCTTTCTTTCTTTCTTTCTTTCTTTCTTTCTTTCTTTTACTTTAAGTTCTGGGATACATGTGCAGAATGCGCAGGTTTGTTACATAGTTATACATGTGCCATGATGCTTTGCTGCACCTGTCAATCTGTCATCTAGGTTTTAAGCCCCGCATGCATTAAGTGTCCTAATGCTGTCCCTGCCCTTGCCCCCCACCCCCTGACAGGCCCCAGTGTGTGATGTTCCCCTCCCCGTGTCCATGTGTTCTCATTGGTCAACTCCCACTTATGAGTGAGAGCATGCGGTGTTTGGTTTTTTGTTCCTGTGTTAGTTTGCTGAGGATGATGGCTTCCAGCTTCATCCATGTCCCTGCAAAGAACATGATCTCATTCTTTTTTATGGCTGCACAGTATTCCATAGTATAAATGTGCCACATTTTCTGTATCCAGTCTATCTCTGATGGGCCTTTGGGTTGGTTCCAAGTCTTTGCTATTGTAAATAGTGCTACAATAAACATGTGTACATGTGTCTTTACAGTAGAATGATTTATAATCCTTTGGGTATATACCCAGTAATGGGATTGCTGGGTCAAATGGTATTTCTGATTTTAGATACTTGAGGAATCACCACACTGTCTTCCACAATGGTTGAACTAATTTATACTCCCACCAACAGTGTAAAAACATTCCTATTTCTCCACAGCCTCCTCAGCATCTATTGTTTCCTGACTTTTAAATAATTGCCATTCTAACTGGCATGAGATGGTATCCCATTGTGGTTTTGATTTGCATTTCTCTAATGTCCAGTGATAACACTAAGTTTTCTTAAAATGATTCTTAGGTTAAATACTTTCCTTGTATTCCACCATGTGAATTGATGTTTTTTATTAAAATATTTTAATTTTTTTTAAGCTTTCTCAGTCAAACAAGTATGGTAAATGTCAAGTTAAACCAAAATAAGTAGAATTATTTGCTGCAGAACTTGTTGCTGATGCACTTTGGAGTATCATAGAGACCAATTGAGTATGCAGGGATTCCCAAAGTTCCTGAAGCAAATGCATTTTTCTTGCAATGTCTGATCAAATTTCAGAGAAGCAGTGTTGATTTGAACACAGTTTGGGATCTCCACTCGATCATTATGAGCTCCTCAGTACTTCCTGAAAGAATGCTGGGGGAAGCACACCTGTCTGGACATGGTGAGCAGCCAAGTCTCAGAAAGGCAAGGATCAGGGAAGCTGGGGAGGTTTGATGACTCAAATATTATCTGGACTCTGGACTCCTCTTTTTCTAGCTGTTTCATACTTCTGTATTAGGGTTCTTTAGAGGGACAGAACTCATAGGAGAAAGGTATATATAAGCTCTCTACTTGATGATTATGAGCTTCTCAGCTGGTGTAGGCTAAGATCCTGGCAGAGGTAGGCATCTCAGCCTTATGCCCCAAGCTGAAATCTGGGTCTATCCTTACCCCAACATTTGCTGCTGCTTTAGTTTCACAAGCACAGTCAGGCTTCCTCTATCCACAGGGATTTTCAGTCCAGCCCCAGGAGTCATGCAGTTTTTCCTTCTTTTTCCTGTTTACTTTCGTACTCTATTGTTTTCATTATGAAAGTCCCACTCTCTCTTTTAAGAAGACAAAGGATGGAGCGGTGTATTTTATAAGGAAATGTTCATTGTTTCTTCCTTCCCACTCATAGGAGAAAGGTATATATAAGCTCTCTACTTGATGATTATGAGCTTCTCAGTTGGTGTAGGCTAAGATCCTGGCAGAGACAGGCATGGGAGAAGCTCTGGATTAGTTGAATCCCAAGGCATCGTCCTCTCTCTGCTACCATTGTGGAGAGGATACCAGAGCAAATCTTCCTTCTTGCTGGGATTAAGCAGTATGCTAAACCCTCAAAAGGAGTTGCTATGTTACAGTATGAAGAGCTGTTTTACTTTCTGTAAGCCTAAGGTGGCACTACACAATGAGCAATAGATGTCATCTATATGGATGTTTAAGGACATGAACCATAGAGGTAGACGGCAAAAGTTCCTACTCTTCTTTACCTCCTTTGAACCTTAAAATCCAGAGAAGTTTGCATTATTATTTCCCTCTTTTCGTCGCAAATACTTTTCTAACAAGATATTGCTTCAACTACCGCATGCTGCTGGGAATAAAACTGCAGAGGGGAAGGCTGAGGCTAAATGCCACTGACAGGCAGGGGAGCTTTCTGCCGGCTCCAACATTTAGCTCTGGTTGTTCGATGGACATTTGAGAATTGGAATTTAGGAACTAGAGGAATTTCTGCATATTCACCTTGATACTGTAGCATTAGAAGGTCACCAGAATGCAGCCTCCACTTTTAAGGAAGTGGAAGACCAAGGTTTCCATTTATACCTGGTTCAGTGTCTCAATCTGGTACATTTTTGTGCTTTTGCTACTTATTGATTTGACCAACGTGAATCACTCTTTGGCAAACAGGGCTGCGTTAATGCGTTAAAAGCTCATTATGAGGATAATGGACACAAAGTAAAAAGGAATCAAATGATGTGAGTGTAAAAGGTTTTTCCCTAGACAACTGAAAATAAATTGAAAACAAATTCAATTAAAATAACATTCAGCCTTTTTATTTTCTTTCATGGTGTGATTCCTCTGAAGGAGGTGCCCAAAGTTAACATAATGCTTTGAAGGGCTACCCCGTCCTGCACCAGACAGACGTGGGAAGACCGATGCAGAATGTGTGTCCACGACGGGCTGACTTAGGAAGTTGTTCCCTAAAGCCACACGTTTCTGTCTCCCACAAATATCTCTATGTCTGTTTATCACATCCTCTTCTGCTTTCTTTTGGTTAAAACTCAGAAGACCTCTCAAAGCAAGGCAAGCTTCCCATCATGCAATACCCTTCCTGCATCTCAGCCTTATGCCCCAAGCTGAAATCTGGGTCTGTCCTTACCCCAACCTTCGCTGCTGCTTTAGTTTCACAAGCACAGTCAGGCTTTCTCTATCCACAGGGTTTTCAGGCCAGCCCCAGGAGCCCTGCAGTTTTTCCTTCCTTTTCCTGTTTACTTTTCTACTCTATTGTTTTCATTATGAAAGTCCGACTCCCTTTTTTAAGAAGACAAAGGATGGAGCGGTGTATTTTATAAGGAAATGCTCATTGTTTCTTCCTTCCCACTAATCACTGCTGCCCTTCCGCAGGTAACCAAGGGCAGTAGCTGGGTGTGCATTGCCAGCCTACACATTTCCGTTTGCCCACTTTCCTACATCCAACCCATCTCAAAGCTCTTGAATTCTATCTTTAAAATGTTTTTCAAAGCAGTACATTTCTTTCCTTCTTTCCTAGCCATTGTCACCCATTAGGTGTATTTATTTCCTAGGGCTACTGGAACAAAGGACCTCAAACTGGGTAACTTAAAGCAACAGGAGTATATTATCTCACCATTCTGGAGGCTAGGTATCTGAAAATCAAAGTGTCACTAGGGCCAGGCTCCTTCTGAAACCTGCAGGGGAATCTTTCGTTGCCTCTTCCTAGCTTCTGGTGGTCTCTAGTATTCTTGGCCTTACTTGCCTTGCAGCTGCAGCACACCACACTCTGCCTTTATGTCATCTGGGGTTGTCCCTGTGTGCCTGTCTTCACATGCCTGCCTTTTTATAAGGACACCAGGCATTTGTTGGACCCTACTCCAGTGACCTCATCTTAACAAGTTATATCTACAATGACCCTATTTCCAAATAAGGTCACATTCCAAGGAACAGGGGGTTAGGGCTTCAACACATTTTGGCAGGGGAGGAGAGGACACAATTGGACCCATAGCACAAGGCTACAGTGGACTAGCCTCTTACTTTCTCAAAGTAGAACCTGCCAAGCAACCAGGAGAGTTCCTTCAATTTCATGGAGATCCAGGCACTCCTCTCCTTAAAACCCACCCCTACAAGGCTTCCTTTGTACCTAAGGTAAAATCCCAGTTCCTGATGTGGTTGACAAGGCTTTTTTTTATCTGGATCCAGCTCAGCTATGCTGCTCAAAGTCTTTACCTGTAGCCCCTCTACCTTCATTCAGCCCCCTCGCCCTCCTCCCTCGCCCTCCTCATTCTTTGCTGAGTTAGCCCTTCTCCTCCACCACATCACACGTTGAATGCTTCTTCTGGGAGGCCTTCCCTGACCTCTCCAAAATCACAGCCATATGCAGCCTTTTTTCCCTGTCTCACTCTCCTACATGCTTATCTCACCTATACTGACGTCAGCCTAAGGACTTTTGTTTAATGTCTGTCTTACACAAGGGTTGACGAACTATGGCTAATGGGCCAAATTTGGCCTGTGGTCTATTTTTGAAAGACCCTTGATAGCAGAATGGTTTTTATAGTTTTTAGGGTTATTAAAAACAAGTATACAAAAAAATACCAAGAAAATATACTTCAGAGACTGCATGTGGCCTGCAGAGCCTTAAATATTTATGCTCTGGCTCTTTATAGAAATGTGTGAAGATCCCTGGTCTTACCCGCTATCAACTCCCTGGGAGCCAGAAACTTGTCTGTTTTATTTGCTGCTGTGTCTGGAAAACCTTGCAAGGGGTCTGGCCTCACTAAGATCCTTGCTAGATATACAGTGGTGAAGTGAATGGGTTATTCAATGAATGGTTGGTTCTCAGTGACTGTTGATTTAGGAAAAACCAATCTTTTCATAACAGCCAGAGAGACTTCTCTGGTAGTATGTATGGATTTTGATAATCTGGCAATTCAGTCATTTAATAAACAGACCAGTGATGTTTTAGACATTGGTTTAGTAACCAAGGAGGGAGACTGATTGAACACTTCTCTTGGGAAATTCATCTAGGGGAGTAGAGATGCAAAATGTGATGAAGGGTTTTAACCAGGGCATCACTTGTGAAAGAGAAATTTAAACAGCGAATTGTGGCAGGCCGGGCGTGATGGTTCACACCTGTAATCCCAGCACTTTGGGAGGCCAAGGCAGGTGGATCAAGAGGTCAGGAGTTCGAGACCAGCCTGGCCTATATGGTGAAACCCCATCTCTACTAAACATACAAAAATTAACTGGGCTTGGTGGCATGCATCTGTAGTCCCAGCTACTTGGTAGGCTAAGGCCAAAGAATTGCTTGAACCTGGAAAGCACATGTTGCAGTGAGCCAAAATTGCACCACTGCACTCTAGCCTGGGCGACAGAGTGAGACTCCGTCTCAAACAAACAAAAAAAACCAGTGGATTTCTGAAGGTTCAGTTCCTCCTTGGTGGTAGGAAGGAGAACAAGGGGATGCTGTCATCTAATTTTATATTATCAATACACAAACATTGTTCTCCTAGAGACAAGTTTTCTCCAGATGGGCTGGTTGTTGCTTTGCCTCTGGTCCAAACAGGACCACCTCTCATGCGTCAGTCTCACTTTATTGCCCTCAAAGTGCAGGTAGCTGTGGAAAAAACAAAACGTTAAGTGTCCTCAACTTCAGCCTAAATGAGAAAGCTGGTTTTCCTGTACAGCCTATGGAAACTCTTGAGGAACGAACCAGACACCACAGCCGCTAGTAGACAACTGAGAAGCCCTTCCTTGTCCAACCACCATCTTTCACCACAAGGCATGTCCTTATGGCTGTCATTTAAAATTCCACCTCGGCTTTTATTTTTTCCAGGTTGCTGCAGTTTTAATGCCTATTTTCAGAAGCAGGATGAATCTGAGATACACAATCTGCCAGTTGACCTAGCTGCTTACAATTCACTGATTCATTTCAAAATCTCTCCCTGTGAATCTTAGGAAATCAAGCTTAAGGATAGTGTTAAGTTGTACAGAAGGTCTTTGTTCTTCCCACTTTTGGTTAAATTAGAATCGGTTTGTCTTGGACTTATTCTAAGCCCTTCTACTGGAGCTTACCGAGATCTTTTATTTCCTAACTGTATTTAAATTTTCTTTTTAATGTAAGTCCTTGAAAGGTGGCTTTTGTCCCACAAACAGGCAGTAGCTTCGTGATACAGCTGGAAGTGCCCTTCTTTCCCCCAGCTCTTCTTGCAGCTCTCAACTTGAAGGCCACCCCCCCAACCCTCCACTCCTGGAGGCCTTCCTTCAGCATCAGCAGTTAGACACACCTGTTTATGAGGCTCCCAGGCACCCCCCAAAATGAAAAGCCAAATCAAGGGCCCAAAGTTGCAGAATATTTAAAATGACATCATTTGTCTATTACAATAAAAGATACAATGGGACTCAAATTCACTGACACACAAGAAGATGGAGAATTCATGAACAGAACATGTAGCATAGAAGCTGAGTCCTGCGGTGCGGTGGTGACGTTCTGGCACAGGACCCATCAGAGCTACAAGTGTGACATCTTTCAGTCTGTAAGTTGCCCCCTGCACCTTTGTAAGTCCCCACAGCATTGGTAATGGGAGACCCTTTGAAATGAGAGGCCTGGCCAAACACCCCTGGTTCTTCTTCTCTGTGCTCAGTGGGTTTTTTCCCCATTGTTCTTCAGCACAGTACCCTGTTCATTTCCTTTAAAGCGTATCTTCCAATTTGTAACTATTTTACTTACTTTACCTGTTTGCATTCTGTACCCTTCCCTTGTCCCCACTAGAATGTAAGCTCCATGAGGTGGGCTACATGTAGTATGTAATGCAGTCTCCTGGTCTCCCCAGCATCCTCAGTGCCTGGCCTTCTGTATACCTGTGAGAGTAACAGTGCCATTCGCAGGGCCTGTTGGTGGTGGGATGGGTAGGGGTGAGCAATCCACCACACCAGAGGGCATGGAAAATGGTCCACCAGTTCTGCCATGTTGGGCAGTGGTTTAACACCAAGGCCAACCCCCAGGCTGGCAATTGAACTATTTCATGCTATTTATCAGCAGTGCCCCTCCTCAGCTCCACCAGCTGCTTGGATCTATGGTTGAGCTAAGCTTATTCAGTTTCAATAATAAACATAAATAAATATGAAGACTAAATACATAAGTCTTTTGCCCCTTGGTCTTTGTTTTCCTGTTGGGCTCTATCTCTGTCATGTTCTCATATGACTGTATTGACCCATCCCTGATTGTCCCTGGGTTCCTCTGTTTCCCAGGACCTCCTTTTTTCACTCTAGCCATCACTCATCTGTGATCTCTCAAGTTGGGTCCCCATTGTCAGTACCGGGGAGCCTCTGCTGGTGATCATAAGACTCCATCATGTCAATGACCTCTCATGCTGTTGCATTATGCACCCTTATCTTCAGGTGACCATTCCAAGACCCCCAGTGGATGCCTGAGACCACGAATAGTACAAAACCCTGTATACCTATATATACTATGTTTTTTTTCCCTATACATACATGTCTATGATAAAGTTTAATTTATAAATTAGGCACAGTAAGAAATTAATGACAACAACATTAAAAATAGAACAATTCACAACAATATCTCAGCATCACTACTCCTATGCTTTGGAGCTTTTAATAAACAAAATACAAGTTCCTTGAACACAAGCACACAGTACCTTGGCAGTCGATCTGATAAACCAGCTCACTGCCAAGTGACTAGTGGGCAGGGAGGGTGGACAGTGCAGACACACTGGACAAAGGGAGGATTCACATGCCAGGCAGGACAGAGCAGGATGACGTGAGATTTCATCACAATCACAGAGCACGCAATTTAAAATTGGTGAGTTGTTTATTTCTGGAATTCTCCATTTAATATCTTCTGACCCCCAGTTGACTTTGGGTAACTGGAACCATGAAAGCAAAATTGTGCATAAGGAGTACTACTGCGTTTGGTCTTTCAATGTTAAGTATTTAGATCAAACATAGGGATTGGAAATGTGAATTCTGGAGCCAGGCAGCCTGGGTTCACGTCCCAGCTCCACCAGTGGCAAGCTAGAAATCCTTGTGTAAGCTGCTGGGACTGTCTGTGCCTCAGTTTTCTCACCTGTAAAATAAGGATAGTAATAGTATCTTCCTTAGAGAGTTGTAAGGATTAAATGCCTAATCCATGAAAACACATGTGACAATACCTGGCACATGGTAGGTGCTTAACGTGGGTCAGCTTCTGTATTGTCCACACATTCATGCATTTGGCTCAGAAACAGTCTCCTAGAGTCCTCTTCCTAGGTGCTGAGAGCCTTCTATTGTATGTGAGGCCTTCTCTGTGTAGAAATGTGTGTTTAAAATAAGGACTTGACCAGAGCTGCTCACTTCCCAGAAGAGATGGAACCTGGCGCAGTGAACCCTGGGGCTGGACAGCGTCTCTGTTCATCCAGCTCAGTGGGGGTGGCCCCTGCCTCTGTTCCTGGTGGGCTGCATTGTCACACACGTGGCAGAGGCCCTGGGGAGAGGAAAGGACCTGGCCAAGGAGACCTGGAGCCTGTGGTCGCCTGAGCCTCCAGCAGAGGCCAGAAAGCAACAGGCTTTGATGTGCCGCCAGACCAGGAATGGGGCAAAATGCCAAGGAACAGAGTGATTGACACCTCAGGCCTGCGCTATCTATCTGAATTATCACCTGCTTCTGGAGTTGCAAAGGCAGGTGTTGTCCTGAGATACAGGCAGAGGCAGACGCCACACATGCAGCAGCATGGCAGACGGATTCAAGCTGTGACCCTCCAGAGACCACAATGATGGCTGGGTCTTCCATGCCCCTTGGATCTCAAACCACCGAGCAGGTGACTGTCAGCCGCCCTGCACCTTTACCACCCCCGGTAGTTACCTGTCTGTGGGCAGCTTCTCCCGAGCAGTTCTCCGGAGCGGCCAGGAGATGGCGGAATTTCTCCTGTGTTCCAGCCAGAGGCTTTCAATTGGCTTAGCACTTCCACTGCCGAGGACCAGGGAGAATAAGCACTGGTAACATTTTGAATAGAAAATGTAGCAGGCAAAATACCTTGGAGACCACAAATTGGGAGAGCCTTTTAATTTTTTTTAATTTTTCAGACAAAAGATGAAATATACATTAGAATTTACAAAACACTTTTGCATTCATTATCTCACCGTAAAAAGGGAAAAGATGAAAACCAGTTTTAACCCCCTTTTGGAAAACAGGTAGGCTGCAGATGAGTCCTCCATCTGCATGGCTGTCAGATTGTAAATGGGATCACTCGGTGCTAGTATGTGATTGTATGTGACAATATTATTGTTACTGTAATGATATTGATAATGAGAATAACAGAAATGATAGCTGCTATTTATTAAATGCCACTATGGGCTAAGCATTTCACATGCATTATCTTGTTTAATCCATAGAATAACAACCCGATGCAGGGATACACAGTGATTTACTATTGAATCTTGAGACTATAGCAGCAGCCTCGTGCTTATTGTTCCAGAAATAACTCAGCATCACCAGACGAAAGCCACCAAGAGTTAACTCACAGCAGGATTTCTCCTCTCAAATAAAAACATGCCAACCTGTCCGTTTTGCTTAGAATTTAATTCTGCTACTATTTTCCTATGTCCTGGTTAGCGGAACATACTACATATTAAATTAATAATAACAGCAACAACAGTAACAACTATCATTTATTCAGCGCTTACTATGTGCCAGGTGCTATTCTAAGAAAATCTTAAAACCTCACAGCAGCATTACTGGGTAGGAACTTTTAATCACCACTTTACTGATGAGGGAAATAAAGCCCAGAGAGGTTCGGCAGTGCTTCTAAAGTCACACAGTTAGCAACCAGCAGTTAACTCTAGGGCTGGGAATCTGTCACTAAGTTAATGGCCCTTGTGTCTTAATTTTCTGAATGAATTTCCTACTGTATATTCCTCGGTTTCATGGCAGCCTCATCATTAGTCTGAGATTCTGCTTGTAAGAGCATTTTCTTGATGTTCCATTCTTTGCCTCTATGGGTTTTTTTTTTTTTTTTTTTTTTTTGGGTGAGTTTTGCCTCCAAGCTTGTGTCCATGCTAATTCCAAACCAAAAATACAGTCCCAGTTGGTGAGTCCAGATTGGTGTTAGGAACACACTCCATATCCCAAGATAACCCCGTATTTCTAAATTATTGGAGGGATTTGACTGTTTGGCAGAGCAAATGGGCATGCAAGATGTTCGTCTCAGCAGAGTTATTTTACGTCTTTTTTGAGTGTCTCTCTTCTCTCTGGCTCAGAAGCAAAGGGTGCTGTAGGATGACTATAGCTAACAGTAATTTATTATATATTCTGGATAGCTAGAAGAGAGACTTTTGAATATCCCCAACACAAAGAAATGATTGATGTTTGAGTTGATGGATGTGACTTATCTTGATTTGACCTCTATACATTGTACATATTGTAACTTCACGATGGACCCCATAAGCATGTACAATTATTATTTATCAATTAAAAATAAAAAGAAGCAAAGGGCACTTTGCTTCCTTCCTCAGCAGGTGTCTCATGGCCAGCACTGGCCGGAGTGTCACAGTTCTGAAGCCTTACCGTAGATCTCTCTCTGTTGTTCTCTCCCCCTCTCCCCTCTTCCCTTTGTCCCTACTTCACTTTCCTTCCTCTCTTGTGCACTCTATTTCCAGACACTTTTGGGTACCCCATTTGGATGAGAAAATACAGGTTAGGTGTACATATCAGCTTCCTTTGTGCTGTCAAACTTTATAACATTTGGATTTTGGAAGCACCTCATGGGTATATAGGATGGATTTTTGACAGAAGGGCTTATTTCCAGGCCTCCTGAAAACCTCTATCAGGTGAAGACAGCTGTCTCTTAACAACTCAAGTAACAGTGCCTGAGGCCTGGTTAGAAATCCTGTTGCCTTTGCAAATGGGACTATGGCTGGTATCTGGGTTTCCCGTGCTCTGCCTTCACATCCTAGTTCCCAAAAGTCTCAATTCCCAAGGCTCATGTGGACCACGTCCTTTCTTCCTTTCTGCTGCCAGAGTAAGAATGTTCTGTGCCCAGAAACACATCCTGTTTTAGGGGCTACCCTCCAAGTCAGGAGCTACCATCAGTACTCAGAGGGTAGTACCAGCTGCAGAATGCATTTCGGGGCTTGGGGAGCCTTGAGGCAGAATGGGCTGGAGGCTTCTTGCAGTCAATTTATCAGGAGAACGTTTTCAGAGTGGAGTCTGTAGGATGTTATCGGCTACCACATGTACCTAGGCACACGTGCACATCTGCACTCTCTCTCCCTCTTTTTCTTTCTCTTCTCTCTCTCTCTCTCTCACACACACACACACACACACACACAGTCACACTGCTATAACCAGGATATAAAATGGTTCCCTGGCTAAGCAAGCCCCAGGAACATTGGATTAAACTGTTTTCTCTCAGAGGTCTTAATTCTAAAAAAGGGTTGCAGCTTGGAGTGTTTTCTACAGTTTTTTAGGCCAAGGAGTCTCTTCTGGCAGACCATGTCATGGGGCTGGTCATCTGTGGAACACACTTTTGGAAACTCCACACTTGAGATATAGTTGTAAGTGCCAGTTCTTGTCCAAAGGCAGAAAAGTACCTGTTTGCCAAACACCCAGCTCAGCCCTTAAGAAGGGAGACAACCAAATGTGGCTGTGCTGTGCGCCACTGCCGTTGGAATGAGCATGCCCAGGCAAGACCAGGCCCCTATGTCAACAACCCATTACTCTCTCTTGTGCAGTTCTCAATGTGGGCTTGGGTCCCTACACTCCATGTTTTTCCTAGGGGTCCACAAGTTCACTCTGTGAGTCATTGTCACTTGCCCTCAGGGTAGCTTTTGGGACTGGCCGTATCTTCTGAGAGTTCCCATTTTGGCGGAGCTTCTGAGCTCTTCCACCAGCATCATGGTCTCCATGTGTGCCCAGTTGCAGCTCTTCTAATGAGACTGATCCCCAAAGCTGGGAAACCTCCCTGGTGCCAGTCTGGCACTGCCAGCACCATGCCATGGTGTTCCTCCCAGAGTGGGGCAGGACTGACACTCAGGACATTACTGGATATATTGAATATCAGACACCATGGCTTCCTTTGTATGGCCCTGCCCATGCCTCTCTGTCCTCATGCCACTTCAGGCCCTGCGGACCAGATACTTCTTGCCTCCCTGCAAATCTTTCATGAAAAAAACACCCCCGCTATAATAGGGCTACAAAAGGTCAAAGGTAACAGTCTAGTTTGAGGTCTTTTTAGAAGCAGTAGGTTTGGGGATTGGGTTGGGGGAGGCCACTAGCATCTTAGCTCAGCATCTTGGGACAGTGGATGTTACTACCTCGTGACGATTGTTAACCTGACCTTTCCTACAACTGCCCTGATAGAGAAACTGTAGGACTCTGCATCTTGTCTCTGTCATCCTACAGTGAGGTAAATACAGAGATTCTGCACTGATGTGAAGCCCATCCAGGATCCCTAGACACATAGGCCACCGGCATGAGCATGGCGGCCCAGGGAAGAATGCAGGAGGTGTACCTCTATGCCAAATGGACCAGAATGTTTGATACACAGATTAAAGCCTCCAATCACACCTTGAGTCAGGATTTTAGGAAATGAACAGAGATTGTAAGTCTCTCAAAAGCCACTCTAGACATAAGAACAAAATGCAGTGAATTATCCTAGACTGGAACCTTGACTAAAGGGAAAATATTGGCCAAAGGGCATTATCCTAACAATTGTCAAAATTAGAGAATGCACTGTAGGTTACATAAAAATAGTACCTCAAAGTTAAGTTCCCTGAATGTGATAACTGCACTGTGGTAATGTAAGAGAATACCTTTGTTGTTGGGATGCATGCCCTGAAGTATTAAGAGGTTAAGGGACATAAAGTATGCAACCTACTCTAAGTGATTCCTAAAAAATACTAATATGTATCCACAAGATAAATTCTTTAAAAATTCATGAATCTGGGTGAAGAATACATGGGGTTTTTTTTGTATTTATTTGTCACATTTTTCTGTAAGTTTGAAAATACATCAAATATTATCCAAGGGGGTAGTTGTTTAGAGATGAGTTTCACCTCTGAGATGTAAAACATGCAAAAATATATCCCAAAACCAAGACCTGCAGAAATTGAGTTGGATATTTGCCCTGGTCTCCTTAGCCCAGGGGTCCCAGTGCTCCATGAGGCCACTCCCCAGAGCTGGATGAAAAGCCAGGCATCCTGAACAGGTCTTTGGTTGGGGATCTTAGCCTTTTCTCCCTTTAGAGGAGTTGATGGCCAGATGTGGGGAATTCTGGCGGAAAGTAGATGCATAAAGGCAAAGATAGCACAACACTACTTTGGTGAAAGTTGCGAAGTCTTTTTGCTTCACTAACAAGGTCTGCATGTGTTTATGAATGCTAACCTTAGTACAAGGTATATGAACTCCAACCTGGCATTCATAGATCCCCAGACCCCATGATAATGACTCAAAGGCATGCTACAAAGTAAGTGATCAAATTCTATGATCATTTGTTGCCCCTTAATTAGAAATTGGCCATCTAGGTATTTCCCCCAGTGATGCCTCTGACTCACACCCAGACAGACCTGTGACCTGTGAACTGCTGTCCCCACCTGCCTCACCCATCACCCAGCTCTCCCAGCACTTAGTGCCCAACCATTGGGTGGAAACTTCCAGTCTTCAGGACCCACCTTGAGAACTCCAACAAGGCTGCTTCTGTGTGCTCCTAAGGCTCTCAGCAGCAGGGGTGCCAGAGTATAGGGGGCACCATGCAATGGTGAAAAGAGCCTCTTCTCCATAGCCTGTCATATTTTGTCTCTTGGACCTCAAGGCCACCCTGTTCATGCCCGGAGTCTCCCCATTTATCCTAGGAACTGCGATTCTGCTTTGAGCTAAAATGTTGCCAAGCTTCACACGTAAAAAAAATAGAGACACAAATAAATCAAAATGAAACAGAAAAAAGACACAAGGATTCTGTCTGCCTGTCACCCCTATGACTGTACAGTCTCAAACTCAGTGCATGGTGCCTGCTGAGAGACAAACCTAACACTTTCTACTTCATCCCTTAGTGCTTCCCTCAACCCAGATTTTTCTTTGTCGCTGGATATGAAACAAAAACCTGTTCTGCATATTAGTGGATTTAAACAGCTCTCAGGAGATGATGGTAGAGTAGAAATATTACCAGAAGTTGTAGCTGTTCCAACCAAGTGAGCACTTTTCGTATCTGGCTCAGTGCTGAGTGCTTTATGTGATTTATCTCCTTCAGTACTTCTAATCATTAAGTTCTATGTCATCCCCATCTTTCAGATGAAGAAACCAGAAAGTTAACTAATGTGTTCAAGATCTCACAGTTAGCAAGAAGTGGAACCTGAACAGTTGTCCAGACACATCTGACTCCAAAGTCCATATTCTTCACCCACTGTGTGATTTTGCTCTCCTCCCTATAAACTACAGAACTGATGTGGGGCTGGGTGTTCTCTTCTAGCATCTGAACTCTAGCAAAGGCTGCCCTGCCCGAAATGACCTGTTCCCCAGAATTTCTATGGGGAGAGGCTGTAAAACCTTTATGAGTCATATTTACCTACACTAATGACTGTTAAAAATATTAAAGCTGAAACTTTAAAAACAAGTCAACTTGCAATAATTGAATGGAAGCCAGAAACATACCTAACTCATTCCCATTTTATATTTGACTTTGGGATGCATTGAGTATTTTGGAAATGACAGACTCTATTTTGTTGGCTCTCAGTGACTAGACTGAGTTTGCCTTCTGTGGGTTCCCCTGAGTCAAAGGAAACAGAGGTAGCTCAGAAGCATATTGTATCACCAAGAAAAGTTAGTCTGAGAGTGAACATCTATAACAGAAAGCCCAGAATGTGAATTATTCAAAATCAGATGATACAGATTGCATACGCTTCTTGTTAAATAGATTTCAGGTGAAGAACTTGTTGCTTCTCTGTGCAGTCGAGTTCCTCATCCATGCCCAAAAATACAGGTAAAATTTATGTTCTGATAGATGCTCATTTATCCCGTTTTGTAGCCATAATCTACACTTGTCTTAATTTCCTCTCAATTATGCTCAGGCATTAACTAATACTGACTAACTACAACCCCAAATAATTATTACTTTCTGTTCCCTTTGTAAATATAACTCCAGCACAGAGCTAGAAGAATAATGGCATATTTTCAGAAGGCAGCTAATTAAACTGAGTTCCAATTGCTTTCACTTTGCCAGAAGGAGCCATTTTCGCAGCAAAAATTGGGTGGATGCTTGCATGCTTACCAGGAACAACTTGAGGTAACGTAATTCAGGGTTCCCGAGGCAAAAATTCAGTGCAAGACAAATATACACAAGCAATAAAAATCTCATTAAGGAAGATATGGTGATTGTTTTACTGTAGCCCAACCATTAAAAGGGAGTATCATTTTGGTGGGTTTATTTAAGGAATAGTATATATTTCATTGTTTCATAATGGAAGTAATTGCAAGGGACTCTTAGACAATCCTTGAAGAACATTTTTATTTTCTGTTTGAATCTTTTCTAGTTTATGAAACTACTTCACCATCTTTAGCCTCATCATTTCTAAACTTTCTAACTTTCTGAGCATTGTTAAGCCCAATACCCAAAATTGTGAAAGTCCTAACACCCGCCTTTACCCCTTCTTCTCCATCTGCTCCTCATTTATTTCAGGAATTTGGTCTTAAGCACAACATGATCTTTCATATAGAGTATGGACGCTTCTGTGGTGTGATTTCTGGAGTTTAACTGAACTCATTAGCAACAGTCACATGAATGCAAGTTCCTCTGACAAACTTAGGTTGGAAAGCATGTCTTCAGTTTTCTTTCTCTTCTGGGTTTATAGGTTATTCAAACTCAAACCAAACAAACACCTTCCTGAAATAACAACAGAAAAGGAACCCGACACCTTGCATTGTCAAGATGCCAGATGCTGTCTTAGTCTGTTTTCACGCGGCTGTTAAAGACATATCTGAGACTAGGTAATTTATAAAGATAAAGAGGGTTAATGGACTCACAGTTCAATGTGGGTGGGGAGGCCTCACAATCATGGAGGAAGGCTAAAGGCATGTCTTACATGGCGGCAGGCAAGAGAGAATGAGAGCCAAGCAAAAGGGAAAACCCTTTATAAAATCATCAGGTCTCCCGAGACTTATTCACTAACATGAGAACAGTATGGGGGGAACTGCCCTCATGATTCAATTATTAGCACCCTGGGTCCCCCCCAAAACACGTGAGAATTATGGGAGCTAACATGCAAGATGAGATTTGGGTGGGGACACAGCCAAACTATATCCCATCTCTAAGGGAAGAATGTGTCTTCCTTGTCCTAGCTTTAGGAGAGAAACTCAGGAACATTTTAGTGCATAGATACCTGGATTATTTAAACAATATTTTCAGTTGCAACACTTTGCTGTGTTTCTGAATGCTGTGCTGAGTTTTCTTCCTGCCTGTGTGTAATTTCTGAATTTGTTTCTATCTACTGGAAGTAGTGATTTGGCAGGCATCAGCACTTTTTCCATGTTTAATTAATTCCTCTAATTTTGTGGTAAATGAGAATAATGGGACTTAATTTTGCTATTTATGTAAAATTGATTGGTAATTATGGGGAGCACAGGAGATTTGGCTTTACAAACAAAAATTAAGTGACCTCTCCATCATGGTTCCTTGGCATGCCTCATTCACTCATCAGGGAAAAGCAGAAATGGCAGCAGAGCAGATGCTGGAGGGAGACGAGGGCAGGTTTTGACTTTTGCAGAAGTTGAAATATGGAAATGTGCAGGGTCTTGTTGAAAAGTTCAAATGACCTCAAGCCAGAATCATTCAGAAGATAATGTGTATAGGATAGAAACCTGTTTAACTGATTTTTATTATCTCATATTTGGCGTGGTTTGGTCACCTTAATTTCAATATATTCCTATCTTTTGTGTTCTGACCAAAGCAAGGGACAGGTGGCAGGAAGAAGGTCTCTTCCTAGAGGTGCTTTATGTTAAAGGAAGTTCTCATAAGATGTGGTCTCAAGACAGAAGGTTTTTACAATTATTAATTTCTCTCTTGAAACTGAACATAGCTCCAGATTGATCTCAGATTCTTGGTAAATGATACTTACATTGTAAAAACTGGTTTGTTATAGGTTGATATCTAGACCTAAATGATGTCTACGTCTCTGTGTCTAAATCCATCTCTATAAGTGCCTCTCTACACACACACATACACACACACACGCACAGAAATTTTGCTTTCAACTCAAGGAATCTTGGATTAGAAGACAATATACACGAATATTATTATCATCCCTAAGTATTAAGATTTAGTTATTATCATGATAGAACTTATTTTTAAAGAAATGTGGGCCAGGTACGGTGGCTCATGCCTATAATCCCAGCACTTTGGGAGGCCAAGGCGAGTGGATCATGAGGTCAGGAGTTCAAGACCAGCCTGACCAACATGGTGAAACCCTGTCTCTACTAAAAATATAAAAATTAGCCAGGCGTGGTGGCACATGCCTGTAATCCCAGCGACTCAGGAGGCTGAGGCAGGAGAATTGCTTGATCCCAGGAGGCGGAGGTTGCAGTGAGCTGAGATCATGCCACTGGACTGTAGCCTGGGTGACAGAGCAAGAGTCTGTCTCAAAAACAAACAAGCAAACAAATAAAAGTGGCGAAGTGCAGTGGCTCAAGCCTGTAATCCCAGCACTTTGGGAGGCCGAGGTGGGTGGGTCACCTTAGGTCAGGAGTTTGAGACGAGCCTGGCCAATGTGGTGAAAGCCTGTCTCTACTAAAAATAAAAAAAAATTAGCTGAGTGTGGTGGCAGGCATCTGTAGGTCCAGCTACTTGGGAGGCTGAGGCAGGAGAATCGCTTGAACCTGGGAGGCAGAGGTTGCAGTGAGCCGAGATCACACCATTGCACTCCAGCCTGGGTGACAGGAGCAAAACCCTATCTCCTAAAAAATAAATGAAAATTATTTTGAATAATTTAGTTTTCCTTCTTTTTGGCACCATCAAAATTCAGTTCCTTGATGGGCAACATTCAATCTTCTGGCTAGATGACAAGCAGTTCTGGTAGGGTTGTCATAAAGAAAAAGAGGCCGGAGGTTTCAGTGAGCCAAGATCACACTGCACTCCAGCCTGGGCTACAGAGTGAGACTCCATCTCAAAAAAAAAAAAAGAAAAAAGAAAAAAGAAAAAGACAAAGCATGTCCCATCACCTTGCCAGTAGCATGGCATAGACATTCTCAGGTGAAATCAAAGAGACATTACATCCTGGAAGCTGATGTCCAACTTCAAAGACCTAGTAAAATGAATTCTTGTGATTTAGCCACACAGAGCTATGGAAAATTATTGACAATATCTCAGTTAGTTGATACTTATTACCTACATATTATAACATGTTTATTTTAGGAGCCTGAACAGTAATAGCTGAAATTTTCAAAACTATTACTTAGAAATAATACGAATTTATTACTTTGAAATAAGATGTGTTTATCTCAGTACCACCCTTCATGGGGATCAGATTTTACCTTATAATGGAATAGACAGGGATATCTGGCAGTATTAATATTTATTTTCCCCCAAGATAATTTTTTGTCTTCAATAAACTAGTTCACTTGATCTGTGCTTTGTAAGTTAATGCAGAGTTTCAGAAAGATTGCAGAAAGACATTTAAGAAAGCTTCTGCCTTGGCTAAAAATGAGCAGAGTGCCCAGAACATAAATACTAGCAACAGGTTGTGCCCTGGGTTGGTAATTTCCCGCCTGTGACCCGTTTAGAAGCAGATCATCAGAGATCAGACTCAGCATTCTAAGTGCCTTCCTTACAACATTCCATCCATTGAGGTTTAAGGTGGAAAATAGAGTTGAGGCAACAAAGAGGCCTAGGGGATCAATTGCAAATATCACTGCATAATGAATAATATTTCCCTAATTTTTTTTGTATTGATTGTACACCTGTGGTCTCCCAAAACAGTTTTGATAACTTTCGAACTCAGAGGCTCATACTGCCTTCCTGGAAAAGAGATTCAAAGTGCGCAGGCAAAAACCCAAATTCGTTCTTTCAGATTTATTTTCTTTCAAAAACCTACTTTCTGGTAAATCAAATCAGATAATCATTTCTACTTGTTAAAACTATTAAATCAGGAGGTTTGGGGATAGTAGCAGCAGTGGCAGCAAAATGTTTGCATCTTCCCGAATCTCCACATAGAATCAGACAGAAAGACTACTCAGTAAAACCAAAGCTCATGGTTTCAGAACAAAGCAACGTGACAGGGTATACCGCAAGCCTCAAAATGCAACCCAGTGTCAGCATTTGTCAGAAAACAGAGGAAAGCAGTGGGCATCTGGCCGACCGAAGAACAGGAGAACCCCAAAAGAGCCAACAGACACTAGCTGGAATGCACAGCAGGCCGATTTTAAAGTAGCAGCAAAAATGGGGAGGGGTTTTGCTGCATCCCATAACAGATGAGTGCCTGTCAGGTCTTAAGGAGCTAGGGCAGTCTTATCTGCATGAACTCTCCACTCTGACTTCCCAGGGTCCATTCAGGACAGGACTCTGCACCAACGAGAAACTGTTGGGAGTTGAATCAAAATTTAACAGGACAGAGACAATAGATACAACCAAAGAACAAGATCTGGATAAAAATAGGAGAGAGGAACAGATACAAAGAATCTCAAAAACAGGCCACCGTATTTTTAATACTACGTGAAAACAACTGAAAAGAGAGTTCTATTAAGTAAAATAAATCTTCTCTGAACCAAGCTTTCTTCTAAAAGTTCAAGGAGAGTAATTTTACGTAGATATGAGCAAAAGAAAAGTATCCAGGTCAAATCCCACACAAAATTGTTATAACAAAGAGAATAAATAGTAGAAGATATCCTTGCACATGATGAAAACATGCCAGAGATAGATACTCAAAAAACAAAGATAAAAAATTGGGACATTCTATTAAAAAAAAAAAAGTCTAAACTACATTGAGTAAATGATAAAAGATATGAAAAAAGCAACAAATCAAAATTAGAAATATTCAAATTAGGTGACAAAGCTCAAGGAAGAATTAAAATAAAAAGAAAAAGTCATTAAAAAATAGTGGCTAAACTAGAAGGAACAAAGGAGTAAACACAAGGTAACGCCTTAAGAAAAATAGAAGATAAAAGGAGGGAATTTTTTTTTTTTTTTTTTTTTTTTTTTGAGACGGAGTCTCGCTCTGTCGCCCAGGCTGGAGTGCAGTGGCCAGATCTCAGCTCACTGCAAGCTCCGCCTCCCGGGTTCACACCATTCTCCTGCCTCAGCCTCCTGAGTAGCTGGGACTACAGGCACCCGCCACCTCGCCCGGCTAGTTTTTTTGTATTTTTGTAGTAGAGACGGGGTTTCACGGTGTTAGCCAGGATGGTCTCGATCTCCTGACCTTGTGATCCGCCCGTCTCGGCCTCCCAAAGTGCTGGGATTACAGGCTTGAGCCACCGCGCCCGGCCAAAAGGAGGGAATTTTTAAAAATCAAAAAGAAATGAAGAGATAAAAAGGATTCACTTGAAACTGACAAATATTGAAGAGGCAAAGAAGATCCAGTGTACAGATAATGGGAGTTTGTGAGAAAGCAAACTGAAGCAAGGAAGCAGAGCAAATACTGAAAATATAATTAAGAATTTTATTCTGGAGTTAAAAAATTTTAAAGTGCATATTGTGAAAGAGATTTTTCAATATGAACCAATAGCAAGATATATCCCAATAAAATGTCTGAACTTCTTTTTTTCTTAAATGGAAAATCACATTTGGGAATCCTAACAAAGAGAACCCTTGACTTACAAAGGAAAGAATATCAGATTTCATCAGACTATTTGACAGCAACATTTTACTTCAGAAGAAAATGGAATAAAGAAGGCATGAGGAAAGTCATCATCTACCAAAATTGACCTTCTAGTGTAAAGGGCATAGAGAGTCATCAGTATCCAAATTGGAAAGAAAAGTGACATTAACCTTATTTGCAGATGACATGGTCTTATACCTAGAAAAAACTAAAGAGTCCACCAAAAAAACCTGTTAGAACTGAAAAACAAATTCAATAAAGTTGCAGGATACAAAATCAACATACAAAAATCAGTAACATTTATATATGACAATAGCAAACAACCTGAAAATAAAAATCAAGAAAGAAATCCCATTTACAATAGCTACAAAAATATAAAATAACTAGGAATCAAGCTAATCAAGGAAGTGAAATACCTATAAAAGGAAAAGTACAAAACTCTGGTGAAAGAAATTGAAGAGGATACAAAAAAGTGGAAAGATATTCCATGCTCATTGATTGAAAAAATTAATATTGTTAAAATAAGGATATACCAAAAGCAATTTACATATTCACTGCAATCCCCATTTTAATATCAATGACATTCTTCACAGATATAGGGGGAAAAAAATCCTAAAATTTATATGGAACTATAAAAGACTCTGAAGAGCCAAGGCAACCCTGAGCAAAAAGAGCAAAGCTGTGGGTATCATAATACCCGACATCGAAATTTACCATAAAGCTATAGTAACCAAAACAGCATGGTACTAGCGTAAAAAGAGACACATAGACCAATGCAACAGGATAGAGAATCTATATATAAATCTACACATTTACAGCCAACTCATCTTTGACAAAGGCACCAGGAACATATAATGGAGAAAGGGCAGTCTTTTCGATAAATAGGGGTAGAAAAACTGAATAACTATTATGCAGAAGGAAACTATATATCGTAAATGAAAATCTAATCCATAGATGAAAGACTTAAATCTAAGCCCTGAAACTATGAAAGTACTGGAAGTAAACATTGGAGAAATGTTCCAGGACACTGGTCTGGGCAAAGATTTTTTGCGTAAGACCTCAACAGCACAGGCAACCAAAGAAAGAATAAGTGGGATCACCTCAAGCTAAAAAGCTTCTACACAGCAAAGGAAACAATCAACAAAGAAAAGAGACAAGGGAGCAAGTATTTGCAAACTGTGCATCCAACAGGGATTAATGACCAGAGGAGTTCAAACAACTCAATAGCAAAAGGAACAATCTAACTTAAAAATGAGAAAAAGATATGAACAGACATTTATCAAAAAATTACATATAAATGGCCAACGGGTATGTGAAAAAAATGTTCATTGCTAGTTGTCAAAGAAATGCAAATCAAAACCACAATGAGATCTCATCTCATCCCAGTTAAAATAACTTGTGTCAAGAAGACAGACAGTAACAGATGCTGGTGAGGATGTGGAGAAAGGGGTACCCTCATACACCATTGTTGGGAGTGTAAAACAGTAAGTACAGCCATTGTAGAGAACAGAGTGGAGGTTCCTCAAAAAACCGAACATAGAGCTACCATATGATCCAGCAATTCCACTGCTAGAGAAAAAGAAAAAAATATATATATATGTGTGTGTGTATATATGTATATATGTGTATATATACACACACACATAACATATATATATATACACACACACACATTTTTTTTTTTTTTTTGAGACAGAGTCTTGCCCTTTAGCTCAGGCTAGAGTGAAGTGGTACCATCTCAGCTCACTGCAACCTCTGTCCCCCTGGGTTCAAGCGATTCTCCTGCCTCAGCCTCCCAAGCAGCTGGGATTACAGGCACCTGCAACCACGCTCAGCTAATTTTTTGTATTTTTAGTAGAGACGGGGTTTTGCCATGTTGGCCAGGCTGGTCTCGAACTCCTGACCTCAGATGATCCATCCACCTCGGCTTCCCAAAGTGCTGGGATTACAGGCATGAGCCACTGCACCTGGCCAAGAAATCAATATATTGAAGTGCCATCTGCACTCCCATGTTACAGCACTATTCAAAATAGACAAAATCAACCTACGTAAGAGCCCATCAGTGGACAAATGAATGAAGAGAATGTGGTATATATACACGATGGAATCTTATTCTGACATAAAAAGTAATAAAATCCTGTTATTTGTGGCAACATGGATCGAACCAGAGACCATGATAAGCCAAGCACAGGAAAACAAATATTACCTATTCTCATTAGTATGTGGACACTTAAAAAGTGGGTCTTATGAAGGTAGAGATTAGATTGGTGCTTATCAGATGCTAGGAAAGATAGAGGGAAGTGGGGAGATGAAAGAGAAAAAAATAAGGATATAAATGTATTTATTACCACCAAACTTTACACTTCAAAATGGTGACAGGCCAGACATGGTGGCTCATACCTATAATCCCAGCACTAATGGGAGGCAGAGGCAAGTGGATAGCTTGAGCTCAGGAATTTGAGACAAGCCTGAACCACTGCACTTCAGCCTGGGCAACAGAGCAAGATTCTGTCTCTAAAAATCAAAAACAAAAAAAAGGCAACAGTGGCAAATGTTATGTGTGTATTTTACCGCAATTTAAAAAATTAAGAAAAAGGAAAAAAATAAATAGAAATGTAAGATTTCAGGGGTTACCTTTCCCATTATCTCTTTTTTTCTTTCTTTCTTTCTTTTTTTTGGTCAAGGAATCTAGTAGAGAATCATCTTCAGATTACCAAAATGACTAGAGACCTCAATATTAGAACTGGCAGTAAGCACTTAAATGTATTGTTACAATACTTGTGTGTCTATGACTAAGAAGAGACAGATTCTGGTAAGTAGTGTTTGTATGATTTGAGAATGCAGACATAGTACCACAATAAAATGAGGAGAAAGATGGGAGAGCATTTGTAAGAAAATGTTCTCTAATCGGGAATCATTATTGATGGCTTTAGTGTTGTTATTCCAAGACTCGTGTATGTATACAAGGGTAATGTAGGAAAATTAAAGTAAAATTCGTAAACTCCCAGATTTGAATTAAAAATATCATTACGAATTCATGATGTATTTAGACATTGAGCATTGATGACTACTAACATCAAAAAAGAGTGAAAAACAAGACATGGTGTGTCTCCAGGTGAAACAACCCACTACCACCATTAGTCTTGCCAAAAGCATCAAACTTGAGTGTAATTAAGCCTCTTGATCCAGTTGTCAGTTTGCAAGAAATACCAAGGAAAGAGGCTCGTGTTGAATTGTCTGTGTGTGCAACCAGTAAAATCCAGACGGCAGGAAACTCTACATGGATGGCTCAGGTTCTTCAACAAATACAAAGTAAGGGGAAAAAATGATTGGAGGGAAAAATATCTCAACTAGAATGCCTTCCTCACCTTGCATTTATATTGGAAAAATAGTAGAAGAATTTAAGAATTGCCTTAAAACTCCTGAAATTTCTTAAACAATTGGTCGGATGATAAGAAAATGTAGGGAAGATTTGAGGATTCAACTCATGGCAATGATAGCAATAGCTATTATGCATGGAAAGCCTACCACGTATCTGGTACTATAATAAGAACCTTCAATATATTATCTCTAATCTTTATGACAGTGATGTGAAATAATAAATATGATCCCCATTTTACAGTTGAGGAAATAGAAGAACTAACAGGTTAAGAAAATTTCACAAGATAATTAATACACAGCTGAGTCAATGGGCTAACCCGGGCCTATGGACTTCATAGCTCATAATTTTTAACTACATTGTATAAAAAATTAACTTTAAAATGTGTATTAAGAAGCCTATGTTGTAACCTTAATGCTATCATTTGGGAACTTAAAAAGGTTGTGTTAATAAATCTTTTGTTACAGTTCAGACATAAAGCTAAAAAGAATGGTGTGGGATTTAGTATTAGCCAAATGGTATTGGCTTCTAATCATCAGCATATCAGACAGAATTTATATTGGACATTAATTTTTGGCTCAGTAGAGATGTCATATTTTTGAACTCTTATTCTGTGCTTTGAAAATTGTCAAGCACTGCTTCTAAACATTTTATCACTTTCAATCTTATTTTGCATCTCTTATTTTATGGAAATTTTGTTTAGCTACATACTTAAAATTTTGGTTTCTGATAGAATCAGAACAAGATTTTGATGATGCCCCTGAAGGCAAAGTAAGAAACCATTAAACTGTTATTAGTATTCTATAACTGATCCCTTATACCAAGGAGCTAAGCTTCTTGAAGAAAATAACTTCTGAGATGCTGACCCAATGTAACTGAGTTCTCTGCTTAGCACATCCCAAATATTTCATGCATGGCGAACACGGAGCTGTCTCCAAAATGGCACTGATTTTAGGGAATTTCTCATTTTGATTGGGCAGCACATACATTGCAATCCATTTCACTTCATGATATCTTTATTCAGATGCCACCATGGGAAGCAGCATGATCTTAGAGAAGCATGGACTACCCTAGAGATTTCTGGAGGGGATTGCAATAATAATATTTCAATTTGCTATAAGGCCAAGAGTTTCATGCAGAACCTTTCTCTTTCTTTCTATTTCCTTTCCTGTCTGACTCATTCTCACTCAGCTTAAAGCCCATCTTGAAATGGTGTTAAATCTAATACTACTCTCAGATTTCATCAATCTTTGAAGTTGGCCAGGGCTACATAGAGTAAAAAGGCAAGCAAAAATGGGCCTCTATAGATTAGAGATTGGAAAATACCTATTAGAACACCAAGATTCTGACAAAACTTTCCCCTCCAATATACAGGGCTTGAAATTGAACTGGTTTTCTCCTCGGATATACCTCAAAGAATGTTAACGCCTCCTTTGTAGTGGATTGTAATTACTCGTGCGTCCCCTGCCCACATTACCTCCATTTCTTTATTCCTGATTTTTAAATGAAGGTGATAACTTTTGCTTCATTACAAATTTACCAGAATTCCATAATCTGCATGTTGTTGATTTAGTCCCTGTCCTGGAGACTTTAGGATGCTAATAAATGGATGTAAATAAACTTGGACCCCGGTCACGGATTATAGAGAGCCACTGAGCAGCACTTCACATGGAAGGTCAGTGCATTTTTAACAACATAGAGAAAAAAGATTAGCCATGGGTATGTTTCAGATCCAGGAAAGATGAAGTCAGAGAAAACCATCTTCCCTCCCTTAGAAGACTTTGTAGAAGAAGGGAATTTTCAGGAATTGCTTAAATGACAAATGAGCTACCACCAACTTCACAAGGATTCTGTGTTGCTAAACAAAATACTTTCAAATCACTCAGGTATTACTGGAAGAGATACTACACAAATACACTGCCAGATCTGTGTTAGAAGTCGCCCTTTAACTTTGGCCACCCACTTATTCTTTAAATAATCTAATCTCCTCTTCTGAAAGTTGATGTGCGTATATTTGTACTTTTACATGTGGAGTATAGAGTTGTGGTTGATATGGGCAAAATTTTTAAGAATGACGTAAAACAAGATCCATAGTATCACTGAAAAATGTAATGGATTTGCACAGTGAAGTGTCTTTGGGATTGATTAGGACTATTTTGCATGACTTGGTAAAGGTAAAATGTCATCTCTCTTTTCCTCAGACAAATGGATTTGGTTATCTTTTTTTTTTTTTTTTTTTTTTTTTTTTGAGATGCAGTCTCACTCTATCACCCAGGCTGGAGTGCAGTGGCACAATCTCAGCTCACTGCAACCTCCACCTCCCGGTTTCAAGCGATTCTCCTGCCTCAGCCTCCCGAGTAGCCAGGATCGTAGGCATGTGCCACCACGCTCAGCTAATTTTTGTATTTTTAGAAGAAACATGGACCTACTCTTAGGACCAAATTAGGACCATAATAAAAAAATTTATTGAAAATGACCACATTCTCTTTTACTATAAACTTTCAAACTATAATTTTTATAGTGGTCTGGTCTTCCTAATTATATTTGAAATTCTGACTTTTATTTCTCTTTCAATTCTCAGGGCAAACTCATTAGTTATCAAAATCTTTTGATCTTTAGTAAATACTCATTATGTTAGCAGTTTATAAGCTAAAAATAAGAAGCACAACAGGAACCCCTGAAAGATTGAATAAAACTTTCTAATTCTAGACCTAACATTTGTTGAGTGACTTGGATAAATCATTTAACATCTCTGTGGTTCACCTCCCCTTCTGCCCAAAATCTAACAAATCTCTCCCCTCTTATTTCCCCAAATGCCAATGGACAGATAAATGAATAGGTGGGTGCATGGGTGATATATGAATCGATGCACGGTTGGGCATGTGGACAGATGCATATTTGGGTGTGTGGACTGATACATGGGTGCATGGGTGGTTGGATGGATGAGTGCATTGATGGGGTGCAGGGTTGGGTACATGGATGGATTCATGGGTTGAAACCTGGTTTAAAGGAAAGGCAGAAGGACATACAAAAGAAAATGGTTTTATTAAATAATGAAATTAATTCAACAGAAGAATGAACTGAAGTAAAACTGGAAAAACTGATAAAATTCATAGAAATGTTTCTTTCCCTGAAAGGAACTATAGTGCCTAAAATATTTTTTAAATAATTTCAAAAAATGTATTTGTGCCAAGCTCCATGTTAGATAATGTCTCAGATGTTTTCTTTGGTAAGAGGCCTCTGTATTTTATATGGCAGAAATTTTATAGCAAGAGTCCTCCACTTGTATAATAAGATGTTTGCAATCCATAGAGACAACCTCCTGCTATTTATCTTACGGTCCAGTCCAGTTCATTGCTGGGTCTGTAAGGAGAGGTACTGAACATCAGTTTGAAAGGTTCCTTAAAGCATCCAGAGCCCCCTGGTATAGGTAAAGCTAACCAGGGGAGCCATTGTTGTGTTAATTTGTTTTGTTAGATTAATGATTCTTCTGTTAATATTTAACCTTTTGTCACATTGTGATGCATAAGGTTGTACATCTAGATCAATACAAATGAATAATGAGACAGGCATATTTTTTTCATCTCATTTATTTTCCTGCTAGTATACAACAGTGTTTTATTGACAGTGTGTTTCAAAAGGTCCATTATTAATTAAACTTAGAGAAGGCCATATCCTTTTACCACATGAAAAGAAACACCAACGTTTCCCCGCTTTGATCTTTTCTGAGGACTTGGAATAGTAAAGAAGTCTCTTAGGACTGTGGATGGAGGGGAGAGTGAGGTATGCTTCATGGAGTGTTTGCAGATTGGGCACTATGTACTATTCCCTGAGGCGCAGCTCTGAAAGCTTCTGTGTGTTTTTATGGTTAGGATGTTATTGGCAATGATACTAAATAAGAAATGCAACAGTAGCTGGGAATTTCTTCAAATGGTATGGTTTAAAATTACTAGGTCTCCCAGAATAGAAAATAATAATAAAGTACAGGTTTCCTCCATCCCTCACAATATCATTTTGCCAGTTTTATATTTTAAAATCATCCTCATTTATGCTTTCTGTCAATAAAATCTGTCAGGGCAAAGTCCTCACTCCACACAACATAGGAATAAGAGCGGCAGCTTAACCATCATGTAGGGGTTCTGCGGAGACGTTCTGCTTTCAAATCCACATTTCTCACCAGGGTTCTGAACTCTCTGCTTTGTATTTGTCTGTCTGTGTGTCTCTCTGTCTAGCTCCTTTGCTTCTCTCCTGCACATCTGCTCCCTCTCCTCCCTTTCTGTCATCTGGACCTCTCATCCTCTATCCAAATGATGCAAGGATGGTCTACTCTCTCCAAGTTCACATGCCACTGCCAGACACTTATAGGGACTGATGAGCACATTTTGATTCCAAATTCATGGAAGAAAGAAGCTGTTTGGCCCTGCTTGGGCCAGATGGTCCAACATGGCTGTACGTCACCCACCTCCATGGGTGTGGAAGGAGGGGTGATTGTGGGAGGAGGGAAATAATCATGACCTAGGCAGACCTTCCAAGGAGTGTCTACTACAACAAGGTACCTCATAAAGGTGTGCTGAGTAGGAAGAAAGACAAGGAATTGGAATAAATAATTTCTATTTAATTGTAAATTGTGCTTTCTTCTTGAGGGCACGTAAATTTAAGAAACAGAATAATTATAACAGCATTTTCATAAATTAAGTAGTATTAGGTTTAACCCGAATCACGGCTGGGTGCCCAACACAGCAGGGGTTTAATAAAGGCTTGTTAACTGTCTAGAACTCTGTTGAATTTAATTTAACTTGATTTAGCATTTCCTATATGCAAAGTGCTTGACAACAATTGCATTTCCTGATATTTGCAGTCTTCCTGATAACCTGAAATGGTATTTCTCATTTTATAAATGTGAAGCTATAATTGCCAAGAGAGACTCATTTCTTTGTCAGAGGAGGGTGGAAATAGTGGTTAAGGACACCAAATTAGATCCAGATCTTGGCTCCTCTGCTCACTAGTTTTGTGACGTTGGTCAAGTTACATAATCCCCTTGAATCTCACTTACATCTCTTAAACTAATATAACAGAAGTTACCAGGCCCAGGTTTCATGAGGATTAATTGAGAGCTTAGGACACAGAAGGTGCTCAGTATGTTAGCTCTTAATAATTGCGGTAGTTATTGTGGTACAAAATTTTACTGCACATCAGGCAACAATTTTTTTCTTAAAGAAGAGTCCCAGGAATGCTGTAACATAAATGGCTTAAGAGCTGGTGCTGTTGTTTGCCCGATAGCTCCCTGTAACTGATACGCTCAGGTTACAGGCTCAAGTATATGTGTTTTATTCTCTGCATCACACACAGAGAACACCCTTCCTCTTGGGTGCTGGTCTGTTGGATCCTCCTCTTCAAGAGACAGACCAAGCTCTGAAATACTGACTTGAAGGGCTGGGTAGTAATTACTTTGCTTCTCTTACCTAAAGAAGAGAGAGCAAAGCTAAGGGGCAGGTGATGTGGTTTAGCTGTGTCCCCACTCAAATCTCATCTTGTTGCTCCCATAATTTCTATGTGTTGTGGGAGGGACCCAGTGGGAGATGATGGAATCATTGTTCGGTAGTTGGGGTGAGGGCGGTCTTTCCCATGCTGTTCTCATGATAGTGAATGGATCTCACAAGATCTGATGGTTTTAAAAATGGGAATTTCCCTGCACAGGTTCTCTATTTGCCTGCTGCCATCCACATAAGATGTGACTTGCTCCTCCTTGTCTTCTGCCATGATTGCGAAGCCTCCCCAGTCATGTGGAACTGTAAGTTTAATAGACCTCTTTCATTTGTAAATTGTGCAGGCTCGGGTATGTCTTTATTAGCAGCCTGGAAAGGGACTAATACAGCAGGTATGGAGAAGCCATGCACATTGTCCAAGCAGAGCATAGGAGGATTGTGTGAGCACAGGAACAGGTTCAAAACAAGGCTGAACAAGGAGAGAGGGCTCAGGCCTTACTTAAAAAAATGACACTGGGGACCTGGAGAAAGCTGCCAGGGGAAGGGGCTAGGGGTTTGTTGAGGAGAGGAGCTAGAGTTCAAAGCATCATGCTGGGACAGAGGCCATTATTATGCAAATGTGATACTGGTCTTAACAGTGATCAGAAAGCATTTATAGGCTAATTATTATAATATATGCTAATTACTATAATATTGGTTATGTGTTGCCTGGCTTTCTTACTGCTAATTGGAAGAACTCAAAGTTGTCCTAGTAATGTGGCTCATGGTACTGTCTTCAGAGCAGCTAAGTTTAATCAGACCATAGCATCAGTGTTGGTACATTCATGTATATAAGGTATAATCCTTATGATTTCATTATTAATCATGGCTGCAGAACTATCTTGAAATCATCTGAATACCATTTAGCCACTCGTTGATTATTTCATTTATTCCAACTTTGTTGAGCAGGCTCCAGTGAAACCCAGATTACCTAGACCCGACAGTCTAGAGGGAGAAATAGCTACATGCACCATATATGCACATGATGAATGTTTTATGCAGCTTAAACTTGCTTCTCACAGATTTGGGAAGCGAAAAGTGTAGTGCAAAAAATACAAGACAGTTGGCAGATACACCCATGTCTCTTTTATCTATGCTGTCAGAGCTAAAAACTCTTGACTGAGCTGTAGAGGGTCAACAGATGGCCAAAGCATCAACCAGAGAAGCAAGTTCAGCTTAAATCCAACTCATTAAGATTCTAGGTCAGGCTTCAGGCAGGAAGCCTGAACTCACAGGTCAGTGGAAATAGACAGGGGTTGATGCAAGTGACCTTCAACATCAAGACCTGATTGCTCCTGCCATTGAGACTGGCAATGTGGAAGGAAAGGGCAATGATATACCTTCAAGCTGAAATTATGTGAAAGCAGCCTATGGTTGCAGTCTCAAGTCGGAAGGAAACAAATGTGTTCTACGATGGTCTGGCATTCGCAGGAAATTACTATCTTGGGAGAGAGTTGCCAAGCTAAGACTCTCAAATCTGGCAGGGTTTGCCTACTTAAGTCCTAGATGAGAGTTCGTGGTCAAACGCTTTCTTTATAGTGTAAAGCCATTTCTTTAAAGGGAATTAGCAGCACTGAACAGTGCCCTTGTGATTTCCTGTGCTGGGAGGAATGATAATTGAAGCAAAACATTGCCATTCTACAAATTCTCTATTTATTCATCCAATCAGTCAGTATCTTGCAGGCACCCACCATGTAAGGGACCACTAAAAAGCTCTGAATTACAGCAGTGCAAGGTAAAGCTGATGCCCTTCTTCAAGAAAAGGAGAAATAAAGGGCTAGCAAGAATATAGCAGAAGAGATGTATTCACTGTGTACCCTGCTCCCAGGCATGAGAGAGCACCCAGCAGGTGTGGTGTCTGATGAGGGCCTGCTTCCTGGTTCTCGTGTGTCTCCAGGGGTGCAAGGGCAAGAGCAGCCTCAGGTACACTTTATAAGGGCACTAATCCCATTGATGAGGGCTCTTTCCTCATGTCCTAATCACCTTTTTTTTTTCCTGAGACTGAGTTTCACTCTGTCACCCAGGGTGGAGTGCAACTTCTGCCTCCCAGGTTCAAGCTATTCTCATTGCAACCTCTGCCTCCCAGGTTCAAGCTATTCTCCTGCCTCAGCCTCCCAGCCTCCCAAGTAGCTAGGATTACAGGTAGGGGCCAGCACACCCAGCTGTGTGTGTGTGTGTGTGTGTGTGTGTGTGTGTGTGTGTGTGTGTGTGTGTGTGTGTGTATTTTTAGTAGAGATGGGGTTTCACTGTGTTGGCCAGGCTGGTCTTGAACTCCTGACTTCAGGTGATCTGCCCACCTCAGCCTCCCAAAGTGCTGGGATTGCAGGCATGAGCCACTGTGCCCAGCCCCCTAATCACTTCTGAAAGATGTATTTCCAAATACCATCACATTGGGAATTAGGTTTCAACATATGCATTTTCCAGAGACACAAACATTCTGTCTAAAGCAGCTCCTTAAGCCATGAGCAATGCACTTTATTCCTCAGGCTGTCACTTCACCTTCAGCCCTCAGGTTTTTGCAATCCTGTCTATATGGCCTCTCACTTTGATTTCCTTAGCCATTTCTGGTAGGCTACTGGGAAGGAGTTAAAATGGCTCTAGGTCAGCCTTCCACCCTCAGCCCCACATAATCCATATCTTATTCCTTGTAAAGACTCACACTTTTGTTACCTCGACATATTCTGGAAATGGAGAACAATCCCCATGCTGCCATCTCTATTTAACTCCCATCTACTCAATTGCTCAAGCAAGAGTCAGATCCTAGTCTATCAGGTCCTTGGCTATAGAAAATACACATCAGGTTCTCCTTTGACGTGCTGCTAGACCCAAGCCTTTGTCCTTCTTCATGGAAGTTGGGTTAGGACTTGTAGCATGCCAACAGCTCTCTCCAAAAACACCCTCTCCCAATTTCCTAACCACTCAGTCTTTTTATAGCCTCTTTGAGGCAAGGGATTTAAAAGTCAGGAAACCACGTTCTAGACAAGTTCTTTGAAAATTTTGCTCATGTTACCTCCTGTGGAATCTGGTCTGTCTTGAATCTTCGTACCTCAACTAAAACTTCCAATGTAACATTCTGCTACGTAGATTTGGTAACACACTGACGGGCGTTTGGGAGAACCAGACAGAAAAGAAAGGAATGTCCTCTGTGCTCCTTGATAATGAAAAATGGATATTGATGGAGAGATAGGGCAGAGGGGAATTCACTGGCAGAATTTAGGATGAGTCTAAAGGAGGACAAGAAATGAAACAGAAGGGAGAAATCATGAAAAATGTAGACTTTCAATGGAGCATCTGAGAAACACTTGTTGAGAAGATGGGTCACTGCTCTGGTTTGAAGTCATAATTGATCAAGGAAATATGCCCAGTTAGAGTCTTTGTCTCCATCCCAGGGCTGCTATTTTGGTTTCAGGGAAGCAGCTCGGTGATTCCTGAGAACATACAGTTTACGAAAGAAACTTTAGGTTTGTGAGAACACAACTGAACTGTGGATTCCTTAGTGGTCAGACAGATCATTAGTTCCCTCCATCCCCAAACGGCTCTATTTGTCTTACATTATAAACCAGCTCATTGAAGAACAGAAGGCTTATGCCAGGCCTGATAATCAACTCTGCCACTGGAAAGCACTGTCGTTTTGCTTCTGGATTTTTAGTTTTTTCCCTTTATAGGCATAAAATGTGGGGGCCTCTTTTAGGAAACCATGCAGGTGAAGCTTAGTCATTTGTGTCTGAAATGAGATATCTATTGGAATAATTTCAATCTGGTCCCAGAACGGACCATGAACCTGCCCCAGTCTCATCCAGAGCAGTGATGAGGAGTTATGTGTACCTGTGGTTCCTAGTCGAGAAAGCGTAGCAGACACCCACACTGCAACTCTCCAGACTGGAGCTGATGAATAGATTTTATGAGTGTCAAGATTTCAGTGGTGAAAAGTTTGGCATTCTCATTTACCAATTGCATTATCCCTATTCAGAAAGCAGTGGCTAATGTGGATGAAAAATGGAAGGCCACTTTTAATCTACCTCCCAAAGCTTTCTCATTGATTGGGACATTCTAACTGTCTTATACTCAATGCCTGCTCCTTAGCGCCACTGTTTTAGCTCCCCACATGTTTTGTTCCTCACATAATGAATACATTTCGGGTATTTTTCCAAGTCACCAGTCGCCCACTTTTACTGACCTCACTATCAAAATGTAACCCATCCCCTTCCCCAGGAGCCGTTCTGTAAAATGTGAGCCTGTGCCCAGCCTCAATCACATTAGATCAAGCTTGAGTGACATCCTATCAGCTGGACCAATCAGAATTCCTTCCTTCTAAATTTGGAATTGAGATCAACAGATGATCAGGGAGATTATCTCCATGTGTCTGGACAGGTAATGGCTACACTCAGGAATCCTGGTGAAGCCTGGGACAAAGTCAGGCAACCTACAGGGAGAGCAGGGAATGATGTGGGTTCATAAAGAAAGAGAGACAAAGAACGGGGAGAGAGTGCTGGGTTCTTGGCAGCATCCAGTGCCCAGTTGCAACCTTTCCTGAGGCTTGGCTGCATTCTTGGTCTTTGTTTCCATGTGTAATGACAGCATGATCTGGTTTGTCCAGTTTAATTATAATGGTGCTCCCCCTTTCACCAGTTGAAAGTCCACAGACACCCTATTTCTATGGGACTTCAATTTTAGTCATGTAAGAGAAACTCTCTATAGCCTAAGTTATCTCAAGTTAGGTTTTCTCTCTTACATTAGGACCAATGCCTACTGCAACCTTAACAAATAGACATTTTAGAGAGTTGTCTCCATTTTACAGATGAAAAAACAGGGGTTCTGGGAAGTTAGGCAAGTTATCCAAGGTCAAACATATAATAAATGGTGGAGCTTGGATTTGAACCAGATCTGACCACCTCTAAAGCCCATACAGTTTTCACTGGACTTTAGCATTTCTCAAGGACACTGACTGTAGTTGTTTTTGTAGTCAACAGCAATTTTGTCTGTCTCAAAGCCTCTAAGGACAGATTGGGTGTCCAAAAAAATGAATCCCAAACTTTTCTGATTAAATATCTGCTTTCCAATTGCTCTTTGAAATATGAGATAGAAAATGGCAATGCTGATAAAGATGAAATGAACTCAGGCAGAAGCCTGAGCTGAATTTGGGAAAGATGATTAGTGGATTGAGTGCTGGTGAGAAACAAAGAGGTTGTTTGCCTTTTTCCTACTGTCCATGTGTCATTGAAAAGGTGGACACATTCCCACCTGAGATGACTCTAATTAAAAGGTCTTTTGGATAAAAATCTGAATGCAACAGAGGGACCATGAATTAAAGTGTATGTGTTCTCTGTACTGATCTGGTTTCATTAGCCAGTGGACCACATCTTTTTCTATTATACATCAGGGATCATTACCTAGAGTGGCAGTGAATGCAGCCACTGGCTGAGACTAGAAGGCCCATTAGACACTGATTCTTAAGACTTTTTTCTCTCCAATCAAGTAAAGTCACGACTTTCAGAAACGAGTCATTATATACGTTTTTAATTAACCTTAACTGGATGCCAGCTTTTTTCATACAGGTCAGCTTTGACTTAACGAATGTAATGTGGCTAGATTTTTTTCTTCAGGGGTGACATGGCTCCGGTTAGTACTGCAAAGAGGTTTTGGAACTAGACTTGTCCAGTCCAGCATAGTTTTCTCTCAGGGATCCAGCCCAAACTCCCATCAGAAGGAATCTCCCTTTCTTCTAACCACTACTATGCGCAAAATCCATCTACCTTTTGTGATATATTCATCACTGGCAGAAATCGGGGACCATGGAAGCTAAAAAGCGCTATGCCAGTAGGACTGGCTGTTGGCATGCTTTTCCAATTAAAGTGCTTATACTTTTCCCTGCCTCTCACTCTATCCTCTTAATGGCAAAGGATGTGGTGCTAATTTTACTGGTCAGCAATCGGAAGAGATCAATAGCGAACAGAGGTGCCAATTTGTAGGGGAGGTGTTATTTTTAAACAGCCTGCCAAACTCCAGAATTAAATTGAGGCTTTAAGGGCAAAGAATGGAGAAACCAGGTCTAATAACTCTTTATTCTTTCCAGTTTCCCATATTTTATCATTGTCTTGTTTTCTAAATGTAAGTTGCTCTGGCTGCTTTCAGAGAAGGATGGGGGAAGGATGGGAGAGGGGTAAAGAAGAGGTGGAAGGGGGAGAGAAGGAAAGTGTAAAAACTTGCATGAATTATCAGGGCCCAGAGGATGACATAATACCAATGAGTAACTTTAAATTGTTGGCAATGTCTGTACTGCTGACTCTGTTATTGGCTGGTCCCCACTGAGGAAGATTATTTAATGTAAATTTGTCATTTCACTGTAACTCTCCAGCTTAACATAAATAAAATTTCAACACGTGCTCAACATTGCACCCAAAGATACAGACAGAGAAAAGATACCATTTTATGCCTGGGGTAATTTCTCCTCAATCAGATTTCTTTCCCAGGACAAAGTCATTCAATTTTGCTGCTGTATAGGTCAGGCCTTAGGAAAGAGGTCCCAGATCCATTGAGCATTCTCTATATTCGTATCATGTGCCCTGGATGTGGAATAAATGATACTGGGGGTGGGGGAGATGGTTTGGTTCTGAGGAAAACCATATAGAATAAGCGAGATGATTCCTGGTCTTCCAGTCCATAGGCCAAAGTGCACTATCCCTGTGGGGAAATATATGAAGGGAGGGGCCACTGGGGCAAGTGGGAGGGGCACTGGTATTTTCAGAACAATCCTTCATATTTTAATTTGCAGGAAAATGCATCTTTGTTATGTTTTCACTACTAGATTACCCTGAGGAGGCATAGTCAGATTTTTTTTTTTTTAAACTTTTAAATTCAGGGGTACAAGTGACAAGTGCAGGTTCATTACATGGGTAAACTTGTGTCATGTAGGTTTGTTGTACAGATTAATTCATCACCCAGGTATTAAGCCTAGTTCCTATCAGTTGTTTCTCCTGATCCTCTCCCTCCTCCCACCCTCTAGCCCCGATCGGCCCCAGTGTGTTTTGTACCCCTCCATATGTCCGTGTGTTCTCACCGTTTAACTTCCGCTTACAAGTGAGAACATGCGGTATTTGGTTTTCTGTTCCCTTGTTAGTTTGCTAGGGATAGTGGCCTCCAGTTGCATCCATGTCCCTGAAAAGGATATGACATCGTTCTTATTTTTTTAAAGCAACTATTTAAAATGGAAATGGGAAGCAAATCCTGCTTAGCCCAGATTTGAGAGGAAAGAGCAAATGGGTAGACCATGCACAGTAAGTAATTTCCAAACGATTCTTTCTCTTCAGCTTGAGATATTTCCATGAGGTGAGAGTCACACATTCTTATATATATTTACACCCAAATTACTGTACCAACATTTAGATCTTTCCCAAGTAACAGTGTGAAACCAGCAGCTCAAAAGTATTTATAACAGAGATGCATGATTGGTGGCACAAGAATTGTTTTATAAAATACTATACCTATCATTTTCGATTGTTGACTTAAGGTGGATGATCTGTATAAAAAATAAATTATTTGTGTTAAGGAAATGGTGATTAAATATGGGCTTTGTGTGTTAGTCATTAATCTTTCCATTTAAATGCAAATTTTCATTTCAATCCCTACCTGAAAATACTCACATCTAATAAGAAACAAGTTTGATTTTCTGATTTATTATTTCAGACAAAGTCTTTGGAATATGCATTTTCTTGTCATGGGAAAGAGTGGGTTCTATTTACAGTTTTCAAATGTATTTTAAAAACCCAGCCAACCAAATATCACTTGCAACTCAAACATGAAAGTTATTTGGTTGGCCGAGAGACGTCTAGACGTATGGGTGTGTGTGTTTGAGAGACAAGTGTTGAAGTGGATATCCACTCTCCCTTGGTGATCCCCAAGTCATGGATTACTGGGGATCTTGGAGTTACTGCTGCAGTTTGAAAACTCTGGTATTCACCAAACATTATCTTAATAGTCGAAAAAGTATATATATCTTGCCTGTGTATTTTAATAGTAATTATTAGTATTACATAGCAGGAGGTACCATATTAAACTCTAAACTAGGTTCATTCGTCTGATCCTTACAATAACCCATTGACATAGCCATTATTTTTAGGCTCATTTTATAGATAAAGAGGTGAGACCCAGAGAGATTAAGGAACCGGTCTAAGTTTATATGGATGTTAAATAAAGGATAGGTTGACACCAATACCTGGGAATTCACCTGTAGACCATGCAGCCTTTCAAGATTAAGTATTATTTAAAGGCATTTCTGATGAATTGTTTTTCAAAATCAGTGTTAAAAAAATGTGGTCCTCAAGCACGAGAAGGCTAAGAGCCCATGCTCTTATTTAATCAGGACCTACAGTTAATCAATTTGGTTGTTGTCAACTGAATTCTTTCTAAAACTAGGAGATCAAAAGAGATGGGTAAGGGAGCAACTGAGGGTGTGCAGTTCATTCATGAACTAACTTACCTGCCACTCAGAGGAAATAATACAAGTTTTAGGTCAGGTGCTCAGGTACTCATCAGAAGGATGAAGGAAAGAGTCAACTACTAACAAGCCACTCTGTGAATGTAGTTTTTCTGTTTCTTACAAATGGCCAGATCAAGATGACCCAAAGGAAAAAAAAAAAAAAAATAGAAGGTAAAGTAATAACCAGGAGACTGAGTGGATCACTTGAGGTCAGGAGTTTGAGACCAGCCTGGCCAACACGGTGAACACTGTCTCTACTAAAAAAAAAGATAAAAAATAAAATAAAATAAAAATTAGCTGGGCTTGGTGGCAGGAACCTGTAGTCCCAGCTACTGGGGAAGCTGAGGCAGGAGAATCACTTGAACCTGGGAGGTGAAGGTTGCAGTGAGTCAAGATTGCACCACTGCACTTCAGCCTGGGCGAGAGAGCGAGACTTCATCTCAAAAAAAAAATCAAGAAGGTGAAGTACAGATCAAGGTAGAAAATGCTGTTGCCAAGGAGTGCTTCCCTCTTTAGTAATATAGGGGAAATAAATACTTCTGTAGGCTGCCACCCTGGAAAAAAAATGTTAGTACTGGAGTATCATCTAGCAATGTCCTGTTACATTACTCAGCTCCTCTTCTATCAAATACTATTAGCAGCTTCACAGGCTTGTGGGAAGGCTAGGTTAGACAACCTCCACCTAGTAAATCCTTTAGCGCAGTAACCGATAGTTGCTCTTGTCACTGCTACCAGATCCCTCCCCCACTCTCACCCCTACCAAAAAAGTGGTAAATGCGATGAAGAGAAAGAGGAAAATGCAACTACTTTTTTTTTTTCTTTTTAGGCTACAATGATACATCTCCTATGGCTCTCTCTAAGAAGCTAGGAGCATTCTGTGGTCTTTAGGAGAGCCATTTAGTGGCTGCAGAATTGGTCATTAAAACAAGAAGAGTCCTGCCTGCTGTGCCTCACCCATGCTCTGGAGATCACTCTGGTTTCTGACCTCTTCAATCTTTCCTGTTTTTATTTGGTGGTGGGTCCATGCCCTGCCCTGCTCTGAGCATTACTAACCTGTAAGTGAGAGCCGGGAGGGGGGTCAGCCTCTGAAAACCCAGATAATTGTAAAGGTTAAAGCAGTTCATGGCATTATAATTAACTGCTCTATTAGGTGTTTTACAATCCTGACACCACCACAGAGAGAAAATGTTTAATCAGAATTGAAAGCACCTTGGAATTAATCCATTTTCATGGTGGAAATTGCAGTGAAGGTATGAAATCAGGTCCAGGTGGGAGAGCTAGCCCATTTTCCTCACAGGTTACATGCTAGTCACTGTCTTTCCTGCAGCTGGTTACAACTTTACCACCCAGAACTATCTATGCTGTGCAACAACTTTTTCTTACTACAGCAAAATCCATTTATCAGCCTTACTTGGAGTCAGGGTTCTCAACACGATTTTCCCTATCAGAATTCTGTAAGCCCCAACCTGTCTACAAAAACAGCGTAGCATGTGGACATCTCAGTCTGGAATGAGGCTTATGTCACCCAGTACCAACCCTGATGCATCCCCTCTGATTCTCCCAGCAAAGGCACTGAGGATCACCGGTCCCTGCTCCACCTGGCTAGCATACCTGACTGAACAACATGGAGAAAGGAGGAGCTGGCCATATTCCAAGGGTGGTTGAGCCCTGAGTTACAACTGCCTCCTGCTCCATGATTCCATCCATAGGGCCCATAGCACAACACCTGCCACAAAATCGACAGTCCCCAAGTGGTTAATCTTTTACAGGCACCATCATTTTGCTACTGGGCTGGGACGAGTTACTTACCTGCTTAAACATCTCACTATCTTTATTACAAAAATAACCTTGTGGGACTTATGTAAGAAACAGAGGTAACAGATATAGGATGCCTAGGACATGGTACGTGCCTGAAATCATGAATGAGCAGCATCATGCAACAGAGGGTGCTCACAGGTGTCTGCTCATATTATTACAACAACTATTTGATAAACTTTGTCCTAGAAATAGAATAAAGATAGTCCTCTGGATTGAATAACTGCATTGGTGTGCTCAGACAAATATATTTGTTGATTTCCAAGCCTCTGAACTTTTGCACAGGCAAACATTACTTACTTAATTGTATTTAATAAAAGTTGGAAACATCAGAAGATAAATTATTTAAGTCACACTTTAGTGCTTATTTTAAGAATAGGATGTTTTGTCCTTGATGGTGACTACCTTGCAGGAAGCCCATTTGGACAGGTTGTACCCATTCTGCAAACAATAGATTTCTGCCTGTCACTGCCCAGCTGATGGACGATTTAAAAATGGTTTCTAGCACCTGTGAATTGCAGAGCTACCTATGCAAACACTTTACCGTCTCCTAATAAGAAACAATGAGGTCTTCAATGCAATCAGGTCTGGAGGGTGGCCAGGTAATCTATTTGTACAGAGTGTCTGTCCCTGTCTGTGAAGGTGTTTATTTTTAGCTCTCCACTGTTTCTAGCACCATCCCTCCTTTGGAGCCCGACAGCCCATTTGAGGGGCCTTAAAGAAGCTATTAAAAGCAAGAAGCTGCTGAAAGTGGGAGGCAGTCGAGCAGCCGAGAAGATGATTAGAGCAGGGTTCACCTTAGGTGTCCGAGGTAGAAAGGCGGCTTCAGCTTTGGCTTCGACAGAGTGTCAAGCAAGCTGGCCAACAAACTTTTAAAAGCCAGCCCCAGTGAAACTTGCCTGGAGTTTTAAAGAAACAATGCCTGAGAAGACCTCAGAGTGTGAGGGGCCCCGGGTACAAAGGATGGCACTGGGCATGTGACTTCTCACAAATAGGCAGGAAGCTAGACTCCTGAGCTCAGACTGCAAATGCCAAGGGCAGAAGCAGGAAAAGAAACCCCGGGTCGGTGACGTTTCCATGGGGCCAGCTGGTTGGTGCCTGTTTGGGCTAATTTGAGGCGGCAGGAGGTCTGTGCTTAAGGTCACATTCATAATTGTGATAGTGTCAGAAGGTGACACCACCCAGACAGTCCTTGGACACCTGCAGGGGACAGAGCTCCAAGGTTATGAAAGTCAGCAATGACATATCTCGGAGCAAGTTAAGTCCCACAGGGTCAAATTCTTTGCAGCAATGAAGGAAAAAGAGGCTGAGGACATTGCCTTTCTAAATGGTTCCAAGTACACTGAGTGCCCTAGATAAATATTAAATAGCAGTGATGACATCATATCACATCAAGTGCGTCATTAGGACTCAGTAAGTCTGGTTGAGCCAGCTCAGTGTGACCATCAGCAGAGGGCCTGACCCCAAGGATTTTTAGTGTGGAAGGGGACAATGGGAAGCAAAACAGCAAATAGCAGAGACTGTAAGAGCAGCTGCATCACTCAGGCCTGCCAGGCCCACAAAAGAGTCCGTGACCACAAGCACTGGTCAGCTCTCTGCCTGGGTGTTTTGATTTACAGCAGACACAAAAGGTACAAGTAGTTTCACAGAGTACCCAGGGGAGGCAAAGGAGATGAGAGACCTTCCTCGTCAAGGTTTACAATCATGTATTGGCCTTTAACTGGGCGGCACTTAAAGCCTTAGAGGCAGCAGAGAAGCAAGTGGGGAGTTTACTTCTCAAGAATGTCACAGTGGAAGGAATACCCTGCTGGTAGATGTTGCAGAAAGTATTCTCAGCTAATGGTGGGGTTTTGAGGAGTTGCAGAAACTGAATATTGACCTCTGAAAAAGGTGGAACATTTTCCTTGTGAGTTTCTAGGATTCTTCTTTCTGTGCCCAACCTTCAGGTGGTGAGGTATCCATCAAGAGGTGGAATGATTTGTCCGGGTCATGCAGCCAATCTGACTGAACCCTGTCAAATCTCTTAGCTGATGGTGAAAGGTTTTGGACCTCTAACTCTAAATAAGTGACATAACTGAACCTCAGGCCACTGAAAGCTAGGGGTCAGTCATGGGAAGAGCATGGACTTCAGAATCAGAGTGAACTTGGACTCAAACAACTCCACATTCACTAGCTTTGGGACCTCGGCAGAGTCGTTTAACCTCTGAGTCTCAGGCTTCACATGTATAATATGGAGAAAATACTGCCAGCTTTGTCAGGCTGAGAGAGAGTGTGTGTCAAGCACTTAGTACAGAATCTGGCAGAGTTGCCATTCAATTAACTGCATTTATCAATCCATGTTAATTGTAATGAAAACCAACAGGGAATTAGAACCAAAATAGCTATCTTTCAAGTCAGAATCTACCGATGAACTGAAACAGAGGAAGAACCTACAATTGTAGACTGTGTCTTAAGGTGCTTAATATTATGGCAACTATTTAAGTATCTATTGTGGATAATTCTCTAGAGTTGCATTTTAGAAGTGAACATCATTATCTCCTAAATATTTACAAGTTAATCCATTACATGAAAGGATAAGAGAAAATAAAAGATTTGAGGCCAATGAAAAGAACTGTGTATGGGTAGGTTGGTTTTTTCTTTTCTTTTCTTTTTTTTTTCCAACCAAACTGAGAATGTGGATAGGGAAAAATAAATGAGAACAAGAGAGACAATAAAGATACGGTACTTCCAGCTCTGAGTAATGCGAATTGGAGAGGAGGACGGATTCCAACCACTGGGATAGGTCAGAAGGGAAGAGAAGAATAGAAACCACTTGGCAGACATCTGAAAGTCAGCAGCTACCACAAAGGTGGAGGTGAGTCTCCGGAGACATCCAGCCTCCACCTGCTGCCTCACAGCACGATCTTCTGTGAAGTGGGAATCACTGGCACTACTAGAACAAAGAGCCAATGCGGGCAACCAAGCAGCATCCATCTGCTCAAGCTGGAAGCAGGAGACATGGGGAACACACAGGCTATTAAATATAAATAACCCGTATCATCATAAATATTTTATATGGCTGCATACAGAGAAGGTACCATATTTTATAGCCTCACTGCTAATCTAAATGTTTTATTGTTGCCAGTTTTGCCATTGACCTCAGCTACAGTGAGGTGTTTGTGGAGATTGACATTATTTGGTTATATCACCAATGATCATTCCTATCAGCACGTGACATCATCTCTCCCGAGGAAATAATCGGCATCCATTGGCAAACACTGGACGCGGATGGATTTGTTTGCTTTTAAGTGATTCTGAGAGATGCACAAGCATGTGTACATACTAAGGAGAGGGTTTACTTTTAGAATGAAGAAACTTGAGGAAACTGTTATTAAGGAAGTAGCTTTCTGTGCTTGATTCAAATGAATAAAAGGCAATACATTTCTGAGCGGGGGCCTTGAAAGGATTTCTATTTTTGTGTAAAAGGAGTGTGAATTGATACACAAAATATGGTATATCCGTATGATGGAATAGTATCTTGTGACAAAAAGAAACACAGTACTGATATGTGCTACAACATGAATGAGCCTCAAAAACATGCTAAGTGGAAGAAGCCCGACCAAAAATAACATATGATTCCATTTATATGGAATGTCCAAAACAGGCAAATCCATAGAGACAGAAAATCAGTCCCAAAGCAAGAGGGTCTCGACAAGAATCCAAATCCCAACCTTGTCTAATGTCAGGGTGGAAAAGGGGAGTAATTAATAATGTGCACTGAGGTTTCTTTCTGGGATAATAGAAATATTCTAGAATCAGAACGGGGTGATAGTTGGACAACTCTATAACTATAACAAAAGCTGAAATGTGCACTTAAAATAATAGATGAATTTTATGGAATATAAGTTCTATTTCAAGCTGTTAAGATGAACAAAGGAGTGTACCTTTTGCTGGATGCTACTGGAAGACCTCTTTGGAAAAAAGGTAGGGATATAAGTTTTGAAGCCTCCCAGAAAGGTAATAAAGTGGGAGCATGGGGACTGGAAAGCTGAACTATGGACTCTGTTCCTCATGGTTACAGGAGCATCCTTCATCCCCTGACAAAGATGTGACCACAGTTCCCACCAGTTTGCCCTGTTCATATCTGGATACGTGTCCTTGTATGTGCTGAGACAGATGCTCCAGCTAAAGGGAGAGTGAACAAAATAAAACTAGATCAGACCAGTCTCACAGGGTGGGGAGGGGAGGCATTAATGGCACCAAAAAGGAAAGAAAACTGGATCACAGGTGGCACAGTCCCAAGGCAAGATGGTCTCACCAGGAGTCAAAAGTCCAAATTGAGTGTAAGCCAGAGACAGTTGTAATACAAGTAGCTTTCGAGTTCTGCTAGCAGCAGAGAGCAGAGGTGCCGGGGGTCATTGCACAGCACAGTAAGATGTGCCACGTGCTGCATCCTCCTGTCAGTGTGACATACTGCCAGAAGCTGCAATCCAGCTTATTATTCATAAATAGGATTGGGAAGCACACTTGGGTATTTTTCCCTATCTGTCTAATTAAATGGTAAGTCTCAAAAGTGAGAGACCAACTTAAGCTCCAGGTTGTGCTCTCAGCATAGGTTTTGGTGCTGGATAAATAGCAAACAGTAGTCTTGGAAGAAAAGACTAGCATTTTCCACAGGGCCTTTGTAGCTGACGTGAAAAGAAGTCCTTTGAATGGAGCTGCAGAAGTTCCTCATGGTTTACTTATTTCTTAGTAAGAGGCTCACTCTTGTCAATCACATTTTTCATTTGTAGCAAACTAAGGTGACTGAGGATTATAAACGACATAGTTTCATGTTGAAATATAACCATGTAAGGCCTCAGATGGGAACTAGTTCTTGTTAAAACTAAGAAGCAACTAAGGAGTCAGTGCCTCACATCAATTCCTCTAGAAAGAGTTGGCCCAACTCAGCCCAACACCTAGAGAGGTGCTGTCCAATAGAACTTTCTGCAATGATGAACAGGCCCTGTGACATAGAAGACATATGTAGCTAGTGGCTACCATACTGGACAACACAGCACTACAGGCTCTTTAGTACAGAAGATTCCGCAGCTTTTTGACAACCTGCACTGAAGTTTATTCTTATATAACAGTGACAAATTGGCATTAGGTGGCGAGTACCTGTAGTCCCAGCTACTCAGGAGGCTGAGACAGGAGAATGGCGTGAACCCAGGAGGTGGAGCTTGCAGTGAGCCGAGATTGTGCCACTGCACTGCAGCCTGGGCAACAGAGCGAGACTCCGTCTCAAAAAAAAAAAAAAAATCATGTTGATCTGTCCATTCAACAAGTATTTACTGTGGACTTTCTAAGCACCAGGCCCTGCTCTAAACTATGGAGCTATCTGTGTACAAAAAAAAAAAAATACAATAATAATAATAGTAATAAAAACTGGCAAGGCCCTTGATTTAAAGGAGCTTATAATATAATGTGTAGAAATAAGAAGTAAGAAGCAAATAAAGGCATGGTTATAAATAATAATCAGTGTTTTCAAGGAAGCACAGGGAATGTTGAGAGGGAGATTGAGCTTCTTTCAAGGGAGAAGTCAGGGAATATCTACCCAAGGAGGTGGGATGGAGGCTTCAGTTGGAGAAATGGGTGAGAAGGATTGTTTTAGGCAGAGGGAACATCATAGCAAGAAACCTCAGGTGGGAAAGAGCTTAATGTGTTTGAGGAACTAAATTAAGGCCAGTGTGGCTGGAACAGAGTGGGTGAAAGGAGAGAGGAACAAGATCATGTTGATAGGTTGGGCAGGAGTCAATCATACTGACTCTATTTCCAGTATATCAGAAGGTCTTGGGAGGATTTCAAGAAGAATGACATCAATCAGATATGATATGAAAGTTTACTCTGACTGCAAAATGGAGAGTGACTTGGAGAGGGGCAGGAGAGAGAGTAGGGACACCAGTTAGGAGGCTGCTATGGTCGAAAAGTGAAAGGCAGGTGGCAATGCTGTAATCTAGGACATGAGCTGAGCCATGAAGATGATGGAAAAGGGGTGGATTTGAGAAATGATTCAAGAGGAGTGACAGAACTGAATGATAGATTGGACATTAGAGCAAGAAGATGGAGAACTCAGAAATAATTCTCAGGTTTCCAGGCTGAGAAACTGGTAGACTTTGGCCTTATTGGCACTATTGGGAATGGAATGCAGATCTCTCTTCCCACTCTAATTCTGTGTTGACTTTGCACGCCCACAGTTTTTTTTCCTGATCATGGAAGGTTGGTGATAACAGGGACTGAACAGGACCATCCCATTTAGCACTGACGCATTTCTGTTTCCAGACCTATCACTTTAAAGTATCTTTTATTCCTGAAGCAAGAATGGGCTTGAAAAATAAATTATATTAAAAAAATAAAAATAAAATGCCTGTTACATAATGGCTTCATTTAACTCTAAAATCCATCATGTTATAGAACTAGAAACGTCTAGAGGGTTTGCTTCATTGGTTCCCAATTTTTCAGAAATGTGGGACCCCTCTGTAACAGTGAAGTCCACCCCTCCGTATCATGGTAATAAAACTGTCTATCTGCTTCATTTAAATGAGATACGGGCTGGAAGAAAGATGCTAAACACATAGCCTCTGTGGAATTAGATTAAATTTTCAATTTAACCTGCTGAGATTATGAAAACAGTCTGACCCACAGGGCTGAGGGAGTTGCAGCAATTATCAACCTGTTAAGAGTTACAAAAACAGTGGGATTTTTGCAAAATCATTGCCCCAGGCCTTATATCACCAGCTTTCAAACTATGTCCCAGAAAGATGTAAGTACTTACTTAAATTTAAGGGACTATTTAAAGAAACCACACTCTCCTACTTCTTGACTCCCACTTAGCCTCACTATGCAAGGGTGAAGGGAGAGTCTGCCGCCAGGTTGAGTAATATTTTTCTCATCCTGAATCCCGCACAGCCCATCTCCTTTCTCTGTGCCTGATAGAACACTTACCATGGGTTCGGCAGGGACTGTACCGAGCCCTTTCCTGCATTATTTCATTTAATCTTCACAAAAATTTCATGAGATAAGCTTTCTTTTTTTTATGTTATTAACAAATGGGGATATTGATACTTTAAGTGTTAAAGAAAAACCACTTTATTTTGGGTACATATTTATTGATCAAGAAATACATGGTAACAAAGTGCTATAAATTTTAGTGATCGTAGATGAATTTGTATTTCATTCATTCCAACAGTCTCTATCTGCTTGGGAAGTTAGTTACCATGTCATTCATTTAATATTTAAACAGTATGTAGAATGTTATGGGTTTGAGGCTTCTTGCAATTAATTATTATGCCTGCCCCCCGCCCACCAGGGGTCCTTGGGTCATGATTGACATCTTCTGATCAAACCCAAACTACTTGTTCTAGATTAGATGATTGGACTTTAAAGAGGACAGGTGACTTGGCCAAGGGCACAGAACTTGTTGATACCAGAGTGGAGGCATGGACCTGGTCCTTCCATCTTTTCATTCACAATCTTTGCCACTATAGCTTCTGCCCTTATAAGGTGAAGATACTAGCAAAAAAGGTGATTAAATCAGGACTGGCGAGAGAGTTGTAAATGCTATGAAGAGGCGTTGCCTGGAGAGTTCTGCAGAGAAGGATCATGAGGCCCGATCTGTACTTACTAGAAAACAGTGCAGTGACTGATGAATAATGTCTACCATGAGTTCATGATTGGGAGTTAAGTCACATGTACTATGTATTTGAATGTGACTGGGTCAAGTCTTTGTGGCTTTCAGGTGGCTTTAGGCTGGTTATCCTCATGGGATGAAGCTGTGCTCCATTTTCTTCAAGGCTGTCCTGGCCATAAAAGCCTTAAGAAGTCTGACGTAGTGGCATGCACCTGTAGTTCCAGCTATTTGGGAAGCCGAGGTGAGAGGATGGCTTGAGGGCAGGAGTTCAAGGTTGTAGTGTGCTATGATGGTGCCTATGAATAGCCACTGCCCTCCAGCCTGGGCGACATAGCAAGAACTTGTCTCTAGAAAAATATCTACTTTTTTAAATTGGATTTTTAAAAAGTTAGAAAAGAGCAACAGAATTCCACTAGCTCTGGGCACTGAAGGAACATTTCCATCTCCTTTCCATCTTATTCACCAGCCTATGTTATTTTGCTACAATCAGATACTAGTAAAAAATTCTAAGCAGTTAAAAATTATGAGCACTGTATAAAAAAACCTTCCTTGACAAAGAAACAGCGGTTATGCTGAATTGTGAAAAATTCGGATGATGATAATTGGGAGTACCCCTTGACATTTATTCAAAATTTTAAGTTGGAAAAACTAAAAAAGTAACATTTCAATGTTTCTCTGTTCCCGTTTACCTCCAAACTGGCAATTGATTGCCCTTATATCTGAATACACAGCTGAGTCTTGAAGTAGCATTAAGAAAATAGAATTTCCAGTAGAAAGCCTGAGTCTACCCACAGACAGGGGTATTGACCAGAAATGTAAGGGCAAACTAATCCAATTACTCTCAGTAAAGTTTAACCTATAATCTTCACCCAAGCATATAGGTACCTCAGAATAAGAGAAAGAACTTATAAAAAATTGATGATGTTATCCCCCCAAAAAAGAGAAAGCCAGCAGCTGGTTTTGGGGAGGGCTAAAATCTGTTTCTGTCAGCACAGGGACTACCATCTTGGAACCGTGAAAGAAATGAAAATCAAGGTGAAAGTTAAGTACTTTTTTCCAATGACCTGGTGTAATGATTAAAATGCTGAATTGCTTTTTTAAAAGGTTTTTCCACTGAAAGAAAGAATGTCAGAGCCTTGTCCCGACTCAACCTCTGCTCCTTCTTTCCAAATGACTGTGAGAGAAAAGAAAATGGAATATATATTTATATATTTTTTCTTGGTAAACAATTTGATCTCTTTTATCTGAAAGTTCTGCCAATGTTTTCATCAGTTCCCTCAGAGATGGCTGTGATTCCACTTTTTCTTTGAACAAAGAATAAATTGAGTTTCTTTGCAGTGAAAAATAGAAGCCTTGCTAAAAGCACTGACATCAAAATAGTGCTTATCGTACATTTAGAGAAAGCATATTGAAAAAACAGTGCTCGTGCCGCCTTTCCCGAGAAGCCCACTTTGGCTTACATTAAGCTGCCAGCATCTTCTGGAAAAAACAAACAAACAAACAAACAAACAAACAAACAAAAAATACCTTGGAGATATGCTCAGCTAGAGACAGTATTGGTATTTTCCTTTGAATCTGTTTCTCATTCATTTACTTGTGCCTCCATTAGCAATTTATTTTTAATTCCACATTCTATGGGAAAAGCATATTGCTGGAGAACAGGCACATCTTACGTGCATACGCCTGACATTTTAAAAAATGAATGTAACGCACTCCACGCTCAAAATAAACAAGCTGTTTTTCCCTTTCCCCACACAATATTTATGAACCTCCAGGAGGAGATTGCTAATGCATTTACCACTGCCAGCACACTAGTCCTTGCTGTGTAACTCCTTTGTTCTTTTGAAAGAACTGTGTCCATGGCTCCCAGAGTCCCACCCTTACTGCCCAGGCTCAGGAGTCACTGGCCATCAGGTAGGCGACCTTCTGCTGGTGACCTGCTGGATTCAGAACAGCAATATTTCAGAGTTAACCCAAGAAAATTCTTGAAGCTTGCATATTTCCAATGAACAGTCATGTTTACTTTTTCATTGGTGTTAATCTGCCTTCTCTGTGTTCTGCACATTGAAGAATAGTTAAAATCATCAGGCAGATCTGAGATGAGTCCCTATTCCATTCTCTGAAACCCTGAGCAAGAAACTTTTCTGAGTCTTAGCTTACTCATCCATATTTAAAATTTATACTGAAATATATATGTATACACATACCTACATTAAAAGTTATTGTAGGGATTCATGAGAAAATGCTTGTAGAGGGCTTAGCACAGGACTGGACTTGCTAATAATTATTATTTGCTAAACCAGTGATTAGATAACATTACTGACATTTATAAATAGCTTCCCATTTTACAAAGCTGCTATCCTGAACAGCATGTGAAAAGCAATTGGTGTCCACATTAATATTGTTTTTCTTTAAATGTCATTTTAATACTACAGATGAATTACCTGGGCTAGATGTCTTAGCCTATTCCACAATAGATTGACTGTAACCAATCCTATTTCCTCCAGGGTCCTGACCAACCGGGCAGTTATGACATTCTAAAGAAAGATGGCCACTGCTATAGATATTAAGTGCTATGGTTTGAATGCCCCTGTAAAACTCATGTTGAAATTTAATTGCCAATGTAACAGTATTTAAGAGGTAATTAGGTCATGAGGGCTCTGCTTTCATTAATGGATTAATGCTGTTACCATGGAATGGGTTTCTGATAAAAAGGATGAGTTCAGCCCAATTTCCTTTCTCTGCCTCCTGTGCTTGCTTGCCCTTCTACTATGTTTTGATGCAGTAAGAAAGGCCTCACTAGATGCTCATGCCATGCTGTTGGACTCCACAGCCTCCAAAACTGTGAGAAATCAATGTCTTTTCTTGTAAATTACCCAATCTGTGGTACTGTGCTAGAGCAGTAGAAAACTAAGACAGTAACCTTGGGTTGAGTCTTAGGAACTCAAGCCACTGTAAAAAAAAAAAAAAAAAAAAATATTTTCTTCTAGTAATTAAGACAAAAACATCTGCTAAGCAAAATTTTTATTTATTTAGCTCGGATTAACTTGAAGTACATTTTCAAATTGAGTGCTCATATTTCTTCAATTCTAGAAAACTATAAGCCTTATCTTTTTGAAACTTGCTTTCCCCTACATTCTTTGTTGATGCTTCTGTGAAATACAGATCTGGGCTTTCCCATCTGTCCCAGTTGTGTCTTTAGCTGTTTTGCATTCTGAATGGTTTCCTCAAATTCAGTTAGCCAATTTTTTTTTTAGGTGTATCTGATATGTTGTTCAACATGCTGACTGGGGTCTTAAATTTAATGACTATGGTCATCTCTTAGTATACACAGGGGATTGGTTCCAGGACTCTCTTGTATACCAAATTTCATGCATACTCAAGTCCCACAGTTGGCCCTTTGGAAGCTGCATGCACAAAAAGTCAGTCTGCCATATAAGTGGATTTCTCATCTCACCAACACTGCATTTTCTATCTGCATTGGGTTGCAAAAAATCTTCCTGTCACTGGAACTATGCAATTCAAACTCATGTTGTTCAAGGGTCAACTGTACATAACCTATTGCCAATTATTTGGTTCTCTTTTCAATGTTTATGATCTTTAAAAAATAATGTCCTCTTCTTTCACTAGGGTTTCTATGACATCTTTACCTTTGATGCTCTTGAGCACATTGATTTTATACTTTCAATTAAACGATTATCTCTAGTTCTTGAGATACTAATTTTCCTGTTATACAGCTGGTTCTCCCTCATGGTTCTGTGTTTTCCTGGGCAGATCATCTTATTTTTAAAAAATTGGGCTTATCATTGGAGATGGGGGGTGGGAACTTCTTTGCAAGTTCTGTATGTCCTGGATTATAAAAATATTCCTGTGGACCAGTTAAACACTTGATTCTCCTATACTTTTCTATATTTGTATTCATTTCTCAGCTTGAGATTCTCATTCCATAGGTTAATTCAGACCCCACATCTGATCATGGAATTTAGTCTGTGGGTTTTCCTCTCTGTGTATAACTATTTCTCCACCTGTAACTCCCTTATAGTTTTATATGATGCAATATTAGGCCAACAGGGGAATTTTTCTTGTCTTTTACTCATAGAAAGAAGAATATTTGAAGGCTCCAGTATTTTTGTTATGGGCTTACTTCTAGTTTCCAGCCTCTCATTATCCAAAAGGTCACCATGGCATCATATCTATTTAGATTTTGTGGCCCTCTTTGTTTCTAGACATCTGGGGATTACCTCTCCCTTGCAAGCTCTACTATGTATGTACTTGTTTTGTTGTTTTTACATTTCAGCCTTCCATTCCTTGTGTTTTTAACAGGTGGATCAGTTAAGTGCACTGGGTTGACCTAAGCATCTTTTCTTAGAGAGCACTTCTCACTACTGTATATCACTTGGGCCTGCCTGGCTATAACTCAGCAAAATTGCCCACTCAAAGCACTGAGACCAGAACCAATTTAACGCCTTGATCACAACTCTGGACCTTTTGGTGAAGCAACATCAAAGTGATGCTTCCCATTTTATTTAATGAGTTGTCTTGAATCCTAGGTTTATTTTGTGGAAAAACCCTAGATGTCTGATCATTTAAAAATACAAAAAGCAATTTCTCACAAGGATGCCTTTTTACCTGAAGGATAAACTGGAAGGTATTTCTTTCTGCAAACCAGCTCCAGATGACCTCAACATCTAAAAGAATTTAAAAAGTTATTTTACCCCTAATTTAATCAGCACTCCAAGCCAGTACTGGTGTTTTCAGCAATAAATAAATCATCTCACTGCTGGCCTAATGTTTTCAGAGAGTATCCTAGGTGATGTATAAATTGTGAAATTGTTATGAAAACTTTGACAAGAAGGGCTTAACCCCTTTCTTATTGATGAGGTGATATCCAGGTGTTTTTATAGTCCTTAATCTATAGAAATATAATTTGGGGTCTAGAGGCGTTCTGTTGTAACAAAAATGAAATAATCCAAACTTTTTCCCTCTCTTAATAAAAATTCCCCATGACCTGAAATAGTCACATTTCCCTATGGTAGAACTAGCATGAAGGTCAAGAGTTGGAACCTAAGAGATGGTGTGGGAGGGAGTAAGGCAGGTAGAGAAAGAAAGATTGGTTTAGGTCTTTTGTCTAGCTGATAATACAATAGGGCCAGGACTAGGGTAAAGCAAATGGGATCCTTGTCTTGGGCACAAAATGCAAGGCAAGTCTAGGATCCTTAGTAATTATTATAGTATTTTAAAGTAATATTAAAAATATGTTAATTCACTTGATTCAATCATTCCATAAGGTATACATATATAAAAACATCACACTGTGCTTTATAAATGTAATACAATTACGATTTGTCAGTTAAATAGTATTAATAAAAATAAATTTAAAGTTAATAAAGCAGTATTTAAAAAAATCAAATTGGCAAACTATGAGCCATGGACTGTCACCTGCTTGGGTAAATAAGATTTTATAGGAACCAGGACCAGATCATGGTGAGGTGAATGAGGCAGAGTTGTCCAAATGCAGGGTCAATGAGGCATAACAGTTGTCCCTTATTATCTTCTGGGGATTGGTTCCAGGACCCCCACAGATACCAAAATCCTCTGATGCTCAAATCCCCTACATAAAACGGCATAGTATTTGCACACAACCTACACACATTCTTGTATATACTTTAAATCATCTCTAGATTACTTATAATACCTAATACAATGTAAATTCTATGTAAAGAGTGGTTAGATTGCAATTTTTATAATTTTTTTCTTGCTGTTATTTTTTTTTTCTGAATATGTTCAATGCATGGAGAGCCAACTGTACTGTCCTTATTTAAAATTTGATATTTTGTTCATCGTTGGATTTTTGCATTGCTTTTGATTTTTTAAGTCATTGCCTTAAAAAATATCATTTATCTTGACTACCCCCTTAAATTTTGTGCCCAAGAGGAGTGCCTCACTTACGTCACCCTGTTCCTAGCCCTGAGATGGGAAGATATCACAGAGAAATGGTGATTTCTGAGCTGTTACACTTGCATAGCTAGTTATACAAGCATCATAACAACATTCTGGGATGTATGATCTTCATCAGGGTGTTTAACTCTTGGTTTTCCCACCACGAGATGGTGGCAGTAAAAATACTTACTTTACAGGGTTGTATTGAGGATTAATTGTAGACTGCTCAGCACAATGCCCAGCACATTGGCTCAGTAAGTGTCTTATTCCATTCAGATTGCAATAGCAAACTACCATATACTGGGTGGCTTATAAACAACAGAAATGTATATTCTTATAATTCCAGAGGCTGGAAGTCCAAGATCAAGGCACCAGCAGATTCAGTGTCAGGAGAGGACCCACTTCCTTGTTCATAGATGGCATCGTCTTGCCGTCTCCTTATATGACAGAAGGGTCAAGATAGCTCTCCAGGGCTTTTAAGGGAATTAAGGAATAATTCCATTAACGAGGGCTCTGAGGGCTCTTTCTGCATGACCAATCACCTCCCAAAGTTCCTACCTCCAAATACCATCACATTGGAGATTAGGTTTCAACATATGAATTGGTGGGATGGGGCAAACATTTAGTTTATGGCAGTGAGCATAAGTTAGCAGCAAATAGAAATGAAAGATAAGTTGTTAAAGCTCTAAGCAAAGGCAGATTGATTAGGGCCTTGATTAAGAATTTTTTATTGTAGTAAAATACATATAACATAAAAGTTATTTTAATGATTTTTAAAGTATACAGTTCTGTGATGTAAGTACATTCACATTTTTCTGCAGCTATCACCACCATCCATCTCCAGAACTTCTAAAGATTTCAAACTCTATCCAGGAAGCTTTTAAAGGACCACTGGAGGTTGTGGAGAAGGAACTTGGCCTAAAGAAGCGTGTGGCTAAAATGAATCTGAGAAGATGATCTAGATGATACAGAGGAAGACAGGAGACAGGAAACAGGAGGGTCCCACAGTGGTCTGAGTAGGTGGGCTTTGACTAGGAAGGTGACAAAAGGAGTAAGGAAGAAGAACAGAAAATGGAACCTCATTAGACAAGGAGGGAAGAATGGAAAGGAATCAAATGGGTGAGGTGATATTTTGAAACAGAATACAATTAATTGAAAAGTTCCATTAGGCATAGAAATAGTGGAGCTGGGGGTCAGACAGCTGCTTCTCTTGCAAAGTGGCCTGCTGCCACCAGCTTCTGCTGGCAGAGCCGATTCTTTAATTTTCGGAAATGTTATGAGCCTATTGTTAAACATTGCCATAATTAAAAATTAAATTAAACTTATAATTAAATAAATTACATTAGAAACAAAGGTTATAACTGAATATCCATCATTCCTTAATTACTACATTTCACTATTATCTCTGCTTATGAAGTTATTTAAATCTATCCTATCTGTATAGTAAAACACCATATAACAGCATGCCCTGCCCATATCTTCTCACTCCCACATTTATTGACATTCTATTGGTAACCTGAAACTGGCTGAGGTGGGAGTATTTACACCAGGAAATTGGCAAGGGCCTCAAATTAGGGCTTGGTTCTTTGTTGTCTATCACAGTGTTAATAATGCACTTAAAAGTGTGTTGCATCTGTAGCTACTATACTAAAACTGTATTTTAAATCAAAGTTGAATGGCTAAGAAATTATAATGAGTTCAGCAAAAAAATGAAAGCATTCTGAGAAAATCAAGTGGAACTTACAGAATACTATATATTTTATTATTTATAACTTACATGATATATGTCCTTTGTATCAGTAAAATTTGTAATAAACTTATATTTGTATAAATGCATATTTTGGGGGAGTCAATTGTTGAACGTTTACTAACACACCATTGACCATACTCTTCTCTGATAGACATTTACTGTATAACATGTGTTTATTGTTATATCCACCTTAAAATTGTCTTTGCAAAAGACAAATTGACTCGTTCCCTAGTCAAAATGAAAAACTGGACACATCTTCTACCTAATAAACACGGTAATGGTTTTTCTGTAGGCAAACCAGAGCAATTGATTGCAATTGACAGAAAAAACGATTATTTTTCACTATAATCACTAGCTATAGTTAGCATTTTTTGAGCACCACTATGTACCAGGCACTATACAATGTATTTTATTCATATTTCAATCCTTGCTCCCCTATGCAAAGTAGGTCCTCATGTTATCCCCATTTTGTAGATGGAAATATCAAGGTTGTATAATTAGTAAGTGGTATGGTGGAGATTTGAAGGCGACCTTTCTGATTCTTTCTGACCTCTTCATTGTGATACCTTCTCTACTGTATTGTCTCCAGCTGTTTATATGGAGGTAAAACCTTCACTTCAAAAAACATCAGATATTCCAGGCAATAGTTATTGACCAACTACTATGTTCACTGTGCTGTGCTGGGTAATCACAGGAAATTTCTCAGGAAACTCACCTGAGAAGTATACAAAGTGGCCTCTGACTCCCAGGAATCCGTTCTGTTTACAAGGGTGCTTATGTAATCAAGTGTCCATGTGTGGTCCACTTCTGCAGTTGGAAGCAAGTCCAGCTTCTGCAGTTGGAAGACTGACTTCCCAAACATGCTGCACTCAGCTGATCCTGGTTGGCTTCACTTGCCCCAAGGCCCAGACCCTCTTTTCTCAAGTGTCTTGTACTCATCTCCTAAATCTCCCTTGAAGAATTCATGTGCTTCTTCTCCCACTCAGTGCTTTGTAAGGTAGTTAAATGATGAGGCAGAAATCAAGCAGCAGGTACCTCCAGCCAGGGGGTCCTTACTGGTTGCACAATTACATTTAGTTACAGAGCCTTTGAGGAGTCTCCTATCAAAGTTTTGTGTTGCCATGTGTGCTGTCAGCTGATTCACCTGAGATAGGTCCAAAATGAGAAATTTTGAGGGCTGTTAAGCACTATTGTTTTCCAAGCGGATCATTACAAAAGTATTCAATGTTGGAGTCTTGGAGTCCTAGATACAGTGGAAGAAATTTTTCAGCACTGGATGGTCCTAAAACTTCCCCTTACCCCAAAATTCCAAGGCAAGCCCAAATTCACAAATACCTCATGAACAAATGGCAGAAACTGGGAGGTGGTTCAAGGATTCTGGTTCTCTCTCCCTATTTTCTCTTTCTTCCTGTCTCCACCTACCAAGATAACTTCCTTGCCTCTGCTTCAAACTAGGCTACTAATTACGAGAGAAGTCAGAAATAGTGCTGATACATGTCTGTGATGCAAACAGAAGCTCAGATGAAGCAAGACAGGAAGGTGCGCTAAAGATAGAAAAGAGATCCTTCTGTTCATCAATGGCTGAAAAATAAAGATTCTAGAAAATGAAAAAAAAAAAGCCAAATAGAAATAAACAGGTATGTGTGTGTGTGTGTAACTTAGCATGTACACATGTAATAGCATTAATTCCTTTTGTCTCCAGAGAGAAAGAGGGAGAGGCATTTGCAAACAGAAGTGCCCACTCTTTAAATGTCCATGTGGGTGTTTGGAATCATGGAAATATAGGCTGATGCTTGTCTTCAAGTGGTCTATAGCCTACATTTCCAAAAATGGAAAGTAACTTCTGTTTATGCATGCCATAAGATCACCAAAAATGATTGTTTTCCCATTCATCAACATCTTTTTTTGTGCCAGGCATGCAGTAAATGCTCTGAGTACGTGATCCCATTCACTCTCCCCATCAACACCTTTAGGAAGGTGGTGATCATTTTACATTACAGAATGCTAAGGGTGAGATGGCTCAAGCTATTTGCCCAATGTTATGGATCTGGCACAAGGCAAGGCTGGAATGTGAGCCCAGGTCTGTCCAATTCTGGGCCCTGGGCACTTAACCTTTCTGCAAGGGCTGAGAAAAGGGCCTGGAGACGACACAGACTCGGATTCAAATTCAAAGTCCCCTCTGTTGCCTCCTATATTACTATAGTGTGGTGGTGGTGGTGATTTACTTTCCCTTGAGCCTCACTTTCCTTCACTGAAATAGAACCAACCTTGTAGCGTATTGTGACAATGGGAAAAAATATGAGCAAGGAGCTTAAAACAAGACCTGGGCCAGGTGCTGTGGCTCACGTCTGTAATCTCAGCACTTTGGGAGCCCGAGGTGGGCGGATCATGAGGTCAGGGGTTCGAAACCAGCCTGGACAACATGGTGAAATCCCGTCTCTACTAAAAATACAAAAATTAGGGTGTGGTGACACATGCCTGTAGTCCCAGATAGTCAGGAGGCTGAAGCAGGAGAATTGCTTGAACCCGGGAGGCAGAGGTTGCAGTGAGCTGAGATCATGCCATTGCACAGAGAGAGACTCTGTCTCAACACAAACAAACAAGACCTGGTCGATAGTTAACATTCAGTAACTAGCAATTGTGATTCGTGTAACTAATTCTGCTGTGAAATGGTGCCTGATCTTCAATAGGCAAACTTTATACACAAGTAAAGAGAGAGTTATTTTTAAAAACCCAATTCATCTGACATCCATTTGTTTATTCTTTTGTTTAGCCATTCAACAAATATTCATTAAGCATCCACTCTGACATGAGATGTTTTCCTTGGTGCTTTATGTGTTGCTTAAAAAAATAATGACGACAATCACCTGTAAACCACACCATGCAGTAGGTGTGATGTCTGAGCCTTCACCAGCTCAACTTCTCACAGCTTCTTTTGTATTTCAGGCACTGGGCTAGGCTCAAGGATGGACTGAAGGCACTTCCTGCCATGTCAGGGATGAGGGGCTCATGGTCTGGCCAGAGGCAGCAGGCAGCATTGAAAGGAGTATGGATAGAATGTTCAAAGGAGAGAGAGAGATTGCATATACACAAGACTGCACCTCGGAGATAACTTTTGAAGGTGTTTCGGGGGTGAGAGGAGGTGTGACAGGCCTAGGGAGCAGTGAGAAACCCAGCTTGGTTGAAGCATCAGGTGCAAGGCAGCTTGGGGGTGGAGTGTCCATTTACCCTTTGGAATACAGTCTTCCCGTTGGCATGGCAACTGCTGCAAAATAAATTGAAGGTGGTACTTCAAATGATGCCTCCGAGACTGTCCGGAGTCATTTAAATTGCTTGTTTGTTATGTATGAGAATTTGCCTAACCTCCAACCTGCAATTGTAGCTTGGCAATCTTTTGTTTATTGTGCTGATGTGCTTTCTTGCATCATCGTCTTCCTTAAACCTCTTTTTTGGTTTGTTTTTATTTTGCCCATCTAGAAAATATACCCAGGCATTGTGTTGATTTTCCCAGGCTCCCTTGAGATCCTGCAGGACCTCCATCTCTTCATCTGATGAAAAGGCTGCCAGGGTGATGTTTACAGTCTCATTTTTCACCCTGGGATCCCTGCACTCAGCTGTGCTGGGAATCACAGTGTGTCCAGCCAGCCATGTCCCTTCTTCCCATGGAATTTCTGGAATTTGGGCTGCTCATAGGGGCACAGAAGTGCCAACTACATTGCTCCTTCTAAGCTGGGGAATGACAGTCAGTGCTAACACTACAAATGTCTCCCAGATATATACACAGCTGCCCTACAGACCAATACCACATGCCTGCCATCCCTGACTGACTGTAAGTACAGAATAAAAAAGAATTCATGAAAAAAACAAACAAATAACTTAGGATGCCTTTTCCCATCTGAGACTCTAAAGCAAACAAACAGAAGTCCTGGCTTCTTAGATCAGTGGTAGATTTGCCAAAGCAAAATAAATGCCTGAATCTCCTCTTGTTCCTGTTTCTCCTAAGCATGTGTGTGTGTGTGTGTGCATGTGTGTGTGTGTGTGAAAGAAAGAGACAGACAGATGGGGGCTGGAGAGGCTGGATGCAGGGAATGTGGCTTCAGCTTGTGCCAGGAGAGTTTATCTGTCTTCCTTTCTCGGGAAACTGAATATAAAATCCTTAGGCACAAAAACAACCTTTCACATGTAGACTCCTTGGGAATTCAATTCTCACTCTTCTCTACTTTCTTTCTCACTGTTTCTTTTGAACTTGAGGGAAAAAAAATTCCTATGCCGTTCACTTCCCTTGCTCTCAGATAATGAAGAGAGAGAGAGCTAAGGTGCTTAAATGTCAAGGTTTGTAAAATTGGCAAACTGGCCCCACGAGGTTTGTGGTTTGAGTGATGGTTCTCCATCAGGTTTGGTGACAACGACAGTGAAGGAACCTAAGCTGGTAATATAGCAGATGCTTCTTAGGCCCTTCCTCTGTTTCAGTCACTGTTCTCAGATCTATGCGTGCATTAATTCATTTAACCCTCCCAATGGCCTTACGAGGTGATGGTGTTATGATTGATGCTATTGTTACATCACCTTACTTTTTTGCAGATGAGGAAACTGATATCTGAGAGGTAAGTGTTGTGCCCGAGTTCTCATGGCTAAGGAGCTCAAGAGCTTAAATTTGAATCCCTGCAGTTCAACTATAGATTGTGGTTCTCAACCAAGGGCAATTTGTCCCCCCACCCCACAAGACATTTGGCCATGTCTGGAGAGATTTTAAATTGTTGTGACTTGGAGGGGTACTGCTACTGCCTTCTAGTGGGTAGAGGTGAGGGATGCTACTCTATTGTGAGCCCCATAATCAAGAATTATCAACCCAAAATGTGACGATTGCCGAGCCTGAGAAGCCCTGCTCTGCAGATAATACGTCTCACAGTTCTGGTGCTGATCAGACAGCACGTTTCTGGGGCTCAATATAGGCGAGCCAGAGATACTGCCCACAGCAAAGGGAATTGTAATTAGCAGAGGCCAGGCTTTGGCATGTGCATTTGTGAGCAGACGCATTACTGAAAGGACAGGGCTGAGGGTACCTTATGGTTCTGTTTCTCCCTTAGGATGGCAGCATCTGATAACCAGATATAAAACTTGAGAGGCAATTTTTAAGCTGTGACTAGTCTGATTCCCAGCTGGCCAGCTGAGCCACCCTACTTCTGTGTTTTCTGGTGCAAAGAGCAAGGTTCCACCGAATGACCTTAGACTTGGCTTCTGGATAAAATTGGCAGAGAGCTTCTAGCATTTTGCTTGAGCCATCATAGGGGACCTGGGTTTGGAAACTCAACCACTCATGGCAAAGTTATTTTCATTCCCCTTGCTCTCACCTGCCCCCATGGGAATCCTCCATAGAAGAAATGTTCTAACTGGACTCATTAGAAAATATAGTTCATGATTTTGCAAGAATCAACCGTAAAAGACGGGTGACCTTTGAAATTCTTTGCTGGCTCATTTAAAATGCATTGAAGAGGGGAATCTTTTTTTAAGCATCTTTTTTTAATCATCAATACAGTTTAGTTTTAAAGTGTTCCAGGAGTCAGGCCCTCTCTCTGGGCTCCCCAAGGACTTATTCCTGCTGACCCAGAAGAGGTTAGCTTTACTATTCCCTCCCAGTTTACTACATTCCACCTAAACTTCCACTGTGCTTTTAGAGAATTACAGTCATTAGACCAGCAGTCTTGGCATCACTTGGGAATTTGCTGATTATCTCATGTTGTACCCCAGATCTCCTGAATCAGAATCTGTACTTTAACAAGATTCTGAAGTTGCTCATATATACTAGTCTATAAAGTTTTGTTTTTTACTCTAAAAATTGTTCTCTAGGAACTGAGTCCAAATGGATGGCAGATTTCCTCTCTCAGTCCATTCCGAATTTTTAGAATGTGGACATTCTGTTAGCTGAGCTCCAAGGCCCCGTTGCAGCTCAAAAATGTTGTGATGGCCCAGACTTCTGTAACCAAAGAATTCCCAAACAATTCTACCAATACACCTAGGCAGGGATGTTTGAGCTGCTCTTCCAGTGATATTTCATACACTCTCAGTTGACCACCAGGCTCTTTGCCTGACCTCTCCCACTGAGAAAGAAGATTTCCTGTTAACCACCACTCTCTTTTGGCTGTGACAGGTTGTCACTTACTTGATCTGACTTCTTCCATCACTCAGCAGTTTCTCAGTCCGATTGCCACGTCTCTCAGGGCATGTGAGTTAATTTACTTCTTGGTCCTCTACTTTCATCGGGACTGACATCATCTCAATATACTCTTAAAAGTGATCCCAAGTTTTTAGGTTGAGGCCCAGTTTCAAAAACCTCATTCCAGGGTTCATGAATACCTGGATCTATTCATCTGAACGTCCGCACAAGTTTTAAGATCACCATAGTGTGGGGCTTATTCCCCTAACCTCTCTATATAGCTAGAAGGTGGTAGGCTGTGCCTGTACCCACCAAGCAGGTGGCATTGTCATACAGATCTCAACCAGAAAGGGCTGGTGCCCTGGTTGATGATGAGCTCGTCAAAGAGATGTAAAGTTTCAGAAAAAAAGGGGGTTACAAAAGCACATGTCAACAGGGGCCATAAGAAACGGGGTGGGGCCTATTGTCACAGGACCTGGGAGACTGTTGTGACCCCGGGTGAGGGTGAGAGGACAGCAGATGCAGATTCCAGATGGTTTTTCCCAGGAATAAGCACATGCCCAGGGCCTTTACATGATCTGATCTTTTCAAAAGGAGTCTGAAATCTGGCTTATGACATCTTCCTGTCTTTGAAATATTGGTGATAATTCAATTTCCTTTCTTAAACACACTGAGTAGGCAAAAAGAAACACATCTGCAGGGTGGAGTTAGACATCAGTCTCCCCAGACTGATGTTCGGGTAGCGACAAATCAGTCCTCATGTCTTGATTGAGCCTCTTCTAGAGCTCCAGCACCTTGTGTTTTTCAAAGTTCAGTTTCTGGATCTACAGTGGCAGAATTGTACAAAATGACCATATGTCGTTCCTAGTCCCTGCCCAGGACAGCCAAAACCCAAATTCGGTAGATGATTCCTGGGAATTTGTCCTTCATTGTGCTTTTGAGGGTGCAGAAGTATGATTCTTAGAAAGCCAGGTGATACGCAAAATACAAAGAGATGTAAGAGCATAACCTCATCTTAGGGCCCTAGAATCTACTAAAGAAAATACGATTATTACATATGAAGTGGTACATTTAAAAACCAGCATGATGAGAGTATATGTGTAGAATCTGGCCCAGGACTGGGGATCACTCAGATCAGTTACCTTAAGCACTAGGCAAAGACCAGTTTCCTTGGAATTTTGAAGGGGACTGACTCTTTAGCTTGGAGGTCAGCCTTCAAGGACTAGTCTTGTGCTAATTGAATTTCTAAGCACAGGCATATAGATGTGGTTTAAATACTCTGCCTCAGGTGCCAGGCAGATACGTGAGGGAGGGAAGCAGGCCAATGTGAGATGGAGTAAGACGTGGAGGAGGCTGTGGAAAATTGGAATGTTCCTGGCCCTGCTAGAAGGGGCAACTAATTCTCCAGAAAAAAATAATTAGTAGGGACCAAAACTAGGTATATTAAACAAAAATAGCTGTGAACTGCTAATTGACAACTGTTTAGATTAATTTTATTAGAGGCTCAGAGGTAGAGAGCTAAGTCTGCTTTTGACTTTGCTGCTATTTGAACAGGTCACTTCCACTTGCAGGTTCTTAGATTCTTCATATGTCAAATGAGAAAATGGTCCAGATGCAGAAAAGCTCCAGCACTCTTGTTCTTTCTGTCCTACAGGGCAGTTGTGTTAGGTAGTAGGCCTCCCACTGAGCTTTGGCCAATAAAGAGCACCAATAACTATAACAGAATAATGACCAATGTTCATGGAGTTGTTGCAGTGTACGAGACATTGGGGTGGGGGGGTTTTCTTCTAGAAAAAAAGGGAACAAGAGAGGAAGACAGGCAGGCAAGAACAAGCATGGTATGTGCACAGACAAAAGGAAGCCAGAGAAATAGAGCTGAGTTTCTCTTTGGTTAATGCTCAATGAAAGTCAATGTTTTTTTCTAATGATTATTCAATCTTGCAGTTAATGGGCAAAAGTCATTTATATGTTCATTAAACACATTTATTGAATACCTATTATATGCTAGTGATTGGTAACCATTAACTTGCCTCAGACCAATCCCCATAGGCTGACCTTCCAAAAAGAGACTTGGCCTCTGTCTTAATCTGTTTTATGTTGCTATAACAGAATACCAAAAACTGGGTAATTTAAAAACAACAGATTTTTTTTTTTGGCTCATGATTCTGGAGGCTAGGAAGTTCAAGATCAAGGGGTTGCATCTGGTGAGGCCCTTCTTGCTGCATCATATCATGTTGGAAGGGCAAAGGGAGGATGAAAGGCCAAAGGGAACCAAATGCATCCTTTTATAAGGAGCCTGCTTCAGCAGTAACTAACCCACTCCTGTAATAACTAATCTACTCCAGTAATAACTAACCCACTGCAGCAATAACTAACTAACTCTTGCAATAATGGTATTAATCCATTGATGAGAGCAGAGCCCTCAGACCTAATCAGCACTTAAAGGTCTCACCTCTCAACATTGTTGCTTTGGGGATTAAGTTTCCAACATGTAAAATTTGGGGAACACATTCAAATCACGGCAGTGCCAATACTCTATAGAAACTGGCCACTTTCAAGTGCTTTAAGAAGCAACCCTGCTGCATCCCAAGTCTTGGATAGCAACCCTTGCTGCCACTGCCACCACCATTGCCACCCATTATGCCAGGCAAGAGACTGTTTCTTCTTCAACCAGGAACTATGAAGTGACACATTCTGTCTCAAGCTTTTCTTATCATACATCCACAACTGTAAGGCTTGAAACTAAGCTTCCAAATCAGGGAAGGGGCTATAAACACTGAGCCAGTTGGAGGGACAGGTGCTGAGACTCCAACTTACCATACTGCTACTGTATCCTGGCCCCAGGTTATGCCAGGGGAGGGGTGAGTGCTTCCCTAACTATATGGCTTTAAATGAAAAAAACAAACTTTCTTTCTCTCTCCATTTTCACACATTACTCAGCACAACACTTCTGATATCATGTGTGTGTTTTGTGAGGGGTGGGGGGAAGGGAAGCCCCCCCACACACCAGGTAGTTCACCAGTAAACACCAACCGTGTGTCCTATAACTCAATCCTGACATTTTCTACCGGGAGATATCCTCAGATTCCACAGGTTGTGGGCTCAGTCCCACAAGACTGCCCCCCACTTCAGATGCCAATAGCAAGTACTAGGCTGTCACCTAAACTTCTGACTGACCAGCTATAAATCAGGGGTTCTCATGACCCCCTCCTTCGGTTCAACTGATTTGTTGGGATGGCTTAGTGAACTCAGGGAAACACTTTACTTGGGTTTACTGGCTTATTAATGACAGAGAAAAGGATATAGATATGAATAGCCAGATGGAAGAGATATATGGGGCAAAGTATATGGGAAAGGGCCTGGAGCTTTCATGCCGACTCTGTATAAACTGCTCTCCAGGAACTTCCACGTGCTCAGCTTTCTGGAAGCTCCCTGTTCTTCTGGGTTTTCATTGAGACTTTGTTAGGTAGGCATGATTGATCAAACCATTGGCCATTGGTGATCAGCTCAACTTTCAATCCTTTACCCTCCCCAGAGGTCAGGGGTTGGGGCTGAAAATTCCAACCCTCTAATAACATGGTTGGTTTCCCTAGCAACCAGCCCCCAATCTGAGGCTGTCCAGGAGCCAACCAAGAGTCATCTCATCAAAACAAAAGATGCTCCCATAACCCAGAAAATTCCAAGGGATTTAGGAGCTCTGTATTAGATGCTTCCTATCACTCTGAAAATTACAAAAGTGGTCTTAGGAGCTCTGCCTCAGGAACTGGGGTCAAAGACCCAATACCGGAACAAAAGGTTCTTCTGGTATCCCTATATATGAAGGTTTTAGGAGCTGTGTCTTAGGAACTGGGTCAGGAATCAAATACGTATTTCTTGTTATATCACAAGACCACAGCAGCTTAAAAGTCACATAGCCTGTAAGTCAGGGTCCTCCTACTGGGATCTGAGCTCTAAATTGCTGTGACTCTGGGTGCTGCTCCAGAATGCAATGGACAATGAGTATTTGTACCTGTTTCTGCTCCCCTGTCCATGAATTTTCCCCAATGAACATTGCTCAAGCCAGCCTTGTGTATCTGAGGTTGGCCATCTTGCTTGCATGACTGCCAGGAGCTGGAACTGCAACAGAGAACAAGTCAGACAAAGTCCCTACCCACCTGAGGTTTACATTCCAGTGGAGAGACTGAAAATATACAAGTGAGCAAAGAAATATGCAGCAGACTGCAGGTGATTGTAGGGTGTGTGAGAGACTGATCAAGATTGGGAAGAAGAGGCTTTCTAAATACTGTGGTCAGGAGAGACCTCCCTGCTGAGGGGGTAATGAGACCAGAAGGAATGTAGGGATCCAAGCCGCAGGCACTATGGAGGATGACGAATACTGGACGAGGGGAACAGTGCCTGCAAATATGTGAGAGGCTATCTGTGTGCAGCATATGATGTGTGGTTTCCAAATGAAAATGAGATCTGTGGGTTATTTCTTCATTTCTCAAATACTTTGAACAATTATTTTGTGCAAAGTGCTGGAGATATAGCTATGATAACCCACACGCCCTGCCCTCAAGGAGGTTACCCTCTGGTTAGGAGTTGATGTATATGTGGGGAGTAGAGGAGTGAGGCAAAGAAGTGAAGAGGCAATGACATTGCAAAGTGACCAGTGCTGAAATGGCATAGAGAGGGTTGTGGTAACAGGGGATAACAGGGAGTAGCCACTGAGGAGGCAGGAGCTTCCAGACAGCTTAATTTATCTTGCTCATGATCAGTATAACTTCAACAAACAGCAACGTCTTTACTGTTCATTTTTAGTTCATCATGGAGCTAAACATGTTTAAAAAAAAAAAAAAAGTTCATGTCCATCCTACATTTGAGGCTTTCAGATAGGCTTTATTTTTAGATTAAGATGTTATAGTTGATGGTTCTAGTGCCTTTCATATGCAAAACAAAATGCTCAATATAAGAAGGAAGGAACTTTTTAATTTTATGAGACTGAAATTTAAACATCCAAGAGCCACTGCTCCAGCCAAATGTCCTGCCAATTCTGTCCTTATCAAAGAAAGCTTATATTTATTGAGCACTTATTACATATAAGACATGTCTAAGTACTTTCATGTGCTTTTTGGATCTTCAAGCTAACCCTGTGAAGAAGGATAGATTATCACCCCATTTTACAGATGAGCAAAATGAGGCACAGAGAGGTGAGGAAACTTGCCCGTGGTTATGCAACTAGTAAGCGTCAGAGCTGGGATTTGATAGGCAAATTCCAGAACTCATGTTCTTATCTTCCTCTTCCCCACAAAAAAACAACTAGCAACTTTTGGAATACTAGAATTCAAAGCTTTGATTATCATCTATAGCTCTTTTCCTTTCTCCCATCCCTAGTACTGGCTTTGGAAACTCTTGGATAAAAATTACCCTAGAACCAAAGAGAACAAGGAACCCATAGATAGGCAAAGATTCTTGGACATTCCCCTGAGAAATAAGAACGCTTTGCCAGCGAGTTCACTGTGCATATTTGCTGCTCTGCAAATGTGTCCCAGTTGGGCCAACTTCTGTTCTCGGCTGTTTGAATATATCCTGGCAGCTCAGAGGTGTAATTTCTCCAAATGCCGCATTCCTGCTGAGCCCACGGGATGAATTGTGCAATTTCGGGTGAGCACTTTTTTAAACTCTAGCAGCGCTTGTAGTTTCCTTCCTCGTACTTTCTCTGCAGGCTCCACATGGAAGATTGAGGGCTGAGTGGATGCTGGGGCCAGGGGTACAGAAGGTGCGATGCTGGGATGGAGAGATGGAGAAAGGCAGGAGAGGGAGAGGAGGGTGGGACAGCATCAGCTGCCCAGGCAAATGCCACAGCCCCACTTTGAGAACTGAGATCATCTTTAATTTCCTGGAGTGTTCATTCATTCATGCATCCACTTGTAAAAATATTTTTGCTTTATTTGCTTCATGCCAGATACAATTTGGGAGTAGGAAACAGAAATAAGGGGACAGGTGGAATCTCAGCTGTTAGGAAGGCAAGTCTAGCTTATGATGAGCACACATAATGGGGGACAGGGTTAACACAGTCAAGGAGACCAGGGATATCTTCTTGGGGGGCACATGGAATTGAGCAGAAGTATGAAGGCAGAAAGGGGTTAATTCAGTAAAGAGGAGAGGAAAGAGTGTCTGAAACAGAGAGAGAAGCCTATGAAAATTTTCTGGGATAGGAAGGAGGGTACCTGAATATATGAAGAATTCAAAAGCAACCAATCTCCTCCCCTCTCCGTTTATGATGCTGACAGTGCTGGCCCAGGCTTTGGACTTTACAATCTCATGATAAAGCTTGCCAGAATTTCAGATTTTCAAACAAACAAACAAAAAAAACACCAGATTTTAAGAAGCTAAGTAATTTTTCCACAGCCACACAACTAGTGCGTAGTGGCATGGAAATTCAAGTCCAGGTTTGTGTAATTCCAAAGAAGGGCTTCTTGACCACCACTTTATATTGTTTTCCTAGAAATCTCTCATCATTTGCAGAGACCTATGTACACTATGCATACTTCTGTCTTGGTTCTAACATTGAAAATGTGAGTAGACTGATTTCCTATAGAAAAACTAGAAAGTAAAGGTAAAAAATAAAGTCACAATAGCTAAAACTGTGGAAGTGATGCAGTTGTCCATTGAGGAATAATTGGTTAAATTGTGTTGTACACATACAATGCAATATTATTCTGCCTTAAAAAATAATTCCAACACATGCTACAACATGGATGAACTTTGAGGACATTATGCTGAGTGAAATAAACCAGTCACAAGAAGATACTTTATGATTCCCTTTGAGAAACTAGAATAGACAAATTCATTAAAAACAGGTGGTTCCCAGTGGTTGCAGGGAGGTGAAGACAAGGAGTTATCTAACAGGTGTAGAGTTTTAGTTTTGCAAGATGAAAGGAGTTCTGGAGATTGGGTGCAGAATAATGTGAATGTACCGTCACAAACTACATAACAGTGTTGCAGTCAGCAACAAACTGCATATACAAAGGTGATCTCACAAGATTATAATACCATATACGTTTTCTATATTTAGACATGCTGAGAAACACAAATGCCATTGTGTTACAGTTGCCTGTAGGATTCAGTATAGCAACATGCCATAGAGCTTTGTAGCCTAGGAGCAGTAAACCATCCCATCTAGCATAGGTGTGTAGTAGGTTATACCATCTAGACTTGTGTAAGTGCACTCTGATGGTCATACAATGATGAAATCTCCTAACAACACATTTCTGAGAATGTATCCCCATGTTATGACACATAACTGGACTTGAGATTGCTGAACTCTGCACTTCAAAATGGTTAATATGGTGGGCCAGGCACAGTGGCTCACACTTGTAATCCCAGCACTTTGGGAGGCCAAGGCAGGTGGATCACTTGAGGCCAGGAGTTCAAGACCAGCCTGGCCAACATGGTGAAACCCCATCTCTGTTAAAAAATACAAAAATTAGCTGGGCATAGTGGCATACGCCTGTAGTCCCAGCTACTCAGGATGCTGAGACAGGGAAATCGTTTGAACCCAGGAAGTAGAGGTTTCAGCGAGCCAAGATCACGCCGCTGAACTCCAGCCTGGGTGACAGAGTGAGACCCTGTCTCAAAAAAAAGAAAATATGGTGCATGTCATGTGTATTTTGTAAGTAAAAATGTTTAAGGAAAAAAAGGAAGAAAAGGAATTTGTAAATCATGCATAATTTCATCTGGTAATGACCACTGTTAAAAAATCACCTTGTATAAACTTTTAGACATGTTCTATGTAAATGACACATGGGAATCTTTATATGTTTGCACATAATCAGATCACATGATACATAGAGTTTGGTAGCCCATTTATTTTCCCTTATTGAGTATATCAGAAACTTATTTCTAGGTGAGTAAACACACATTCACATTATTATTAAAGACAATATAGTAGTTCCCATTAATCAATGTGCAGGATGTACACCATGGTTCACAATTATAAACATCATCACAATCAACACACTTAGGCTCAGTACCCTCATCTGATTATTACCTTGGGATGCAGTCCCAAATTGGAATTACTCTGTTGAAGATTTTTGTCATTTGTGAGCCCCTTAATACTCTCATCAAATGGCCCTTTTAAAAAAGTTGTACCACATTATATTCTTTCCAAGAGTTGTCCTTCTGTCTGGATTCTCACCCTTTTGTGTTTGATGTCGGCTTTACAATGTATCAGTGGTATGATCTTGGGCAAAGGGGCCTCATTTGTCCCAGATGAATATGGTGCCTATTCCACAGGCTGAGGAAGGAGAAAATGATGGAATCCTCGTACAGGGCTGGCAGCATACAGCAGGTGCTCAGTATGCCTTCACTGTGTTCTCATTACCTTCTCCTCATTCTCCAGGAATCACAGCTCCTCAAGAGCAGGAACACCACACCCAGCTCTGGTGAAGCCTGGTATCTGTTGGACCAGTGTGAGCAGATCAGAACACAGCAAGTGATGTGTGAATGTTTTTTGAAAGCCTTAGAAAGAGAACTAAGAGAAAAGCTTATTTCCTGGATCTGAGGGGAATGGAAACAAGAAGCATACTCTGAGGACAAATGGATACCTCTGCCTTTTTTACTTTTACTTCCAGGTGTGTAAGCCTTTTAGTCCTGCTTTTAAATAATTTTTCATTTGCAACAAAAGGTGCCTGGCTGGACAGGCTGGCAAGCATCCCCAAGCGAGCACAGAGGGTTCATTATTCCCAACTGTCTTATAGGGAGAGCCAGCCTGTATCATTGCAATAGTGGGACTTTTCTGATCCATCTGAAATAAGGAGCAGGCCCAGCGTGGGCATTCATGGGCAAACCCTTTTCCTCTGATAATGAAAGTCAGGATCTGAGCAGACCTGCAATGCAAGTCCATCTTGGAAAAGCAGCTGGTGGGGTTCACGAGGAGCCAGCCAGCTATTCTAAGGGGCTTTCGACAGAAGCTCTGAGGATCATGCTGCAGGTGGGGTTGGGGATGTGTGGTGCCAAGCCCTTAACACAGCATCCCAGCACCCTCTCAGGAAAGCTATCCTTTCAGTCATCTCTCTTTTTCTCGAAAGATATTTGATTTCATGGAGCTTCTCTGCATCCAGAAATCATCCTGGAGTTACTGACTCTGAGATACAGACTTGGCAATGGCAGTCAGGAGGGACTCATCTGTGCTCATTTAATGGGATTTTTTTGTTCTACAGAGACCCAGAGACTTCCAGAGGCAGGGATGGCAGGAGGCAGATTAGGGCTTGAAGAATTTGAGAGGTCAGTACTTTTTAGAAGTTCCAACATTTGATGAATGGGGATACTGAGGTCCAGAGAGAAGGAGCTTAGTGAAGGACAGATGATAATCAGCCTGGATTTTAAGTTCCTCCCTCCCTCCCTTCTTTCCTTCCCTCCTTTCCTGTCTACCCAGCATTTTGGTTCTCTTTGCATGTCAGGCATTGTGCCAAACGCTTTCCTCCATTAGTCCTTCCAACCACCCATGCAGTAGGTTTTATTATTAGTGCCCTTTCACAGATGAGGAATGTGAGGCTCAGAGAAGCAAAATTACATGCCCAAGATCTCACAACTAATACATTGTAAAATCATTTCCTTTCCCTAGAGGCTCTATAGCCTTAATGGCAGGGGAGCAGGTTCTTATTCTCATGAAAAATCCTGAGGAAACAATCCTCTAAAAGAAAGTAAAGTCAGCAGCCAGTCAGCCTGGGCACGGCAGTGCCACGCTCAGGTCAGGAGGTCCTGCCTCATGGGCATCAGCCAGTCATTGGCAGACCAGCTTGGCTACATAGCACAGTCCTCCTTGCAGCCCCAGCAGGAGTCACACATATAATTATTGAAGGGCTCATGGGAACTCACAGAGCAGAGAGCAGAGCATGAGATTGAGACCAGGGACTCTGGACTCAAATCAAATCCCAGCTGAGCCACTCTGGAGCAATATCTTGGCATATGTTTTATCATATCTCTGAGTTTCATTTTCTTTATCTCCCAAGGAGAATCATAACAGAACTTAGCTAATAGGTTCATGAGATAATTTAAATAAAGTGGTCAGTACAAAATAACATGCATGGTGAACCTAGAAAGGATTCTACAAGGCTGGGCACGGTGGCTCACGCCTGTAATCCCAGCACTTTGGGAGGCCAAGGCGGGCGGATCATGAGGTCAAGAAATTGAGACCATCCTGGCTAACGAGGTGAAACCCCATCTCTACTAAAAATAACAAAAAATTAGCCAGGCATGGTGGCAGGTGCCTGTAGTCCCAACTACTCAGGAGTCTGAGGCAGGAGAATGGCATGAACCTGGGAGGCAGAGCTTGCAGTGAGCCAAGATCACGCCACTGCACTCCTGCCTGGGGTACAGAGCGAGACTCCATCTAAAAAAAAAAAGGATTCTACAACTGGTAGTTTCTTCTAATAGTATCATCATTGTCATCATCATCAACAACAACATCATCACCATGACATCATAAAAGCCCATGTGGCAATGAGCCTTTGATATATTATTACCATTAAGAAATCATAGTAGGCTAGGATGACAGCTATACAATGTTGGCGGCCTTTATTGGTGGCAGACCCTTGTAGCAACAGAGAAGACCTCACAGGAAATTTGCCTTGTATACTTATTTATCCTTTCCAGCTATAATAATTTCTGAGTCATTGTAGCTACTTATTAAATATTTTCTGATTAATTGGATGAATGAGCGAATAAATGAAAGAATTAATTACTCTCTGGCCTGGTTCAAAGGTCATTTTGCTCTAGCAAATACTCTTGGTTCAGGAAATGGAAACGACAAACTACTCAAGAACAACCTGAGATTTACATCTACAAACCCAAATACTCAAATAATATAAATACTTAATAAATGGTAATCATTGCAATTTGTCGCAAGCTATGCCTATGTATTGATGGTGTACTAAGCACTTAATGTGAATTATCTCACAATACTCAATACCTGTGAGGTAGGCATTATTAATATCCCTATTTTACAGATGGGGAAAATAAGGTTTGGTGAGGGTAAGCAGGAGTTCAAGATGATGCAGCCAAAGCAGCAGCAGATCCTGGACTGGTTCCTGGGTCTGTCTGATTCCAGGGCCTGTGCTTTAAAGCACTACCCTCTTTAACCTCCCCCAGTCTTCGCTGAGGGTCAAATGAAACCCTAAACTCAGCTTCACTCTTTTCAGAGCAGAAGGATAGATTTTGGGAAAGATAACCATCTAATATTGGGTATCCATGGACAAATGGAGAGTCAGACAAAGATAATTTTCAGTCCTCTAACATCTATAGCACCTCCTCCCCGGCCAATTATAGGCCACCCCTGGCATGCACAGAACACCACTACCTTTGCTACCTGTACCAGCTCACCTATCAATGTTTGTTCAGTGTCCCATTTCCTCCAGTTTCCTCTTTACTCTGGTTCTCCTGAGCAACCAGTTTGAGCTAAGACATCAAAAGTGTTCTCCAGGCAATTCCTCCAGTCTCTGGTGCTCATTGTGAGAAGGAAGACCAGACCAGAGGCCCAGGGCTCCCAGCTTCCCACCCCCACTTTAAACGGAAGAGCTCAGCCTCTAACTGACCTTGGTCTACCAGTCTGGTTCCTGCACTAGATTCAAACAAAGGGTTTTGTGAAGCAAACAAGTGAATAAATAAACTTAACTACTGGCTTAATGTAATCCACAACTTAGTCATTGAGAAATGCTTTTTGGTGCCTGTTCTATGCTTATTCTCAATATCAGGGATTTCAAGGCAAGGAAAGTCCTTGCCTTCATGGCTGTCATATTCAAGTGGAGAGAAAGGAATTAAACTAACAAGTTGATATAGAGATAAATGAGAACAGTAATGGTATGTGTTAAAGAGAAAGTTAAAATCAGGCAATTTGTCCTGCATGGTAAAGCTGAATGATGATCTCCAAAAGGATATCTAAATCCTGACCCCTGGAATCTGTGCATATTACCTTATATGGCAACAGGGTGTAATTAAGAATCTTGGAGGAAGGAGATTATCGCAGATTGTACTGGCAGGCCCTAAATGAAATCACATGCATCCTTTCAAGACAGGGGCAGATCTGAGAGCTCACATTGGCAAGATGGCTGACTAGAGTTGCCTGTTGTTTGTCATTCCCACAAAAAAGACCAAAACAATAAACAACTATATTTTGACTAGAGTGACTGAGGAAGTATGTTGGAAAGTACCTAAGGAGTGGCAAAATCCTAGTGGAGCATGGATGCCCAAAATAACACCATAAAAGAAAGAACAAATCATCTTGCATCTACCACACTTTCTCCCCGACTAGGATAAGCATGGAGACATGGTGGATTTCTTCTTCCAGGGAAAAGATAAGCTGGAGACCTCTGGCAGTTCCTATAGCCACTATAGATGCCAGTGGTCTTTGCTATAGGAGCATCCCTCAGTCTTCATGGGCTCTGAATCCAGTTAAGATAGTCGCTAGTTCATGCAGCTGCATTGCCCCAGAGTAGGAACCCAAGTCATGCATCACCACCTACCAATCCCATGACCTAAGCTGTTATAGCATGGTGCCATCTTGAAACTAGACCCACTGCTACAATGTGTCCTGACCTGGGGGCCAGTATCACTGCTCTCTCCATTCTTGAGGCTCTGCCATCATTTCGTCATATTCACACCGGTGCCTACATCACCACAATCCTGGTTATGTGAAGCCTAGGCCCAATGGAATGACCAAGATCCTGGTGTCCAAACCTATGTAGCACAATTCCCACAGAAAACTGGCAGATCTGCACAGTGGGGAAGCCACTGAACGGCTGGCCATCCTGCCCTGCCCATATGTTCCTGTGCAAAGCCTGACACCCATCTCAGTGGTGGTCCCGCCTCCCCAGAGACATTGCGGCACAGCCAGCCAGCCTGCCTGCCATGCCTCAACATGCCTGACTTGAAAACTAAACCAGTGTCCCTGCCCTCAGTAAGACCATGCCACTGCCATCACAAACTCCCACAACCTTTGGCACTGAGGCAGTCACAGACATTGCTGATGAAGATTACAGCTGAAGAAACTACACAAAGACCATGCTACTGAGCCACCCAGAACCAAAGCCCATGTTCTATATCCAACTGTCATCAAGAATCTGTCTACAGAAAAAAGTCTCTCCCTACAAAACTACTCCATATAATTGTAAAAAGCAAGTTTTCCACAAGATGTGCAGACATCCATGTAGGGATAAAAGAAACATGAAAAAGCAAGGAAACATGCCACCTCCAAAGGAACACAATAAATCTCCAGTAGTAGACTCCAAAGAAATTATTTACAAAATGCTTCATAAGAAACTCAAAATAGTGATCTTAAGAAAACTCGTGAGATAGAAAAGAATACAGATAAATTCAAAGAAATAAAAATTATGATCTGAATGAGAAATGCAACAGAGATATTATAAGAAAGAACCAAACAGAAATCTTGGAGCTGAAGAATTCAGTGAATGAAATAAAAAATACAATTGAGAACTTCAACAAAAGACTAGATCCATCAGAAGAAAGACTTTCTGAACTTAAAGACAGGTCTTTTGAAGCAAACTAGTCAGAGTGGAATAAGGAAATAAGAAAAAGAATAAAGAAAGCATACAGGACTTGTGGGACACTATCAAGCAAACAAATACTTATATTATAAGGGTGTCAGAGGGAGATAAGGATTAAGAAAAGCCAAAAACCTATTTAACAGAATAATAGCTGAAAATTTACCAGTCTTGAGAGAGATATGAACATCCAGATCCAGCAGGATCAGAAGTCCTCAATTAGATTCAGTTAAAAAAAAATAAAAACTCTCTGAGGCATATTATAATTAATTTATCAAAAGTCAAAAGAGAGAATTCTAAAAGCTACAAAAGGAAAGCATTGAGCCACATACAAGGGAATCCCTATTAGATTAAGAGCAGCTTTTTCAGCAGAAACTTTGCAGCCCAGGACAGAATGGAATGATATATTCAAAATGCTGAAAGAGTGTGGCACTGCTGACACTTTGGGATCTCATTTCTGGTCTCTAGAATTGTGAGAGAATAAATTTCTTTGTTTAAGCCACCCATCTTCTGCTAATTTGTTATAGCAGCACCAGGAAATTAATACATATGGCTACTTCAGACTAAATGGTCAGGAAAACGTTCTCAGATGCAGTAATGCTGAAGCTGATGCATGAATGATAAGAGGGAACCTCCTTATGAAGATCCAAGGGAAGAATACTGCAGGTAGAGGGAACAGATGGTGCAAAGACCCTGAGGCAGGAACAAACTTGGCTTGTCTAAGAAGGAAAATTAGTGTGGTAAGAATATAATGTGAAAGGAAGAGACTTATATGGGAGGTTGAAGTCAAAGGTACAGGAAAGAAAAATATATAAAAATTTCAAAAAGCCAGGGTAAGGAGTTTAGATTTTATTCTAAGTGTGAAGGGGTTCCATTGAAGGATTCATAGAAGGGGTTGATGTGTACACTTTACTTTTTTTTTTTTTTTTTTTTTTTTCTTTTCTGAGACAAAGTCTCACTCTGTCACCCAGGCTGGAGTACAGTGACGCAATCTCGGCTCACTGCAACTTCCACCTCCTGGATTCAAGTGACTCTCCTGCCTCAGCCTCCTGAGGAGCTGGGATTACAGGCGCCTGCCGCCATGCCCGGCTAATTTTTGTATTTTTAGTATAGATGGGGTTTCACCATGTTGATCAGGCTGATCTCGAACTCCTGACCTCATTATCCGCCCACCTTAGCCTCCCAAAGTGCTGGGATTACAGGCGTGAGCCACCGTGCCTGGCCTACACTTTACATTTTTAAAAGCTTACTCTGGCAGCTCTAAGGAGTTTGGAATGAGAGGGGCAAGAATTCTAGTAGGGAGGTCAGTTAGGATGTTATTATAGGGTCCAGGTAGAAGATGTTCCTGATTTGCACTAAAATAGTGGTTGAAGAGACAGTGGATGGATTTGGAATAGATCATGGAGTAAATTGAATGGGAATTGTTTCTGGATTTGATGTGGTTGTGTGGATAAGTGAAAGAAAATTTGACTTGAAACACTGAAAAGATAATAGTGCTTTTCACTGAAATGAGGAAGGTATAAGTTGGGAAAGAAAAACCAAGAAGGCTTTTCTTAGTCATATTAAGATTGAGATATATATGGACTTCCAAATCTGGGCTTAAGGAGTAAATCTAGATTTGGAAATATAGAATATGAGAGCTATTGACATAGATATTTAAAGTACAGGACCTGGTGAGATCACTGGGGGGATGGGAGGAATTTACATAGAGAGGTAAAAGGAGCCTCATCCTGAGGTACCAACACTGCAAAAAGGAAGAACCAGCAGGGGAGTCTGAGACAGACAGTAAGAGGAAAACATTGCAAATGTGATGTCTCAGAAGACAAGAGAAGGAAGGATGACTAAAAATGGAGTCATTAACCATATCAAAATAAGTTCTTCTTGCCAGGTAACTTATGTGCATTTTCACTGGGCAGTCAGTGTCTTAGCTCTAGGCCAACAGGTTTCCTCTCAACTGCCATCTCATATCATTGGCAGTGGCTCCCTAGAGTACTCTGATGAAAAGGATCCCAGTGCCTTGCCTGAGCTTGGCAGGAAAGCCTGCTATGATCAGTTGGCAATGCCTGCGTGAAAAGTTGGGCAAGAGTTCTTTGTGTTTTATGATCCTGCCTAACCCAATGGAAAGACATGAGTTATGGTCATTTCAGGGGCTTTTGTAGTTTACAAGGAGCTCAACTGTAGCTAGGGCAGCCCATCAAATCAGTCCCTAGAGCCAAATCCATCTTCATGGAAGGCCTGTAGTGGATATGGGATTAGATGCAGGACTGCCTCTTGAAGAAGTAGATACAGAGAGACAGAGACAAAACGTAGGGGCTATAATTTAAACACCAATGAGGCATCAAGGTTTTGAAGTCTAATATCTAGATTCAACTCTCAACTCTGCCATTTACTATGAGGATGCGGGTAATTTCATCCAACTGTCCTTAGTCTCTTTTCTTTACATGCTGAGTGATACTAATGGAATTGTGAAGCCGTAGAAACATATGAGGCTAAGACTCATGGGAACTCTAAAGATCTATTTCTTGACGGTTCAGGATAACTCTTGGAATCTGTTTCTTGAGGGTCCAGGGTGATACCTTTAATTTAGTTTTCCATGCCTCCAGAGGTCTATAACTCTAAGGCTGTAGCATCCTCTTTATAGAGTGTCTTACCCATGATAATTTATTTAAAAATGATCAAATAAACTTGGAGAACAATGATACTGATTTTGTGCTATTGAGACACTGTATAATCAGATTTGGTTAGATGGCAATCCCTTATTAAAGGTTTAACAAGTTACAACAACAAAATATGTGGAACTACAATTTTTCCATGCTCCAAGCTTTTGAGGAGAATACCACATGGTCACAGCTCAGTTATTGGATCTTTGTTGTACAGATCAGGGTAATGAGTAGGAAGGCTGAGTTGAAGAAAGTAAGGGAAGGAAAAGTAGATTCCTCTGTACAAGTAAGCATATGAACCAATCTACTTGGGGATAAAAGTATTTAGGAAGCTGGAGGAAGAGATTAAAGAGAAGCAGAAAGTGAAAGATGTGGTAAGTATGGGCTGAACTTCTTGAAGATAGGAGAGAGAATTGAACAACTACCATGAACAAAGAGACCTTGGGACAAGGGAAATGTGTCTATAAAGCTCTTTAAGGAAATCACTATGTTGTGTGGTGTTAATCTTCCTTGTTACCTCTTGAAGGGGCAATCAGTAAAACATGTACATTGCTTTTGTTTTGTTTTTTTGGGGGGAGTTTTTTGGGTTATGTTTTGTTTCTCGGTTTTTTTTTTTTTTTTTTTTTGAGACAGGGTCTTACTCTGTCACTCAGACTAGAGTGCAGTGGCATGATCATAGCTCACTGTAGCCTCAAACTCCTGGGCTCAAGCTATCCTCCCACCTCAGCCACTGAAGTAGCTGAGACTACCATGTGGTGATGCACACACCACCATGCCCAGCTTATTATTATTATTATTATTATTGTAAAGATAGGGTCTTGCTTTGTTGCCCAAGCTGGTCTGGAACTTCTGGTCTCAAGCCATCTTCCAACCTTGGCCTCCCAAAGTGTTGGGGTTATAGATGTGAGACAGGGCACCCATTCATACATTGCTATTCAAGACACTTTGGAGAGTGTATGCGTGCGTGTGTGTGTGTGTGTGTGTTTAATAGCTTTGTGCTGAGGCTAGCCTCAAGGTGGCCCTGTTTTATTTGGGTTACATTGGCGACACAGTGCCTTCATACTCATCTTCTAATTTGACCTCCATGTTAACACATCTGTGATAAAACTTCATCAGATTTTTAAATTATTATCCATCCAAAAAAGGGAGAGTCTTGACCTATGTTATTGAGGTTAACAATGAGCAGAGCTGTAAAATCTAAGTCTTCTGACTCTCAGGCTAGTGTGTTTTCTCTTCCCTTCCTCCGTCACTCCCTCCCATTCTTTCTTCCCTTCTCTCTTTCCCTTTCTCTTGCTCCTCCTCCTCTCTCGCCACCCTATTCTCTTTCTCAATATATTGATGTTAGCAGTGAACCGCAAGCATAAGATGTTCCTGAACCACCTTCAAGCTTTTAGTCGATAAGTTTTTAGTCCCAAAGAGTCCAAAGCAGTGTCTGCCAGGAAACAAGAAGGCCTGTGTGTGGTGTTCAGAAATGTGAAGACCCCAGAGGACTTACATTTTCAGCTTTTAGAGCAAAGGCTCATGAGTAGCAGCCCGTATGGTGGTATATGGATCTCGGCACTTTGCCTCCCGCGTGCCAAAGATCCAGACTGCATGGGGATTTGAGAACTCGCCTGGGCCAAGCAGAGATTTTAATAACCAGGAGACAGGAGGCCTTCTGACAGGTTTCTGTGCTGCCGCTTCACATTGGGTCACACACACAAGCGTGAGTGAGTGGCCAGCTGAAGTCCCGTAAGGCTGCATTCTTGCTCACTTCCTCCTTCCTTGGGCTGCTGAAAGAACCCATTTGTGTATAGTTTGGCTAAGAAAAATCCTGTTGCTTTCCAAGTGATGCTTTGTTTGTTTCTGTTACAAAACATCTGAAAAATCAGCATTTCCCACTCAGCATCGAGCCAAAATTGACTGCTGTCTCTGTATAATAAAGTGGCATATTTTGCTCCTCTCTTCTAATTGGAAGACAGAAAGTCTCAACAGACAGAGAGAACATGTTTATTGATCCAGCTTTATCCCAGAAACTGGACTGCACCACAGGGAATGAGCAGAGAGAAAGAGGGAGCAGGCTGACTTTAAATACTTTGTAAATGCTCCGTAGCAGTATTAATGAGCAGGAGACTGTGTGGTGCATTACAGCCTCGTGTGATGGAGTAAATGAAGGCAGGGCACACTGTTTTGTAATGAACTGAAGATTCAGTGGTAAGTGGAAATGTTCTTTTCCTGAGTTACTCATCTTCTCTTGCTGATCTGGAAATATACTGGTTCCCAAAATGCAGACATAATAAGGCTCTTACGAATGCAGGAACAAGTCTTGTGCACTTGCAGGGGAAAAGCAGAATTCTTCAATGCAGTCTCAGAAGAAGCAGTAGAGAGGTAGAATTTAAGGTGGCACAGCTGGGCAGAAGCCAAGAAGAGACTTGCTCTTGGCCCTTGGCATGGGTCTGAATCACCACTACTTTTCCTTATCCCATCCTGCTTCCTACTCTCCTCAACCTCTCTACTCATTGTAGCAAAGAAGGCCTGCAATTGGCTGGGCCTGGCCTGCAAGGTCCCTCTGTGGTCCCTTGATCATTTCCCAGCCCAGAAGGAGCTTGCAAAGGTTCAGGAATGTGCTGCTAATGAATACACAGAGCCAACCCTTTGGCAGAACCTACTGCTGTCTTGTCTGGCAACCTGTGGAAAGCGGAGGGCACACCTGCTGCTTGCTTGGATCCTGGCCTTGGGGGCCTGCAGCTCCCCTTGCCTGTTACAGATGCCTTTTTATTTGCTGCGCCTGGCACCAACAAGTTGTAATTCTTGCACACAAACCCCCCACGGTGGGTCAGGGGGCTCCTCCAGCTATAGTGCAATCACCGCAAGATCTGATCCTCACTCTCACCCAGAACACAGGCAACCTTGATCGACCCTGAACTTCAGAGCCACCAGCAAGGGGCTTCTTTTCCTTTTGGAAGCTTTCTGTGGTTCCCAACAACAATGGGGAGAGCCAAGAATCCAAGGAAATTTGAGAGAAAGAGAAAGTAAAAACAGCATGAGGCATGGAAAACTTTGATTCCGGCAGATCTAGGCTCCAATCCCAATTCTGCTGCTTGCTAGAGGCACTGTGGGCAAGTCCACCTAACCTGCCTTAGCCTCGGGTCCTCAGCCCTAAAATGGGGATGATCATGATTCATAACATTGAAGGGAAGCTTAATTCATACAGCCCATAAAAAGCCTTTGAGCACAGAACCTGACATAGATAGACCACATGTTGACGTCTGTTCCTTCCATCCACCCCTCACCACCACTTTTTGATCACTGAGCACTTACTAGGCATTCTATAAATGTCTGAAGAATGAAAAAGATGATTTGCATGAATCAATGAATGTGTAATTTAATGTCACTGAGAAATCAGGCTAACTATTGTCATGGGTTTAGCACAGAACTAAAAGTTAGATGATCTGGTTTTGAATTCTCTGTTATTTAGCTGAAGGAACTACAGGGGATGTTTAATTGTGAAAATATTTGCTCAGCTTTATTTTGTCTTATTTTTTTTCTCATGATGTTTTTCATTACAGCAAAATATATATAACACAATTTACCATTTTAATCTCTTTTTTTTTTTTTTTTTTTTTTTTTTTTTGAGATTGAGTCTCACTCTGTTGCCAGGCTGGAGTGCAGTGGCGTGATCTTGGCTCACTGCAACCTCCACTTCCCTGGTTCAAGCAATTCTCCTGCCTCAGCCTCCCGAGTAGCTGAGACTACAGGTGCACGCCACTATGCCCAGCTAATTTTTGTATTTTTAGTAGAGATAGGGTTTCCCTGTGTTGGCTAGGATGGTCTTGATCTTTTGACTTCGTGATCCACCTGCCTCTACCTCCCAAAGTGCTGAGATTACAGGTGTGAGCCACCACACCCAGCCCATTTTAATCATTTTTAAGCATACAATTCAGTGGTATTAGGTACATTCACAATGTTGTACTACCTTCAGCACTTTCTATTTCCAAAACTTTCTCATCCACCCAAATAGAATCTCTGAATCCATTAAGCAATAACTCACCATTTCTTCCTCCCCACAGTCCCTGATAACCTCTATTTTATTTTATGTCTCTATGAATTTACCAGTCTAGATATTTCTTATAAATATCTAGGAGTCATCTAACATTTGTTCTTTTGTGTCTGGTGTATTTCACTTAGCATAATGTTTTCAAGGCTTACCCTTGTTTTAGCATGTTTCAGAACTTTGTTTCTTTTTACAGCTGAATAATATTCCATTGTATAGACATGCCACATTTTGTTTATCCACTCATCTGTTGATGGACACTTGGGTTGTTTTCAATTTTTGGCAATTGTATATAATGCTGCAATGAACATTGGCGCACAAATATCTGAGTCCCTACTTTTAGTTATTTTAAATATATACCCAGTAATAACATGTCTGTGTCATAATGTAATTCTTTGTTTAGCTTTCTGAAGAATCATCAAACTCTTTTCCACAGTGGCTGCACTCTTTTACATTCCCACCAGTAATGCACAGTGGTTCCAATTTTTCCACATTCTAGTCAGCATCTCCTTTTTTTTTTTTTTTTTTTTAATTTTAGCTATCCTAGTAGTTGTAAAGTGGTGTCTCACTGGAATTTTGATTTGCATTTCCCTAATGAGTAATAATGATGTTATACTATCTTGTGTGTTTATTGGCCATTTGTCTATGTTCTTTGGGGAAATACCTGTTCAAGTCTTTTGCCCATTTTTTAGTTAGATTGTCTTCTTATTGTTGAGTTAGAGGAGTTCTTTATTCTGGATATTAAACTCTTAACCAGGCATTAGAAATATGTTCTAATTTGGTTTCCAATTGCACATATTTTTTTCCCATTCTATAGGTTGTCTTTTCACTTTATTTAGCTTTATTTTTAATTAAAAGTTACAAACACACATAGATAAGCATGACTTAAAATTATGAATATGATTCCTTAGTTCAAGTGACAGAATCAGCTTTGTAACAACTTATTTGTACCCTCCAATGTAATGTCTACCCCTTAGCATTAAAGGGCAGGAAACTTGTCAGCCAAAGAAGTGTGTGACTTGACAGAATCTTAATTCTGTACTCCACTAGCTTCCTGGGAGCAAGAGGTATTTGCTCTTGCAAATATTTTGTTATACTAAGTATTAACCTAAACTGATTAGACCCAGAATTAAACTCACCACAGAGCCATATAATGTCTTCCAAGATCTGCCTTATTCCCTTGGTTCAGCAGTGGAAGGTGAGAGTAAAGTGACCCAATTAGATATATTTCTAACACGATTGAAGTCTAAATAACCAGACAGCAGGGAGGATATCCCGATCCCAAAATATGGCCTATATTTGGACAGAGCTTCATGTTTACTTGAATACATGTTTCAGAATTGCAAGGGAGCATCTCTTAAACTGAGTTAACTATCAAGCAGGAATTCTCCCCTCCTTACTTTGATAAGAGGCAATGGGCTCAGCCCCCTCTGGGAAATTTTTACGGAAGAACAGGGAGACTCAGAAGCCTGGAAGGGGGAGGAAAAGGACATTGGAACAGTTTTGTCCTTGCCAGTACCCCTCATCCCCACTCTTAACCCCTTTGTACCTAGAGAAGAAATGGTCAGAAATGGGAGGAAGAGAAAAACAAGGAATTTTTTAAAGTTAACTTTATCCATTTAAGGTGATGTAGTCTTACTACCAAAGTAGAGAGCATCTACACTTCTGAATATTGTCAGATCAGCAGGCATGAGAAACAAAGCTGAGGCTTTGAGGTCCCCAATGACAGCCCTGGCCAAAGGAAGGGGTGAGGGCCTCTGCTCTAACATGCAGCAGAGGAAAGCACTATAACTCTGCACCTTTTTAGCCTAGGCAGGGGCTTGGTGGTGCAAAGGAAAAGACAAACTCTTCTCACCAGGGAGCTTCATAGAAACAGGCCAACAGTAGTTAGATGTTCCAAAGTCCAAGAGGCAAGTTCAAGAATGTTTCTGCTAAGTGCTAAAAAGGAGGCTCAGCTTAGCATGAGACTCTGGGCCAGGTGCTTTGAGGTGTCTGTAGCTGGAGGAAGCTTCCTACCAGAAAGAGCCAGAGGCCACTCATGTGAAAATATATATATATATTTCTTATCTGCAGAAACAAAAGAAGAAATTTAAGCACTGGCCTGAAAGTCCAGCTGGTGGTCTACTGGTACCAAAAAAAAAAAAAAAAAAGAGAGAGAGAAAGAGAGAAGGGAGAGAGAGAAGAATGAGATGGTGATGGAAGAGAGGCATTGGCTTCCAGCCCTTTAGCCAATGGGATGCCAATCTCTGCCCAAATATGATGCCAGGGGCTGCCTACATGATAGGTTCTGGGTGCCAGATGACAGCAAAAGTAGCATGCTCTAATTTTTGTTTGTTTGTTTCTTACCCCTCTCCCTTGCCAGATGCCCATGAAGGGAGCTCTCCCTTAGACCATAAACAACCAAGACTAATAGAATATCTTTGGCAAAGGTGGTTGGCAGAAGTCACTGTCATCTCAAGCATCAGACTCTAAGCAGGGACCCAGTTTCCTTGTTATACAAGCAAAATGTTGGCAGGCCACATAGTGAAAAAAGATTTGGGAAAAACACATACTTCTTGAGGGAAAAAAAATCCCTAGTTGAGCCATATTGCTTATGTTTGGAATAATCTTTCTGTTTGAATTTTGTTTCCAATTGGAAAACATCTGAGATGTTGCTCCTCCTACCAGAAAAATAGGGATAATGAGAACTGCTCCATGCACACAAGGTAACTTGCCAAGGACCAGGGAAAGTCACAGTCACTCTGCTCATGTCTGATTGATCTTCCTGTGACATTGGCATCAGGGTCAGAGGGTGAGCAGAGTGTGCAAAGACCTCTGAAGTCATTTATTCTCCAGGCACTGTGTCAGCAGCATGTCTTTCGTGTCTTTCAAACCCCAATGAGGGCAAGGCTCCCTTAGCCAAGTCAGTACATACTCTTCCCAGTGAGGAGCAACACATTCCTACATGGCACCTGGAATTAGCCGTGAGGCAACACAGGACCGTGGTTAGCGGCCCAGGCTCTGAAGACAAACTTCTGCAGTGTCTTGAGTTCCTTGTGTCCTGGCAGTGTAGCCCAGTTGTCAGTAGTGGAGGCTCAGAGCTAGAGTGTCTGGTTTCGAATCCTTCATTTACTGACTGTGTGACCATAGGTAAAATTGAGTTCCTCACTCTAGATGACATGTTTCTTCTCTGAAAAAAAAAAAAAAAAAAAAGCATAATAGTACCTACCTTGAAGGGTAGTTGGAAGCCTCAGATAAGCAACTCTAGGGAAAGTGCTGGGACTGGCATGCTGGCTGCCCACTTCTTCCCAGCCTTGCCTTGCCCTCACTTGACCTGTCTCCCTGCACTTTGGCCACTCCTACTTTCCTTAAGGTTTTGCAACAGGCTGGGATTTCTCCTGCTCAAGGACATTTCCTGGGGCTGTTCCCTTCCCCAACCCTCAACTCCACCTTTGCCTTCAGCTCTTAGCTCCCCTGTCATCCGCAGGGAGGTTTTCCATGCCCCCTAAACAGGACCAGGAACCCCCTAGTACCATGCATTTCCCTTTACGCCTTTTATTACCCTCTTAAGATTTTAATTTGTTGATGGGTTAACACATATTTGATGTTAAAATGTAAACTCGCTTCATTACCTTTATATCCTCAGCATTTAGTAAATTACACGTATTAGGCTTTTGTTGACTGAACAAGTGAATGAATAAATAAATGGAGAAATGCTCCATGCCCTTGAGCTGTCATTTCATGGACCTTCTGCTTTTCTGCCTAAGAATGAGAATTATATCATTACAAACCTAAGCTTGAGCCTGCTCTGAGTTTTTGCAAAGACAAGTGTTAGTAATGATGTTGCTTTAGCTTTTGAAACAAGGCACTATTAACAATCTGAGACACAGAGTGTGCAGGTGTTTGTGAATCTTCAAGTAACTAAAGGTAGTCTAGGATTCGAAGAGGCAGTGGGATGGAGTAACTAAGAATGTGGGCTCGTGAGTCAGACTGCCTGGGCTGGAATCAGTTCCAACCTCACTAGCTGTGTGATCTTGGGTGAAATCTGTGCCTTGACTCTGTCCTCATTTATAAAACCCTTCATAGAGTTATTGTGAAGATAAAACAACATTATGTATACAAAATGCCTTGTGTATAGTAAGTCCTCTCCTCCATAAGTGCTAGTAATTACTTTTAAAATTCAGATATTATTTTTTAGACATTGTAACCAGATTCTTGGGACACGCAGAAAAAAAAATCTTGCTTTTCTGAATTCTGGTCTCTTTTAATATGTCAGGTTCCCAACTCTATCTAAGTGGAAATGTAATCAACAGAGCCATTTAAATTCATATGTGCTCAAGATATCTTGACTGATGTTGATCCAAGCGTTTATGATCACTTAAGGTGTGTTTACATTAGCCACTAGAAAAAATGTAAAATGCACACAGTACATTTGCAAGGGCGGGGTTTTTTTTTTTTTTTTTTTCCAGCCACGCAGCAGAGTATGCACGTAAAATTTCAGCAAGGTGCATGCATGTGGTGCCTCAAGTACATTGTTGAAATGTATACATATATTTTCATACAATGCATTTCCCTCTGGGATTTGCACAACCATGTCCATATAAATCATAATCTGCCTGGATATTTGGCTAAAGACTGAATGTTTCAAACTATAAAAACGTATTGTTTTCTTTCTGCCAATATCAACAGTTCTTCAGTCTATTATCAGCGAAATTATCCTCCATTGCCCCTTCACCACCATCTCTGTTTTCTACAGGGAACATCCTCATTTACCCAATTTTCTAATGATCAGTATGCAGTCCAAAGAGTAGGCTCTTTGCCAGCCTCTGCCCTCCCAGGAACCCCGCCAGCACTGTGCTTGTTTGTAAGTGGAGACTGCAGGGTAGCTGGTGCTGTTCTTGCCGACTAATTGCACCCCAGAATCACCTGTGCCAAAAGAGTGTCTGGACGGTGCCTGGGAAGAGTAATGTTCCTTAGAGTTGTGAGCATTCCATATTGGCCATTAGTGGTGCATGATAAGCAAAGTTTTTGATTAATTGCTTCATACACCACATTTATGTATGGATTAAATGCTGTGGCTTGGGAAGGCCCTTTGATGGAAAAATTATTCAATGTTTTCAAATCATTTACTCAAAACATATGTACCATGTGTCAACTATGTCCAGGGACTGTTCTATACTCTGATTATACAGTAATGACCAAGTCTGCTCTCTGCTCTCAAGGGGCTTACACTCTAAAGGGGGCTGGAAATAATAACGGAAATAAATAAGCCAACAGATAATTTCAAGTTGTATGCTAAGCATTCACACAAACTGGACCATGCATAGAGAATTATTAAGGCTAGGAGTAACTATATTGGGTGATGAGGCCCATTTGGCAGGAAGAAGCCAGTAATAGAAGAATCTGGAGGAAGAGGGTTCCAAGCACGAAAAGAGCAAGTTCAAAGGCCCTGAAAACAAAAGTCAGCTTGGCCCTGTGAGAGAAACCTGGAAGCTACCATCGTGGCTAATGTGTGATGAGCAGGAGGGAGGCCACTCTGGGTCAGATCATACAGACCCTCCCTGGCCTCATTCAAGACTGGATTTGACCATAAGGGTAGAGGTCTGAGTCACTGGGTTTTGAAACTTTGAACAGACCACTCTGGCTGCTGTAGTATCCTGACAATGGAAACTCATACTCAGACCTATTTCTTCATCATGGATCCTCTTCTAAAAGAATGACATAAAAACGTACTACCTTTCCCCTTATTTTGAAATAATTATTTGGTGCCCTAATATTACTCAGTCACTATAAAGACCATGTGCTTATGCTGTCAAAGCTGCTGGGTTTTCCTGGCCTAGCTTCAGAAATACATTTGACTTCCATTATCATTTGAAAGGCCCCCTGGAGGTGGGGTAAGTCCTCTAATTCCAGTGGGAATTTGAGGAGTTTTGAGCAAAGTATCAAGTATAGAAAACTGCTACAAGCAGAGCAAAGAAGATCTACCTAAAATAGATGGTGCTGGCAAAGGCATTTCTCAGCTAGTTCATCCTAGTGGTTCTTAGTAGAAAAGAATCAAACAATTGTGGAATTATAATAGGATGGATCCTGATTTTTCTCTTTGGAGCCTGGGGAGAATTGGCCAAGAAGATTGAGCTTCTAAAAACTTTTAAGAACAGTTTCTTATTAGTTTTTTCAGAGATGACCTCTGGACAATGGATTCAGAGGTGTAGTCACCAGCAGGCTGTAAAAGTGACTACAGTTGCCTTGCCTGCCTGGTCCACCTGTGCCAGGCACTTAGCAGGTACTCTGTAAACATCAACAAAACTGGATGAATTTCGAATGAACACCTACTACATTAAGCACTTTGACAGGAAATGGTGGCAAAGTCTTTTGCCCTTGAGTATTTGGGGAGGCAGAATACATCCCACTTCTGCTCAAGGGATCAGCGGTCCCTGGGAAGTCAATGAAGAGTCTTAGAGGATGTAGTCAAAGAAAATAGTAGGAGAGGAGTCCATAGTCAGAACCTAAGGCTAAAATTCAGGCTTATGGCCATGGAGAAGTGTTGAGTGATCAGAGTCCAGGATGTAACCTCCCAGTAGGGGACAGAGAGCAAATAGAAGAGGTGCTTACTGGAGATGAGGATGTCAGAATCTGAGAGGCAGGGATGCAGATAGATTGCCACATAAAAAGCATTATCTCGATTGAAGAGGCAGTCCATGAGTCAGATGCCCTCATCTCTGATGGATGAGAAGGAGTGACCAGAAGACAAGTACATGGCAGTGACAAGGTCAGCCTGGAGTGGGAGGGTGTCATGGTTCAGTGGCACAAGTCTAAAAGGATCACAGCTTTCTAAAGCTTCTACTGGATTGATCTGTTTGCTTGTCTTTCCACTAGACTATGATCTTGAGAGCAAGGACGTTTGTCATACCCACTGTCATATCCTCCGTGCCTGAAATGTGATAGGCATTGAACACGTATTGCTGTAATTTAAAAAGGACCTCTTTCTGGTATTTGGTTTTGGAATACTCCTTCTTAATGATTTACATCCTCTTGGTCAACCCTAGCAGCGATGTTTCCCCATTCCTGTGTTTTCTCGTGTGTTTCCACTTTCCTCAGCCTTTGCAATTGTTTGTTTATTTATTTTTATCTGGGCTCCAAAGCAGGGGCACCTGGGAGCAGGGATACTATTACAGTTGTCTCTGTAGTCCTTGTGCTGAGCCAACTTACCGCTATTTAATAGATACCAAGTACCTTTGGTAAAACATAAAATGAAAGATTTATTTTAATAATATCCTGCATGCTTCTCATCTTCTGAATTTGAAAAAAATTAAGCTGACTTAAGAGTTTTGCTCCAAGAGAAAGTGTGGTGCACCCATACTAGAAAACTGCAATTAATGTAATGGGTAAAAAGACATTTGATAAGTCACAAGGCACTCTACAAGTGTACAATGTTCTGACTTATTGGTGTTGTCCTTATTTAGAGTGTGACCTAACCAAAGGGCATACATTACTTGGCTATAAAGAGACGGGGAGATCTGAGGGAGCACATAGGAGCAATAAATGCAATGAAAATATGGTGGTGGCAGTCTTGAGTGGGCTTTGATGAGGACAAGTAGGGAAAGGGGGCAGGAATGTGAGCAAGGACTGAGCTATCCCCACTGTTCATTGAGAGTGAATTGAAGGATGTCCTCCAATAACAGTTGAAAGCCAGGGCTCATCTTGAGTAAATAAGATTTTTCAAGGGGCTACCAAGAGGTGAAAGAGCCACTGAGATCAAATCTGACTGGTGTCAGTCTCAATAAGTTCAACTGCTTGCCACAGAGAGGACATACTCATTCTTTCTCTGCTAGAGTAAACTCTGCTATGTAAACATCCAACTAAGTATATCAGGCAGCCAGAAGTAAGGCCAAGAAATTGTGAAATACCCAGCGTGAAAGGGCCTCTTGACCATGGAAGCAGTCTGATTTCACACTAAAATGACTCCCACCCAATTCCCATCCCCATTTTGGGACGGGCAGGTCCAGTTAAGACAGAGCCCACCTGGCTTTTACTGGCTACCTCCAAGATTGTGTACAAAGGCTCAGCAGAGATCATCACAAGTCCATTCTTACTCTAGAAAATATGCCACCTTCTTTCATTTAGTTAAAAAAACATGCCCTAAACACTCAGTACTAACCAAACATTGGAACTATAGAGACACTTCCTTGCCCTCAGTGAGGAGATGGTGGATATAGAGACACCAACAAATCTAACACAGTGTTATGGGGCAGCATCACGCTGTGAATCACACCAAATGCTGCTGGTGGATAAATAGTGTGGGGTATCAGAATGACCACTGCACTCTAGCCTGAGTGACAGGGTGAGACTTTGAAAAAAAAGAAAGTTGCAAGTGATCATCCATACCAAATGCTGGTGGTTTTGCATTTTGACTTTGGACAGAGTTAGGCCTGGGTTTCACAACTCACCTCCACACTTTAACTGGATAATCTCAGGTAATCCAAACACCCTCTCAAAGCCTCAGGTGTGTCCTGTCCTCTATAAAGTGACGATAATAACTGCCCTTGTGAGGATTCAGTAAAATAATGAATCTGAAAGAATTAGCCCAGCATCTAGTAATAGTAAATGTTCACTAAACCTATCTGCTTCTCTTCCTCCCCATTTTATTACTCCTCTTACTGTTCCCATCCCTCCTATAATTGTTCAGATCCCTCCTGTTATCACTGCTGCTACATAGAGGCAGAAACCAAGTAGAGGACAGAGCCTGGAGGATGGGAAGAGAATTCCTAAAAGGCTTTGGGATAAAGAACTAGCAATTTCAGGTCTCAAAGCATGAACGGAGTTTCACTAGGAAGAAAGGAATGTGGAGATCACTCTGAGCAGAATAATTAGTAGAAGCAAAGGCACTACAGTTGGGAATAGCAAAGAATCTCTGGGCACAGTGAGGAGTCTAATATGGCTGGAGTGAAAGCACATGCCTCTGTTGATGGGGGTTCTTGGAAGAAGCAAACTTTCTCATGAAACCATGACAATTAAGACTTCTGGAAGCCAAGGGAGGACCGTGTATCAAGAAGGTGCAGCCGGGCATGATGGCTCATGCCTATAATCCCAGCACTTTGTGAGGCTGAGACAGGCAGATTGCTTAAACCCAGGAGTTGGAGACCAGCCTGGACAACATGGCAAAATATACATATACATCTCTACAAAATATACATCTCTACAAAATATACAAAAATTAGCCTTGTGTAATGGCATATACCTGTAGTCCCAGCTACTTGGGAGGCTGAGATCGGAGGATCACCTGAGCCCAGGAGGTCAAGGCTGCAGTGAGCTGTGATCATGCCACTGGACTTCAGCCTGAGTGATACAGCGTGAGACCTCATCTCAAAAAAAAAAAAAAAAAAAGGTGCAAGTTGTCATCCACCCTAAATGCTACTGCTGGGTAAATGGTGTGGGGTGTCAGAATGACTACAGAATTTAACAATGTGGAGAGGATCAACAATAACTTTGGCTTAGGTAATTTTGATGGACATCGCTTTTTAATTTAATATAGTCTGAAATAAATATGTAAATTTGTTACCTTGACAGCCATCATCTCTTTGTCTCTTCACCCCAGGCACACTGACATTTGAAAAATATTTATTTGATTCCATATTCATGCTTGCATTTTGGAATGCCACAGACTAGGCAAGGGCCTCACTTAGGCATGAATGAACTCATAGCTAGTAAACATCCTCTTTCCCTTCTGACAATTTAGAAAATCTTCCAAAAGTCCAATTCATTTATTTCATTTGCTAATTCATTCATTGATTCGTCTATCTTCTCACCTACCCATCCAACCATCCGCTTGTTTATTTATTCATCCTATCATCCAAAATGTATTTATCAGGTATCTTCCCTACACAATATTTTCCATAAATCAAATCACATTTCAAATGCTTCAGGAAAGCTCGCTACAGGAATCCTGTGACAGATCTCCTGACAAAGTAGGAAGTACTCACATAATGTGAAACATCATTAGTCTTACATTTACTTATTGATAAATCTAAATACTGGGTCCTCTTCTCTCTGTTTACCCTAGATGTGCCAGATAGTTGGCTGCGTTATTAAAATCAGCTTAGGAAAAACAATTTCTACAAGAAAAACATCATTCAGAATGGGGCTTTGACATTTATGTTATGTATTTTTTAATGGGCCGGCAACACTCGTGTTAGCTTCTTAGGGCAAGCCAATGAAGGAAATGAATATGGCTTTCGTAGTTTTATAAATCTGAAAGCCAAAGGCCAGGAGATGCAAATCAGTTCCAGTGGTGCCACTGACAGCATGAATGAACTCTTAATCACAGCCTCTGGGTCCTAGCAGCAGCCAGAACCGTGGTGGATGCTGCTAGACTGAACATTTGGGTATATGAAACTTACCTCCCTCTGTTTATAAGGACGGCAGTGTATGCTGCTAATTGTAACTCAGGAGTTCAAAGTTTAACACTGAAGAAAGAGACTAGCCAAAAGAAGGATCAATTAAAGGATTTTTGAGACATTAAAGAGATTTCTAAAATATTTATTCTGGGCTCAGATGTCAGACCATCGCCTAAATAAAATATTAATATAGTCCAAAGATAAATGGTGTGTATTTTGTGTATTTTAGACTTCTCATTGCTGATATGTAATGGAATGTAATCAGAATTTCCATATAAGAATATTTAGAGGCAAAAACTCTTTGCTGTGCTTCCATGGATACCCACAGAAAAGTCATGAGAAAGACAAAGTTATATCCCTAGGAGTCTTTGGAGAATTTATCGTTTGATTAATAATCATAAAATGGTGTTATCACTTGGACAATAATAACATGTGGCTTATATATTTTTAAATGTTATGTATCAAAATATTATACTCCAGGTTTTCTGCCCATTAGGGATAGAAAGCAATCCAGCCTGGGGAAGGACTTGGCATCTTTAATAAATAATTAGGATGCTTCACAATTAAGTGGCCCTTCATGGTTTATAAAGACTTAGAACCATATTATTGTATTTAACCCTTCATAGCAACCTGTGGTTGGTTATTACCATTGTCATTTCATAAATAAATCTAAAGCACATGGAAGCTAGATAATCCACCCAAGGTCACAGAATAATAAACAGAGAGCTGCCAGGTGAACTGTCCTCTTTTCCACTATCTAAATGGAGCTAATTTCTTGGGGTTTGGAGAGGGGGGAATGTCACAATGCATCTATCTATCTATCTTTCTTTCTTTCTTTCTTTCTTTCTTTCTTTCTTTCTTTCTTTCTTTCTTTCTTTCATTCTTTCTTTCTCTTTCTTTCTTTTTCTTTCTTTCCTTCCTTCCTTCTTTCTTTCTTTTTCTTTCTCTTTCTCTCTCTTTCTCTTTCTCTCTCTCTCTTTCTTTCTCTCTCTCTCTCTTTCTTTCTCTCTCTCTTTCTCTCTCTCTCTTTCTCTCCCTCTCTCTCCCTATCTCACTCTTTCTCTCTCTCTCTCTTTCTCTTTCTCCCTATCTCTCTCTCTCTCTCTCTCTCTCTCTCTCAATCAATCAATCTGCTGTTGCTTCTCTGAGTATTGAACCTGGTGATTGAAGCCTTGTCTGCATCCTCTGTTGGCTATTACCTCAACTGTTAGTTGCTTTACTTCATTTGCGCTCATTTATTACTGAAGATTGGAGTGAGCAGTAGATGTGTTTTAAATGAGAATAGAGTGAGGCTGGGTTTTCGTTTTTATTTGAAGTCCAAGCCAAGTTTAGAATAGTGAAATTACAATTGACACAGACCTCTTGCCAACTGAAGCAAGCACATTTTTCCCAAATACAAAGAAGCACTAACTATCTTAAAGGAGCAAGACAGTATTTCAAGGGCAGGCTCACCATGATTAGCCACACTGGCCTCCTTCCTGTATCTCGAATGCACTAAGTTCTTCCCCACTCAGGGCCCTTGCTCTAGTTGTTCTATCTTTCTGGAGCATTCCACCCCTGGAACTTATAACTGGCTCCTCCTTGTCAGGTAAATCTTGACTGAAATGTCACTTTTTCTAAGAAAACTTCACTGTCCAAGTAATTGAAAGCAGCTCAAGTCTATAAAAGCAAATACCTGGTCTATCTTGTTCTTCACTGTATCCCCAGAACCTAGCTTAGTGCCTGTACATAGTGGGTACTTAATAAATATTTGTTGAATGAAGGGAGGACCTTGAAAACTTTGGTCAAACCCATCCTTTTGATTGTCTGATATATTAATGAGCTGTAACAAACTGCCCCAAAACTCAGTGGCTTGAAATAACAATCATTTCTCATTGTTCATGTAGTCTGCAGGTTGGATGAAAGTTGACTTATCTAGGCTGGGCTCGGCTGGGGTGGCTCTGCTGATCTTGGCTGGGCTAGCTCACGCATCTGCAGGTCAATTGGGGGTTGGCTGATTTAGCCTGGGCTCAGCTGATATGGCTCCAGGTCCCCTTCCTGAGTCTGCCATCTTCCTTGGACCAGAAGGGCACTCAGGGACTTGTTTTTCTCAAAGTGATGGTAGGGGCACAAGAGAACAAATAGCCCATATGGAGACTCTCATGGCCTAAGCTCAGAACTGTCCCAATGGTACCTATGCACGCATGCCATTGGCTAAAGCAAGTCATATGGCCAATCCAAAGTCAAGGGACAGGGAAGTAGACTCTGCCCATGATAAGGCTATGTGAAAGGTACAGATAAAGAGAGAGTTGAAGAATTAAGTCCAATATGGCAACCCGCCACACCTGAGGCTACAGAACAGCACAAATGCATAATTCACAAAAGGCCCGGAAAGTGAGTGTTCCTTGGTAGAAAAACCAGTCTCCTCATTTTCACTGAGATTTACTGGTGTCAAACTCATTGTATAACATCTTTCTATAGATCTCTTTCCTTTTTCTGTCTCCCTCTTTTACTATATATGCTTTTTCTTCTTTCTTAACATTTTGATATCTTCCCTTAAATAAGAGGGTTTTTTATGTTTAGTGGTATTTATTGTATAGTTTTAAATTCCTTATTACAAAATTTAACAGATAAGTGAAATAGTTACACCAAATTTAGCCTCTTTTTATTTAATGTAGCCTTGCAGGATTTTTCTATAGGTTATTTATGCTTTATATAAAACTATCTCTTCATCTGGCACAAATACATGTACCTTAAAATGCCTTTCTTCTTCCATACATTGTTGATGAGAACACAAATTGTAAGCCCTCTCTTGTGGGCATTTTGCCAATATGTGGCAAAATTAAAAGCACATGCACCATTTAACTAAAGCACTCCTATTCCAGAAATGTATCCAACATGCATGTTCACGTGTTCAAAGGTGTTTATGAATGAGATAGTTCTGCAGCTCAGATCAATCATCTGGAGTCCAGGAGAGAGATCATATAGCATAAGCTTAGCTTCCAGGGACCCAAGCCAGGGGTGGTATGTTGTGTGTGTGTGTGTGTGTGTGTGTGTGTGTGTGTGTGTGTGTATAACTTATTTTATCCTTTAGCTAGATATGAATAGAAATTGGGCAACTCACTTGTCAAAACTTGCCAATTTTTAGAAGGTCAGATTAATATCAATAGGCCTTCATGAATGCATACTTCAATTCCATTTAGTTACATTGACTCTTTAGTATGGACTTGGTGAAGTAAGAGGTCATTGGAACAATCTGTCCCTTGCCTCTATCCAAGTCACATGACAATAAAAGAGAATGACTTCTTCCTCTCCTAAAAAAGTTATGCAAACACAATTTTAGAAGAATGTTTTGTGACTTTATTATTGTTTTTGATTTGGGAGACTATGCATTACATGGCAATTCCTGTGCACCTTCTAGGTATCACACAGACACCTGTGATCTGAACTTGATGTTTTAGAATGCTTTTACCTAGAATAGATTTTTAGACATTTGAAGAGTTCTATTATTTTGCAGGTTTGGGAACAGTGGAGAAGACTGACATTTTTAATTAATTATATGCATGATGGCCTAATTCCTCTTCTTGACTGTGAACTCTTTGGGGTAAAGAGTCAATCCATCGAGCACTACATCCAGAATATATTAAACACTCAACTGATCAAATGTTAAATTAAGTGATCCCTTTTAAACCCCACCTTTTATTCATAGTTGCAAATTATGGCTATGTTCTGAGAATTTCCCCCTTAAGAAAATTGGCATGAGAAAAATCCAAGGTTTATAAAACTAATTATTTTCAGTGCTGTCCCCACAAATATGTGGCAAACTACATTTTAAATATTCTAGTAGCTACACTAAACAGGATGAAAAGAAACTGAAAATTAATTTTAGTAATATATTTTATCTAGTTTATCCAAAATATCATTATTCAACATGTAATCATCATAAAAAATATTAATGACATATTTTGAAAACTTTTTGGTGCATATTTTATTCTAAAACATCTCAGTTGGGATAAGCTGCACTCAAGCACTCTATGGGCACCTGTGGCTAGTGGGTACCATATTGGACAATGTATATTTAATAGCTGATTGATTGCATTTAAAACATTACTCAGAAGATCCTTCTAAGTCAAGTATTCACATTACTCATAAGAAGATCCTTCTGAATCAAGTATTCTAACAGAGCATTTAAAATCTGACTGGTCGTGGTGGCTCATGCCTGTAATCTCAGCACTTTGGGAGGCTGGGGCGGTCAGGAGTTCAAGACCAGCCTGACCAACATGGTGAAACCCTGTCTCTACTGAAGATACAAAAATTACCTGGGCGTGATGGCAAGTGCCTGTAATCCCAGCTACTTAGGAGGCTAAGGCAGGAGAATCGCTTAAACCCGGGAGGCAGAGGTTGCAGTGAGCCAAGATGGCACCATTGCACTCCAGCCTGGGCAACAGAGAAAGACTCTGTCTCAAAAAATAATAAACAAATTAATTAATTAAAATAAAATAAAATCCAATTCATGACCAGACACAGTGGATCACACCTGTACTCCCAGAGCTTTGGGAGACTAAGGCAGGAGGATTCCTTGAGCAAGGAGTTTGAGGCTGCAGTAAACTTGGACTGTGCCACTGCACTTCTGCCTGGGCAACACAGCAAGACCTTGTTTCAAAGCAAACAAATATATAAATTTAAAAAACGCAATTCAAGTTAAAAAGATGAAGTTTCCATGCTCTTTAGGAGTGAATGTGTTTCACTGAGAGGTAAACTTAAAGTGGAGTTACTGTGAGACAGACATAAAAGCTCATCTGCAGCATGCATTACTGCTAAGTCACCTCAAAAAGAAAAACAGCTTAAATCAAGTTCAGTAACTACAAAGCATGTGTGTTGAACACCTTGATTATGCAAAAATAATGCATTTAAGAACAAAGTGGAGGCAGGCACAGTGGCTCAGGCCTGCAATCCCAGCACTCTGGGAAGCTGAGGAAGGAGGATCACTTGAGTTTAGGAGTTAGAGACCAGCTTAGGCAACACAGCAAGACCCCATCTCTACTAAAAACAAAAACAAAAAACATTAGCTGGGTGCAGTGGCATGTGTCTATAGTCTCAGCTACTCAAGAGGCTGGGACAGGAGGATCACTTCAACTCAGGAGATGGAGGCTTCAGTAAGTGGGGATCGTGCCACTGCACACCAGCCTGGGTGACAGAGTGAGACCCTGTCTCAAAAAAAAAAAAAAAAAACAAACAAGTTGGAGACGTGAAGGGAGTCCTTAAAACCTTTGCAGCATATGGACTTGAGAAGAATCTAGAAAGGTGTCCCTAGTCCTGTAATGGGTAGCTTCTCTGCCACATTTCACTCACTTCAAGACAAAAATGAGAAACTTCAAAGGCTGTTGAACATGGGCAGGATTTCCACAGCTGCTCAGAGTGACTTAGCACAGGTGTTGTGGGAATCATGATGCGTTGGGAAAAGTCTCTGCTCCCAGCAGCCGCAGACTCCACCTGCACAGTGGGTGGTAGTGGGCAGCGCTGGCGAAGGTGAAAGGCTGTTGGTGAGACCACTAGCAGCCTCTGGGGTCTCATCCTGCAATGGACTTTCGCCTGCCATGGAGTACCATGGGAAGAACTTGGACTTGGAGCCAAAGAGCCAGCTCCTAGTTCCTACCCTGACAGTTCTTTTGCTGAGACCATAAGCAAGTCATTGAAACTCTCCACTGAATTATCTCTAAAAGGAGAGAAATGGGTTACATCATCCCCAAGGCCTTTGCTGTTTCCAGGATTCTGTGATGCCAAGTGAATTGTGTTAGCGTGTGCAGGCATCTGAATGTGTGCGAGGGGCATCCAGGTATTAGCTTGTGATAGAGTAAAAAAAACAATTAAATAAAAGGCAAAAAATCCACAAACACATCTCAGTTTAGGGGATGATGTAGGTTCAGAGGGCTCAGAGAAATTGAAATTCTTTCTTTTTTTGTTATTTTTAAAATGTGTATTAGTAATACATGAATACATTCTGATTGTGGCCATGCATAAACATATAAAGCAAGCCATGAAAGTTTTCCTTCAACTTTTCCTGCACCAATTCTGTTCCCCAGAGGTAACCTTTGTCATTATTTTGGGGTACATATTTCCAAGCCCTTTTCTGTGCACGTATACCACATATTTAGATATTACATAGGTATCTTATTTTTAACATAAATGGCATCATATTATATGTGCTATTCTGTAACCTGCTTTTTTTTCCCACCAATAGTGTATCTTGGAGATCTTTATTTCAGTGTGTATAGGTCCACTTCATTCTTTTGAACAGACTTCGTAGAATGAATGTACCACGATTCATTCAAGCATTCTTCTAAATGATAAGTATTTAAGCTGGTTCCAGTTTTTCACTATTATAATGCTGCTATGAATGCCCGTAGGATCCCATTTTTATCCACCTGTACAAGTGTTTCCAAAGATAAGAGCCCAAGAAAAAGGACTGCTGAGTCAAAAGCCCTGTCCAGTTTTAACTTTGACAAATACTGCTAAATTAACTTTTATGAAAGCTCCATCCATTTATGCTCTTACCAACTGTATATTCAAAGGCCATAATAACCAATAGACCATTATCAATGTTTTAAACATTTTTTGCTAATCTTGTTTTAATTTACAATTTCCCAACTTGTAGAGAGCTTGAGATCTCTTCAAATATTTACTGGACTTTTGCATTCTTTTCTATGCAAATCTGTTTAAATTCTCTTCAGGATTTTGAATACTTCATTTGTCTATACCTTATTGATTCATGAGAACACTATATATATCCTGGATATTAATGCTGTCCTTTGTCTTTTGAAGAGCTTATATAAATTTTTCTCAGTTTTATTATTTTTTTAACTTCATGACATATTTTGTTATACAGAAATCTTTAATCTTTATATGTTTCTTTTTTCAGTTTTTGCTTAGAACAAGATTATTTTTCAGTGATACTTCCCAACTTTTGATTCTATAATATTAGAAGGTAAGCTTATATATACTGATGCATATATTATTTTGGTGTCAAAATTGTTTTCAAAGATAATTAGACAAATATGCATTATTATCGATCTTCTCTGATGGTTTTCTATCAGTGAAAATTTACTGTTCTTTGCATCCCTTTCTTCTAATTCCGCCATCGGACACTCTTGATGGTTCAGCTACTCCAGCACAAAACAAGCCGGTGTACAGATGAACCAACCTGTCAGTGGTTAAAAGAGGTTCTCTTGTTTATTCTTCAGCAGTGATGGCAGCTCCTGACCTCTAAGCAGTGAGTCTGGTTCTCTCACCTTTTGTTTTCATAGGTAGAACCCACAAACTTTCATCTTGCCAAAGACTGTTTTCTCCCTTCCTTCCTCCCATCCATCCATCCATCCTACCTTCCTTCTCTTCCTTTCTTTTGGATTTTTCCCTTCCCTTGTTTGCCTTCTTTTCTATCTCTCATGTACACATTTACTGAGCATCCACAGCGTGTTAGGAGCTGTCCCAAGTGCTCTGGGGAGCACAACAATGAACACAGCAGCCAAGCCCCACCTTCATGCAGCTCATTTTCCATATCATTCATGCTGTTCATTTCAACAGACTCTGCAGAGCTCACACTTATATACACCCCAGGAGTGGTGAAGGGCATGAATTTGAGAATTGGGAGACATAGGTATAGATCCTAGCTCTTCCTCTTGTCTATGTGACGTGGTCAAGTTGCTTCATCTCTTCCTGAGTCTCAGTTTCTTCCTCTATAAAATGAGATTTGTTGCATCTACCATGTAAGATTGCCGTAAGGATTGACTGGATAAACTGTATCAAGAATTTAACTCCATGCTAAAATTTAATAAATACAATGAGTAAGTGGCAGGGACTGATCATATTATTTCCCTTTATCCTCACAAGCAATCTGCAGCTGGTGGCTGATTGAAAATGATCGACTCCCATTTTGCAGATAAAGGAACTAAGGCTTGGTGCAATCACAGCCATGAGATCAGGCCTCCCAGGTCCTGGGGAGAGAGCTGTGATTGCCTTTTCTGGTTTGCCCAGACTGACCCTGGAGTTCTGTTGTATCTGTGTACCACCTGTGCTTCTGTGTACTCAGTACTTTCTTTAAGTTGACTTATCTTTAAACTTTAATATGAGTAAATAGCCATAATATCTGTGTAAAATATGAGTTTGAAATACTGGTTATGGTTTACCTCATACGCATCAGAAGAAATACTCAACTGTGAACATTTTAGAACAGGAACATGAGCCCCACCTGGAAACATCTCGTGTGATAATGATGATATCTGGCCTGCATGTGGAGAAAGACATCTCTGAACCACTCAGCCATTACATAATGATGTCTCAAGGTCCACACCTAAACCAAAATGCCATGACTGGGGTGGAATTTCTTTTAGCTCATGAAGAACTGATGCTTCAGTCCTGCAGTTTCATGGAAGCACTCTATTGGCCATCCCAGCTCCAATTTTGTGAAATGGCAGGGCAACACAAGTTACCCAGTGGTCCCTGACATCAATAAATACAATGAAGCTAGTTCAGTTTAATTTAAATTGCTGTTTACACATAAATATCTCGACCAAATGTGAAAGAGAGAGAAGCTGCGTGTAGACTCAAAGAATAGGGTTGGCACTGAGAACCCATGGAACTATTGGCATCATTGGTTGTAGCCAATGAGTCTGCAGGAAATAGTGCTGGTCAGGCCACAGTGGGAATATTTTGTCCAGTCCTAAATAGCACAGTCATAGGGACACTGTTCTCCTTAGGAGATGAGAGGGGAGTAAGGAATGTGGCTAAGGAAGGGGAGGGGAAAAAAAAACAAAACCTGTATCCTGTGAGGCAGGGGTGTCCAATCTTTTGGCTCCCCTAGGCCATATTGGAAGAAGAATTGTTCTGAGCCACACATAAAATACACTAGTATTAATGATAGCTGATGAGCTAAAAAAAATTGCAAGAAGAATCTCATCATGCTTTAAGAAAGTTTACAAATTTGTGTTGGGCCACATTCAAAATTGTCCTGAGGCTGCATGTGGCCTGTGGGCTGCAGGTTGGACAAGCTTGCTGTAAGGAATGCCTTGAAGGATATTGGAAGAGGCCTTAGACCTGATACTTTGGGTTGTTCCAGGTGGCAGGCAAGGACTTAATTTAGCTGTCAATTAGGGGTGGTTAGAAGTAGAGTTCCTCTTCTTTCTTCCCACAGCACTTTGGGCTTCCCTCTATCACTGTATTTTCCATGGTCCATTACATCTCCCAAATTGTGTATTCATATTTTTCAATGACTATTTACTGAGGACCTACTGTGTGCTATTCCTCATGTTATGCTCTAGAAATACAGAGGTAAACAGGAAAAAAGGAGACATGGTCCCTGTGGACTCCAAAGAAGATGGTCTAGCAGACCTTCTAGAATGCCTCATCCACAGTGAATAGGCCACTATTATATAACATTTGGTATACAATTTCCCATAATATATGGTATATTATAGCCCATAATATATAGTATGTTATGTCCTATAATATATAGTATATTACATCCTATATATATGGTATATAATGAAGTATGTTTAACACATCACAAAGCCCTATATAAAGGTCTTAAATCATCTTATCTTACTTCATAAAAACCCAAAGAGATAAGTACCATTATTAATCCCTGTTTTACAGATGAGAAAATTGAGGTTCAGAGAAATTAACCTACTTGCTGATCACACAGCTAGCAAGCGACACAGCTAGGATTCAAACCTACTTCTGAAGCAATTGTTTAGTAAATGGATTGTTGAAATTAAAAGAGCCTGCTGTGGAAAACATGGACTGAGCAGTGTGTGGGCTACCATGGAAGGTTGTGAGCCCTTCACCCACCCTGAGAAGTGGAGGCTGGATGAGATGTTTCAGACATGATAGAATTGTAAGTCATTGGCTAGAAGAATTCGAAGACTCTTCCCTTTTCACATCCCTCAAATTTAGCGTTAATTTCCAGAAGATGTGGCCCTCTGCTCTCTCAGGGTGCTGCTGCTGGGTATGTAGACTCCCTGAGAAAGAAGCTTCCAGGGCTGCTGCATGGCATAGAATCAGCCCCCAAGAGGCATTTTCTTCTAACTTCAGGGAGAAGCGGCAGATGCTGGAGGAAAGAAAAGAAATCTTGAGCCCAAGAGAATTTGAAAGGCCAGGATTGAATTTTTCTTTGACTTATCACATTCAAAGTCCCCTTTCTCTTCCTGCCTCTGCTCCAATGGGCTTTTGAGGAAAGGACGTTCTGCCTTTTCATGCCCAACTGGACTGATTAGAAAGCTTTGCAAACCTGGAATGCGAATGCGGCCGCAGACAGTGGGAAGAGAAATCTTTTAATTCCCCCTCTTGCTTTCCCCCTGGCAGCACGACAGGCCCTGTAAGAGTTGTTGCTGAGGTAATGACATGGAGCATAATTAAATAATAATTAAAACACTGGGGATCATTTTGTCACCTCTGCCTGTTAATTCCCTGGAGCCGAGTCGGGGTCCTGCCCTGCCTTATGAGCGAGCAGCGCTGCTCCTGAGCGTGTAGCTGAGGAGACAGGAGGTCACCTGGGCGCACAGGGCTTGTCCAGTTGCACACTTGGCAGCCTTCATGCAGGCCCCGACAGGCCCTCCTGGCGGCCTGGGAGGTGGCAGACCTCAGAGAAAGAAATTGCAACTCCACCGAGCCAGGCTCTTCAAATGAACCTATCTTCTTATTCAGATTAACTCATTTCTCCGTCCACTTATGTAAAACCCTTATGTAATACTGTGCCAGGTATGTGTACAAAATGAGCCCATCAAATATTTGTTTAAAAAATAACAAGAACAACTCGTGTTTCATGGAGAAGTTTTCTACACTTTGAAACTTGATCCTTGACTCAAATCTGACTTGAGTCCCTCATTCAATGCTTCTTCCTACCTATTCCCCCTGCCATCACCACTTTCTGCTGTGTTTGAGCTTCCTCGTTCTTTATCAAGGAGCTGTGTTCCTGAATACATATAGCGAAAAACAAACAACAACAACGAAAAAAAAAACTCAAAGTGTGAGCTGGAGCCACAGCTGTGTGTCGTTGGGCACATTAAGAAAATGTGTCTCTGCCTTTAGTTGCAGGAAGCCCTGCGACAAGATCCATGACTTGGCAGACAGAGGAGGTGTGAGACTTCAGCCTTAACCCCATTTTAGCAGACACCCTTGTCCAGGGGTGGCCAGCCATTGAGCCTGGGGGTTGAATCATCAAAAGCCCTGATTCTACAAAAAATGTGTGCAATAGAACTGACTGAGGATAAGGCCTGAGGCCCCATATTCTCCATTAAGAACAAGACTGGGTTCTCACATTGGTGGTATAGGCTTAGAGATTCCTAAGAAGGCAATTCAATGCAATGGTTTTCAAACTAGCCTTTGAGGACCCCTTATATTGCAAAGAGGAATCTCAGAGGCTGGTATAAGGATGAGATAGGAGGTCAAGAACATATCTTTTTAATCGGACAGCTCAATCTTTATATTCAGCACGACATTGGACTCTGGCATGAAACTGTGTTTAAAAAGTGACAGAGGCAGGGGATCCTGAGGCTAGAAAAATGGATTGAAAGCAATTAGTCTGTGCTTCAGATCAAGGGCTCAAGTCAACGGAAACGTTGTACATGTGAGTTATTTGTGTTTGGGGAAGCATGTCTGTCCTTATTCCTTCTAATGAATCAGGCACAGAGCAGGAGATTATTTACTATTTTACTTGCTGGTCATAATAGTCAGCCCTAGGTTTCCAGGTGTTTCTAGGTGTTTCCAAATGGGTAAGAAGAGAGGTTTCTGGATGCCCCAAGTGTTTTATGCATCCCAAGGTGGTTTTAGGATTTTGATTTTATGTAGCAACTGGCCCTTCATCTGGTGTTCATCCAGTGGACCTCATCATGAGCAAGAAGGAGGAGGGGGTCGAGGGTGTCACACTAATACCATCCTCTGAATCAGGGATGGACTGACTCTTCTGCTTGTTACTGCTGTGTAAGATGTACTGCCCATTCCAGCCAAAAAAAGTTAATCAATGTTAACTATCCCAGTGGCTGGGTAGTGGCACTCACTGCATATTTGCTTGTCTTCAGATGGCAAGTGTCCCAGAACAAATGGATTGCTGAAGGCAGTCAAAAGTAAAGGAAGGGTCCTGGGTCACTCCTCCTGGGGTGATGAAGCTTCCCATGGAACCAGCAGGGCAACTCAATTGGGCTCTGTTTTCATAGACAATTGAATTGCACTCCCAGTTCTGAGCACCCAATCTAATTGCCTATGACATGTGAATGTCTTGAAAGAAGACCTAGGGTCTAGTAGGGTGACCTCCCTGCCGCTGCCGCTGCTCCCCTTGCTCCCCCTGCTGAGCCTCAGGACATCCATCTTAGCCTTAATCATTTAGCCCATGAATAGTCTCTTAGGGAAAAGACTGAGGAGAGTCTGGGAGATGAAAGCTGACTTGAGGCTCAAGCCATGTGCTTCTGTACAGATTGTCCTGTGCCAAAGCCATCTTGGAGCTTAACCCGGGCGTATCCAGTGCTATCTGATTTGCACCTGAGAAAAATCACAATAATGTCTTACTTATTTAATGGTTGCTCAGGTGTCTATGATACCTTTAGACTTACTTTCTTATGAAATCTTGAATATGGAGAAGCTTATTTTGCATAGTTTGAGTTTATTGTAGGCCAGGACAACACCATGGAAAAGGGAGAAAAAGAAGGGAAGTAAAAGGCAATTAGTCAGGGGACATGAATTTTTGACCCCCTACGTATATGTTTCCTGGTCTCTACTGGAAATATTAATAATAATAGTAAAGTAATGTCACAACTATTACTGAGTGTTTACTGTTAAGATATTTTACAGGATGCTTTAAATACGCTGTCTTGATTAATCTCATTTATTCATTCAACAAGGTTTAAGTCTATCACATTCTGACTACTGTGCTAGAGTCTGGAGTTTAACAGTGTGTAAAAATAGCCACAGTTCTACCTTCATGAAGGTCACACTCCTGTGAGGGAAAATGATGATCAAATGATTTCTAAAATACAAGTAAAATTGCAAATAATGAAAAATTCCTTAAAAGGGAGGACAAGATAGAAGTGGTGCCTCAAGAAGGGATTTCACCCAATCATGAGATTATAGAAAGTTTCCCCAAGGAGTATAACTGAGCTGGGATTCAAATGATGAAATGGACAATAACTAGAGAAGATGGTAAGCACTTACTGGTTTCTGGGCACACAGCTTAGTAAGTGACAGCTGGGTAGATACAGAGGTACTGAAAGAGGCATGGGGTGAGACACACTGAATAAGCTGCGGATTTGGAAGAGGGGGCATCCTCTTCCAGACAGAAGGACTAGGGAGTTCTCTTGTGAAGGAGGCATTGAAAAGGGCCTTGATTGCAATAAGAGGGAGGGTCTGCCCATGCAGAAAGCTCAGGTCTGGCCCTGGACACTACAGTGGGGTGGTGGGTGAGAAAGTCTATGTGGTGGCTTCAGGGGGCTATAAGAACACTGAGTTTCTGAGCAGGGCAGGTGTGGCTATCCATCATCGATAGCAAGGGTACCAGGGCAGTCGGTGCCTACTTGGCAGTCTTGGCACATGTCACCTGAAGACATCTGTCTCCTTCTGTTCCCATCCCAAATGTCACTCTGTTCGAGGTGGCCTTACCTTCTGCCAGGGAACACTGAGGAGGGAGCAGGGACCAGCTTCCCTTTGACTTCAGCCTAGAACACTGTCAATATTAATTTAATTAGCATTTGTTTAATCATAACTTTATCATTTCCAAGTCTAATTTATTTTAATTGCATGTATGCTGATTTAATGATCAAAGGATTTGTTGATACTTTTGTTTTCATTCAAAACATGATGTATTTATCATCCATTTAAACCTATAATTCCCACCCCTCTCCAGAAAGAGTATAAAGAGATGTGGCAGGTTGGGATGGTTCATCTCATTTATAATTTCCCTGATAGGTTTTTCTTTTGTTTTGTTTGTAAGTTATCAAAGAGAACCCATTGTCATCAGGGCAGTTGTAAAAATGGATGAGTTTGCTGTGTGCATTTCTACCTCACTCAGTTTTGAAGTGAGTTTTAGAATAGATTTCAGATATGAAGGTTTTAGGCTCCTAATGTAGTCAGAGACCTGGAAGCAGGATAATGTCATTTTTAAGAGCACAGTCTTTGAAATCAAGCAGCCCAAGTTTAACAATGGAGACAGGGAGGGGTGGAAAGGTGGGTGGGTGGGAGGAGGGTGAGGGATAAAAAATTATTTAATGGGTACAAGGCACGTTATTTGGGTGATGGTTACACTAAATCCCAGACTTCACCACTAGGCAATATATCCATGTAACAAAACTGCACTTGGACTCCTTAACCCATTTCCCATTTATAAAGCGTAGCTCGCTGTCAGTGCACTTTTCTCCGGGCAAACGAGAAATGGATTAAATTTATGCAAATATATATTTGTTCCTTAATTGTACGACCTTAGGCAGGTTAAAGAATCTCACTGAATCCCTGTTTTTTTCACCCATTGTTTTCTTCATCCATAGAATGTGGACAATCACGGGACCTTATGGACTTGTTTGGCATTTGCTGATGCATTTGTTATGCCTTGAATGCTCTAGGAAAAGAAATAAAATAGAGGTAAATAAAGATTCAATCAACATTCACCCAACATTTATGAGTGACTGCTGTCTTTCTATTCAGTTGTATACATCCTTACTTTGCAGTTAATTTGTGGCAGGCATGAAATCAGATGCAAGAGATACTAGAAATAAGTAGGACACGCACATTGCTCTCGCTCTCAGTCCAGAGGGAAGACCAACACACACACATGTAGTAGCCACACAATGAGCCGAGTGCAGTGATGGAGTCCAAGGTTTGCACTGTGTCCTAAAGGAGCTAGAGGAAGCTGTAGCACTGAGTGGGAAGAGGCATTGAGGAAGGCTTTGAGGTAGCATTTACATCAGGGCTAGAGAGTGGGAATTGCTATTCCATATAGAACAGAAAGCAAGTGCAGAGGTTAGCTCAGCACTGGTGTGCTTCTGGAAAGGCAAGTGCTCAGAAACCTTGGGCCTCCCAGATCCTTAGCAACTGCCAAAGGGCAGACTGTGCCGAATCAGCCTATTGGAGGTGTTTGCTCTTGGCTTAGAGAGCTGGTTCAAGATTCCCCATGACAATAGATGTCACACTCAGTTCCTAAAGTTCTTGTCCTTATTGATTTCCCATCCATCCAGAGGCGAGTATACTCATGGAGATTTATAGTGAACAATAGCGACAGCCTGAGGAAGCTTCCCACAGGAGCTGGACCAGTTCCAAAATGTCTCTTCTTCGTTCCTTCACAAGACGGTTTTTTTGAGACACCTTGGACTAGTCTCTAAGGGTCTGATATCAGTCAGGGTATGAACATTTTATATTAGGTAAATTAAAATATTTTGATTCTCTGCATGGTTTTAACTAGTACCTGTATTTTTCTTGATAATCTGTGTATATTTATTATCAGGTTCAGTCACATCGTAGAATTCTGGCCTTGACCAGGGACCCAGAGAAGTCCAAGTGTACTGTTCCTTCCTGCACTGTGTGCACTATTCTTCCTCTCTGAGGTTCTTCTGCACCCAACTCTTCCATCCCCAGTGCTTTCCTTGCCAGTCTATATGGTCATCCTTTTGATAATGCCAGGGTCAAGAGATTACCAACAAATTCTAAAGAAGGACAATATAAAGTATCGTTAGGGATATGGGATAACATGTACCCTCCTATAATGCCAATAGAAGTAAAATTGGTACAGCCCCAAGGGGAATGATTTAGCTGTGCATATCAAATGCCATAATCTGTAATTCCATGTGACAAGGTAGTACCACTTCTAGGAGTGTCTCTTAAATAAAACTTTAGCTTCAAGATTTAAACTTTATCTTAATTTTAACTTAAATATTTATCTTAGGCTGGGTGTGGTTTCTCACGCCTGTAATCTCAGCACTTTGGGAGGTTGAGGCAGGTAGATCACTTGAGCTCAGGAGTTTGAGACCAGCTTGGGCAACATGGTGAAAGCCTATCTCTACAAAAAAAATATAAAAATTATCCAGGTGTGGTGGCATGCACCTGTAGTCCTAGCTGCTTGCAGGGGCTGAAGTGGGAGGATTGTTTAAACTTGGGAGGTCAAGGCTGCAGTGAGCCAAGATCACACCACTGCACTCCAGCCTGGGCAACAGAGCAAGATCCTGTGTCAGAAATAGATAGATAGGAGGAGAGATAGAAATAGAGATAGAGATAGAGATAGAGAGAGAGAGAGAGACAGAGAGAGAGAGAGAGAGAGAGAGAGATAACTTAAAGATTTGCCTATCTATTTAACTACAGATAGGATCTGGCCCCATTGATTAAAATAATATTAAAAATTAAAGAGGAGGCTCCTATCTGTTAGCATGGATATTATGACATAGCAAAAAGGAAACTATTGGCCTATATTACTGAATAATTTTTTCATTACATTAAAAAAAAACCTACATGTCATACTGGTAAGTAACAAAAGCATGTTAGGCAACTTATGCCAAATGTGATATTATTCCAATTTTTAAAAAATAAATAGAACTTTCTTACTCTTTTTAATAATAGATTTAGATAAAATATATAGAAGATATGTTACTACTTTTTTCTTTCTTCTCTATGCTTTTCGAGATGTCTTTTTTGACAAGCAAATATTAATACCAGAAGAAAATAAAATAATTTCCTTTAAAAAAAAACAAAAAGCGGTACATGCTTACCTCTGGTCAAATTTGGCGTTGGTCTTCCTGAGTGAGTGCTCTAGAAACCATCTTTATCATTACTTGTCATCAGCACAGAGTCGGGACTTCAGATCCATCTTCAGAATTCTGAGTGGATGACCTCCTCTAGGGAGTGACCAGGCTTTTCCCCAGGAAATGTGGAAATAAGTCCCTTCTTTCTACTACTGGGGAGGCAGGCACTTAGTGGACCCTTTAGAAACTGGACTTGGGAGCTGGGGGTAATGGTTTTTATTCCTCCATTTGTTCTAGGCATATTTTTCAAGTCTAAAAGATGACCTTGTGCTCTGATCATTTGACATCAATATTTAACACATGCATATATTGTCTGATAACTGGCATGTGGCTTCTTGAGATTTAAATAAATTATTGTTCTGCTATAATCCCTTCACAGTTGCCCAAATCTAGATTTTAATATCTTCAATATTCAGGTAGAATGAGAAAATCTCTTTAAAGAGGCAGCCACTGCTTCTTCCTGCAGCAATTCATTTTGTAGCCCAGAGCTTAATCTAATCTTCCTTCCACATGATCCATTGAACTTTCAAAACTTCAGATCTGAATTAGAAAAGGAATTATAAGAACAGTCATATGTTCAGCTCTTATTAGGCTTTGCTATAATCTCTTTATGCTGGAAGAAAGAAGAGGCAAGGCCTTTATTATGTAGCTGTTGTTCTTCTGTAATGTCCTCTCTTGTGGGTTCATAATTAAGGCAAAAACATGCATTAATAAGCATTTTTCTACCAATTTATAACTCACCAGGTACTTTTGCACTCATTACCTCATCTGATCCTTATAATCACTCTGAGTATGATATCATCATTACTGCCCTTCTATAGTCAAGGAAATTAAAGCAGAAAAAGTTTATCTGCTCAAGTATAGTAACAGGGCTCATTTGGTTGCAAAGCCAAAAGCACAAATCCAACTACATTAAGGAAAAATGGGAATGTATTAACTTGTATAGCTATAATGTCCAAGGGTAGTACCAGCTTCAGGCACAGATGGATCCAGGTGCTCCAATGATATTGTCACACTCACCACTATCTCTGCACTCTATTTGGTCTGTACTGTTTCCCTAGTAGATTCTTCCCAGATACTGTCTAGATGGCCCCTATAGCTCCAGGCTATGTCCTACCAGTTTAACAACCCCCAAAGGAAAACATCTTCTGTTTCCCAATTATTTTACCCAAATTCACAAGACTGACATTACTTGGTCCTGTCTGCTTCTTTTGCCCACTGCACCTGTCGTTTGGGAATGGAATGTTCCGATTAGCAGGCCTTGGGGTAGAGTGAGGTCAGCCCTACCACATGATCTGAACTGAGAGGAGGGGAATGGGGTTATTTAAAGTGAAACATGGTGCTGTTTGCAGAAGGAAACACAAACAGGAGGCAGATGGGAGTGCCAGCTCTCTGCTGTACCAAGTCAGGTGGCTAATAAGCAGTAGGCAAGGCTGCCACCCATTTGCTGATGCTCCCCATGGAATGCTGGAATATGACGTCCAAACTTCTAGGAGTCTCTGCCGGAAACCTGAAGAAAGACTAGAAGCCACAGGCTCTGCAGAGATTCTCAAACCATGCTCTCTGATCCCCAACTCTTAGCGTTTTGACCACTAGACTATTTGGATTAAAAATTACCCTCATAATGAATATATACATATACACACATATATATAATGACTTATTTACATGGCCACTTTTCAAATACATATGTATAGCTATGATTAGTAAAATATAAATTCATTTTGAAACATCACTAAATTCAGTGATTTTGGGTCCTCATGTACATGCTTAATAGATATTAAAAGGTTATTATACTCTGTGCAGCGTTTTCAGAAAGTTTTCCTCATTAAAAGGGTATTCTTAAACACAAATTACCTAGGAAGTCTTGGAATATTGAAAGACCTCCAGGACAAGGGTTAGAAGCCCATCTCTGCCACTATTTCTAGTGACCAAATCTTCCCTGGACTTCAGTTTCCTGATCTGTACTATGTGGATAGACTGTTGTGCCCACAAAGCTTGTAGCGAGGTCACGTGTGAGAATGTCATTGGAACTCTTAAGAAATGTATTTTGTAACTTATAAAATATCACTGATATTTTACTTTATCTTCACTCTAGGCTCAAGGATGTTGCTCTTAATGTGTTCTATAAACCACTAATGGCCCATGATGCAAAATGTGCTTGTCTAGTTCTAATATAATTGTGCAGATCAATGAAGGTCTGTCCTTCTCTATGATGAGCAGCAGGCTTATATATTTTTTTAAAGATATCCTTCTCCAAGGGTATATATTCCAGGAAGCATATTTTATCTTTCTTATACCTCAAATACACTAGAGACTCTAGAAAATACTCAGTCATTCAAAATTTCTGTTTAATTTTCTACTGAAATCTAATATAGAGAAAAGTACATGTATTCAAAATACACTTTGGAGAAATCTTTTAAAACTTAACATACTGGTGGCCAGGCATGGTGGCTCACGCCTGTAATCGCAGCACTTTGGGAGGCTGAGGAGAGCAGATCATGAGATCAGGAGTTCAAGACCAGCCTGGCCAACATGGTGAAACCCTATCTCTACTACAAATACAAAAATTAGCTAGGTGTGGTGGTGCATACCTGTAATCCCAGCTACTCGGGAGGTGGAGGCAGGAGAATTGTTTGAGCCCGGGAGGCGGAAGGTACAGTGAGCCAAGATCACGCCACCGCACTCCAGCCTGGGCAACAGAGCAAGCTTGACTCCATCTCAGGAAAAAAAAAAAAAAGCAACTTAACATACTGGTACAACCAGCACCCAGATCAAGAAAGACAACATTAACAGTTCTCCATAAGCATACTTTGGGACCCCTTTTCAGTTCCTACCCTCACCCAAAGATAACCATTACCCTGACCTCTAACAGCACAATTATGTTTTACCTGTTTTTTAAAAAACACACATTAATGAACTCATCTTGTATCTGGTGTCTCTCTATATATATTACATTTGAAAGATTTATCCATTTTGTTGTGTAGAGTGACATATTGTTCATTGTGATTTAGTATTCCAATGTGTGTGTGTACGTATATATCACAGTGTATTTATCCTATTCATGGGTATTCATCTGGGGCTATTCCAAGTAGTACTATTGACATTCTCTGTAGGTCTTTGGGTGAACCCGTGTGTGGAATTCTACTGAGTCTCAGAGAATAGAGGAAGGAGTTCAGCTTTAGTAGATACTGCTAAAAGTTTCCAATGCAATTGCACTGATTCATGCTCCCACCAGTAGTGTAAGAAAGTTTGTTTCTCCATGGGCTTGCTGATATTTGACATGTTCTGCCTTTTAAGTTTCAGCCCTTCTAGTGGATTTGTATTGTTTTAGTTTACAATTTGCATTGCTTTAATTTGCATTTCCATGATAAAAAATGAAGTTGCAGCAACTCTTCATATGTTTATTGGCTATTTGGACGTCCTCTTTGGTAGGCACTTAGCTGATCAGGTAATTTGCTTATTTTTTTATTTGGGTTTCTATCTTCTTCCTTTTTTTTTTTTTTTTTTTTTTTTTAGATAGAGTCTTACACTGTTGCCCAGGCTGGAGCGCAATGGTGCAAACTTGGCTCACTGCAACCTCCACCTCGCGAGTTCAAGCGATTCTCTTATCTCAGCCTCCCAAGTAGCTGGGATTACAGGTTCACGCTGCCACACCCAGCTAATTTTTTGTGTTTTAGTAGAGACGAGGTTTCACCGTGTTGCCTAGGCTGGTCTCAAACTCCTGAGCTCAGGCGATCCACCCACCTTGGCCTCCCAAAATGTTAGGATTATAGGCATGAGCCACTACGCCTGGTCTATCTTCTACTTACCAGTTTATGAGAAGCAGTCAACCATTTGCTGTGCCTGTTTTATTGATGAAGAAATTTTTTTAAGTTTCTGTATTTTAAAAATATATAAAATCCATTAAATGTCTTCCAACAACCATGTAATTTCATTAATTTTTAATTCTTTGAACAGAGCATCTATTTAGCACCTTATCTTTAAAGGACCTTAACTATTAGATATACAATGATGAATAAAACAAACATGGCCCCCATCCACATGGCAGTTACCATTAGACAATAAACAAATATACACGTAATTGAAAACTACAGTCAATTACAAAAGTTCCGTGAAGGATTCAAACAAGGTGGAAAGATTGAACAGAGGGCATCTTTTCAGTTCCAAAGACTTGTCTGGCCTTTAATCTGAGACCTGAAGGCCAAGAAAGATTCAATGCAAAAGCGAGGATAGATGCTTCGGGCAGATAGAATATCACGTGCTATTCCCCAAGGTGCGAAAACATTTTTTATCCTCTAAAACTTGAAAGGAGGTCGTGTGTTTAGAACAGGGGTTGGCAAACTTTTTCTATAAAGGGCCAAATAAGAAATATTTTAAGCCTTGCAGGCCAGATGGTCTCTGTTGCAACCCAACTACTCAACTCTGCTGTCATAGCATGAAAGCAGCTATAGACAATATGTAAACAAATAGGCATGGCTGTGTTCCAGTAAAGCTTTATTTACAAAACAGGCTGTGGGCCAAATTTGGTCCATGTATCATAATTTGCCAATACCCAGTCTGGATCATAGAGAATAATGTCAGCCTCTTGACTGAACCACCTCAATAGGCTCCCTTCCAGCTTCCACTCTTACTCCTCTATATAGTTCCCAGAACAAATGTTTTAAAGTCCTCACTAAGATAATGATGCTCTTCTCTGATTAAAGTTTTCCAGAAGCTTCCTGTTGATCATAGACTAAAATCTAAAGCTGAGATGACTCAGGCTAGATGATGTGAAATTGCTGAGCCATTGGGAATAGCCTGGATTTCAGAGTGAGACAATGAACTTTTCTTTATATCTTTATGCTTGAGATCTGGTGATGGCTGTGGGCAGGGAAGAAAAGGAGGGAATTTGAGAATGGTCACTAGCTGCTCTTCAGCTAAAAATAATCTCTTCCCTTTCTGAAAACTCATACCTGCCTTACTTTGTGCACTTATCGTCTACCCTCTGTTATATACTAATACGCAAAGCTCTCTACGTGCTCTTTTGTTTGATCTAGCCTAGCATCCATGGTCCAGTAGCAGAGGTGTGAGATTTGACGAGTGGATAAATGAATGAATGAATGAATATTAATTGTACTCTACTGCTTCACTCATAGTAAACAGGTGAATAAGTGAATGAATTAATTAAATTTTAGAGAAGAAAGCAGTACCAAAGAAGATTCTGGAGTTTTAGTTTAGGAATAGGTGTGTCATAACCAGAAATTGGGAAGTCAGTGGAAGGTCCTGATTTGTCAGGTCACGGACAGGATGAATCTCTAGTATGGAGCATCAGCAGTGCCCAGAAGATGGGTAAAATGAGTTTTGGAGCTTGTGGGAGAGAGCTGGGTTGGACCTAGAGATAAGGAATAAGGGTAAAGAGTTAAAGCTAAAATGGATTAGATGCTTAGATATAGAGATAAACATGGTCCACAGACAAAAAGTATGTTGAGAGGAAGGATAGGAAAAACAGAAAGCTTTCCACAAATGGCAAAATTGTATTTTTAGTAGAGAATGGGGTTTCACCATGTTGGCCAGGCTGGTCTTGAACTCCTGACCTCAGGTGATCCGCCCGCTTCGGCCTCCCAAAGTGCTGGGATTACAGGCATGAGCCACTCTGCCCAGCTGCAAAATTGAATAAGTACAAGATTTCTAGATTTCCAAATAATATTACTCAATAGGATTGAAGGTCTGAATAGCCCTCAAGGTCAATGCTATAGTTATGCATTGACTTTGGTATAAAGTTGTAATAGGGAGAAGGCATTAATCTAGACTCCTAACAAGATATTTTTTTTTTTAATTGAAAATTAACCATCTCTTTTTCTCTCAATGCTATACTGTGAAAGAGCAAAAAATAACATATCCTTAAAAAACTAGATTTGAAATCAGATACAGCTTGGGTTCCAGTGCTGACCCTACCATTCACCAGCTATTTGACCTTGGGCAACTGTCTTAACTGTTCTAAGTTTCAGTTTCTACACCCTTAAAGTGAAATGATAACAGTACTTTCTTCAGAAAATGATTGTAAGGACCAAATTAGATGATGTATATAAAAGACTCTGTCCCTGCAGGACACAAAGAAATAGATGTTAGCAATTATCACTTTAAAAACATCTTCATCATTATGGCAGTGAGCTCTGTCTCTAGAAATTCTTGATGACAGCAGACCAAACAGCATAAAGGTGTGTGCTCTGCATTGAGCTGTGTAGCCGGGGCACTTAATCTAATCTCTCGATTTACCCACATGCAGATGGGGGAAATAATAGCACTTCCTTACCTAGAATTAAAGAGTTAACACATTCAAGGCTTTTAACATAGTGCCTCTCACACAAATAAGTTATCAATACATATCGTTTTGTAATTTCATCATTATCATTATTACTCTCATCGGGTATGTAGTGACTTTAAAGCAAGACACAATGCAAATTGTATTTAGTTTCTATTTGAGGTCACGTTGGAAATATATCAAAAGGATAATCATAAAATTCAGTATCCCAAGGTCAACAAATTTACTTCTCATATCTGTTCTTAGAAGTCCATAATTCTGTCCAAATCAAAGTAGCATTAGTAGGAAATGGTAGTGGATCTTTTGCCCCATGAAGGAGCTCCCTTGTCTGCACCTCAGTTATCATCTCTTCCAACTGTGAAACCCATTCTTATTCTCTTGCTCTCATCTCCTCCCCCCTCCTCCACCCCCAGCCTCTCTCAGTGGAGAGAGCTGCCTTAGACTCTGTGCAAAGATTTGGACAATGATCCACAGGGTGATTGTTCATGATAGAGCTAAGGATTCCACATAAAAAGCAGCAGGGAGCTTGCAGTACATCAGTGAAGCAGAGCAGGACTCAAAGACCCAGTTGCAACACTAATTATTGAGGGGGCCACAGAAATGAGCCCCCAGCATTGAGAGCATTATTATAAAAAATATATATATCCCAGAGTGGGGAAGTCTTGAAAGATGATCTTAATAGAGGTGTAGATGAAGAACAGCAGAGGAGCAATCTGGAAAGATGTCATGCAAGAGGAATTCCCACATTCTACCTGGGAGTGAACTGTAAAGCCAGTTTAGTAAATTGCACCACTGAGCCATCTCAACTGCAGTGGCAAAGGTCAGTAACAGCCCCGGCTCCAATCTGCCTCTGCTGCTTTCCGGCTGTGAGGCTTCTCTGTGCCTCAGTTTTCTCACGTGCAAAATGGAAATCATAATAGGACCTGCATCCTAGGATTATTAGTGGACTACATATATGTAAAGCATGTAGCAGAGAGCCTGGCACATGTGTTTGCTATCACTGTCATTGCCACCACTGCATCATTACTACAAGGGCCATGTCTGAAGTCAGTGGTGGCTTTGGTTCCAGAAGAGGCAAGTGGCAGTATGAAGAAGACTTGGGGAGACAGAACAGTATTGGCTTAAAGCAGGGGTGTTGGAGTCAGAAAGTGTGCCTTCTTACACTTAGTTGGATGACCTTGGGCAAGTTATTTGCCACTCAAGGGTATGGTTTCCTCATCTAAAAACTGGGAACAGTAATCATACCCACCTCATGCTATTGAGAGGATTAAATGACATGAAGCACGAAAAGCACTTAGCACAGTGCCTGTGCATATCAAGTGATCGATAAATAATAGACATTATTAAAATAGTGACCCAAAACATTATTCACAGCTGTAACTCAAGCTCTACATGGAGAGGCAGAGGTCTGGGGTTGAGCAGGGGTCCTGGGAATCTGAGCCTGCAGAGTCAGATCCATAAGAGGCAAAACTTGGAAATGACTGGTCCCACACTTGCCTCTCCTGCAAAATGGTCTTGGCCTCCACTTTCTGAGCTGTCAGGAAATCAGTAGATAAAATGAATGTCACTCTAATGGCTAATTATGAGGGCTATGTGGTTGCAAATTATTGCTAGACCAAAGGAGGGAGAGGAGGGGAGAGGAGGGAAGGGGAGAGGAGGGGAAGGGAGGGGAGAGGAGGGGAAGGAGCTGAGAACACACACTGAGCTTTCAGTGTCATGATATTCCCTAGAGCCACCCAGGAGGAAGTGGTATTCTTTAAGGAATGTCTTGGTCTCTATCTTTGGGGTAAGTGTACCCACACTCCCTAGGGACTCTCACAAAACGCTTTGTCTTCATTGCCGAAAAAAAAGATTCATAAGGGAATTAATAAGCCAAAGAAAATTTTCGTCTGCCTTTTAATTATAGAAGAGTGATTGCTATGCTAATCATAATCAGCATCAAGGTCAAAAGTTTCCACCTCTCTGGAATGAACATTTAGAAAACAGATTAACTGGAATACCAATGCTATTTCTGAACTTCCAGCCCACATGGGTTTGAAACAGAATGCTGTATCTTTTAAGTGTCTTTTAAGAGGAGCCATATAATGCTAATACATTAATTGAATAAATGTCACTTCATGAACCTGCTAATGCCCAGGGCAGAGGGGAACAATTAGGAGGCCCATGAAGCGGTATGATTGCTTAGATGGCTAAGGTAAAGGCTGGTAATTCGTTGTTTAAGTAATATCTGCTTTATCTCTGCCAAGTGTCACTACAGGATGTGTTAAAAGTGTTTAGGTCTCTGGTTAATGTGGGTGATGAAATATAAATGCATTTGGAGAATACTAATTCATTTTAATTTCCTCTTGAACATTGATGTCTACAGTAAAAATAAAATATCCCTTTAATGTCTATGATTTTACCAAATTAAAGCCCTACCTCACACCTTTTACAAAAATAGACTCCAATTCTAAAACAACAAAGTTTATGTTATCCATACAATGGAATAATATTCAGACATAAAAAGAAATGAAGGAGTGATACATGCTACAACTTGAATTGATCTTGAAAGCATTATGACAGTGAAAAAAGTCAGACACAAAATGACACATGTATTGTATAATTTAATTGATATGTAATATCCAGTATAAATAAATCCATAGAGACAGAAGATTAGTGGATGCCAAGGGCTGGGGGAGGAAGGAATGAGGAATGACTGCTAATGGACACTGGATTTCCTTTATATTGTAGCATTGTTGATAGTAATAAAAGAACCAGAAACAGCATGAATGCCCATCATTTGGGGAATAGTTACATAAATCCTCCTATATGTACCTTGGAATATTATGTAACTATTAAAAATAATATGTTAGAAACTTAGTTACTGGCCGGGTGCAATGGCTCATGCCTTTAATCCCAACACTTTGGGAGGCCAAGACTGGCAGATTATCTGAGGTCAGGAGTTTGAGACCAGCCTGGCCAACAGGGTGAAACCCTGTCTCTACTAAAAATACAAAAAAATTAGCTAGGTGTGGTGGCACATGCCTGTAGTCCCAGCTACTCAGAAGGCTGAAGCAGGAGAATTGCTTGAACTCAGGAGGTGGAAATTGCAATGAGCTGAGATCGTGCCACTGCATTCCAGCCTGGGCAACAGAGTGAGACTCTATCTCAAAAAAAAAAAAAAAAAAAGCCAGATATAGTGGCACATACCTATAATCCTAACTACTTGGGAGGCTGAGGTGGAAGGATCACTTGAGCCCAGAAGTTCAGTGTTACAGTGAGCTATGATCACATTCCTGCATTCCAGTCTGGGTGACAGTGTAAGACCCTGTCTCAAAAAAAGAGAAGAATTAAAATTAAAAATTAAATAAATAATAAAATTATATATGTGTGTGTGTATGTATGAAAGAAATATAGTTACTGATATGGAAAGGTGACTATGTTACATTAAATTTAAAAGAAGAAGAAAACACAACCAGTGGTTGATATTGGTTACTTCAAGGGATTAGAAATGGTGTGTATTGGAGAGGGGGGTGTTGATTAATTTTTGTTATATTTCTCTACTCTTTAAATTCATTTGGTGAAAAAAAAAATATATATATATATACACACACACATACACACATTTTTTTTTTTTTCTGGGACAGAGTCTTGCTCTGTTGCCCAGGCTAGAGTGCCGTGGTGTGATCTTAGCTCACTGCAACATCCACCTCCTGCGTTCAAGCAATTCTCTTGCCTCAGTATCCCGAGTAGCTGGGATTATAGGCATGGGCCACCACGCCCAGCTAATTTTTGTACTTTTCATAGAAATGGGGTTTCACCATGTTGTCCAGGCTGGTTTTAAACTCCTAACTTTGTGATCCTCCTGCCTCAGCCTCCCAAAGTGCTGGGATTACCGGCGTGAGCCAGCACACCTGGCCATATATTATTTTTGTAATTTAAAAAGGTTACTTCAAATTTAAATATATAAACAATAACTCGTTTATACGTTCCATAATTATTTACATATTCTAGACATTGTTTAAGGGCCAATATCCACCTGTGATTACGTAGGGTTTCTTTATAAAGTATAAAAATTGGAAATACTACATTTTACCTGGAATTTCTTCCTAGGCCATCAGAAAGAAAGGCTCAAGTGCAGATGAAGAAATTGACTCTGAGAGACTTTCTGATTTAGCTGAGGTCTCAGAGATCACCTTATCCCACACCTGAGCAGATGTTGAAGTCCCCACTTCCATATCCAGGATCTACTTGGATGCATTCCATCCAAAGGAGCTTCTTCCTTCTCTAGACAGCCTATTTCATATCCACATAGCTCTACTCTTCTGAAAATTCTTTCTTCCTATTGAGTCAGACCTCCCTGCCCAGGGGTCACTATTGCAGAAGCAGCTTAGAACACACGCCTTGCATTCACGCCTTGCTTGTGCCCTGGCTTCATTACTTACCACATTGTGACCTTCTGCAGGTCCTTCACCGCTCTGTGCCTCCATGGCCTCATAGATAGAAGAGGGTCATATGTCCTCACTAGGTAGTTATGGGGATTAAAATAGATCACATCTGCAAAATGCCTAGCAGACAGCTTGGCACATTGCAAGAATGCAGTCAATGGTGGCTGCTGTGATTAGTTCTAAGGCCACAAGCAGAAGATTCCTTCTGTTTGTCCTAACACATGGCACAGGACTAGTACTTTTCTATCCATTTGATAATTCACTCATTCATTTATTTATTTATCCATTCATCTGTTCAATAAATATCCAAAGGCCTTACCATGGCCTATGAAGCCCTATATAATCAGGCTCCTCCGTCTACCCTCTATTTCCCCTAATCTCCCCACTAACTCTATTACCTTGCCTTCTACCCTTGTCCCCTTCTTACTCATGCCCTTTTCTTCACAGCCTCCGCTGTGCACACTGACTGGTATAGGGAAGTAATTGAATACTATTGACTTTACAAATGCACACTGTCTTCCTGGCTGTTCCTCAAACACATGGAGCATGTACCTGCCAGAAGGCCTTTGCTCTTACTGTGTGTTCTTTCTGGAATATTCTTCTCACCATTCTCTCACATCATTCGGCTATCTGCTCACATGTTGCCCAACAAGAGAAGCTGTCCTAGACCACAGTGCCAGCTCTTACCATTCCTAATCCTCCCTGCTCTGCTTTATTTTTATTCAAAGCACTGGTGTTAATCTATTTCTTTATTGTCTGTTTCCTCCAATTAGAATGTCAGCCTCACAGTAACAGAAACTCTTTTCTCTCCTTTGTATCCCCAATGTCTAGAGAATAACCTGACACATAGTAGGCTCTCCATAAGTAACTGGTGAATGTTTTAACCAACATATGTGAGCACTTACGGTGAGCCAGGTGTGCTGATACAGAGGTGAACAAAAGCAGCACAGTGCTTTCTGCTTCAGTTATAACAATCTTGTCCCAACACAGCATGGCTTTAACAAGCCAGCTAGCAGACTGTCATAGTAAATGTTGTTTATGTACAAGGCGTCTTTATGCTGAGGGTAATAAAACAGCCCTACGGCGCCAAAATCCTCAAGTTGAGTGACTGGTTAACTGTTGGACCATAAATAATTCGCGTTGGCAAGAAATATTCTCACTTCAGTGTGTGGCAGTATGTTGTCACTTCTCTGGATTCTGTCTGATACATTAGAATATTATAGACTAAAAAGCAATCCTAAAGGGACTATGCCCTGGCAATGTAAGTCTGAGACAAAGGAAGGAGGACCCTAATACATAGGAGGTGTGGGGATGTGGCCATGGCCAGGTTCATGAGCTGCTCTCACTGTGCATTTGTAAAGGCGATAGCATTTGATCACTGTCATACCTGACAGTGTATGTATGAGTCCATTCTCACATTGCTATAAGGAAATACCCAAGACTAGGTAATTTATCAAGGAAAGAGGTTTAATTGGCTCGTGGTTCTGCAGGCTGTATAGGAAGCATAATGCAGGCATCTGCTCAGCTTCTTGAGAGGCCTCAGGAAACTTATAGTCATGGGAGAGGGTGAAGTGGGAGCTAGGCATCTCACAGGGAGGGAACAGAAGAAAGAAAGAGAGTGTGAGGTACTAAACACTTCTAAACAACTGTATCTGGTGAGAACTCACTCACTATCACCAGGCAACTACCAAGGGGGATGGTGTTGAACCATTCATGAGAAACTACTCCCATGATCCAATCACCCCCCACGAAGCCCTTTTTCCAACATTGGGAATTACAACAGAACGTGAGATTTGGATGGGAACACAGACCCAAACCATGTCAGTGTGCACTGAGGAGGCTGTGAGGAAAAGGGCACTCATTGTGCCTGTCCTCAAGAACTAGAAAGTGGCTCTATGTTCTGACCTGCTGACACTTGTGGTTATATCTTTCCATCAAGACTAATGACCCAGACGATGATGATTTGGTACAGTCAGCATTTTCAGTAGTTTAGAGTTGGGGAACAAGAGAAATCTGGATTTGAATCCAGGTTCTCCTGGTTTTTAGCTGTGTGACCTTGGGCAAGTTAGTTGACCTTTCTGAGACTCAGTTTCTACAACTCTAAAATGGGATTTTAAAAAGTTATGGATTCATTAATAAACATTAAACATGACATTGCATATAAACTATTTGGCAAAATCCCTGTCACATGGCAAGGGCCCAATTATCATAGTTGTGTTTGTTCAAAGGAACCTTAACGTCTAATTTATGAATCCCCTCCAGATCCTAAATTGATGGTAGCTCAGATGTCACATAAGACAAATATGAGACAAACACAAGACATATATGAGACTGTTTCTCTGACTTCCTAAAACAAGAAAAATAAAGTATCATTGAGATGGTTTCCAGGAATATACTTACAGGGTGAAGAATCCCTATGGAATAAATACAGTTCAGTGATATTCACAGTCATTATATACCAACCAATTAAACTATAGTTTCAACCATGCCCATGGAGTGATTCACAGTAATGGATGGATATGCTACAGCAAGAGACCCAGCCTAGGACTGGGGGAATCAGGCTCCAGCCCCATTCTGCCACTGTATAGCTTTGGTCCCTTACCCTCTGGAACCTTGGTTTCTCAATTGTACATTAAAAACGTATCATCCAGATGTTTCCATTTTAAGTATCTTTAGAATACGAAGCACCCTAGACCCCATTTTATTAGATACAGCTCTGCCATCTAAATCCTTGTTACAAATACATCTACAATATATAGTATAGTCATTGAGGATTTATATTAAAATCAAATGGCAGCAAGCGAGAAAGTGTAGCCAATGGCAGCAAGCAAGAAAGCTAGAATTTTCTAGTTCATCTCTTATCCATCTCTGGGGAATCGATAGTTATCTTAAAGGTGAAATCATTTGAAAACTCCCGCATCTGTGTATGGGCGCTGATTATGTTCCTATGTTTATACATAGAGTAAATAACGTAGGAACTACATAGGTGATTCTTAAAATATAATTTATAGTATAAGATTTGCTTTTTATAGTTGATGATATAAATATGCATTTTCTCACTCATGGGTATTTAAGGAATTTGTAATAGTATTTTGGCAATCTAAAATGTTTCTTTTATTTGAGAAACTAACCTCCCCGTCCCTGCCTGGACAATAAAGGTGACAATAATGACTATTTAAGACACTGAAAATCAAATTAGGTCACATCCCTAAAACTACCCAGCAAGCTGTGTCACAGGAATGTTAGTTGCTGAAATGGCCTGGGGGCAGGTAGTAACACAGATATTTTGAAGTATCAGAACTGCACCCTAGATCTGCAGCTAGGATAGGAGAGTGGCCTGGATGGCTCTGACTATGAAACCCTGATGGAGGAGAGCTGTGAAGGGAGGGGCTGGTGGCCTGAACAGTAGAATTGGGAAAGGGAGGTGATGTGTGAACCCTGCTCTCAAGAACCTACAGGGCTGGCCAAGTGAAAGGGAGTTCTGTTTCTAGAGCTAGGTGTTTAGAGATGGGGGGAGAGATGTGATTTGGGAGAACCTTCAAGAATCCAGTCCAAAACCTGGATGTGTGGCTCCAGGAATCCTGTACAAATGTCTCCCCGTGATACCTTTCTTTCCCCCTACCATGCAGAAACCCGATTTCGAATCACAGACCTGGGTCACATGCCAAGAGGGCATCTTAGCCAGGGCCTCTGTAGGTGGCTATACCTTAGAGGGCCACTGAGGGCAGTACCTGTCAATGTGGCAAAGACAGCCAGGCACTCAGGACCAGGACATGTGGACACCACTCTAATGGGGTCAGTCCCCAGAGGGCTCTAGACAATGTCTTGGCAGCTTTTCTACTATAAGTTCAAATCCTGGCTCTACTTCTTTCTCACCCTGTTACACTGAGACGTGAATAGTAACATACAACAATGGTGGTAAAATGAGTTTTTCTGCATTTTGGAGAAAGCTAGAGGCAGAGATATCATTCAGCAATGAGGCTGAGGCTTCTCTGAGACTGTCTTTCATTCAAGATCAAGCAGAGTCTGATGTTTATAAGCATTCCTGTGAACAGAGATTCTTATATGCTTTCTGAAATGGTATAAAAGTAATATAAGATACTTTATGAAAATGTATAAGAAAGTAACGTTATATTCCTCTGAAATGGTGAGCAAACTTCAGAGGGTCATGGCATAGCAAGAATTGAGCTCCTGAGATTAAGCAAGTCTTCATCTTCTCTGGACAATATTATCGGCAGCTACATGTCGCTTTGGGCTTTGGGGTACACTTACCTCTCCTCCTTCCTAACGTGTGTGTGAGGGTGTGTGTGTGTGTGTGTGTGTGTGTGTATCTCTTCCTGTCTGTCTACAGCCCAACAGAAACTCTGTACCGACTCCATGGGTTGGTGTGAAAATCAAATGAAATCATGAATATAAAGCATTTAGCACAATCTCTGGAATATATTAAGTGTTTAATTAATGGAAGTTGTTGTCATTGTGGGTTTATCTGGTGATATTATTTTGCCAGAAGGGGAGAATGAGTTGCAGGAGGATTGAGCAGCTCAATTAGGAGTCTGATTCCTCCCTCATTATCTAAACCCTCCAAGTCAGGGAACACTGATACTTTGATGTCCACTTTGTCTAGAGTGACGCTAAAGTTTCAGGGTTTTCTTCCTTTCCCCAACTTTATGGCCACTCCCAGGCCTGAAAGATATTCAGCAGACCCTGGGTTTGTGGGAGAGCTGAGCAGAGGCCCCCTTCACCCCGTCACACACATATACAGTCTCAAATAGAAAACCTCCTCTTCACGCTAGTACTGGCTCTACCCCACGTGCTTTACCACTTGCCACCTGTTTTCCAGAAATGAACATATCTTTCCCCTCATCACATGACTTCAGAGATTCCTTCTATACTTCAGTGTCTGCATGATTGACACCAAATGTTGTCACCTCCTGCCATTATCTTTTAGTTGTACTGAAAAAGAAAAATCAGACCCAAGGCCCATACATTTCTTGTTAGCCTATCAGGATGCTCCCTCTTCTCCAACTGAACTGACAATATCAAAGGTTTTGCCCTCATCCATTTCCCGGATAGTTCTCTGACAATAGTACCTTGTTCCCTGGCTACCACAATGGGAAGTGACAAGGACATTTTCCTGGCAATGCAGGTCATAGCTCAGCAGGAGCTGACATGGAGTACACACAGACTCCAGACAAGTCTACCCTCTGGGTGACAGCTACCAGGCCCATCAAACTCACAGAAAATCTCTTCCTTCATCTCTCTTCTACATCAGTCAAGTCAAATTTAGTTATAAGCAACAGATCCCAAATCTGGCTGGCCTATGAAAAAGAGAAGTACTGCCTGGAAGAAGACAAAGACAGCTCACAGTATTGAGAAGGATGAACAACCTGGCCTCAGAAGGGACAGACTGGTACAGGTAGAGAAGTGTGTTAGCAAAAGGGCCACCACTGGGGTGTATCTGGCCCACATTGTACATGGCTAAGATTCCCTGGAGATAGGCTGATGGGCCCAATGAGGTCACAGGCCCACTGGAAAGTGGAGTAATTCCCCACAAGAAATCTAGGAATTGTCACCAAAGAGGCAGTGAAGGGTGTAGGCAGAAAAGATGATGATGCTCACTGATAGGACAGCACCCAGCCCTCTCTTAGATTCTCTGGAGCAACTCAACCCACCCTCCAGATGAGGCTGACTGAGACTGGAGAAGGAACACTCTTCAGTGCTGCCATCCCCCACAGAAGGCAGAGGTGGTCCATGGGGACCCTACCTGCTCATCCTGAACAATCTTTTGAGAGCCTTGGTCAAATGGCCATCTAATCAATTTCTTTTTATTTTCTTTTCCTTTTTTTTTTTTTTTCTTTTTTTGAGACAGAGTTTCACTCTTGTTGCCCAGGCTGGAGTGCAGTGGCACGATTTCAGCTCCCTGCAACCTCTACCTCCTGGGTTCAAGCAATTCTCCTGCTTCAGCCTCCTGTGTAGCTGGGACTACAGGTGCGCACCAACATGCCCAGCTGATTTTTGTATTTTTACTAGAGACAGGGTTTCACCGTGTTGGTCAGGTTGGTCTTGCAGTCTTGACCTCAGGTGATGCACCCACCTCAGCCTCCCAAAGTGCTGGGATTACAGGTGTGGGCCACCACGCCCGGCCCCCCATCTAATCAATTTCTGCGTGTTTCACCATCACTCGCACGAGCCCAGTTTTAGATATCTTGCCGTTTTTCATTTATTTCTATTTAACCTCAATCTCTTCAGCTGCAGAATAAAAACTTCCATATAAGGCATGATTTTCAGTGCAGGGTGGGTTAAGTGAAAGGAATCTCATGTTTAGGGTCTCACCTAGCACCTGAGCCTCAGTTTTCTGGTCCGTAAAGTGGGAATGGCCATTTCCTATAGTCCACCTACGACCTCACAGGGAAGGGGAGAGAATGAGTGTTCTTGAAAGTTCTTTACAAATTGTTGACTGGGATGTATCTATGGAGAGAAAATCTGGTCGATATCTAAGAACAACAGTAAACATGGTGGTGTTTCATCAAATGACAGGCCATCAGGGAAAGTGGGAAAGCGTGGGGGACAAAGCAGTATTCAGGGTAAGTCACACATGCCTGAAAATTAAATTTCAAGAATGCTTGAGAGATTCAAGCAAAGGCTGGATAACAGAGGAGTAGAGGGCCACAGAAGAAGAAATTAATGTGACTAAAGCGCTATAGATATCAGATGTCTTTCATTTATTCATTTATTCGCTGAATAAACCAAGCACCTGTTACTTGGCAGACATAGTGCTGAATACCAGGGACACAGAGATGAATAAAACATATCTCCCTCGTTACAAGTCCTAACGGTCCAGGAGGAAATTTGGGCATTATGTCCCAAGCAAATATTTTTAGAGTTGTTAAAATAAAGGCAGTCGTCTTGATGCCTTTTTTAAGAAACTAGGGGAACAAAAAGAGGTGATGCATAGTATTGAGTTGCCTGCTGTCTTAGTCCACATGCTTTCCTGTCTGTAGACTGCTGAAGCAGGACCTGAGCTTGCTCTCTGGAGAAGGATCCCAGAGGGAATCTCATTCACTAGGAATTACCAAGTTCCTACAAAGTCAGAGGGAAGTCATTCCAACTATAGAAGTAGAATGAAAGTTGGCATCTTCTTCTCTGTGACATGAAACAAAAGCGACCTAACCTTTGGAATCAAGTGTAAATTGAACACCTACATGCAGCATCTAGTTACAGTGCAGTAGATGATGTATAATGTATGAGCTAATGGCCTTCTTTAATTAAACCAGTATTTTCTAGGTTTGGACTTTTTATTTATGTATGTATTTATTAATCTATCGAATGAAAGCAAATGGAAGCCCAAGCTAGTCTTCTGCAAATCCCACCCTATTTTTAGTGGAGAGGACTCAAGTAAGAGTAATGATTTTAATTTCCATGTTGTTAGGCAAACACTTGGGATCATTACATATTTATCCACAGTTAACAACTGACAATCACTGTAATTGTTCAGCTATTTTGTTTCAGTCATTTCATTTCCGAAAAGGACTCGAGTTGCCTCTATAATTCTTTTGATTATGCCATTCTCTAAGAATGGAGATGATTGATTATTCTATTCTTTGACCAACTAAAACCATGACAAGCTATGTCATATATGTGCCCTTATAATCTCTGGCCTAATGAAAAGTGTAATTAATCCAAGAGGGAATTTTCACAAGTGACTGTCTCAAGATTGATTTAGAAAACTTTTAAGAAGTGTGTATGTGTGTATGCATGTATCTATGCATGTATCTGTGTATGTGTATTTGTTTAATCAGAGAGATTTGGACCAGGTAAAGAATCTCTTGACAGTGTTAAACCATCCAATAAATTATAGCAAGCTGTCTTCTGCAGCTTCATGTGATTGATGTGAGCACATTGACAGTAGAATTGAGCCTATGGGATATGAATGTGGTAACAGGACTACTAACAGTAAGATGCTTGTGATTGCAACATTTTAAATATTAATAGAATGTTTAATTACCTTTGGCTCTCTTCCTTTCTTAATCTCCCCTCTCCTAACCTTCAGTGGGGGAATATTATGACAAAATGAAGACTATTCCAGAGAAAATTTTTAAAAAATAAAAATAAAAGTTGTTTAAAAAGAAAAAACAAAGTAACACATTGATAGTCCAAATTCAGTAATGACTTCTCTTTTTTTATTTAAAGTTAGTTCACCTTGTTATATTTGACTATAATTTCATCACAAATAATCACCCCAGTTGATGCTCTCTGTGTTCTCCAATCTATTGGAACTGAAATCTCACTTAAAATTTTAAGCAAAAGTGAAATTCCATCAACTTGAAGAGAGTGTGCTCTCATTTCACATTAATAAAATTTGGTTTTGATCAGCATCATAGAGGCCCTGATTTGCTAGTTTAGTCACTTTAAGTAGGCAGTGGAAGCCCAAGGATGCTTACCTAAAGCAAATCCAACCTGACAGTTTTTACCGCGCTTTACATTCATGTTTAAAGCCCCAAATAATATCCTTTATGTTTCAGCAAAAACAATTCTCATGGGAAACTTTGCTATGTATGGATAAAGGCAGTTGAACTTTCTGGGATATTCACTCTCAATATTTGAGCAACTAACATACAACACACAAATATCCTCAGCTAGCCCCCTATCATCCACGGAAAATTTCCCTCAAGAGATTCCCCAGGTCATAACGGGAGACAGCACTGCTGAAATTCAGCAAAGGGAAAGCTCCATGGGCCTCTTAGGCTCAGCAACTTACAAACATGGCTATTTCCTCCCATTTCAGGTGAGCAAGGCCCAGCAGTTCTCCATCTCGATCAGGAGAGGATGGTGATATGAATCAAGCATTGTTACTAGCTAGGCATATTTACAGCCTTTCAACATTCCATCATGTGTAAGGAAGTCACCCGTTTACAAATCCATCAGCCATGTGGCCAGGGCATTCCACAAATGGAGATGAAATAGAAGTTCTTAGTAGGAAAATAAAAGCCAGCTCCTGGGGTGTTTCAGAGAAGCCATAGGGGCATGCAGCTTTGTGATGTGCCCTGCAGAGCCTTAGTCTGACTTCCTATCACAGACTAACAGTCTATTGCTCAGAGGTATCTCAGCTACTATTGACTTTTCTAGATAAATTAATAGAAATGAAGCTATTTCGCACCCTTATTTATCCAGACTCCAGGCCAAAGTTTGGGATTCAAACCGGAATTTTAAAGGCTATTCTTTCTGAGGTTGCCTTCAGTTTGATTTGAAGAGAGGTAACATGCTATATAGCCTGGCCCCGAACTGCTACCAAGGAATGTAAGATAGATTTTTACATGCAATTTGTGTTCTCATAACGGGATATTCCTGTAAAAGATGTGATAAAGTGGAAGAGTCTTAAGAGTGACCATGGGGCTGAAACCAAGCTTTGCCACTTTCTAATTGCAGGACTTTGGGTCTTGGCTTCCTTTCTGCAAAGTAATTCAGCGAGATGCTATGGAGAGATGGGGTAAGACATATGAGGTGGCTCCTGACATGGTTAGAGGAGGAAGAGCAGCTACTGTGCTGGGCTAGGAGCCAGAAGACCTAGACTCTACTTTGGCCCCAGAAACCTTGTTCTGGGTCTCCGAGACCACTTCTCTCTGTACTCTGTCTTCATTTTCAAAATGAGAGGCTGTGACCAGGCAACCCTGTGCTGCATCTGGTGAATCTGGTACTCTGTATATTCATCCTGCATTAAAAGTTTAAACGTTTCCAAATCTGGGATGTTGTACAGAGGAATAGGATGGTGGTGGAGCACAGGTTTTAGAATCAGTCACATCTGAGTTTAAGTTCAGGCCTCACTATTTTTAGCAATGTGAAATGGAGGTAATGATGATGCCTTCTCATAAGGCTGATGTAGGGTAAAAATTAAGTTAATAATGGCAAAAAGCTTAGCTTAAAATGCTTGTATTCATTTCCCATGACTGACATAAATTACCACACATGTAGTGGCTTAAAACAACACACGTTTATCACCTCACAGTTCTGTAGGTTAGAAGTCTGACAGGGGTCTCATTGAGCTAGAATGAAGGTGTTGGCAGGGCTGTATTCCCATTTGGAAGCTGTTATGGGCTGACTTCTGTTCCTCACAGTTCATATATTGAAGTTCTAACCCCCAGTACCACCAAATATGGCTGTATTTGGAGATAATATCTTTAAAGGGGTGATTAAGTTAAAAGGAGGCCTTTAGGGTGGGCCCCAATGCAATCTGACTGGCACCTGTATAAGAAAAAAAAGTGTGGACATTCAGAGAGTCACCAGGGATGCTCCCGCACAGAGGATAGACCATGTGAGGACACAGGGAGAAGGTGGCCGTCTGCAAACCAACAAGCAACCCTGCTGATGTTTTGATGCTGGACTTCTGGCCCCCATTACTGTGGATGAATAAGTTTCTGCTGTTCAAGCAACCATTGATGGGCATTTCTAATGGCAGTGTTAGGAAAGCAATGTAGAACCTTTGGGAGGGAACGGTTTCCTTGCCTTTCCAAGCCTCTCGAGGCCGCTTATGCTACTTGGTTTATGGCCCTCTTCCTTCACTTTCAAAGCCAGCAACAGAAGGTCCTGTCCTTCACACAGAGGATCACCCTGGCCACCTCTTTGGACTCTTCCTCTATTTTTAAGAACCCTTGAGATTACATGGGGCCCAGCTGGATCATCCAGGCTCCTCTCCCCACTTTCCTACTTTAGGATTGACTGATTAGCAACTTCAATTCCATCTGTGACCATAATTCTCTCCTGTCAAGTAGCATTACATATGCATGGGTTGGAGGTCAGAATGTGGATATCTTTGTTAGGGGGTTAGAATGTGGATATCTTTGTTTGGGGTCGGGGAAGATTGTGCCTACCACAATGCGTAGTGAATTTTAGCTGGTATGTGGAATAGGATTTTTATATTGCCTTAGTTTAGTTTCCTGGCTCCAGCACTGGGATGGAAATTAACAAACAAAAAAATAAATTTCACTGAGTGGAAGCTGGGGAGCTGTGCTCATTCTGTAGTTTGTCTTTGCTTCCTCTGATACAGCACAAGCTCCTGTTGACATAGGCTTATGCTGATGCAGAATAAGTGATGTTCCAATGAGTTGAAGCTTCAGCATTTTGATTTAGTGATATTTCTAGCAAATTTTTGACTTTGCACTGTTTATGTAGGGGTTTTCTGGTCTTCTTAGAATGGTAATTCAGGGCAAGATTAGTCATGCCATTTCTAATGTATCTGCTGCTTTCCCTTTTGGAAAGGAAGGTTTCGGTGTTTATTGGAGAACAAAGACTGTGCGGTTTCCACTGCATGTTTGGCCTCAATATGTTCAGAGATACAAAAAACTCAGAGTATGGAACCCCTATAATTGTATCTTTCAAATGTATCTTTTTGGCATAAATGATAGAAAACTGATTAAAAGTATCTTCAACTGAAATGGGAATTCATTAGTTCATGCAACTACAAAGTCTTGGAGTGGATCTAGCTCTGAACTTGGCCAGATCCAGGATTCCACAAAATCCTAAGGATCAGGGGTCTCTATCTCCCTTTCCCTATTCTTTGCTTTTCTCCCCATTGGCCTCATTCCAAGGAAAGCCCTCTCAATACAGTGGGCCTGGCAAATCAGGGCTTAGATTAGGCTTACAGCCAGCATGCCACATGCAAAGAGAACTCTTCCTTCCCCAAAATCCAAGCAAAAGTCTCAGGATGTCTTTCCTGGATCAGTTTAGGTCATGGGTCTATCCCCCAACCAATCGCTGTACCCAGGAGACACAAGGCAATGACTGACCAGGCTGAGGTCAAGGCCACCCCAGAGCTGTGGGCACTGGAGGAGACATCAGCTCCATCTCACACACATGGATGGAGAATGATAAGTAGTTCCTGAGGAAAATCAAGGTTGCATTTCTAGAAGAGGGGGTGATGGATACATGGAATGGAAAAATAACCAACATCTACACTCAAGTGAGGTGTTTGGCTTTTTAAAAATGTTACTCTGGAGAATGGAGCTTTTTTTTTTCTCCCCCTCGCCAAGATGGAGTCTTGTTCTGTTGCGCCTAGGCTGGAGTGCAATGGCGTGATCTTGGCTCACTGCAACCTCTGCCTCCTGGGTTCAAACAATTCTCCTGCCTCAGCCTCCCGAGTAGCTGGGATTTCAGATGTCTGCCACCACGCCCACTAATTGCATTGTAGGTTTAGTAGAGACGGGGTTTTACCATGTTGGCCAGGCTGGTCTCTAACTCCTGACTTCATGATCCACCCACCTCAGCCTCCCAAAGTGCTGGCATCACAGGCGTGAACCACCGTGCCTGGCCTGGAACTTCTTATTTAAATCTTCTGTCTTATTTGGGCACCAAACAGCCCCTACTAGATGCTGGACAGATCTGCCCAGAAATTTATGGATGGCAAGATAAATGACACACAGGCACTGATGAATGTGAAATCATATTTATTAATCACACAGGAAACAGGCAAAGGGTTCCCTAAGGAGAAGGGTTCAGGCTCTATTCAGCATGAAGTGAGGGCCATGGGCAGGCAACATCAGGGCTTCGGGTTTTACAGAGCTCAGAGGCTGGGGTTAGGGCTCAGGTTTCCATGCACAAGCTGGGGTCTGAGTAATTTGAACCTCACTGCAAGCACAAACGGACAGCATATCTGGGCTTCCTCATTGACTTGCCCAGATTCGGGGCAGGTCGGAAAGGGGCTTGAGAGTAGAATAGGGCTTGGAAGCTATCAGCAGTCAGAACTCAAAACACAGTCAAACCCTTGACACCCTTTTACTCCAGTTTGGGGAGAAAAACCCATAGAAACCAAGGGTTCAAACTCTTGCCTACCCCAAACCAACCTTGCCTCCCAGCATTTGTTTCTGATTGGTGTTGAAAAGGGATCCTGGGGGACATTCTCCAGGCTACTTTCTGTTAGCCAGTCTCATGATACGTGCAGGAAACCGATATGCTTTGCACACATGGGTTTCAATTGGCAAGCAATGGCAATGCATCTTTTTTCAGAGGAAAATGGTTATCATGGAGGCAATGCAATAGATGTTGTTGAGTTCAGTGGCTGTGCATGAGGCACGGTGCTAGGGCTGATGTTAATACAAAGATAGATAAAGCATAATGTTCCTGTCCACAGGAGCAGGGGATGTAGTGCACGAGATGAGGGCCTGACTTGTAAGAGAGGACATGTCATGAGTGGGTCCCAAGGGTCACATACAAGTGGTGCAGGAGGCAGACATAGATATTATTTCAGACTGAGAGGACATATTGCTACCAGAGGATGCTTTACAAAGATGATGTTTGAAATGATTCTTGAAAAAATAGTGTATTATCCATTTTCATACTGCTACAAATACGTTACCTAAGACTGGGTAATTTCTAAAGAAAAAGAGATTTAATGGACTCACAGTTCCACATGGCTGGGGAGGCCTCATAATCATGGCAAAGGTGAAGGAGGAGCAAAAGCACATCTTACATGGCAGCAGGTAAGACAGAGTGTGCAAGGAAACTGCTTTTTATAAAACCATCAGATCTCATGAAACTTATTCACCAGAATGAGAACAGCGCGGGAAAAAACTGCTCCCATGATTCAATTACCTCCCACTAGGTACCTATAACACATGGGGATTATGGGAGCTACAGTTCAAGATGAGATTAGGATGGGGACACAGCCAAACTGTATCAAACAGTAGTATGTTTATGGTCAGGGACTGAAAGTATAGACAAGACACAGAAAGGCTAAACTTAATATCAGACGGTGCTGAAAAGAACGAACTACTGCACTTCACAACCTGATGGAGTCACAGACTATATCGAGTGAAAGAAGCCCAACACAAAACAAATACAGCATGATTCTGTTTCTATGACTCCAAGAACAGGCAAAAGTAATGAATGAAAATAAGCATAAGGCTAGTGATGACCTCAGGGTAGAGGAGGGTACTGATGGGGAGGGGGGTAAGGAGCTGCAATTGTTCTCATCTTGACTTGAGGGGTGGTTAGAGGCTTTCAAAATGTAAGCGTTCAGAAACTGTACCTTTAAGATTTGTCTGTTTACCACATGTACATTTTATCTAAATGAAATGAAAAGGGCAAAAAGGAATAAGTGTAATAGTAAAACTTATGTTTCCATGCATGGGGTAGGCTGAATAGTGGCCCCTAAGAGATGTCCACATCCTCATCCCTGGAACCTGTAAATATGTTAACTTACATGGCATAAAAAACATTGGAGATTATGACTGAGAATCTTGAAGTAGGGAGATTAGCCTGTATGATCCAGGTGGGCCTGATGCAAACACCATGGGCATTATAAGAGGGAGGCAGTAGAGTCAAAGGTGGAAGACAGAGATGGGATGACAGAAGCAGAGGTTGGAGTGCTGCGCTTTGAAGATAGAAGAGGGGCCATAAGCCAAGCAACAAAGGTGGCCTCTGAAAGCTGGAAAAGACAAGGAAACCGATTATCTCCTAGAACTTCCAGAAGGAATGATGGGCTACCTTGACTTTAGCCCAATGAAACTGATTTCAGACATCTGACCTCCGAAGCTGAAAGATAATAAATTTGTGCAGTGTTAAGTCACCAAGTTTGTGGCAATTTGTTACAGCAGCCATAGGAAACTAATATAGTGCATATTATTTGCCAAGGACAGAATTAAACCCTTATGATATGGTTAATCTCAATTCATCTTCATAAGTGCCCTTTGACTGAAGCTATTACCATTTTTCATCCCCTTTTATAAAGTAGAAAACTGAGATCAAGCGAAGAAAATAGTGAAGCAAAGAAAATAGTGAAGCCCTGATTTGGGTCCAGACACCAACACTCAAGGTTTTCATCACTCAGCTTTGCCCCTGCTAAGCAGAAAGGGCAGCTGGAGCACAGCCTCAGATGGCACGGTCTGGAGGAAACTGGAGTCCAGGCTGTGGCTTGTTCTGCCTGCAGAGTTCTCCACGCCACCTCCTCCAGGTCCTGTGGCCATGAGGAAGTGGTGTGGACTGAGAGGTTGCTGAAATAGCTTTGGTGACAGGAGACTTCCTTCAGTGCCGTGTTGAGCATTGAAATATTACACTTGTGCCCATTGGGCATCACATTTCATGAAGATGTGTTAACTAAGTTTGCTGAAATAAAACGTAATTCTCTCCCCTAGATATACTATACCGAGCTGCTGCTGTCGCTGTGTGTGTGCGCATGTGTGCAAGGTGGTATTCGTGAGGGGGTTATACCAAGCTGTTGGCTTTGTCTCCCCTATTTCTTGGGGCTCTAGCAGACTCATCTTTCTTTATCAAATGGTAGTCAGAAGGTGATACAACTAACCTTCACAGAGAATTTCATCAACTAACACAAAAGCCAAACCTGTAGCATTGGTTTCCTGAGCTCCCCATTCAGAGAACAGGATGCTACTTGGACAATTAACACCAGGACATGCACATATTTCTCTAAACATTTTGGGTGGTGGGAAGGTGAGTGAGCCTTTCAGTCGGACAAGATGTACTCTGTTGATGAGTATGGCTCCAACAGAAGTCCAGAAGAAAAAGCTCTGGATTTGGCTTTGTGTTTTAGTGTAAAGGGTTTTCCCAGTGAGTGGCTCTGCTCTCTATTTTTCCTTTTGCCACAGAGCACACTGGTTAAAACTAAGGGCTATGGAGACATTCAGAATACCAGCTCTACCTCTTACAAGCTGCGTAACCTTGGCAGGTCACAGACCTTCAATACGTATTGAGTATCGGAAAGAGGATGTTTTCATTATCCCAAACCCAGAATGTCAGATCTTTCAAGAACCTCAGAGATCATCTAGTCCAATTTCCACATTTTATAGGTGGAGAAATTAGATTCAGAAAAGAGGCGAGTAGGCAAATGGCCAAGAGAGAAGTGAGTGGCTAATCCAATTGTATGGATAACTGTCCTGTGTAAGGTTAGCTGATCATGAAAAAAATTAAAAAAGCAGTACCATCAGAAGCATTTCTGGTAGACTATTAAGATGATGATATGGTAATCATTTGAACAACTGTGGTTATTAGTCTTATTTGCAGACACAGTGTTCAATTATGCAGACCACTCTAGTGCATCAGTTCCAGGGAACTTTCTTAGCCATCAGCACAGAGACAATTTTAAATGAATATATGCAGCATTTCCCCAGGCCTACTCATGATACCCAGGAGACCAACTACCCATGAAAAATCGGTTCACTACAAGAGGAGGCATGGGGGCTTTAAATTACTTCTTATTGCATAGTAGTCAAGTCTTTTTGTGAAAAAATAATTTTACCTTCTTGCATTCAGGGCTATCCAAAAGGCTATATGCAAATCTCCAAGAAAGCAGAGGTTAGTTTTTGTCTTTGTTCTAGAGAACATCCATACATAGCAAAAATCAAGAACTCATTGTCCATGAATCTTTCCTGATGCTTACAAACTGATTTTGTGTATTTATTTGCAACATGAAGGGAAGTGGACTCAAAATAATGTTATAAAAAGGCCACAGCACATTGCACACATATATTTAATTCAATAACTATGATGTATAGAAACTCTTCCAGAAACCTTAGAACTTAAACTATTAGGTCAGGGTTCAAACACCTGCCACTATTGGAGCAATAAACTATTTTTGCCTTAATTATTCTTCTCCTGCCCCTCCTCCTCCCCCTCCTCTTTCTCCTCTGTCTGCTTCTCCCCCTTCTCCTCCATCTCCTCCTCCCTCTTCTCCTCCTACCCCTTCTCCTCCTTCTCCTCTTTCTCATTCTTCTTCTTCTTTCTTCTTTCTTCTTCCCTCATTTCTGCCATGAACTATGAGTAAGTTAGGGCCCTCTGAGGAGTCTTAAATAAAACCACTGCCTCTTGGAAGCTTGTCAAAGTCTAGAGAGGTTTCACCATAGCAAAAACTAAACAAGGCATCCTACCTAGAACTTGGGGAATTTTTTTCAAAGTGGTTCCCACAAAACTGACTCAAGTGGTGCGAAGGGTGGGGAATGGGAGGGTGGGTTGTGGGGAATGGGAAGATGGGTTAGCCTTTCAGTTGGACAAAATGTACTCTGTTGATGAGCGTGGCTCCAATAGAAGTTCAGAAGAAAAAGCTCTGGATTTGGCTTTGTGTTTTAGTGTAAAGGGTTGTCAGCTACCTGGGTTCAAAGACTGGACTGATGAGCTTTCCATGCTCATGCACTCAACTGATGAAAAAGCAATGCAGCCAGAGCAAGAAAATTAGGAGGAATCTTTTCTTCAGGCTTCAGCCTTTTCTTAGCCTAGAAAGAATTTCATTCAGCAAAGAGCTCAGCAAAGAGTCAATGAATGGTTCCTCTGGGATGCCCCTTGAAATAGATCTGGATATTCACACATAACCTGTCCTTTGGGCAAGCCTACAAATAGATTTTAGAACCACCTTCACCATAAATATCATGTCTTTTTATACCCTTACATTCTCTGTCCATCAGCCTCCTTTTTTTGGCATGCTGATTGCATTAGAAATCCTTGAGGTTTTCTTAGCAAGTGAAGAATGGTAGATAGGATGCTTCCCATTGCCCAGGAGCTTGTCCACTTTATTGATGCACTACTTAGTTTGAAAGTATCAGTTGATTTTCAGTCCTGGGGAAAAGGCATGGGAATACTTGTTATTCTAAGGACATTTTAAAAATTTAGTCTTGCAATTGTTCTGTCCTTTAGGAAAAGTCTTGTGCTCAAAGTCTGCCTCCTATTTAATGTATGAAGGCAGCTGTGGGATAATGGATAAGAATGGTATACTGCTGTTAGAATGGAAAAGAATGCTATACTGCTATTAGATTGTGAGCTTTTCACTTATTTATTTAGTACATATTCTTACACAGAATTTACTCTATGCCCCTTTCCTAGGTCTAGGGATATAGAATAAATATGAGAGTCATCAAGAGTGCTGTGGAGAAGGCTCACTTCAGTGAACAGAGGAAACCTTTTGGAAGAGGTAGAATTTCAGCTGAGACCCAAGCCTTGAGGGAAAACCACCTAAGACAAGAATCAGAAACATTCCAGGCAGAGGAAAATAGCCAATATAAAGGTACTGGGACAGGAAAGAGCTTATTGTATTTGAGACTTAAAAAGGAAGAGCCATCAAATAAAATGGAAATGTGGCAAGGAAAGAAGAAAATGAGGCTTAAAGAAGTAGCAGGCACTAGGTCCTAGAAATGCTTATATGCCATAGACAGGCATGTGGGTTTTATTCAATATATAGTAGAAAGTCATTAAAAGGTTTGAAGTAAGAAAATAATGAACTCTAGCTGAGACCTTTCAGTAAGAATCTGGCTAATGTGTAGAGGACAAATTTAAGAAAACAAGCATAAAAAATGAGAGAAGGAGCCAAGAGGCTGCTCCCAAAGTCCAGCAAGAAATGATAGTCATTTGACCCAGTGTGGTGTTAGAGAAGCAAGAACAGAGGCATGGATGGAGAGAGAAAGGGACAGTTCCTGAATCTGGAGATATACTAAAGGAAGATGGTAGATTTGGTGTGGGAAGAATCCCTATATGTTAGCACAGTGGATGGAAGAGATACTCAAAAGTTTTCTCAGAAGTGAACTAAATTTGGAGTTTAGGTTGAATTTCACCTTTGCCCTTTATACACCTGTGGACAAATCCCTAACCTCTGTGAAGGCTGGAGGGGATTTCAGACCTCCAAGTCCTTTGTAAGTGGGTGTCTTAGTCCATTTCTGCATCCATCACAGAATTGGATAATTTATAAAGAACAGAAATTTATTTGGCTCATAGTTCTGAAGGCTGGGAAGTCCAACAGCATGGTACTAACATCTGATGAGGGTCATCCCTTGGAGGAAGGGTAGAAGGTGGAAGCAAGCACAGGAGACAGAGAGGGAAGCAGGCTAAACTTACCTTTTTATGAAGATCCCACTCCCATGATAACAGCATTAACTTCATTCAAAAGGACAGAGCCCTTGCTGCCTAATCACCTTTAAAGGTACTACCTCTTAATACCATTTAAGTGGCAATTAAATTTCAATGTGAGTTTGGGCAAAAACACTCAAACCAGAGCAGCAGCCAACCACCCAGATGGAGGGGTCATAAGGATGAACATTTCTGGAGATATCAGTGTCTATATTGGTTTTACCAAGGGTTCTCAGTATTCACTGAGTAGGACCTGGGCAGACGACCAGGAAAACCTTGCATTTTATTTCTGCCTCTATCCTGACTTTGAGCTGAACTCCCCATGGACCCTTCACAGGGCAGAAAAGCAGCTAACTCTCCTTGACCTTCTATGATTGACTTTGGATGATTTTGTCCAGAAACTTGTCAGTCAGATGCTCATTTGGCTGATGGACAAGAAGCTTGTGGGAACCAGGCTGCTACCACAGACCCATCTCAGGAAAATCAAAGAGCAGCCCGGGGTCTTTTAGAGGCTTATTCATCATAGAGAGCATTTGGGTATATGGTTAATTATATGCTTTATTACAGATGCTAATTTGTGCTGGAAGCTGATACAGTGTGTGTTAGCATTTAGCTTTAGTTAATGAAGTTGGGTTACACATTCAATACATCACCGAGCTCACAATTTCTCCCCTTGGCTAGAACAACATGGTGTGGAAAACTGAGGGGTGATGGTGTTGGGGAAGAGAAAACATTCACACAGTGAGTTTCTTCCCTGTAACTCTAGAATGTCTTCATTGCTGCATTGTGCTTGCACTATTTTAATGTGAGATAATTTTCAGTGGGATAAAACCCTGGGCATGTGTTAAAAAAGAAGTATTGTTGTGATTACTTATTAGCATAATCAGAAAAAGCCCCTGTGTGGGCTCCAATGAGGCCAACTGGAGCCCTGTTGTTTCTTTTTTAAAAGTCTTCATATTTTAAGAAGAAAAGGATGCTGACATAAGAATGCATTTGGTGTGTTTCACTCAGCTCGGTACCTAAGTTAAATCATCGCTGATAATTTTAAAATACAGAGGATAAACAAACTTATGTTTGACCTTTGCAATAAAGAAAATCATCTATTTGCTCTGCTCCCATTGGTGTTAAAAGAAGCTATATGTAAATCCCTGACACATCAATGAAATAATAAACTCCTGGGTGAGCCATTTAATTTCTCTTTCATAGCTACCTTTCATGTTGGGCTAAAAGAAGGGGGAGAAAAGCAATGTCCTTGATAAAAATAACTTAGGTTGACCCTGATTCTTAGGTATTCTTCCTTAGAGCGCAGCTCCAGAGACTGGGAACCCAAGAGGGTCTGACAGGGAAGGAATTGAGCTGCCCACATGGGGACCCAAGCCTTGCAGAAAGGCTGGTTTGATAGCCTGCGTGAGTCCTTTTGCCTCCCTTCCTCCCTCCCCCAACCAAGGCTTCAGTTGTACCTATTTGTCCTCTACTGGGAATTAACACAAGCTCCAGCTGCTTCGGGATGTTTTATCATCTTGATGGGTCGAGTAAGAGGCTACTTTTCCTTGAATACTTACTGTATTCGTCCATTTTCATACTGCTGTGAACAAATACCGAGACTGGGTAATTTATAAAGAAAAAGAGGTTTAGTGGACTCACAGGTCCACATGCCTGGGCAGGCCCCACAGTCATGGTGTAAAGTGAAAGAGAATCAAAGGCATGTCATACTTGGTGGCAGGCAAAAGAGCAAGTGCAGGGGAACTGCGCTTTATAAAACCATCAGATCTCGTGAGACTTGCTATTATGAGAACAGCACAGGAAAACCCGCCCCCATGATTCAATTTCCTCCCATTGCGTCCCTCCTATGACACGTGAGGATTATGGGATCTACAATTCAAGATGAGATTTGGGTGGAGATATAACCAAACCATATCACTTACTAACTGCCAGCCACTATGCTAGGCATTTGAATGCAATATCTCATTCAATCCTTGCAAGAGACTTACTGAGGCCAGTGTTCCTAGGACTTCTGAATTGCAGATAAGAAAAATTGAAGGCACAGAGCTGGTAAGAGGAAGTGACTATTAAGTCATATTGATTTCAAAGTTTAGTGTTCTGAATGAAGAGCTGGCAAGCTTTTTCTCTGAAGGGCATAAAACACACATTTTTGGCCCTGCTGGCCATTATGGTCTTTGTTGAAATAACTCACCTCTGTTGTTGTAGAGGGAAGGCAGCTGCAGAGAAAATACAAATAACATGTTCCACTAAAAATACATTTACAAAAAGGGTGTGTAGCCAGATGTGGCTGTCAGGCCCTAGTTTGCCAACCTCTGTTCCTAAATGGTTGTCCTTTTTACTTCCCCAGGCTCTTTGGTGAAGAGCTCAGGCTTTGGAGTCTGACGGAGCCAGGCTCACATTCAGTCTCTGCCGCTTGCTTGCTGTGCTGTGTTGGAGAAATCTCTTAACCTCTGGGAGCTTGTTTTTTTCCATCTGTGAAATGGGCAGAAGGCCAACCTAAGATGGTAGTTGTGAACATCAAATGCAAAAACATGTGTGAAGTGTGAAACACAGGGCTTAGCATTGGGATAGCTGTTGAATTGTGAACTTTGGCTCTTGAGAGGTGGTCTTACAAGGATGCTCCTGCTTCTGGGAAGAGAGCATTAACCTAGTCCTGTCTTCAGTGGTTGAACAGCCCCAGACCAGGCAGAGGAAGGTTCTGGGTCCATGCAGATGTCAGCTTTAGTCTTCAGTGTTCAGTCCTTGTTTCTGCCTCCATAAGAATAACTAGCTCTCGGGCAACCAAAGTCAGGAGCTTACAATGGAAATTCAGACCCCTAAGATTCCAGGGTACATGAGCTCCAATATTAAGGCACAAAGGAGGAAACCAAGACATTTTTTAAATGCTTTTTAGAGATGGTAAGAGACACAAAGAGTCCCTCACTGTTTTACGCTTGTAAAGAGACCCCTGCTGGATTCCCAGGTACAGTCTGCAGTAAAAAGCTACAGGGCTACAACAAGGCATCTGGTTCCATTGACTTACTTCCTTTTTCCCCATAGCCTCTGGCATAAAAATGCAAACCAGAGAGACACTTTAGAATTCACTTCTGGAGTGCTTTTTCTGTCAATCAGCTGCTGACAGTGGAAACACAAAGATGGTGACATGACACAATTGCTGTTAATATCTTTACTTCTGATATGATCATCCTAGAGGAACCACAGTCATCAGCTCTCTGCTCATGGCTCCCCAGGGCACAAAACACTAGGCAATTAAATGACAGAATTACGTTGAAATAATGTTAATGGTGCTGATGAGAATGCAAAGGACCAGGCAGGCTGGTGTCCTAGCTCAGCCTCAGGCAGGCAGAGTAAGTAGGGTTGGGTGTGGATTGTTTTGCATAACAATAGTGTTAGGCACATTTATCTTTTTTTCCTTTACTGAGACAAGCAAAGAATGATTCATTCCTTTCTCTCCTATCATTGCTTAGTAGATTAAACTAAAAAAAAATTTATATATTAGCTCACACAACTGAAAAATCCAGAGGTCTATTGTCGTCAGGTATAGCTGGATCCAGGAGCTCAAACCATGTTGTCAGGACTTAGTGTCTCTCTCTGTCTTCTCTGTCTCTCTCTATATATCTCCCTCACTCCTGGAATAGATGGAAAAGAGTAGAAGACCCCAAGGGCAATAAAATCTTATAACGAAGGTATAGAGTTAGGTGAGGGTGGTCAGAAAAATTTGCAGGCTAAGGTAATGTTTGAATTTGAAACTATAGCCTCCAAAGAGAGGTCTGAGGCAATATGTTTTGACCTGTGTCCTCTGAACACCTACAGAAGAGCCTTCTGGGATTGGTTGCCTTGAGGCAGTTTCCTGGGCTTCATCTCAGACCTACAGAATGTGATTCCCAGGAAAAGGCCTTGAGCTATGCATTTCTTTAGCAAGTTCCCTCCAAATCTTGTGCACACTTCCATTTAGAACAGTCTTAGGTGTAGCAGCCTCTCATTCTGCACAATTAATAAAATGTAATTTAAGGATATACACTGAAGCTAGATCAGGAAATATATAATATGTAGGGTAGATACTTAAAAAAAAAAAAAATCAGAACACTGACTCTGGAAGGCTGTTGGATCCTCCTACTCTCCAAGCTCCTTGTGTAACATACACAGACAATCCTGACTTGCAGGTGAATTCTGCTGTAGGCAGAGAGCCTCCCTGAGACCCTAAAAGGAGGCAGTATTTTCTTTTTCATGCAACAGTGCAGAAAGTATAGAAATCTTCTGAAAATCCCATCTCTAGCTGGCTTTTGCTCTGGATAATTTACTTAGAGAAAAGAGCCTGGCAGACACTAAGGCCCCAGGACATTTCCATGAGCTCCTTTCATCCATCATTCCAGTCTGGGAAAGGGAAGGTGCAATGTCCCTAAATTCATGTGTTTCTCAATCAATCTTCCTGCTACACCAGATCCTAACATGGGATCTGTAGTCTACAGAGAGATAGCTGGGTCATCATTCTTGCTCTGCCCCTTACAAGCTGAGTGACCTTGAACAAGTTATTTAACATGTCTGAGCCTTAGTTTTCTCCTAGGCAGCACCTGTCTCACAAGGTGGTGGATGAAAATTAAGAGAGAATGCATGGGAGTGCATGGGAGGCATTTAGCATAATGTCTGGCACCTGATAAGTGCTCAGTAAATATCAGCTACTACGATTTGCTTAGTTCTTATTAGTACTTAATCTGTGATATGCACAGAGAGGAGAAATAAGATTTTAATATAAGAATGCCAGCAGGCTTTCACATCTTTTGCAAGCCAACATTGGGTCAATAGGCCCTTGGGGAAAGGTTTGGCTTCTATTAGTTTCTCCAATGGCTTTAATTATATATAATTACACAGAAGGCATAATGAATACTTATTTCATTTCCATCAGGGTCTCAACAGAGCTTGGTAATTAAGACGATGACCTTTGGTGCAAGACAGACTTGGGTGTGAGCCCGGCTCTGTCACTAGTTCTATGATTTTGGGCAAGTTACTGAACCTCTCCAGCCTCAGTTTACTAGTCTATAAAATGGGAAGACTAATAGGATTCATATCACTGTGTTCATTGGAGATAAAGTGTCTGGCATAGTGTTTGCTCCATGGAGAATGCCCTACCACCACCACCTCATCGTGTACATAGATCCTTGTCAACAGAGGAATCTCTGTGTTTCCTATACTTTACAAAATGACAATTCAGTTGGGTTTGTCTTTTTTCTCATTTAAAATGGCTGTGCAATATGTTGTAAAACTTCTTACTCTGTACACTAATTACGTCACCAAAGAGGGGGCTCTACCCAGCTAGAAAGGAGAAGCTTGGGTTAGAAGAATGGAAGAAGGGGGTTTTAATGCCTTTCTAAGGTTACTGAAGACTATGAATATTCTAGGATCCTTGGAGTTGAGGGCAAGGAGTGCATTATGAAACCCTCTTTGCTGAATTTATTTCTCTTCCTTCTCTTTGTCTCCTTTCTTTCTCTCCCCTTCTCTTCTCTTTTCTTTATTAGATGGATATGGAGATGGAGACATAGTGATCACTCACCGCCCTTGAAATTGGGCAGCCCCTTTTTTTTCTATAGCAGATGATCCTAAAACACAAAAGTGCCCATTTGTTTCTTCCTGCTTATTCATTCTTGCAAGAAAATAACAGAAGGATAGAGGAAGGCACTATCAAAGGCATTTCTGTTCAAAAGAAAAACTCCTCAATGATCACTATTACTGTTGGAAGCTCCTTTTGCTTCTTTGACAGCATAATCACTTTTCTCTCCTTGATTTTTGCCTGTATCCCTGAGGCACCTGAACATGAGATAGTTTTCCCTTTTTCAAGATGTGTCTGATACACAGAAAGCAACAGAGGAAGCTCGTGATGGCCCTGGAGCATGGCCAGGGCATTGGCAGGCCATGCACAGCTGGGTCTGTGTTGACCGTGGTGGGAGGCGTATCACTACTGGGGCACAGGAGGATTTGGGAAGGCCCATGGACAAAGCATCCAAAAAACCATCAGATCACAAGGTGAGAAGTTATTCCCTTTCCACTTCTCCCTCCAGCCTCAAGAGCAGGACTCCGTCTGGTGCTAGGGTATTTTAACGCCTCTCTAACACTTACTAATGTCCCTTTGTAATAAAGTGAGAAGGCAAGACTCCGAACAGGGCTTTCGGCAGGCAACGGTACCCAGCTAGAATGTAATAACTTTTTTTCATGGTATTCATCCTTACAGTTAGCTTCTATATTTATAGCAAGGGATACTGGTTTTCTATTTGCTGCAGTAATTGTGAGTTTCCTTTTCACTGAACAATGTAAGAAAAACAAAAATTAAAAGAAAAAATAATAAGTAAATAACATAGGTATTCTGTAGATACGGCAAAAGTATTGAAGGTTGGGAAGATTCAGGAGGACTAAAGTTTGGGAAAACCGCCCTTGGTACAGTGACAAACCTTTCCCCTTTACGGCTTACTTCCAAAGTAGATCTACCTTCCCTTGAAGCCAGATGTCTGGATGCATTAGTTTGTGAGATTCTCTATGAATGTACAAAGATAAGCTCTCCACAGGGATGAAGAGAGTGCTAGGGAACATTTTAGCTTTAGTCTTCAGTCTTTAGTTAGCTTTATGAGAGAAGGAGGCCCACTAGGTTCTCTCCCCAGAAGGAAGTTAAGGGCAGCAGGGAGATGGGGCTTTAGAGTTTGGTTGACTTGGGTTTGCATCTCAGCCAGAAAGGTACCATTGTGGACTCTGGATTTACATCATCTGGATTCAAATGAAAGCTCTGACATCTACTAACTGGGTAACCAAGGGAAAGTTACACATCTTTTGTGCTGTAATTTTCCTATCTGTAAAATGGGATAATAGAATTTACTTAGAGGGTTGTTGTGAAGATTGAATAAGTTGTTAATATAGACTACTTAGAAAAAATGTCTAGAACATAATCTCATGGGAAGTGCTCAATAAATATTAGGTGCTATTATTGTCATTGTCTTCATCATCATCTACCACCACCACCACCACCACCACCACCACCACCACCACCTCGGGTGACATTCTGTCCGAGTCTCATGTTCCTTGTTGGTAAAATCAGGCTGGTACTACCCGCCTCAAAATGTCATTGGTACATGAGGCTAATGCACAATAAATGCCAGCTCCCTACCATTCACTTCCCCTAAAAATGTGAAACTTGTAAGGTGATGCAGACTTCCAAAGCTATGGGTCTTTAGCCTTTGAACCTTACTGAATTGTGAATGAAGCACCACCACAATGGGGTTTATGAGTTAAGATGCACCTATACACACCCATGCATGGAGTTTCTGGCGATACTTGATATCCAGTTGTGGGAGGCAGACATGAATGTCAGTGGTTCAAAATGGCACTTCTGGCTTATAAGGAAGTTCATTGACCAATCAAGCCCAGCAACCATAACCATATTCCAGCTGGAGTGTGGGTGAGCTCCTTTTCCCTGAAGATAGACACGTTAAAGTCTTTAGCAGCTAAGACCAATTTTAAACCCATGCTACTTCTCTTGGCTGAAGTGAGCACCATTTTATTAAGTTGGTAGTGAGCTGTAGCTGCCCCACTTTCCTATTGTTCATCTATCGATCTAAACTAATCACTTAATTAGCCCAGACAAGAAGGCTTCTGCAGTGTTAAATAACTCTAAAAACCTACTGGAGATGCTTGAGTGGCCTGATTGGATTTAACTTGCAGTTCATTACTTCCAGACTAAGATATGTTAAATACAGGGCCTGAAAAACAAGCTGAATTCTGCATTAAGAACAATTAAGTACATTTTATTTACTTCAAAAAAAAATTCCTTTAGGCCAGTGGTTTTCAAAGTGTGGGCCCTGACCTACCAGTATCCGTGTTACCTGGGAACTTGTCAGTCCGTGGACCCACTACAGACCTACTGAATCTGAAGCTCTGGAAGTAGGGCCTTGCAATCAGTTTTAACAAGTATTTAAATATCAGTATCTTGGTGATACTGATGGAGGCGAAGACATGAGAACCACTGCTTTAGACTGTCTCGTAAAGTTATGGACTTATTTTATTCTCTCTGGCAGTGAGAAGAAAAAGAATAAAGGAGAAAAAAAAGAAAAAGAGTGAGGGGCAAGAAAGAAAATTAGAAAAGTGGGAGACCTGAGCAACCTGGATGGGAAGTTCATTTACTGAAGTGTGACCCTGGACCAGCAGCACGGGACTCCTTTAGAATCTGGGAGCACTGTTTGAATTCCTTCCTTAGGAAGCAGGCATGCCAAAGGGAGGTGTGCACCCCAAGCCAGGGTGACAAGACAAAACACTCAGAGAGTGAGCAAAATGCTGCTGTGCTATCAGAAAATGAGAGGACAGTGGGACATTTGCAGGGTGAACTAAAGAGTCCAGGAAAGTCCCTTTAGCTCTCCGAGGCCTTCCCTGAGATGGGCACACAGAAGGTATCCAGTAAATGCTCATTGAAATGACAAAGATTGAGACTTAGTGGCCTAAACAGAGTTTCCCCTCCTAATTCTGGTCTGAGAAAGTAGGTATGTTTATTGGGCCTCGTCTGTAGGGAAAAACAAGAGTTAGCCCACAGGATATCTACTGTTCTCACCCTTCCTGCCTTCTGAGAAACAGCTTGGCATAGGGAAAAGGGCAAGGCGTTCATATATAGACAGGCATTCTTCTTAGTGTCTGACCTGAAGCAAGTTAAATACTCTTTAAGCTTTAGTTTCCTTATCTATAGAAGGAGAACAACAGTTACTTACAGATAATTTTGCTCAGCACTGAGTATCCTAGTACATATAGTATTTGGCATACAATAGGTGTTGCATAAATATTTGTTAAATAAAAAAATTTTAAAGGGAGGAAGAAAGGAAGGAAACGTCAATGTTTTAAAGACTTATTTAAAATAATGCTTTGAAAATCCTTAGTATAATGACTGGTACACAGATATTCTTTAGTAGTATCCAGTATTCTGATGATGAGGAGGATCCAATGTGATGAGGAAGAATAGATTTAGAAAAAAATCTTCTCAGTGCCTAGAATTGACTTTATATTCTTACTGAAACTAGGCCTGCTCTTCCCATTCCTCCATGGTTACTCTCTTAATCTGTTCAGGCTGCTATAACAAAATACCGTAAACTGGGTGGCTTATAAACAACAGAAAATTATTTCTTACAGTTCTGGAGGCTGGGAAGCCCAAGATCGTGGTGCTGGCAGATTACGTATCTGGTGAGCACCTGTTTCCTGGTTCATAGATGGTGCCTTCTCACTGTGTCCTCACATGGTGGAAGGGGCAAGGCCACTTGCTGGGGCCTCTTTTATAACAGACTCTGCCATCACAGTCTTATCACCTCCCATAGGCCCTTACTCCCCTTAACACTCTCATTGGTGATTAGGTTTTAACATAGGAATCACGGAGGGGAGACAAACAGACCTTAGCAGTCTCTCTACTTTCCAGTTATGCCTTAAGGGCCACCTCGCTGCTGTTCCATAGTAGGTAATAAAGATATTTTCAGGGCCTAAGTGAACTACATGGATGTGACCATGATTGAGGGTTGTTGGTCGTAGTCATAGTCGCTCCAAGTGGGAATGACCCAGGTTTTATTCCGATAACTAAGAAATTACATGTTAATTATTTTACATAGTTTTATTTCCAGGTTAGGTAATCATTAACCTTTGATTAACACATTTGCTTTAGGGTAAAAGTAAACATTTTTAGAAACATCTCCCCCCCCCCAACCTTCTGTTATTAACTTATACAAATGCCATTATTTGCATTTACTTACATAACTAAGGGATGTTTTCACCTTGAGAATATTTGGATATCCCTTGCTTTTCTTTAACCATTCCTCCCCCTGTGTCTATGTACAACAGCACAAAGGAGTGACTTGCCGACTCAGTAGACTCAGGAGAGAAATTGGGAATGGTAAACTTGCTGAGAGTCCACGGTTACCAATTCCTCTCCAAAGAACATGGGTTTTGGGGGTTACACCTGAGTTCAAATCTCAGATCCACCCATTACCAACTTTGTGACCTTGAGCAAGTTACTGAATCTTTCTAGGCATAAATTTCCATGTACATTGTATGGGGATCTTGTATAAATTAAATAACATTTACAGATACATCTACAACAAATATTCAACAAAAGTTCATTTCCTTCTTAGCAGCATGTTGAGCAAGTACATTCAACAGATGGAGACTCCCAGAAGAAGTAGGTTCATGTCCAGACCTTAGTCTGGAGGTTGGATTCAGGGAAGGATGAATGGGAGAGGTTTCTGTTCAGTAAGACATACGGCTCCTGGTCATCATCTGAAAGAATTGGTGGGGATTTGAACGTATTGTTCTATAGCTTTGGGTCAACTGTGGTGAAAGCAATCATGGGGGAAGATCCTTTAAACCTCCCTGCCAAAAATGGAGGATGATTCTTTTCCACCATGTGGATTTTGGTGACAGGTATAATAATAAAGATAGGAATGAGCTGAGAGTTGGAAAAGTGAGAACTCAAAGATAATGGGAGAATCTTCTTTGGAATGTTGTCAGTACAAGGATGGAGTAGCTGCTGTGCTGTTTCTGTCTGACTAGCACAACAGACATGTGATAATGGAAAGGGATGTTCATGCACACATCCAGTTACCCATTGCTCACCATAAAATTAGCAACTCTGCAGCCCTTGTGCAAAAGAGAAACAGGGTTGTGGGTATTTGTGCCCAAGAAGAAATCAGAGAGAAGAAGGATTCTGCCAGGGACATTGTTCTGAATTAAGCATTGGTTTTCATTGCTTTTGGTATTTTCTCCATGCAGAACAGACCCACTTTAGCAAATAGAGTCATAGTTGGCTTTTCCCATATTGGTATTATTAGGCTTTGTTTAATTCTTGAAACTGCTACAGGAAAAGGGTCCCCATCCAGACCCCAAGAGAGGGTTCTTGGATCTCACACAAGAAAGAATTCAGGGCAAGTCCATAAAGTGAAAGCAAGTTTATTAGGAAAGTAAAGGAATAAAGAATGGTTACTCCCCAGAGCAGCCCCGAGGGCTGCTGGTTGCCCATTTTTATGGTTATTTCTTGATGATGTGCTAAACAAGGGGTGAATTATTCCTGCCTCCTCTTTAGGCCTTACAGGGTACTTTCCTGACTTTGCCATGCATTTGTAAACTGTCATGGCACTGGTGGGAGTGTAGCAGTGAGGACAACCAGAGGTCACCCTTGTCACCATCTTGGTTTTGGTGGGTTTTAGCCAGCTTCTTTCCTGCAAGCTGTGTTTATCAGCAAGATCTTTATAACCTGTATCTTGTGCCGACCTCCAGTCTCATCCAGTAACTTAGAGTGTCTTAACCATCTGGGAATGCAGCCCAGTAGGTTTCAACCTCATTTTACCTGATATAATAATGAGCTCCTATTCAAGATGGAGTTGCTCTGGTTCACACACCACTGAAAAAACATCTCCTAAAAGACTCTGGAAACAGTTCGTGTTTACAATGGCCTCACGGGGCCAGCACGGAAATAGAGCGCTTCAGGCTGGTCTTCCCCATCTGCAGCCTCCACAGTCTCCAAACCATGCCAGAATTACAGGAAGAGCCTGAAATGAGAAAACACATGGATTGATAGGTAGGAATGAAACTCTCCCAGGGTTTTAGTTGCATAGACAAAATGGAAAAAAACACAAACAAAAAAAAACTGCAAGTAGGCTTGCAGTATGACTCAACTAACTGTTCGATGTGACCAAGCGTTTATTCATTTCAATTCAAAGTCAAACAGTGAAATTAGCCCTGGAGGAGGGGGTCAGGCATTCTGGTGACATTTGCCATGACAACCTGAGACAGGATCAGTGTTTGACATCCTGGGTATGAGAATAATTGTTACTTTTAGGGCTGTTCTCTGGATCACAAATCAGTAACCTTCTAGCGAAGGGAAGATTACCAGTACTTGCCATCTTCTCTCACTGGCATTTTCTCTACTGAGTACATCCTGTTCAGACTGCAGTGCTTTTTACCTTCAGCTAAGAGAGAAACATCCTAGACCCGGCTTGGGAACTAGAGGGCTTTCCAGTCTCAAGGAAGCAGCAACAATCATTCCCAATAAACAGGGATTTGGCAAAGGCATTTAATAAGATTTTAAATGAGATGCCATTGATTTCTACTCAGTCTGTTGTCTTATACCAGATCAAAACCATCAAATGCCAAATGCCGGAAGTCACTGGTTCAATGTTGGCTCCCAAAAAATGATATGTCTGCGTCAAATCCCTGAAATCTGTGAATGGGACATTATTTGGGAAAAGGGAGTTTGCAGATGTAATGAAGTTAAAGATATTGAGATCATCAGCCTGGATTATTCAAGCAGGCCCTGGATCCAATGACAAGTGTTCTTATAAGAGTCACCCAGAGTGAGGAGGAGGAAAGTGAGATCAGACAGAGACCAGCAAGATTCCAAGGAGTGCCAAGGATCATCAGCCACCAGCAGTAGCCAGGAAAGAGGCATGGAATGGGTGCTGCCCCAGAACCTCTGGAGGGAATGTGACCTTGCTGGATTTTGGATTTCTGGTCTCCAAAACTGTGAGAGAATAAACTTCCATTTGTGGTCATTTGCTATAGCAAACACAGGAAACTGATACACCATGTGTTGGTGATGGTACTGGGGTCTGGGAGTAGCCCATAAGCCTAAGGAGATTCTCAAAGAGTCTGTGTGAAACAGAAAAATCCTGGTTTTGTCCTTTGTAACAGTGCTATAGATGTGTTTTATTTTCCTGTGTAAACTCTAATCCCCACATTTATTAATATAACTGAGGAAAGAAAGAGCCCACTACCGTTGTCTTTCCTTAAAGAAATGGACTATTATTGGCAAGGGGCGGGCTTGCTAACACTCCTTACACTCCTGCCACTCAAACAGCTCAGTCGGAAAGGTCCTATCACTGCATTACATGCTTGTTTTGTTCCTGAAGCTAATTTTGCCATTTTAAGCTCTCTGAGCTTTGCTTCTCTGCACTGAAGGCTGGAGGAGAATATAACCGAGGAAAGGTTGTACATTTCTTGTTCTATCATGTTACCTACCAAAATGGAAACTCTAAATCTTAGCCTCAACAAACCTTTAGTTTAGAGGAAGCACACTAGTTCTAAGAGATCCACTTCCTGAGTTAAGGCTTTCAGAGGCTGTAAGATATCAATTTTTAGGTTAGCATGGGCTAAATATTTTAACTACCATTTTATTTCCATCCAGGCTAAGGGACAATTTAGGAAAGGTTCTATTCCAAGTACATAGCCAAGAAAGTGTGGAAAGGCTGTTGATGCCATTGTTTTGAAGTTAGCCTGTCAGTCATCATGATTGAAACATAGCCCCAATGGCTTCCACAAGTGTAATAAAACGCTTTGCAAAAAGTTGCAGAATTGCAGGAAGTAATAAAGTCTGCTTAGCTTCATTTCCAATGCCGCAGAGTCCTAGAGAACGAGACCCATTTCCTTATGCCTTGGGATTTGTTCAAGTTACTTTCATGCCTGGAAATGATGGAACATAAAAACAGACATTTAGTTAGAACCAATAGTATCTTTTGAGTCATGGCAATAAACAAAATATAAGTTTGTTTACTGCTAATCTGTTAGATTGCCATTAACATTTTACAAGAGGCCCTGTTGACAGGGATGAATTACATAAAATAGATGGATTGCAGCTCTGCTGATACCTGCAGTCACTCTGGGTTGTCACATTTTCTGTAGTCTCTGCCTACTGCCCTTGTCACCAGAGGTCAGTGGCATGGTCTCTTAAGAGTGTCTGTTATAGACACAAAGCTTACCTAGAACAAGCCAATTCAGGTCTGTATTAATTAGGTGAGAATATGTTCCCAAACAGTTATTGTCAGAATTACCTGCTGACCACTTGTTAAAAACACAGATTTCTGGGCTCTGTCTCCTACATGATGACTTAGCAGGTCTGGATAAAGGCCCAGGAATCCGAGTTTCTTAGCAGGTTCTCCACATCTGAGTTGCTCAAGCCCGGATTTGAGGAATTGTTGAGGTACTGTGCAGGAGGCAGAATGAACTTTGATTCAAGGCCAAGATACCTTAAGGTCAAGTATCTCAGGCCAGGCCTAAAACAGTTTCCACTTATAAAATGGGAACATAGGAAGAAAGTCCTTTAATCTTACTTGGCAAGAAAATGAGGAAATTCCTTGGTGGTGTAGTGGTATAGTGGCCCAGCTCCGCATCCAGGAGAGCATGGGAATGCATCTCAGGGCACTGCCCCCACCCCCTCTGTTGGAGCCTTAGCTTCCGGGCCTTAATTATTGGTATCAGTAAAATGAGTGTGGGAAGAACTGGGCTAGCTGGGACTGCTAGTTTGGAGGACATTGAAAGCAGAGTATAACAGAAAGGAGAAAATTAAATAAGAGGGAAATACAAATGAGGACTTCCTGGGTTATATTTTATAAAGTTTGGGAAAGATTGCAAAAAGGGTGCTAGGAGATGTTTGGGGTAGCTACTGAGGACTAAGCTCTGACTTTTACAATCTTGCCCAAATTCCTATCTATGGGGTCTGGCGAGTCATGCCCTACAAACCACAAATTCTCATCAGATGGGTTTTCTTTAATCCTATATATTGTGACTTACTTTCCAATATGACTCTGGAATAACATTAGGTGATAAAGAAGAAAATCAAAATATTTTACCCCAAAACATGTTTCTTTGCCATGTCTTGAAATGGCCCTGTAAGGCCGTCCTTTGTCAGGGAAAATGTGCATCTGTAAAGAATCTCTATTAACATAGCTAGATCTTTTTCTTCCAGGCCCTCCCAATCCTGAGGAGATTAACTGAGAGTCTAGCACCTTTTAAAGGTCTGAATAGGAACATTTGTCATCTATTCTCTCTAAGGGCAGCCACTATGAGACTCAGTCTCCACAATCTTTTATCTTCACCTGAACATTTCCTTTCTTTTATTCCCAGGTCTTTAGACAAACTCAACCAGTTGTCAACCAGAAAATGTATAAATTTACCTGTAGCCTGGAAGCTTCCCCCCTCATCCCCCTCACCAATTGTACCGCCTTTTTGAACCAAACGAATGTATTTCTCAAATGTATTTTGATTGATGTCTCATACCTCCCTAAAATGTATACAACCAAGCTACACCCCAACCACCTTGGGCATATATTCTCAGAGCCTCCTGAAGGCTATGTCTTGGGCCATGGTCACTCATATCTGGCTCAGAATAAATCTTTTTTAATATTTACAGAGTTTGACTCTTCTTGTTAACACTACCATGGGTGCGATACATGAGGAGATTTTTGAGAAACATTGTTGAGAAACACAAATGGACTTCCCCTACATCGTTTTCAAGAGATTTCAGTGAAGATTTAAATTGCTTTTCACTTACTGTTTGCTGTTTGCAGCTTTGAGTGCAGTGCTACAGGCACAGAACTGGGAAACTGAGCTGAGAAGACCCAGTTCCCTGCTGCTTTCTGTTCAGAACCGAGGTGAGCCCATTCAACCCCAACTTGGTGAGGACACACCAGTACCCACTTCAGCCTATGGTACATGGAGATTTTTCTGTGTCTAGTATTACACTTTTCTTACAAATTAGTAACAAAGTCAGAGGTCAAAAGGCAGGGGATCCCTTTGGAATTCTAGCTTATCCCTTCTGGGATCCAAAATACAGAGGCCGAATCACTTCTGCTTCTAACCTGCATCAGAAGGCCTCACATCTGAGCTCAGGATCCCTTCCCTGCAGATCCACTGACATCTGTAAGTGAGGGCTGGAGAGTGGGGTATGTGTACCCCACTCAGTACAGTTTGCCGACCTGGACAAGGGGACCTGTCTCATTCCTATATGGCATTGGGATGATCCACTATTGTGCCAGCACCACCCACCTTGTCTGTAGATACAGGTCATCTTCTGATCATTCATCATGGCCCTTGTCCTTGAACAGTTATTGACTTTGAGTCAGAAGCACCTGCGCAGGCCTGAAAATGGATGTTCCCTTTCTTTTCCTCTGTCTCACTTGTCTTGGGCAGATTTATGTCTTAGGAAAAGTTTCCCTCAGTTCTATTTTTGGTCTTCTGAACACTGTGGCCCTGTGTTCCTTCCCACCCTGACTCTGTCCAGCACCAACCCTGTAATTTCTGAGTCTCTGCAGATGCCTCTATCAGTACCTGAGGAGGCCTCTGTCAGTCTACTTGCAATGCTTCTGTGGCTCCTCTCTGTCACAGCTTTGGCCTGGTTTCTTAAAGCTCTGTCTTCAGCCGTTTCATTTTCCCAACCAACCTGGAAGATTATGGGAAACAGAGTCTGCCTTTCATGCTCAAGTATACTGGGTGAGCATGGCAGACTTTGAGGAATGAAGGTTTGAGTCTGAAGTCCACTGCATCATTTACCAGCTGTGTGTCTCTAGGCAATGTGAACACACCTTGTGGGAGCTGTGGAGAGAACTAGATGGGTTAATACACATACAGCACTTAAGGCCCTGTCTAGCCCGTTATTATGCTCACTCAATGACAGCCTCTGTTATTATCATTATCATCACTGATTCTTCGTGTTGCATTGCCAGCAAGACTCATGAGTGTCAAAGCAAGTGAAAAGTCAGTACTCAGCGACACCGTGGGATTCTGCCTCATTACTGGAGAGGGTGCATCTGGGCAGTGTATGTGTCTTCCCATCTTCTAGATGATTTCCTCACACAATGTGTCCCTCTTCATATAGCTAGTTTCCTTCCATATCACCTTTAGAATAGACAGTGGTGCAGTTCAATGTTATTCAGGCATAGCAACAAAAAGATTTGCTAAAATGCAATTAAGACTCTGAGAAGGTACAAAGAGGGCCCTGCAAACAGGCGAATGGCTGCTTCCTCAAGGTGCTTCCAACCCATTTTGGGAAATGCTTCACACAGAGTGAAGCAAGGTGGTAGATAACCAGGTGTCAGGTGAGCAGTCTAGAATATGTGGGCTTCTGGAGTTCAGGGGACAAAGAGGGCAGGAGCCTAGAATGCCAAAATTTGATCTCTATGAACACATATGCTTTTCAATTTTCAATTATTTCTAAGTTCCTAATCAACATAGTAGCAGATTAACTGCCTCCTCACCCCCACTTCCAGCCCTAAAAGCATGCTTGAGAAATAATAGGTAGCACTCACTATCGGGGGTTTGTTTTGTAGAGTGGTGAATGACGGCAGAAGGGAAGCTCTTTTGCTGTGGACAGTAGAGGAGATTTTTGGAGAGGGTAGCTTTGAATTTGGAAGAAAAATGAAAATGTCTGATAGAGGAACTTTAGTTTTTGTGTAAGATTTGCTGCGGGTTGTGGGCTGTAACTTTCTCATCCATCTCTCCCTGAAACCTACAGGGACATCTTTGAGGTTGGTTTGTGTTTTATTGTATGACTTAGTGGGCACAGAGTGAAAGCAGAAGTACCAAAGGGGTCCCAGCTTATGTCCGAAGTGAACCACACTGACTTCTCCTTGAACATGCGGGTGTTGTCAGGCCCTGTCTTATCTTTCCCCACCACCTCTGTGTGCATTCAAAGCAACACTCACCTTTTTACCAAGTGTGTAGATGAAGGAGGCTCCCACCTGTTACTCCTTTCCCCTAGACTTCCTCAGACCTAGAGGAGGACAGCCTCTTCTGCTTTGAAGCTAAGAAAATAGATGAATGTCTGTGTCTTCTGCAGGTGAACCTGGGTGAGAGCTGCCTATAGTCAATCTAACTTGACAGGGTGAAAAAGGAAGGGTTGAGACCACAAAAACCCAGCAGGCTTTCGCCTTCCTCCTGTTTCTTTAAGGTGGTGTTTCTCAACTTGGCTGCTCATTGGAATCACCTGGGGAGGTAAAAAAACAAAATGTCATGCTGCCATCCTGCCCCCAGAGCTTCTGAGCTAACTGGTCTGGAGTGTGGCCTGAGCCTCTGGAGGGGAATCAGTGACTGTGAGGGTGATGAGCTACAAGCCTGCCTCCCCTTTGACTCTGGTACAAAATATGCTCCCAATACAATGCCCCAAGTGCTCCAAAGCAATTCAGATGCAGCAGGTTTCAGTTGCAAATATTCAATTCTACTAAGGTTGTCTGTTTTTAGTACTCGTAGGAGAACCATGTGAATAGGACAACTGTCCTTTGAGGATGTTGCTCCTTGCCCATGAAGATTAATAAAATGGCCTGTTATGATTCCATGCAAGGATTGACACAGACATGGTTTTAAAATGAAGTAACCACACTCACCAATAAAACAGTCTGGAGACACAAACATAAAACTCCTCTTTAACAACTCTCTTCTTTTAAAAGTACTTCTTGTTCATTCCTAGCAGGCTAAAGATACAGGCTGAGGCAGCCACAGAAAGTCATTCTGCTCACACCAAAAACAAGGTGAGCAATTTTCCAAGGGCAGGTACCCCTGACCTCTGCTTTTCAGCTTTTTCTTAATAAACCAGTCTCAGAAATTGGACCACAGAAGCTGCTGGTGGCGATCTCTTCTAGTAAATGGGTAAAGGGAAGCTGAGGGAGAAATGGCAAGGATCGGAGAGCCACTCTGATGAGTATCTCTGAAGCGATGCAATTATACTTCCATCTAGAGATAGGAAGGGGTTACCCCCAAGTGCAGCGGCCCAAAACCCAGCAGTGTGCAGTTGGACTCAGGAGAATAGAGCCACTGCCCAGTGAGCTTTGTAACTCAAAACTATCCCTCCACGGCACGTTGTACATACTCATGAATAACACAACTTCCTGCAACGAGAAAGTGTGAATTCCCATTAAGCAGGGTCTGTTTCCCAATCCACTGTGCTTGCCTCCTTGAGGGCAGAGGAGGGAGAAAACAGCCTTGAACACCATGTGGCCAGTCCCCTCAGGAGGAGAGGTGCAGACAGACATCTGTTCTGCGGTGAGGTGGGGGTTCACTGGTAGCTGTGGTTTATAGAGCGACCACAGACTCGGCCTTGTCAGTTTTCCCTTTGAAGGGATAAACTCAACAGGAGGAACAGTAAACGCAAGAAAGATGATCCCAAAGCTTGTGCTTGGGAATGAGTGACCACAGCCTGCAGGGCTTACCACCTCCTGGCAAATGAAACTGCTTATACTTTGGTACAGAACCAGGCAAACCCACCCTTGGAAAACTTCCACTACCACTGGGGCATTCCTTTGCTGCCCACTTGAAGCCGGTGAGGCTTCTGTCTTCTGTGTTTGCTCTATTTACATCCACTTCCCTGTGCCTGTGCATAGCCAGGACGCCCCCCTCAACAACTTTCTCCTCCTGACGGGGCTTATGAAAGACGGGCTTTATTGTCTCTAAATCTTCAGCTGATATTACTCTTCTCTACAAAATGAAAAAGGATTACTTTATGTTTACTTGCGTTTTTGGTGAGAAAAACTAATTTTGAGAAAGAAAGTCCCTACGATGTGAAACACTTTCCCTTCCTTCAAACCCTCTGAAGGGGCAAAAGCAAACCTAAAAGACATACATGCTTTGTCATTGACTTTCTCTGACAGCTGCTTCTTACCGTGTTTTTGAGGGTGACCTTCCTCCAGCATATTCCTTAGTTGTAAGTTGCACTCTCCTTTTATAATCGAATTTAGAGCCAAGCATGGACCAGGCTACCTTTGATAATTAATGACTCTGTGAGTTTGCTGAGTGTGTTATTTAATTAATGGCACTTGCGTTTGGAGTGTGTACAACTCTGTAGCTGAATAAAAGGCTTATCTGCTGAATTATTATAGACATATACTCAAGGATTGTCACACTGAGAATTTGTCGGGGTTTGACACACTTAACAGCCTAATGGGGTTATTATTTTTTTTCTTTTCCACCATTTAAAGGTACTGAATTGGTATAACTTTGTTCTTTTGACTTTTATATAGGCTCATACTACCATCTGAGAAAATCTGTAGGCTAATGGATAAAAGTCTATTACCTGGAACAGGACGTTTTATAAAAACAAAAAGATGAAACCTTTAATATTATATTTTAAGTATGAAACTGATGTTCAAATAAGTTATAGTCTACTTCAGTTTCTCACACATAGGCTAACCTAAATTATGTTCAAGTTCTACTTGGGACCAAAAGATCACGGGTTGAAACCTGGCAAGAAAACACAGTTGAAAGCTAATAAGAACAGAGAGTATCTCACATGACCTTGCTTTTCCTGAGACTCCAGTCTTAGAATAAAATGTGTATTGCGGCAAGACAGATATGCACATATGCAAATACCTTCTAAATATCCTGTATGGAAGCATCAACAGGTGAATCTCTATGGACTTGTCTCTATGTGTTAAGTAAGAGACTGAAAATATGAAAGGTCTGGTTTTAAGCTGTGTCGTTTCTAGGCTTTGTCATTCTGTGTGTCTAGGCAAGTTTTATACCGTCTCTGGGCTATAGTTTGTTTCTTTGCAAAGCAATAGATTGAACCATGTACTCTTTAAACTCCTTTCCAACCCTAAGGGACTCAAAGTCTCTAATTTTTCCAAGGAGGGGTACGAAGCCCAGTGATAGAAGAGTTAGTTGATTGCTTACTTTGGGGACCTGAGGTTCATTTTTTCCCAAAAGAGACCTTTGAGTATATGAAGAGCCATATCTGTATGCCCTGCAAGAGGGCTAGGAGGCTAGTCCATTCTCTAAAGCGCAGCCAGATGGTCCAGGAGACAAGAACTACAGGCAGGGACCTGCTTTCTTCCCTCCCACTGGAGACCCCCACTGACGGAAGACACTGGTTAAAGCATAGAAGGAAAAAAAAGCACTATTGTAGACTGGACACTTAAGGAAGGCCTTTCTGAGCAGGTGACATTTCAGTCAAATCCTGAATGGAAGAAGGAAAGAAGGGAGGATGCTCCAGGCAGATGGGGACTAGAAGTGCAAGGGCCCTGAGATGGGCCATGTTTGATGTGATTCAGTAACAGCAAGGTAGTGGGAAGGCTGGAACTGAGAGCCTGAGGGGTTGCCAAAGGAGATGAGACTGGGCTTGATTCTAAGTCCTTTACTGTAGTGTGCAAGGCCTCATGAAATCAGGCCCTGGCTGACTCTCCAAAGTGTAGAAGAGAAGCATGATCTGGCTTCCCATTTAAAAGGATTGTAATTTTAACCCATTTTCTTTTTTAATGTGTTCATTCTCTTTTGAGGGTACAGATATGTATTTTAAGAGTCACAGTCAACAGCTGATGTATAATATTCTATATAAGTTGTATTTTTAACTGCAGTATCATAAAGTCTTGCCCAGAACCAAGAGTTACTAGGTTTTGCTGAAAATGTTTTTCTTCTACGTTGTTGTACTACTTTTACTTTCAATTGAGTCTTTTTCTTCAAAAGGATTAAAGAAATTAAAATTAACCACATACAAGATCTCCCACCTTAAAATTTAAAAAGTGTCCTGATAGATAGATTTTTTGAGAGGAGAGTAATAGAGCAAAACTTTGATAGGGGTATCAAAGAGAAATGCTGATTCACTACATTAGGTATGTTTCTTATTCCAAACTCATGACTCCAGAATCTGCAGGAACCACAAGAGATGGGATGAGAAGCTGGGGGCAGAGTTCTAACAGCAGCCCAGACCTCCACAGTGCCAGGATGGGCCATCTGCCTGTTAGAAGGGAAAGCTTACGTTTCTCTTAGCAATGACTCTGGCTTATCATTTCTAATTTAACAGAAAAAAATGATTCAAGCAATATCATGTGCTTCTATGTCTTCAAAGCAATATCACACCATCAATTTGCAGCTCAGCGTACCAACAGTTCTAAACTTTTTGCGAGCTTCGTGGGAACAAGATGTGGAGCTTTAGCAGAGGAAAATTGGTAAGAACATCTAATTACATTCAAAGTCATTTTTGCCTGTCTTAAAGGAATGAAAATGATCTGCCGGTTTTTATAGACCTTCTTGACCTAAAGATATCTGCTGGCAGAAAGAGAATCCTCAATTGGGTTCTTTTAATGCTTTAATTATTACATGATCTATCATCTTACGCACTGACTTGCACACTTTGAAAAATCTTTTAAATACGCATTAAAATTGATTGGCTAATCCCAGACCTTAGGGTGGCACTTGGAGGGCATGCAATTGTGTGTGTGGGCACAGGGGGTTAGACAGGAATGACACAGAGTCAACTACTTCATAGCGGGATAAGGTGAGAAATCAATTTGGTCACAGGTACAGTTGACATTGTACTGCCAACTTGCACAGAACTCAGTCACACGCCCACTCTTTCTTGAATCAGTATTATTGCTTCAACTTCACCATCAGCTCCTATGAGGCAGGGATGAACTTCACCTAGTGTGCCTAGGACAGCATCTCCTGCCTTAAACTTCTCCAAATGATGAGCAAGATGACTTACAGGAACTTCAAATCTACCTCATCCCAGTCTAGGGCTTCTATGTTTGTACACTAAATGGTAGGGAAGAACTCTGATTGGACGAGCTGGAGTCACATGCCCAGAACTGTAGGTTTTGGATGGGATTGGCAGCTCCAAATTCAAATGTCTACTATACTCTATCCTGTACTCTACTTGGATCTCAACAATTTTTCAGATGTTTTGGAATCTAAGAGCTAATTGCAAACTCTTGGTGAAAAACCCTATCTCTAGAGGAAGTGCTCACTGAAAGGTCTTGCATGAAGCCCTTGGGAGTCCTCACTGATCCCAAGAGTACAATATCTAATGCATTACAGTCCAAGGTCTATTAGCCGTGATTCACTCCTGCTGACTGAATGCAGTTTCAGCTTTCAGACACATACTCAGTTTGTAACTGTCGCTGCATAAGGAAACAAGGGATAGCTCTGTTTCCTACAAGGGTTAGGAACACGGATCATCAAATGCTGGCTTTTTTCCTGAAGTTAGTGCAGAAGCTAGAGTAAGGTATAACTTGCACCCCAGCTGTATTGGACAATTCTTGTCTTCAGTTAGCTAGAGCTTATGTGGGGTATGATGTTTCTAAATAGAGAGCCACCATTTTTAGTAGAAAGGTAAGTGTGGGTTCCAGAGGCAGACTGCCTGGACTTGAACCCTGACTGTCAATGTATAACCTGAGAGACCTTGGGCAGGCAAGTCACACAGCTGCTGTAAGCCTCACTTTTCACATCTGAAAACCAGGGCAATACTAGAGGGTTGTTGTGGGGTTTAATTGAATAAAATCTGTAAAGTACTTGGTGTAACTTGCCCATGGTAAGCTCTTCATAAGTGGTTTTATTAAGAATTAATAATAAAGTATCTTCTCTGTGGTGATCTCCATTGCTCACTTCCTGAAATAACAATTTGTTTGGCCAGAGTGGCCTCTTCAAGTCAGGAAGGATGGTCAGGAGGAGGAGTGCCAACTCCCTGATGTACTGGCAGTGTGTCTATAAAGATTATACACAGCAATTACTCTTTTTTTGTTTAAGCCTATTATGGAATACTTGAATATTCAGCCAGCAACAAGACGTCAATCTCTTTCTTCTTTTTCTTCCTGTTTTTTTTTTTTTTTTTTGGCTTAACTAAAAATTTTTCATTTATCTGATTTGCTTGTTCTTTTGATGGTGAAATATAACACACATACAGAAACATGCAGGAAATATGTATATGGCTTACAGAATAAATATAAAGCTAACACATGTCTTGCCAACACCCACGGTGAGGAACAGAACATCGCCAACTCTTCCACTTTCCCACCCCACTCACTCCACATTTCCTTTCCAAATCACGGTTCCCTTCTTTCTTCCCCCGCAAAGGTAACCACTGGCCTGACTTTCATGGTGAGTGCTTCTTTGCTTTCCTTATAATTTTACCTTCTAAATGAATGTATCTCTAAGCACTATAATTGAATTTTGCCTGTTTTTCAACTTTATGTAAATGAAATCACACAGTATGTGTTCTTTTGTGTGTTTCTATTGTTCCACATTCTTGCAAACGCTTGATATTGTCAGTCCTTTTACATTGTGACTATTCCTGTGGGTGTGTAGTGGTATTTTACTGCGTTTTAAGCTTATATTTCCCTGATGACTGAAGATTATTGGCCATTTCAATATCCATTTTTTTTGTGAAGTGCCTGTTCAAGTCATTGTGTATTTTCTATCGGGCTGCTGACTTTTTCTTATTAAATAGTAATGTGTTTTTCTTTTCTTCCTTTTTCATTTTATATTGTCCTCTGGACACTAGTCCTTTGTTGATTATATAGGTGGCAAGTACCTTACCCTCTACTGCAGCTTGTCTCCTCTCTGTCTCAATGGTGTATTTTGACAAGCAGAAGTTCTTAACTTGAATGTAGTCTAATACATCAATCTTTTTTTTTCAGTAGTGCCTTTTGTGTCCTGTTTCAAAAGTCTTTCCCTATAGCAAGATTATGAAGATATCCTCTTATAATATCTTCAAAGCCTTTAAAATTTTACACTTCATGCTTTGAGTTACAATCTGCCTGGAACTGTCTTTTGCATGTGGTGTGAGGTAGGGTTTCTTTTCGTTAGTTTTCTACATGGGTATCCAATTTTCCAGGAACTGTCTATTGAAAAGATCTTCCTTTTCTCATGGCTCTGTAGTGTCATTTTTTATTTAAGTGTTCATATATGCCTGGATTTGCTTCTATGTCCTCTGTTTTGTTCTATTAGTCTATTTATCTTTGTACCAATACCACGTTCTCTTAAACTCTTATAGCCTTGTAATAAATCTTGATATCCTACAGAGTGAGCCCCTCCAATCCCTCTAATCTTGTTTTTTCTAAGTCTCTGGCTACATTTCCATATGCATTTTAGAATCAACTTGTCGATTTTTATGAAAACCTATGGGAATTTGGATCTGAGTTGCTGTGGGTTTATAGTCAACTTGAGGAAAATTCTATCTCTATATTAATAACATTCAGTCATTTACTTCTCCATTTATTTAATTTCTCTTTAATGACTGTTAACATTTTATTTTTTTGTCTATAAGCCTTCATATCGGTAATTATTCCTAAGTATCTAATTTTTGATGTTAAAGCAAACTTTAAAACTTTTCATTTTCTAACTATTGTAGCTGATACAGAGAAATTTAAAACACACACACACACACACAAACCCTTGGATTCAGAGGCCTTGCTGAGTTTACTGAGTAATTCTACTTGTTTCTCTATAGATTCTTTTGGGTTTTCTGCATATATCATATTGTCTACAAATAATGACAGTTTTATTCCTCTCTTTCTAATCCTTCTACACCTTTTGTTTATTATTCTCACCTTTCTACACTAGCTAGGACTTCAAGCACGTTGTGAAATAGAAGTGTTAATAGTGAATATTTTTATCTCATTTACAATCTCAGATGCATAGTGTTCATTTCATTCCTAAGTATAAAGTCCCTTCTACTTGTAGCTTTCCTAGACCTTTTGAATTTATTAAGTTAGATGTGTAATTTGATCAGTAATTTTATTTGCACCTACTAAGATGATCCTATCATTTTCTCCTTCATTAACCCAGGGAAAGACATCATTTGAAAGTCTAATGTGAAATGAAAGTTGTATTAGTCATGATGTCTTATCCTTTTCCCAAATCGTATGTGTGAGTGCATGCACAATGTGTCTATCATCTGTCTGATATCTCTTAGAATTTTGACATTTGTGTTTCCAAGTGCAATTAGTCTATAGATTTCCATTCTGTAATGTTCTTGCGAGTTTCATTTGTAATGTAAATCATACAACAAACTGGACAATTTAAGAGTTTCTTCCCCCCACCCCACCGCCCCTTTTCTTTGGCAGAATTTGAATAAGGTTCTTATTTATTTCTCAAGTATGCGGTAGAATTCACTAGTAAAGCTATCTGGGCCTGAAAATTTCTTTGTGGGATGGATTTTATTTCAGACTCAGTTTTCTTTAATCAGAATCAAATTTGATTCATATTTTCTTTTTCACTTTTTGTCAGTTTGTGCTAGTTGTATTTTTGAGAAGCTTGTCTATTTAATTCAAATTTTCAAATGTATTGCTCTAACATTCCTTTTTAATGACTATAGTATCTATACAGAAGTTTGCCTTTTTCTTTTTAACATGGGTTTTCGTGCCTTCCCTCTTTTCAAAGACCCTACATTTGGCTTCATTGATCCTTTCAATTGCATTTGTGTTTTCTATTTTATTACATTATGATTTATTGTTATTTCCTTCCTCTTAATTTTGTGGTTCTCTTTTTAACGTCTCCAGAAAGATGTTTAGCACATTAACTTACTTTTTTTATTTTTTAAATGTTAATTCTTAATTTTTGTGGGTACATAGTAGGTGAATATATTTATGGGATGCATGAGATGTTTTGACACAGGCACACAATGTGAAATAAGCACATCATAGAGAATGGGGTAGCACAGTAACTTTCAACTTTTCTTGAACAAGTGCATGCAAGTCATAATTAAAAGTAAATTACCCCTCTCAACACACCTTTAGTTGCATCCCCAAGTTTGAGTTTTCTTCAATCAGTTCAAAATAGTTTCCAACTTCCACTTGATTTCTTCTTGTTTAGTGCAGTGGTGCAATCTTGGCTCACTGTAGCCTCAACCTCCCAGGCTCAAGCCATCCTCCTGCCTCAGCCCCACAAGTTGCTGGGACTACAGGTGCATACCACCACAGTTGGCTAATTTTTGTATTTTTTATAGAGACAGGATTTTGCCATGTTGCCCAGGCTGGTCTTGAACTCCTGAGCTCAAGCAATCCACTCGCCTTGGCCTCCCAAAGTGCTGGGATTACAGGCGTCAGTCATCGCACCTGGCCCTTAGAATTCTTTTAGTATAAGTCTATTGGTGACAAATTCTCAGCTTTCATCAGAAAATGCATGTATCTTACCTTCATTCATGAAGTCATTCATTCATTTGTTCATTCATTCATTCATTCATATTAACTGGGTATGGAAATCTAACTCAGTAGTTTTTTTGGCTCTTAAACATATCCCATGGTCTTCTGATTTTCATTTTTTTGTAGTTGTTGCTTTTGGTCTAATCATGGCTTCTTTGAAAAGCCAGTGATTTTTTTCCTTAAGTCTACATTTCTCTTTGTTTTTGCTTTTCTGCAATTTTATTGTAATGTGCCTAAGCATGGATTCTTCACTCATGCTTTGATTTTGCTGTGTTTTGGATTTTTGGATTGGTAGCTTTTCCTAGTTCTGAAAAATTGTCAGCCATCATCTCTTTAAATCTAGCTTCCACTGAAACTCTGTTTTCTCTCCCCATGGAAATATGAATAAATATCTATATGACTTTCCCCTTGTATTTTATCTCTTCTGTTGTCTTTTCTACTTTTTCCTCCACTCTACCTCTACATGGTTCAGTCTGGCATTTTCATATGGCTCATCTTTGAGTTCACTAATTCTCTTTTTGGCTGTGAATAATGTGCTGCTAAATTCATTCATTTGAGTTCTATAATTTTTATTTGGTTATTTTTCTCATGATCTGTGTCTTTTTTTGTAATAAATTCTAGCTCTCTGCTAAACTTAAAAAACAATCTTGTCTTTTCTCTCCATAAATAAACGTAGTTATTTTAACATCTATGTCTGATAATTCCAATTTCCAGGTAACCTGTGATTCTGATCTTGCTTGTATCAATTTCTGTCTTAAGCAGCTTGAGTTGCTATGAAAAACTATCACAGACTGGGTAGCTTAAACAATAGAAACTTATTTCTCATAGTCCTGGAAGCTGGGAACTCCAACATCAAGGTGCCAGCAAGGTCGGTTCATTCTGACGCCTCTCCTCTTGGCTTGTGGATGGCCACCATCTTGCTGTGTACTCACTTGGCCCCTTCTTTGAATATGCATAAAGATAGAAATCTGATGTCTATTCTTATCGTTGCACCTACCCCGGCATGGGGGCCCCACCCTTGCGACCTTATCTAAATCTACTTACCTCCTGAAAGCCTACTTCCTAATACCATCACATGAGGGTTAGGGCTTTAATAAATGAGTTGTGGAAGGACACGACATTCAGTCCACAACAACTTGTCTCATCACATGCCTTCTGTGTTTATGTATGTGGGGAGGGCAGTGTGGCATTGGGGGGTACAAACATTCACAAATATACTGGGCATTCTGTTTGGAAACAAATGTGAGAAATAATTTCAGGTCTTGGTTGGTATCACTTTCTTCCAGAGAGGATTTTCTGGCTTCTGCCAGGAATTTAATGGACTAGCAATTTGAGAGCACCTTAATTCAATTTCCAGTTGTGAGTTTCTCAACTGTCCAGATGATTTGAAGTTGGGCTGTAGTTGGTGTAAGGGCTCACTCTTATTCCAAGGGTATAACTCTCCCAGATCTTTGAATTCCCACCCAGGGGTGGAGGTTTAGAAAGGACTCTACCATTGGAAAACTGACTTTATTGCTTTATCTCCACCTGCCTCTCTGAGACTCACAAATGCCCTCAATGGAAAAGCAACCTCAAACACGGGGCTCACTTCTGTGGATTTCTATCTTCCCTTGGCTCTTGGTCCTGTAATCTTTTGCTACCTTCCTACTACTTCTAACAGATTTTTAAAAAAATTCTATGTAGTCTTTCTAGTTGAACACAGTGGGAGGATTGAGTCAAACTATTCAGTAATAAAAGCAGAAGAAAATTTTTTTTTTTTTTTTAGTGGTCTGAAAACATCCTGCTCTACAGATTTAATTCTTTAGTTACTGCTTAAACTAGTTTCTCATGACCTGAATATCCCTATAATTTATCATCTTCAAAATATACTAGAAATCATAGAAAAAATAATGAATTTGTACTATTGGCATGCTGGTTTCCCGTTCCATTATTTTGTGTTTTCCTTATAATAACCCTGGGATATAAGTAAAATGCTTTCTCCATCATTGTAATTCAGAGATAAGGAAGGTGAGGCACAAAAGAGCAACATGTCCAGGTTCAGAGAGTAAGTGTGGTGGCAAATATTGATGGGGTTCCACTTTAAATTATTTAAAGATATTTCCACTGAGAGTAGAAACCAAACTGACAAGACAATTCAGATGCCATTCTTAGGCGACTGCAGAGTGTCTTTTTATACTTTCACTCGGTGGTGGATATGCCTGGTGCTTAGGACGGGGGATTGAAAGACAGGTTTCTTGTTGGGAGAGCTGGCGCTGGGACACAATTTTCACCAAACTGTAATGTTCATTTTATCAGTCTTTTGTTTTCAAAGCACATTTTAAAAAGTTCTGGGTAAAACACAAGACAAACATTTGCTCCGGAGGACACATTACCTGCCACTTGACTTTTTCTTTTGATTCTGTATTATTTACATGAAGCTCTAGTAGAGCGGGTAACCCCAGGATAGGGTTGTAAAATGATTATATTAAAGTAAAATAGCCTGGCCAGTGCAGTGAGGGCTGGGGAGTTAAAAGAGGAGGTGGCAGACATTTGTCCCCCGAAGGAGTTGGGTATAAGACAGGAAAAGTTTATTCCCAGGATGGCTTCATTAGCACTCTCTTCCCCTGTCTTTGTATGGTTCCCGGCCTCTCCAAAAAGCATGTTCTGCCTCAATTACCTATGTAGGAGAAAAGAAGGAAAAACAGGTATCTGGAGGAAGAAGTGGCACATTACATATATTTGGGCTGGGGTCTAATCTTACCCCACTTATACCACTGGGACAAATGGTGACATTTCAATTAACAAGATGTTCCCTACTTAGCTCTGTCCTCTCTTTTCCTCGTGGTTGGGAAGACGTTAGTTTAATCCATAAGACACTCACAGTCTCAATTGCCCACCACTCATGATGAATTTGAGGTGGTAGAATACACTGACCTGCTTCTTAGATACTCAGAGAAGTATTAAAGCCAGAAGGAGCACAATCTAGAGCTGACTTTGCTAGTGTGCCCTGTATTGATGGTCCAGGTTAAGTATGTACATAATAACTTGATTGATGCCCCCGCATGTCAAAATAAGGGAGGATTTATTACGTAAGAAGTGGCCGAGGGACATTTTAGGCACAGGATCAAATGAATTGCATAAATATTAGCTATTATGAAGCAGTGGGATCAAAGGTTATGAATGTGAATTTTCATAGCCTTTCTTCATATTAACCTTCCACACTGTCCAGAAGAGTCTTCTTTCTCACCCTCCCTTCAGGTAGAGAGACAAAAGGGCAACACTGAAAGAAGCACACTATATAGAGTGGAGAGAAGCAAGTAGAAAAAGAAAAGAAATGTCTTGGCCGGGCGCGGTGGCTCAAGCCTGTAATCCCAGCACTTTGGGAGGCCGAGACGGACGGATCACGAGGTCAGGAAATCGAGAACATCCTGGCTAACCCGGTGAAACCCCGACTCTACTAAAAAAAATACAAAAAACTAGCCGGGCGAGGTGGCGGGCGCCTGTAGTCCCAGCTACTCGCGAGGCTGAGGCAGGAGAATGGCGTAAACCCGGGAGGTGGAGCTTGCAGTGAGCTGAGATCCGGCCACTGCACTCCAGCCTGGGCGGCTCCATTTCAAAAAAAAAAAAAAAAAGAAATGTCTTAGGAGAAGAAAGATTTAGAAAGTTTTTGCTATATAAGAGTATGCAGATTAATATGCAGTTATCCATTTCTGGAGATGAGGATGAAAATGATGAGGGTGACAGTGACAGGGTTTATTTTATTGTATTACCATTTGATTGTATCACCATTTTGCAAGACGTAAGTAAAGTCTGAAACTCTTAAAAAATTATCTTTGGCTATTTAGATTATACTTTTCTGAAAAGAACTCCGTGCTAATGGATCATGTCGTTTCAAGATTCACATGCGTTAAAATTACTTCAGGACACTAGTCATTTTTCAATTACCAGTAGAAATAAATCTCAAAGGAAGAGTCTGCAGATTCTTGAGCCATCAATGGCCTGTAGGAAATCTTTTGAACAACTGGGTACATGTTAGAGAAAGTTAGGTCTTGTTAAAACATTTTTAAAATGATTAAACTAAGCCAAATATCCATTTTGGATCCATGGGATAAACTGTCTCATAGAATGTTTCTAAAGGGAGGTTTTTAAAGTGTAGTTGGATGGTCACTATTTTAAGTTATTGTAACATAAATCATTTAATGAGACATTTGATTTGATGGTTTTTCAAGTTTCCATGATTCTGTGGTTTATTATTCCCAATTTAGGCACAGAGAGTTGGTTTATATTTATCTAATTGAGGTAATAGAGTAATTTCCTGTCACTCAAGCCAGATTCTAGAAATGTAATCTAAGTAGAATGAGGCAAGAGGCAGCCAGATCCAATAGAAATTAGACTGGAGAAGTAGGGAAAAACCAACTGAAATCTCCCTTCTGGCTTCTTTTAAAACAATGGGTCCTTTGTCAGGCAAAGAGCTTTTTGAACACACTAAAGTATCTTTAGCCTTAAAAGAAGGATCTTCTCTTGTACCTGTATCCTAAACAAAATCTATTTTCATAACAATTTGGGAACAGCTGAAAGAGTTTCATAATTGTAAAACTTGGGGATGGCTGAAACACTTAAATTGGTATTGAGCTCCTCACATGGGGATTATCTAGTGGGTTTAAGATTAAATTGGTGATGAAGTTGAATTTAAAATCCACCTTTCCCCCAAGAAAATATGAGAGTACTATGATCAGCTTCCTGGGTCTTTCTCATTAGAGGCTTCTGTGCTGACAGTGGAACATCCCTGAGGTGGTTGAGATTTGGGGTAGATTTCAAAAGGTACAATTTACAGACCAGAACATGTGCTAAATAGGCAAACCCGTCCTTTCTCAATCACCTTGACTGTCCACAATTATGATATAAGAGTGATCTAGTGGCTGAAATTATGGTGATTTTTCAAAAACGCCAGTGTCGAAATTTTGCCTTGACAGTACATCTATAACTACTAATAATGCTGTTTTGGGCTGACTCAGTTGCTTTGAAATTGCATGGCCCCATTATGAGTAAATGAGAGGCAACCAATTATTTATAAAATAACAACGTGCACAGAGGAGAGCTTGATGAATTACAAGTGAGCTCTGCTGACACAACAGGGTGTGGAAACCTTCCCTGCTCTGACTTTCCATCAGAATTAGGGGTGATGCTTGCATATTTTACCAACAACATATCCCCCTCAATTCTAATGTGAAATGGGAGAGGGGAGGATGGGGAGATGGCAAAATCTTCCCCCACTAGTCACTAGGACACATGCCATTGCTTTAAAATTAAGTAGAAAAACTGCTTGGCTGTATAGAGACAGCAAATCCAAGTATCAATAGGTGCGTAAAGAATTACCATCCTCCAGGAAGGAGGCAATGTTAGATAAGAAATGCAGGTCTCCTGTCATCTGATGTGATTTAGAACATAGACTAAAAGAGCCATTGCAAATCCCTTATCCCGGAACTCAGTCCAGTGTGTAGGGAGCCAATGCATAAATTCACCTATGCAGAGAGCAGACGCTGAATTCCTGGAACCAAAGGATTGCCAGCCTCATCAAGGATCTGTCACGTGGTGAGTGAGACCACTGCAGCCCTTTCTCACTATTGCTCAAGAAACTGCAATTCAAAGTCATTTTGTTAGGCAAAGGATACAGAGAGCAGCTAAAACACCAAAATCTCCTGGAAGATATGGGAAGATAAAGAGAGTTCTTCTACACAATTAATCCGATGTTGGTGTCTTGATGGCTTCAAGAGGCTGAGGAGACAGTACATAGTTTCAGAATGTTTACCTTTGTTGTCCTAATGTTACTCTTGCTATGCTGAGGATTAATTCTTTATATGTAAAGAAGATATAGAACATAATACTTAAAAAGGAGTTGCTAGGTGTATTAGTTTGTTCTCATGCTGCTAATAACAACATACCCAAGACTGGGTAATTTATAAAGGAAAGAGGTTTAATGGACTCACAATCATGGAGGAAGGCAAAGGAGGAGCAAAGGCACATCTTACATGGCAGCAGGCAAGACAGCATAGGCAGGGAAACTGTCCTTTATAAAATCATCAGCTCTCGTGAGACGTATTCACTATCAATCATGAGAACAGCATGGGAAAGACCCTCCCCCTTGATTCAGTTACCTCCCACTTGGTCCCTCCCATGACATGAGAAGATTATGGGAGCTACAATTCAAGATGAGATTTGGGTGGGGAAACAGCCAAATCATTTAACTAGGTATGTCCACCCCAAACATTAAATCAAAAACAGCTTTTTGGTCTTATAGTCCTTATTCTTATATAGGGCATCTCTGGATATAGGTGTTTACATTCTTCTTTGCAACCTGTCGGTTTTAAGATAGACTATTGGCAAGTAAAATGTCAGTGGCAAGCACTGAAATTTGACTCATCGGCCCTAGGGAAGCTGACTCGTTGGTTTTCCCCCATGTACCTTGCCTTCTTGATATGCCTGGGGGTGGGGTGGCGGGTATGGGGTGGGGGTGGGAGAAGGAGTACTGATTTAGGGTTGAAGCAGGTCTAAAGCCAGCTTGCTCTGGGTTTAAGATCCGGCCTCCACAGATGTTTCTCCAAAGTTGGGAGTCATATTCCTGTTTAAGATAATCTTAAGTGATCTACATTGAATCTCTGAGTAGGTTATTGTCTTTAATCCTTCTGAATATGCCAAATGGAGAGTTTCAGTTTAGTGCTAGAATTAAATGCCCTTCTAATGGTGGCTAGCTTCATTTTTTAACAGAGACTGAATCTCACTCGTAGTAGCTAAGGCAAGCAACTATGCAGAGCTGGAAATCATCAGCATCGTTTTTCTCTTATGTTTATTTTTATGCTTAGCTTCTAATTACAAGTAGTACTTGCTTTTCATTGAGGCTGAAATATAAAGTTTAAGATAAATGTACTAAAATTTAAAAAGCGAATCAAGTAAATAATGCTCTAAGTGGTCCACAAAGAAAAGAAAAATCATGACAAAATGGGAATGAATGCAATTTGGGAAACACTGTATTCGCCCAAAGTCATGTTTATTTAGGCATGTGGTCAGATGGTAGACAAAAGAAAGAGGGAGGTCAGCCTAGGCAGCAACCAGCATGATCTGAAAAACTTGCAAGTAGAACAAAGTTGGTTGGGGAATACAGGCCCATTTTGGTTTCTGCTACCTGGCTGTAGTGTGACCAGGGAGGCAGGTGCTGGACAGGGTTGTATTAACAAGGCAGGTAAGGAAGTCCAGCAGGTGAGGAGGTAGGAGGTCCTCAAGGCAGAAACAGGCCAGTAGATAAGGTGAAGAGGCTAAAAAGACTATTTGGAGGGTACAAGGAGAGATGGGACAGGGAGAAGGAAGTGGCTAGAGAGATGAGCTCTTTTAGCAAGGAGGGCAATACACAGACTAAAAGAGAATGGCCTTTAGGGCGGGATTGCCTGGGTTCAAATCTGAGCTTTGCCACTTACCATTGATTGGCCTTGAACTAATACTTAACATCCCTAAGACTTAGCTTTCTCATCACTTGTAAGACAGGATAATAACAGAGTCTATCTATATCTTATAAATTCTTAGCAAGTGTTGGCTACTGTTATCAATTCCAGGGCTGAGACCTATCATGTCTGCCTCTGTGCATGTTGAGAACCGTGTGGTTTTGCAGAGTGAGCACCATGAATGTCTGTCTTGAAACTTGCTCTGCATAAGACTAACTTGCTGCTGAGGGAATAATCACGAAAGCTGGGGAAGGTCAAGTCTATCTGAACTTCAGATTAACAAGTTTTAAAATATAGCTATGTCCATATATTTCATAATTGCCCTATTTATTAACACATTTCAGGAATTTCAGGAGTTTCATGAACCACTTAATGTATAAAAATTCAATATGTAGACACATCTTTTTTTTTTTGAAAAGGGGAGAAATAAGCAGGTGGACCAATCCAATGACTGAATTTCCTTTAAAAAAATTACTATAATAGGTTTGTTGCCTAATGCATGGCAAGTCAATACGCCGAGACACAGGGTTGCAGCAGAGAAGGAAGTTTAATCATAAGGCTGCTGAATAAGGAGACAGGGGAAAACCTCAAATCTGCCTGTCTGAGCCGTTTAGGTCTTAGGTATTTTAAGGGGGTTGGAGTGACCGAGGTAGGGGATCATTGAAGAATATAGGATGAAGTCACAGGATGGTGAGATGAAGAAACTGCGTTTTCATGCTGATTCAGTTCCTCATGGGGAGGGGGATCTTCAAACTGGTTGGCATTAGCTCTTTTGCTGGAATTCAGGATCTGAAAAACATGTTAAGCAATTTTTAACAAACAAAAGCTTTATGATTCTAACATCAGAAATCTTCTCTGTAGGAACAATGAGGAGGCAAATTGTTGGCATCTGGTGCTCTGTGACTTTGGTTATGAAGAAGTGGGCCGAAGTGGGCCAAAGTGCAGCCTGATTAATGCTTAATTCCAACCATATTTCTGTCCAGAACCCAGCATGTAATTCTTGTTAACCCTGTGAGGATGGTTTCAATAGAATGTTTCCTTTGTCCTTAAAGGGAAGTATATTTAGTCCCATTATACTCCAGGTAATGATGATACTCTTGGCAAAATCTTAGGACCCTAAGTGGTTTGCCACCTCGCAACCTATAGTATCCATCCTAGTCTTAGTTACCACATCTGACTGCTGGGAAGACTGAGGGTGATTTGTTTGTCTGTACACAAAAAACCTTTAAAGAGAAATACAAATGTTAGTTAACTTAAAAATCCAAAGATACAGTGGCAATAGTTTGTGTAACAAGTTAGGGTAAATATCGTTCTGGTAAGATGTACAAGGGAAGTCAATTTACCTGGAAGACAGGAAATGTCAGGCCTCAAGGCAAGACAGAAACAAAAACTGACAAAGCAAAGCCTACAGGAAACTTGGGTAATAAGTTTGAATCTTCTTAAAGTGTCTAGAAAATGCATTCTAAGACAAAATCCTACAATTCAGCAAGCCTTGGGAAAAAGCCTAAAGCTTTCTAGCCTCTACCTGAAAATACCCACTACAATAGGAAACCCAGGAGAAAAAATTCAACCTAGGCAGTCAAGTCTGAGGTATTGTCACCCCATTTAAATTTGAACAGGGCACTCTAAAATGACATACTGGCCTTCATAAGAGGAATAGAAAGAGGTTTGTAGTCATGCCCATAGGCCTATGTTCTTAGGTAAGCTAGCTTGATCCTTAAAAAATGAGAGAGAGATGGTGAACAGTGGAAAAGGTTAAAAATAAAATATGAAAGACAGCCTCTGCTATAGCACTTGCCATATCCCCCTAGGCAATTGAGTACAGAGCTGACAAACTTATGACATGGGAGAATGAAATAAGCTTTCTAGAATGCAAGGATCTGAGTACAACACCATGTTTGAACAACAGTAGGGGAAAAGGTAGTCTGGGTCTTTAAGTATTTAGAATACGCTAAAAAGAGGGCCTGGGAGAGAAAGGCCAAGTGCACATATATTTAAAGCTATCCAGTAAAGACTTACATTTCAAAGTGAAATCAGAATACGATGAATGTGTTTTCTAGGTTAAAATCATGATCACTAAGTGGTTGATACAATTTTTTCCAATCAATCAATTGCTACCAGCATTTGCTCACTAATTTTGTTTTTTATTTATATCTGATCTACTTCTGCAACTTATAACATGAACATATTTATTCACAGGCCAGATGAAGAACTGCCTATTTCTAATTTGGAGTTATCTAATTCTAAAAAGGAAAAAGAAACTATTTATAGGAGAGAATCTGTAACTGGGGTCCATGGGAGTTTATTAACAGGTTTGCCAGAAAAAATACAACATACAAGTTAAATTTGAATTTGAGATAAACAAGTAATTTTTTTAGTCTAGATATATGCCAGTATTGCATGGTAACCCTATGTTTATAAGCAAATTTCAGAGAGATAGATATATTTATCTCTCTCTCTCTCTTTTTTTTTTTTTAGATGGAGTCTCCCTCTGTCACCCAGGCTGGAGTGCAGTGACGCAATCTCAGCTCACTGCAACTTCTGCTTCCCAGGTTCAAGCGGTTCTCCTGCCTCAGCCTCCCAAGTAGTTGGGATTATAGGCATAAGCCACTGTTCCTGGCCATTTTTAATGCTTTTTGTTTACAGACCAAACACATCACCCTCAGTCATTCCAGCAGTCTACTATGGGAACTGAGACTAGGAGGGATAATATAGATTGCCAGATAGATCTAGGCATGAGTTCCTTAGACACTGTATAAAAATTTGGAGTAGAAGCATTTTGACAAGGAAATTGGCTATAGCTATCTTTCTACCAGAGTCTTAAACCTATGATCTCTCAAGAGTTAGCCATCATTAAGGCAAAGATTAATTCTATCAAGCCTTGACTTTTCCCTGTGGCCTAAGCTTCCTAGTCAGCTGTACAAAAAGAGAAATGTGAAGGGCAATTTACCAAATAGCAACTGAAGAGAAGAGTCCTCTCAGTGAAAACAGAGGAGTTTGCCTGGGGGCGTGGTAGAGAGGCAGAGAAAGCTGGTTTACAGGGCCTCACAGACAGACTTGAGCCTGAGGGCCATGTCACACCTTAAGGTGGGGTTGACCTTTTAAACAAAAAGTTGTGCATGACAGAAGGTCTGCTTTGTGAACATTGGATTCTGGAGGAGCACCACCACAGGAAAGACTGGAGAAAGTTGGTGGTGGGGTGGGGGCACTGGCTTGGAAGAAGGGCGTGAAGAGGCAGGTGGAAGAGACTAGGAGGCTGGGAATACAGTACTCAAAGGCCAGGGTTTTCTCCCCTGCAGCTTGCAGCCACCACCCAAGGATGCTGGTGAAGGTGTTTTTGTGCATCCCCATTCTGAGAGTGCAACCTCTTTCCTGAGGTCCATGGGAGGGTCTGAGTGATGACAAAATGCAGTCTTTACCTGTGTCACTGAAAGTAGACCCGCAGAGCTGCAGCTTCTTCTGCCATTTCCTCCTCTGATCTCCAAGAGACTGGGGAGTCCTCCTCTTCCTTGTCATGTTTCTGGAGCTTTGGAGAAAAAAAAATGGAAGAGGCTCTTTCATGGGCCCTTGGGATCTCCTTGAAGAAATTTCGGGGGACTGGGGGAGACTGAACACAATTTGCAAATTAGAGGCCAGTAGGTGTATCATCTTTTAATTGTTTCAGTTGCCAAAACTTGCAAATGGAGGGGCTTTACACAAGAATCCACATTTAAAACAATCGGATCATTTGCCTTCTTGTAATCATCTACTGAGGCTGAGAGGGGTGATGATATGATATAGGTCTGTGTCCTTGCCCACATCTCATGTCAAATTAGACTCCCCAGTGTAGGAGGCAGGGCCTAGTGGCAAGCGATTGGACCATCAAGGCAGAATTTCCCATTGGTGCTGTTCTCATGACAGTGAGTTATTGGGGGATCTTATTGTTTAAAAGTGTATAGCACCTCCCTTCACTCTCTCTTCCTCCTGCTCCAGCCATGGAAGACGTGCCTGCTTTCCCTTCCACCATGATTGAAAGTTTCCTGAGGTCTCCCCAGCCATGCTTTCTGTACAGCCTGAGAAACCATCAGCCAATTAAACTGCTGTTCCTTATAAATTACCCAGCCTCAGGTAGTTCCTTATAGCACTGTAAGAATGGACTAATACAGGTGGTCACAGATTGGGATGAAGTGGGGGAATGGGGTGCATTTGCCATTCCCATAATCTCCCCCACACTCTCCTAATTTTCTTATGTTTCATAGGCACCATTCATTTATTTTACTTCCTGGATTTTGAAGGCATTGAGTTTGCCACCAACCCATAATCCCTCCTTCAAGGTGGGCTGTGGTTTACCTCTTACTCTCTTTGGTTCAGACTCTCTTACATGAGCTCTGCGCAGTTTTGTTCAGTGAACCAAATTTATGATAATAACACAAGGGCCATGAGAACTGAGTAAGTAATAAGTATTTCCATTAAAAGAGGCTTCAAGTAGGGAAACAGTAAAAGAGATTACATGCGAAAACAACTTACAAAAAATTAACAATTGGTCTCAAAATTAACACTTGAATCATTTTAAATTCCTCCTCAGATTACAGGTATATTTATTTTAAAAAGTTGTGTGTATGTCTCAGATTTACATATAGAGTAAATACAACTGCAATTCTATCATAGAAGATGTTCTCACAACGGTCTTCCTTAGAAAAGCTCAATTTTCTCCCTTAACCTCCTATTATGATTCAATTTAATTAAATAAATTTCTTGTTCCTGTGTGTGGCTCTATACATTGTAAAATGCTGCAGGTTATCCGTTCATTCTTCGTGGGAATGCAAAGTGTAGTATTTTGTGTTATGTGTTAAAAGTCATTTGGGATTGAGACAATTTAATAGCACCAATGATAGCTAGCATTTATGATGTGAAAGGTGCACATTATTTCTTTGATATACATTATTTCGTTTAATCCTTACAATAACTCATAAAACTGATGCTACTTAACCCCATGTTACTGTGGAGGAAACTGAGTTCTAAGGAAGTTCATACCCTGGTCCAAAGATCACCCAGCTAGGTAGTGGTAGGTGCCAGTATTATCCCCAACAACTTTTGCCTTTTTATTTATCCTGAAGGATCTACAGTGTCCCTAATGACCATTCCACGGATACTGTTCCACTCTCTTTTGTAAAAGGTCAACTTAACAGATATTAAAATGTCAACTTTTTAAAAGTTGATCCTTTAAAAATAATTTTGCCAACTCAGCAAAAAGTCTATCAACTAATATAATGACTTTTGCTATCTCAGGCCCCAAACTCTAAATTTAACCTAGAGGCCTTTACCCTGGCAGCTTGCAGCAGATGGAGAAATTTCCCCATTTATTGCAGCTCAACGTTGATACAGAAGGCAAAACAGTGAGGGAACCATAGCCTTGCACTACAGCTGAGCTATATTTCCATTCCTGGTAAGTTTGAGCCTAAATGAGGCTCATTAGCATATAACCGGGCCACAAATACGTTTATGAGGGTCATGGATCTTCCCTTCAGAATTTGGCTGCCAGCACGCTGGTTTTACATTTTGCCATGTAGATTTAATTCTCCTTAGTGGAAGAAAACCACATTAAGAAGTCATTTCCTTTCTTGCAGAAGCAAACATGCCGCAGTTGCTACAGGCAAGTCAAACAGGATTGCTATTCTTCTACTCAAGAACTAATTTTCATTTTGATACTACCTTGAGGTCTGTTATAAATCCATCTTATAACAATTCAATAGGATGACAAAGAGACATGCAAAGCCCAGGAAACGCGGCCTTCCCACTTCTGCTACTGCCATTGGAAGACACGGAAATCAAGCATTAAGTGGCCTCATCAACACAGATCATACCAGATGAATCCAAATAATTTAGAGCCTGTGAATGTTAATGCCTTCCTGGTTATTAGGCGACCGTCTGTTATTGTCATATGCTTTACAGATGGCAACATTGTGCCAACCCTTGGAAGTTGTTTTTGGGAAACAGGAAATAAATAAAACAAAAACTAATCATCTTTGCAAAAACTGTTGTACATAGCTTTTAAAAGTCATGAGATTTCCCTCCTAAAAGCCCCAGATGGAAGCATGTGGTTCTGTTTAGAACAGCGGCGCTCAACCCTGGTTGCCCATTGTAATCATCTAGGAAGATTTAAAAAAATGTAACCCACCCCAGGGATTCTGATTTAATTGGTCTGGGGCAGCTTGGCTTTGGGGATTTAAAACAAAACTTCCCAGTCAATTCTAAGGTGCACTTATTGTTGAGAATCACTGCTTTTGGGAGAAGTGTATAGATAGAGCTAGAGCCCACATACATATAGAAAGAATACGTTCGCCTTTAAGCACATTGCTTCTGATCCTATCAACAGTACCGCTGCTGTCCTTTGCAAACCTTGCCCTAGAACTGCTTTTCTTCTATTTATGCTCTGTCCATGGGATGTCTGGCCTACAAGGCTTGTCTTAGCAACACTAAGATGCAGAACTAAGATGCGGATGCACTTCAGGAGCCTTTAAATGTTTTTAATCTCCGCAGAAATAGGGGGCCTGGGAAAGGCCGTGGTAGGCAAGACTTGTGTCCTAGAAGATCCACCCAGGTGACTTGAAGATTAAAAATGCTACAGTTTGGAGTAAAGTTCCGTTTCCCTAAAGCAACCCAAGAACCTGGTGGCTACAAATTCTTGCCTGGCTAACAGAGAGAAAGCCCTAATGATCTTAAATAGTAGTTTATCCAAAAGGCACTATTTGCCGTGGGTGAACTTTAATGGAGGAGTTTCACTTCCCATAAGCCTTCCAGAGGGACAGACCTAGCACTGCAACGCTGAACCAGACAGACTCCTTTATTGTTCTCCTGGGGCACCCAGGTAGGGAGGGTAGACACCAAAAGGCTGATTCTTAGTGAGATGGGATTACAAAATGGGAAGGGTGCTGAATAGAGCTAGCCCCATTGCAAAGGCTTTCAAGTATCACCTTGGTTTCACAAAGAAACGTTATGATAAAGAGTGATGGAGGGAAAGAGATTATCCATGGATCATCCAAAAATGGCTCTCTAAGAAGGCGAGAGTTAGGTCTGAGCTTGAACAATGAGAAGAGCAAGTTCCTTTAACCTCTTTGTGCCTCAGTTTTCCCCTTTGTAAAATGGGAGTAGGAAAAAGAAAGAGTGAACAGTGCCATGCCTGACACATAGTTAAGTCATATTTAATATTCCCTGCTGCTGCTGCTGCTACTGCTGTCAGTCACTAGCATTATTTTTAGGCTAAGTAACACTAACCTAATGACAGCAAGCACTAAAAACTCCACAGAGGTTGTTTCTAGGAATAAAAGTATTTTGCATCTCCATGGTTTCCCAATGATCTGTATCTTTTGGACCTAACTACTTTGTAGAAGGATTAAAAGTTATGATAAGAATTCAGATCCCAACCAACTTATTATAATGAGACACCCAAATCTGGGGAGGAAATGTAGCTGCTTCAGCTCTAAAATGACCCTCATTAATCCCGAATCCTCAGAGTTGTTGTATGGAATAAGGTATTAACTGAGGCTTCTCACAGTAAAAGCTAAGGACCTATGGTAAAAGAATAGGGTGGAGGTCAAAGGCAGTCAATACCCCAGGAGTATGATTGCCAGATTTCCAGATTTAGCAAATAAAAATACAGGGCACTCAGTGACTTGTTTTAGGATAAGGATGTCTCATACAGTGTTGAGATATCCTTGTACTAAACAATTATTTGTTGTTTACCTGAAATACAAATTTAACTGGGCTTCTTGTATTTTATTTGGCAACTTAACCTAGCAGACACCTTAAAAAAGCATCGCAGGAAGAACTTGGCTTGCATTTGGTAACTAGGTTGTTCCCAAAGTTGCCTGGCTGTGAATCCTGGAAAAAACAGAGGAGACCATAAGCAGGAAGATGAAATTCAAGGCCATCATTTGTGCACTCCAGGGCTTATTATTATTGCATGGAATGCAGTGTAAATCAACCTGCACTATTTTAATTCCTTAGTTCACCAGTTCTAAAGTGTACATTTTTTCATATTTTAACATCTTTGAAATCAAAACATGTCCTATAACCAACAGTATGTCATAATTTAATTGGCAGTGTTTTTCTTTCTTAGTAGTACATAAAATAACCGCACTTCCAACTGACTGTGTCTGGGATTCAGTGCACTATAGTTCTCCATCTCTCCTTTCTGCAGGTAAGTCACGTAAGTTAAATGTGACTCTGCTTGCTCTGAAAATGCTCAACACCCACACTGATGTATTACATACTGGTTTCCTTCTGATGCAACAACAGTAGTCAAAACGGTTTTCACAGAAGCTTTGTTCTTTAGAGGAAAGTGCACGCCAAAGTGACAAAGTTTGCAAAAACTTGAACCAAAGTCTTCATTCACATTCAACAGATTGAAGTCTGTGATGGCCTCTCCAAGCAAATTCTATTTCTGCACAGCTTTGAAAAGAGATTTTTTTTTAAAAAAAATCTCTCTTCAGTCATCACACTTTATCTGCTAGAAATGGTTTTTGGGGAAGGTAGTGTTAACAGGATTTCTGATTGAAGAACTGATATGTGTCGATTTTGACATTGTGCTCCCTCCTGTGCACTGAGTATGTTATCACAAGGTATATGGGGTAATGATTAATTCCCTGCTGTATCGCTCAAACTGCCTTTGCTATTGACATTTTTAGAGCTCCGTAATGGAATGCAGTAGGAGGAATGGTTCACAATAATTTAAATGTTTTTCAGAATTTAGAACTAACCTGGAGTAAAATGCCAAATTGTCTTCAAAAGGGGGAAAACTAATTTAATGCTCTTCTTACAGAAGCAAACCGCTGAATATAAATTTGGATGTTTTTATAAAATAACATATTTCATTATCACTTTAATAAAACAACATACAGAAGTAGAGAGCTTAAATAAACCATTTCTTATGGGTTGATGGTTCTGTTTACACAGGGGTTTATATAAAGTCTCAAAAAGAAAATAACTGTTTTTTTTTTTCTTTAGATCTGATCCGCTGTTATTACTTTCTATTCAACCAAGATTTGATGAACACATGATATATTCCAGGCTCTGTTCTAGGTCTTATGAAAGATAATGAAGGTAAATAAGCCCAAGATCTTTACCTCCTCAGGTTCCTCAATAGGGCAGACACATTTGTGCATAGATAATTTAATACTGGCCTAACTACTGAACTAGAAGTTCCATCAAAGTGTTCTTGGAATATCTGGGACAGGGGGAGAGAAAATAATTCTTGCTGGAATTGGGGTCTGAGATTGACTTTTAAAAATCACGGACTTGGACTGGGCTTAAAAGATGGTAATGAGATTTTGAAGAAAGGGTAATTCTGGGCAATGGGAACAGCTTCATTAAACACATGATATGTGTACCAGTTCCCCAGCAAGGCAACTTGTACCCATGGTCAGCTTCACCAACTAATTACAGCACTGTTCCCTGATGAATCCTGACCTGGCTTCTAGGCAGCTACTAACATGTATCAGAGTTAGCAAGAGAGCTGAAATTTGCCACTCTGAGAGGCCTTAACATTCCATTGTTTAAAGATGGAATATGCACGCACGACAGGGGTCTAAAAGATGGTCTCCGGTCCTACAAATGCAAAGCTGCAAACAGCTTTGAATCTTACTGAGAAAAACTAATTCCCTTTTCAGTGGTCCTTCAGTCCATCTTACTGTTCAAGAATAAAGTCTCAGTGGTACTAGTATGTCCTTGATAAGGTACCAACAGCACCTCCAAGAGAAAGAGAAGAGCCATCCAGACTGGCTAGAATATAAGAAGATTGTTTTGTTTAGATCATATTTATTTTTAGGGGTATCTCTCATTTATGACAAATCATGTCAAGTCTCCTTTTAAAGTAAACTTAAAAATAAGAATCAATTTTAGAAATATATGAAATGAAACGGTGTGAAAATATGGCATTAACAGCTTGAGAAATGGCCCTTGGGGAAGGAAGTACAACTGAGGTGGGAAAGGGTGACTCAAGATGTGAGGGTGATGCATTGGCCTTTAACACTTGTGGGTGGCAGTTTCTACTGGGCTGAGTTCTAGAAAGCTTCATTTTTTATAGATGCATAGGAGTCAAAATAATTTTATGTTATAAGAGCTCCGTCAAAAGATGGTATAGGGGATGGTAGAATTTTGGATAGGGCAGGCTTCTAAAGGAAGGCTTCACTGAAGAGGTAGCATTTAAGAGATGTGAATAATGAGTATTTAAGTAAAGGGGCAGGAAGGAATATTTCAAGCAGAAAGAACAGCAAGTGCAGACCTTCAAGGAAGTGTGGTGGTTGGGTAACAGGCTGGAAGAGTGAGACAGAGGACTTGGGGGGACGGCAGATCATTTGTACCCTGTGGGCACAGCTGAGAAGTTTGGATTTTATTTTTGGTGTGATGAGAAGATATGAAAGGATCAGAGGCAAGGAAGTAAAAGGACTAGAATAATTGCTCATAAAGAGTGTCCTGGAAGGATAATGAATTAAAGGGAGAAAGTGATGGCAGCAATCAGAAGAGAAAGATTGGGAGTGGGGACAGCATGGACGAGGAGAGGGGGCTCATTTGCCCCATAGGCTAGTTAGTGTCATGGCCATTAAGCGAGAGGACTTGGCCTCTCACTATAGGTGGACCTTGTCATCTGGCAGCTTTCTCCCTGGTGCTTGTCTGTAAAGCACACAGAGATCCTGGCTTCCCTGCCAAGATTGCTCTGAACCAGGGTGCAAAAACTCCATTTTTGCCCAATATCCATTCTGCCTATCTTCCATCATTTACTTCCCAAAGTTCCTGAGAAGCCTTCTTGGACCATTCTGATTGAGTCATGTTTCACAATTCTGGATGCTTTCATGCTTCTAGCACCTCCCTGCCCCTATCCTTTCAGTACATGTTTCCTGCCAGACACGGAGCTTCCTTTGTCTATGTGCTGGTTACTGAGCAGACTGGCACCCATGTTGGACTTTCTTGGTAGCCCAGTGAATCATCAGTTGCTTTCACTTGAGGCAGAAAATGGTCTTGGACCATAAACCTCTGCCTGTCACTTGTGCTACCTTAGGACAGTGAAGTTCTTTGAATATTACTTAGTATAAAACTATGTTCATTGCCTCCCTTCTCTATGTGAGGGATCCTGTGAGCTGGAGCCTTGGACTAAGCACTAGATTGTGAGATGTCTATGTGCAAACAAATTACCTTCGGGTCCTTCTATTCACTGTGAAAGTTCAAAAGCCCAGTTCCTCCTCCTTTCTTGAATAGAAATTCAAGTAATCAATGGAGCATTAATCATTTGATTAGTTGCCAAAGCTTTGACTTAAGCATAACTTGCTTGAGTAAGAGCAAGTATTTTTAGTGCTGCCTGTGGGGCCAAAATGCTGAAATAAGCTCTTATATTAATTAGTGGCATCCCATTTTCAAGGAGTATAGAGTGTTGATGTTTAAGAATTTGTAACCCCCCAAAGTATGTATTAACTAGAAAATCACAGTGCTGGAAAATAATTATGCCAAACCACTGTACTATAACAGAACCCAATTGCTTATCCAATTATACATTGAAGTATCACATTGTCAAGCCGATTGCCAAAGCAGCAAATGAGACTTTGCTAGCATCATAATTTGGACCAGATATTACTCCACCAACTGTACTATGAATGGTCTTTGGAGCATACTATGTACCCTATAAAACCTCCACGAACCAAGGTGGGCATTTCAGGTTTGTTGGAGTACACCCACGCCATTAAAAAAAATCACTGGAATTGATTAGACATGAAAGTTCGCAGTTTTCCATTGAAAGCTTGTCAGGAGCATCTCAGCAAAGAGCAACTGCAGCTCCGGGTCCTGAGCAGAGTTGATTTCAATTAAAACATCAAAGGAGTCACTTCTTGTCAGGGAGACCATCAGTAATTCTATCTTCAAATGTGTATTTGAGTAAAACAACCCCAGACAGTGCCTCCTGGGTCTGCAACACTGCTTCCCGACTGGCCACCATTTAGAGGTATTTTTTTTTTTTTTTTTTTTTTGAGACAAGGTCTCGCTCTGTCAGGAGTGCAGTGGCCAGCTAACTGCAGCCTCAACCTCCCAGGCTCAAGTGATCCAGCCACTTCCACCTCCTAAAGTGCTGGGGTTATAGGCATGCACCACTGTACTTGGCCTAGAACTTTCTTACAACACAACATCAGGACAGCTGAAGAATAGGAGCCTGGAACTGGGCTGTGAGGAGCTACTAATGGGTTGATATTCTTAGTACACCCCATTGCTATGATGTTCTTCTCAACTTTGTAAGGGATCAGAATGATCTTGCTCAACAGTTGGGTCTGATATGTCAGACGAAAATCCCACTGTGGCAGGAGCCTGACTCCCAGGGTTCAGAAGAGAAATCATTTGCACTCGCCCAGTAGTTCTTTGCTTTTCAAATAATAGTAAGCCCTAAACAATATCAAACTTGGTAAAAACAAAATCTTCCTGTCTAATTCCCACATTGCCCAATCAGAGTAACATCCATCTTCATATCCTCTCAGCTTGCTGTATCTGATACCAGTATAGGAATCCCCCTTCTTCTCCCAGTGGATGCCTGAAACTATGGATAGTACTGAACGCTATATATGCTCTCTGTTTTCTCCTACACATACACATACCTATGATAAAGTTGAATGTATAAATCCAGGTACAGGAACAGGTTAATCTCTTAAGAGATTAACAACTAAGAATAAAATAGAACAATTGTAACAATGCACTGTTCACAATTGCACAAACAGAAGATCCCTGCTTTCCGAGGATTTTAGCAATTTCTTTCTTTTTTTTTTTTTTTTTTTGAGATGGAGTCTTGCTCTGTCACCCAGGCTGGAGTGCAGTGGCACGATCTTGGCTCACTGCAACTTCTGTCTCCTGGGTACAAGGGATTCTCCTGCCTCACCCTTCTCAGTAGCTGGGACTATGGGAGTGAGCCACCACACCTGGCTAGTGTTTGTAGAGATGGGGTTTCACCATGTTGGCCACGCTGGTCTCAAACTCCTGACCTCGTGATCTGCCTGCCTTGGTCTCCCAAAGTTCTGGGATTGTAGGTGTGAGCCACCGCACCCAACCAGCAATTTCATCATATAATTTGTTTTATTTCCTTATTAAGTCAGGAACTTTCACCTTTTCTCTTAAACACCTTATGTCCTCTTTTTGGCATATCTGAATTGCCAGCATCACTATTCCTGTGCTTTGGGGCTGTTATTAAGGAAAATGAAGGGTTACTTGGGCATAAGCTCTGTGGTTCCACGACAATCAACTTGGTAACAGAGATGGCTACTCAGTTACTAACAAACAGGTAGTGTAGACAACATGGCTATGCTGGAAAAAGGGAGGATCCACATCCTGGGCAGGACAGAGTGGGACAGCGTGCGATTTTGTCACATGGCTCAGAATGTTGTGTAATGAAAACTTATGAATTATTTCTAGAATTTTTCATTTAGTAGTTTCAGACTATGGTAAGCTGTGAAAAGTGAAACTGGAGATAAGGGGACTACTGTAGTAGGTTTTCAATAAGCATTGGTCAAATACGTTACTAAATTACACTTTTCCTCCCAATATACTGGCTATGCTAGCTCATCATCCCCATTTTCCAGATAAAACAAGGAACTTAAATCACTCAACCAATGTAACATGGATAATTCAGAGTGGTATTTGTTTGGATGAGACATACAAACACTCGATCCACTAGTGGATCCAGATATGCAGCAAACTGTATGTCTCATCCAAACAAATTTGCTGTATGTCTAGTGCTCTCCTAATCCACTCTATAAATTCCTGGGAACATTCTTTTAGTTAACATAGTTGAAAACATGGGTGGCAAAACAGCAGAAAGCAAAACTAACACTGCAAATAGGGATTGACCTGTCAGCCCGGAGGGCCCTGCTGGAAAACGTCTTCTGAGGGGAAAATTGCATCTCAGGGCAGTTCTCAGGATATAATCGCTGATCACCCACACCTCACCCCAGGTGCCATCATATCTGAACCCTTCTGGTTTTTCAGTGGGTAGAAAACTGGTGAGGCAAAAGGGACTAGAGATCTCTGCCAGTTTGATTTCCACAGGCCTCCTGTTTCTAAAAACATGCTCACCGAGAAATGAAATGAAACTCCTTCTGAAAGGGAGGTTTGTGATGAAGCAAACTTCAGAGATGGAAGCATTTATTCAAAAAGCAATTTCCTTGGCCAGTCATGTACTGTAAGCCTTTTTCCCCCCTGGTGTTTCAGATATTGGTGTTTAAGCAAGAGTGTTCTCCTTTAATCCTAGAGTGATATCAACCCACAGTACTCAGAACGAGGAATGGGAAGAGGCATAGGGCCAATTTCTGCTTTTGTTGGAATCTCCTGAACATTTAGTTTCCTATTTGCTTCTGCTACATATGGCTTCTTTTTTCAAAGGTACCTTGCAGAGTCTTTGGAAGCACAGTGCAGGCAAGGAAACTCTCCGAGGAGAAAGAAAAATCTGCACTACAAGATGCTACACAAACACACAACTGAGAGAGGGAGGCAAGCACACAGCACACAACCAATAATGCCCAGCCACAGAATCCTTCTCAACACAACATTGCAGGCAGCAGTGACTGGGTTGTCAAGATAAAACCTATCTGAAGAAGCCGATCTAGCTGGGAGCTTTGAGCAATCCAGATCCTCAAGCATTTAAAGCTTGTTTCTCTGCAGAATTCATTCAATTGTTCAACAAATATGAACATGTATACCCTATGTGGCCACAGGGTATTTCATAGTGCAATAGTAAGCAAGCTGGACAAGGTAGTGCCTTTAGGGGGCTTACATTCTAGGAGAGAAGGCAGGCAATTAGCAAGTAATCATCTATCACTACCATGGGAGGGAATGAAAGAGGGAGCTACGTGAGACAATGTGGTCAGAAAAGACTGCTCTGAGGAAGGGACAGTCAGCTGAGGACAGGCAAGTGCAAATACCTGAAGGGAAGAAGGAGGCATCTGTATGGTCTGTGCACTGGCTAAAGGCAAGTGCCTGAAGCCGAGTGAGGAAGTTCTCAGATAGAAGGTAAAAGATGAGGTAGAGAAGTAGGAAAATCTCTCTTCCCTTTAGCACTGGAGGCACAAGGGCTAGAAGAAGAGAGAGATTGAATGATTCATTCAGTTACATCACTCTTTTCAAACACCTACTTTGTGCTGGGCACAGAAGACTATTAAACAGGCAAAGCTGTAATAAATCCAAACTCAGCGAGCTGAAGGTAGAAAGGCCATCCCAGAACAGCTGGACCCAGCACTGCCTCTGAACATGGGCAATGACACTTTGGGGCTCAATGTTTGCTTACTGGGTCTCTCACACATCCTAACATCAGCCCTGCCTATAATGAACTTTCCCCAGAAAACCAGGTGAGCAGCAAGTTATTTACACATGTGGTGACTACCATGGAGCAGCAAGGATGCAGGCTGACCTCGCAGACTTCTTTCTGAATGCACACCATATGTTTGGCAGAGCTAAAAGAGCTACCCCAGCACCACCTAGCCAGGTGCCTGGCACTGGATCTCATATGCTGGCAGATGAAAAATGACTAACATAAAAATCTATATTCCAACGGTACTCATCAGTCCACTGGATTGGTCACGATTCCTTCTTTCTACAATAGGATCATTCTGCCTCTGGTTACAAAACTGCACCCTCTGAAGCTGCTACTCACCCATTGGAAGTTACATACCCTGTGCAGCCTACAAATCCATTAATTTCTGATGAAGCTGTTCCAATGCCCTTCAAAGAACCTGGCCCATGTGAGTTGCACAAACAAATTAGGAGCCAACCTTTCCCAAATGCCTCTCTCTATTTCACTTAAAAACCCTCTTTAATGAAGACATAAAGCCTTGAATGCAGCTGAAACGCTATGCTTACCATGCGTGACAGCAGATCGTCACAGAGGATTTCAAGTGCCTTTTTTTCCGAACCAGAATACTTGAAAGAAACTGAGATTTCCTTGTTATGAGTTCAACTGTTCATTTTATATGCCCTATAATTGACCATACTCCAGAAGTCAGCACAGGCAACAGAGATGTAAGGCAACTGCAAATACACACACACACACACACACACACACACACACACACACACAGAGAGAGAGAGAGAGAGAGAGCGAGCTTTGGCACAGTGAAAAATTGAAATGCAATGCCAAGCTTGGGACTATTCTGAAGCCTCAGGTTAGGAAAGCAATACCCTCACCTTTCTCAGCTGCCTACTATGCACCTAACCCTCCAATTACTTATGGCTGAGATGCTCAAGATGTACTGGAGAAAGAGCCATGCCTGAGAGATACATAAAGCTGAAAATATTATTGAGAGTTATAACTTCATGAATGAAAAACCTATAAAAATCACTTAAGCGTCCTAATCTTTTAGTTAATCTCACCTCAGTGCCACTCAAGGGTTTAAAGGAGTTTCATTGGTTGGTTTTTAAAGGACAAAGATAAAAATGCTTTAAAATAACTAATTATAATTTCAGGTATCTATGTAAAGTTCCAGACACAAATATTTGAAAATGGCCTGTTCCTAGAATCAGGGATTGACACAGATCTTTAAAACCTTCTAGCCCAAACATCCATGTGACATTTATATCCCTTCGGCCATATTGCTTTCAAGGTTTCAATGCTCCAGGAAAGAGGATCTTACTGCAGTACTGCTAGATTTAGGTGGAGATCAAAATCACCAATGTTTGAAAGTTATATTTTTACATTAACTTGATCAAGAGTTAGAACTTGGACTTAGACAGTTCTCGGACTTAGATAGTTAGAACTTGGACTCAGACAGTCTGATCCTTCATTGACAAGCTGTACTCAGAAACCATTCTGTGGGCTAAAGAGGATATGGACTCCCAGGATTGCTCTGGCATTGCTGTTGAGAAGATATATTGGAATAACCTCTTTAGAAAACAGTTTAGCATTACCTCTTAAAGCTGACATCTGCGATACCCTACAATCCAACATTACTCCCAGGTATATTACCAAGAGAAATTCTCATATGTGTACAAGAAGACATGCATGAGAATGTTCAAAGAAACTCCGATTAAAATAGACAGAACCTAGTAATAACCAACATCCCATCAGAGAGTAGATGAATAAACTGTGATATGTTCACATAATTAAATACCACGGCTCAAGCAAAATAAATGTTTGATAGTGACACACAGCTCATAGGGACAAATCTTAACAATATATTAATTTTAAAAATTCCCTAAAGACAAAAATCATATGCATTTTAGGAATCCATAGAGATGCCTAAAACTATATGAAAAGTCACAAAGTAATGGTGAGCATGGGATTGAGGATGCTGGATAGCTCCATGTGAGGAGACAATGGATGGTTTTTAGATGTGGGATAGCAGCAAAAACATAGCTTTTGTTCTGGGCAGTGGGTTTGCAGATACTCATTAATCATCATTAAACATAACTACTTACACAACTAAAGAAAAGGAGGCTATGATGGAAAACAAAAAGACCATCCTTGGGAGGCATGTAAGATTACAACATCGGATGACTGCCATTTTCCTCAAGATAGAAATCCAGCTCCCATTCCAAGATGTCCACAAAAATTGCAACATAGTAGCATTTGCCATATAAAAGCACTGGAGTTATTAATTGGATTCCAGATGTCTGAAATTGATGTATCCCTTCACTGAATCCCCACTAGGATCTATTTTGGGTATAGCACTTCACACAGGTTGCTGTTCTTAATTAAAACTTCTCTGCCTTAAGAGTTTTATGTCTGTGAGATAGTCATCCAAATGTTCTCCTCTCCATAAATGCGCTCTTAAGTTTTATTTTGACAGCAAAATGCTTGCCTAGATTTTAATAAACATGTCCGCAGTAGTAATATAAATTTCACATGCTTTCCACATTTCATAATCTCTTTAGTCCTTTTGTTTATGTTGATTCCCACACCAAGAAGGCTGTTTGGAAGGCTTTGCAGCTCTGTCTCCATTTCTTCTGCCTATCGTTGGGGAATGAAACAGCATACTAATTGCTATTTGGGTAGGAAACACAGACAAGACGTTGAAAGAAGTAACTAATTTCCAAGCAATTTTGCTGCTTTCTTTTTGATTTTGGCAATAACTGACCCCAGTTCATTGACATTAGAATGAAGCCTAGTAGTCAATTTATTGCTTCAAAATCTGTGAGTGTTCCTAATTGGTTATCAGACTGTGTCTACCAGATGCCAAAATTAAATTTCTTTTAAATCAGGAAAAGTGATTTTCTGGCATCCCAGATGCAAAACAACCCCCTGATTAACTGTTCTTTCACATTGCAAATGGTTATTTGGGCCTCGGGTGGAGATAAAAACTCATCTACTTACAACAAGAGGGGTCAAATTCTAGACTTAATCCTTCAGTCAAAATGCAGATAAACCACAAGGAACAAATACTACTCTATGAAAAAATGGAGAGCTGGACCGGGCCTGGTGGCTCACGCCTGTAATCCCAGCACTTTGGGAGGCTGAGGCGGGCGGATCACCTGAGTCAGGAATTCGAGACCAGCCTGGCCAACATGGTGAAACCCCATTTGTACTGAAAATGCAAAAATTAGCTGGGTGGGGTGGTGGACACCTGTAATCCCAGTTATTCAGGAGGCTGAGGCAGGAGAATTGCTTGAACCCAGGAGGTGAAGATTGTAGTGAGTCGAGATTGCATCATTGCACTCTAGCCTGGGCAACAGAGTGAGATTCTGTCTCAAAAAAAAAAAAAAAAAAAAAAAAAGAAAGAGAGAGAGAAAAAAAGAAAAGAAAAATGGTGTGGTGCTCCTGGCTGAAGGAGAGATGCCCTCGGTCGAATGCTGGGGAACTTTTTGCTCCAGGAAAGTGGAAACATTAAAGGACTGGAGCCCAACATTAAGGATGGCATAATTATGTTGTTGTTATTAATTGTTATTTTTAATGGAGCTCTATTGAGTACTTGCTCTCTGTCTGGCACTGTGGTAAGTGCCAGGTACAATCATGATTTCATTTACTCTTCATAAGAGTACCTACCCCATCCATGGTGCTGTCATTTCCATTTTTAGATGAGGAAGTTAAGGCTTAGAGATGTGATCTCATAGCTAGTAGGCAGTTGGGACTCCAGGGTCCCACTCCCTTTCTGTCTATTCCCTCTCCTCATATAACAATACATAACATTTGCTAAGCAATATAGACTAAATTGAGGCTCTAACTTAAAGCTCATTTGCATACAGAATGTTATTTGATGAACTCTAGGGTAGGTAGAGGCACAATACTATTATCCCCATTTTATAGAGAAGGGAACAAAGGCCCAGGGAGATTAAGTGAATTGGTTGAGTCTTCTGCCATGTTGGACTAAAAGCCTCAGTGTTGCTCTACTAAAATGGTCCCTCAATTAAATGTAACAAGGGTGGCCTGCATCTAGTCTCTGAATTGGAACATCACAACTGACAAAGCTTATATTGTGGGTTCTCTTATTTAAAAAGCAGAAATTCTAGGTAATGTTCCAGTGCAGTCTCAACCCCATCTCCTAATCCTTGACATCAAATGCTCTGGTTCTGAGTTATTGGTCCTGGACATGGTTTTCCTGGCACAGTAGTAGGCCCTTACCATTTTACTTTCATCTCTCAACCCTTTGTCCTGTCTGTTTCCATCTCATGTGAGTAGGAGTTATTCTTTAAACAACTGCCTTGTATTTCACTACCAGTCCTTTGCACATACTGTTCTCCCTGCATGGATGACATTTCTTCCCCTGATCTCCCAACACTGGACTTAGGTGGCCCTCCAAGGTGGTCCCATTTCAGGACACATATTACATGCCTTCTAATTTATCTACCACTCCAAATTATAGGTTTCCTGGGGGCAAAATCATGCCTTTTCACAATAGCCAATCTTTTCTTTGACTTCTCAGACATCAATGTCATATGGTTCAATCTCATACCTTAACGACCTTATAAAACCAAAGCTAGGCACATAGAAGAGGTTCACTAAATACTTCTTGCCCAAATAAACCAACCACAGTAGATATTCAGAAAGATGACACAGTTATACCCATCCTCAGTCCTCAAATAAGAGTTTAATTATGTTATCTAAACCATGTGATATACTAGTGAGGCAGGAACAGAGACACACATTGTAAACGAGATCCAGAACAAAATAAGATTTCTCTGTAGCCTTCACCAATCTGAAAATGTAACTATATTTACTGAATCAAACTCTTACGGCATAATAAACTTACAAAGAATCAGGGTAGACAGCCTAACCTTGAGTACCTCCAGTCTTTGTCCCTGGATCCCACATAACAGTATCCTTCCCTCTTTTAAGGAAAGCTGGAAAGAAAACCGCTCCTCCAGCAGAAGGGCAAATGAAAGGTATGTCTGTGCCTGCACACAGAGGTTGGCATCCTACCCTGATCTGCGGCCCATAATTAATGTCAATTTCATTATTTCGGAGGATAGAAAATCACCAAGGAAGCTGACCTCTGGCTGTCTCACAGCTAATCATCTTTTGAGGGAGAAGCTTGAGAGGAAACAGAGATGACAGGCTGGAACACCAGGCTGTGGCTTGGAGTGTGTTTTGGGTGGTCTGCCAACCAATGAGAACCCATGGTCATGTGCCCTCTCTGTGCTGGCCCCACAGTGACACCTGCTCAACCTCCATTGGGTAAGATGGGAACCTGCATCCCACCCTATAGAAGGCTTGGCTGGATGCCTGCTAGTTTCTACAAAGTTCCTTCTCATTGTGTGCACTCTTCTACATGGCTTCTTAATTGTGTATGTGCACAGGCTGTGTCGAATGGAGTTGCCTTTGCCTCTGCTCACCACGTATTACATTTTTAATCAGTATATATAATTACTTACCGCAAGCTGCCAGGCCAGATTTTCTGAGCATTAGTCTAATTAACTTAAGCTTGATAATTATGTTTCGGATACCATAGCAGTACACACGGAATGGTAGACTTTGCCGCCAGCTTATTTGATTCCAATAACACATTTTCTCAGATACTGGACTAATTTTGATTTTTTTTTGAAAAAAAAAATGGCCATCCGATAATTCTTTTGGTTTCAAAATTTCCCCTCAGATAAAATCACTCTGCTGTTTAGGACAGCGTCTCAAATGATTAACATGGATTGAACTGTTATAGTATGTTTCTGTGTATTTTTACACACACAAATCTGTTTCTACTAATACAAATTCAAACTGAGGAGAAATGAGAGTATAAAGAATTCTGACGGTCAAATGACAAAACTGTCCATGTTTCAACTGCTCTATGCATTGCCTTTCCCATTTCAATTTGGGTTGATGAAAAACGAGAGACAAGGAAAAGCAAAACAAAACTAAACAAAACACAGAAAAGTGCCCAGACTTGTAAGGGAGAAAGGTCAGCTTCTGGTTGAACGAGGGCATGATAAATTCCCACACTAATAAGGCTCAATTCACCTAGGGCTTACCATGTGCCAGGAACTCCAAAAAGCCCTTTTTTTGTGGACTATCTCATCTAGTCATCCTAACAACCCTATGTGGTAGTTATCGAATTGCATCCTCCTGAAATATATGTTGAAGCCCTAAACCACGGTGTCTCAGAATGTAGCTTGGTTTGGAAATAGGGTCTTTGCAGAGGTAATCAGGTTAAAATAAGGGCATTAGGGTCAGCCTTAATCTAATATGACTGCTGTCCTTATGCAAAGGAAAAATTTGGACCCAGCAGCAGCCATGCACACAAAGAGATTAAGTGAAGATGAAGGCAAAGATTGGGGTGACGGATCTCTAAGCCATGGAATGCCAAAGATTGTCAGCAAACTCCCAGCAGTGAGGTGGAGACACTGAACAGATCCTCCCTTAGAGCCTTTGGAAGGAACAACTCAGCTGACACCTTCACCTCGGGCTTGTAGTGGCCAGAACTATAAAACAACAAATTTCCATTGTTTAAGCCACCCACCTGTGTTGTGGTACTTGATCACGGCAGCCCTAGCCCTCTAATACATATAGTCTGGTTACCACTACTCCCCATTTCACAGATGCCAAGGCTCAGAAAAGCTATGTGATGTGTCCAAGTCTGCACAGCTGTCAAGTGGCAGGGAAGGAGTCCACAACAGGCCTTTCTGACTCCCATGTTCAGCCCTTGACATCACCCATGCTTGTGCCACTCTGCTTCTGCCCAGAAGGCTGAAAGAATCAATACAACAAATCCCAAAAGTGGATGAAGCACTATGAACACTGTAATGCTTCTAAGGCAAAAGTCAAGCTTAGATGGTGCCTGTTTCCATATTTGCACATAGCCTCTTTTATTTAAAACATAAATAACTGCTTGAAATACCTGCATTCTAGTTTTAGAGGGCAGCAACATAGAATTTAAATTTTCTTAGGGTGAGGGTAGTGGGATTATTTTATTCTCTTCTCACATAAGAGAATGGACCAAAAATACCGCTTATCAATTACAAAAGACAACAAATAACAGAGCACAACTCAGTGAATAGAATTGCAGAAGGAAGAACAGGTGGGCTTTCCCAAGATGCCATAATAGATGGAAGGAGAGCAAGAGAGAATGAACCTGCTCTATAAAGGCCAAAGACAGGAAATGAGAATCATTCTGGGGAAAAGATACAACCTTGATCCAGGAGGAAAAGCATGGGAATATGATTAAAAAAAAAAAAAAGACAATTCTCCAAGAATATCTCCTGGAATAGATCCAACACAAAGCTAGAGACCAGATAAAGAAGGGAGCTCAGGTTCATTGAGGGCCTATTACATTTGGGGTATGTTTGAGGGTGAAACCAACCCCTATAGAGTGTTGTGAAGTAGAAGCTATCGCCTCCCACTTTGCAGATGGGGAAATCAAGTTCTAAGCAGTCAAATAATTAGCTCAAGGTCAGCTGCTCCTTGGCCCAGCAAATCACTGGAAATGCCGACATGGAAGAACAGCACAAAGGGTTGTCCTAAGGAGAATTACTTTCCTTCTTCAGACTAGTAGTATCTCTATGTCTGTCGGGAACATGCACAAGCTCACACTCAAGACCCAGACTTCTCATGATAAAAAAAAATTCACAAATTACCTCTAAGTTGCTCTAAAACTGGAGTGCTTATCATTTTTAGGCACGTCAGCTCTTTTGAGAATCTGATCGAAGCTGCGTGTGACTCTTTTCCCTAGAAAAATGTGCGCACACACATACATGCATACACTTTACTTGAAATTTCCAGAGGGTTTGTACACCCTCGGGGATCCATGAGTCACAGCTTTAAAACCCACAAAGGATACATCTGCCTCCAAGGAGCCCAGCAACTTTATGACACTACTAAAACACATAATATGCACTCGCATGACCTTGACCAGGACAGTCCCCCTCCGCAATCACTGGCTTGCATCTCCATGTTAGCACACCCACCTCCACCACCGTTGGGGAGCTCTGCTGTGCTTCATTGATCTACATTCACTGATCTACGTTCCAGGCCCCACATAAAGCAGGTATAAAGTGAATGTTAAGTGAACTTGGAGTTAGAAGACCTGAACTTGAGCTCTGTCACTCCCTCCGGGTCATGTTATTTCATCTCCTTGAATCTCACTTTTATCACCCATACTATTAAGCAGAAATCACCCCAGTTTGCCTCACCTGTTCTGAAGGATTGCTGGGAGGAAGATATGCAACAATGCAGGTGGAAGCCACTTAGAATAGTAACAGTGAACACTGTGTGCAAACACTGTTTTAAACACTTTACATTTATTCATTAATCTTCATGACCATCTTATCCGGGCAGCAGTGTTAGTATCCCCATTTCAGACATGAGGAAGCTGAGCACAGAAAGGCCTGGAAACTGGCCCAGGTAGGCATAGGGCTGGGATGCAAATAGCCGCAGGTTGGTGCCAAGGCCAGCTCTCGTAACCACTGTGCATAGTGCCTCTTCAGGACAGGCAATGCCATAACAATGTCTAAAATTATCCTAACGAGAGGGCAAAAGAACCCCGTGGGCCTTCTATGAACGTTAGTGGAGTTTGGAGGTGTGGGGTTTGCAGGGCTTTAGATTTAGGCCACCCAGAAGAGCTCAATGTTACATATAACTGCAACTAGCTTGTGCATCGACAACTCCAAATTCAGCCCTGTGGTGGCCAGCAAATATCCAGGGAGAAAAGCAGCAGCCTCATGTAGGAAGTGTAGGGCCAGGACCCCCTCTCAAAGCTCATTCACATGTACTTACTTTAACTGCCACAATGAACACATCTGTAGGCTTTCCAGCTTGTGGCTTACCTGCCTATGACCACAAAGCTCATATGATACCACACGTCCTCTTTTTCCTAATTCAAACAATGCTCATCTCCCTCCTCTGAATTTTTTGGAGAGTTTCCACCTTGAGGTATTCAAGGGGTCCACAATTCAGATGTATCTCGGGTGGAAATCTTATTCTGAAGGCCCCTGTCTTCATTCTCATGCAGTCAAAGCATAGTAGTTGACAAGCAGGCTGGGGACAGAGCCATGATCAAGCTTTAAGCCCTGCCTGCCCAGAGCTCACAGCCCTGGTGGGTGACCCGGAAAATAAGCAGGCACCTGCAGAAAGTCTGTAAAGTGCTGTGATGAGGAAAATATGGGCAACTGTGGGAGTCACAGAAAAAGGGTACCTAATACAGCATGGGGAGAGGGAGATCCTAGAGGGTCCAAAAAGCTGCGTGTCTTGTCTGCCTTTGTATTGTCACAAAAATCTAGAAGTCCTCATGAGCTCAATGTTAACTGTTTGCATGCTTTGACTCACTTAATCGAAAACATTTTTAAAATCCTGCTTAGAGCATTTTCCACCCACCGTTCCCTGAGTTAGCTCCTTCTCACCCTCTGGGTCTCAATTTCAGTGTAACTCCCTCTTTTCATGAAGCCTTCCTGGAGCACCCTATACTGCCTGGCACCTCCTGTACCATCTTCCTGCACCTCCTTCCCAGGGAGGCAGTCTTCATCTTGCTGTCTCGAGTGTGGACTGCAGGCCAACGTCACCTGGTGGCTTGTTAGGAAAACAGAACATAAGGCCCCATCCCCAATGATTCCTCAATACTTTAAAGCTGCCTCGCCCAGGACCTTAGCCATCAGCCCCATGTGGCTACCAGGCCCTTGTAACATGGCTTGTCTGAACTGAGAGGTACTGCGGGTGTAAAATACATACCAGATTTAGGAGACAGTGTGAAAAAGACTGTAAAATAGCTCATTAATAATTATTTCATTTTAATTACCTACTGAAATAATATTCATGATATTTTGGATTAAATAAAATATTACAATTAATTTTATCTTTTTTTTAATTTGGCTACTATAAAACTGAAAGTCACGTGTGGTTCCCATTATATTTACGTTGGACAGGGCTGCCCTACAGTGTGAGATGTGCTGGTCTAGGATAATGATCAAGAACAGGCATTGGCAGACGACAGCTAATGGGTCAAATCTGGCCAGGTGCCTGATTTGGTAAAGGGGCTTTTATTGGAACACAGTCACACTCACTCATTTACTGACTGTCTTTGGCTGCTTTGGGGCTACAGCAGCAGAGTTGAGGATTTGCGACAGAAACTGAATAGCTTGAAGAGCTTAAAATATTTACCATCTGGCCCTTTTTAGAGAAAGTATGAAGACCCCAGTCAAGAGCATTCATTCCAGAATTGGACTGATTGGCTTAGAATCACGTCTCTACCACTTTTTGGTGTGTGAGGTTCAGCAAGGTACCTCACCTATCTGTGCCTCAATGTTTGTATCTGAAAACAGAGGATGAGCGTGCATACCTTATAGAGTTATGAAGATTAAAGGAGTTAATATATGTGAACTTCCTTAAATAGTGCCTTACACATAGTAAATGTTATAAATGTTAACCACCATTACTATTACTGCTAGCAGTTACCACAAATTGTAATGATACATTTTTGTTTTATCTTTTTTTCCTGTCTCCCCATCAAACTAAAGACCCTAGGAGAGTGGCAACATTTTCTGTCTTGTTCTAGCTGTTTAAGCCAGTTAAACAGCCCACAGTTGAGATTCAATACATATTTGTTGCATGAATGAAGTGTAGAGGAGGGAAGTAATTTTCCTAAGGCTCCATGGCCAGAAAGTGGCCAGGACTTGACTTGAATGTGGTTCTGTCTGCTTGCCGAACTCCAACTCTTAACTTCTCCTGCTACACCAAGTGTAGTATATAGACCAGTGACATCTGTATCACTTGGGAGCTTGTTAGAAACGCTGGAGCTTAGGCTCCATCTCAGACCGACTGAAAAACTCTATTTTAACAAGATCGCCAAGAAATTCATAGGCACATTAAGGTTTGAGAAGCAATGCTCTGGGCTATAACTCCCAGTTTCGACTCATGTGCTTATTTATTCAACAAGCAATTAATTTAGCATCAGTCATTCCACAGAGCCTTCTGTTTGGACCCCCTAATTCCAGAGCTGACGATTTCTATTCATCCTGATCAGGCCCTGGGGGTGTTTAGGGTCTGCAATGAATGGCAATGTGCTGTGTCAGAAGTGCCCTTTCTCCTACCAGGTTCAAACCACTGCAATGCTGGAGTGACCTCTCTGCACAGAAATCTGCTTAACATTCCTTACCCGCCTCTAGTGACCAGGCCACAGGCTCCGGCAGATGCAGAACGTCTGAAAATCTACTTGTAAGTAATTTTCCTCTAGGTGCCTACCTCAGTGAATTGGTTCTCCTGTGCATTTTATACATCAGTGGTTGCACCACTCAAACACACCATCCATTCCCAAGTTTAACAGCTTAGGCACCCTCCTTTTTGATTTTATAAATGCAAGCAAATCATCTCCCACTCATATTATAAACCAATTAAAATTCTCCTCACACTTTTTTAAAAACTTGTCACCTGGCTCAAAGGTCCTTAGCTCTTTTCTTAGAAACTGGCCCCTATGTGAGGATGAGGGTGTTTAAAATTAGCAGGAAACCTTAGAATGGTTTCCCCTTTGTCACAGCCAGAAATTTCAAATTGTGGTCATCAGATGAACGTTTTAAATTAGAAAAAGACTGATTAGCATAATTCTTGAAGGTCTGAACTCTAAACTCACAGATGGCCTCTGAGAGGATGGATGGTACAGAAAGGAGATTAGGATAAATCTAATTAGTTAGGGGGTGTTCTCATTTCTCAAGTGGTGAGCAATGGAGAAGAAGTGATGGATGGACAGATGGAGATAATGAAGTCCCATTAAAGTCTTTTTGATTCTCATTCTCTATGATGGAGCACATTATCCCATTAATGTTTCTGTGAGCTAACGCAGCCAAAGTTTGGTGCTGTGACCTCGATAATGAATTTGAATTGCCTGCCCAGCTCCTTACATGTGTCCACAGGATTTAAATGAGCCTGAAAACTGTATTCCTGCTGAGAAGCCCATCCTGGCAGCATGGGCTAGAAGCCCTACCCTTTGGGAATGGGCCTTCCTCCTGGCTGGTTTCTAACAGCACTCAGGCCAGAGTCCCATAGCTTTTCTGCTCCAGGGTTCTACAACTTGAATTTTCTCTGAAATGGGCTGTGGCTTGCATGTATTTCCGTGTACTGAGACAGACTGCTGCTGTTCTCTTCAGTGGAGGTGACAGCTACAAGCGCTCTCCATCACACCCTGATTAGCGACCTGAGGGCAGGGTCCAAAAACGAAAAGTGGCAAGACAGGCCCATGACTTAGTCACAGAGATGTGACATAAATAATAATACAGGACATTGCACAGGCTATGTGCAAAATAAGGGCCTGACTGGCTCCACCAGCTTAGAGAACAGTGAGACAGTGATGGGCCATCCAGGAAACAGCAGGGAAAGCGGGGAGACCCCTTGGGATTTGAAAAAGGACCCACGTGCCCCCTGATGCCAGCAGCCTCCTAAATGGTCCCCTTGCTTCCACTCTTGACTCCCTACAGTCCAGCATCATTTAAGAACATTAATCAGATCAAATGATTCTCCCTTTCAATAATAATCAGAGCTGACATTTATTGAGCACTTGTGTGTGCTCAGCACTGATCCAAGCACATTGCATATATTATTTCATTTAATTTCACAACAGCCCTGTATGGTATTAATATCATTCCTTTATTACAGATGAGGAAATTAAGGCACAAAGAGGTGACCTGGCCCAATCAGTAGCAGAATTTATTGACAAGTTCAGGTTTCTTGACTTCAGAACTCAGATTCTTAACCTATAACTCCTGTTCCATGTTCATTCCATGCCCTCCCACCACACATGGAATAAAATCTAAACTTCTCTCTGACCTCATTTTGTTCCAGTGTCTCTGATGCTCACTGTGCTCTTGTCACATTCTCCAAGAACTCCAAGCACGGTCCACGTCTAGGCCCCTTGCACTTGTAGTTGCCTCTGTCTGCTTAGAAAGGATTTCCCTTCTCCCATATCCACCTTCGAAATATTAGGGTGGCCCAGGCTTGATTGTCAGCTCTTTTACTTTATTCTATTGTTCTTCCCAACCAGGTGGTCTCATTCAAGGCCATGGCTTTAAATACTATCTCCTATGATTCCCAAATTTATGTTTCTCGCCTGGAATGTTTAATGAGTTCCAACCATGCATGTTTAATGGCTCATCTGATCTTTCCTCTTGCATGTGTAGTGGGCACCTATATTTATCGTAACCCAAAGAGAACTCCTGACTTGTAACTCTCCTACCCTACTTCAGTCTGTAAAGTAAATAGCACTATCATCCAGTTGGTTACTCGAGCCAAAAACCAACAATTCTTCTTAGCTTCTGAGCCTTTGCATCCAATTCCATGAACAAATTCTACCTGCTTCCAAGGCACATCCCCAAGGGCCTATTTCTCTCCACCTCCACTATATCATCTCTGATATAAACCACTGTGATAATTTTGCTTGCACTTTTACCTCTCTTTAAACCAGCCAGAGAGTGATCCGTTTAAAAGTTAAATCAGGTCATGTCATTCCCTTGCCTGATACCTTCTAATTCTAATCTCATGCTAGGCCCTGATGACCTCTAGGCCACCGTCTGCCTCTTTAACCACATCTCCTCTGCCTGCTCACCAATGCTCCAGGCACACTGGCCTCCCTTCTGTTTCCTGAACATGCCACGCTCATCCTGGATGTATGGCTTTTGCAATCACTATTCACTCTGCTTTAGAAAACTCTTTGCCCCAGGTTTCCACAGGCTTACAGCTTCTCATTTACTTATCAGTTGAAATGTTACCTCCTTGGTGAGGCCTTTTCTAACTCCTCTATCCAAACTCATACTGCATAAATACTTTCTTTATTGTACCATATTTCATTTCCTTCTCACTCTCTGAGATGTTTGTATGTTTAATTGGTTTTGTCTGTCTCTCCTACTAGAGTAATCTCTTTGGAGGTCTGGGCCTGATCTGGCTTGTTCACCCCTCTATCCCCCAGTGCCTGGAACTTTATCAGGGATCAATAAGTATCTACTGAATGAAGAGCACCATTTATTTAGAAGCTCACAAAATGCTAATGGAGGAGGTAAGATTGAAGACAGATGATAAAGCTGGGACTCCAATCCTACAGTCAGTGCGAAGGGAATGGATAAAGAATAAAAGTGAAGGGAACTTGTAGGGAGTGGGAGGAAGTCTAAAATCTTCCATTTGTCAAATGACCATAACCCGGGAGGCCCTGGTCATACACAGGTGAACAAAACCAAAATGGCCCCTGGCCTCATAGAGCTTATATTGTAACATGTAGTTTAAACCTTTTTTCCCCATTTTAGGATAGAGCAGGGGTAAGCAAATGTTTTACTGTAAAGGGCCAGAGAGTAACTATTTCTGGCTCTTCGGGCCATATGGTCTATGCCACAAATACTCTGCCACTGCAGTGAAAAAGGAGCCACAGACCATACACAGACATGGCTGTGTTCCAATAAAACTATTTTCAAAGACGAGCAGCAGGTCCAAGTTGGCATGTGGGCCACGACTAGACAACCCCTGGGACAGAGCCTTCTGTCCCTTCTAAAGAACTGGGGAGTTCTTTAGGCTTGTCATGTAGAGAAACAGGCTTTGAATTGTAAGAACCTTAAGAGTCTTGTGGAGAAAAATATAGATTTATTATTTACCTCAAGTTCTTTCTAAAGCACTTAGAAAACAGTGAGTAGACCTGGAGCTGTTGACCTGGGGTTCCTGCTAGTTTTTTGTTTTACTCCTTCCCACGAATCAACTAGCTTTTGTAAGAAACCTCACAATTACATGAATTTGAATATACTTAACCTGACAAAGACTAATTCAAAGTGGCTGATGCCTATACCAGATGGTGGACCTGCCCTTATTCCACTATTAGAAAGGAAGAGAATGGGCACTAATGATTACTTGTACTGATTTAAGGTTAAGCTAATAGCTTGGCATTACCCTGACTTCAGCTAGGGAAGGAAATCACATCCAAGTTTGCAGACTCCATGAAACATTGGTCATTTATTTGTTGGCTCATTAGCTTGGACATAAAGGCTTTCTAGAAAGAGACTAGGGGTGCTTTTAGAAACAACCACTGTCATCAGAAATGTAAATATTGTTAAGGGAAGAGAGATAGTTGTTCTGGACAGGTACTGAGAGGCAGGTTCCAGGAAACTGAAGCCAACAGAATCAAACCTTAATGTACATAAGCCATTCCTGGGCTTTGTCCACAGGTTGCCTTTGTGGTGGTTGTCTGCCTGGTTTCCAGGGAGCCTTCAATTAGAATTCTGAGCTGAGATGATTTATCCTGTGTGCTACATTAGCTCCATTTACCATTAACATAAATAAAGCTTTAGTTACATGAGGCAGGCATAAAGGATATGTATGCCTTCCCTTCATGAAAACATCATTTTTTCAAAACACCAGTTTCTTCTTACAAGCTAATTTAGTTACACTATCCAAATATGTAGTAATCAGTAATACAGAACAATAAAAGGCCTTGATACACTGATTCGGGCATACGAGGTTAACCTTGCTTCCATATCAGGAAATCCTCAAGTCAGTATCTCTCCCCGTGGGACCAATCCTGTACCTCTTTTTCCTTCACCTCCATTTTGACTTGAAATGCAGTAGACAACAGGGCCAGTTCAGTGCCTTGCTGTGCTCCCAGCACTTATCAGTGTTCAATAAATACACTAGGGATAAACAAATGGTAAGGAAACTCCCACCCCAGGAGAGGAGAAGGATTCTAAAGTGCATGACCACACGGACACATAGGTAATGTCCATCTCTTTGGGAAAAGGAGTAAAATGGACTTTTGTGAAACAACTGCTAGGCAGAAGGTGAATGAAAGCCACAAGCATAGCCTGCCTCATAGTAGTTCCACAAAAGTCCATTTTACCCCTCTTCCCACAGAAATGGACACTATCTATGGGTCCCTGTGTGTGGCTGTCTCCTGCCATGTTTCTGGGTTTTCTCAGGATCCCTGACAAGTAGGGATTTTTGGTCAATCTTTCATAGACACTCTTATCTCCTCAAATGGAGACACCATCACTGGCATTGAAATGCTAAGGTGAGAACTCACCAAGACACACTGCAGGTCAAGTTCCAGCTCAGTTTAGGGTTTGATATGTAATGGGCCCAATAAATGAGAGTGATTGGTATTAGGATTGCTTTGTTTTTGTTACAGATGAAGAAGTGGAATGTCAGTGGATTTCAGTGAACAGTCCAAGCTACAAAATGTGTTGCAACTGGGACTTGCATTCCATGTGTCTGGTTCCTTCTCTACATACAGGAAGGAATCAGGAGAGCACACTGGTTCCACCTTCCGCTACTCTGCCTTCTCAGCTTTAGTCCCTGGAGTTCCAGGGTGCTATGGACTGAATGTGTGTGGCCCCACCACTTCCCCAAAATTCATTCTTTAACACCACAATCCAGTTAAGATAATTTTTAGTAGGACCTTCGGGGAGGTAATTAGGGTTAGATGAGGTCATGAAGGTGGAGCCCCAGGATGGATCTGTGCCCTTATAAGGACACAAAGGACCACAGCTCTTTCTTTCCACCATGTGAGGATACCTCAAGAAGGTGAACCAGAAGCAGGGTCCTCACCAACACCTGACCATATTAGCACCCTGATCTTGGACTTCTAGCCTCCAGAGCCATGAGAAATAAATGTTTCTGTTTAACCCATTTAGTTTATATTCTCTTATAGCAGCTTGATCTAAAACACAGATACCTCAAGATGGCTACAAATTCTCCTCTAAGTGCTTCAGAGAGGATTAGAAGATAAATTATATATCTATTTTATTTTCTATGCTAGGCCTCTATGATATAATATAAATACAATTATTTGTATTATAAACTAGAATAAAGCTCCCTACCTTAAAGGAAGTCCTCCTTACACTGAATCAGTGCTGATTTTGGTTAAGCCAATTTCCCTTAGAAAAAGGCATGTAGGAGCCGGGCGCGGTGGCTCAAGCCTGTAATCCCAGCACTTTGGGAGGCTGAGACGGGCGGATCACAAGGTCAGGAGATCGAGACCATCCTGGCTAACATGGTGAAACCCCGTCTCTACTAAAAAATACAAAAAGCTAGCCGGGCGAGGTGGCGGGCACCTGTAGTCCCAGCTACTCCGGAGGCTGAGGCAGGAGAATGGCGTGAACCCGGGAGGCGGAGCTTGCAGTGAGCTGAGATCCGGCCACTGCACTCCAGCCCGGGTGACAGAGCGAGACTCCGTCTCAAAAAAAAAAAAAAAAAAAAGAAAAAAAAAGAAAAAGGCATGTAGGATCTTAATGGCACTGGTGGGCTGCATTCCCTGCACTGTGAGCAAGGCCTGATCTAGAATGACCTGTAACATCACCCCTGCCATGGATCCCAAGCACACAGCCAAAGGTCTTCAAAACATATGGGTATCCTTAGCAAATCAGAGCATTGCTAAGCACATGATTAATAAGCCAGAAAGGCTATGGCACTTGACAGACGGATGAGGCGTTTCAGAAAGATAAGTCAAAGTGCACTGTGAGCTGAGCGCCTCCCGTAGCCTGCTTAGCTGTGCTACTTGGTTCATAAACCAGGGATTAAGTCCATTTTCATTTCAATTTTTTATTTCACCTTTAAGCAACCCCTAAGGTTTCCAGAAGAATTTTGTTTGACCTTTAGCTAAAGTTCAACCTCTACCAAGTTACAAATTTTGGATGGTCCCTAAATGATCACTTAAGACAGATTTCACTATAATTCAAAGAAAGGATAATCCCCGGCCCAAGAGTTCACAAAGGAAGGATTCCCAGTGGTCCCAGAGATGGCAAAAGTTATGGATTTCATCCTGCTAATGCATTTTAGTGATATTTTCATTGTGCAACATTGATTACCAATGTCAGCCTGGATGCATTTGCTGGGTATTGAAACCAGGACATTTCTTTATCTCTACTTGGTCCCAGATAAAGATTAGCTTAGTGCTTCCTTGTGTCCTAGGCCCTAGAAAAAAGATGCCGCCCACGGGATGGGGTAACCTTTGCAAGCTGCCATTTGCTTCTAAAGTCATGATAGCAATGTTGAATCCACCACTGAGACTCTGGTGCTCAAGCCAAGTAAGAGCCCTTTGCTATCACCACATATGCTCTAGATTTGCATTTGTCTAACATCTAGCTTTCAGGAGACCTCTCAGAGATGTCTCAGGAAGGAACACTCAGAAAAATGTGAAGAGGAACAGTGGACAGAGACAGAGACTCTTCCAATTTAGAGTGAAGAACAGACCTTTGAAGTTGTTGACTTGTTACATAACCTGACTTACCTACCAGATCTCTCTGATTCCTAAAGAAGTATATGAAAATCTCTCAATTTATATTTCAAACTCCTGACCTTCAGGTGATCCACCCACCTTGGCCTCCCAAAGTGCTGGGATTACAGGCATGAGCTATTGTGCCTGGCCATCAATTTATATTTAATCAGAGATTTTTTTCCCCCATTTTGGATTTTGTAGTTAACTACTGGGTTGTTGTGTGCCTATACTAAAGAGAGAGTTATTTTTGTCCACAAAAGTGAAAACAGAGCTGCCAGTTGACATGAAAGTCAACTCATTTCCATCCACAGTCTCTACGTCCATTAAATAAAGAGAAACTCAATGCTCATCTCACTCATGAATCAGAACAGGATGTCTGCACATGCCATTTCTCTAACTTCCCGAATGCTGCAGGAACACCTCAGCCCCACTCTCTCAGTATCTCAGTGGACTGGAAGCACGTTCATTTAAGAGGAAGGGCTCATAGCTTTCTGCAGACAGTTCAATACCATGATGCATCATATTCGGTTTCTTCCATTCTCTTTCTTATTGATCAGCATACCTCAGGCTATTAGTTTTATTAATTAAATGATAATTTTTTAGGGGGGGTGAGTATACAAGGAGATAAATGTCTCACAAACAGACTCCAAGCTTGCAGGCAGGAGGCATGCAGTGATTTACAAAGTATTTATCTTTCTGGCATTATTTTCCCCCAGGAAAAAGTAATCATTGCTACCATCTTCTAAAAGCAGAGATGCTTGTTTTCTGGGCAGGCTTGGAAACTAGCCAAGACAGCAGGAAGATTGCTGGAATTTCAGCACACCTGCTGTGGTACCATGGTGCTAGTGACCTGCCCTTGCAGATACAACTTGACTCCCCATGGAAGTCACCTCAAAGCCTCTGCTATCCAGCAAATCCCTAGGTGTCTGGGGAGTAAGGGACCAGTCTGGGGCTGCTGCCTCTTCTGATTGGCTGCCTGGCTCTGACTCTAATCCGAGAATAGCCAGAGGAATTTGTGCTTCTCTGTTTCCATCCTCCTGGCCCACAACTCGCACACACCTCTAACAGCACACAGGTTATTAAAAGCAAATAATAGCCGGGCACAGTGGCTCATGCCTGTATTCTCAGCACTTTGGGAGGCCAAGGCGGGAAGATCATGAGGTCAAGAGATGGAGACCATCCTGGCCAACATGGTGAAGCCCCTTCTCTACTAAAAATACAAAAATTAGCTGGGAGTAGTGGCGCATGCCTATAGTGTAGGGCCTGAGGCAGGAGAATCACTTGAACTTGGGAGGTGGAGGTGGAGGTTGCAGTGAGCCAAGATCAGGCCACTGCACTCCAGCCTGGTGACAGAGCAAGACTTGGTCTCACAAAAAACAAAACAAAACAAAAAAAGCAAATAATAGTGTCCCAATAGAAGCACTTGCCCTACCACAGCCCTCTCTCTCTGCCCTCATGAGGCACTTTCTGACATTTCCATCTTTCTGACAGGGTTTCTCAACCTCAGTCTCTATTGAGGTTTTGGGTCAGATAATTCTTAGTTGAGAGAGGTGGTCCTGTGCATTGTAGGAAGTTTGGCAGCATCCTTGGTCTCCACCCACTTGATGTGGCGAGAACACACCTCCCACAACATCTGGAGATGTTCCACAAACATCTCCAGACATTGCCAGATCTCCTCTGGGGGAAGTGATTTCCCACAACCCCCACACCCCACCAGTGAAAAACCAATGTCTTGGGACAAGTGGAAAGTGATGGGGGAAACTGAAACCTCCCTGATCCTTTGGTTCCTGTAAGGAACCATAGGAGACTACATCATTATCACTTCTCCTTGGTTTGCAGACCTTATTTCTGAGTCATGTGAATGAACTAGAAACCTTAAATAGGAAGTCAGAAGGGAAGCTGGGGAGGAGAATGGGGACCGAGTTGAAAGATGATATTGACTGTACTTTTCAATTAGCACAGGTGCAATGCTTCAGGATTCTTGGCCAAAAAATGATATAAGAATGATTGGACTGACCTGCTCTTTCTAGGGTGAAGGTCTGTGAGTCATATCATTCAGAAAACATTTTTGAGCACCTATTATATCCCTTATCCAATCAATCAACAGCTTTAACAGATTCTTCTTCTCTCCCTCCCTGCAGCCATTCTTCTAGGTTTTGCCACTATTTTCTTCCTCCTGGATTCCCCCAAGAGCCTATTCTCTACCTTCTACCAGTCTTGTTTCTCACTATCCATTCTCTCACTGCAGGTGAGTGGTATTTTTGAAATGCAAATCAGACTGTGCTAGCCAGCCATCTGCTATCTTCCCTGTCTTTCCATTCTTTTTGGATAAAATCCCAACTCCTTCACAAGGCCTAGAAAGCCATGCATTGCCTTGTTATTTCATTACTTACAACTGTGTGGTCCAACTCCACTGGACCAGTCTTGCCTGGTTCCTCCCAGAGTGTGGGATACAAACCACCACTGTGTAGGTAGGCACAGAAGGTGGCTTTAGGTAAAACACAGTCATGACCTTAAAAAATGTTGAATCACATAGTGATTCTTTAAGTTCAACATCGTTTTTCTTCCTTGTGCTGTCTCCTGGAGAATGTCAGTTTGGTGCACCTTTGTCCTTCCTGCACCAAGGCTTATTGATCAACCTTCTTGTGTTAGAAAAGAACAGGCCTCAGGTTCCAACACAGAATCTAGTTGGCATTTAATAACACTATTTTATTTTTTATTGTACTTACTTTTACAGTTGCCTTTTATATTAGTCTGTTCTGACACTACTATAAAGAAATACCTGAGACAGGGTAATTTATAAAGAAAAGAGGTTTAATTGGCCCACAGTTCTGCAGGCTGTACAGGAAGCATGATGCTGGCATCTTCTCCTGGGGAGGCCTCATCAGGAAGCTTCCAATCATGGTGGAAGGCAAAGTGGAAGCAGTCAGGTCACATGGCCAGAGCAACAAGAGAGAGTGGGGGGAGGTGCCACACACTTTTAAACAACCAGATCTCATGAGAACTCACTATCATGAGGATGGCATCAAGGGGATTCATGAGAAATCTGCCCCCATGACCCAATCACCTCCCACTAGGCCCTACCCTTCAACTCTGGGCATTACAATTCGACATGAGATTTGGTAGGGACGCACATCCAAACCATACCACCTTCTATTTATGGCATGTTATAAATGTTTCCAGTATAACATTCCAGAAGTGATTAGTGACGTAATCTTTCCTTTTTTTTTTTTTTTTTTTTTTGAGATAGTGTTTCACTCTGTTTCCCAGGCTGGAGTACAGTGGCATGATCTTGGCTCACTGCAACCTCTGCCTAAAGGGTTTAGGCAATTCTCCTGCCTCAACCTCCCGAGTACCTGGGTTTACAGGAGTGCACCACCACACCCAGCTAATTTTTGTATTTTTTGGTAGACACGGGGTTTTACCATGTTGGCCAAGCTCACCTTGAACTCCTGACCTCAAGTGATCTGCCCACCTTGGCCTCCCAAAGTGCTGGGATTACAGGCATGAGCCACCACACCTGGCAGCATCTTTCCTTTTTTAATGCATGTATTCAGGTAGAAAAAGAAAGTTTACTGGAAGAAACATAAATAGTAGTAGAAATAGTTTCTAGACATGGCAAATACCAGGATTAATGCTTGATATTTGGGAAACAAGGAGTTACTTAAATTTGTACCATGCTCTCATATCCCAGACATCCTTCAGCCAGGCTAAGAAGGTGGAGTGGGCAGGAGTAGGAGACATTGGATTGTTCCTCGTAATCTCTCATGCAACTTTGGAGTTTGATGTAGATGTCACCCCGCGAAAATCTGAGTCAGTGCCCCACTCACACACTCCCCCAACACTTTCAGCACCCCTCTTAGAGGCTCTGTCATGGTGCCTGAGAGCTCTGAGATCATGTCTGTCATGTTCACTGTTGTTTCTGCAGTGTCTGGCATGCAGCATGGCAGAAACAAGACACCAGGTAAATATATCTTGGTTTGATGGGTGAAATGAGGGTAAGGAGGGAAATTTATCATCCTTTTCAGCCAAGTCTGGGCCACACCAAAAGTGAAAGGCAGAATGAGATGCCTGGATAATCCATGCCAATAAAGATGCTGACCCACCTACTGCTGAACAACAGAGACAGAAGAGTTAATAATGTGAATTACTTGGGGTGCAGCTTCCACCTCCCTCTCCACTTAAAGTGTCAGAAGTTGACCCCCACTGCTAATGCAAAAAACACACAGAAGCTGGCAAGACATGGGCTTCCTTGTCCCTCCTCTTTCTTTCTACCTGGAGCTTTACCTTTACAAATTTGTAGCACTTGAAGGTATGTTTCCCCAGCCATTTCTGGATCATAACAATTCCTTTTTCCTACTGACAAAATCTGAAACTTAGCCTGAAGCACTCTCTTGCCAGGGAAAGAACTGTGTCAGACATGCGATGCGTGATAAAATACTACGGTAATGTGGAATAATGCTTTGAAATGTTGCCAGGGTGAGCACGCATGCAGAATGATGGAAATTGCCTGCAAATACAAATGGTTGCTCTGTGGCTCATCTGTAACCTCAATGTAGGAAAGCAGAGATATTCTTTTCCCTCCTTTGCAATTTGCACAGCCTCTTGTTGGAAACTATGGAGATTATGCCATTGAAAGTAACTGCCATGTTTACTCAACACACAATTTTTACTAATACAGTCTCCCCATGTAGTCATCTATCTTGTGAGGTTCCCTCAATACTCCAGCTGTTCCTGTGGCTGCTGCTGCAAACGCCTTATTGAAGAAATCAAGGTACCAAACCTAAATGCTTTATGTGAGGGTGTGGAAGTCATTTTTGCATTGCTGAAAATGATACCTACTTTCTACCTTAGAAACAAAGGCTGCATAACTGAATGGGATTCAGTGCAGCCCTACCCTCTTCTCAATGGTGAATTCAGTGGGAATTATCAGAAGGCTGGTCTGTATAACTAGAAGAGCCAAAATTGTTGGGTGTTTACTATGTGTTAGACATTTTGCCTTCTTTTAGGTAAACCTCATAACATGCTGTATCATAAATAATATCTTCATTTTGGTGTTGAAAAACTGAGAGTCAGAAAGGTTAACTAATTTGCTCAATATCTCCCAGATAATAAGTGATCCAGCCAGGATTTAGTTTCAGGTCTGTATGACTCTAAATCTTGAATTATTTCCATGACAAATAATGTTACAGTAAAGCCAGCATTTTTCTCTTTGAGTTGTGGTTAAACTTTCATTATCTGTGGCCTTTAAGTGTTATTTATTGGTTTTCACATACCCATAACTATCAGGATACATGAACCAATGGGAAGTTATGTCCTCATGAAGAGCCAGTAGCCTGAATGTGAAATTTCTCCTGCACACCAGAAGCAGAAGGGGCAAAAAACAAAAACAAAAACAAAAACAAAAAAACCCCACACATTTCAAAGGCATCTCCTTCTTTATGAAAAGTAAAATGCCATCTTCTTTTCCTACAAAGGGAACAAGATAATTCATTCACTGATCTCTTGATTAGCTCAGTTGTTCTGAGATGATAACAGTTACTATGGATTAGGCACTTACTACATGCCAGGAATCCAGGGAAGCACTTTGCAAGAAGGATAACGTAATATTTATAACCCAATGATGTAGGCACTACTATTAGTCCCATTGGACAAATGTGAAAACTGAGGTTTAGAGCTTATATATCCTTCCAAGGTCACTCAGTTTAGCTGGGATTCAAACCTAGGCCTCTCTGGCTCTGCCTCCATGTTCTTACCAGCTATGTTATCTTGTTTTCTGCAAAACCTTCCTAGCTACCATCTATGTGCTGGATAAATAAGGGAATGTTTTTACCTAGAGTGAAAATCAGAAATTCTGAGGAAGGGACATAGTGTTCTAGGAAGTGTCCTCCTTTAAGAACAAAGTAGGCTGGTTTCTCACTGCCAATCAAAGTGTGACATTGGCCCCTCGGGGGCTCACCTTTCTAGTCTGCAAATGGATGGTAGCAAAGGACACAGTGTGTAAGGACCCTTCCTGCCCTAAGGTTCTGTAATTCTATTAACCATGTTTTCCCCTCTCCCATCATTTCTCCTGGGCTTTGATTTTCAGTTTTTCATGGCCAATAGAGGTCACACACACACCAAAGGCGAGGCTGCCCTCCTCTAGTAAGCTGCAATCATTTGAACATCCTGCCTCAATCGAATCATCCTGACAGCTATCCCTATGGCCAGCCAGTCAACTCCCAAGAGCTTCCTGGAAATGCAGATGCTGTATCCAGGGCAGAAGGTGCTTCCTCTGTCATCTCACTCCTTCTCTGAGCTCCAGCCCCATGGCCTTTTAGGTCTTCAGACTGGCTCCTTGCCACCCTTGCACCTGTGTACATGCTGCTCCTCTGCCTGGAACACATTTTCTTCCCTGCCTCCTGTGGTTAGGGCCCAGGCAGGTTTCCCTAAACAGGTCTAAAGGCAGGCTACAATCCTCATTCTAAATTGGTCCTTTCCTATACAGTACTTCTCTGAATTGGCCCCTATTTATTCAGTTGGATCAGTGTCTTAAGTCTTCCACTATACTCACCCTTGTGTCCCTGCACCCAGCCCAGGGCCTGGCCGACAGAAACCTCTCAAAACCTGTCGGTAGAAGAATTTGCACATTAACCTGCCACCCACATCTGCATTCTCTTATTGATGATGTACAACAAAGGAAGACGGTAGGCCAATTTATAGTGGGGTTATGAGGCTACGTCTCCTCTCAGCCCACCAAGCAATGTCTCAGAATCATGTTCTTTGCTGAGTTCATTTTTATGTTTTCTTTTTTTACCCCATTTCCAAACAGCAAGTAATCTTGCAGATCAATGCCTGAGACCAAAGAGACTTATGAATGTTAAGAAGATTATGCACATAAATGTACCAACTATGACAGCCCCGCTAAGAAGAATAGTGATATTGCACTGTGTGCTAGTTTATCAACCTTTGCTACTTAAAAAATTCACAGCCAATTTAATTAAAAATATAACAGCTCTGAAAGCTGCTAAAATGACTATGACAACAATCTATCATTTTGTAATAGTGCTGAAGATCCATTAGGGACTTTGCACTGGATGCCAACTTTTTTAAGCCCAGATAGTAGGGGCATTTCATTCTGCACAATTAATGTCACTGCATTTAAAATATTGACTATCTATAAAGAAGAAAATACCAAACATCTTTATAACCCACATTTTTTATGGTTAAAACTTGCTTAGAAAGGTGCTTTGAATTTATTTGTTATAAGCTGCACATTTCACATTCAGAAAATTAAAATGGTTTCTACTGACTAACTCATTTAATCATTTAGTTGATTTAATGAAAAACACTATGCATTTTTCTCTTCTTGGTTGCTAAGATTAATACTTTCTGTTCATTAGCAATCAACTATTGCAGGAAGGTTTACATCTTATTCTCACTTAACTCATTGCCTTTTATTTTTAAAAAATTCTAATAGAATTTAAATGGTATCTTTTAAATTACTCAGGAATTTTCCTCTTGGTAACTCATTTTGTCTTGTGGAAGACACATGGCTAGCCTGTGACATTGAGACATTTATGTCTGAATTCTTTGTCTAGTCTTTTTGGGGGATGCATTATAGGGAGGAAGGGGAGTGGAGACTTTAGAAAAATTATGAATCTAGTTTTCAGGGCCCCTAACTCATTAATAGATCAGTGACATTGTAGCATCCCTTGAAATTCTGTTAAGAAGGGCCCTTTGATTTATTAATGGGATTTTATGAGCTACCTGGGAAGGTGAACCCATTACAAATGTTAACTATAAGCATCTGGCTTTCATTGAATAAAGAATCGAAGCCACCACATAAAAGTGACTCTGCACAAACACGACACTCCTCTCCCATCACTCCCAAAGCTTCCCATTGTAAATGCCACTTCATCATCACAGCGCCATTTGCAGTTGTAGTCTCATCTGTTATCCAGTGCTATTTTCAGGAGTGTATAAATGAGCAGAGAAATTCCTCTCCCCTGGAAATGCCTGTAAAAGCAGATCCTAAAATGGGAACTTTTTGTGACAAGATTGGTTACAAAATAGTATAATTAATGTAAATTGTTCCATAATAGGACCAGTAGTTTAAAAGCAGCATTTCCAGATTTCCTTTGCTTGCATATCAAAGAGCATTTTCTTGAACCCCAAATGTTTCACAGGAGGAAATAATAAAAGGCCGGTGATAGCATTTTGTACTTAGCATAGATACAATGGTTTAAGGACACAGTGTACTGAGTCAGGAACACTAAGAGGTAGAGGGCAAATTAACCATTTGGGCAGTAGGAAAAGGAGGCATTTTAAGGTGGCATGCAATGAGCCAGCCAGGTAATTACAGTAAGAGCAGCTTCCCAAACTTTTACACTTTTACTACTTCAAGGTGTTCGTTGCTTCTCTCTCTGTCTCTCTCTCTCTCTCTTTCTGTGTGTGTGTGTGTGTGTGTGTGTGTGTGTGTGTAAATGAATTCATCTGTCTTCATCATTGCTTTGTTGTTATTGATTGATTGTAGGAGGAGAAAGCAAGAATTTTTCCATTTTATAGTTAGGAAAACTGAAACACAGGCATCAGTGTGCTATAACCCTATTATAGTGCTCTTCTCCTTTTATGCACTTAGGAAAAGGATAATTTTTTTTAACATTTGTGCAGTTATTTAATATGTGTCTCCCTAACACTGTAATATCGATGAGAGCCAAACCAGTACCTGTCTTGTTCATCATCACAGTCCCAGCACTAACATAGTTCCTGCTATATGGTTGGTAGGTGCTACGTAAACTTTTTTTGAATGAATGAATGAATATTATTTTCTGAGGTCATTCCTATTGGAACATTAGTAAAGCAGGACTAAACTCCAGGTCACATTCCTGTACTATTGCTGAATTTCTATTCAAGCTTCAGGACTCTGATGAAATGTCAGCATCTTTGGGAATCCTCTCTGAGTTCTCCCTGACTTTGCCTGGGCTCCATTAATGCTATGTGCTTAGGCCTGTTGTGTGTTGTTTCTTTTGCTTCCTTCTCTTCATGGAACCACTGTTTCATGTGGGGAACTATCCTGTTCCTCATGCTTTGGATGGTGTTGACTCCATTTCTAACTGGCCTTGGGGTGGGTTCATAATCCATATCTGGCCTCTCAGGGAACCCCATCCTTCTGGCCATGGTTATTGGCTCAGCAATGATCATGTAGCTTAACCTGGGCCATGTTTTGTGCAAAGTTTTTATGAGCATTACTGAGGGGGAAAAAAAATCCCACAATCTTTCTACCATAAGCTAGTAGGATGTGAGCCTCAGGCTTCTGGTATTCACATTACCTTCACTGAGGAGAGGTTGCCTGAAAGAAGTAGAGAGACCCAAAGCCCCTAATGACATTGCTTGTGCCCCTGGATCCAGCCACGCCTGGATCAACAATACTATTAGAGACTTTTCAGTTACATGAGCTAATAAACTCATTCTCCTTCCCTTAAGGCAGGTTGAGTTGGAGGATCTCTAATTTCTCTGTGTTGTGGTCTATTGAGCATGTAATCCATGAAACGTGGGTCCCAATGCTGAGCATAGGCCTTGTCCTTAGTAAAGGCTTGTTGAATTAAGAAAACGGTGCAATTCTAGGGCAAGGACATTTCCACAAGGCCAGGTATTTTGGGGATAACCCTGTCAATAAGGGCTATGGATCTTTTGGATCAAACTCTCATAGAAGAAGGAAGACATCATAAAGACACCCAGAAAGTGGGGGCACCAAGGTCAACTGGAAGAGAGTAGGAGCTGTGCAGCCCCAAAATGGATTTCCCATGCCTGGTTTTAATCATCACTATGGTATTCGGTGTCTTGGTTTTAATCATCGCTATGGTATTCTGTGTCAAATGGAATGAGTAATCCCAGGTGCTTTGGAAATGTTAAATTGTTCATAAGTCCCTTAGACTTTTGTTTCTCCTTTGAACCCCATGGATGGTTTTGGGCCTCAGAACAGGTGTATTAAACCGTCTGCATTTCAGCTGATAATTGAGGGCCTCTCAAAGTCTACCTAGAAAAGAATGTATTCTACTACAGGAAGGAACAGATGATGCAAAATTTTGATTTTTTAATCTAAAGTTTGGTCCTGTCTGGCAACACAATTGAAGAAACATGACTTTCCAATCTATTTGGAAGGTGAGGGTTCCAAGTACACCCTCACTGTGATCTGAAAATTGTGAAAATCTATACTAACGAGAAGCTTAGGAATAACCCAGACGTGGGTTTAAATCCTAGATTTGACACATTTTTGGGGTGGTGGGGTAGACTGAGAGACCCTGAACAGATAACATCTATGAGCCCTAGTGTTCTCATGTGTAAAACAGGATTATACCGCCTCACAAAGATTTGATGAAGATTAAAGGAAATTACAGATGTTAAATGCTTAACAAGAATCTAGTACATAGTAAGAGCTCAACGTATATTAGCTGCCATTGTGTTGACAACAATGAAGATAATTTCAAGCTTTTATATCCAATTTTGTGTTGCTGAATGCTTTATTAGGTATGAATGAACATCTCAAACATATTTGTCCATCTATCATTATTTCTATATATGTTGTTCACCTAACCATCATATCAAATTCCTGTTCCTTTAGTTTGGAGGTTCTTATTTTTGGGGGGGATCATAAACCTCCTTGAAAATCTGATGAAGTGTGGGTGATGTGCTCCTCTCTGAAGCTCCAATAGCACCTCACAGTTTCCACCTGACCCCACTGTACCTCCATCCGCCTGCACTGTGACTGCTTATTTATTCCTTTTTCCAGGCTCTGGGAGGTCAGGGACTTTATCTGCCCAGATCACCATTTTCTTTCCCTTGCTTAGCTCTGTGCCTGGTAGAGAATAGGTGTTTGATATTCATTGAATGCATAAATGAAAATTGCAAAGCCTTCCCCTGACCCCTTAAAAATTCACCTACACTCAAGCTTTTGCATCTAATTTCAGACGCTGTCTGAGGACTCCAGGTAAGAAGCTACTTTAATGACCACCTATTGTAGGTCATTAAAAATGCAGTAGGGAAATTTTCAGGCCAAATAATGAAGCAGCCTGTTTTTCAGGCCAACTAATGAAACAGCTCTACCGCAGGCCAGAAAGAAAGTGTAGATCGTCGCCTCAAGAGAGGAAGGGCAAAGTCAGAATTGACACTGTGTTCGTGATGAAGGCAACCTTTGTCCAGGTCCCTTGTTTTACCAAAGATGACAAGAGGAGCCAGCCTTGCCCAAGGTCACATGGCTAGTGGTAAAGCGACTTGAACCTCCTGGCTTCCAGACCAGCGCTCATCAAACTCAAACCTTCCCCCTCTTCCCCTCTAGCACTATCTCCCCAGAAACTCAGTCCTTGCGAGAATTCAATGAACATTTTCTTCCAATCATGGTCAGAGAATAATATAAGAAAATGCAGGATTTACACAACTTTGGTCAAATGCGGGGACAGGACTTTAAACGAAAGAGTTGATTTAAATCTTTTAAAACCTGCAGAGTGAAGGGCTTGCCTCCTCATTGCCTCATTTGAAAGATGAAATCATTCTGTCTTTATTTTTCATTGATGGGAGTTTGGCTTTGGAGGGAAAAAGATCTGGCACTTGAGAGTTGGCCCAGTGAGGATAGGGGTTGTCATTTTCTCCTCACTGAGGCTTAGCAATGCCTTTAGCTCAGGCCCGGCCCATGTATCCCCCAAAGTGACAAAGGTACAGCATTTCACACAGGAACACTTGGGGAGCTTTTCTCCATGAGACGCTGCGTAAGAATCCATTCATCTCACTGCCACATATGCAGGCTATTTCTCACGAGCTTAGCCAGACATTTGTTTTTTTTTAAACTATGAAAAAAAGAGCCTTATCCTCATCATACCAGATTGCTCCATCGGATACACATCACACATGGTGTTTAGAGAAATGTGACATGATCTGAGAACATCTGCAATTCTCTAGAACATACTGTTGTCGGGACTTGACTTAAACTAAACAATAGACATCAGACTTTCCTTCAGAGGTTTTGCACTGAATCTTTCCATTATAGCACAAATGGCTCCTTCTGAAATGGCACCAATTAAAAATGCTCCAGGACATGAACATCACAACTCAAATTCAGATACTCGCATGTTATTAACAACGGTGCTCATTCCCGTTTCAGAGATGAAAATTACAGAGGAGATACCAGTGGCTTTTCCTCCATTGCTACTGTCATTTGCTACAAATTCAAGAGATCACTCATTCTTGGATTAACAAAAGCAGTCACCACCTAGCAAAACATCAGGCCCTGTGTAGGTGCTTTATATGCGCCGCCTCTTGTAAGTCCCTCAGTGGTCCTTGGAGACAGCTGCTATTATCTTCCATGACATACATCAGGGTACTGAGGCCCAGAGCCCAAGTGATATTGTAGAGCACTTGCTGTGTGCTAAGCACTCTCCATGCATTTTATTTATAGTATCTCATTAAATCTCACCAAACCCTTTGAGGTCAGTGCCATCATAAGCTCCAATTTACAGTTGAAGAAACAGAGACAGGTCTCAAAGCTAGGCCTAGTTTCCTCCAAAGTTCAGTCACACTTGTTCTATTTGACAGTATGAGGGAAGACCCTTTTTTGGTTAAGAGTATAGACTCTGTAGTTAAACCTCCTGGACCCTGCCCTTGTTGGCAGTATGATCTTAGATAAGCATGAATTAACTTTCCCATGGCTCAGTTTCCTTACCTGTAAAATGGCATAATAATGGAACTTACCTCAAAGGATGGAGAGAATGCAATGCAAAGCATGTAGCTTGGGGTCTAGCATACAGTAAGTTCTCAGCCAGTCATTATCAGTATTAAAAAGAATACTGGCTGGTGGCTCGCGCCTGTAATCCCAGCACTTTGGGAGGCCGAGGCAGGCGGATTCTTGATGTCAGGAGCTCGAGACCAGCCTGGCCAACATGGTGAAACCCCATCTCTACCTAAAATATAAAAATTAGCTGGGCGTTGGTGGGTGCCTGTAGTCCCAGCTACTCGGAAGGCTGAGGCAGGAGAACTGCTTGAACCCTGGAGGCAGAGGCTGCAGTGAGCCAAGACTGTGCCATTGCACTGCAGCCTGGGCGACAGAGTAAGACTCTGTCTCAAAAAAAATAAAAAAATACCATAACACTTAATCTTATTTTTATATAAAATAAGGCTATATTCACAAAGGATACGGGGATTAAAGCAAACCAAAACAGAAGAGTGAGGGTAAGTTTAATTGTGTGATAAGGATTTAGGTAAGATGGCCTAGGCAACATGGCAAAACCTCATCTCTACCAAAAAATACAAAAATTAGCTGGGCACGGTGGTGGGTGCCTGTAGTTCCAGCTACTCAGGAGACTGAGGTGAGAGGATCATCACTTGAGCCCAGGAGTTTGAGGCTGCAGTGAGCTATGATTGCACTGTACTCCAGCCTGGGCAACAGAGCAAGACCCAATCTCAAAAAACAAAAAAAAATTAAGAAATAAAAAGTAAAACTTTAGGATTAAGGTAAGAGATACCCCACTGTGCAGCACAGAGCTCCATCAGATTGGAAAAAGTGGCTGCCAGGGAATGCCTCCTCTTATTAGTTCAGACGGGCTTATGTGCTGGTCTGCTTGTGGGAAGTCCTATGCTGCTTAGTGTTGACAGAACGCACAATGAACTTTTCCTTGCTTTTGTCTCTACCAGAACTCCACTGAGTGCGCCCTGCTGTATGGTTTTAACCCTGGTCTTGGGATAGGTTTCCATGGCTATAGGAAAGAGGTGGAGACAGGGAATACCACCTTCTGAGTTCATCAGCGCAGAAGTGAGCACCGGCCGCAAGACATGATTCACCCTAGTTAGCTTTCAAGAGAAAACTGTGTCTGCTGATTGGGTAGATATTGTTGAGGCAAGATGCGGTATGTCTAGCCTGTGTCCAACATATATTGGGTTAGGCCATTCCTTTCATCTTCTCTAATGGTGCCCAGTAAAATGAGAATGAAATGCAAATCCCTTACCCTGGCTCTGGGCCACCCAGACCCATTTGTGGGTCTCTAGCTACATCCCCAGGCCCTGTATCTCTCCCTTGATCACAAGGGCTTCCTTCCCTCTTTAAACTCTTTACACCAGCTCCTCCTTTGCCTGTGACACTCTGTTTCCACGTTTTTCATGTACCTCCTTCTTCTGTTGGGTCTATTCTCAAATGTCAGTCTTCAAAGAGGCCTTCCTTGAGACTCCATAAACTACTGTAGCTCTCTGATTCACTTCCTTACTCTGTCTTGTTTTTCTGTCTGCTAAAATAGAACTGATAATTCTTGTCCTTCTCTCACAGCATTTCTTTGATGAGCAAATGAGATTCATGTGTATGTGTCTATGAAGATGCTTTTATAATTGTGAGTGATCACCAGGGATGCAAAGGAGGGTTCAATTCCTATGTCAGTTCACATTGGGTGGGTTTTTCTGAAGCACAGTCCTGACATGAATTCCAAGACTGCAGTGTTCTCAGTGACAAAGGGTGCAGCAATCCCTTAATGATGACTGACTTGGGAGAGGGAATTAGAGGTGTGGGTGTCACATATTTGCTATCTGTGCCAAAAATAAAGTCATATATTAATAGAAGCCAAAAATCAATAATTTTTTACAAATGGCTTCCTCAAACTCTCAATGGTACTTCTGGAAAAGTGAGATTTGAAATTTTACTCTCTTCCCTTTGTACTGTAAAAATTTATTCCCCTGACATTACTTTTATATTTAAAACTAATTAGAAAACTTCATAGGTTTCATCATATATTTAACATCATTGCTAAAGTTCTAACACTATTTTTGGAAAACATCAAAAGAGAAAAGTGTAAGAGAGACAAGGAAAACAGAGAAGTTTTCCATATTTAAAGTTGTAAGTCGTCACAAAGTATTCTTTTGATATTACATTTTTTTTTTTTTTTTGGATACAGAGTCTCGCTCTGTAGCCCAGGCTGGAGTGCGGTGGCACAATCTCTACTCACTGCAACAACCTCTGCCTCCTGGGTTCAAGCAATTCTCATGCCTCAGCTTCCCAAATAGCTCAGATTACAAGCGCCCACCACCATGCCTGGCTAATTTTTGTATTTTTAGTAGAGATGGGGTTTTACCATATTGGCCAGGCTGGTCTCAAACTCCTGGCTTCATGTGATCTGCCCACCCTGGCCTCCCAAAATGTTGGGATTATAGGTTTGAACTACTGTGCCTGACCTTACAAATTTTATAAATAGTGATAGGCAAATACATCTAATGAAACTAGAGTATTATTTATCATTTCTTTGGATGAACCAATCCATGTAAGGAGGGTGTGGTTCCGGGTTTCTCCTGCTTCACCAGACGGTAACCCACCATGGCTCTCTCTTTGATGCTGGTATCATATAATTTTCAAAGCATTGAGACAGATTTTAATTCATTTAATAATTAGGTCAATAAAAACCATTATTGCTGAGAGTGCCATTAAAAGTCCATAATGTTACCTTAATGGGGGAAAAACTAATATAGTTCTGTTGGATTTTTTCCATGAAATTAATATTATAGCATTTTAGTGGGTGTCTTAAATAGCTTAAATAGACATTTTTATTAACAGAACTAATCACAGAATTAAAACAAATGAAAATCATTACATTTGCTATGATGAAGTATCCATATTTACAGGATTTTATAAGCCCCGTTCCTGTGAAGAACCTGAACATTCACTACCACAAGAACAGTATATTAAACTTGCCTGGAGCACTGCTTAGGGTCCCAAAGAGGCTGCCAATTTGTGTTTTGGTGATTTCTCCTTGAACACCATGGCTCCATTTCTCAGAGCCACTCTACTGGGAAACATTCCAGAATCATAACCTCCCAAACCAAAAACCTTCTTCAAGCCCCCTTTTTGGTTGGTAGTATTTCATCTAGGACATCTAAGACAGTATTTCAGCTCAGAAAAACACTAAGGCAGAAGGGGTTGCGCCTATGCCACCCAGAAATGTTTTATCCCCTCTCCTTCCTCCGCTTAATCACTAACGGTAGATAGATCTTAAGACGAACTAAGGTAGGCTCTAGAATAGTGCTATATGATTTAGGTAAATTCTCACTAGAAGAGCAAGAGAGCAGGAGGAAAGAAGATTATACCAAGGGCTTCCCCTCAGACCACATGAATGCTATGATTCTGTGAGTTATTCAAATGCACAAGTCACTGCTTATGGCCGCAACATTGCTGCCTGGCTACCCGCAACTCTTTTCGTACTCAGATGTACCAGGATTCACAAGAATTCAGGGGTGATCAATATTGATCAAAGGCCAAGGCCATAGATGTAGCTAGCACATTATACACTGACAGAACGCTTACTAATATACACACAGAAGTAGCGACTGGAGCCTATGAGGCTGTGCAAACAGTATAGGCTTTGGGTTTGGGAAGACCTGCGTTAGATTTTAGTACTTTTGTTCCCAACAGGATGACCATGGGCAGGTTAGCTCACTTCAGTTTTCAGTTTCAGCCTCTGGAAAATGGATTGATGAAGTCCACAGTTGTTTGAGTCCATGGTTTTCAGGAAGGTTTGAAAGAGATTCCAGATGAAAAATATCTAACACTGTGTCTGGCAGAGAGTAAGGGCTATTCTTCAGAGGAAAGAGAGTCATCTCAGTTGGCATTGACACTCAGGCCTTATTTCCCAGGACATATTTAAAATACGATTGGCAGGGTAGCCTCTGCTAACCTCCAGCCACATTGGTTAACTCTTAGAAAGGCTTGTGCATGCCCAGACATGCTGAATCTAAACAAACCAAAGGGAAGTTGCACTTCTCCACCTATTACTCCCTTTCCCTCCCTAAGAAGATTCTAGAAACACTAGGAAATCTACTTAAATATTTTTATTTAACTCAGTTTTAAACAACATCTGTCAGAAAATGCCATTCTTAGTAAAATAAACCTTCTTTGAAGGCACATATAGACTTACATATGTGATATTGGCAACCAATCAGCATTTTGGGTGACTAGGGAGGTCTTGGGAACTGGGAGGCACAGTAAGAATGAAAGGCCTTGTTTGACCTCCCCGAGCTCTAAGCAAGATGTGGTGCCTGAGAAAGCTTATGCAGGTCCTATTGGGCAAGACTATACAACCATGCACAATGGAGGAAAAAAATACCTTTAGGGCATGGACGTTTGGTTTCTCAAGGCCTGTGATGGGAAGGCCCTGAAACTCCCCCAACAGGGATGGAAGTAATCTGTGGATATTTTGTTCATGAGAAGTAGAGGAAAAGGGGAGGGGAGAAAGTGGAAACAGCAATGTGTCTGGAAACCAGGTGGCACCCTGTGCCCTGAAGTAAATAAATTGGGTAAAGAAATATGACAGCTAGACAGTCCTAGAAATGAACATCCTGAAATCATCCCATAAACTTTATTTTGGAGGGGGATAGGGAAGAGAAGAGATTCTTTCTTCAATGTGTTTCATTTAGTTGGTGATATTGTTGGGCATTAACTTGGGATTCACTATTCCTGTGGCAAGTACTTACTTTTGCTGAAATTACCAAATATACTGTGGAACAGAGACTCTTATCAGAAAATTGATCTATAATACATAAAGGCGTCTTGCAAGAAAAAAGTCCCTTGTGGGGGCGATTTTTTTAAATGCTTCACTGCAGGCCTTTCACAATCACATGGAAATTTGGAGATTGCTCAGATATTGTTTCTGTGGGAAGAGGAGAAAGGGAACAAAGAGACACATAATACTTGTGACTATACAGGCTCCTACCATTTTCTAGTCTATTCGACAAGAGCAGCAGAGGTTCATACCAAGGAAGTGAAAACCATTCAGGAATACAAAAATTATTTATAAAAAAACAGGCTGTGCTTTGCATTCTTTTCTATTACTTTGACAATTGCCAAGAAGTGTGGCTGTGCTCGCTCAGTATTATTTAAATTAAATTATCAAATGCAAATGCTAAATATGAACCTCTCAGCAAAGCACTGGATTATAACGCCATGTCCTCTATTCAGAGTAAAAGCTGATTACTGGTTCTGGAGTTATAAACATGTCAGACAATAATTTAATTGCTTTGCAGGTAGAGGAATATGCAGCAGCATTGTTCTCATTCTGGAATTCAACACGACTCTTTAATACAACATAACGATCATAAACACACACAAAGTCTTCGCCTGACACCTGCTTTATGGTAAAAAGAAGCTATTGCAAATTTCCGCAAAGCTCAAAGAATGAGGCAGTGCCAGATTTTTTAATCACTAAGCAAAACAGGTTTCTCACCAAGTGGCCCGGGCTTTTACTCCTGGTTCAGAGAGTTAAAAGACACATTTTCAAAATGAGTTTAAAGCTATAATGAATTTCAGGTGCAAAGGACCACCTTCTAACAGCTAATTCGCTTCCTGTCTTCAACTGAGCTGTTAACCATAGGCAGCCAACATGTGCACCCCTTTCTTGGGCCACTGGTGAAGACAGATGTCACGATCAATACTCATTAACTCTGGGATCAGTGTGTATATTCCTCAGGAAGAGAAAGGGAGTCTAAAATGTAACTAGGAGGACTTCATAAGCATTTTCTGAGCATTCCAGTGGCTGAGTGTTAAACCATAACAGGAGTGCAGGAGGGGGAGAGAAGGGGGAGGGTGAGAGAGAGAAAGGAAGAAGAAAGAGGTCACATTTTGTGACCTCCTCTGTCTCTGGAGCTCTTTTTTATCAGCTCGTGAAATTCCCAAGGATCCTGACCATCTCCCCCCTTCCCAGCTCATTGCAAAGAGTTGTTGAACATTTCTTTGCAATTGGGTAGGGAAAGATCTTGAAAGGTGGATCCAACTTGAACGTTAGACTTTTATGAAACATGATACAGAAATCGTAGTTGCAGAACTGCACCTGCTCATTTGCTGACTATGATGACCCAACATTTATTGAGCACTGTATGCCAGGCCTGTGCTACCTCAATGCTTCACCCGGAATACCTTATTTAATCCCTACGGCAATCCCATAACCCTATAGGAAGCAGTCATCCTTTTACATATGATGCACATAAAACTGTCTGAAATGATTTGCACCTAGTATTATGATGGTAGGCTTAAATGCTTTCATTTTTGTACTTTGCTGTGTTTTAACAAGTTTTTGTGATGGATGTGTTCTCATTTTTGCAAAATCAAGAATAACATAAAAATAAAAGACTGGGTGCCAATGCAAATCTCCCAAGATGTTAACCTTAGTTAATTCTGGGTGATGAGAACGTAGATGATTGTTATTTCCTTCACTGTACATTTATGAATGTTTAGTTTCCCTACATAAGTGAAAATATAGACTTTAAAAAAGAAAAACAAAGGAAGAAGCTCTTCACTACTGCCACGGAATGAGCAAAATGAAGCCCACATTTTATTAAACAGCAGGGAGACCCAATGCTCCGTATCAATGCCAGACACACCACCAAGCATTTGCTATGCATAATCCCACCAGCTCCTTCCAACAACTCTGGGAGGTAGATGTCACCACCCTCACTGTACAGACAAGCAGAGTGAGGTTTCGAGTGGGTAAAGGACCTGCACATAAGGTCACTCGGGTATCTGGCCTTCACTTACCCTTCTGGCCTGAGGCTCCATGGCATGTCCTCTGACCTTTGCTCATACCCTGGTCTCCAGCCGCCAGAGTCCTTGTGTTTTTCTGACCACAACCTCAAGGTCCCTAGGTCCATACCTAATGTTCACACTCTCTCATCTACTTGGAAAGCCATTTTCCAGGCTACACCCATTCTTCCAAATGTGTATCAAATACTCTCCCTTCCACAGACACTCTCTGAGTCACTTCAGCCTTGGTGTGTTCACCTTAGTGTAGTATATGCCACAGGCTGCCACATGGCAAGTGCCAGGCCAGCTCAGGCACACTGAATGCTCTGTATGGATTACACAGTGTTTAAAATATTTTAAAAATAATTAGATTTGTACTCAAAAAACAACACAAAACAAAACAAAAAAACAAATGTGTACTTAGTGGCTCAGGTTCCTCTACCCTGCTTGGCAATAATTAACTGTAGCCAAAGCCTCTGGCCTATTCAGACAGAAGCCTGTGTGTGCTCTAGTTCCCAACAGTCTCCTTGTAATACTCCTTCTTATCCTTGGCCCATTTCTCTTAACTCATTGTTGTCAGGCCTCTGAGCCCAAGCTAAGCCATCACATCCCCTGTGACCTGCACATATACATCCAGATGGCCTGAAGTAACTGAAGAATCACAAAAGAAGTGAAAATGGCCTGTGCCTGCCTTAACTGATGACATTACCTTGTGAAATTCCTTCTCCTGTCTCAGAAGCTCCCCCACTGAGCACTTTGTGACCCCCGCCCCTGCCCGCCAGAGAACAATCCTCTTTGATTGTGATTTTCCATTACCTACCCAAATCCTATAAAACAGCCCCACCCCTATCTCCCTTCACTGACTCTCTTTATGGATTCAGCCGACCTTCACCCAGGTGATTAAAAAGCTTTATTGTAGGCCGGGCGCGGTGGCTCAAGCCTGTAATCCCAGCATTTTGGGAGGCCGAGACGGGCGGATCACAAGGTCAGGAGATCGAGACCATCCTGGCTAACATGGTGAAACCCCGTCTCTACTAAAAATACAAAAAAACTAGCCGGGCGAGGTGGCGGGCGCCTGTAGTCCCAGCTACTCGGGAGGCTGAGGCAGGAGAATGGCGTAAACCCGGGAGGCGGAGCTTGCAGTGAGCTGAGATCCGGCCACTGCACTCCAGCCTGGGCGACAGAGCGAGACTCCGTCTCAAAAAAAAAAAAAGCTTTATTGCTCACACAAAGCCTGTTTGGTGGTCTCTTCACATGGACATGTGTGACAATTGTTTTATGTGCCCAGCACATCACAGGTGTTCATTGAGGGCCAGAAACTAGTCACGTCACTGCTGCTATAATCCTAGGGTGAGAAAATGGTGGTCTGAATTAGAAGCAGTGAGAACAGAGAAAAGATACTCCAAAGAATCTGTCCTCTGGAGTTACAGGCTTTATTTATTTATTTGAACACTTTCTATCTTGAACTATAGTGATACGGGTATACATCTTAACTATTCTACTTGACTGACTGCATCTCCCTGAAGACACGTGTCAGGTGCCATGCCTGCCCTGTGATATCCCCAGCCCTGCCTAGCTGAATGGTGCATACATAACAGGCATGGGATGAATGTTAGTCGACTGATCATTCATTTTAATCCTGCAACGCGGCGTTTATGTTTCCGCTACATTTAAAAGCTGGCAAAACACGTCCTTCCCTCCCACTCACTAAATTTAAAACTCAGTACATTAATTATCTGAATTAAAGTCAAGAGTCTGAGCTATCCACCACCCCCCGCCCCCAATTTATAAAGACAGGGACGAGACAAATTTTTTGCCAAGTTGTAGGGACAGAAAGACTAAAGAATGAGGACCTTACAGGCGAGCACCGGGCCAGCGAAGGATTCTGTTTTAAGGTCATCTCCTGGCGCTCATTAGTGCTGTTGCTTCACCTGGGTGAGCAGAGCGCTTCCATGGAGAAGAGACCTCCCCCGGCTCCTGCTGCATTAACAGTCTCCGAATGTGATTTGGCAGCAGCACGGGTCTCATTAGAGTGTGGGGAGGTGCAAATGCAGAAGGCCCCACTTTGAGAAAACACTTTGCATATGAACAAAGGTGCAAAGATGTCAGGCTTTTAAAGGGAACCTGCATCTCGCTCCTCACTTAGCAAAGTCATCAGGAGATTCTGCTAAGTAAAGAAGTTCTTGACCTTTCCAAGCTATTAAAGGTGACCCAACAAAGCAAAGTGGCTTTGTTCCCCAAATTTCTTTTTGTCACTTGCCTTGAACAACCAAGCCTGAACAAAACAGCCTAAAGGAGATTGCCAGGTAATAATAAATCCCCATTTGCTTCAGTAAAGGACATCTCAAAGAAGGGATAAAATAAAAATTGTATCAGAATTAAAGAGGCACAAAAAAAACCTGACCATCCGGAGCATGTAGATTCTGGGTAGCAACGAATGTATTAGGTTGGTGCAAAAGTAATTGCAAGTTTTTGCCATTACTTTCAATGGCAAAAACTGCAATTACTTCTGCACCAACAAAATACTTGGGGCCTGGTTCTCAGAGGTAGGGCTTCCAGCATTTTAAGTAACAGCCTGCCATCAGGAACGATGTGCATATTCATCATTGATGTGGCTTGATCCTGATATATTGTTTCCTTGAGCAGGGAACAGCCTCAGCAACATCTCGCAGAGTGACCATCAGGTCATGTCCTTGTCTCTGGTTCATTTGAGGAGAGTAGGAAATTGTGAAACCCACAAGAAGAGCTTATGGCTCCTCCTCACACTCCTACACTTAAATCCACGAAGAGACTGCCAGGCATTGGTCAAGTTTGAAAATATTTAATGGACTACGCATTGTCTGCACTGCACCATTTCAAGGTCAATAGCTGTCTGTCTCTTTATCCCACAAGGCTAGGTTTTCCGTTGAAGAAGGTACTGCTGTTACTGGTAGAGGGTGTCCAGGTTCATGGCCTCTTGAACAAAGAACTGAACACAATGCACAAACAAAGCAAGGAAAAGAATGAAACAACAAAAGCAGAGAAAGTGTTGAAAATGAAAGTACACTCCATTACAGAATTTTGGGGGGTTTAAATACCCTCTAGAGGTTTCCATTGGTTACTGGGTGTATGCCCTATGTAAATGAAGAGGATGAAGTAAAGTTATGAAGTCATTTACTTGGCATATGCCCTATGGAGAGGACAGCCCCTGTCACAGCTCAAGTGTGAATCAGCCTTATGTTCCCTGCCTGCAGACCCTATTTCCCTGTCTCACTGCCGCTTGGGTTTCCTTAGAAGGCCCTTTGCTAACTCTGCCTTCTGGGAACTGGCAAGTCAGGTGATCTCTGGAGCTGCCCCACCCTAGAAAGTGCAGAGTGAACAGCTGAGGACTGTTGTGCACTAAGCATTTGGGGAAACCACCCTTTCTCCCAGGTTGGTGGGCTCTCTCAAGACAGGTACCTGTACTTACTTGGTATTAGAGTGCTCTAATCTTAGAGTCTAGTGTAGGCTTCAGGGGAGAGGGAGCTAAGGCGGCCGTTCTATTTGCTTTTTTCCAGGCCATGGGTCTGTCTCTAGAGTGAGACAGAGTCCTCCTCTGTCTAGCTTGAAGCAGTGGAAGACTGTATGGGGTACGGAATAAGAAGCTCAAAGTGCCCCTTTGCGGCATGTCCTGCTCTGTGGGCACTTACTCTTTCAGAGCTTGTGAAGACAGAGATACAGGTCAGTCAAGCCCAGGACCAGGTGTTTGGATGCTTCTTATCCCCAAGTTTTCTAATTTCACTAGGGATATCAAAGGCAATTTAATGCAATCTGCATTTTACAGATGAAAGTGATGGGATTCAGGACATGTTCCCCCAAAAGATGGCACCTTGGCAGAGTGAATATTTTAAGCTAAAGGAATATGAGAAAGTAACAGAAGCAGGAAGGTCTTTCTGACTGCTCACTCCTTCTTTGTCCTTGAGGCAGGTTAGAAGACCCTCATTGGAAAGGTGCCCTGAAGAAAGGAATGTTCTTATCTCTGAAGACAAAGGGGCACAGAGAAGAATCTGAACAAAACTCTGTGCTGTGTCCCCAGTTTATTGCCATTAGACTATATCCTTTTTGAGTATACATTTTAGAGCTCTAAATTTATACTCTTTCCAATGCTCCATTCCACTTCTACAGTTAGACTGCTCATGGCTACCTCAAAACCTTGAATGTGGAGCTTCTAGATCCCCAGTGGCAATTCCCATCAAGGAGAATTTTGCCTATTTGCCTCTCTCCTACCATCCACAGTCATTGTTACCGCAAGTGAGTTAAAGCAGTTGAGCAAATCATATATATATATATATATCACAAATATATATCTCCCCAGTGTATGGGGTTAGAATGCAGCTGTGGAACATGGGGGCGTCCTTTTAGTGACTTAAACCAAATTATCACTGGAGAAACAATGAGAACAACAAAATCAAATGCAAACCACCAAAATACAAGTATAGTCCTCATCTCAAGAAAAAGGTAAGGGAAAGATCTTCAGAAAGCCACATGGCTTTTCCCCCTCTATTAATTATTTAGTCTCAGCTCAGACAGTTCCACAAACAGAACAGTCATAAACAGGGCCATTGCCATACTTCTGGGGATGAGGAAAACACCAGAATAGAAATCTTCAGTGGGCTAGCACAGGGCTCTGGCTGTGATCCCTCTTATCCAAAATTCTGCTAAGGGACTTGCCTGAGAACACACACAGATTTCTCTATGAGAGCAAAACAAGAGATATATGAATAGGTTAGATAATGCAATGAATATAGAAAATTACATTTTGGAATGTTGTATTCCATCTTATGGGGCAGGATTTAATCAGGATCCTAGTGCAATCTTCCATCTGTGCAATCTTCCATCTGGAGTCCCAAATCCAATGTCACACATTGCAGATCGGGATGGGGAAGATCTAGCTTAACCCTAATGAGGAAGATGTCCTGCCCGGTTAACTTTCAGCTCAGTGGGTATTAGTAGCACAGCAGGGATGCCAAACAGGAACACATTATGGGGTGTCATCAGCAAGAATAAGGTCCAGAGCTATGTGGTGGGTTAGAAATTTGAAAGTCAGAAAAGGCTTTGGAAGCCCTCTTGTCTTCCATTTTGCAGGTGAAGAAACTGAGGGCCAGAGAGGTTGAATAATTTGTTTACCATTCAGGCTACACAGAGAGTTAATGTCAGGACCCAGACTTTCCAAGTTCCAGGCCAAAGCAGATGATTATCCTGTAGCATGTACTGGCCATATTTCCCAGCAGCAGTATATCCCAGCAGCAGCATAATTTCAGAAAAGGAATGAAAAAAAGGGGATATATCCAGTGGAGGGTACCCAGGATAAGGGATTTCAAAGATGCACAATTCCAGGACACAGGGTGATTAGTCATGAGAAGTGGAGATATGGGGTGGGGGTGCGTGATGGTTTCCACAGACATAGGAGAAAGAAACATTAACAATGTGGGCCATGGAAAAGGAATTAAACTTCAGCTTGGTTTCATGGGGCAGGTAGATAACTAGTGGGTGGATTGGAAGAAAGCGATTTATATGTCTGTGGTGAAACATACACACAATGTAAAATCCACCATTTAGCCATTTTAAAGTATATCGTTCAGCAGCATTTAGTGCATTCACAGTTCTGTGCAAACATCACCACTACCTAGTTTCAGAATATGTTCATTATCCCAAAGGCAAACCCTGTACCCATTAAGTGGTAACTCCCCTTTTCCCACCCACCCAGTCCCTGGCAACCACTAATCTGCTTTCTGTCTCTATCAATTTGCCTATTATGGATATTTCATAGAAATGGAATCATACAATATGTGGCCTTTAGTGTCTGGGAAAGCAGATGCGTTTTTAACATAATTAAAATTGCAGGACAAAGAGTGTGGTTTGAAAGGGGGCTTGGTAATGACTGAGGATGCTTGAGTTCAGGCTAGAAGGCTAGAAGTCTGCATGGTAGGGATATTGCGGAGGGGGCTCTGAACAAGAAGTGGGCTTGAAAGGATGGCTCTTCAAGGCTTTTCTGTCCTGGAGGTGGAGGCTCTCTCTGACAAGGCCCTGGGATTATCTCCCTCTTTCCCCACAACTCCACCTCTGCCAGTGATGGCCACTCTCTACCGTATGGCAAAACTCAGGTCCAACCACCTCCACTCCTTTTGCTAATTTCCCCTCTTTTCATTCTCCTCCTACCTCTGGGTCTCTTGACGCTTGCTTGCCAATTTGCCTGACACACTGCAGACACTCTTCTCACTCAAGCATGTTTGACCTGAACATACAGCTTTCTGCTGAGCTGATCTGGAGTTTCAGTTGGCCGTTTGTGCAGCCAGACATGAATTAAGAACAGGGATAAACAAGGATGACTTGAGCTTTAACTACACCGATTTGGCCCAATAGGCTCAGGAATAACCTATAAGACCTAACAGTTGAGGGCAATAAAATTAGATACAAAGGGACTGCAGGGTAGAAACAATGTCTTTTGATACTTCACGCAACACACACTCACACAAAAGACACTAAAAACTCTCCGACACAAGCCTTACAACAGCTTAGAGGAGAGGCATTGTGCTTGAAAACCTATTATTTTAAAAAGCAGAGAGGAAACCCACGGTGACTGAAGTATCATTTTCCAGGTGGTGATAATGGATTTCATCCCAAGACCTGGAAATCATGTTAGAACTACAGTATCAGCCCAGCTTTGTGTCTAGGGCTTAAACTTGAAATGTTGTTTACATAAATAGTAAAGGAACACACACTGGGTTGAAGAGTGTGTTCTCCAAAAATGCATGTCCACCTAGAGCCTCAGAATGTGACTTTATTTGGAAAGAGGTCTTGGGAGATGTCATTAGTCAAGATGAGGTCACACTGGATTAGACTGGGCCCTAAATTCAATGACTGGTGTCCTTATAAGGACATCAACAGAGGGCAGAAGGCCATGTGAAGACAGAGCAGACACTAGAGTGATACGGCTGTACGCCAGAGAAGGCCAAAGATTGCAGAAAGGAAGGATTCTTCCCCAGAACTTTCAGAGAGAGCATGATTCTGCTGACACTTTGGTTTTGGACATCTAGCATGTTGAACTGGGAGAGAATGCATTTCTGTTGTTTTAAGTCACTCAGGTTGTGCTAATGTGTTACAGTAGTCCTAGGAAGCTAACATAGTACACTCCTGATTCCCTCTTCTTTTATACAATTGAACAAACCTATTTGAAACATGGAAAAAGCTCTTAGTTCTTACAATACAATCTTATATTTGTAGTTCAACTTCTGAACACAGGTTTAGAAATAAATAGGGTCTGATTCCACTGATTTTCAGAGGGCTTTCTTTGCAGTGACTGAGGTTTGTTTTATTTGTTTGCTTGCTTGTTTCCAGGAGAAGAGAAGATTGGCCTCAGACACTTTCGTCTTCAGACCCGTGCCTCTCCTTTGAGAATCCCTTCCCCGAAGCTGCCAGGCAGAACCTTCCCCCACACTGTTCATCCTTTGTTCCCTGCTCTCCTTTTCCAGGCGGAGAGACCTGGGGCCTTGGAAGCAAGCACACGCTGGCTGAGCTATGATTCCCCCATGTTGATTATAATTTTTATCACATTATATGGGATCCCTCTGGTGGTTACTAGGGGATACATCAGTTTTGAGAGATTGGAACCTAACCAAAGAATCTTCAAATCTAAAGGATAAGAGGACTCAGAGTTTACAAGTCACAGCAAGCAGATGCTGGTCTGCTTTAGGTAGAGTTTACAAGTCACAGCAAGCAGATGCTGGTCTGCTTTAGGTGCCTTTTACGGGGATTGTGAGATGTCTCCTGGGGCCCGAGGAGGGTCTTCTGAGGTGTGAAAGGCTACACCGGTGGTCCTTGAAAGCCATCGTCATTTGTGTGAGTAGGAATACCGGAGGAGCTGTCTTGTGACATGAAAAACAGCATGGAGCATCCCAGGCACATCAAAGGAGTGGTTTGAGCCGTGGGCTGCAGAGGCTCGGAGAGAGTGACATATAAGACCCCGATGAGAGGCCAGTGGGGACAGTATTTCCAGACCTTGGCATGAAACAGGTTTCTGAGCATCTCACGAAATGTCGGTGAGGGCGGCTCCTCATAGTGACCCTCCCAAATCAGTCAAAGCTGGCCCCCTATCTTAATTATGACTTACGAATGGAAGCATTCATCTGGCTGGATGCAGTTTGTCACATGGTTTACAACAGTGACAGAATAAGAAATAACTTATGAAACAAGTACATTTTCTTGGCTGGCTGGGGCACTCAGAATTGACATTGGTAAGGCTCTATTAAAATGCCTTTATGTTCTGATATACACAGATGTGTTAATTTATAGCATATTCATCAGAAGACATAAATTAATTGCTCTCTGATGACTTTTATAACACCTCCTTTATGCCTCTCCACCCTCCCCCTCCAAAGTACACTGAAAAGGTCAACAGCACTATCTAACGTAGCACACTTCAACTTCCTTCCAAGCTTATAATTAAAGCTAATTAGTAGCTTTGGTAATTAGCACATGTAAGCTTTCTACTTTCTGAATTAATAAGACTGAGTCAGGTTTTGAGCCAAGTAGACTTTTCACTCGCTGGTTCTGATTCTTGAACTGTGTTTGGCTGGTTAATTTAAAACAGGTCTGTTCAAAGTGGAATACTAGAAAGAAACCATACTTATGATGGTCTGCTCTCAAGCTAGTGTGATTTATGAACAGGCCAAAGTGGAACTGTTGTCACAAGAGAAAATCAGAATGCTCTAGGTTTCCAGTAACCGACCAGTCTCCACCTCTCAGTGTGAAATGAGTTGTGTCCAGTTACTATGTCACGTGGATACAACACAACCTCAAAGATGCTCTTGCACACTTGTGTCACCCTCTGATAACACATCTGTACTAAGCACATCAAATCTTCTTTATTTTAGGAGAATGCAGAGGCAATGGCAGTGGGGTGCCAAGATATAACTAACTGCTCATTTTGATTCAAATAAAAATCAAAGAGGAGAAAAATCATTAGTCAAATCAGCTTCTGCTTTTGTGTAGACAAAGTGATTCTCCAAATAGCTTCGTGTTTCTTTTTTTAGCCAGCATGTGGGCATCCTGCAGGCCCAGACAGAATTAAAAGTGCATGTTTTAAAATCAAGAAATCAAATCTATATTCTATTAAAAGAAAAAATGTGATTTGTTTTCAGACTTTAGAAACAGTTGGGATAAAAATTTCCATGGGTGAGCTCATTTGCTTTTTCTCTTCCCATACTAATCTCAGAAAATTTATTTTTGTTTTTTAAAGAAAGAAAGGAAGGAAGAAAAAGAAAATCACTTAGTGATTTACTGGACTCCTTATAAGTCCAGGACAATGGTGGGGGTTACTCACAGCCCTAGCAATTTTGATACATAAAGAAAAGGAAACAGTCACTGCTGCACAGAGAGGAATATATAAGACAGCTCTGGGTCACTAGAGTAAATGGTTTTCATTTTAATGGCGCACTTACTGCCATTGTGATAGCCACATTTGGATCTGTAAGGGGCAGTTGATACTATTCAAGAGCAAGGCACATTTGGTCTTGGGGATGGCTGTGATTGTGAAGGTGACAAGGGGTTATGGATTCCCACAGCCTCACAGGCCCAGCTCAATGGGAAGCCTTGTGTCCCCTTGGCAGCTCACCCTACCTAGGTGGATACACTCCAGTAAGTTCTATATACAGTGGTTCTCAACTGGGGGAGATTCCGCCCCCAGGGGATACTTGGCAATGTTTGGCACAGTTTGGATTGTCATAACTGGTGGGAGAGGGTAGATGCTACTGGCACCTAGTGAGTAGAGACTAGGAATGTTGCTAAATGATCAGCCATGCACAGGACAGTCACTCCCCAACAAAGATTATCTGGCCCCACAGGATAATAGTGCCAATGTCATGGAATCCTGATAGAGAAGGTCTAAACAGGGTCTGAGGCCCTCCTTATCTTTCAGTAAGAGTTAAATGTTAGCTTTCCAGATTGACTCTGGACTGATCTTGGCCTTATAAAAGTCAGAAAGAAGTGAGTGATAGCTCACCCCCAGGGGCTAAGATCTGAGTCAGACTGGAAGTCGGCACACTCAGGGTAACTGCAGCTGCCTAAAAGCCCAGTGCTGGGCATTTTTATGTTGCAGCTAAGGCCGGCACGCTGCATTATGGATGAGCTCATGTGCCATGGCAAACAGTTTAAGAACGATGCTTATATTTAATGAATCCTAAATGGTTTATTACAGAGGGTCAAGTTTCTGCTTCCTGTGGGAATTTGACATTTACGAAAATGCGCGCACATTAATTATTCAGTGGAGACGTCCTTCCTATGGAAATTCACTTTCCTGTACACTTGACAGCACTACATTCCCTGTCTGCATGGGCTACTTTGTTGTTAATCCTCTAAGCATTAATTAAATAAAATTTGCAACTGAGCCAGGATGCATCTACCCTCAAATATTATGCAAAAGACAGCTAAATGCTGTTTGATTTTTCCTGCTGGTAGCCAATCATTACCCATAGCTATTTACGTTCTTCCTTTTGTTCTTTAAAGCATAAACCTGGTATCTCTTCCCACTGAGAAGAAAACTATGCTCAGTAATTAAATTACACCGCATTAAACTTACTTAACTTAAGTTCACCAGCAGGGAAAATTCCGTGCCCCTGGGTTTAACAATAAGTCCTAATCACGTTTGCAAGCCATATCTTTTCTGTGAGTTGTTGTAATTTTTGTTCCTGGAATTCCATTAAAAATGGTAATGTCATTACTCCTGTTACTGCTCAAAACCAACAGCATAATCCTGCATTTTAATTAGTAATTACAATTAATCATTATTTCATTAATGAAATGTTTAGTTGGTAATTGTCTTTGAGCACCTTACTCCCTAGGCTTATAAGCATTTCATAACATCTAATTCGTCGCCTGTTTCTGATGAAGTGGCACTGTCAACCTTATTTTATGTTAACACTTTGATGGGGCTCTGCATCCCAGGCCTGCAACACCAACTGCATATTTACACCTTGGAAACGTGTGGCTTCTGGCTCTCGATAAGGTTCGCCTGAGGACGTACCCTTCGCATTCTTTCCTGCCAACTTAAGAAGGCGAGTCAGTGTGCTCCCAGAGAGCACAGTGTGTGAAGAGAGAAATAGTAATTCCTGGAACGCTTACTTAATAATAAATCTGGGATCCAAATTCATGGATTTTTTGAGAGAGGATAGAGGAAGGATTTGAAGGTACTCTTTGGAACAGGAAGGTTGATTTTAAAAGAGCTTAAAGAATTAAGAATAAGCTGGGAGGGTTGTCAAGAATTTAACATGAGGCAAGATTTTTGTTGATCCTTTTGCAATACCAAAGATATTCTTATTTATTAGGATGGTTTTTTAGAGGTGAGGGGAAGACGACCCAAAAGGTCAGGGACCCAAGTATGCCTTGCACACAATTGTATTCCTAGCTCCTGGTGCAGGGCTGGGCATACATGTGATTCAATAAACAGCTAGATAAGTCATTGTTCCTGCATGGCCTATGGTTAGGCTATGAAGGAGGTAACTGAGGTACAAGAGTTAATGGTGGTTTGGTGATGGGAGCAGGGTGTGGGATGATAGGAGATGCCAAATTAGTGGGCTGGTGTGCCCACAAATTACCTAATGTCATAGCTGTCTGTCACTGACAATTCTGAAAGGACAGATTCATCCAGTTGCCCTCCATGTAAGAAAATTCACACACACACACACACACACACACACACACACACACACACACACACACACACATCCCCAACAGTGAATTATTCAGGGAGGAGAAAGCCTGCTATCCTTTGCAAATTAAACAAGGAGGATTTGAGCAAAGAAAAGATGTGCTGCTGTTATTTCAAGGAAGTATTCACAGCTTCAGAATTAAAACTGAGATGGAACAACATCAGACTTGTTGGAAAATGCTCTGTGTCTGTGGTGTATCTCAGACAAGTTAGTCAGAAAATTCCAAATATCTGGAAGAAATAAATGACAGCCAACAGTTTGGTGTTGGCCACCAGCTGCCAGAGCACGTACGGTCTTGGCCTAAGGTGAGTGAAAGACAGGTTTCTGGGTCAAGACAGGTCTTTCCAACCGGCAATTTTTGAGGCTGCTGACATTTTACAAAATAAAAGAATGTGATAAAGCTTAATTTTTTGGTTTATTTTATAAATGTCTATATTTAAGAAGTTCATGCTTTAGCACACATAAGACATGTGACAAGTCATTTGGAAATAACATCAAATGTCAAAATTTGAGACCCTTTATAATTAGGAGTGGAGGGGCCAAGTGGACTCCATCCCTTGTCCCCACATAGGCCCTATTTCTTTCCTAGGCCATACAGCTTTTAAACATAATATTTCTCCCCTATTATCCTTCAGTATTTATAGAGCATCCGGTCTGTGCTAGGAGTTTGAAAAGAGAGTCTCTCTCTCATGGAGCTCCCAATCTAGAGGTCCTTTCCCTTTGGACTTTCTTCTACTAGAAATAGCCTTTTCTTGTTTAGTTTCCTTTGCTGACCCCGCCTGTCCTCCAGTTCTCACAAAGGCTACCATGGCAGTGTGGGAATACATATGAAAGAAAAAAAAAAAAAAAAAGATAAGATCATTGCACTGCAGAGTGAAGGAACAAATCCCTTAATAGTCACGAGTACACATTCTAGCTCATGAGCTTAAAGCCACACTATTCATGGAAATGGGCGATACTGATTGCACACTTACCATGTGTGGATACTGTGCTTAGTATATCACATGGATTACATCACTTCACCTGCTTCAGATAACCTGCATTGGGCACAATGGAAATTAAGAGTTGGCCCATTCCTAGATCCAAGTCTGTTACCTACTTTGCTGGCTGCCTGGGAATGAGGTCTTGTCTGTCTGTTTTTTGTTTTTTTAATTTCAGCTTCGGCTTGGAGCTGCAGCCCAGGCTACTATGGAAGGAAAGGGAATGTAGCCTTTATAAAATCATCTATAGCCTGGTAGGAATGTCAACTAGTACAATGATTATGGAAAACAGTGTGGAGATTCCTTAAAGAACTAAAAGTAGAACTACCATTTGATCCAGCAATCCCACTGCTGGGTATCTACCCAGAGGAAAAGATGTCATTATACGAAAAAGATACTTGTATGCACATTTTATAGCAGCACAATTCTCAGTTGCAAAAATGTGGAATCAACCCAAATGTCTATGAATCAATGAGTGGATAAAGAAATTGTGGTGTATATATATATATACAATGGAACACTACTCAGCCATAAAAAGGAATGAATGAATTAATGGCATTTGCAGTAACCTGGATGAGAGTGGAGACTATTGTTCTAAGTGAAGTAACTCAGGAATGGAAAACCAAACATTGTATTTCCTCACTCATAAGTGGGAGCTAAGCTATGAGGATACAAAGGCATAAAAATGACACAATGGACTTTGGGGACTCAAGGGGAAAGAGTGGGAGGGGGTTGAGGGATAAAAGACTACACACTGGGTACAGCGTATACTACTTGGGTGGTGAGTGCATGAAAATCTCACAAATCACCACTAAGGAACTTATTCATGTAACCAAAAACCACCCATTCCCCAATAACATATAGAAAAAAAAAATTAAATCAGCTAGAGTCAAGCAGAAATAATAAGGAAAGTTAATTCCAAGTATGGAATTCTCTTCAAAGCATAACAGAAAATGTTTTGCCATTTCTGGTTGTTGTCATAAAGCAAAAAACCCACTTGCCCACTTGGCATGTCTTACCAGACAAAAACTACAAAGGCCTGCCCAGGGTTTTTGCAGGTCCTGGACCTGGGAGTCTGTGTCACAGAGAGTGACAACAGAGACTTCATAACTATGAGACTGCGGGCAAGTTGGCGAATTCTTCTGTGCCTCAACTTCCTCTATGTAAATGGGGACAGTGAGCCTTGCTCTTTCGCTTGCTGGGAGGAGTCCATGGAATGATATGTGACACCTGGCACACAGTGTACACTCAGTTATTATCACATACGTCATCTTCAATATGACTTTTGCCAATTAGATGTGGTGTTTTTGCTTTCATTAAAAATTTAAACAATAATAACCATCACAGTGAGTTTGGGTTGATAATACTTTGGACTTCTTCCTTGGCATGATTGGAGATAAAAGAAGGAACATTCCATGTGATGCTGTGAGGTCCCAGGAAAGGTGTGACAGAGAATCCTGAGTCATGCTTCCATGTCATTACCAGCGGGAATGAGAGCCATCTGGGATGATCTAAGTGCGTATTGTTTTCGGACAGTGATAGGAGCTCAGGGAGCAGGATAGTGGAGCATGAACTCACACTAGAAGGTAGGAGCAGATATGGTAAAGCGCTATCCTAACAGATCCACTGAGAGATTTCTATTCCCTAAAGTTCCACAGTCTTTGTACCCCTCTCGCCACGTCAACTTTGCTCTCCTTAAATGATCTTATCCCCTCTCTTGAACGATACTCCCTGTTTTTCTCACATTTACATTCCCTTCAGGATATGGCAAATTGTCTTATGCTCAGGAAACATTTGCTGAATGAATCCTCTGGAGATCTTCAGAAAATCAGCATATTCCAAATGGAGTGACTGAGACTTAAGCAAGAGACCCAGGGTGGGAGGGACGGACTCTTGAATAGCATCTTGATCTAGACCAGTATAAACTCATAGGACCTAAACAAAAGTGGGCCTTTGTTCAGTGAAGAAGATTCCCAGGGAGCAGGTAGCAGCAGATGGAGCTAACTCCAGATACAGTCTGTACTCTCCGCAGACCCCAGCGTCTTCGTAGATAGGAGGTTTAGCAGATGGTGTTTTTGCATTAAGTTTCTAAATTACCATCTATAAGATCCTCTGTTTTCTAAAAACTAGTTGCCTTAAGGCTTTAAGATTTTAATGTAATTTAAATGTTTGTGTGTGTTGTTAGTGTACCTATTTCTCAGGTTTGCTATCCCAGATAGGTTATTTGCTAAGATCAGAAGAAAATCAATTGGCAAAAGAACATGCTCACATGCTATTACCAGTGGGAATAAGAGCCATCTGGGATGTAAGACTACGGCCTCTTTGCACTGCCCACCAAACAGGTGTGTGGAACTGTCCCTTGGCATTGCAGAGGAAGAACACTTTTAGTGTGATTTCCTGCACTGTGGCTATGACATCAGGGAGGCTGAGGCAGGATCACTTGAGGCCAGGAGGTCCGGGCTGCACAATGACTTCTGATCGTGCCACTGTACTCCACCCTGGGAGACAGCGACACCCCATCACTTAAAAAAAAAAGAAAAGAAAAAAGAAAAAGAACAAAAAACAAATTCAGAAGCTACAATACACAATAGGAACAGTTCAGAAACCTTCCTCCAGCCTTTTAAAGCCACGGAAGAGCTTTGTTTCACATTCATTTCAGCTTCCAAAGCAACTGGTCAAGCCAGGTTCACCTGTTTTATTCACAACAGGTTTCTCTCCAATCCAGATTCCTTCTTTTAAAAAAGAGAAGAAAAAACATTCTCATATTTCTTGTTTTGCTAGCATGAAATGAGCTGCAGAACACTTTTAGAGATCCACCAGCTGTTTTCCTTAAGCCAAGGCTGAGAGCTTCTGCGGGACTCCAAAGAAAGAAAGAAAGGAAGACAGGAAAGATAAAATAAAGGAGAAGAGGCTGGGAGGAAGAAAGAGAGGAAGGGAGGGAGAAACTATAGAGACCAGTGTGTGGACACCCACAACTTCTGGTTCTGAGGCTGGTGGGAAGGGAATTTGCAATAGAAGAGGAGGGGAACTGAGAGGAGAGCACTGTATTAAGAGCTTATAGGAATTCTAAAAAGAAAAAAAAAAAGAGGTCTTTGATCCACTCCAAAGAGGGAGGCAGAAAACTTCAAAGCAGAATAACAGTCCCCCGCACTCTGCCCTGTGCTAAGTACCGGAGCATCCATTATGAATCAGCCTACCTCCCCTCAGCCCACGTGGGGCTGTGCAAGCCAGACATGCAATTCAGACCCACAGCTTGTTCAGCCTCCCCAAGAACACGGCGTATGCAAGGTTTGGGAATAGAAATACAGCAGGCTGCCCACTCCTAAGTGAGGTTAATTTCTAGCAGAGACTGCTAGAAACACCAGCTTCCCTTCTTTCTCTTCAAAGGAAGATGGTTGGTGGTTTTTTTTTCTCCTTAATCCTGAGTCATTAACAGTGAGGTACATCTAAATAGTAGTCTAGGAGGTAGAGATGTGATCTACACAGTCTCTCTCTATCTCAAAAATAAGTTTTTCAGGGGATTGGTTTACCATTCCAAAGGTGACCCAGCAGCCCTTCATAAAAAGTAACATTTGCTTTTATTAGAGACAGCAGATCTACTTCTGTAAGCACCACAGATGTAACTGGGATTCATTTTTACTGGATGTCTCAGAAGACCGGGCAGACTGCCAGCTCTCCTGGACACAGGAAGTTACCGGGTGAGGTCACTTCTGCTCACCCATTTCTGCTTCAACAGTGCAGATCACATGCACAAAGCTCTTAAGAGACAGGTCTTCCCCAAGGCAAAGACATACAGAAATGCTTTCCTTTCCAGCTGCCCCTTGATGAAAGAAACGAAACACCTCATCAGCATGGATATGACACTAGCCCTGGGCTTCTTATTCTTTGCAATGACTACTCTGTGTCAGAGTCAGTAAAAATCGCAATGCAGAGAAGAGAGATAAAAAGAAACATCCTGGAGAATTCTCCTGGTTATTTTTAAAATATTGTCTCTGTTGACTTGAAGTGGTGTAGAAACAGTTCCATATGCTGTGTTTCTTTTTTCCTGTTGCATCTTATAGTTTAAACATAGATCTTTTATCGGATACAACTTCTGTTAACAATATGGCCTACTGGGTTAGCAAAGAAACCGTTCTTTTCTTACAGTTCTGGATTCGGGGAGGTTGCTCACATTTAATTGTGGAAAGCATTATGCTCTTACGTTCTTTGCCAATTCTTTTCTGTAACACAAACCTAAATTATATACCGATTTCTCGAGGTTCTTGCCTAGTTTGGACCAAATTAGGTCCCAGAAATTCCTGATCTTAGCAACTGTGTCTCTCAGTTATTTTCCATGAGACAATATGTTTGTCTGTATTTCATATTGCTTTGTGGAGACAATTACCAGTGCTATATCCCTAATTTTCTTTTTCTTGAAAAAATATTTTAATTTTTAGAAATTATTTTATTTGTATAGGCAAAATGTTAAAATAGAAATAAGAATATAACCTCTTTGACTACCCTGCTCCAGTCAGTCCTGGTCCCCTCCCTGCAGGTAGCCATATTAGCAGACAGACTCGTGTTCTTCCAGACATTTTTCTATATATTTGCACACATCTAAGTACATAGTCATATGCCTTGTTTTTGTTGCTACTATCATTACACAAATGGAATCATACCATAGAACGGATGCCTCATAATTTATTTACCTATTCCTCTATTAATGGATGCTACGGTCTGAATGTATCTCTCCAAAATTGATGTTGGAACTTAAGACCCAGTGTGATAGTATTAAGAGGAGCCTTTGGGGAAGTGATTAAGACATGGGGGCTCTACCTTCATGAATGGAATTAGTGCCTGTATAAAAGACATTGAAGCAAGCACCTTGGTCCCTTCTCCCTTCCACCATGTGAAGACACAATGTTTGTCTCTTTCTTCCTGTGAGGACACAACAAGAAGACTCCAATCCAGAAACAGAGGGTAAGCCCTCACCAGAAACTTGATCTGCTGGCACCTTGTTCTTGGACTTCCTAGGCTCCAGAACTATGACTAATAAACTCCTTTTTTAAATTACCCAGGCTAAGGTATTTTGTTGTAGAAACAGGAATGGACTAAGACAATGAATATATACCTAGCCTGTTAATTTGCTGAGAACCAAGGTTTCATTTTCAACATTTACTAGCTAATCTAGCCTACAGATGTACAAAGAACCCAAGACTTGGATTTTAGTCCAACTCTACTACTAATGTCCAGGTAATCTTTGGCAAATGATCATCCTCTTTGGGCCAACATCTCCTCAGCTGTCAGATGAGTGGGCATGTACAGCGAACAACTTAGTACCAGGTACTACAACTTACACATGCCTAGGCCCCAGGGCACCATGGTGATTCTGATTCATAACTAGGACTAAGATTGGCTACCCTAAGCAAAGAAGAGTTACTGACATGTAGGTGAGAAAAATGTTTCATGATTTAGAACAGGGTGGGGCAAACTACATCCCATGAACCAAATCAGGCCCGCCACCTATTATTATAAAGTTTTATTGGAATATAGCAATGCTCATTTGTTTACATACTGTCTTTGGCTGCTTTAGTGCTAAAGTGGCAGAGGTGAGTAGTTTCAACAGCGATCTCATGACTCACAAAACCTAACATATTTGTCACTGTACTTTAAAACTGTTTGCAGACCTCTGCTTTAGAAAGATCCCTATGGTCATGCAGAGGGTGGGGAAGGAAGACAATTTAGAGTGGTGATGGTGATGGGGGTCTGAGTCAGGGCAAGAGAAAAGAACAATGTGCGAGACACAACAGAGACAGAAGAGCAGAAGTTGTGACTGACTGAATGTATAAAAGTATGAGAAACAGAAGTTGACAGTTTCATATTTCCAACTTGGAGGCTTGCGTGAATGTCATTAACCAAGATGAGCGTCATGAAAGGAAAGAAGATGTTTATGGGAAGGTGAGTAGGATTCAAATTAGGGACTTTCTGAATTCAAAATGCAGATAAAGGTGTCCAGGAAGCAGATGGAAATACAAGTCTAATATTCAGGAGAGAGGTGGGGCTGGAGGTCAAGCTGGATACCCAGCAGTGGGATTGCTGGATCAAATGGTAGTTCCATTTTTAGTTCTTTAAGGAATCTCCACACTGTTTTCCTTAGTGGTTATACTAGTTTCCATTCCCATCAGCAGTGTAGAAGTGTTCCTTTTTCACCGCATCCACACCAACATCTATTACTTTTTGATTTTTTTGATCATGGCCATTCTTGCAGGAGTAAGGTAGTATCATATTGTGGTTTTGATTTGCATGTCCCTGACCATTAGTGATGTTGAGCATTTTTTCATATATTTTTTGACCATTTGTACATTGTCTGTTGAGAACTGTCTATTTACATCCTTAGCCCACTTTTTGATGGGATTGTTTGTTTTTTTTCTTGCTAATTTATTTGAGTTCCTTGTAGATTCTGGATGTTAGTCCTTTGTCAGATGTATAGATTGTGAAGATTTTCTCCCACTCTGTGGTTTGTCTATTTAGTCTGCTGACTGTTCCTTTTGCTGTGTAGAAGCTCTTTAGTTTAATCAAGTCCCACCTATTTATCTTTGTTTCTGTTGCATTTGCTTTTGGTTTCTTGGTCATAAAGTCTACTTAAGCCAATGTCTAAAAGGGTTTTTTTCCGATGTTATCTTTCAGAACTTTTATAGTTTCAGGTCTTAGATTTAAGTCCTTGATTCATGTCGTGTTGATTTTTGTATAAGGTGAGAGATGAGGATCCAGTTTTATTCTCCTACACATGACTTGCCAGTTATCCCAGCACCATTTGTTGAATAGGATGTCTTTTCCCCATTTATGTTTTTGCTTGCTTTGTTGAAGATCAACTGGCTGTAAGTATTTGGGTTTATTTCTCGGTTCACTGTTCTGTTCCATTGGTCTATGTGCCCATTTTTAACCAAGCTGTTTTGGTGACTATGGCCTTATAGTAGTTTGAAGTCAGGTAATATGATGCCTCCAGATTTGTTCTTTTTGCTTAGTCTTGCTTTGGCTATGTGGGTTCTTTTTTGGTTCAGTATGAATTTTAGAATTGTTTCTCTAATTCTGTGAAGAATGATGGTGGTATTTTTATGGGAATTGCATTGAATTTGTAGACTGCTTTAGAAAGTATGGTCATTTTCACAATATTGATTCTACTCAATGTCCCTGATGAACACAGATGCAAAAATCCTTAAGAAAGTACTTGCTAACTGAATCCAACAGCGTATCAAAAAGATAATCCACCATGATCAAGTGGGTTTCATACCAGGGATGCAGGGATGGTTTAACATACACAAGTCAATAAATGTGATGCACCACAAAAACAGAATAAAAAACAAAAATCACACGATCATCTCAAAAAATGCAGACAAAGCATTTAACAAAATCCAGCATTGCTTTATGATTAAAACCCTCAGCAAAATTGGCATATAAGGGGCATACCTCAATGTAATAACAGCCTTCTATGATAAACTCACAGCCAACATAATACTGAACAGGGAAAAGTTGAAAGCATTCCCTCTGAGAAATGGAACAAGGCAAGGATACCCTCTGTCACCACTTCTATTCAACATAGTACTGAAAGTCCTAGCCAGAGTAATCAGACAACAGAAAGAAATAAAGGGCATCCAAATCGGTAAAGATGAAGTCAAACTGTCGCTGTTTGCCGATGATATGATCGTATACCTAGGAAACCCTAAAGACTCCTCCACAAAGCTCCTAGAACTGATAAATGAATTCAACAAAGTTTCAACATACAAAATTAATGTACACAAATGAGTAGCTCTGCTATACACTGACAGCAACCAAGTTGAGAACCAAATCAAGAGCTCGACCCCTTTTATAATCGCTGCAAAAAATAAAATACTTAAGAATATACTTAACCAAGAGGTGAAAGAAATGTACAAGGAAAACTACAAAACACTGCTGAAAGAACTCTTAGACTTTCTTTATCCCTATATTTGGAGAGAAGGTTGGAGGAGGGGGACAGAAGGATGGCGGGAGGTACAGAGAGTGTTAAAGAAGAAGGAAGGGGGTAAAAAAGAATGAGAATAGAGACATGGAGTAGAAACTAATAGATGGCGAGGCAGAGACCTTGCACTGGGTATCTTATATGCACTGGCTTGGCAGCCTTGAGAACTGATGTGTATATTGAAAGCAACAGCATATGCTAGGTGTCCAGCATAATACCTGACATATATTAAGAACTCAATACATGTCTGTTATAATAGTACTTTTGAGTATCTAGAGTATTTGAGTATTCATACCAGGGATGCAGAAGAAGGCCAGGCTATGAATTGATAGATCCTTTGGTATTTTTCATACAGCCATGTAGCAAAACTTATATTAAATAAATTGGGGGAATTTCATATTATACTACATTCCTTTTGCATTCTTACTGGCAAGAGTATTTAGCCTGAATGAAACTTGATACTTCAAAAAGAATCACTTGCTAAAGGGAGAAGTGAGCCCCACCTTCTGTTAGGAAGATGTGGTGAGTACATCAATACTACAAAGATTCAGTGTGTTAAATCAATATGTTGAAAGTAGTTTAAATATCCAATGCTGGTTTCCAACTTCTAACTTTTCTCTATCCTCTCTCTCAGCCTTTTTTCAACCATTCCTTCCTTAATCCTTCCACCCATCCCTCTCCTCACCCCCACTGTTGTGGACTAATTTCTTTTGGGTGTCTTTCTAAGCCTTTGCATACTTTTTCCTACTGGGGAACTTTGCTGTTACGATTCTCCAGCTACTTCTGCAAAGGGGCTTTCAAAGCACTTTTGAAAATGTAGCACTGTGTATGTTTTGGTAAAATGAAGCAAATATTTTGTTTGTTTGGTTGGGTTTGTTGTTTGAAGTGTTGCAGTCTCCCTCTGGGGCCTCCTACTATCTTCTGACTAGCACCTCCACAGCATCCCTTCCTGCTGATTTGCAGAGGGTTTGATTCTTTTTCAATAGTGCATATGCTGCTGTCTTATTGCCTGTTTGCTTTAGTTCATATTTCTTCTCCTGATGGATTTTCTATGAAGATCATCCCTATTTGTTTGATCTTTAATTTCAGACCTTGTCATTTTTTTTTCGAGTATGCTTTTTTATGGATGTTTCTCTTGGCAGAACCACTTCCTATGAGCCTCAGTGTGTGTTAATGGCACTTTCATTTATTATCATAGACAATTTCAATTTCTAGAGGGATAGTTTAGTTCTGCTGTGGTTCAGAGGAGAAATAAATCCTCTTGCAACTTTGGCTATCTTATTTCACTTCACTTTTGGCCTCAGAGGAGGAGAGAGAAGCTGAGAACATTAGCCACATCTGTCCACGAAGATTTCTCCAGTATCAGTTTGCTCCCACACCTGATGTACTGAATACTCAGAAAAATGCTCAGGCTATAAAACCATGTCTAAGGCATAGGGAATTTAAGGATCCGGCTTTGAATGAAGGCCTCAGTTTATCTTACACATTAATGAAGCCCATTCTATAGAGGACTAATAGTTTCCACAGGTGTCTTGGGTGGAGAAGGGAAAAATGTCAATGGACTGAGATACCTATTGGTCTCAGGAATCATTTGCCCAATCTACCCTATGCCAGGCTTTTAAGGGCAGGCCATCTGAATTCACTGAGTGACTGAATCCCAGCATAAGAAATGTTGATATTCTTATTGATTCTTTAATGGCCATTTTATATCCATCCATCCAGCTATCCATTTATGCATTTATCCATCATTTATAGTAACGTCCCTAAGGCTGCTTTCTTGCTAAAAATAAGGAATATTGACAGCTGAAACTCACTTTATTATTCTGTCACAGTTTTAAGCATCCTTGCAAACATGGCTTCTTTAACGATCTCCAGTTTAATTCCACAGTGTGTTTCCCTATCTGCACTATTCTCTCCTACTCTGATCATCTTATTTATTTATTTAGACACAGGGTCTCACTCTGACACCCAGGCTGGAATGCAGTGGTACAGTCTTGGCTCACTGCAGCCTTGGCCTCTGGGGCTCAGGTGATTCTCCCACCTCAGCTTCCTGAGTAGCTGGGACTACAGTTGCACACCACCACGCCCAGCTAATTTTTTTTTAGAGATGGGGTTTCACCATGTTGGATCACTCTACTTTAAAATTATAATATAGTTCCCTTTTCCTGCAACTTCCATTTTGCTTAACCTGTTCTTTTTCATTGCACTTATCACCTTCTAGCCTAATATATAATATACTTATTTACTATGTTTATGGTTTGTTTATTGGTTTCTTCAAGAACATAAGCTCCTCTCACCATCTACTCACTGTATTCTAAATGTGTGGCATATGGCGGGTATCTGGTAAGTATGTGTATTACTAAGCGTTAGGCTTCTTGGGGAAATGACCCTTCAGTGCCTTTATTCAATATTCAAGAGTGTTTCTCAGCCCCTAATCTGGTGTTGTAGGAGACACGATGTGAATGAGTGCGCGCAAGTCTCATACATGGGAGTCTCAGCGTGTGTCTCACACATGCTGCTGGATGTGTGGCATGCCTGGCCCCTGCCCACCAATTGCCAGTAGTGACCTTACCATCAATGTAACAATTAAAAACACACCAGCACATTTCCAGATTCCTCATATGGCTCCGGTAACTCTTTGCTTGATAATTACTGCAAGTCTTAGAATAAAACCATATTTTTTACACTGTGTTTCCACTTGGCAAATAATTAGTCCACCTTATGGCATCCTATGGGCACTCTCAGAGATAATACACTTTCTTTTTTATATGCCTCCCTCTACAGATTTCAAAATCCTTTCAACACAATTAAAGACAGTGATATTTAATGGTAAAACTCAGCTGTCAATGATGTCTTCTACGTCGGTCATTAACAAGTCAGTAAACCAATATTTACTAAGAGCTTTTGAGCCTGACTTCATGCCATGCAGTGTCCATTTTATAGCACAAATGGTACCCCTAAGGCTGTGCCTGTGTTACTTGCGATCAGCATCTTATCTAATCCTTCCTCACATTTTAGGCAAAAACCAGGCCCTGCAGTCAAAGAACAAGTCTGACTGATTTCTTTTCACTGGACTGGTCAGTTATTCAACCATGATGGACAAACTGCTGAGTTAAATTGGAATAACACAGTCCAAGAGAATGACATTTAAAATCAGAGATGGCAAAAATAACAGACATTTCTATGACAGAACATCAACAAATAATTACTGATTGTCTACTGGATACAAAGAACTGTGGTATAGGGCACCAGAAGGTATGGTTATCATGGCATTAATTGTCATTCTGCTGGGTGACAATGAAATATGTATAGGAATGTATACTAATATTCACATAAATGCAGATACTGAGACCAGCTATGCTAAGTGTTTTACAGGCACTATCACTTAATAATTAACATGAATACCATAGGTATCCCTATTTTATAGATGAGGAAGCTGAAGCTCAGGGCAGTAAAAGGACAAGGTCACTCAGCCAGGAATTAGTGGGGCAACAGCTTAAACTCAGGTTTCTCTGATGCCAAAGGGTCTTAACCATTGTGTGATAAATTAAACATTTTCAATCATCTGAAATGTTCAGTTTTCATTTACTTTGGTTGTGTAGGTACAAGCACAAGAAGATCTACAGATAATGTATATTTTTTAACTTTCTTTAAATTAATGCATGTTGGATTGCTCTCTACCATTTGCCCATCTAAGTCTTTGTAGTTGGAATCCATCGTTCTCTGCAAATTTGACATTTGATCATAAATTGCTCATCTCGAGATGAATTACAACACCTCACATTAAAGAGGCACTTAGGGAGACATTTCTATTCCATTTCAAGAGACTTATATAAGAATCCTTTTTGATCTTTCCTAAAATTAAAATGAAAAGCCACATTTTGGCAACATTATCGAATAATACAAATGTTCAATTCTGTGGTAAAAGGTAGAGACATGACTGATCATTTGATATTTAAGGCAAAGAAATAGTGATTTTATTTGATTTTTCATTTTGAACTCTGTCAGACTGTGATCCTTTTTTCTATCTTCATAGTTTTTTAAAAATGATCATCAAAAACAAGAAACAAAGAGAAAGAAGTAAAACACATTTTCTTTGCCTCCAGGATTGAAGACATTTTCCCCTTGGCACGTACCCTAATAAGTAAGAAAACCTAGAATAAAAGTTACTGTGTTGCTTCAGTAACTTCTAAGAAATCAATATAATTTTGGTTTTCTGCTACAACTCTCAAAGCATATTTGATGTATCTCTTAGTTATTGACAGCTTTCTTTATACTCTGAAGCAAAGTTATCCCAGGCAAGTGTATGTGCCTGCAGATGATAAAGTATGGCTATTTGAAGTTTGCATCTTCTTAAAGAGAGATGCAAAGTTCCCAGAAAGATGCTAGGTATGACTGGTTCATATACACTTCACCAGGCACTTGCCTGACTTCTTGGACCAAATTACATTAAATCTTTGAGCCAAGAAAATTAACTCACCACTCATTGAAAAACAGTATTTCACCCATGTCATACCCTTGGTTAATGCAGACTTACGGGAAAATATCTTTCCAATATGATACGTGATTCTTTACAAGTACACAGTTTGTTAAGTTTTATACTTTTTTAAGAAGTAGAGGTTTTTTTTTTTTTTTAACCAATAATACAGTGTATGTGTGTGTGTATGTGTGTGTGTGTATCCTACCAAATCCCTTAGTTAATAAGCAAGACAAATTCACCCATGGAACTCATTCTGTATTATGTAAATTTTCCAAGAAAAAAAGAAAATCTTAATTTGTGTTTCAAAGGCTCTCTAGCTTAAGCACAATGACTTTAAAGAAACAACCAAAAAAAGATAAAATGTAGATGCAGAATGATGTTTATTTTACATGTATATGGTACACATTGGGTACCAAAAGAAAGTCATGGTTAATTACAATAATCACGCTAGGTTGGCCAAATAACATGGAACTAACGACATGAATTTCAACTGTGGATAGTAATATTAAGTGGGTTGAAGTAATCTCTACACAATTAATTTTTTCTAGTGCCTTGGCCTCTGAAAATTTATCTTTGTTTTATATGGGTCTATGTGCATCTAATTAAAGGTTTCATATTTGCAATGCAGGGTTTTAGTTAAGGGAGGTTAAACACGTGATTTCCTTAGAGCACCTCAATGTTCATGGGCCTCTATATTCCCATATCTCTGCACCAGCAGTAGGAGGATATGAGAGCCCAGGGAGCCCTCGAACTTCAAAATTAGATCTGTGGGAGAAAACATGTAAATCTCAGTCTGAAGAATCTATGCCTCCTTTTTCTCCCATGCTGCCTTACTCATAGCACTGATAGCATGCATGATCTGTTAGCCTTCACTATCCTTGCAGAGGAACTGGATTCGGAGGTATGAAAAAGACATACACTGTTCCATGAATATCCATGTGCTCTGCTCCATTTCCTGTTCCCTTGCAGATAAGTGAGCATACTCTAACCAGTTCTGGTCAAGGGACTCTGAATGAAAATGCTACCTTAAAGGCCAAAGTATTTAAGAGCCAGCACATGACTCTCCAGCCCTCTCTTATTCTGTCTCAGTGATACAGAGGCTGCAGGCCTAGATGTCAGAATTATACAACACAGAAAATGGATCTCCTATAAGGGAGTTTGTAAGAAACTTGGCCCTAGAGAGCCATCAGTCCCTTAAAAGAGTTTATATGACAGTCTGGGCAACATAGGGAGACCCCATAACTACAAAAATGAAATAAAATTAGCTCGTGCCTATAGTCCCAGCTACTTGGGAGGCTGAGGTTGGAGGGTGGCTTAAGCTCAGGAGGTTGAGGCTGTAGGGAGCCATGATTGCACCACTGTACTCCAGCCTGGGTGACCAAGTGAGATCCTGTCTCAAAAACAAAACAAAACAAAACAACTCCCCCACCGCCAAAAGTGTACATTAGTGGCAAATAAACTTTGTTATGCTGGGAAGATATTACCAAGTATAGCCTAGTTTACTGTGATAATCTAAATCAACTGCTAAGATAACCAAAGTAATCAGAAGCTGTAACAGGACATAAATGCTGAGTACAAATATTTATTTTTGTACCTACTCTATTGGAGAAAATCTAGAAAATAAATTCAACTTATATTCCAAAGGAAAAAGGAGGAAATTCTAGGAAGTTTTTCATTTGGGGTAAAAGCCAGGAATAAATATATGACTTTCATTGGAGCATTTTCGGGCACTCAGAGATTCAGAGATATCCTTAATGCTAAGTAGATGTATAATTAGCTCCCTGTTTAGGCACTCTAAAATGTGCCATGTCAAAACTGTCTCCTGAAAATGTTGCATTGCAATTCCAAAAGCAATCAGAGGTTGTTGAAAAATCTTTGGGATTTTGCAGTGTGCAGTTTCCCCCAACAGGCCTAAAATTAATCATTACAGGAAAAACATTCAAACTCCCCCATTCTTTTGTAGTCTAGTCTCAACATTAAATGCAATATCATAATTCTGTACACATAGATTCCCTCATTATCTGTGAGCCAGGTCAACCGCAGCACAGACAGTCACCCAGCAGACCCATGAGTAGGGCCTTTTGCAAAGGTGCAGCACTGGCCCTCAAAAAGACTTACAGTTAAGCACTCCAGGAGGCTGCAATTGTGGACAGCAGCCAACCTGTCAAATTGGGTCATTTTTTCACTGGGTGATTTATACAGAACGTGGACTCAAGGCTGACTGCTCTTTGAACAGTGTGACTGCTTTTGTCTGACTGTACCAATGAAGCAGGATGGATGGGGTTGCTGGTATTTAAAATCCTTCCAGGCATTCTGGTCCCGAAGAAACATTGCTTTGGGCTGTAGTTCTGTGTTATCACAAGAAGCATAGTATCTGATGTTAAGAGTGTGGGCTCACTTTATCTGTAAAATGGGAGGCTATAACCCTACCTACCTCTTAGGGTTCTCGTGAAGATGTACTTGAGAAGAGCTGAAACAGTGTGCCTGACACAGAGAAAGCATTCAATGAATGTGAACCATTTATGCTATACAGCATTATTACTGATATGAAGTATCAGTGACACATTGTTGATATAATTATCATCAACATTATCTGTGATGCTGGTGATGATATGATGATGATGATGATGATGATGATGACAGTAATAATCATTTCCTGAGTGCTTACCATGTGCTTGCCAGTCTACTAAGTGCCTAATGTGGATTATCTTAGTGAATCCTCAGGGCAACTATTGAGACTATCATTATCTCCTTTTGATGAATGAAGACACTGAGGCTTAGAAAGGTTAAGAAGCTTGATCAAAGAAGTAATAAAGCTGAAACAGAAGCCAAGCAGTTTGACTTCTGAGCCTGTGCGCTTAGTCGCTACCCTCTACCCCAGCATTGACACAAACACAGCCACAGCTTTTATTAGTTGACCTTATAATACTGATTTAGCCTCATGCCTTAAGACCGTCTGTCCCAGATAGAGCCACAAGTTACTTAAGATACCTCAGTGTCAGCAGCCACAACTTGCTAGATAACTACAACTCCAAAGTGCCCTGCCTCCTGAATGAGATTGAAAATCAGTGGAATAGGGAATGGGGGTTCTGCTTGGGAAATAACCTATAACCAGACCAGTTATGGTAGAAAGGGGTGGCCGTGAAAAATGAAAACAACAAAACAAAATGCCATAAAGCAGGGTGGTACAGAGAGGGTTTAAAGGGTATTGCTCCACTTTCACTCCTAGCCTGGGATTCAATTTGTGGACAAAAGCTGATGGTAAGTGTGTGTGTACTGTAGCCATAGTCAGCAGAGCAAATGGGAACTCTCAACTACTGGTCCTACTTCCCCTAAGCACAGCTGCTGTGATTAACATGTTATCCCTGCACCTGGGTAAATTAAGCCATTACCCCTTACCCAAGTGATCCACTTGCCCCTGTGATGTGCACTGTAGGGAGTCTGTGCTGTTTAGCTCAGAAATGCTAAGTTCACGTGGAGTCCAGTTTTCCTGGACTGTCCCTTGAGTGGTTGATTGTTGGAAAGACTTCATATCTATATTTGAGTTAGACTATTGAGTACTGTCCCTCCATTTCAGGAGCCATGGGAGCAAATTGAGGGGCAAAAGTTACTTCTAGATCTTCCCAATCATTTCTCAACCATTGAGTCACAGCCTGTGACACGAGATTTCTTTAACTTAACCACAACCTCATTGTGGTAGGTTCTGTTTTCTCCCCAGTTATTTTTTTTTTCTTTCTCTAAGAAGAGGATAATACATCCCTACCTTATCTGTAATATCCAGCCACATTGTCTGGCTTGGTCATGTGACTTTCTTTGCCCAAAGGACTATAAGCAGATATGAAATATCCATGTCCACACAGAATCTTTAAATGAGGTTGCAAGGCTTAACTCAACTTTCTGCATTTTTGTCCTCTGCATTGAGAATAGCATGGCCCAGATGAGGGCTTCTCTGCTTCAGCCTAGGTCTTGGAATAAGAGATGCACAGAATAGAGCCAAGAAGAGCTGCTGCCAACCACAGACTCGCACATGAGAAATAAATATTTGTTTATTTGGGGGTTGTTACTGCAGCCGAGGCTAATACACAAATTGTTCAACAACAAGAACTCAGAAGCCTCAACTTACATGATATGCTCAAGTGAATCTGGGGATGCTAGGGGCTATCTTCCCTATCATTGATTGAAAGACTATTTATGTATTAAGTCAACAGGCAAGGACAGAATCAAGAAATGTTATAAAAGTAAGAGCTCCGAGGCCTTTGAGCCCCTGAATCCAGCTGTGCCTGAAGACTTAATGCTAGATGTTATGATTATGTAAACCAAGACATTTCTCTTTTACTTTAGCTAGTTTGGATTAGTTTTCTAATCTGATTTAAATGAATATTGACTTACATTGGGTCTCCTCACTCTTTTGCAATGATATCTGAGCACAGGCATATATGACATATTAAGTAACAGTAATCACATGGGGGGTAAGTTACACTGGGGTATAAATCAATGTAATTGAATAAGCCTGTCATGGGTTGAACTGGGTTCCTTCTCCACCTCCAGCTCCAAATGGGTATGTTGAAGTCCTAATCATTACTTCCTCAATATATGACATTATTTGGAAATAGCATTGAGGATGTAATTAGTTAAGATGAGGTCACACTGAAATAGGGTGGGCTTCTAAACTTAAATAATTGATGTGCTTATAAGAAAGACAGCCACATGAAGATAGAGATGCACATGTCTTGTGACCATGAAGACAGAAATTGGAGTGATGCAGCTATAAGCCAAGGAATATCAAAGATTGCTGGCAAACTACCAGAAGCTATAAACCAAAGCCAAGGAAAGATTCCTCTACAGGCTTGAGAGAGCATGGCCCTACCAACAGCACAACTTCAGACTTCTAGCCTCCAGAACTATGAAACAATACATTTCTAATTTTTTAAGATACCTAGCTTGTAGTATTTTGTTATGGTGGCCCTAGGAAACGAATAGAAAGCCCACCAGGTGAATTTTTACCAACAGATCCCATGGAAAACTTCTGATGGAAATCACTATCATACTCATGACGGTCATTGACAAGGTTTGGCTCTGTGTTCACATCCAATCTCATCTTGAATTGTAATCTCCACATGTTGAGGGAGGGACCTGGTGTGAGATGATTGGATGATGGGGGCAGTTTCCTCCATGCTGGTCTTGTGATAGTGAGTTCTCAAGAGATCTGATGGCTTAAATGTATGACATTTCCCACTGTGTGCTCTCTCTCCTGCCACCTTGTGAAGAAGGTGCCTGTTTCTCCTTTGTCTTCCACCATGACTATGTTTCCTGAGGCCTCCCCAGCCACGAGGAATGGTGAGTCCATTAAACCTCTTTTCTTTATAAACTACCCAGTCTCACGCAGTTCTTTATAGCAGTGTGAAAATGAACTAATACAGCTATATTGCCATATCTATGCCCACACAATATCCAGAGACACAGAAGGGAAAAAGGAGGCAGCACAATGCAGTGATAATGCACATTGGCTGAAAGACCAGGAAGACCTGAGTTCAAGTCCTAGTTTGTTCATTTACCTAGGTGATTTCTGACTCCAGTGTTCTCCTGTACATCACAGAAAAATCCATTTTTTCATTCCTGATGTTTTATGAGAGTTAAATGAGGTAGTGCATGGGAGGTACTTTACACTGTGCCTGGCAGAGTATATGTGTTAAACAATAGATGAATAGATTACCTAAATAGACAGACAGACAGATAGATAGGTAACTTAGACATACAGATAGATGAGAGGGAGAGAGACAGGCAGACAGACAGACAGTTTGGGCTACTATCAAAATATTATAAACTGGTTGGCTTATAAAAAACAAACATTTACTTCTCACATTTCTGGAGGCTAGAAATCCAAGATCAGAGTGCTAGGATGGTCAGTTCCTGGTGAGTGCCCTCTTCCAGGTTGGAGATTGTCAACTTTTCACTGTATCTTCACATGGTGGAAAAAGAGGAAGTTAGCTCTCTGATATCTTCTTATAAGGACACTAATCCCATTCCTGAGGGCTCTATCCTCATGGCTTAATTACCTATCAAAGATCCCACCTTCAAATACCATCACAATGGAGATTATATTCCAACATATGAATTCTGAGGGACACAAGCATTCAGTCTGTAACAGATAGACAGATACACACACCTAAAAATATATCAATGCATAAGTCTATAAATATGAAGGTCTATATCTTTCCTACCTATATAAAATTTAATTAAATCATTAGCAGTTAAATAGTGAATTTTCAACACATTCCCAAATAGTTTTAACTTACTTAATATGTTGTATTGGTGGTAATTTTCCTGTTGTTGTTTTCTAAACTGAATTTGATTGACCCGATTTTATGTAGATATGCAAAGATACTACTTACTCATGCAGACCTTGTTGTGTAAATAACCCAATCTTCTGTCTTCACAAAGACAATCTTTCCCTAAGAGTTACAATCTCCTCTCAACACATTGATTGTATGGATCAAAGGCCCTCTGACTTATATCAGCCTGGGCCAAAATAGTCATTACCATAGATTTTCCACTTTCCCTCTTTAATAGACTAAGCTTTAGAATTTGGGTAATGGTTTGGATGTCAAACAGAACCTGAGAACTTGTTTAGGTTCAGAAGAGAGTGAGTGATAATATTCCTTTCTTCATCAATGGAAATTTCTACCCTTTCCCGCCTATTATGTATAATGTTATTTTGCACCAAAAATGAAGCTCTCCTAATCTTCATTTACCTTCATAATAAAGAGAGTCTTTGTGCAAACCATTTCTGCTATACTTGCAAAGACACGAAGAAGAAGGCCTTTATGCTGAAGCTAGAATTTGTTGACATTTTTATGGATATGAACCTGAATTGTTATGAGTGAGCCTGGTTCTAGGAGTAGATGTGTCCAAGTTTTCACACATGAAAGGCTGGGTTCTGACCTACCAAGAGGCTGTAAATGGAAGTTTGATGATTAAAGACATTACTCTCAATATGTCTTCCCCATAAGCCTAGGTTAAGATTCCAATTTACTGCTATGAGAATCACCCCTCTATATTACAATATGCATTGAGAAGACTCTCTTTGAGGTGCATTAGAAAGAAATACCAACATACTTGAAGACCATTAGCTCATTAAGCTGATTAGTTTCTTGCCAGCCTATAATGAAATTCTAAGATCTCAAGGGAGTCGAATACTGGATGATTAAGTTTTGGCCAAGTGATATATTACTAAAGAAATAGGGAAGAGAAAAGACGTAGCCCTAGTTGCTTAAGAGTAAGTCTAGGGGACACAAATCATCTAGGAGAGGATGGTTCCCAAATGACCCCAGGAAGTCCTGTTGGGATGGGCACCCAGATTTTTAACCATTTTCCCTCACTTCCCATAGTAACTTAAGAATATCCATGAATGTCATAAATGCAGCACACCCAAGATGGAGTCCTCCCCATGAGTTTACAAAGAAGACTCAAGTCAAGAAGACTTGACGGACTAGGAGGTACTACTTAATCTTAAATGGGAAGGAAAAAGTTTCTTGCTAGATGCTGCAGGAGACCAGAAGATGAGTAGATATTCTGTGGTCCTCTCAAAATTTCACAGGCTGAGCTTCTTTGCACAATTCCATACTGTTAGGCTGGGCCTTCTTATCCTTTGTGACTGCTGCACAAGGAAGAAAATGAGCCACACTATCTCCTTTTAAACGCTGAGGGCTGGTCTGACACATTTGTGCTGGCTTGGCTAAGTAAGAAAGAGACCCAGGACATGAGTGGCAGTTGGCTGGCAAGGATGTCAGATGCAGTAGTACCCAGAAAACCCACTCAGCGTGCTTTCTTTCTTTCCTGGTCCCCTCCTGTTACAGGAAGGCTGACCTCTGCACATGCCATATGAGCTTGGTTCCATGGTTTTCCTTCTGCCAAGGAAGTCCCTGATATAAAATGGAACTGTAGAACCTTGCCTTTTTAGGAGCATCATTAGAAATCAAATTAGTATGGGCTGAACAGGCTCAAGGACTGCTGCTTTAGTGTGGCAGCTGAAGTCCAAATTTTTGAGAGTAATTGGGCCCAGGCTGTTAACAGGTGCTGCCACTTCCTACTAGGGAGAAAGAATGCCTGCCATGTGTGTTACACATGGCCTCAGCAGGAAGCCGCCTGTCAAGAGAAATGCAGACACTGGGCTGGAGGGGCCTGAACAGTGATGCCAAGTCTGAGTGATAACTAAATGAGGTCCCTGCAAAGGCGGAATGGCCCAGGATTGTAATTAAGATATTTTCTTACCTTCGCATGGTAAGACTTGACTTGTTATAGTGCTATTTCTAGTCCTAAACTCACTATACGTCTATGCTATCATTTCCTAAATTATATTCCATTCAACACTAGTGTTTGGAGAAACACAGTGAATTTTCTGTGAGAAAAAAAAGGGTTCAGTTTTTCAGATTTGCCTGGGAGACACTTCTTAGTACAGGCTCCATCTGGCAATTCTCAGGACACATTATTCTATTATTTAAAAACGCCTGAGTAGTCCCGGAGTACAGAAGCCTGATTAATTTTAAGTCACCTTTCCCTGAACCAATACAGTCATCCCTTGGTATCTATGGGAAACTGGTTCCAGGACCTCCCTCAGATGCCAAAATGCACGGATGTTCAGGTCACTGATATAAAATGTCATAGTATTTGCATATCACCTATGCACATCTTCACATATAGTTCAAATCATTTCTAGATTATGTATAATACCTAATACAATATAAATGCTATGTAAATAGTTATACTTTATTATTTAGGGAATAATGACAAGGAAAGAAAAGCCTGCGCTTATTCAGTGCAAACACAATTCCCCCTGGCCCCCAAATATTTAGCCCCAATCCTCCATTGATTGAACCCATGGATATGGAGGGCCAACTGTAAACATTTTCATGAGATCTTTTATAAAAATGTCCCATGGAATACTATTTGAGAAATTCCGGACTGCACAAGTAAACATGAAAGTTGGGAGAATTGGTTTTCTCTATCAAATTGGGCAAAGGTCTTCTGTGCCCTTGTCACCATGTGGATACATTTTTCATTGAGGGGCAATATAGCACAGTGGTGAAGGGAGTGGGTTTGGAGTTGGACTGCTTGGGTTGGAATACTGCCTCTGGCATCCATTACCTACAGGACTCCGGGCAAGTTACAAAACCTCTCTGCACTGTTTCCTGCAATGTAAAACGGTGGCGGGGTGGGGGGTGGGGTGGGAATAATAGTAATATCTGCCCCAGAAGGTTGTGGACAGATGAAGTCAGACAGCATCTGTAAAGAGCCTAGAACAGTGCCTAGTACCCTGTAAGCTTGAGGCAAATGTTAGCTGCAGTCATTGCCACCATCACCACCATCTTGCCATCATCTCCCATCCTCTGTCTCAGAATCAGATTCGAGAAGTCATTTTGTCTCCATTTTCCTCACTGCTTTCCACCCACAGCCATTCACTCTTGTTGTCCTGCTCCTGCCTTTGAAAATCCTCCACCCCTCTAGCCTTCGTAACTAGCACAGGCCTTCCTCGCTTCAGGCTGAAATTTTACACCTTTCCCCTACCTAGGTTCCCTGACCCCAGTCCCACTCTCTACCCAAACAACCTGCCCTCAATGCCCAGACAAACCTGCCTGAAACCCTGCTGTGTTCTTGGCCCCATTCTGCTATAATGGTTCTGCCTTCATTGCCTAGATGGCAGAGTTCAAGGTTACCTTGGGTTGCAACCCTCTCACAAACTAACTCAAACTTACTTTCCAAACCACATTTATTCCCTCCCTCCCAGCTACTGTTCCTGCTGTTCTACCCACTTGGAATGTCATTCCTAGCCTCTGCATAGACTCAAATTCCAAGTAGATTCCAGAACCCATCTCAGTGTGTGTCTTCTTCACAAGGCCTTTTGGTCCCTCCATCTCTTACTCTGGCATGGGACACTAGAATGTGCTCTACTGTGGAGTGGCAGGGACAGCAAGAGCCTAGGTTTAGAAACCTGGGTTCATATGCCAGCTCCAAAATGAGCAAGCAGTGAGTTTTGATCCAGTTGTGTAACCCCACCACGTCTCAGGTTCCTTATGTGAGACTGGAGATTGATAATGCTCTCTCTCCATAGGGATAGTATGAAACTCAAACAAAAGCACTTGAACAACATTGAGATTTTTTTTTTTTTTCCCAGAGTCTTCCTGTGTGTCTTTTGAGGAGCACTAGATTTGGCAAAGGTGCCTTTGAGGGCAGAAGTAGGAAACTGAAGTGGGCAAGTTGTCAGACCTCCAGCCCCTGCCTCTACACTTCAACCAGAGCTGCACTACTTTGATCAATTATCTTTATATATTTGGGATCTGGGTGACCTTTACTTAGGAAAAAAAAGGAAATCTATTCCACAAAAGAAAGAATAACCACCTCCCAGCTGGGCATGGTGGCTCATGTCCTTAATCCCAGCATTTTGGGAGGCCAAGGCAGGTGGATCACTTGAGGTCAGGTGTTTGAGACCAGCCTGGCCAACACGGTGAAACCCCATCTGTACTAAAAATACAAAAAAATATCAGGGCATGGCGGTGCACGCCTGTAATCCCAGCTACTCAGGAGGCTGAGACAGGAGAATCGCTTGAACCTGGGACGCAGAGGTTGCAGTGAGCCGAGATCATGCCATTGCACTCCAGCCTGAGCGACAGAGTGAGATTTCATTTTCAAAAAAAATAAAAGAAAAAAGAAAAAAGAAAATCACCTGTTATCATTAGTACCATTCAGCCTTTCCATAATTATTTCACTGTTTCACAACAGTACAGCTAGTCTCCCCAGATATTTTGTAACCTCCTTGGGAGAAAGGACTGGGTCATCTTTAAGTATGTATTTTCCCCAGTTAAATATGTTGTACTGGGTAAGTACTTAAATACTTGTCGATGAAGCAGCTCTGCCTTACTCCCCGCAGGTTCCTCCAGAGATCACACTTTTATAAGGTTAAGCCCATCAAGAAGTTCCTTTTCCACTTTCCTGAGCAGGCAGCCACGGCTTTATCTCCCCTCACTGTCTTCTGGGAAGATCTACTTCAACCTCAGCTCCATTATCTCTCTCTACCAAACACTGCTCAGAGAATAGCCTCTGAGATCTGTTTCCTTAGCAGGATTCAGAGGATCACAGATACTAGAGATGAAGGAGGAAAAAAAATCTATCAGGGCATCTTGTCCTCTCCTTGTGCAAAACGGTTAAGGCCTGAACATTTTCTAAATATTTGTCAGGCCTAGTATTAAAGGCTTGAAGTGACAAGGCCCCTCAAGGGAGAAGTTGGCATTAAACCTTACTCTTAAAGATGACTTCTTTTACTGACTTTTCAGTTTCATGTTTCACCACTGAATCTCACTTCTCACTTTTAGTTAAATCCCTTCTGAGTAGCCAGGCTACAGTGAGTGGGGGCTACAGAAAAGCCACAAGAGGAGTGAGAAGAGGGCAGAGCTGTCACTCTGTGGGCTTTGTTTCCCTCTGACTACAGATAATTAAAAAGGATGGGCAAGGTGAAATCTTGACCTCTCACTTGAACAGAAGTACTCCCCCAATCTTGCAGATTCCCCATCATTCCCATTCAGAGAATCAAAATGCAACTGTGTAATTATAAGATAATGTCTTATGTTTGTGGCCCCACTGAGGTTACCGACTCAGACACCTAAAGGGGCCCTTTGATAAGGATGGCAAACCCACTTCCTTCAGCATATTGCCAGCTCACAGGAAGGGGCATTGTGTCACCAGATTGTCCCTTTTTTTTTTTTTTTTTTTTTAAAAAAAAAAAAAAAAGGAAACCACCTATCAAAATTTCAATGAGGACTCTCTTCATTTTTGAATGTTGGCAATTATTTTTAACCCATTGTAAAGGCACAGCTGACACCAGTTCCCTCTGTAGGAGATTTCTTCTCCTTCTGAAATCCATCGCTACTCCATAAGCATGCACGCAGGAACAGACAATGCTGTATGTTTATTACATTTATAATTTTGTGTGTAGAAGCCTTGCCTCATGGATTCCCTGAGGGCAGGGAGCAAACCTGATACTGCTTGATCCTAAATCCTCAAAATGCAGATACCTATGCTGCAGTCTTTTGCATAGTTACATCACTCAAAAGAACGTCCCCAGTACATCTGTTCAGAAAAATGGTTAGGTCCTCAGGGAATAGTTAAAATTGTGCAGGACTAGACTGCTTAGGTTTGTATCCCTGCCCCACTACTTGACAGCTCTGGGACCTTGGGCACCTCAGTTTTCTCATCTATATAATGGTGATGATAGCAACAGCCCTGGGCTCATAGGGTTGTTGTGAGGTTTAAATGACATAGCAGGGTGTATATCATTTAGCAAATACACTAGGAGCTTAATAGATGTCATTTGGAAGCTGCTTCACATTTCCACATTCTATTAAAACACCCAAGAACCAACAGTGCCCTCACTTCATCTCTAGATTTGGCTAAAGAGTTGGTTTAATTTTCTCCATGTCTTTGGGTTTCATTTTTACTTCTGAAGGTCAAGTTGGCTTGCTACATTCTTGGCGGAGTCCATAGCCCCTTTGATGGTTGAAAATGATGTAAATGAAAAGGTCAGATGATCTTGCCTGGGTTACCTGTCATTCTGGAAGATCACGGCTGTATGCTAAACTAAATACAGGTATGTGCATGGGGTAGGGCTAAAGTCTACACCCATATTGTGGTAGGCACAGATATGCACCACCCAGGTTGCCCTTCAAGGAGGGACTTGGCCTCCCAACTGTAAGGTGGATAGTGATTAGCAAACACCGTTCAGCCATTAGCTACTTGAGAATGGGCCTCAGCTCCAGAGAGCTACTTCCCTAAAGACCATGCATTTCTTGGGCAGCTTTCATTTCCTACCAGAGTGAGGCAGGTGTGAAAAGATGCTGCTGTTTCCATTCATTACAGAACAATCCAGATAGGCAATAATGAACTCAGGGCTCCCCACTGGCTTGGGTGAGACTTTGGAGGGCCTGCCTCAAAGTCCAGCTTCTACTTTGCTCAGTCCTATTTCTGCCCCTTCCTTTCACAGGTGTTGATGCCTAATAAACATCCTGTACTCCAGAGTCCATCTCAGCACTGCAGCCCAAGAACCCAACCCATGACACACAGGTGTACTGATGCGCACACACTCCTGAAACCCAGACAGTCTTTAAAACTATATTTTTAATAAACAGAAATCAGCCAAGTTTGATTATAAAGAAAATCAATTTTGAATTGAGACCTACGGGATTAGCAGGGTCAGGGTTATCTCTAGAGTTGGGAAAGATTACCAATGATATTTTCTTCCAATTTCTTTTATTGTGGTAGAATACACAAAATCTAAAATTTACTATCTTGGCCATTTTTAGGTGTACAGTCCAGTGACAATAAGCACATTTACATTGTGTGCTACAATCACTTCCATCCATCTACAGAACTCTTTTTCATCTTGTAAAACTGAAATTCTGTACCCATTAAATAACAACTCCCCATTCTCCCTCCTCCCAGCTTCTGGCAACCACCATTCCACTTTCCGTCTCTATGAGGGTTGACAAATCTAGATAACTCATGCAAGTGGAATCATACAGTATCTGTCTTTTTGTGACTAGCTTATTTCACTTAGCACAATGTCCTCCAGATTCATCCATATCATAGCTCTTATCAGGATTTCCCTTTTCTCAGGGCTGGATAATATTTTATTGCATGTATGTAACACATTTGGTTTATTCAATCATGTTTCAATAGACACTGAGTTACTTCTACTTCTTGGTTATTATGAATAATGGTGCTATGAATGTGGGTGAACATGGGCGTACAAACATCTGTTCCAGTTCCTGCTTTTAGTTATTTCAGGTGTAGGCCCAGAAGTGGGATTGCTGGATCATATGGTAATTCTGTTTTTAATTTTGGGAGAAACTGCTACACTGTTTTCCACAGCAGCTGTACCGTTTTACAATCCCACCAACAGTGCACATGAGTTCCAATTTCTCCATATCTTTGCCACCACTTCACTCTTTTTTGGTAAGAGCCAAATTAATGGGTATGCAGTGATATCTCATTGTAATTTCATTTGCATTTCTCTAGTGATTAGTGATGTTGAGCATCTTTCCAAGTGTTTATTGGACACTCGTACATCTTCTCTGGAAAAGTGTCTCTTCTAGTCCTTTGCGCATTTTTGAATCAGTGATTTTTGTTGTTGTTGCTGAGTTTTAGGAATTCTCTATATATTATGAATATTAATCTCTTATCAGACATATGATTTGCAAGTATTTTTTCTCATTCTGTGGGTTGCCTTTTTACTATACTGATAGTGTATTTTGAAGTACAAAAATGTTTTTCATTTAAGTCCAATTCATCTATTTTTCCTTTTGATGCCCATGTCTCTGGTGTCATATCCAATAAATAACTGCCAAGTAAAATATCATGAGGCTTTTGCTCTAAATTTTCTTCTAAGAGTTTTATAGTTTTATTCTTACAGCTAGGTCAGAGACCCATTTTTAATTTTTTATGTGGTATAAAGTAAGGAATGTACCAAACATTAATTGTATTCTTTTGCACTTGGATACGGAGTTTTCCTAGTGGCATTTATTGGAAAGACTATCTTTTCCTCCATTTAATCATCTTGGCACTTTTGTCAAAAATCATTTGACCACATACGTGAGGGTTTACTTTTGGACTCCTCTATCCTCTATTCTATTCCACTGATGTATAACTCTGTCTTTATGTCAATGCCACATTACTTTGACTCCCACAGTTTACAGTAAGTTTTGTAATCAGAAAGTATGAGTCCACCATGTTTGTTCTTTTCCAGGATTTCTTTGGCCATCTGGGGTCCTTTCAATTACATATGAATTTCAAGATGGCTTTTTGTATGTCAGCAAAAAAAAGCATTGTTGGAATTTTCACAGGATTGTGTTAAGACTATAGATTGCTTTGTATAGTATTGACAACAATATTAAATCTTCTAATCCATGAACATAAGATTTGTTTTCACTGATTGATATCTTCCTTCAGAAATGTTTTCTGGTTTTCATTGTACAAGTTTTTCACTTCTTTGGTTAAGCTAATTCCTAAGTATTTTATTCTTTTTAATTCTCAATTTTCTTTTCAAATTGTTCATTGTTAGTGGATAAAAATGCAATTTATTTTTGTTCATTGACTTGTATCTTATTGCTTTGTTGAATTCATTTATTAGTCCTTACAGATTTTTTTTTGGTGGAATCTTTAGGGTTTTCTACATACAAGCTCATATCATCTGTAATACAGTTTGTATGTTGTTCCCTCCAAATCTCATGTTGAAATGTAATCCCCAATGTTGGAGATGAGCCCTAGTGGGAGGTGACTGGGTCATGGAAGCAGACCTCTCATGGCTTGGTGCTGTTCTCATGATATGAGTGAGTTTTCATGAGATCTGTTTGCTTAAGAGTGTCTGGAACCTCCCACACCCTGCTTCTCTTTTGCTTCTGCTCTGGCCATGTGACATGCCTGCTCATGCTTCACCGTCCACCATGAGTAAAAGCTCTCTGATGCCTCCCCAGAAGCCAAATAGATGTTGGCACCATGCTTGTGTGGCTTTCAGAACTGTGAACCAATTAAACCTCATTTCTTCATAAATTACCCTGTCTCAGGTATTCTTTTATAGCAATGCAAGAATGGCCTAATACAATCTGAAAATAGATATAATTTAATTTCTTCATTTTCAATTTGGATGTCTTTTATTTATTTTTCTGGTTGAATTTTTCTGGCTAGGACTTTAAGGACTATGTTGAATAGACATGGTGAAAATGGGCATACTTTCCTTGTTCTTGATCTTAGAGAAAAATCTTTCAGTCTTTCATCACTGAACATGATGTTCAATGTGGGTTTTTTATATGTGGCTCTTATTATGTTGGGGCAGGTTCTTACTTTTCCTAGTTTGTTGGGTGTGTGTGTGTATGTGTGTGTGTGTGTGTGTGTGTGTGTGTTTAAACCACAGAAGGGCTTGAATTGTGGCAGATGCTCTTTCTGCATCAACTGAGATGATAATGTATTTCTTCCTCTTCTTGCTCTGCTGTGATGTATTGCATTGGCTCATTTTTCTGTAGAGAACCATCCATACACTCCAAGAACAAATTTCGCTTGGTCGTAATGTATAATTCTTTTAATATACTGGTGAGTTTGGTTTGCTAGCATTTTGTTGAAGATTTTTGTAGCAATGTTTATAAGGGATATTGGTCTGTAGTTTTTTTTGCAATGTCTTTGTATCAGGGTAATGCTGGCTTCATAGAATGAGGAAGTGTTCCCTTTTATTTAATTTTTTTGAAGAGTTTGAAAAACATTGGTTTAGTTCTTTAAATATTTGGTATTGTTCACCAGTAAAGTCATAAGGTCTGGGGCTTCCCTTTGCTAGGAGATTATTGATTACTGATTTAATCTCCTTACTAGTTATAGATCTATTCAGTCTTCATGACTTAGTCTCATAGGTTTTGTGTTTCTAGGAATTTGTCCATTTCACCTGAACTGTCCAATGTGTTGGCATGCAATTGTTTGTATTACTCGCTTATAATCCTTTTTATTTCTGTAGACTTGATAGCAATTTCCTCACTTTCATTTCTGATTTTATTAATTTTAGTCTTCTGGTTTTTTTCTTAGTCTAGCTAAAATTTTGTCAATTTTGTTGATAATTTCAAAAATCAAATTTGTTTTCCTTGATTTTCTAGTTTTTCCTTGATTTCTACTATTTTTCTGTTCTCCATCTATCTTTGCTCTGATCTTTATTCTTTCCTTCTGTTAGCTTTGGGGTTAGTGTGTTATTTTTCTAGTTTTTAAAGTTGTAAGGTTAGACATTTTATTTGTCTTATTTTTAAATATAAGTATTTGTAGCTATAAAATTTCCCCTAAGTACTGTTTCCATTAGTTCCATATATTCAGATATGTTGTGTTTTCGTTTTCATTTGTCTTTTAAGTATTACCTAATTCCCCTTATGTTTTCTTCTTTAATCCACTTGTTGCTTAAGATTGTGTTACTCAATTTTCACAAATTTGTGAATTTTTCAGTTTTCCTTCTGTTACTGATTTCTAATGCCATCCTATTGTGATCAGAGAAGATACTTTGTACGATGTCTGTCTTTTAAAATCTACTGAGACTTAATTTGTGGCCTTGCCTATGGTCTATCCTGGAAAATGTCTCACGAGTACTTGAGAAGAATGTGTATGCTGTTGTTAGGCAGAGTGTTTGGCATGTATCTGTTAGATCTAGCCGGTTTATTGTTTTGTTCAAGTCCTCTGTTTCCTTACTTAACTTCTGCCTTTTGTCTCTTTGCTAGCATTTTTTATTTAAAGTCTATTTTTTCTGATATTAGTATAGCCAACTCTGCTCTCTTTTGGTTTACTATTTACATGGAATATCCTTTTCTGTCCTTTTACTTTTAACCTATTTGCATCACCAGTTCTAAAGTAAGTCTGTGAAAACAGTATATAGTTGGATTATGATTTTTTAAAACCATTTTGTCAACCTGTCTGTTGACTAAGCTGTTTAATCCATTTACATTTAAAGTAATTACTGTTGAGGAGAGGTTTGATTCTGTCATTTTGTGACTTGTTTTCTATATGCGTATAGGTTTATTTTTTTCCCTGATTTCCTGTATTCCTGTCTTCTTTTGTGTTTGGTTGATTTCTTATTTTGATAATGAAACAATTAAATTCCCTTTCCATTTTCTTTTTCTGTATATTCTTTAGCTGTTTTCTTTGTGGTTACGGTGGTAACTATATTTAACATTCTGAAGTTATTACACTGTAATTTGAATTTATGCCAGTTTAACCTCTATAACATATACAAACTCTACTGCTTTAACAACATTATACCCTCCCCTTTCTGTTGTTGATGTCATAAAATTACATGTATATATCTTGACTTCCTCAAAACATCAACTAATATATATATATATATATATATATATATTTTTTTTTTTTTTTTTTTTTTTTTTTTTTGAGACGGAGTCTGGCTCTGTCACCCAGGCTGGAGTGCAGTGGCGCGATCTCGGCTCACTGCAAGCTCCGCCTCCCGGGTTTACGCCATTCTCCTGCCTCAGCCTCCCGAGTAGCTGGGACTACAGGCGCCCGCCACCTCGCCCGGCTAGTTTTTTGTATTTTTTAGTAGAGACGGGGTTTCACCGTGTTAGCCAGGATGGTCTCGATCTCCTGACCTCGTGATCCGCCCGTCTCGGCCTCCCAAAGTGCTGGGATTACAGGCTTGAGCCACCGCGCCCGGCCTAATATTTTTTTATGCATTGGTCTCTTAAATTATATAGAAAAACAAAACATGGAGTTACAAACCAAAGTTATAATACTATTGATTTTTAGACTAACCTATTTTAAAAATCTGTTATTCTCTTAATTCATATAGAAACAAAAGGTGGAATTACGTACTATTGTTAAAATAACACTAGCTTATCTACTTACTAATATATTTACCTATACAAAGACCTTTATTTCTTTATATAGCTTCAAGCTACTGTCTAGCATCATTTCATTTTAACTTTCAGGACTCCCTTTAGCATTTCTTGAAGGGCAGGTCTAGTTCTAATAAACTTTCTGAGGTTTTATCTGGGAATGCCTTAATTTCTCCTTCACTCCTTTACTTCTTTTGCAGTACAGTTTGGTTGGATATATGATTATCGGCTGATAGTTTTTTTTTCTTTTACCACTTTGAATATCTGAATCTTCTGGCCTGTAAAGTTTCTAATGAAAAAATCTGCTGATAATCTTAGTGAGGATCTGCATGACAAATCTCTTCTCTTCTGCTGCTTTCCAAATTCTTTGTCTCTGGCTTTCAATAGTAGTATTTATAATGTGTTTTGGTGTGAGTCTTTCAGGTTCACCCTATTTGCATTTTGTTGAGCTTTTTGGATGTTCATATTCATGTCATTTAACAAATTTGAGAAGTTTTTATTCATTATTTCTTCAAATAATCCCTCTTCCCCTTTCTCTCTCCCTCTTTTCCTTCTAGGGCTCTAACAATGCATATGTTGGTTCACTTGATGGTGTACCACAGGTCCCCTAGGCTCTGTTCACTTTTCTTCAACTTTTTTTCTCTCTGGTCCTGAGACTTAATTTTCATTGACCTATCTTTAAATTCATTAATTCTTTCTTCTGCCTGTCAAAATTTGCCTTTGGGTTCCAGTGAATTTCTCATGTCAGTCATCATATTTTTCAGCTCTATAATTTCTTTTTGGGTTTCTTTGCATCAGTATCTCTTTATTGATGTTGCCCTTTTGGTCAGATATTATTTTCTTGACTTTCCCCAATTATTCCTTTAGTTTTTTTGATCATCTCTAAGACAGGTAGTTTAAGTCTTTGGCTAATGGATCCACTATTATAATGGTCTTTTCAGTTCAGTGTCCATTGGTTTATTTATTTATTTATTTTCCCTTTAATGCTTAATATGTTCCTGTTTCTCTGTATGCCTTGTAATTTTATTTTTGTTGAAAACTGGGCATATGAATGGAATAATATGATAATTCTTGAAATCAGATTCTCCCCCTTTGCTGGGGTTGCTGGTTTCGTTTTCATGTTTTTGATTGTTGTAGGCCAACTCTATAGCAAGGATCAGTCTGAGGTATAAACTTAAGGTCTTTTCTGAGCTTATGCCTTGCCTGGAACATGCACAGTAACTATCTAAATTCTCCCACATATGTGGTTGCTTTTGAATGTCCTAGTCTTCAACATCTGGGTCCCAAAAAGGGAAAGAAGAAAAATTAAGGGAAGGGAAAAAAGGCATCAGCCCTTTAAATTCCTTGGGAGTCACTTCAGCTAGAGAGGAAGGTACAACAATAATGGCTACCGCCACTTTTTTGCACCTCTGTGATTGAAAGCAGCAATCAGTAATCAGAATACAGATCCCAATATTTGGAGGATAGAGTTCTTTTTGTCCACCTTGGCTCCCACAAGCCATGTGCAAACTGCACCAGGAATACATGCACAACTACCTGCCATGGGGCTGAGAGATGGGGAATGGGTAGTTGCTACTGTGCTAAGAACTGAAACTGATTGAAATAAATCACAATTTATGCCCCTTCCCCTGGAATATTCAGGCCTTCAATGGACTCCAGAGTTCCAAAATAACTACAACAGACAGATTCTGCCAATGCAATTGTTATCTATGTGGAAATACAGATTTCTCAAGCTTCATACTCTACACTCTTCCCATCAATTATATTTTAATATATCTATATTTATAGGGACAGAATGCCAAAAAGATTAAAAAGAATACAGACCTTTAACAGCCCTGGGGATTTTTGAGCAATTCAGTAATATCTGTATCTTCTAAAATAATATTAGAGCTCTTAGAAATTATAAAATAAAGACAAAAAAGATTCCTTTGTGTTGACACTAAATACTTTTTCTTCTGAAATTCCCAAAGTACTTACATTTAAGGATATATTAGATAAATTAGGTAATGCAATGGGAAGGTAAGCATATTCTAAGTTTTCCAGCCTTATTATTATCCAATAATAATGCCATTCAACTTGCTGGCACTTACATTGTCTGAGGAACCATTCCAAATATGGTGCCATATAAATGCCATTGTAAAGCTCTACCAGAATAGCATTATTTCAGATTCTTCCTTCCATGCCCAGTAACAATAAAACACTTGGGGAAAAAGATCTCATTTCAGAGTCCCTGTCTCTCATCTTTCACTCTTGAGTATTCAGCTGCATCTGTCATTCTTTGTTTTTATATTTCTATTTATTCAAATATCACATGATCCTAAACAGAATAAATCCGGTCATCATGCAAATTCTATTTAGGACAGTATTCTCATATACGAGGTCAGGTTCATATCCCTTCATAGGCAAATTCCATTCAAGCTAATGTGTATAGCTGTTTGTTAAGAAATAAGATTCTCGGCCAGGCGCAGTGGCTCATGCCTGTAATCCCAGCACTTTGGGAGGTCGAGGCAGGCAGATCACTAGAGGTCAGGAGTTAAAGACCAGCCTGGCCAACATGGTGAAACCCCATGGCTCCACTAAAAATAGAAAAATTAGCCAGGCGTGGTGGTGCATGTCTGTAATTCCAGCTACTCAGGAGGCTGAGGCATAAGAATCGCTTGAGCCTGGCAGGCAGAGGTTGCAGTGAGCTGAGATCATGCTACTGCGCTCCAGCCTGGGTGACAGAGTGAGACCCTGTCACCAAAAAAATAAAATAAAAATAAATAAATAATCAAAAATAAAAAATAAAAAAAATTCTCCCAGTATTAAATGCATATGTAAAAGATGAAATAATGCATGCAACATGAGCCATGTCCAAGCCACAATCTCATGGAGACAAAATTATCAAGACTTCAATCTGACTGGTGGCTTGCAAACTACCCTAGACCTCCAACCCACAGATATATACAGACATAGATGAAAGCTGGATGCCAGGAAGTTGTTTCCTAAGCTTTCCAACAGCATGTGCCTGAGGGACTGTATGGAAGAGATGAAACAAGAGACATGCTTACCAGGAAGGAGCTAGTTGTTTACCAATTAATGACGAACTATCTAAAACTTCTTTGTTCTCTAAAAGTAAGATTTGTAATGTTTTCAGAAATAAATATGGGTTATTCTTAAATAATCAGGTATATTTAAGAGTAGCTTATAGAAGGAAGTATGTATTGTTTCTACAGTGAAGGGAAAAGCACAATTTAGTTTTTGACAAAATCAGAAATATTATAAGGTATATGCTCAGCTACAGAAGCTATAATGCCTTTGACGTTAGTTCTTTAAAATAAATTATAGATACACAACTATATGTACTAACAGCCTAAAAGTAAGTCATGCTGGGTTTTTTTCCATACAACTTTAATTAGGTATATTTTTTCCAATGTGTTTTGAAATGATCTGCTAGGACCAAATGCTAACATGAAATTCCCTGCATGCTGGTAGTTAATTCAATAAAAATTAGAAAGGTGAAGCCTTGTTCCCCAGAGGGAGAAGGTCTTAATACAAAACATTCATTATTTCCACATAAATTGCAAAAAGTAAAGATGCTGGATTTAAAATCTAAGCAGGAAGAAACTGTCAACTTTCATTATCAGTGGACAAATGTTTTAATTTGCAATATTCCCTAGTAACTTTTTGAACTGACAACTTTACCTCTTTACCAACATCTACTTTAATTCATAATTTGCAGCTGTATAAGTACTAGTTGGGCCAAACGCTTTGGGTATGTCTCTTAGAGGTAATGGAATCCTATGTTGTTTTCTGGCACTGCCTCATTAAAATGAAACTCAGACCCAGGGTAACCCTGAAAATCCTAAGCCCTCCAATAAAAAATGTGGTATATCCTTGCACTTAAATTACACAGGAGAAGTGAAAGCTGGTACATCACACACAGAAGAGAAGTTAAAGATCAAGCTATTAGAGTTAATGAGCCGATACAAGCTCAGGTTCTCTAGCCAGGGAGGTTAGGGACAGAACACATGGCCACCCCAAGGAACTTTATTTAAGATATCAACTAAAAATGAGTCACCTCTCTTCTCAGCTCCTGCACTCATCACTGACGCTGGGAACAATGACTGAAGGACTCACACCTGTCTGAGAAAAGGCACCCTGCGGGTGTGACTTGCCACAAAAGCAAGAGTCTTTCTGCATTTGTAAATGTGTTGGTAAGGCAACAAAAAGAATACTACTTTTCAAGGGGAGGTAGAGGTGGTGATCCTGGCATCCTAAAAGCCTGATTGTATGTTCTAATCCATTCTGATGTCACCAAAGCTCCCCTTCGAGGGAATAACCTAGATTATGGCCGATACTTTCTACTTCTAATAGTCTTCCAGTTTCCTTGTTCACAAGGGGTTGGTAAACGAAAATCAATTAAAAGAGCAGGGTCATCTCTATTTTGGATTTGGACACTGATGATGAAGCTGTGATATTCTGACCCAGGACCCATTGGCTCCTCCTGGACCTTCTAAGAAGGTCAATCTGGCTGAGTCCAGACAGTCAGCTGATGGTCTCATATGTGGAATCTAAAGTTGATGATGATGGTGGTAGTAGAGTGCTAGTAATCCTCATAACTCAAAAATGATCAGAGTTCATTAATTATTAATTGACTAGAACTTTTATGGCTCATTAGCTACTGGTTAAATGTCAGGTAAAATATAATATTTAATATAAAACATTAAGATTAGAAATATGCAGAGCATTTCTTATGTGCCAGACCTATGCTAAGTATTTCAAATCCATTATTGTACTTGATCCTTACAACTTCCATGCAAGAGACCTATGTTTATCTCAGTTTAACAGAGAAGAAAGCAAAGTGTGAAAAACTAAATAACTTGTCTGAAGTTAAACAGCTAATGAGTGATAGACTTCAGCTTCAAACCCAAGCCTAGCCAACTCCAAGCCCATTCAATTATCATTTGATACACACCCAACCTATGCAATAGTTAGCTTTGTTCTTAGTCATTGTCGCAAAGCCCATTTCACTCCTCAATCAGGCTTATTACATTCACTCATGTTCTCAACAGACACGAGTGTTTTACCCAAAACTGTACAGAATATCACTATCACAAGTTGCCATTCCCATTAGAATTTACCTTGATCCCCGGTGATGCTACGTGCATTGTTATGTTATGTTAGTTTCTTCATGGAGGTGTTATTTCTAAACTGCAAGATTAAAGCTCCTACAAGCTTCTGACAACATGAAAATCAGACATTACTTTGGAGTCTTTTTAAAACAAACTAGTAAAAATGTCCCAATGAAGAGAAAAAGAGTAGTCACACATACCTGTAGAACTGATTCTAATTTACACTTTCATCTTGCTCTAAAACACATTGCTTGAGTCTCAGTTTAGATAGAGATAAGATTCACCCAGTAGGGGGATATTAGTTCTTTCTGGGTATTTTGATTAAACTGTTATATTGAGTAGTTCTGAAAATCACACGTAATCATTTAAGGTATGGTAGATTCTGTTCTCCAGCATATGGCTCTCCACCCAGCCACATTCCATTTCCTTAAGTAAACTAGCAGGAGGCCTTCAGTGTAAGCTCTTTAATTTTTAAACTCTTGGGTGGTGCTTTGTTCTTGGGGTAGAGAATAGAGCAAGAGAGTCAACTACCAAACAGTAATATTACCCCCATCAATGAGCAGGTAGTGTTTACAGCACACATACTATATACCAAGAAATGTGCCACACCTTTTGCATGAATACTCATTTTAAAACAGTAAAGACTTTATATTTAGAGAAGTTTTAGGTTTACAGCAAAACTGAGAGTAAGGTACAGCGATAGCCCACATATTCCCTGCCCCCACATATGTAGCCTCCCATATTATCAATCTCCCCCCACCAGACTGGTACATTTGTTACAATTTGTGAACCTACAAGGACATATCACCCAAAGTCCATAGTTTACATTAGGGTTCAGTCTTGGTGTTGTACATTCTATGGGTTTGGATAAATGTATAATGACATGTATCCACCATTATAGTATCATAAAGAGTAGTTTCATTGCCGTAAAAGATCCTCTGTGATCTGCCTATTCATCCCTCCCTCCCTCCTAATCCCTGGCAACCATTGATCTTTTTATTATATCCATAATTTTGCCTTTTCCAGAATTCTACATAGTCAGAATCATAGAGCAGGCAGCCTTTTTAGGTAGGCTTCTTTCACTTAGTAATATGCATTTAGGTTTCCTCCATGTCTTTTCATGGATTGATAACTAATTTCTTTTTAGCACTGAATCATAATCCCTTGTCTGGATGTACCACAGTGTATTTATACATTCACCCACTGAAGAATATCTTGGCGGCTTCTATGTTTTAGCAATTAAAGATAAGACTGCTATGAACGTCCATGTGCAGGTTTTTGTGTGGATATGTTTTCAGTTCCTTGGGGTAAATATTAAGGAGTACACTGCTGGATCATGTGGTAAGAGTGTTTAGTTTTCTAAGAAATCACCAAACTGTCTTCCAAAGAGGCTATACTATGTCGCATTCCCACCAGAAATGAATGAGAGTTCCTGTTGCTTCACATCCTCTCTAGCATGTGGCGTTGTCAGTGTTCTGATTTGGGCTCTTCTAACAAGTGTGTGGTGGTATCTCACTGTTGTTTGAACGCTCATTTTTGAAAAATTCACATAGGCTATCATGATCTTCATTTTACAGTTCAAGAACTTGAAACTCAAAGAATGTAGGTATTTCAAACTGGCCACTATAAGCTTGAGCCAAGATTCAAACTCAAGTTTAGTGAATTTCATAGCCTATACTTTCTATCACTGAGGTACATCTTGTCTTCTCAGTTGTATTATGTGATTTGCAAGTCCTATGAATAATATGCTTAAATTATACCATTATGAAAACTAAGTACAATCTTCAGCCAATAAAATATCCTCTAAATACTTCAAAATATGAAACAGGAAGCTCATCTAAATGGACTAATTCTTTAGTATCATCATGAACGGATGATGTTTTAAATTAAGAAGTAAAGAATTTACAGTTTCCAAATTGAGAACAATTTCCACAAATTTTTCTTTTCATCATATTCTATTGTGGGTGTGCATCTGTGTGTGTCACAGACACACACAAAGACACAGAGATACGGGGACACACACATAGACACTTTCCATCTCACGCCATGTTGGAACATCCAAGAGACAGTTAAAATTAGCTAGCTAATTTCCATAAAGTATCAAAATAAAATATACTTATTGAGAGTCTAGAGTTCCTGTCATGAAGTCTTAGCAATTAAAAAGCATGGAAGTCATAGAATCTCAGTGCTCCTTCGTTGCAATCCACATGCCTGCTACAATTCGAATCCCACCAATAGATAAAGTCATCAGGAGCTAATTAGTCCACGTGTGAAAAATAATAAATAAAAGAAGACAAAGAACAGACTTCTAAAAAACAAAAACAAAAAACAACAACAAATCATTTGAACCACTGGGTACTTTGAGTACATGAAAATTGTGAAGTAAATTAATTAGCTTTGCATCGATTGGTATCAAAAGTCATTAGCCCTGCACTGCAAGGAAATCCCGAGAAGCCTAAGATGCATGAAAGAAAAAGGCTGGGAAAGAAATCAATCTCTGCTCTTCAACGCTGATGCTTTAAAGGGTCCCTGCTGTATAACTCGCCTGGAAGCATTCCAGGGGGAAGAACCCACAGATTTATATCTGCCACACGTGTCACTGAACACAAATACGTCTGATAAATAATTGAAGCTCAGTATTGTGCTCACATCGCATGTGCTAAAGAACAGGGACGGGAAGGCAGAGAGGTCAAGTTTCCCATCTGACTTTCCACTGGGCATCCCAATCATCACTGAGGTCATTATTCTGCCTTGTGAAGTGTCAGAACTCACTGTCTTAGGGAATCCAGGTGCTGGCATCATATATTCAGCAAATCTGGTTTCCCCCTCTCTCACACCGCAGAGCACTCTCCTCTAGTCCAAGCGTAGTGCAGGGCAGAATCCAGAGCTTATTTTATTTAATCCTCACAATTTTGTGATTTTTACAGATGAAGAAACTGAGGTCTGGGGAATAACAGTTGTTTTTCACAGGCACAAAGCTAGTAATTGGTAGATCTGGGATTTGAACCAAGGTCCAGGAAACTCTAGAGCCCATATTATTGCCATACTAGGGCTCCCTCCCTAAATAACTTTCTCATTAAGTGAGCAGAGAGAGAGGAGCCAGACTGCCCTGAGGCCTTTGGTAGTAATAGGAGGCTAAGAAGCTCATGCAACTAAGTCTCTTTATCCAATGGCACATCGCTGGAAGGAGAAAATGGTCTCTGTTGGAATCCTTCCACTGACAGGAAGCTCTCTACCGCACATAACTATAGACCTGATTACTAACAGACTTCGGTTTGCCTTTCCAAAACTCATATCCAGTGATCACAATTGTGGCCTCTGAAGCAGTTTGATTCAATACTAATTGCACTCAGTACTTGGATCTATCATAACTGTAACATTAAACAATGTTTTCCCCTCTCAGGGTTCTTTTGAGGATACGGTGAGTATTAAAATGAGCTGGTACATAGTAAGAATTTGCCCAATGTTAATTATAAAAATTGTCTTGATATTACTTGGTAAGTTATTTTGTTAAATAGAGTAAACACCCATGAATGCCACATACAAACCAAGAGCTTTGACCCTCACAATGACCCCCATCTACCTATCTTGTCCTCGCCCGTTTATCTTCTTGTCTCCAAGGTCATTATGTTCCTGAGTCCCAGGTTCACCTTTCTTCTTATAGAGTTTTATTGCATGTATAATTGGTCCTAAAATGCTTTATAATCTAAGCTGTTTTAAATTTTTTAAAAAGGATCCCATCCTTATCTTATGTTATCCTCACACACTTATTTTCCCCCACTTGATATTTTATTATGAAGAAATTAAAAGTTACCTACAACTGAATAATAATAAATGCTATATATTAAAATCTGTACTTATAATAGAAGATAGCCTCAAAGTTAATAAGGTAAGTGTCAATCTTAAGTATGCAAAAACTGCACAAAATAAGTTCATACTTAGCAAAAGAAAAACTACAGTAAATATGAGCACAAATTGATGAAATAGAAAAACATTTTCTAGAGGAGATCAAAATAGTCAAAAGTAGATTCTTTGATAAAATAATTAAATAGATAAACCTTTGACAATATCGATTAAAAGAAGAACATGTTTTGAATGAAAAAGTGAATATTTATTACAACTAAAATAAATAAATGACTATTGTCAACAACTATCTGTCAAAATTTTTAAAAGTTTAGATGAAATGTATAAATGCCTAAAAATTTATAACTAACCATAATGGACCCAAGAAATAACAAAAAGCTTATATAGCCCTGTGGCTATTAAATAAATTAAGGTAATTGTTAAATTTTTTTTTTTTTTTGCAAAGGAAACATCACACCAGGTGATTTTACAGGCAAATTTTTTCCAATGCTCAAGGAAGACATCATTCCAATTTTATGCAAACTCTTCCATATGATAGAAAAAAAGAGATTATTCCCCATAGATTCCATAAATCAATATAACCCTGTTACTAAGACCAGGCATAAAAATTACAAGAGAGGAACATTACAGCCTCATCTCACAAAGGAATATAGATGTATACCATCCTTCTTAGTAGTGTACTCAACTGTAAGCCATAACAAATTTTATTTCCAATATACAAGTAGCAGTGTAACATTACAGAAAGATTGCATTAGCTTTGGAATGTACCATTGTTCTAGCTGTATAATGTAGTAATGTTATGTAATTTCTCTAAGACTCAGTTTCCTTCCTTGCAAAATGACTTTTCATAATATCTATCTATTTCTGTGGGAATTAAGGAAGTAAATAATATAAAGCCCTTAGCTCAGTGTCTGGAAGTAATAGTAAGCAATAATAAGTTACAGCTTCTGTTTATCAAGTACTTAGTTCCCTGGCTGAGTATTTGATTTTTTTTTTTTAACTCTCTTTTAATCCCCACAACCACCCTGCATGGTGGAGATTTTTATTCTCAATTAGTGAATAAAGAAACTGAGTCAAGTGGAATTTTAACAACTCACTCAAAGTCACATAACTTGCAAAAAGTCACGCTAATATAACAACCGCAGTCTCTGAATACTGATGCCCAGGGGTCCTTTCAAATGTGGAGTTGATTTTACCAGCTGCTATCGGGGACACAGCACTTCCTCTGAGGGGCACTGGAGTTCCTTCCATAAGGCATGGGATGCGTTCACCTTTTCAGGGAAAGCAGTCAGTTTTCAAGTTGCGGTTTGATTTGTGACATGTAAGATTAAATTGCAGCATTTCTAATGGAAAGGCTTCAGAGGGCAGGAATGAGCAATACACTGTCATTTCTCCATCTCTGCGTGAGGAACCTTGAGCACTAATGAGATCAGATATGTCACCGCAACTCTCTCCACTCTGCCACAGACTCCAGGTCAGAAGATTTTTTTTTTTTAAAACATTCGGGCCACTTCCCTGCCCACCTGCAACTCTCTGCCACGTTCCTGGCATAGAAGATTTATGATAATTTACCTTAGCTAGGGCTTGTAGTTTTATTCTATTAGTTTATCAAAAATGTTGCCAATAATTGCTTTCAGTTTTCACAGGACAAGATTATTTATACAAAGAAGCAACCTGAGAAAAATAAAATGATTGAGAGTTTTCAACCTGGAGAAGTGGTTAGCGGCAGAAAAGGTATAAGGCTCAGGGACTCTGTTGGCCTGATAAAACAGTCGGGAAGATATGCTGTTCCACTCTATTCTTTCCCTACAGAAGCTTACATATCGATTAGACAGGGAGACCTAACAAAGATTCAAGAGTCAGTTTGTCCTCTGAGTGTGGAAAACACCACTCCTGTTAAAGATTACAGAGTGACATCACTTATGAGTATGCTGTGCAAAATGCTTTTTTTTTTTTTTGTATCCTAAGGGGTTTTATGCTTGTCTTTGTACTATTGGTACCTTGGGAAGGAAAACAAGAATGCATTTCTCAGCATTTCTGTCTGCAGCGGTACTGGAAACTGTGAATGCTAACATATTTTTAAAGAGCTCTGATAGAGAAAAACCAAATGGTGAAAGAGGGTAGTGAACAAGCCTGGATACAGAAAGGTTTAGAGTTGAACCTATGGGCGCCACCTGCTGGTCCCCTGACACCACTGCCCAGAGCTTCCAGTTCCCCTAATTGGAGTCTCAGCTTTATGTCCAGTTGACTCAGCTGAATATTATTAAGTGATTTCTGTCTTCAACTATGCTTGGACACAGCCTTGGAGATAGGTAAGTAATGCAGAGAGTAAAAGGGAGTAGATGGCAAATAAAGGTTTGCTCATTCAACATATGTGTGACTGTGTTGTGAAAGGCGTATGGGAGTTTCCCACATCATCTATCAGCAAAAAGGCATAAATGGTGATCTTCCTTCCTTTTCCCATCTTCTTTTTTTTTGAGATGGAGTGCTGGAGTTCAGTGGCGCGATCTCGGCTCACTGCAGCCTCTGCCTCCTGGGTTCAAGTGATTCTCTTGCCTCAGCCTCCCAAGTAGCTAGCTGGGATTATAGGTGCCCACCACTACGCTCAGCCATTTATTTTTTGTATTTTCAGTAGAGACAGGGTTTCACCATGTTGACCGGGATGGTCTCGAACTCCTGACCTCATGATTCGCCAGCCTCGGCCTCCCAAAGTGCTGGGATTACAGGTATGAGCCACCTTGCCTAGCCTTTTCTCTTTCTTTATTGGAGAGAAATAGCATCTGAGAAGGCAGGTGGTGAGAGTGAGGGGTGTCTTGTGGAGGTGGGTAGTGATGGCAGCGTGCTCTGCAACTGAACATGCAGGGCAATGTGGGGAGAGGGGTGCTGCACGGATGGGGGCAGTGGTGTTTCTAGTGTGTGAGGAAGCAGAGCAGAGGATGAGAGGTATGGAGGTGGTGGGCAGCAAAGGCTAATATTGAACAAATGTGTATATATATTGAGGATAATGGGAACCAAGTTTCTCTCTTTCAGATAAGGTATTTATAAATGTGGAAGAGGGAAAAGACTTGGATTTGAATTGAAAATACTGATATGAATTCATGGGGCTTATGTGTAAACATATACACATACACGGATATGGAAATAATAGTAAGTATGTGTTTGTGTGGACTTATATGTACATATTTCCTAGCTCTGTGTTGCTTCGGTCTCGAAGCACTGACTTCACAGGAACAATAAGCATGCTAAGCACCCAGATCTTGATTTCTGAAATCATTCTACATGGACAGGAACCAGGGCTGCTTGGAGAAGTGGCTGATTCCAAGGCTGGACATGGAAAGTATAAGATGATCCTGGAGCATCTTTTTTTTTTGTACCGGAATATAAAGAAATGCTCAAAGAATGATGGGGAGATCTGGCAAGCACCAACTGGACCAGGTAATCAAGTAGGGATATGGTCAGTGTGGTTGCCTTCTGATGTGATATGCTGAGAAGAGCTTAGCAGCGTTTCTGTAGAATTCCTGCCAAGATGGCATGCAAAAATACATGACTTGAGTTTAATCATGCAGAAATATTGGAAGTTCCAGAGAGAGGGTCATCCTACAGGAAAAAAAGACCTATACTCTTTAAGGCAGGAAAACATGAGACAAGGAAAGAATAAAAAAAAAAATTACAGGATGGGCACTGTGGCTCACACCTGTAATCACAACACTTTGGGATGCTGAGGCGGGTGGATCACCTGAGGTCAGGAGTTCAAGACCAACCTGGCCAACATGGTAAAACCCCATCTCTACTAAAATTACAAAAAATTAGCCAGGCATGGAGGTGCGTGCCTGCAATCCCAGCTACTCCAGAGGCTGAAGCAGGAGAATTGCTTAGAACCTGGGAGGCAGAGGTTGCAGTGAGCTGAGATCTCATTACTGCACTCCAGCCTGGGCAACACAGGGAGACTCTGTCTCTCAAAACAAAAATAAAAAAATAAACAAAAAATGTTCCAGATTGGAGGAAACTGATGAAAAATACTAATTAAATGCAATGTATGTTTCTGTATAGCATCCTGGACCAAAAAAGAAAGTGTCATCATTGAGACAGTTGGCAAAATGTGAATGGGGCCTGTGGACTGAATGGTAGTGCGGTATCAGTGTTGATTCCTGATTGGAAGTGTTTTTATAATAGTAATGAGAAGAGTGCTCTTGTTTTGGGAAGGTAATCAAACACCTAAAGAGTGATGGAGCATCATATCTGAAAGGGAATATCTATATATTGATCTCTCTGAATGAAAGATAATTAAAATGTTAAAAGGTGGATAATCGGGGTGAAAGGATACCACAGTTCTTGCTACCCTTCTGTAGGTTTGAAACAGCTTCAGAATTAAAAAAATACTAAAAGTGCTGAGCTCCAAGAAGAAGAAAATAGCATAAGTTTAATGGGAAAATTATTTTATACGTGATTAGAATCCTTCTTTGTTTTCTGAGAAGACCCTCTGTTGGGAAGAATTGATGATCAGGAATGCAAATGAGAATGGTCAAAGGGCAGCCAGCTGACTTACAAAAAAGAAAAGAAGATTCAGTGTAAAGGAGGGAAGGGTGACCAGGTGTGCAAGGAGAAAAACTGATTGCTAGATATTGAGAGACAGTACTTGCAAACAAGCAAACAGCTGCCATAGGGAATGGAACTTGTAGAGAAAAGAAGGATATTGGAAAAAATTTGAATAAATTTTGAACTGTTATGCATTACATAATTCTTCCATTATTCCAAATCACCACCAATAACATCCACACTCTTCATCAACATCCTTAGGACATACATATTTATTTGTTTACCTTGTTAGTTTGATTTACTGAAAAGTATGAGACTGATTGGAGAACAGGTGCCTGGTGAGCACAGGGCAGTCAGTGTGGATCAGTATGTTTGAGTTGATTATGAAAAGTGAGATAAAACATCTACATCAATAGTTCTAATACAGGGTAGAACAGAATAAAAAGGAACCACCAGAGAATGTCAGATAAGGTGTGAGGAAACTTCAGAAAACAGAAGGAAGGAGAATGTTTATATTCCCCAGGCTCCTTCTCTGAACCAAGAGGTGGGAATTAGACATTGAAACAGCAAGGTATGAAAATCCAGTAATGATCCATGATCTGCCAGCTAGTAAATGTCAAAGCCCAGATTGGACTATAGGTCCATAGGACCCCAAAGATCTCTTTTTTTCCTACTACAGTGGGCTGCCTTGTGCCTTGTGCCTGAAGAGAAGAGGGAGAAAGAGGGGGTTCTGATGGACAAAGCTCTGTGGAGGACGTGGCACTGAGCAGAAACTTGAAGTAGAGCTTGACTGGCTGGCAGGATGACAAGAATGGACTCTTGGCCAAAGGGGAAGCAAGCACAAGCACATAGAGATGAGAAAGCATGGGTGGTGGTATATAGGGGAAGTGCAATCTATTTCAAAAACAGCTAAAATACAAGATGACCCATTCCATGGCAAACATGGATACCAACACCATGTACAAAGATGATGAGTGTGAGGAAGATCGAGGCATCAGTTATACTGATTGGGAGGCTGTGGAATAGACAGCACTGGCAATACTTCTGTGCCCTACTGTCTTTCTCTGAAGCTCAAGGCCAAACCCACTGGGGTCACAAACTCACAGAGAAACATTTATTTTCAGACATCGTTCAAGGAAGGCAACGCCTGAAAGATGGAAGGGCTCAGTGCAAACTTCCAAGGTGCTGTTTTTGAAAATGCAGAAACTCCCAGTTTGGAAATATTTTCTTAAAAATTTCCTCCATCATTATTAGCACTTCTGCCGAATAATCACTAACTAAAAATATTCCCTCCTTGATAATGCACAGATAAGGTTTCTGTACCAAGAGGGAGCAAGAAAGGAAGGTGATGAATTGCAAATCAATCATAATTTATGCAGATACTCTATTGAAAACCACATTCATCACCTTTTCCAAATAACGCCACATGAATTTCCTTGAGTACAAGAAGTCTATTTTCATAAATTAGACCTTAATTTCTTTCTCTAATCAATGTATTTTTATGCCAAAAAGTCAAATAGTAAACAATATAGCTGATGAAGAAATTATGAACTAGAAGAACATGAAACGTGGTATGCAGAAGGAAAAAACAAAGTCAAATATATTTTCTATGGCCTTTGTGTTGTGTTAAAGTGTGTTTTTCTCCCCAAAGGATTATGTGATATAATTGGTACTAGTCATGATGAATATGAACAAAAAATGCCAAATTATCACAAGATGCCTTTGGGGGAAAAAAACCTGCAACTGATGCTACAGTGTAGTCTGCCAGTATTTTTGAAAGCAAAATTGTACTAGTTCATTTTTGTACTGTTATGAAGAAATACTCATGGCTGTGTACTTTATAAAGAAAAAGATGGACTCACAGCTCCACATGGCTGGGGAGACCTCACAATCATGGAGAAAGGCAAAGGAGAACCAAAGGCACATCTTACATGGTGGCAGGCAAGAGGGCATGTGCAGGCGAACTGCCCTTTATAAAACCATCAGATCTCGTGAGATTTATTCACTATCACAAGAACGGCACGGGAAATACCTGCCCCCATGATTCCCACTGGGTCCCTCCCACGATATGCAGGGATTATGGGAGCTATAATTTAAGATGAGATTTGGGTGGGGACACAGCCAAACCATATAAGCAATCCTAATGGCAATCAGCCAGCTAAGGACCAATGGCCATCCAGCAAGACTCCCTTGCTATTTCTCTGCATTATCTATGTCAAATGTCACCTTTTATCTTAGCATCCCATTTGTAGAAGAGCAGACAGAGAATGTTTTATAGGCCCCCATTCTGGGGATTATTGGCTGGATATTTAAATATACTTGTCTTAGGCTGAGTTCCTCTAAAGCAAACCCTGAAGATAAGACTTTGAAGGCAAGTAGTTGATTTAGAAGGTAATTGCAGAAATCACCACTAGTGGAGTGAGGAAGTAAGATCAGGAGGGAAGAAAATGTGTGATATTAAGCAGGTGATTGCTGTGGGCAAGAGGGACTCAGTTTCACTGGGAAACACTATAGATATGTTTCACAGTTATTTCTCCACAGGAGCAAGGGAGCCTGGGTACTTACTCACCAACTTCCATTAGTCATTGCTGATAACTGCTACCAAGGGGTGGTGGGGTAGGATATGGGCTGGGGGATTAAATTCCTAGCACTTTCAGGCTAGCTTGCACTGCACATACACAAAGTAGATACCAGTGACTAGAAAAAGACAACAGCTAGAATGTCATAGTATTTAAAGATGGAAGCCAGGGGTCAATGTGTAGAGGAATAGTCCCGTCCAAGGATTACGGGCAGCACACTGAAACAGGGCCCTTTTAAGGCAAGGTATTTAGAAAGCTGGGTCAATGCTTGTCTCCAAGCCAATGCAGTTACCCACTCCCTCTCAGCCCCAGCCACCCTAAGATAAAGTCTTAATGAACATCAGATGGACATTTCGGGGCCTGCTCTGAGATGCACATCACTCCTTAGACTACTCTAGTGCTCATCAATGTCCCAAATAACAAGTCCTCTAAATTATCTATGCCTTGGTCTAATTATCTGCTGAAAGGGCTCAAAACCACTAGGTATCCCCAAAGGAGAGTCACAGTGCTGCATAAGAAGGAACTATGCCTGCAACGGATAACTTACTTACCGTCATACGATCCTATAGCATCCTACATATCTCCCTCCATTAGCATCCATCACATCTGTGATTATTTCCTTCTCATTATCTATCTTCCCTGAGAGACCATAAACTCAATGAGGCCAGAGACCATGCATGATTATTCACAGCTCTACTCCCTGTGTCTAGCTCATAGTAGGGACTCACTCAATACTTCTGAATATGAAAACAAGTGAATGAATTAAGATTATTACCGTCATTCAGCAGGCAAAATGGATTACATAGCTGAGGGTCTGTTCTTCTGAGGTACCTTCTTACAAAGGAGGAAAAAAGGTGCTCCTTCCAGGCAGATGAAGCTCTGAGCCAGAGCTCATTGCTTAACCAAAGGATTGCAGCTGGAATTCAGCTCCTGCTCACCCACTGGCAAGGTACCTGTGGTAGTTTTAAGAGCCATATACTAATATTTCTAGCTTGTTTTCTTCCTGCTGAATGGAAAGTTTGCCCTTTCCTGCTCCCTTGAAATTAGATGTGGCCATGTGGCTTGCCATGGCCAATTAATGAAAACAGAAATGATCCCATTCTAGGTGGAAGCCTTTATTAGTTAGTGCACAAGTTACCATATTTGTTTCTTTCTGCCATGACAACTAGCAAGATCGCAGATGGCAGACAGTGATCGGCCTATATTCTTAAAATGAAGGGACATATACACAGTACCCAGCTAATCTGCAAAAGACATATGGTATGGTTTGGCTGTGTCCCCACCCAAATATCAATTTGAATTGTATCTACCAGAATTCCTACATGCTGTGGGAGGGACCCAGTGGGAGGTAATTGAATCATGGGGGCTGGTCTTTCCTGTTCTATTCTTGTGATAGTGAGTAAGTCTCACAAGATCTGATGGGTTTATCAGGGATTTCCACTTTTGCTTCTTCCTCGTTTTCTCTTGCTGCCACCACGTAAGAAGTGCCTTTTGCCTTCCACCATGATTCTGAGGACTCCCCAGCCATGTGGAACTGTAAGTCCAATTAAACCTCTTTTTCTTTCCAGTCTTGGGTATGTTTTTATCAGCAGAATGAAAACGGGCTAATAGAGCATGTTAGAAACATACTTGTATTGTTTAAATATTGGGGCTGTTAATTCCTGCAGCATATCTAGCCCACTCTGGCTGATCTAGTATACAACCCGCAGCCATATATCCTATGGCCCTGGGCAGGTTAACATGACTTGCAGTTTCTTTGTTCTCATGAACTGGTGTTCATGCCATACCCTCATGCGTGCATTACCCTCTCTGTGCACACAACGTGGGCCTCTAAGAAGCAATGCTTTTCTGTGTAGGGAAGAAGGAAGAGGGGGCATTCAGACTTCACCCTTTCTGCCTAAAAGGCCCTTCTGAAATTATATGAAAGAGAAAGGAAAAAAAAAAAAATTTTGCATGCTGTTCATTTAGAAGGGAGACCTAATTCTTTCACCTTCCTGTAATCTCCAGAGCAATTCCTATACCATCAAGGCTGCCTCTCCCCAGGGGGCCAGAGCTTCAGGCTCATAATTAGTTGTATAACTACTACTATCACTGCTAATTAATGATCCACATTCAGCTTAAATTGAAAACTGCCCATTTCTGACTCCTCCACTCTGTGCCAAATAGATGGTTCCTTACTTTCAAATTGTGTACTTCATCTTAATAGTATAATTTCAACTTCACTTAAAAAAAGAAAAAAATTAAACCAAGGAGGAGACGACATTTTCTAAATTGGTGAGTTGGGTTATCAAAATTAAAAGCATAAAAAATTAATAATGTGGGATTAGTATTATTATAGAAATACATTAAATCTTATATTTAAATACTAGTCTTTTAAACCGTGGCTGTCACAGTGAAAATGTTAATAGTATTTAAACATAAATCCTTCTCCCCATGAAGTAAGAATCATCCATCGTGCAGGCACGTTAACTATTCTATTCACTTTAGAGATGCCGCCTAGCAGAGCATTTTAACGTAAGCCTTGTCAGTGTTAATCCTAATGTCTGATGCTGAGATGTGTATTATATTACTTTATGTAGCTGAAAAATGGGAAGCCTTTATGTCAGATTACAGGTTGAAATAATGACCTCCTCTTGGAGCCAGGGCCTGGCATATAACGAGATGCCAAATGGGATTCTAGGTCAGAGCCTCTGCAGGACATAAAAGGAAACATATCTTTTGTTAAGACCCATTCACTCACTAACAGAATGCTTTTACCCTTTGCAATCTACTTATGGCTCCTCTGTAAAGAAGAGGAACCAAGAGAGAAAGTCTTGATTCACAATGGGGCTTACCAGCCAAACTTTGGATTCAGGCAGATAATGGTGGAAATGTACCCAGCCACTCCTTCACCTCCACAACCAATAGTCTAGGGCTATGGTGTTCAAATTGTATTCATCAAATTCAGAGTGGGGAGTGAGAACCTGAGGTTCGGCAGGAGCAGGGACAGGAGAGAGCGCATCAGAGTGAATCCAGTGCCTTCTCCTCCATCCTCACTGCATCCAGAGCAGTTCCCTTTACGTCTGGTTTATATACCAGAGTTCAGATGGCACATGAAATATGGTTCTATTGTTAAAGTAACTTGTTAATTCAACAAATATTTACCAGCCACAGATAATAAACCCCTGAATAAATGAGAACATTTCAGACAGTGATAGATGATGCAGAGACCAGCAAGCATGATGATGAGATAGCGAGTACCTGGAATAAGGGCCACTTGCACAGAGGACAGGGAAAGCCTGGTTGGGGTTTGTGGGGAATCTGAGCTGAGTCATGAATAAGCAGAAACAGCAAGCCATGTGAGATCCAGGAAGAACCATTCCAGGCAGAGGAAGTGGCCACTACAGAGAGCCTAAGGCAGAAACAAGCCTGATGTGTCCAAGAATAGAAAAAGGGTCATGTAACTGTCATTCGGTGAATAAAGAGAGGCATGGAAAAGAGGAGGAAGGCAGATCATTCAGGGCATTCCAGACTCAAACAAGGAGTCTGGATGTCATTGTGCAGTGACTGGAAGCCAATGGAAGGTTGACAACGGGGGCATGACAAAATCTGTTTTGCAGTGTTTTTCCACACAGAGAGTAGATTATTAGGCACAAGAACATGGGCTGAAGGATCAATAAGAAGACTGTTACAATTGGGACCTGGACAAAAGTTGCAGTGAAGATGGTGCCAATTATCTAGATATGGGATATGTCTAAAAGTAAATCTGATGGAACTTAAGGATTACTTGAAATCACTAACCAGAATTTGAGAAGGGGAGGGTGGGACATGCGGTAAGTGGGGAGGGAGGAGAGAGTGCATAGAAAAAATAGAATAATTGCCACTTCTGTAGATAGCTTCTGGCCAACTGACTTAGCAAAGAGCAGCACAATATCCTTGGGCTGAGACCAGAGTGTTTGCCACTGTCTCTCACTGGCAATTGAATTCTTGCTTCCAAATCTGGCTGATAATTTAAGAAGGTTTTATATCACCACTACTGGGCTTCTTTCTTCTATTCGCATATATTACTTAAAGGTGGTCACAGAGTAATCTATAATGTTTTGCTTTCTATGATAAATAAGGGGTTTGTGAAGTTCATTAACAGGCATTGCATCACTCCCCACCCTGTTTTACAACCACATCATATAAGTAGCATTTAATTAGTTAAAAGACTACAAATTATACCATCAACGTGTTGTACGGCGACATCTGTTGGCTCAAATTATCTTAATAATCAGCAGAACCACTCTCAACCTAATAAGAGAATGAGTCATTAGTGGTAGTTTACGAAGATCACCAATATTCTCTTTGTTATGGAGTTTGTCCTTCCTGTGTTAAAATTTGGACACACTTTCTACCTGAATCTAAAAAGGATGATTTCTAGAAGTTACTGAAGCAATGCAAGATCAAAACATAATAACCACATTCACTCTTAATCAGCATTACAGTGAAAGTAATTTACCACAGAACACACAATGAAGTCATAAATGAAATCTCAAGACAGAAATTTCTCCCCTTTTAAGATTTCTCATCGTCCATACACTCAGAAATGGAAGAGGGATTTTCTCATTCTGATCCTAAATCTATCACTGAAATGATGACTTCACTTGCATTTATGCATTTTGTTTTATTTTGTGATGACTTTATCTCACTATCCTCCCCTTTTCCTCCTTGTGTGATTGCCTTAATCCTTTTATCTAGAACCAGAGGGGAGTTCCATTAGCTTTAGCTTTTCGGTATGCCTCAGCCACAGAAATCTATTTTGTGATTCAAAACTGCTCTAAAATTCAGGACCAAATATCACATGTTATGTACTCCCTAGACTTTTGAGAGTTTCACTCTAGATTATGGAGGACAAAATCCTCTCCCCACCTCCACCCTAGGGTATGCACTCCCCATCTCAATTCATAAGATAAACCTATTGTGGTCAAAAGGCAGAGTACTCTAATAACCTTGTTATAGTCGAAGAGACTGAGTCCATGAAAAAGTTACAGACCAAGGTTATACACAGAGCTGGTGACAGTCTTGAGGCTGAAACCCAACGTTTTACTCTCAGCTGATGTTCTTTTAGGCTTAATGAATGAACAACTGCTGGGGAAAGTTTTTTTTTTTTTTTTTTTAAACCCTTTCCATTGTGTTTTGCCAGAATAAAGACTGAACATGACCCTGGCAGAAGAACTAATTTCAATATCTTTAAAAAATGAAATTTTCTCAAATCATCAATACAGTCACCAAGTGTACCTCTTTCTCTGCATTGCAGTACACCAAAATGCCAATCCTCCCTACAAACACATTTTATGGATCCCATAGCAGATAGATTAATGTTGTTCCATTTCCTGTTCACAGTATAATCAGGACTAAGGAATAACATTAGTATTGTGCCATTTCCATGCAGAAAAAAAAATTGTTTTCTCCACGCGACTGTCAGTGTATGTCAAATTGATAATGGGGAATGTGTAATACAAGGTATTGCTACTTATCAATGAATTGTGAAAAGAAAATTAGCCCAAGCATCCCTTGATATAGGAAGCAAATATGAGGTCTTGAATCACACCATCCTGCTATCAACATGTTTTGTTACAAGTCAGTTTATGTTCCTTGAGTACAACACGGTTTACAATGCATTTCTCTGACAGCAATACAGAACCTCAAAAAATATTACCCTTGCCACCAATACCGACCAACAATAAATACAAGCTCTATTCCTGAACTCAGTGGCATTCAGAAATTCAAAATGCTTAGATGCACTCTCCATCCCTTCAATTTGCTTCTATGGGTATTGGGCTAACTTCCTGTTCATTGGGGGTGGTAGTGGTGGCTGGAGGAGGAAGTAGATGGTTTTAACCATTTCTAGGTTTAATTACTCAAGGTCAGTGAGCCCACATTGAAGAAGGAGAAGAAAAATTCTCTTTCCTATTGTTCATGTATAAAATTCCAGGGAAAGACTCTAATCAGCTCTGTTTGGATCACTTGCTTACTCCTTGGACCAATTGCTGTGGCCAAGGGACAGTGTAGTTTGATTAGGCAAGCCTGGTCACATTCCCCTCCTATGGCTTGGAAAGGGGGATACTATGACCAGTAGACCACCCCAAATCATATGAAATGTAGGAGAATGGTTATTTAGTGAAAATGAAGCACTATTATCAAAAAGGTTGAAAGTTATACTGGCAGACAGAAACAACAGGACTCCACTACTATTCAGATAAGTTTATTATGAAATGAAACTATGGCTCCTCTTGCCTAACAGATCGATTTTGTGATTAGAAGTAATAGGTTTTTCTCAACCAACAAGCTCAACTAGTTTAGCTCTTTCTACCAGATGAGCCAAGAATAAGGATACATAAGGGTCTCAAAGATTATGCTTTCTGTCCTGCCTAAATTCTGCAACCATTACTGAAATACTGTATATTTTCAGTAGGTGATACATTTCCCAACTTAGACTTCACATTATAGAAAAAAACCATCCTTCACTGAGTTGTATTTGATACTGAATGCCTGCATTTTCATGTCATTATTCCATCCTTCCTTGAAGGATATCCATTTTAAAAATACCATTTCATTTAAGTTACCAGATGAAAGCTGCCCACTATAATTCTAGGGAGATTTTACTCTTAGTTTTCTTCTTTATGGTCACTCAAATCTAGATGATTTGAATTCTTCTACAGTAAAATTAATTATAATCATAGCTGCCAATTTTTAGCTGCTACTTATTCAGTGCTGACTATACTTGGCATCAGCTGTATTATCATTAATCCTCATACCAGCAATTACTATCATCTCCATTGTATAGCTGGGGAAACTGAGGTAGACACAGTTCAAAGAATTTACTCAAGGTCATACAGTTGAGAAGTGATACATCTTGGAATCAACCCATCTCTATTTCATTACCAAATGCCTTCTCCTAACTATATACTCTACCCCTGCCTCGTGAGCATCAGGCACCGAGTCTCTCCCAGGCTCTGTGATAAATACTACTCGTGTGTGACCTCATGTCACCCTCACTTTTCACTTGGAATATAAGGATTCCCATTCCCAAGTCACAGGTGAGGAAACTGAGGCTTAAAGAAATTAACCAACAGACCTGGTTTGCCCTGTTACTAAAAAAAGCTCAGGTAGTCTCATATTTTAATCTCTTTCTACCCTCCTTCTGTTTTGTTTCACTCAGTTCAGTCTTAATGAGTCTTAATAGTCAAGAAAATAAAATCATAGTAAAGAAAACAACAAAGGTATCTCATAAGGATAAGAACTGTTCCCACTCCTGCTGGGCTAGCTCCTTTTGGCAGTTGTGATTGCTTTCTCCGACGTCTTAATAGAAGAGTGAATTTGTGAAAGCAGAGAGCCCTATTAATAAGGAAAGAAGAACCTGCAGGGTGCAAATAACTAATCTCTTGTTGCTTTCCTGTTAAAGTACCATGCATATGTGTCAAAAATCAAAACCAGGGAGCCCAGCCTCTAATATGAGAAGATTCCAGATTTCAAAAGTTCTAGATACTATTTGACAAACCAAATATTTTCCCCGTTTTTGCTAGAAACAGACACACATAGGCACATTTGCATCCTCTATATTGATACTTCTCAAATCATCTGTAGTAAAGGGTGTGTGTGTGTGTGTGTGTGTGTGTGTGTGTGTGTGTGTGTATTTAACCTCTATGTATGGCAGTCTGATTCATGACCCTACTGTAGATGACTACTATATAGCTCATACCACATGTGACTTGCCACACAAGTCTGATCACATTGGAACTGGTCTTTCCCCTGTTCAATAGGATGAGGCCACAAATTATATACTTGAACATCATGGTGATTTCAAATTGCTATAAAGTTTCTTATCCAAGAATGATAACTTGCACTTCTTCAGGACTGGCACTGATCCTCCAGTGACATTTTGAATGGCTCTACTCCATAATTTTTTGACACAGCGTAGCAAATACTATGCATATAGTGGCAAGGAAGTGTGTACTCTGCTGAGGAAGTTGCCACTGCAGCCACCCGAATGACATTTCTGAAGCCAGTGAGAGCAATATCAGAGAGCATCAACACTGTAAATATGTTTTGATCTTAGAGATTACCTGAATTTTGCTGTGTGCACCATTAATAACTCATATTTGTAAAAATATCTCAACAATTTTCAAAATGCTCTCTTATATGTTAACGAATATAGCCCTACTACAATCCTGTAACATAGTATCCTTACCCGCCCCCTACAAACACACACAAAGACCACCACCGCCACCCCATTTTATAGATGAGGAAAATGGGGCTTGGAGTATTTGGGTGACAAGGCTAAGCTCACACAGTAAGTTTTACAGCCTAGCAGGAATAACACCAAAGTTTCATTTTATTTGCCCCCTCCAAAGAACTGATAATGACCACCAGCCAGGAAGCCATTTGGAGGCCGTGTCTGGGTTCAGTGGTAAAGAGTATTTGAGAGATTAGCAATGTCTGCTGGGTGAGACCAGATACACTGGATACCCTTGGATAGATTCCAATCCAGGGAGTCTAATTTCCTTCTCCACATGCTTTACCACTCCACATAGGGTTGTTTCTCCCAAGTATCCACATTTAAAAGAGGTAACCTCCCAGAACAAAAACTAGATGACATTTTGGAGGCAAAGCCTGTTTCTCTTGTGCACCTAAGACAAGAAGAGTCAATTTGTGATATGTGCTATGGAGATAACGCACATCTAAACAGCCGTGATAAATGCATGGGAATTACAGGCAAAACCAAGGTGATACAAAGTTTCCAAAGATTAGATGTATCTCAGATTAAACTCTCCAGATATACTAGTCAATTACAGAAATGGGGCTGAGTGGGAAGTAGCCACTGAAGCCACCACTGATGTACTTTCCCTAACCATTTTATGCAGGCACTCCTTTGTAGGGGTCTCCTCAAGTCACTGGAGTGCTCAGCAGGGGAAAGGAAAACAGCAATAGAGAAGGAGGTTAGGATCTTGGGCTTCATTTTGGGAGCCACAATACTCAAACATCACCTCACGACTAGCAGATAAAAGGTGCCCTGGGTTCAGGCAACTACAGGAAGAAACAACCCTAAAGCAGAATTCCCAACATACTGATTTCATGAGAAGGGTGATGAGGCTGATGTGGGGACTGACTTTTCTTCTTGGTGACTCAAAGATAAAGCCAGCAGTACTTAAAACATGCCATGTACCCATGTTTATGTGAGGAGTAGAAGACAACGGCTTTGGTAAAGGAGAAAATTCACTGCACAATTGAATCTTTGAAATTCCAGAGGGAATGGACTTTTCTGAGAACAATGTCTGTTATCAACAGAAGAATTTCAGGGCCAAATGCAGAGTTTTCCACCAGGTCACATAATAAGAGTCATATTTTGAATGGATATATAGTTAAAAAAAAAAAAAAAAAAAAGAACCCTGAAGAGTTACGGATGTTTCTCAATATCTTTCTCAAGAAGGCAACAGATTCTGGACTCAGCAGATAACCCTTCCTATAGCTGTAGTGATGATGCCATGATAAGCTGTGTAGCCTGAGCCTAGATGCAGAAGTGAATTCTGGGCGAGGCTCCCACTAACCTGTCTTCCCTCGGCTCCAGACCCACATCCCTAACTCCCTGATGGGGGCTCCAACTTGTACAGCCAGCACATCAGGCTCAGTAGGTACAAAGTTGACATGTCAATTTTCCCGTGAAGAGATCTTGTTTTGACAACACTAGTCTTTCAGTTACCTAGACTCAAAATCTAGAAGCAGCCCTGGTCACCTTCATCTCCTTCACAGCCTGAACTGAGTCAAGGGTCAAATCACAGAGCTGGGTTAGAGATATTTTTGACAAAATTCTTTCCTTGCTTTCCATCCACTTTGAGTTTGCACTTGCTTAAGCACTCCCCGTTTCACCTCTGGACAGTTACAATGCCCCTCACTTGTTTCCTAATCTCCAGTAATTATCCATTCAACCCATGCTTTAAACCCATGCCAAAATCACTTTCATAAAGCTTACCTCCACATTTGAAACTCAGCACTTCACCTGGCACATGGCAGCTATTCAGCTAATATTTTCTGGATGGATGGATGGGTAGATGGACAAGGTATTTACTGATCATTTACTATATGCCTGACATTGTGCTGGGTGTTAAAGACAGCAGGAAACGAACCAACTTCTAACAAAACACTTCCCTGCTCATGAGCCTTCAGTGGCCAATTAATATAAATGGTTCATTCCAGCATTCAAGCCCTTCTGCAGCACAGTCCCACTCTAATTGTTTCACCGGTCACCTACTCTCCCATCTGTCCTCTAGCCAAGGGTTTCTGACCTTAGCACTATTGACATCTTGAGCCAGATAATTCTTTATTGCAGCTGCTGTCTTGGGTATTATAGCATGTTGAGCACCATCCCTGGCCTCTACTACTTGATGTTAGTAGCACACAGCCCCACTCAAGTTGTGACAAGCACACATGCCTCCAGACAATGCCAAATGTGCCCGAGCGGAGAAGAGTCAAAAAACACCCAACTGAGAACCACTGGTTGAGGGTGGGGCCCAAATTACACCTGCTGTCCTAGGGAAATTATTAATAGTACACCCCTCTCACTTTCACATGTTCCAGTTTAGAAGACAAACTAGATTGGTTCCCTACTTAAATCTCCTGAGACAGCAACCTTGCTCTGTTCTCATGCAGATTGAGGAAGAAAGCAACAAATTAGTATGAAGCCTTCAGCTTTCAAGCAACACTTTTTTTTCCCCCCTGGTGAACAGGTCTCCTCTTTAAAGATTAAATTTCTCTCTTCTTCCTTCAGCACATGCAGTACTGGGAAGTAAAACTGGCCCAAATGCTCTGCAGGGAAATGTGAGGGTCATAAGCTATCCTCGCCTCTCAAAAAAGAATCACAAAAATATTTACAGCTTTTCTCAAAAAGTTTCATGTTCCAAAGATCCCCTTCCACGTCATTCTAACCCCAAATGCCTCAAAAAGAAGTTCAAAGCTCTCAAGTCCATCGACCCAACTTCTTCTCTGGCCAAAAAACAATTTCATGCCATGTGTTAATGCAAAGGGCTCATGCTGTACTCGTGAAATGCCAAGACACCTGGTTAAAAAGTTCAAAAAAGTTAAAAATTGATCCATAAATTCGACTAGCATGGTAGTTCTCATGCTTTACTGTTTCAGAATTCCCTGCAGTGCTTGATGAACCAGAGGTTACTGAGCCCCCATCAGCAGAGTTGCAGATTTAGTAGGTCTAGGGTGAGGCACAATAATTTGCGTTTCCAAGTTCCCAGGTGATGCTGATGCTGCTGGTCCAGGGATCTAGAAGAAGCCAGCTGTTCCCTGGTTATTCCCTAACAGACTGAAGTATATGATATTATGGGGTTAGGACAGTGGGCTTGGGAGAGAAGGGAGGGAGGTCAGGAGACTTCATCTGGCTGCTTGCTCAAGTTTTGTGTTTTTCATTTTTTTTTTGCCAGTTAATCAGAAGAAAACGATTTTACCCTGGCCTGTGCTGGGCACCATATTAGGCACTAGGGATACGGCAAGAACCAGACAGACTTTGCCTCCCGCTGTTTTCCTCTTTAGAGCCGCAAACTCTTCTATGGGCTCCAATTTCATTCCTTCTAGCGCTCCCTTTCGATTCATCAGCTGCTAATCAGCACCTTCAATCACTCTCCAAATCCCCACAAGACAGCTTCCATTTTTCAAAAGCAAAGCCAAAGGGAAAATCAAGAGTTTTAGAAGCATCTCCTATTTTGGCAAGTGCTTCCCTTTTTGACTCTGATCCATTTCATCAAAAACCCTTATTAGAGTGGTCCCTCCCAGAAGCATCTTTTTAGTCACCTCTGGAGACAGGAGGTGCATCCAGCTTATTCCTTCTCCTTTGTTTCCTGTCCAGAGGAGAAGAGGGTTTTGATCCAGCACTGACAACACATCTGAAGGGGCCTAGACTTGCTTCCAGGGAACAATCACTCAGCCGATGATTTTGAATGCTTCCTTTGTCACTGTCACTAAGGCCTGAGGGAAAGCAATCTACATTCTAGTTGACCTCCGAGGCAACTGCCAGAGGTGCCAGCTGTTTCCCCTTAACTACTACTCACTGTTGACTGTCTAGGTTTCCATCTCCCAGGGAAGACATTGCTCTGGCTGACCTCTTCATCATCATTTGGGAAGGCCAGAGAAGTGTGGGCCAAGCCATCCTGACTGGAGTTGTCAAGACTCTTGTCTGATACTAGGGCTCTCTCTGGGTCTATAATCTTTGTTCAGGGAATAGGGAAAATGTTCTGTGATTTGTTAATCCCTCCTGTGAAGCGAGAGGGAAGTTTTAGGTAACTATTTATATTTTTGTGATATCAGGAGCATCTATATCTTTGCTTACAAGTTTCTAAAAATAATTTTAGCAAATGAAAATTTTATAGTTTTTAGCAAAGGAAATTTCACCTTTCATCTTAATAAAAAATGTATTCTAGAGGCCATTATTCATGGGTTAACTTAATATTTCAGGGAGATAACAATGGTTTAACAAGAGATGGGGAGCCATTTTGGAAGTGTTCTATTATGGAAAGAGGGCCTGTCACATGGATTCACATATCCTGCAGGGATCATATTCATATGGATTCATATGCCAGCCATGTGTCAGCCGTGAGTCACATCATTTCTTAAGATGTCAGAGTTTCTCCCAAGCACGTATGCCCTCAGGATCAGAAACAACTCTTCTGTGTTTTTTTTTTTTTTTTTTTTAATGCTTTTAGTTCAAGAATTTTATAGATTACAAGTTTCAGAGATTCTTTATTCCAGTATAGAGAAACAGAAACCAAAAAGAATCATCACTCAAATATACATAGGTCTATTAGGTGGGGAACCCTGGTAGATGCAATTATAGTTTCATATGCCTGTACTTAATGCCACTGAACTGTACTCTTGAAAATGGTTAAAATAGTAAATTTTATGTTATGTATATCTTACCACAAATATATACATATGTATATATGCAGAAAAATATATATAAATATATATTCATTAATTAGGTATCTGAATAGGGAGCTATGATCTTTAAAAAGATTAGTTTTTCCTAAATGTCAATGAGAATTGCATGAGGCTTAAAATCTTCTAGTACGGATTTTTGGTGTCTGATAAGCTACATTATTTAAACTAGAATAATCTGGAATTATGGAGAAGTATTTGACTTCTGGGGCCACTGGGGCAGGGAGGGAGTGTTGGAGCAGCAGCCCCCTACCGCTGTGAGAGTTGGGATGGGGATGGCACTTCCCTCAAAAGAAACCAATATTCCATTGTCGGTCAACTTAGGGCACAAAACAGTCTTCAAGAGAGAAGAGGTGGAGGGGACTCATACCTTTGGTGGGAGATAAGCCCCTGCTACATGGTAACAGAGGAAAAGGTCAAAATGACTAGTAGAGAACACCTCCTCCCACTAAGGAGTAAGAGCAGTAACATGTAAAATCCAGCTTTAAGCTTTATTTTCCTGTGTTAGCAGCAGACACTACTGGTTGTCTACCTACTCTCTGTTCCCCCTTCTTACCTCACTAATGTAACTCCAATTTTGAGAGGTAGCTACCCTTTTCATTTGTTCAACTTCTTCTTGGGAAGCTAATCTTACCCTTGACCCAATTGGTCTAAGCCACTGATAGGAACAGGAAGATGATACAATTCTGGTCGTTGACATGCTCAGCTAGCAAGGGAGACATCTGTGAAACAGTTCTTTGTCCATCAAAAGAGACACATAAGAAGAAATGGGAATCATTCTTTTCCAACTGTTAATGGGTCTGGATGGGATGGCTATACGGCCGTAGTCATTTTGTGACCATGAAGGGTGCTAACCTTGAGCCAGAAGCCAATGCAGGGAAATCAAAGAGTAGAAAGAAGGGAAGATATTATATTGAGTATGACATTTATGCGACTGATGTAACCATTCATTATCTCAAAGGTGGAACTATTCTACCTTAACTCCTTACTGTTGGAACTTTTTGAATCACAATTTCTATAATGTGCTGCCAAAATCATTCTACTTAACTGATTCAGAATTGTAATTCTTTCAGGTTTTTCCTAAAGCCATTAAAAATTGTTTGTCATAAATGACTGTGGAGAGTTGACAGGGCCTTTGGAAAATTGAGTGGGTGCTGATGACCGTAGAGGGATAAAGTGGTCGTGGAAGAACCTCCACGACATGAAGATATGGTTGCAAACAGCAAGAGACAACAACCAGGAAGGCCCAGAGCAGTGATCCATAGCATAAAGTGACAAGTGACAGGAGGGACAGACTTGTGGGACATGTAGTAAACAAGCCCTACAGTTCTTTGGAAATATGAGTGGAGAGGAGGTCATTTAAGACATTGACCGTGTTCAGACATGCAGAGTGGAGGCTTGGGCTATGATCATCAGATACCAAAACAAAAAGTAAAAAGATGAAGATTTTAGAGGGATTCAGATAATACTGGCTATATCACAGGATCTCCTGCCAAGAAAATGAGATTCCTATGTGATTTCTTTTATCTCTCCATATATTTCCTATAAGAATACTAGCCATCAAAATGATGAATTCAAATTGGTATATTCAGACAAATGGAAAGAAAGTCTTTCCCTTCCCTCAAATGAGTTGGATAACCATGAATGGTGAGTCAGATGAGAAAGAAAATGCAACAGCTCTCGCTCAGACCTGGACAAAGCGTTAAAAGATTTAGCAGGATGGTCAAAAACATGGTTCTCACCTTAACTGCTTACTTTCAACTCTTCACTGAAATAAATGCATATAGGCCAAATTAATAAGGAATAAGTAGTTATATTTTACCTTAATAGTTGTACCATTATTAGAAAAAATCTGCCTCATATAAATGCAGCCACGAGCGCTTCCTGCCCTTTAAAAACTGGTATAATAAAAGGAATGATTGATTGTACTTGGCATATTTCCCCCTCTGTGGTTGCATCTCACTGCAAATATGAAAACATAATATAATTTTTCCCAAGGCCATGGTTACCTGACAGAAGCATTTAAAAACCATCTATACTTTGAACTTCCAGGCACGTGTGTGTGTGAGTCATATGACAGTTCAGAAGAGAAATTCATATTTGACATCCAGAGCTCCATCTTCCTGCCTCAAGTGTCTTTGTGGATGTACTTACTCCAGTCTTACCTGAGTTTCAATAATATGGGTTTGTCACTGGTTGTTATGGGCTCTAACTGACAGCTGTCCGCTGCACTGAGAACTATTATTTTCAGAGGCAGGCAGAAGCCCATTTCTGACTCTCAAGCATTGGAAAGAAATACTGACCCCAAAGTGGGATTCTTCCTCCAATACGCTCACCCCCTAAGCACCTGATAGAGCTTGGAGCTTTCACAAGTGCTCTGAGTGTAAAGATTTCACAGCATGAGGAACACAGCCAAAGAGAAAGTGCAAGAAAAACAATACAAAGACATTATTAACTGTGTGATCACACAAGAGTGAGGCCTCCAGATGGGCCAACTCATAGTTATTGACAAGCGTTTAGAGAAGAACATACGTTACTCGATATTGATGCTAACGAGAAAGCGTTTGAGAGCAAGTTTAAAATGTAGAAGGAGGAAACACCCAAACCCCATCCCCATGGTAGCTAATTCACTGTTCCTAACAATTCTGCATGCTATTATTTTTTACTCACCTTGTTTACATCTTATACTGTGATTAAACCCAAGCATTCTGACTGTAAACCCTTTTGTTCTGTCTATTTCGCATAGGCATGGTGTGTTAATCAAACTGTCAGCAAAGGAAAAAAATAAAAAAAGAAAGAAAGAAAAAAGGGTACATTCCATCCAAATGAAGAAAAATCTGAGCTTTCTACAACAAACACATTTTCCAGTGGATGAGCTTCTCACACAGTAATTATTTCACTTCTCCCAGAGATTACTGATTACATCACACAGAAAAACTAAGAGAGGGCTGTTTCATCTTTCTCATCTATCTATGGTTCTTGTGCAAACTTATAGTTGTTATCATGAAAAATGACAAATTTGCCATCTGATCAAAATGTTAACAAGGTAACTGTCAGTGAGATGGATCTCTGACTGTCACTGCAAGCCAGAACATGAGGATACATTGATATTTCTCAATACAGCCCCTGCTTCCCCAGCGTTCACTAACTACATTTCCACAGTAAAGGTAATAAATCACTTAGAAATAACGAGCTATATAGGATCTCTGGGGTATGATAGATGTGTCCTAACAGCACTATCTGCAAGGTAGAAAACAATTGATAATGATCTAAAGAAAACCCTAATCAACTGCCATTTTCCATAATGGGGTAGATGAAGCAAAGATATGAAATCTTAACTATGTGATGCATGTTATGACAAAATTGGACTGCTCTGGAAAAAACCCACACAGCCCCAAACAAAACACAAATGACCTAACATTATGTAGGTTCAAATAAATGAAAAATAAAGTTAATAACATAGTCTGGATACAAACATTATATTGGACACTGGCAATAATGGGATAATCATAGCAATTGCTGGGTCCACAAACAGCTAAATAGTGGAGGGTTCCTCATATAACACAAATGAAGACTCTGGCTCAGTTATTGGTTTAATGGACTCTCCTCCAGCACTTTTATGTTCTTTAAGACTCTTTTGACCACTTATTTCTGAGCCTTTAATTCAATGGTTTAACCAATGAAATAATTTTTTTCCCCTTAGCAATGTGGCCAAGTGCCACATCCAAAGGAACCAAGAGAGAAGAGAAGGAGAAGTTCATGTGGAAATAAGAGGTAATCAAAGACAGAACACAAGATAGAAAACTTCTGCAAGAAGATCATGGCATCAGATCACAGGGACAAAGAAGCATGGCATCAAATTGCCAAGAATCTGCCTCATAATGACATCCCTTTAGGTTTTGAGGTTAAGAAGGTCTCACATAGCCACAGTTGGTCTCCTGCCTCTCCCCTCTGCTCGTTTGTCTTTGGCCATTCCCGCTTCTGCTGTCTGTAGAATACTCCAAGCTCCTTCCTTCCCCAAGGCCTTGTGCCTGCTCTTGTCTCTCTCCCAGGGATCTCTCTCTTCCCTGGCTCCTTCCCTTCATCCAGCTTAAATCTCCCCCAAGGAACCTGCCTTGCCCTTCTGTTTTGAAGTAGCCTCAACTACTGCCCCTTTGGTCTCTATCAGCTTCACTGATAGCGGAAAGAACCATGTCTGTCTGGACCACTGTAATTTCCAGCATTCTAGCACCTTCTCTGCTATAGTAGGGACTATGCACAGTCCCGATCCTGGGCTCTGGGATACAGGACTGACTAGCTTTGAATCTTAGTGCCACCACTAAGTAGCTGTATCCCACTGTACAAGCACTCAATTTCTATGTGCCTCAGGTCCCTCATCTGTAAAACAGGGAGAATAGCAATGCCTATAAATGACAGCATTTTGAAGACTAAATCACTTTATCAATGTAAAGAGCCTGAGATAGTATCAGGCATATAGTAATCCATCAATTAGCTGCTGTTTTTATAAGAGCGAGAACAGAGGTAATTCAGACATAAAGTGAATTAATTCATGATTATAGATGTTAGATCAATGAGTCACCTTCATCATTCCAGGTTTTTATTTTACCATTAGCCAAAACAATATTGTGTTCCTTCTAATTCCATATTCTCAGACTCCACAGAATGAATGGGTACTGGTCTTTAAGTCTCTTTGAGCAATGCCAATAAATACAATCACTTCCAATTTGAGGGCACTTGGAATAGCAGTGCTGTTGTTCCTTTGACATCTCAACAGCACTTAAAAGTGAAAGAAAAAAATAGATTAATGGATGCATTCCCTAAAAGCAACAAACATGTTTGATGTATAAACATATGTTATGGGCAATGACACTGTACATTTGGTGCCACGTCTCAACAATTCTCTTTTCATCTACCCCCTAATCATGAAACT